>NC_058368.1:98557842-99806592 GCF_018350175.1 Felis catus | reverse complement strand
TTCCAACAGGTGCCCTCCTCAATACCCATCACCCACCCTCCCCTCCCTCCCACCCCCCATCAACCCTCAGTTTGTTCTCAGTTTTTAAGAGTCTCTTATGTTTTGGATCTCTCCCGCTCTAACCTTTTTTTAAATATATATTTTAAAGAACTTATCAGTTAGATGACAAAATAGCTAGTTGTCAAATACCTCAGGTAGGTGGTCAGCATGTTTTTTTTCAAATTCTAAGATTAGAAAACAGAGTAATTTACTAGAAGAATGTGATTATGTGATGTAAAAATCAATGGCAGAGGCTAATGGGTCCTAAAGTTTTTGGTTCCAATTCACTTTCTTCTGTATGTGTATTATTGAAACGCCACCGGCATTAGATTTCTGATTATAGTATACCTAGAACAATCCATGTTTTGCAAAATTTATTTGTTAAATACTTTTTGTATCACTGCAATATTGTAAATTCACTTTGGGAGTTTCTCTCTTAAGAAAATCTTTGATAGGGGTACCTGGGTGGCTCAGGTGGTTAAGCATCTGACTTTGGCTCAGGTCGTGATCTCACAGTTTGTGAGCTCAAGCCCTGCATTGGGCTCTGTACTGACAGCTCAGAGCCTGGAGCCTGCTTCAAATTCCGTGTCTCCCTCTCTTTCTGTCCCTCCCCCATTGATGCTGTGTGTATGTGTGTGTGTGTGTGTGTGTGTGTGTGTGTGTGTGTGTGTGTCTCAAAAGTAAATAAAGATTAAAAAAACAAAAAAAATCTGTGATAAACTTATTTAAAATAATCATTTACAATATAAGCAGTATTTCCTTAAACTAGTTATTTTGCAAAGAGTGTAGAGATAGGGAAACAGTTTGAGATTTGGGATTGAAAGTCTTTGAGTTTAAATGCTGTTCCACTACTTACCACATGTTTTATTAAAGATAAACTGATAAAACCTTTTGCTATCTAGTTTCTTCATCTGTAAAATAATGATAATAATCACTATCTTACACCCTGCTTTTGAAGACAAATTAAATAATGTTTGTAAGTTGCCTGACATGTGTAGGGACTAAATGGTAAAATTTCCTTTTCTTTTTCTTTTTCAAATTTTAATATATATATTTTCTTATTATGTTTTTGCTATATTAAAAATAAAATGAGAAGATGTGGGTTATGTGGACCACCAAGTTGTAAGAGAAAGATGAGAAGAGGAGTACAGAAGAAATCAAAAGAAAAAAAACCTAGATCCATTTTCTTTCCCTAATGCATTTCTTTGGTCCCAAGTTGTTTCTGTGACTCATGAGACCATGCTTTTAATGTTTATTTGTTTTAGAGAGAGAGAGAGAGAGAGAGAGAGAGAGAGAGAGAGAGAGAATCCGAAGCAGGCTCCAGGCTCTAAGCTGTCAGCACACAGCCCAAAATGGGGTTCGAATCCACAAACCAGGAGATCATGTCCTGAAACGAAGTTGGGCGTTTAACCAACTGAGCCACCCAGGCGCCCCAGTGAGACCAGGCTTTTAAATGGTAAGTTCTTTCAAGATTTTGAGGTGTGCAATCTCTTTTGCTGGTTGTGGAAGCTGTGTAAGTGTTTCAGACATTTTAAGTATTCATATATTCAGTATAGTTTATTTGGTACCTACAATGTGTCCGGCACTGCACTTACCATTGGAGGTACAAAAATCAAACTTTGTCATCCCTGCTTCTAAGGGACTCATAGTCCATTGTTCTGGAAGGAGTGCACCCCCAATAGCAAATAGAGCGCTGTTTGCTTACTTGGCCTTTGTAGTTTTGTGTCCCTGATTGAACTAACGGGCACTCCTGCTTCATGATTTTAGCTTCTCATGCCCACTTTCTGACACAAAGTTTCTGGTTCTTTCAGACATTTACACCTTAACTCAAACCAAATGCAGTATGGCTAGATAGAAGATTGGATTATATAATGACTGCTTTGATTGATTTTATATAGATAGATTTTTGAGAGAGAGAGAGGGAGAGAGAGAGAGAGAGAGAGAGCAAGTGAGGAGGGGTGAAAAGAGAGGGAGAGGGAGGATCTAGAGCAGGCTTTGCTCTGTCAGCACAGAGCCCGACGCGGGGCTTGAACTCACGAACTGTGAGATCATGACCTGAGCGGAAGTCAGACACTCAGCTGACTGAGCTACCCAGGCACCCCTATATATATTGTTTTTGGTGGAAATAAATTCATAAAATGACTGAGCACAAACCTTGTGTACTAAAGAGCAAGAAAGTGGAAAATATTTATGAAGAAATCTGGATTTATAGAGTAATAAAAAAATCTTATCCCTGTTCCTACTTACTCAATATAACTGCAACCCAGAACTATCCCTTGAAATTCTAGAATTTTTCCAGGTCATCAAACAATAGTTTATCTCAGATAACAGATTTTTATAGTCACATCCTCTAACTTGGATGAGTTAAACTTTGGATTTTACTTGAATTCAACAAAAACGTCATTCTTTCATTTGTATTCTGGAGTTGAACGATATAACACTATCCTCTTCTTTTTCCTTCTCTCCTTTTTTTTTTAATTTTTTTTTCAACGTTTATTTATTTTTGGAACAGAGAGAGACAGAGCATGAACGGGGGAGGGGCAGAGAGAGAGGGAGACACAGAATCTGAAACAGGCTCCAGGCTCTGAGCCATCAGCCCAGAGCCTGACGCGGGGCTCGAACTCACAGACCGCGAGATCGTGACCTGGCTGAAGTCGGACGCTTAACCGACTGCGCCACCCAGGCGCCCCTCTCCTTTTTTTTTTTTTTTTAAACTCAATCCTTCATTATTGCTTTAAGAAAACATATTTTAAGAAAAGTATATCCAATTTAATTCAGAATTTTAGTTTTCGTCTTAGTTCTAAGATTGGGGGCTAGTTCCTCCAAGAGAATGTGAGAGTAACTAGAGCAAATAGTATTATCTGTGTATATTTATGATATTTTTAAGGGACTTAAAGAGTCATGGGTATTGATTTCTACTAATGTTATATAACACATGTAACTTGAGCAAAAATTTTTCAAGAGAACTTACAAGCCAGTATTATTTGGCAGTTGTGAGACATTTATTTATTTATTTTTTGAGTATAATTGGAACCCCAAACATTAGAAATGCATGTAGAAATGTGGTACAGGTAGATAGAAGTAAACTATTCTCCTGAGAGAGCTTTTTAGAGAATTACTATTTTGATTTAAATGTGTGTGCTTTTAGGGCATCTGGGTGGCTCAGTTGGTGAAGCATCTGACTCTTGGTTTTGGCTCAGGTCATGATCTCACAGTTTGTGAGTTCGAGCCCTGCATTGAGCCCTTCGCTGACAGTGTGGAGCCTGCTCAGGATTCTCTCTCTCCCTCTCACTCTTTCTCTCTCTCTCTCCTTCTCAAAATAAATAAATAAACTTAAAAAAATTAAATGTGTGTACTTTCTCATTGTACTGTCACAGCAGCTTTGAATACGGGCATTTTCTTTCACTGTAGGTGAATTCAGATCTGAGAATTGATGAATAATGGAAATTCTTTGATGTAGCAATTAACAGAGAATCCTCAGAACTATGACAGACAGATGAACTATTGACAATTTTCCTTATTCATTTTGAGAAGAGAGACAAGTCAAGGAACACGGTAGAGCTTTGTTCTTTAGTCTCCCGTATCTGTGAACTTCCATGGGCATGTTTATGAAAACGTTCCTCAGGACTAACATTGCCATTATATTAAAACTGATTCTCATAGCTTTATGCAAATTCCTTATGGGGCCTAAATTCTCTTGGTTTACTCATGCTCAGTCATGCTGGGATCTCTGGAGCTGCCACTTCAGAGCAACAGAAAATTAGAAGGCATCTTAGCTAGTGTGGCTGCCTTTTTGAAGTTTTGATTTTGCCCCCCAGCATTTTCTTCTCAGGATCAATTCCTGTCCTAGAAGGGAGACTTTTTGGTCAGTATTGACATTTCCTATAGGTATACTGCTTTAGCTTTTTTCAGTTCTCCAGTAACTCTCTTGCAGTGACCTGCTTGTAGAGTGGGAACATACAGTGCAAGATATGAAGAATAATGGATCAGAGATGGGAGAAGAAGGGAAAAGCCTTGAATGACATATTTTTTAAAAAATCTAAAATTTTTTTTGAGAGTTTAAATGTTTTTAGCATAAAAACACAGAGGTAAGCTGGGGCGCCTGGGTGCCTCAGTCGGTAAGCATCTGACTTCAGCTCAAGTCATGATCTCACAGTTCGTGAATTCAAGTCCTGCATCGGGCTCTGTGCTGACAGCTCAGTGCCTGGAGCCTGCTTCAGATTCTCTCTCTTTCTCTCTGTCTTTCCCTCTGCCCCTCCCCCACTCGTGCTCTGTCTCTCTCTTTCAAAATAAATAAACATTAAGAAAAATTTTAAAAAATATATACAGAAATAAGACTTTGTTAAAAAAGAATCCCATTGGCAGTTGAACCGAGAATAGTACAGGGTGGTTCAGCCAGAGACAGAGAAAGAATAATTAATAGGAAAGATCTAATATCAGATATTTTACTTTTCTTTTCCACAAACGTAACATAGATGTTCTTTGTAAAACATTGAGTTATTAATACGTATAATATTAGTGAATTAATATGCACAATAATCATCGACAGCAATGCTGTCCTCTTTTCTGGATTGTGCTTTTGATGTTTTACCTAAAACCACTTCACCTAACTGAAGACTACAGAGATTTTCTCCCACGTTTTCATCTAGATATTTACGGCTTTAGGTTTTGCATTTAACTCTGTGGTCCATGTCCTTTTGAGCTAATTTTTGGAGATGGAGCAAAGTAAGAGTCAAGGTTCATTTTGTTTGTGTATGTTTGTGATTGTTCATTTCCACTTGTTGAAAAGAATATCCTTTGAACTGCACAGTTGTAGAAAATCAGTTACCAGTGTGTGTAGGGATCTAGCAGTGGAGTCTAAATTCTTCTCCATTGATCTATATGTTCATTTTTTCCTCTAATACCATACTGTATTGATTACTGTGGCTTTATACTAAGTCTTGAAATCTGGTGGTATAAATCTACCTTCTTTGCTGTTCTTCCTTACAAGGATTTTGGCTATTCTACTTTTTTGCTTCACCACATAATTTTGGAACCAGCTTGTCAATTTCCATAAGAAATGCTGCTGAGATTTTGACTGGAATTATTAAATCTATAGAAGAGTTTCCAGAGAATTGAACATTTAAAAATATTTATGTATGTATTTATTTATTTAGAGAGGGATAGAAAGAAAAGGGGAGAGACAGAGGGAGAGAGAGAATCCCACTCCACTGAGTGTGGAGCCTGCTGTGGGGCTCGATCTCACCAAAGTGAGATCATGACCTGAGCCAAAACCAGGAGTCAGACACTCAACAGACGGAGCCGGCCAGGCACCCGGAGAATTGAACATTTCAACAATATAAATCATGCAATGCATGATCATAATTTATTTGCTTATACTTTGTTTCATTAGACTTTTAAAATTTCTTTTGTCAATGTGCTGTAGTTTTGGTATGCAAATCTTGCATTTTTTTAAGCTTTTAACTAAGTATTTAAAGTTTTCTGTACTTTTCAATTCCAATTTACAATTGTTCGTTGCTAGTCTATAGAGTCCCAACTGATTTTTGTATATTGACTTTGTATTCTGCAAACTCGCTAAACTCACTTCTTAGTTTGAGTAGCTTCTTTGGTAGAACCTTTGAGATTTTCCACCCAGACAAGCATATTGTCTACATGTAGAAACACTTTTTTCTTCTTTTCCAATCTGTATGCCTTTTTCTCTTCTTCCTTCATTGCTCTGACTAGAGAACCTCCATAATGATGTCGAATAGGAATTATGTCAGTAAAAATCCTTGTCTTGTTCTTGATTTGGGGGAGAAAGCATTAGTCATTTGCTAGTAAGTATAATGTTAGCTATAGAATTTTGGACAAAATTCCCTTATGTTCTCAGTTTGATGAAAAATTTTAACATCAATGCATATTGACTGTTTCACTTTTCTGTACCTATTATGAATTTCTTTTTGCTTTTAGTGTAGTGATACTGTGAGTTATACTGATAAATTTCTGTATCTTACACCAAACTCCCTCCTGCTAGATTGTAAGCTGTACAGAACAAGGCAGTGTTGTACTTGAGCTTGTTCACACTGGCTTGTGAGAATTTGTAATATGGAATTTTGAGAATCAACCATTAAACCATTAGTAGATGGAACTCAGCCATAGGGGGGTATTCACACAATAGAAATCTGCAAATGCCACCAATCAGGCTCTTCTTCTGTTTTTTTAATACTGCATACCCAACTATCCCTAAACTTAATAACTAAACAAGAGCATTTATTCTCGTCCAAGATATGCCACATGACAAGGTTTCATTCCCACCAGTGTCGGTGTCTACTGGTCCCATTCAGTGTCAGCTGGGCAAGATGAGGTCTAGGGGCTGGAATCATCTGAAGCTTCAATCAGTCACATGTTTGAGGCTTTAGATGGAAAGGTGTGTGTGTGTGTGTGTGTGTGTGTGTGTGTGTGTGTGTGTGTGCATGTCTGTAGAAACCTTTAATGAGGATTCAAGATGGAGGAAAAAAATTGTGTCCATGTCTCCATGGAGATTCTCCAGGTTCTCAAGCTGGTGTTCCAGCTGCTGCTTGCCAGTCTTATCTCATCTGTGTTCCTTGTAAATGTCATCACCAGTGGGCAGCCCATGGAGGTATAAGGGGCAGGAACTTGTCTTGTTTACACAGGGAAGAATGTAGTCGGACTTGAGGCTAGGACATCTGAGGTTACTTAGGCACCTCTTATTTCGATGTAGCCACAATGATCTGTCTGGTGCAGCCTCTGGGTAGCCAGACTTCTCATATACTGACTCAGGATTCCTTAGGTGTATATTCCAGGAGAGATACAGTCAGTCAGAAGCTATATCATCATTTATAACAAACCCCAAAGTCACACGACACAAGAAAACACGTGGGATGGATTTATAGGTACAGAAATATTTGGAAAATACAACATGCCATTTCAGTAATGTGTCTTAAATGTCTATGTCAATGCTTTGTACAAAGGAAGTACTCAATCAATATTTGTGGAATAAATAAATAAATCATTCATTCATTATGTTCAGCTGACATTAAATGGAAATGAATGCGTCGTTCTGCGGTCTGGAAAGGACTGTGGTCTGGAAAAACATAGAGATCTCACCTCGGGTGCTCAAGTAGATCAATCTGGTTTCATGGTAACCCAGGCAATTCATTGCTGAGATTTCTTATTCTCTTTGCTACTGTCACAGTCTGTTGGCTCCACTCACAGGTGGGAGTAAACAGGGAGTAAGAGTATTTTGTAATTTTATTTTTTCTTGAAAAGTAACTGTGAAGGAAATGAAAAGAAAAAACCCTTTCAGTGAAACACAATAAAGTTAAATGTTTTATAACATTTTTATCTTACGTTGGTCAAGGGAAAGGTTTTTTTCTCCGCATAATTGCCTCCCCTTTTACGAGTCCAAGTTGTTCAAGTGCTTGGTGTCTGGATAACAAATTCTACACACTGAGGGTGGGTCTGATGGAGCATATGGGAGGACTGAGTAGAGTCCCATCTAACTAGGCAACTGATGAGCCATGCATGACTGTTGGCAACACTCATACCAGAAGGCTATGTATGTAGTAGCACAGCATGAATTCTGCTTGGATTCCTGCCCTCGATGTGGTTGGTGCTATTGTGGTTTCTGTCTCTTGCTTTTTTATCTGTGTGATTTCTCTCTCCTCAATTTCCCTAGTCCTTAGAATCTTTTTAAAATCTTGGCTCCAAAATTAGGAAGAGAGAACATTTGCTGTGTGCCAATCTGAATCCCCTAGTTCCCACACTTGTAGTAGAGGGTTTGTAGCCTTCATTTTTGGTTTTAGAGTCATTTGTAGCTATACAGGCTGAGAAGGGTGGAACAGGGAAGTCAGTGACGTGAGGGTTTGAAAGTAGAGGGAACCTGGTTAAAATAAGGGATTCCCTGGCCATTAATTAGAGATAGATTCCCGGTGTGTGTGCATGCATACATGCATGCGCACATGCGCACGCACACACACACACGTGTACTCACATATACACACAGCATTAAGATATAGGAATGTTTTCTTTATGTGTGTCCAACCCATAGGATTACCAATTAACTTATCTTCTAAACCAGAGTATCTCAGAGATAATAAGGGCTATTATTAATTCAGGGTTATTGGTAATTACCTGCTGATAACAAGCATAAACCAGGGCTGTATTGGGCAAACTGGGGCTGTGTTCACCCTAACAATAACCCACGCATCTGAAGTAAAATTTCAGTGGAAATGACTCCCAGAAATAAAACATTTTTTAATATCAAAATCCTTCATGGATGGTCAGGTTTTATCAATTTTATATGAAATGTCCTGCAAGAATCATATTGGCTGGTTGAGCAGTGGTTCAGATGGTGCTGGACAATTTCTAGTTGAATAAAGTTTTTAAAAATAAATACCTTTGGGCATGCATTGCTTCTCAGGAATAGTTCTGAAACTAAGGCGACAGTACGACGTTCTTCGAAACCATCTCGGACCAAAAAAAAAAAAAATATCAGAAGGTAGGCTTTATGTGATTTCTGTATGTCCAATATATTTGCAGTATAGTGACCTAGATTGCTATCTTTGGAGCTGAGCGCTTGCATTGGAATCCTAGGCTCCAGTGTCTGCGGAGTTGTGTCGTCATGGGCCACTCGTTAAGCTTTCCACATTTGTGTTGCTACAAGAGTGAAGTTGGAATAATTCCAGTACTTGCTTCATATGGTTGTTGTGAAGATTAATTTGCTTAATAGGTAAAACAAGTACCTACCTGGCACAGAGGAAGTGCTTGATTGTGCATTTATTATTATGATTCTTTGCTTTAGTGAATAGCATTACCATCCATTTACCGCCAGAGCAAGAAACCTGGATATGATTATTGTATTCTCCTGTTATTACCAACCACTAGATGTCCAGATAATTGCCAATTATGAAAGTGTACCATTCTCTCAATGAGCTTTCCTCACCCCACTATTGTGTCTCATCCATGTGATATCCACAGGATAGCTAGCATGGCTTTTATAATGCATAATATAATAACCACTTTCTACCTAAATCCCTTCAGTAGCTCCTCATCCTTAGAATGGCTTTACAAGAACCTTCACAATTTGGTTTGTGCATCCTTAATTCCCTAACCTCATTTCTTGCCACATTTTCCTTATACTAACAGACTAGCCAGACAAATTTTCTTAAAGCTCCAAGAAAAACTGCGTCATTTGAACCTGAGTTCTTTCATGTAATAGTTCGCTTTTTTCCTTCTCTTTCCTTACTTTGGCTTTAGAAGTGTCTGTTTATCCTTCAGGGCTCAGCTTGGCTGTTAATTACTTAAAGAGCTATTTGGCCCACTTAAGTGAGGTTAGGTGCCTTCCTGATATCTCTCCAAATTATCTGTGCATGCTTTTCTCTAGTATAAGTATAGACAGTACACAGTCTGATACTTCTGGTAGAATATATACTTCTAGGGATGAGCTGGGATGTTCTTTGTTGCATATATGCTCCATGTACAACATATGGCATAGAATGTTTATTTGAACGATGCTGGTTGAATGAATGAATGAATGAATGAATAAATGAATAAATACTTGACTGTGGTGTTGCTCAGTGAATTATAGGAAAAGATTTTTGTATTGGTTATTGGCTTCTTAAAATAAAAATGCTAGTATTTTTTTCCTATACATTTTAAGGCTTTTCTAAAATGACCTTTAAAAAAGTAGGGTTTTCTACTTAGAAAATCCTTATGATGAAATCAATTCTCATTAAATTTGTAGAGTTGTTTAGAGATAAGGAGACAAGAGAGCATAAAAATTTAATTAAGGAAACAAGAATTCGTGGAAATGTTATGTCATCCCTGAAATTGCAAAGAGAATTGAAAATACACTAATTCTCATGCCTTGTTGTTATATATTCTTTTCACTGCAAATACTATCCCATTAACCTGTCTTCCCCCGTCCCAGAGCCATATATCCATAGAGCAGCCTGGACAGCTTTATGCGGAACATCCAGCCAGACGGATGCCTAGAGAGAGAGATCTCAAATTTTTATCTGGCGGCAATAAGAATTCAAAACTATAACTTGTGATTACATGTCGATACTGGACAACTAGTACATTAAATGAGGACTTGTTTTTGGTGAGATTAAAATCCTTTTAATTATTTCAGAATATTAATAAGCTTGGCATTTTGTGTTATTTTCATTAAGGAATACATTCTCATTACAGAAATTATTCTTTTTATAGGAAATTGCTAGTATCCATTCCTCTAAAGCTGTGCTGTCAACCTGTCGACCCCTAGCCACATGAGGCTACTGACCACTTGAAACGTGGGTAGTCCAAGCTGAGATGCACTCTAAGTTTAAAATTTGAAAGACTTTGTTTAAAAAATGTAAATTATCTCCGTTTTTTAAATTATCTCAATGATTTTTACATTTTATTATATTTTTACATATAATTGATATGTTTGTTGAAATAATATTTTGGATATATATTGGGTCAAATGAAATATATTATTAAAATTAATTTCACCTCTGCATTTTTATTTTTCAAGTGTAGATACCAGAAAATTTGAAATTATATCTATGGCTCACATTATATTTCAGTTGGGCAGCTTTGTTCTAAGTGGTTCCATTTTATAGCTTGTTTTGTGTGCATAGGGTCCTGAAAAAGTTTAAGATAAAAGGGCTTCAAGCCAAGCACCGTTAACAAAGCTAGCAAATATATTTATGTCACTGTGTCCCATAATTAGTCTGCACTGTAGATTAGTGCACATGGGTAGAATATTTTTCTTTTTTAAGGGTATTTCTTTTCTGTTTAATACAAATAGTGTTTTTAAAGGGAATCTCTACACCCAACATAGGGCTCAGGCTCACGACCCTGAGATCAAGAGTCACACGGTCCACCAACTAAGCCAGCCAGGCGCCCTAAGTCTATTTCAAACAAATCAGTCACATGACCTAATATTTTTATTATTATTATTTTTAATGTTTATTTTTGAGAGAGGGAGAGAGATAGAGCGTGAGCGGGGGAGTAGCAGAGAGAGAGGGAGACACAGAATCTGAAGCAGGCTCAAGCTCTGAGCTGTCAGTGCAGAGCCTGATGCAGGGTTTGAACTCACAGACCATGAGATCATGACCTGAGCCGAAGTCCTGTGCTTAACCGACTGAGCCACCCAGGTGCCCCCACATGACCTAATCTTGAATAGTTACAGTCTACCATCATATCCGAATCAGAATTTTTATGTTCCTTTAAATCTTTAGATATAAAAACCACACTTCTGAATCTTCAGCTGAATTTGTACTTATTTATGCTATTTTCTCTAAAATCTCTGAAGTAAATTGGGAAATTGTAACTTTTATTGCAGTAACTCTTGGCCTTTGCTGTCAATTTCCCTCCTGTCCTTGGGAACAGTGAATCAGGCTTGGGGACACTCACCAGGGAACGTGATGGATTGGGAGGGACTTGCCTACCAGGGGCAATGTGTGACGCAAGGCCTTCTGGGAGTTATGCCAGGGGAAGCTGGAACCCAAGCCCAGCAGACAGCCCAAGTGTGGCAGTCAGTAAAAAGAGTGACAGATTCTACAGAGGTTGTAACAGTTGGGAACTTTGGAAACTAGACCAGAGTGAGGGTAAACAAGGATGGCAGACAGAGCTGGAAAATCCCTTGAGCCTATAGGACCAGAGGCAGATGGTGTTTTTATGGGGCATCAGTGGCGCTGAGCTGTGTGTAGAGGGGCGGGGAGGTTGTTAGGACACGAGCCCATTTCAGACAACCAATTGCTATTTGTACGAGCTTAATTGTATTGGAAAATAAAATTTCTATTTGATACAGAGATAGTGAATTTAGTTTGTGAACTGTGTCAAACAGTTTTTCTGTGTTATAAAAATTGAGCCAATGGTTGTACATAATTGAAAGCTATGGTTGTGCCCCACAGAAGGATAAAAGCCGACATGATCTTTTGCATCAAAATTCTTAACTGAGCCCTCTTGTATTTGCTTTTCATTTAAGCATTATTGTCAAGTGTCTGCCCTCTGGGTTCATTTATATACAATACATGGTTTTCTAAAATAGATAATAACCTACCTGTTTGGGAGCTCTTCAGTAATGTGCTTCCACAGCCACAGAAAACAACTACAACAATAATCTGTGTTTGTTTGTATCTTGCTAACATGATAGCAATTTTAATTCTATTTACTCTTCTTAGATATGGCTTTAGTATAATCGATTTGTGCCTGCTAATATTTTGGCATTTTAACTGGTTCTTTGATAGTTACTCTAAGAATGATGTCAGTTACCTATCCTAGTTATCTCTAGAGGGATAAAATGATTCAATGCAAGTGACTTATTGGCTTGTGACAAGAAGAATGTGGTTGAGCTGGGGTGTGATTTGGGAAGAGTTTCTAACAGGGTACTCCTTTTTTTTTAAATTTAAGTTTTGCTTTAGAGAGAGTGAGAACCGGAGATAGGGGCAGAAAGAGAGGGAAGGAGGGAGAGAAAGAGAGAGAGAGTGAGAGAGAGAGAGAGAGAGAGACAGAATCTTAAGCAGACTCCACGCCCAGTGTAGAGCTTGACACAGGGCTTGATCCTAAGACCCTCAGATCATGACCTGAGCTAACATCAAGAGTCGGCCACTCAACCGCCTGAGCCACCCAGGCACCTTGGGGTGCTGCTTTTTAAGTTGGTATAGAGTTGTGGAGAAGACAAATTTTTATCCTCTACAAATCTTTCTTGATTGATGATGCCTCTATGAAGTCACGGAAGCACATTCATGGAGACATTTTTCTCCTTAAAACTTTTAGGAAAAGCCTGAGGAAGCAAGTACTCTCTGGCTCCCAGAATGAGATGGAGACTGAGGAGCTCAATTATCAAACTTCTTCATTTATGTATCAGCATTATGAGATCAAAGAGGAAGTCAGAAAGTCTAGAACCATCTATTTGAATTTTAACTTTTTTAATTTTTATTTTTTTACAGAGAGAGAGAGACAGAATGCAGAGTGGGAGTAGGGGAGGGGCAGAGAGAGAGGGAGATACAGAATCTGAAGGAGGCTCCAAGCTCTGAGCTGTCAGCACAGAGCCAGTTGGGCGGCTTGAACTCACAAACTGTGAGATCATGACCTGAGCCGAAGTTGGACATTCAACAGACTGAGTCATCCAGGCGCCCCTCTTGAATTTTAGTAGAGACTCTCCTGCTCCCAATCTTGTCTCTATTTTTTCCCACACCACAGAATTCTCACCTCTCCAAGTCCCCTTGGGTCTCTGGTTTCCTACTTTCCCAATTGCTTTAGTTTTGCTTCTCTGCATAGAGGACACGGATGGGTACATTATGGTGATCCAATTCAAGAGTGACCTCATGTTGATTTTGTTCACTGTCTGTGGTTAAAAGCCAGGAGGAAGGGCATATAGGAGCTATATAGTTCAGTTGATAAAGCATGGATTCTAGAATCAGACAATGATTGGGTTAGAACAGGAGTTCCAGTATTTTCCAGTTAGGTAACTTACTTAACTTCTTTATGTCCATTTCCTTCATGAAATGGCATTAAAAATAGCACTTTTCTTATAGGGCTGCCATGAGGATAGAGTGAAGAGCAAATGAGAAGTGATTAGACAGTTCCTTGTGTGTAATAATTACTGAAAAATGCTGGTTAGTGTTATGATTGAAGAAAAAAGAGTGTCACCGTTCACTGCCACTCATCTTCTTTGAGCTCCCTCTGAGTAGCATCATAGGTAGACAGGGTTATAAAGAAGGTTGGACAGGGGCGCCTGGGTGGCTCAGTCGGTTGAGCGTCCGACTTCGGCTCAGGTCACGATCTCGCAGGCCGTGAGTTCGAGCCCCACGTCAGGCTCTGGGCTGATGGCTCAGAGCCTGGAGCCTGCTTCTGATTCTGTGTCTCCCTGTCTCTCTGCCCCTCCCCCATTCATGCTCTGTCTCTTTCTGTCTCAAAAATAAATAAATGTTAAAAAAAAATTAAAAAAAAAAGAAGGTTGGGCAGTTTGCAGTGTATTGACAATGGACAAATATAATCAGTTGATGGAAAAATAGTCTTCAGGGAATCCTATGGCTAGCATACAAATACACACCATAACAAAAGCCTGTAACTATCATTAAATTTTTGTATATGCAGAAATGCTATGGAACTCAGCTACTTTTAATGAAATTCCCAAGTTCTCAAAACATAAATCATGAACAAGTTTAAACAATTAAGGTTGCCTTAGAGACAGTCAAAATGTGTCTCTACACTGACTTAGATTTATCAATTCTATTTATTCATCTTTTCTCCTTTAATTAAAAGCTGGTGGATAGTCAATCATGCCATGAATTGTACACTCTCTCACTTCTATCAAAGCCTTTGAAATGAGACACAGAAACAATTTCCTGATTGGAATTTTTTTTGTTATTGTTGTTGTGTTGGCATGATTTCTGTTTATCTGATTAAATACTACAAAAAGAAGAGTATTTGGTGGATTGAATATCTGTCTTCAAACTGGATGAGTCATAGCATAGCAGAAAAATAAAATCTGAGGAATTAACAAGAATACCTAATGAAGGAGTCAAACGAAATGACCCCATTTGTTTAAACATTCTAGAAAAATACTAACCTATTTAATGCTACTACAATCATAAATATTTCAAAATAAAGGCTGTAAGAATTTTACAAATCTGCTAGCATCTCGTATTATTGAAAAGGATTTTTTAGGCCAATCAGCTCCAGAGATTTACAACTTTTCATTGAATATTGGATAGCTAAAGAATGGTAAACTGTTTTCCTCTGTTCTTCATTTTTAGAGATACAAGCCAGATGTTCCCATAGAAATAAGACTCCATTTCTGAGAGAGTAATAGATAGGATGGCATAGTAGATAAAAACAAAGCTTTTGAGTCAGACATTTATGCTCAGAAAATACTCTGCACCCTCAAGCAAATTTATTAATCATGGATAGGCCTTAGAAAAATTTGTCTCAAAGTAATCATTCTACCAATTAATATTATCATCAATGTTAATATTATTATTGGTATTGCTATTATTCTACATAAAGGAAATTTTTGACCGAAGTTAGAAACTAATTCTTGTCTACTCAAAAATTACTTTAGGGTTCATTTCTAAGTGGTTTGTTCTAAAATAACAGGGGAGGGCAGGCTTGGGTGGCTCAGTCAGATGAGCCATCAACTCTTGATTTTCGGCTCAAGTCATAATCAGGGTTGTGGGATGGAGCCCAGTGTCAGGTTCTCTCTTGCTCTCTCTCTCTCAAATAAAAAAATAAAAAAATAAAATAAAATAGAATAAAATAACAGGATAAAAAAAAACAAGATGAAATGAGGATATAATGGGCCAGATACTTCTCATCATCTAAATACACCAACACTAAAATTCTAATCAATATTAATTTTAGATAAATATGCATTATCCTTACATTATTTGAGTTGGTGGGGTGTTGTTATATGTGTCTTGAGTTATGAGATAAGTTACGGATTCATGTTGCTTAATTTCACTTTCTACATGCCTTCCAGAAATACTCTAAGTCTTTTTTTTACCTATTTGAGTACCTGTCACTTCCCTTCTAGTCCAAAATTCTACAATTCTGAATATAATAATGAATTTTTTGTAAGGACTCTAATTCACAGAAGTAAATTAATATTAGATAATTAACTCTAAGGCAAACTCAATAGAAAGCATAAAGGCTTCGATTACACAAAGAAAAATAAGAGTTAAAATATAAGGAATCTTATTTTTGAAAAAAATCCATGGTATAAATTTTTATTATTCTTTATTTCTTTATTTATTTATTTATTTATTTATTTAGAGAGCACAAGCAGGGGAGAGGCAGAGAGGGAAAGAGAATCTAAAGCAGGCTCCATGTCCAACACAGAGCCTGACAAGGCACTTGATCCTATGACTCTGGACCGTGGGATCATGACCTGAGCCAAAATCAAGAGTCAGATGCTCAACTGACTGAGCCACCCAGGCTCGTGAAGTATATAAATTTTTAAAGCCATTCTATACTAAGTGCAGTAAAACCTTGGATTGCGAGTAACCTGTTCTGCAAGTGTTCCTCAAAACAAGCAAACATTTCTAATAAATTTTAACTTGGCAAATGAGTGATGTCTTGCAAGAGGAGTGATACGTGATGCTGAACATCACATGATCAGAGCTGAGCCAATGGTTCTTCTCTCTCTCTCTCTCTGTCTTGCTGTGGGACTGCAGGTGATTGTCTCCTGTGCACCGATGCTCCGTCTCATGCCTCAGTGTTTGACAGAAATCGGTGACTTTTCAGAACACAGGAAGGTGCCCACAACTGGCACTAGTGTATTTTTTGTCACTTCAAAGTATCTGTGGACAGTCATTTGCTTTTCCATACAAGATTAAGCTTACGAATTCTTTGCTTCATTCTAGGTCAGTCTGCCTGCAGATATAGACCCTTTCCTCTGCTGCCTTGTTGCCAGTTACATTAAATACAGTATATGACAAGAGTTTATTAATACTGTACTGTAGTCAACATCTGTGCAAGTGTATACAATGGCCCCATGTAGAAAAAGATTCCACTGGGCCAATAGATAGCAGTGATTCTGTTAGTGATAGTGAAAGTCATCCTCCACAGTAACCTTCCTCTCTCTTGTCTCTCTCACACCAGCCATGAAAATTTTCATTTGTTTATTTTTCTTTATATTTTGTATTTTCTTTATTATTTTGTATTATATTACAGAATTGTAATCATTTTGATATGAATATTTTGGGGGAATGAATCGCCTGAGTTTCCATTATTTCATATGGGGAAATTCACATTGATATACAAGTGCTTTGGATTACAAACATGTTTCCAGAATGATTTGTACTCACAAACCAAGGTTTTACTGTATTTAAATTCTACTTCCACATGTTGTGCACAGGAGAGGGAGGAAGCTAAAAATATATCTACGTAGCTTTGAAGTATATGTTCTATTTCCTTAGTTAGGGTGTATATATCTCAAAATTAGGAAGCTCAAGCAAGGTATGTATAACCTAACTGGAAAAATGGGATACATACTTAAATGTTATGTACAGATGGTTTTATTCAATAAGTGGCTAATGTCATTTTTTTAAAGGTACCTCTAAAGTTGTGTAAATATTGTATATTCTTAAATGTGTATTATTCTACTGAGATACGTTTAGTTGAGGAAAGTATACATTACAGGCGAGGAAAATGGTGAGAACTAAGGCTTGGTAGTAAAGCTATATATGCTTTGTGTAGGAGTAGTGTGTAGACTGGTTTGGATGGAACAGAAGGTTTGGGGGAGTGGACAGAGAGCTTCAGAGTAGGATGGGGAACATGTTGCTGAGTGCCTTGAATACCAGTCAGGATGTGTAACATCATTCTGCAGAAAAAGTGGAATGAGTACAAATTTTTGAGAAAGACAGTAACATATGCAAAGTGTTTTTGCTGAGATTTATCTGGGAGCAATTTTTAGGATACATTGGATGGGAGAGAGAGTGGAGTCAAGAAAGCTAGTTAAGTTTGGTTGACCAGCGGTAAAAATATAGACGAAGGAATAAATGCAAGCGTTGTGAATTCATGAGGTGCCAAGTATGATAGTATTCATCTTTGCACCCGAAGTACACAGTATACAATAAATGCCTGACTTTTTAAAATATAAAAACACTTGATTACTGACTAGGTGTTGGGAGTTTGAGAGAGGGTTAAGTCAAAGTAATTCCAAATTTTTAAGCCAGGGTGTTTGAAAATAATACTGGCAAATGGATTTACCTTTGGGGTAAGCTGATTTGGGGAAAGATCACATATTAAGTTTTATGAATTTTGATTTTTTGCCAAAATGAATCAGTGCCTAATCTATACTGAATTTAATGGAGAATATGTCAACCTACCTACTCAGATAATCGACGAAGGTTTAAAAGAAATCCTTATGAAACTAGTTTCTTTATTTTGTTTTATTTTTTTAATTAATGTTTATTATTTTTGAGAGGGAAAGAGAGAGAGAGTGCAAGTTGGGGAGGGTCAGAGACAGAGGGAGACAGAATCTGAAGCAGGCTCCAGGCTCTGAGCCTGACACAGGGCTCTAACTCACGAACAATGAGATCATGACCTGAGCTGATGTCATACGCTTAACTGACGGAGCCACACAGGTGCTCCTAGTTTCTCTATTTTAGAATTGGAATCAAAATTCCAGTTAGAAAATAAGTCGCTTAACTCAATTGTCAGTAGTGACTATGTATCGATAGTGTGGCTCTTGTTTTAGTTTGATAAAAGATTTACTTTTATTTAAGTTCTTATTATAGTTATAATAATCAAAGATACCAATATTTTTATGCATGTTTGACAAGCGTTGTATATTTAAAGTTATATAGTGGAGGGGGCCACTTTACTAACTATGAATCAATAGGCTGATGATGGCATCAGCCTTCTATTTATATACTATATACCATGTTTTCTTTATCCAGTCATCTAACGATAGCCACTTAGGTTGCTTTCATATCCTAAGCCACTTTAAATAATGTTGCAATGAACATAAGGGTACACACATCTCTTTGAATTGATGTTTTTTGTTTTTTCAGCTAAATACCCAGAAGTGGAATTTCTGGATCATAGGGTAGTTCTATGTTTAACTTTTTTGAGGAAACCCCATACTGTTTTCCACAGTGGTTGCGCAAATTTGAATTTACACCAACAGTGTATGACAGTGCCCTTTTCTCCACATCCTCACCAGTACTATATGGCAGGAGCTGGGGTTGGTACAGGCTAGGGAGTCCCGGAGTTCACCATTCTAGTGGGGAACACCTTGGCAGAGACAGCTGGATCAGGCGTGGGATGACATGTCCCAGGGTGCACTGCAATGTGCCTCCTGAGGGGCAGCTGGAGCTGGAATAGGAGCATGGGAGTGTGGGGGGTATCTGCCTTGGGAGGACAGCTGGAGCTGGTATGGGTCAGGGACCTGGAGTACATAGAGGCAGGCTTCTGTCCATGTTATTAAGGTGGAAGGGAAGTTAAAAAATGGTGCTTGCCAGAATCTCCGACTCCAGAGAGAGTTCCAGTAGGTCCCTCACCTGTTTGGTGGATGATCTAAGGCTAGAAAATGTTATTTCCTTTATTTAGAGTGTAGTTGCCCTTTAGAACACTAAGGGTTTTGTTTTTTTTGTTTGTTTGTTTGTTTGTTTTTTCTTTTCTTTTCTTAATTTTCTTTTCTTTTCTTTTCTTTTCTTTTCTTTTCTTTTCTTTTCTTTTCTTTTCTGTTTTGTTTATTTTTTTGTTTGTTTGCTGTGCAGGCTTGCTGTGGGCAAGTCTGTGTGTGAGCCCCCCAGTGATATTCCTTTTTATGGAGGGTTGTAACGTTAGTATGGGATTCCCATCCTTGCTATGTCTCCATCTCTTTGCCCTTCCCTGTGTGGTTCCTGTGTTGTTTACTGTGCAGAAGCTGTTCAGTCAGTCCTTGGTTCTTCTTCAAGAGGAATTGCTCTATATGTAGGTAGTGATTCAGTATGTCCATTGGAGGAGATGAGTTCAGAGTCTTCCTACTTTGCAGTCTTGGACCACCTCCCCCAACAACTGACATTTTAGAAAATAAGGAAGATAGAAAACAGATGTTCAGCAGTAAAGCATTACCATTCACAGATAATTTCTAAATAAATACACGTTACCAGAATAAATGACTTAGGCAAACAAACTATATTTGGCAATATGCTTTCACAATGACCTGCTATCTGACACAACTCAGCATCTAATTGTTCTTCTCTACTGTGGAGAGGGAGTGATTCAGAGTCATTGCTTTGAGTAATTCCGTTCTTGTGGAAAAGCTCTCTTAGGGCCTGATTCACAGAGATAGTTATTCAGTTACCTTCTTTTTTAAGTCACTTATAATATCAAATAGTGATTCCTCTATGCCATGTAGTCTTTGCAAAAATATTAGTATTAATATACTCTTCAAGATTCCAGATTAGCTGAAATGACTTGTAACGAAAGTAAAGAAATTTGAAACACACTTTTGTGTCCACTGTGAGAAGACTGAAACTTCAGATACTGGGTTACCTGATTAATAAGTTTAGTATAGGATGTTGGTATCTCATTATACTCATCTTCTTAATGAATACACATTGCGCTTTTTTAAAAGAAAGAATTACATAAGCCCATGAAAAGGGTACAACTGTTTTATTTCAGCAGTAATTACATTTATTCATGTACTCTAAGTTGTGTTCTGTGGTGATAGGTCTACTAAATCAATGGAGAAAGTGGCTTTCAATATCACTTATTTTATGAAGATAACAAATTTATATCTCTGGCTTTGATCTTCTGCCCTGAACTCCACACTTATATATTTAACAGTTAAGCTTTATTAGACACTTGAGTGTCTAATAGATGGATCCAGGTTGTATTTAAAACATGACTCTTGGTGTCCCCTTACAAGCCTGCTCCCCTACCTCTTGTCTATAGATCCATAAATGGCTCTTACCTACATCCTGTTGTTGAGTCTAAAATTTTTGAGATATCCATACTTTCTATAATCCCCTCAAATAGTCTACCATTGGATAGAATTGGCAAATTTTGTAGCTGTTCTTTACAACTTTGACTCAAATCTGAAAAGATTTCAACATTTTACTTGTGCTATAGAAATATCATATGTCAGTTGACATAAAGATATTGTGTCTATTTTCTTGGAAAATGTTTACCTATTCTCTTTTCCTAATAAGATCTTTGGTTGGGAACCATATCATATGGAAAAACAACCATATGGTATGGGTGAACTCCACTCACACGCCTAACCAAATCAGGGGGATGGGATCTCATTCCCCTGATCTCCACATTCAGTGGTTGACAAGGGAATTGTTTGGCTCAAGGAAAAGACAGCCCAAGACTTAGTGCAGGAAGAGAACATATTTCATATTTCTAGTCCCCTTATTTTGGATAAAGAAGTATAAAACTCTGATTGAACCTGGTAACTAATTTGAGAGCACAAGGATTTGGGGGTATTAGGTAAAATTCACATAGTGGAAAAGGATGGAGAGTCAGAATGAAATTGGAAGCTTATTAACATTATGGAGCAACTATTTCTTTAATTTTCAGTTACCTGAGCCCCTAAATACCTTGTTTTCCAATACTTCAAATTGAAGACAATTTACCTGAGAGAAAATCAAATAGGGATTAAATTTCCTGTTTCTTTATGAGAAACAGTTTTTTGAGAACTGTATATATTTAAACAAATTGGGACCAGATTTTTTATTTATTAGTCATCTATTAATTTCCTCCTCCTGTGTTAGAAATGAAACTTCATAATTTAGTAGGATAAATGGGAAATAATCTGAAAATTATAGGTAACTTTATGTTGAGATTAAGTATTTTCTGTGAACATAGTGTCAGTTTTTGATAAATAATGATTTTATTCTCATAGCAAAACACAAGGATTGTTTTATTCCTTGGTGATTGAGTTGACATTTAACGTCACCAAGTTTGGTTTGCGTGCCAAACCAGCCCTGTGTCAGAGGGCATAACTGTTGGTAGCAGTTCAAGAATGATGATTTGCAATATGCTAAACATCCAAATGCAATTTGGATTTCCAAATCGGTTTATATATGTAAATATTGGAAATATTTACTTCAAACTTTCTTTTTCTTTTTAAAAAAATTTTTTATGTTTATTCATTTTTGAAAGACACCGAGAGACAGAGCACAAGCAGGAGTGGGGCAGAGAGAGTGGGGGACACAGAATCGGAAGCAGGCAGGCTTCAGGCGCTGAGCTGTCAGCACAGAGCCCGATGCGGGGCTCGAACTCACGAACCCTGAGATCATGGCCTGAGCCGAAGTTGGATGCTCAACTGACTGAGCCACCCAGGCGCCCCCAAACTTTCTTAACTGTAGTGCTAAGGAAGTAGATTTTTTTTCTTACACAATGTAAAAATTGAAATCATTTTGTATATTCTTTCACTGACTACCTATTGTCACCATACATATTATATATGTATGGTTATTTATATAAATAATCATTCTCTTTATACATACATATAAAATATACAAGGACACAGTACATATTTCTCAATAAACTTATATTTTCCTGAATGTTAGCTATTTTCTATAGTCTCCTTTTACAAATATACATCAATTGTTTTTACACAACTATTCTTATGTAAATACAAATAAATCTGATTTGAAGGCATATTGTTTGAATAACGTGGCACTGACTCACTAGTACAGGAATGTTATTAAGTTATACCACAGTTATAAGGAAAATTGTTCAATGAAACATTTGATAGTTTTCTGGGAATCAATTAGACTTAATTATAATGTAGAAACTGTGTGTATGTATGCAGGTCCTCAGGCAATCTGTAGATAGTGGTAGACAAGTCAGAAGGATTAAAATAAAAATAAAAAGAATGTTGTTGATACAAAAATTTGTTCAGTAGGTGTTAAAGTAGAGAAATTATGGAAGATATTTTATTTTCAAAATGTTTTCTTAACATTGAAGTATATTTTTATCCCAAAAAATGTTTTGCTAAGAGGTAGAATTATCACCTTTTATTATCAGAAGATTAGGAATCATAGTTTTAGAAGGCATTTATTTCATCCTCTGATTCTATGTAGTCATTTCCCTGTGATATTCAAGATAGATAAGCTTCTGAAAAAGATGCTCAACATCATTTGTCATCAGGGTAACACAAAGGAAAGCCACAATGAGATATCACTTCACATATGTCAGAATGGCTAAAATAAAAAAAACAAAACAAAAAGAAAACCAAAACAAAAAAAAAGCAAAAAACAAGAAACAACAAGTGTTGGTAAAAATATGGAGAAAAAGGAACACTTACGCACCGTTGGTGGGAATGCATACTGGTGCAGCCACTGTAGAAAACAGTACGGAGTTTCCTCAAAAAATCAAAAATCTAATTGCTGTGTGATCCAGTAATTTCACCACTGGGTATTTACCCAAAGAAAATGAAAACAAACAAACAAACAAACAAAAAACCCTAGTTTGGAAAGATACCTGCACTTTTATGTTTATTGCAACATTATTTACAATAGCTAAGATATGCAAGCAACCCAACTGTCCATTGGCAGATGAATGGATAAAGATGTGATATAGATATAGATGATATAGATTATATAGATATAGATATTATATATACACACACTAATATTACTCAGCCATAAAAAGAATGAAATCTTGCCATTTGTAACAACATGGATGGACCTGGAGGGTATAATGGTAAGTGAAATAAGTCAATCAGAGAAAGACAAGTACCATATGACTTCACTCATATATGGAGTTTAAGAAACAAAACAATGAGCAAAATAAAAGAGACAAAAACACTCCTGAATACTGAAAACAAATTGGTGCTTGCCAGAGGGTAGGGGGATGAGTGAAATAACTGAGAGGGATTAAGAGTACACTTATTGTGATGAGCACTGAGTCATATATAGAATTATTGAATCACTATATTGTACAACTGAAACTAATATAACACTGTATTAATTGTACTGGAATTAAAAATTAAGAAAAATAAGGTAGATAAGTTGCATGGATTTGATATCCACTGACAGCAGCCTAGGCTCACCAGAAAAGTAGTGACTTCAGGAAGCTGAGTTGTGTTGGCTTCTCAACTGTTCTACTGCCTTAATCCCCTATTGACATTTTACCGTCTCAGAAAAGATAATAATAACCTCTAAAAAGAAATAACAATTTCAAGTGATTAAAAATGATTGGAAATAGCTCAAAGCCATCCTTCACATAAGTAATGAATTAATCTGCCCCTAGTGATATAGTAATTCATAGATAAAGACAACAATCTAAGGTTTCTAGAAATGTTCAGTCTACGATAGCTGATGTTTCCCTAATTTTAAGGGAAAACATAAATGCTGATTTAAAAATTTATCACATACATCCTTTGAATTTTTTAAGTTTAATATTTAAATTTAATTTTGTCTTTTTATTCAAAAAAGAATATGTGGAATTTTAAGCAAATAAATACATTATTCGGTAACAGTAAACTAATACCCCAGTTTCCTAATCTTGATTATCAGAGGTTATCAGAGTTACTGGTTTCTTATACACCCTTCTATAAGTATTCTATATCCATCTGTATATGTCTTCCTTTTTTTTTTTTAATATTTATTTGAGAGAGAGAGATAGAGAGAACCAGGGAGGGGCGGAGAGAGGGACAGACAGAGGATCCAAAGCCAGCTCATGCTGACAGCAGAGAGCCCAATTTAGGGCTTGAACTCATGAACTATGAGATTATGACCTGAGCCAAAGTTGGACACTTAACCTCCTGAGCCACCCAGGAGCCTCCATCTTTTATATGTCTTTGTTCAGATGTGTAAGTCTATTAGATAAATTTTGCAGTGGAATTTCTAGATCAAGGAGTATTTATGTCAGGGATGACTAGGTTGTGTTGAAGTAACCAATAGTTTCAAAGTTTTAAAGACTTAAAGCATAAAAGTTTAATTCTGACTCCTGCTACATGTTCATCCATGGTCGTTTGAGGTCCCCATACTGCCCAGAGTAATGAAGCAGCAGATATTTGGAATGCCACTGGTCAAGATAAAGCTATGGAGCTGATCCTCATTTGTGGATTCTTTATTTGCAAATTCACCTTCTTGCTAAAGTTTACCTCTAACTCCCAAGCCAGTGCTTACAGTGCTGTTGTAGTCTTTCAAAGACATGCACAAAATGGGGGAAATTTTCACTTGCCAAACGTGCATTTTTCTAGCTGAGGTCAAACAAACTCTCCCTTCCTGTTTCAGTTCTCAGATTGTAAACAAGTGTGTGTGTGTGTGTGTGTGTGTGTGTGTGTGTGACCTATTTGGTAACATTTTTTCACATTTTGTTCTGTTTTGTTAGTAATTTTTCTGTTTAAAATGGCCCAAGAATAGTGCTGAAGTGCTGTCTACTGTTCCTAAGCAAAAGAAGGCTGTGATGTGCCTCACAGAAAAAATAATGTGTGTTAGATAAACTTTATTTAAGCTTTAGTTATAAGGCTATTGGCAATGAGTTCAATGTTAATAGATCAATAAAACAGTCCATCTAGAAAAAGGAAGAGGAAAATTGCCCATAAGTACCAGAGGCTGCTCCAGAAAGTGCTAAAGTAATAGCTATAGTATAAATATTCAAGCTATAGAGTAATATCTGAAGTTACGGAAAGTATTGTTAAAATTGTGGATTCATGAGATGTTGACCAGTTGTATTGACGCGTTGACAAAAATGTGACCAGAAGCTCATAGGAACATAACCGTATGTTTCTCTTAGGAACACTAACTTAGTATTTGCTACTTTGTAATTTGTAGACATTACAGAACATAACCAACTTGAGTACTGAGAATTGACTATGGCTTGCATTTGCTCTTAAAGCTCAGAAATGACAGGTCATTTCTGCTCATATTTCATGGTTCAAAACAAGTCACAGGGCCATTACCGGCTTCAAAGGAGTAAGGAAGAATTATTTTCTTACAGGGAAGAGAAGTGGATATTTGTAAACAATAACACATTTACCAGAAAGGTCTGAAATAGCCACAGTTCCACCAGGCAGGCTGTATTCCTAATGATGGTTAGAATATCTGTGTCCCTATACACTCACTACTGACACTGGTGAGGTGTCAAAAGTTGGTCAAATATTGCCTTTCACCACACAGTGTGAAACTTCCTATAAATGTACTACTAACCAAGGACAAATACTACTCCTCCTTTGAGAGTTTCCTCTGATAAATTGTTTCCCCCCATTGTCATTTTTCTTTACCTTGTCATACTGCTTATATATCTGTCATACATGTGGGGAATGTCAGGGAAAGATTATTTCTCTGGTTGGCAAAATTAGATTACCTATATTTGTATTAGTATATTTTACCTAGATGATTGTGTTTTTAAGAAATATTGAGCATTTTTAGGGTCATAGATGAATTTTGAGATGTAGTGATGAGCCTTTGGAAGGCTGCTGGAGAAATGGTTTCTAGCCCGTTGTCTGTTTAATGTATTAAGATGTATTTTTAAAAATACCCATTTAAAAAACTTACTCATACTAGTAAGTGGTGGCAACACCATTCTTATTTTCAAGGTGAGAATTCAGAATCCGACTTGTCTGTCTGTTCTATAAATTACTGAATGGGATATATTCCTTTGTTGTTTCTGTACTCATGTATTTTTTGCAGCTGTTTTTTGCAGTTTTTTTTTTCAAGTTTTCCTTTACATGTTTTGAGACAATGTTATTCAATGGGAAGAATTTTAAGCTTTCTCTTCCTGCCTCTCTGGGAGTAGTTCTAACTCACAGAGTTTTCCAAGAAAATCCTTTCTGTGACTATTCAGTCTTCACTTTTTTTTTTCCCTTTGGTGAAGTGGCTGACCTTGAAGGATCTGAGTATATTTCTCATGCTCTAGCATTCATGAACTATTATCTCTCTGTAGGATATATGGGTACTTGGCACCTGTGCCATTGTTTTCAGCCTTTGGAGCCTAAGCCAAATTCTAGGTAGAAAGATTACCATTTTATTTTATTAATTTTTTAAATATAATACACATGACATACCATATTATATTAGTTTCCTATGTACAACATAGCAATTCACCATTTATATGCATTGCCAAATGATCACCACACTAAGTCTAGTTTTGAAAGATTATCATTTTAAACTCCTATTGCCGGGCAACTGGGTGGCTCAGTCGGCTCAGCACTAGACTTCAGCTCAGGTTATGATCTTGCTGTTCGTGAGTTCGAGCCCTGTGTCAGGCTCTGTGCTGACAGCTTGGAGCCTGGAGCCTGCTTTGATTCTGTGTCTCCCTCTCTCTCTGCCCCTCCCACACTGGTGCTCTCTCTCTTCCTCTCTCTGTCTCAAAAATAAATAAATATTTTAAAAAAACCTATTGCATTAGTTTCTTAAGGATGTACTACATCCTTTTTTTTTTTTTTGTAGAATTGTACTTTTAAACTTCAGGATTGGTATAGGCTTTTGTATTCCCTTTAATATTACTTGCCTAGATTGAATTGCAGTAGTTTCCTTTTTTGATAGTGGCTATAACGTATTTCATAAAAAGCATGCCAGAAAAGTGCGAGTATGATTCAAGTGAAATTAAAAACCCAGAGTTTAAGGCCAGCCGAAAGATTATGTTAATAGAGTGAGCTTTAGATTTGTTTAGGTAAAATTCATAACTGTGGTTTGAAAGAGACTGTTGGCAGTAAAACTCATTCCCGAGTCCTGCAATGGAAAAGATTACTTTCCTTACAAAATTAATTGCTCCTTGCCAACGGCCAAATAAATGGGTCTACTGAGAATTTCAAGGTTGTGATTGCTGTCCCATCCCTTTTGTACCAGGAAAAGAACACACAGTAAAACCCTGGATTGCGGGTGACTTGTTCTGCAAGTGTTCTGCAAGACGGCCAACATTTCTAATAAATCTTAACTTGATAAATGCGTGACGTCTTGCAATACAAGCAGTATGTGATGCCAAATGTCACATGATCACAACTGAGCCAACGGTTCTTGAAATTCACTTTGATATATAAGGGCTTTGGATTACAAGTGTTTCCGTAGCAGATCATGCTCGCAAACCAAGGTTTTACTGTATTTGTATACAACATCCAAACCGCTAGACTGCAGACTATATTGTAATTGGCCTGTGCACAAGCACTGTCCCTTTCACATTCTGTCTTTCTCTGTTGCTTACCTATATACATATTATATGAAGCAGAAGAAAAACTTCTTGAGATATGTAGAGTTCTCCCCTTTAGGATGCTTTTGACTGATTCGTTGAAGGTCATGAAAAATTATTAGCCACATTAAAATTTAAGTTCATAGATAGAGGTACATTAGGTGATTAGTAAAGATAAAAGGAAAAGTTCTTGATTTTGTAATGGAGCCCATGGATGGTGTGATTTTATTGGATGGAGATGATGTTAATGGATAATAAACAGGCAATTTGCTAGTCTACTGGCATCTACCAAATCCTTGTGCATTTTGCTGGCATTCAGTAAGCACAAGCTGACTTGTAACTGGACAGCCGAAGTTGGTTTTGATGTTATCACTGGTATATCTGAATGAGCATGGTAGCTTACCCGTATTAGGCAACTTTCTTTTATCTTCTGCTCCCCATAACAGATGAGTTTCACAAACACATTTCTTAATATATGTAAGCTAAAGTATATTTGCTTTGGCTGACTTGTAACTGGACAGCCGAAGTTGGTTTTGACGTTATCACTGGTATGTCTGAATGAGCATGGTAGCTTACCCGTATTAGGCAACTTTCTTTTATCTTCTGCTCCCCGTAACAGATGAGTTTCACAAACACATTTCTTAATATATGTAAGCTAAAGTAGATTTGCTTTGGCTGCCAAACCTACATTGATCCTACACATTTCCTCCACTTCCAGCAATCCTAATCATGGTTAATGGCTTCTCATATCCCTGGAGAATGCGGACACAAAAACTCATTCAACCTGAAAATTATTAGCTGGGCACATGGAAGGCAAATTGTGAGCTAGATATTGGGATTTATGGGTTTTTCTCCCTCTGGTATTCATTAGCTTGGCTGGAGAGTGAGAAAAAGCCCTTCTCAGATTCATGCTGAGACAAGAAGAAAGAAGCAGCCTCTGTGAAACAAAACTTGAGGTGAATGACATTTATTATTTTTATGTTCACTACATGGATGAATGAAGAGAGGGTTAAGGACTTTGAAGCATTTTTATTTAAGATCTAATGGAAAGATATTATTCTTTTCACAAGTTTCCTAACTTCATTCTTTTTTTAAAATATTTTTTATTTATTTTTGAGACAGAGTGCAAGTGGGGGAGGAGCAGAGAGAGAGGGAGACACAAAATCTGAAGCAGGCTCCAGGCAGGCTCTGAGCTGTCAGCACAGAGCCCAAAGTGGGGCTTGAACTCATGAACCAGGAGATCGTGACCTGAGCCAAAGTCAGATGCTTAACAGACTGAGCCACCAAGGTGCCCCTCCTAACTTTATTCTTATACCACACTAGGTTATATATATCTTTAGAAGTACTTTATTCTTATACCACACTGTGTTATGTATCTTTAGAAGTTTCCAGAGGAAATGGCAGTAAGCGTTCTTTTCAAATGCATATTTCCAGGAAGTACCTGACAGCCTAATTAGCATTCAGAAAGAATCATATAATTTTTAATTTATAAAAGATCTGTAAAATCACCAGCTGCCCTAATTCCTCATTCAACTGATAAGGAAATTGCTATTTCAAATAACTAGATGATTTGTTCAAGGTCACACAACTAACTTGGAAGGCTTTCTGATTCCTAGTGCTGTGCCTTTATTTTTATAACACCCGCCACTTTTGCAGTTGAGAGTTTTTTCTTTCTGCCACCAGTGTCGTAATTCTTAACACTGAATATCTGCTGAATAGAAGGAGTTTAAGATCTGTGCCCAAACTAGTCCTGTGTTTGAATTTCAGCTTCTGCGTTTAGTGCTAATGGCTCCATAACTGACCAAGTTTCTTATGAATCTCCAGCTCTGATTACCAATCTGTAAAAGAGGGATAATAACACCAAAGTTGGATGGCTGTTATTGTATTAGGCAATACATATGTAATGCCACTATATATTAATGCTATTTATTGCACATAATAATGCACATAATAAATAATATTTGTTTTCATCTATATGTTTTTTTGTTATGCCTCAAGCAAGCTATCTCACCAGCAACATGAGTGACAGAGAGCAGAGAAGGTTTTCATTGGCTTTTCCATGAGTTGTATCAGAAAGTCATTGTAAATTCTAATGAAGCAAGTATGGGTGTAGAGTGTAAGACTGAAGAGTCTGACTGACAGAACAGACATAGATACAAAACAAATTCAAAGAAGGACAATGTTTTGTCACCCAGTGGGTTATGGTCTAGGTGAGCAATCCACTCACCCTGGGTCCTCAGCAATGCAATTGTAAGAGCTAGGGTCTTGTGCACAGAGCTCCGGGCTCATCAGGGAATAAGGATACTACGAAGTCGGACAAGACAGACATGAAGTTTCTCTGGATGGCCCAACATGTAATGAAGGAGAAGGGAAATACTCAAGTACAGAGACCGCATAAGCAAGTCCTTGATGCTTAAATCCTAGAACAATGTCTACTTGTCTTATCAACAACATTATCATTCCGTGTGAGGAGACTGAGAGTCCTGATTTATATACAATCCAGCAAGAATCTTCCCAGGAGCTAAGAAAGGGGTGACCCTCCCCTCCCTTCTCCAGATAGGATCAGCTCCTCCTTGCTCACAGATGACAGAAAGACTCCTGGATAACTCCACTCCAAAGCTACAGAGGCTCTAGATTTGCTCTCTCTCTCTCTCTCTCTCTGTGTGTGTGTGTGTGTGTGTGTTCATGTGTTGGGACAGGAAGGGACCAGTGAAGAGTGTAGAATGAAACAATAGTGTTATTTTAAAAATAGAATGGTCTGTATCTTCTATATCTGCTTCAACCATAGTACTTGGCTCTGGTGTTATTAAATTTAGATTTTTGCATATATATATGGGGGTGTGTGCATAAATATGTTTAATATATATTTATGTATGCATAAAATATGTAGATGTGTATACATACATATAAAATGTGCAAAATGCATATGTATAAATATGTATAGAATATATAAAATCCATTTTATACTTAAATAAAATGTAATATATATGCTCCATTGAAACAAAGGCAAGAGTTTTTAAGCCCTGGGGTGAGCAGTGAAACAGTACTGGAGGACTTTATCAGGTTGGTTAAAGTGATTAAGTCATCTGTGATTGCTAACTGGCGCTTATCAAAGTTAGGATCCTATCCTGTCACAGAGCTTGAAGATGGGCTCTATCTTTCTTGATGTCTGCATTTCAAAGGGATGGTCCCAGGTCCTTGAGAAAGACAGTCCTGAATCCAAAGACACTGGCAAGAAGTTGGGACAAGATTCACATCTCAAAGGACAGAGAAATAATTTATAATTTTAAGTTTTCTAAAACATGTCCTCTAAAAGAATAGAAGTCAGGGGCCTGTAGTCAGGAAGGAACCTATCTAAAATTTAGTCAAACTGAGGGGAACATTAAGGCCATCTATCTATATCTATATCTATATCTATATCTATATCTATATCTATCTATATAATATATCATATGTATATATATCATATATGATATCAATATATATATATATATATATATGATACGATTGGTTAACTTCAACATGAGTTGGTTAACTTCAAACAGGAGTAGAATACAATGAATATTCTAATTTTGTAATAAGCTCTAAACATTTAAATATATTTCTATTATCTTGCTTTCAAAGATTAAGTTTGGCTTATAACTTAAAAAAGAAAAAGAGTGTTAGAGTAATCACACTTGCTTTCAAGGGAAGCACATAGACTTTAGTTGATTAATGGCAGTAAAAGATTCAATTTCTCAGACAGCATTGAATCCTTCCCTTTTCAAGCTCAGGTATTTACAAGCCTCATGCATCAATAATGTTAGACAACATTAAACATGCAAAAACAATGGAATTAAACACTTTGTTAGGATTTTTTGCAACCAGAGCTAAAAATAATGCAGGCAGAAAAAAATATTTCCTGGGTAAACAATAACCAGATAATCACAACTAGGAAAAAAAATGATTAAAAGTTAACTGAAATAACACCCGATTTAGCAAGAAAAAGAAAACCTGTATTTTAAAATCCTGATGGGGAAGTTAAAGAGACTGAAACAAATAAGATGGTTTTGTTTTTACCTTTTAGTCCGGGTTGTTACGCTCCGATGTCTTTTTGTATTTACCATAGTGCTCTCTGTCCCTTCTCGGTATTTGTGAAAAGAAAGAAAAGTGGTAACAAAGAAGGAGAGAGGACGGAAGGTTGGGGAACTAAAACAACCTCCACACCAGTGAAGAAGAGAGAAAGAACACATTGTGTTATCGAGTAAACATTATCAGGTTTACAGGCGTGTAAGTAGCATGAAATCAACTACCAAATCTGGACAGGATTTCAAACAGATTTATACAGTAATGCAGAAGATAATTAAGATTTATCTCCTCCAGATACAAGAAGACTAATTTAGGGATTATGTCCTGTGTGTCTCTTGAGAAACTTTAAGCTCCATTTCAGAGGTGTGGGTTTATAGTCCCACTAGTTAGAAGGCCCCGGATCTTGCCCTGCAAATCAGAAGGTTGGACTCCTAGGGGTGCCTGGGTAGCTCAATCAATAAGCCTCCACTTCAGATCAGGTCAGGATCTTGAGGTCGGTGGGATGGAGCCCCATGTTGGGCTCTGTGTTGATAGCTCAGAGCCTGGAGCCTGCTTTGGATTCTGTGTCTTCTCCTCTCTCTGCCCGTCCCCTGCTTGCACTCTGTCTCTCTGTCTCTCTGACTCTATTCCCTCTCTCTCCCTCTCAAAAATAAATAAACATTAAAATATTTAAAAAAAGGTTGGGCCTCTAAAATTTACAAGAGGACACTTTAAGCCAAAGGGGTAGGAAACCAGCTACCTCCTTCCTCTTTATTAAGCAAGCAAGCAAACAAACAAAAAAAACACATTGTCCCTGTTTGCTAAGGAGTTGAAAGTGGATCGTTTCTTTACCTTTAAAGAAGGGAGAGTGGGAGTGAAGAACGGAGGGAAGGAGAGAGAAGGGATGTGAGAGTAGGACAGGGGTAGGAGGACACAGAATGGAGAAAGCGTACAAGGGATGAGAAAGCTAAATCATGGCCTGAAGCAAAATGGGCACCTTTCATTACCCCCTGTGTCAGGGGTGTTTTTCAAGAGCAACAGGCTTCTATTTCTTGAATCCTGTGACAAGACAAACTGCAAAGTACCTAGATTCAGGAAAATGTTCCCTGACCCTCTGGTCCAAACCTGCGAGAAGGGACTAGTGTTTATGAATAGGTTGCATGTGATTTTGCCAATTTCCTGTTGGAGCAGATTCTATCTTTCCCGGGCAAGCCCTGGGATCCTTAGTGCCACAGTTTTCTTCGCCACTGCTTTTCCAGCAAAAGCAAACCCTTTCCTGCCCCCTTGCTCTTTCGTTCCTCATTGGCTGCTCATTCCCTTTTTCCACCATCACTGGGCGAATCTTCCATTAAGTGGCCTTAGTTCTAATCTCACATGCAGGATGGCAAAGAAGCAAATGGCTGGAATCTGCCAATGGGACATTCAGAGGGTGCTTGCTGGCCTGCACACCCTTAAATGGGTGGCATGGGCCGTGTTGGTCATTTAGTGGTTTGGGATCTCCTAACTGAAATGAGGTGTAAAAGGAATGCCTTTTCTCCATCTGACAGGTGTGAGGCAGGTGACACGTTCAAACTTGATGGTAACAATTGTGGTCATTCATTGTAATTTACTAAAAAAAAAATTTTTCCCCTCAAGCACCTCACTGTCTGAGAAGATAAACTTTCAGAACTTGAAAATGTAGTCATCGATGCGTTTGTGATATTATTTCTTGGGTGGTTGTGGAAATCCAAGGAATCGCTTCTGTAAATACTGCAATAGGACTTTTGGAAAAAAGTTCTTGCCTGGTATCAAAACAAAAAATACTTGTCATTTCCTGTATTCTATTTTTTCTCCAAGGAACCTGTTTTTGTGCTGTATTTCTTCTAGATGAACTGATCATATTTTAAAAATTATATATCGAATGCAGATTTACTTTCATTTACCTGCTCAAGATACCATGTTTCATAATTAAATTTTATCTTTATCACTAATAAACTCATCTTCTATTGAAAATGAAATATTCTTTATGAAATATACACACTCTACTTTTAGAAACCCTGTTTCCTTTGTTACCGGGAGAAAGAGATTCTATTCATTTTAATGTCATAACCACCTGTTCCGTGAAATTTCTGTTTGGTAGACTGCCAATGTAATTCACCAATGTGGCTATATATATATATATATATATATATATATATATATATATATATATATATATTTTATTTCACAATCATCCAAACAACTTAAAACCTAGGCCAATTTTTGAAGTACAATAAATCCCCAAATTGAAGCACAAATGAAGCTTCTCAATCAGTCCCACTGATCTTTTCCTTGACCATTTAGTCAGGTAATAAAAAAAAAAACATTTCTTTACTGTGTACAGTGCCCCTTCAAACAAGCTTTTGACTTTTGAACATGGCTGTCAAGTCTGGTTCATTCAGTGCCCATTAAACTCAGTGCATTTGCTTCTCTTACTGATAAGAGAGCTCTGATTACATATTTCCACCAGAATTTTCAGAAAGCCATTTTGCCAGAATCCCGGAGAGGAAGAGTTCAGGTTTTGTGCAATCAGCAATAAGAAATTTTGTCTATTAGCTAGCTAAATTGGAAGGAAATCAGAAATTCTGGGTCTTGTTATGTTTTCTAAAATGGCTACTGCCTGCAGCTGAAATTAAAGAAAACAGTAGCATGTCTGTGAGATGCTGATTTTCAGGAATTTGTTTCAGGAAAACAGAGAGACCTTGTCTCAGAGACGAGAGTATCCCTTTTTGACGGGTGACTAACACTGTTCAGCTTTTATGTTAGAACCTGTTGATCAGAATTTACATTTTACTGGTACTTTGGGTATTGACTCTTCTAAGAAAATTGATAAACTAGTAAATTAACAAAGGATGCACATGTACAGGCTGTGTAAATTAATAAAAATTCCCCAAATTAAAAAAAAAAGAAGTTTTAGATCAATTATAAAATATGTAATCTGGAAAATAGTAATCCTTCCTGTCGTATTCATCCAATTTTGGCGGATTTATCAAGTAATGATTTTTCTCTAGGACACATGACAACATCAATAGAAATCAACTGACAGAATAGAAAAGGCAGTGCACTTCTGAGTTCTATAAAGATCCTCATGCTTAATATTTTCCTTTCTATTCAGACTCCTATTAATCTACTACACATCTAAATTTCTTTACTATTTATATACACGTACACACACACACACACACACACACCCTTGCACTCACACAAAGACCATATATTTAAAGCAAAGTTCTGTCTCAGTCATAATACACAAATACACTTAAGCTAAACTGATAGTAATTCTTGTCCTTCTGTAGCCACACTGAATTTACATAACGTGTGGTAAGTAGAAACCCTGCCCAACTTAAATTTCCCATAAACTGCGTTAAAGGCAGACATGTGGGCAAACTAAACATCTGGCTGTCTGTGCCTTATCTAACATTAAAAAAAAAAAAGAAAGGGGGGTGCCTGGGTGGCTGAGTCGGTTAAGCGTGTGACTTCGGCTCAGGTCATGGTCTCACAGCTTGAGAGTTCTAACCCCACGTCGGGCTGTGTGCTGACAGCTCAGAGCCTGGAACCTGCTTTGGATTCTGTGTTGCCCTCTCCTTCTCTGTCTCTCTCTCTTAAAGAAAAAAAAAAAGAAAAAAAAAGAAAAAAAAAAGAAAAGAAAAGGAAAAAAAAGAAAAAAAAAAGAAAAAAAAAAAAAAGAAAGAACCAGAGGTTTTGATTTATCTGGTAAAGGTAATTGACATAAAGGAATCCCTTGTTCCCTAAGAATAATTGTTACCTGGTACAGTCACAAACAGAATCCATCAAAAATAGAAATAAAAATGTCATCATGACCAATAGGAAACATTTAATTTAAATTGTATGTGGAAAAATAAAGCAAATTTATTTATTGTGTGTATACAAAAAATTTGTCCTCTTAAATATTTGATAATTACAAATAGAAATAACATATGAACCAATAATTCCACTACTGGGTATTTGCCCAAAGAAAACAAAACACTAATTTGAAAAGATAGATGTCCTATTTTTTTTTTTTAATGGCTCATTAGTGTTTAATTATTTGAACAGGGGAATGAAAAAAAAAACATGGCAAGACAGGCCTGGCTTTAAGATTTTTTGTATTCAATTCATGCGACTTTCACATCATCTCCAATTAGCTGCTACACATAAGTGACAGCTGTGGAAGCCTGGCTATCCATCAACATGAATGAAGGAATCATGTTTGTTTCCAAGGCATTATGTGCTCCAGTGGCAGGACCTGGGTTAACATAAAATTTATTTTCATGCTCGAATGCTTTGAATTTGTGTGTGTGTCCCGAGATAAGAATGTCCACATCAGACTCACTGTGCAACGGGGCTAAGCTGGCTGTGCCTCCCCAAGGAATAACTTGATGCCCAGGGAACCAGCCAATTCTAAACTGCCTACCAGTCAGCCCTTTCTGTTCTGGATAATTCAGATTCCCACGAACATCTCCTCTCACAATACGAACCTCACTGATCTGAGTTTTGAGATAGTCATAACTCTCTTTGCTCCAAAGGTTTCCCGGACAGAGAAGGGGCTGAATCTTTCCTGACACCAGCAGTTTCTTGAATGTAGCTGGCAACCTGTTGCACCAGTGTGGGTTGTAAAGTCTCCTGATACTAACACTGTGGTCCTGTCACTGGGCTCAGCTCAGTCTTGGCAATCACCACCACCTTCTTCCTCTGTGCCCTAGTTTTTAGGATGGACTTTTGCTGACATTTTGCTGACAAATGTGTAAGACAACACATTACTAATTCCTGTTTTACTGTTGACCTTTGCCATGTGACCTTAAGAGAGTATTTTGCAAAAAAAAAAAAAAAAATCCAAAAATTTTACAAATTGTTTTCAAGGTTGCTATGGATCCTTTGCTATTCCAGTCATTGTTTCTGGAAATACCTTTACTTCCACCATTCTTACTGACCCCCTTTCAGTTAACTGGTATAATTTGATTAGATCCTTATCTATGAAGAGTTTTGATATGATTCAAGTCATTCTCCAATACAAATTTTACGCAATCTCTGAAGATATTTGCAAATTTACTGTAGAATTCCTTTCCTTTTTTTTCTTTTTTAATTTTTATTGGTTGGTCTTTGCAATACTTGGCCACCTGTGGGACGCTTTCTAACAAAGGATTTGGTGAGATGAGGTAATTTACTCACTAGTGATAAGCCACAGAGTGGTGTTTGAGTGTAGATTAAATATTTACAAATATTCGGGTAATTGGAATGTACTTTCAACATCTGGAGCTTTGAGACTTGTGGAATAAACACTACATATAATGGGCAATCTTAGAGCTTCAAGAAATCCTCCCAAACATAAAACATACTTTTTCAGGTGATGATAACCAAACACTGGTTATAAAATAGAAATTCTACCAGCAACTGCCAGGTAAGATATATTTGGCCTGCTTGTACCAGTTTTCATCTGCAACTATAGTTTTAATCAGTTTGTAAAGGATGATAGCTCCCATTAGTACCCCAGGTTCTTTGGAGCTCTTTCTTTAGTTATAAATTGCAATTATTTGGGAAGCCAAAATAGTCCATTTCACAGTGCAGAGGAGCTGGTGATGATTAATTACGGAAGGATTTTCAAAAACTTGTGTACAACATGGACAGTTTCTTTCCATTCACAAAGTTGCCATTAGCTTATGAAATATGTTATATTGTAACATTAATTAGTTGACCATGACATAATGATTTCAAAAAGATAACTATAGTTGATCAACCTTAGAAAAACTTCCTGGCAACCTAGGGAAATTGTCTTATTGTAATATAAAAAGAACACCTCTCAGAGACAAATAATTTAAATCTTAGCTATCTTTCAAAGGTGCTACTGAGTTATATAAGCTTAAGAATTAAAGGTTCTGGTGTGCATGGGTGGCTCAGTTGGCTAAGCATCAGACTTTGACTCATGTCATGATCTCACAGTTCAAGCCCCACGATGGGCTCTGTGCTGACAGCTCAGAGCCTGGAGCCTCCGTCAGATTCTGTGTCTCCCTCTCTCTCGCTCTCTGCCCCTCCCCCATTGCACTCTCTCTCTTTCTCTCTCAAAAATAAACCTTAAAATTTTTTTTTTTAAAAAATGATGGTTCTATCTTCCTAAAACTACCACAGTACTAATGTAATTTTCGAAAAATGACAATTAATATGAGGTTCTTCTTCCAAATGATTTCTCAGTACATTTTCTTAAAAAATGAAAGTTCCTTTTAAGATTTTTAGGTTATAATTATATCAAAAGTGGTGAGAAATCAGAGCTTGTGTGTGACTCACACCCTGAATGAAATGAAATCAGCATCATAAATTAATTAGAAAGACTATTACCAGGTCAATCCATGATTGCATGCAGAGAGAGAGACACACATTTCTCTGCCCTTTGCCTACTAAAATGCTGAACTCACTTACCTGGTAGGTATTACTTGAAATTTATGATTCTTATCTTGCTTTGTTAAGAAACATATTTTATTTATATCTGTACTCCATTTATAACAACAATCATCAGGAAATGGAATTAGATGTTGATTCTGATGGTGGAGACCAAAATATGAGGATAAAACTAATGGCCACTGGATTTCCTTCGTATATGTCATTTAATTTTTTTTAAGTTTATTTAAGAGAGTACAAGTGGGGGAGGGGCAAAGAGAGAGGTAGAGAGAGAGAATCCCAAGGAGGACTTGCATTATCAGCACAGAGCCCTTTGCAGGGCTCGAACTCACCAACCGGGAGATCATGACCTGAGCTGAAGTCGGCTGCTTAACCGACTGAGCTGCCCAGACGCCCCTGTTATTTAATTTCTTAAATGGAAGTGAGAGCTCTGGTTAGTTCCTTGCCTCATACTTAGTTTTTGTTTTTAGCTAGCCAGATCCTGTTTAAAATGCTATATAGTACAGACATAAAATTGTTTATGTAGAAAAAATAAAATAAAAGCTACCCTGTATCAATTTTAGTCATGGCCACAAGAAACTTCTGATCTTGAAGTTTTTCTCAGTCTACATGAGGTCATCCCAGGTAATATTCTCCATCATGTAAGAACTTCAGGGATTCTTGAACTGACCCAGAAATTGTTAGGTTGCTACATTCCATTTTTCTCTTCTGGTTGCCTCAGTGAGTTTAGCTTCATTCACTTTTATTTTTATTTTTTTAATTAATGTTTATTTTTGAGAGGGAGAGAGAGAGAGAGAGAGAGAGAGAGAGAGAGAGAGAGAGAGCTAGCAGGGAAGGGGCAGAGAGAGAGAGGGAGACACAGAATCTGAAGCAGGCTCCAGGCTCTAAGCTGTGAATACAGAGCCTGATGCGGGGCTTGAACTGATGAACCACAAGATCATGACCTGAGCTGAAGTCGGACGCCTAACTTATTGAGTCACCCAGGCACCCCAACATTGTGCTTTTTAACAAGGTTGCTTTTATCACCCTCACTAGACTTTGTGCAGGGCCATGTTGTACGAGTTTGTAAAGGTACAGCATAGGGAATGTGGCCAACAGTATAACAACGGTATTGTGTGGTGACAGATGTGGCTACTCTCCTGGTGAACCTAGTCTAACGCACAGAGTGGTCCAACCACTATACTGTATGCTTGAAACTAATATTGTGTATCAACTATACTTTAATTTTTTTCTATTAATTTTTTAAGTTTATTTATTTATTTTTGAGAAAGAAAGAGAGAGCACAAGTGGAGGAGGACCAGAAAGAGGGGGAGAGAGAAAATCCCAAGCTGGCTCTCCACCATGAGCACAGAGTCCGATGTGTGGCTCGAACTCACCCAGTGTGAGAACATGACCTGAGCTGAGACCAAGAGTCGGACACTTAACCAACCTAGCCACCCAGGCACCCCAACTATACTTTAATTAAAAAAAAAAGAACAAAAAACACTGATGAATGCCTGAACACCTGTCAATCTTCGTAACATTCTCTGGGTGGGAACCTGAAGTTAGGAACCCATCAGAGGTCTCCAGTGGGTCACCATCCGTAGGCAAATTTCACCTGCACCTGCAAAGCTCGTGATCAGGTACCTTTTCCTGTGCACGGTCAGCCTCATATAAATCTGCAAATTTTTCTCTCCTTGCTTTTGATTCTCCAGTCTTTCAGTCACATGTTTGGGTGGGAGTTTGAGGAAGAGAGGTAGGATAGGTCTTCATTTAGAATGTGGCTGCTTTGGAAGGGCTAACAGTTTAAAGGCAAAATTTCTGGAAGTTTTGAGTCCTTTCTAGATCATTTCACTCTATCCCCTGCAGGTTTTGCTAGTTACCTTGCCTCCAGCCTCTCAAAGGGACTGCAGCTATCAAGCGCTAACTCTTGCATATAACTTAATCTTCGCCTTGAAGCATCAGAAGAGTTCTATCTATCTCATTGCTTCAGAGGAAGTACATGCCTCTCCATGTTCTAGGTCTACTTCCTTGTTACTCTCTGTGTCATGCTTTCATAATCATCCCTCCTGTCTTCAGTAACTTCAGTTTCTGTCTTTCCATAGGCTTCTTCCCTTCTGCTTTTCTCATTAACAATCAAACACAAAGTCAGGAGGAGTGCTGGAGTGGCTCAGTCCGTTTGGTGTTGGACTTTTGATTTCAGCTCAGGTTAGGATCCCAGGGTCTTGGGGTCAAGCCCCATGTAGGGCTCTGCACTGAGCATGGAACCTGCTTAAGATTCTCTCTCTTGGGGCTCCTGGGTGGCGCAGTCGGTTAAGCGTCCGACTTCAGCCAGGTCAGGATCTCGCGGTCCGGGAGTTCGAGCCCCGCGTCGGGCTCTGGGCTGATGGCTCAGAGCCTGTAGCCTGTTTCCGATTCTGTGTCTCCCTCTCTCTCTGCCCCTCCCCCGTTCATGCTCTGTCTCTCTCTGTCCCAAAAAAAATAAATAAACGTTGAAAAAAAATTAAAAAAAAAAAAGATTCTCTCTCTCTCTTTCTACAGGGCACCTGGGTGGCTCAGTTGGCTAAGTGTCCGACTTCGGCTCAGGTCATGGTCTCATGGTTCATGGGTTTGAGTCCCACATCAGGCTCTGTGGTGACAGCTCAGAGCCTGGAGGCTGCTTCACATTCTGTGTCTCCCTCTCTCTCTCTCTGCCCCTCCCCAGCTCACACTCTGTTTCTCTCTCTCAAAGAAAAAAAAAAGATTCTCTCCCTCTGCCCCTCTCCCCCACTTGTGCTCTCTCTCTAAAAAAAAAAAAAAGAGTCAAACTCTTATACACTTACTGTTACCCTTTTATTTCTATACTTATTTATTTAAAAATTAATAAGGGCTTATTTAATTGCCACCTTGGTGGCAGACACATCTATTAGCACCTTCCTAGCTCTGTCTTTCCTTTCTTGGTTCAGTGTCTGAGGTACCTGATCTAAAAGTATTTCATCTGAATTCCTTTATAACACTGTACAATTTAGCTTCATTTCACCACATTGATGATGCTCTCCCCTGTTAGTTCCTACGTATCCTCTAAATAAATTGACTCTTTTTTATTCCTCAGCATTTATTCTTATCTTCATAGAATTTGTCACTACCAAATACCCTTCTGCTTTTTTGTTGGAATACTGTGATTTATTTATTTTTTTTAATTTTGCTCTTTCTCTATTTTGATTCTCTTTATATGAATATCTCCTCTCTGTTATTTCATCCCCTTAAACTTAAATGTGAACATTCCTCAAGACTCCACCTTGGACTCTTGCTTGTCTTATTATACTGTTATCACTGTTTAATTGAATCCAATTCAAAGTGTTAATATGTATCTTCAGATATGATCTCTGACCTTAGCTCCAGGTGCAGGCTTCCAGTTGTCTGTCTCAGTTACTCCATTTCTATTTGTGCCATTAATTGTATCATCTGAAAACTCCTGCATCTTAGCAGGTCCTGGGCACAGTGAGGTCATAAGAACAGATAATAACTTAAGTTTTAATGGCTCTGACGCCCATGTGCATAACCCGGGACAGTAGTGTCCCTCTAGGGTCTCCCATTTGTGTCTGGGTTTGCCTGCATATCCTGCATGTGCATATCTGTCCTGTCTTACTCTTTTTTTTCTTTTTGCCTGGTTCCCTGCCAGATGTTCAGTGTCTACCGAGAACTGAAAGGAAGCTGCCGCTGTTAGAGATGCCCTTAGTGAGAACCACTTCCTAGCCAGATGATGCCCTGAGAACCCATCTCTTCCTTACTCGATTCTCTTACTTGATTTGAGTTCTCTCCATAGCTTTTATTGCTACCATACATGGTTTTCTTTAGGTGCTTTGTTTTTGTTTTTGTTTTAAGCAGGCTCCATGCTGTCAGTGCAGAGCCCAATTCGGGGCTCAGTCCCACAACAGTGAGATCATGACCTGAGCCAAAATCAAGAGTCAGACACTCAACTGACTGAGCCACCCAGGAACCCCTCTTTAGTTTTTTTGTTTTTTTTTTTATTGTGTAACTCTTTTTAGAAAAGACTGTCTTGTTCACTATTCTATACTCAGTGCCAGCAATAGTACCTGACCCTGGAGAGGCTGACTAAACACTTGTTAAATGAAAAATGAATGAATTAATGAAAAGTTAGGATGCCAACCTAGAATGCCAAGGTGGTGCCATTTTCCCTACTGTTTTAATTGGTTTGGATACACTTTGAATTGGATTCAGACTGAGAATAATGTCTGTTTCAAAACTCTGTATCACATTTACTACCTGGGCATCAAAACAGTGCTTCTGTGGCCCATGCTCTCCACATGGCAGCCAAGGGCCAATCTTGCAAGTAGACTTTCCCAAATACGGCAGTCTCAGGTCTACTATGTGAGCATAAGAAATGAAAGCCAATAAATAAAACCTCAATAAAATTTTTAAGTCTAATTAACATACACTGTTATATTAACTTCAGGTATACAGTATAATGAGTCAACAGGTCTATATGTTTATTAATCCAATGCTCATCAAAATAGGCATACTCTTAATCCCCTTTATGTATTTCACCCATTCCTCCCACCTACCTCCCTTATGGTAACCACCAGTCTGTTCTCTTTGCTTAAGAATGTGGTTTTATGTTGGTTTCTTTGTTTGTATTTTTGTTTTGTTTCTTAAATTCCACATATGAGTGAAACCATATGGTATTTGCCTTTCTCTGACTGGCTTTTTTGCTTAGCATTATACCCTTCAGATCCATCCATGTTATTGCAAATGGCAAGATTTCATTCTTTTTTTTTAAATTTTTTAATGTTTATTTAATTTTGAGAGAGAGAGAGAGACAGAGCACAAGTGGGGGAGGAGCAGAGAGAGAGGGAGACCCAGAATCCAAAGCAGCCTCTAGGCTCTGTTCAAGCCCTCAGCATGGAGCCCGATGTGGGGCTCGAACTCACAAACTGCTAGATCATGACCTAAGCTGAAGTCGGATGCCCAACTGACACCGAGAGCCACCCAGGCACCCCTTCATTCTTTTAATGGCTGGGTAATATTCCCTTACATGTGAATAATATCCATTTCTCCATTTCTCAATCTATTCATGGTCATTTATGTTGCTTCCATATCTTGGCTTATTGTAAATAATGCTGTGATAAACAGAGGTGCATATAGCTTTTTGATTTTGCTTTTTTGTTTTCTTTGGGTACATCTCGGTAGTGGAGTTACTGAGTCCTATGGTATTTATATATTTAATTTTTTTGAGGAACCTCTGTACAGTTTTCCACAGTGGCTGCCCCAGTTTGCATTCCCACCAACAGTGCATGAGGGTTCCTTCTCCTCCACATCCTCACCAATACTTGTTTCTTGTGCTTCTGATTTTAATCATTCTGATGGGTGTGAGGTGATACTCATGGTGTTTTCAATTTGCATTTCCTTGAGAATCAGTTATATTGAGCATCTTTTCATGTATCTGTTTGCCATCTGTATGTTTTCCTTGGAAAAATGTCTATTCGCATCCTCTGCCCATTTTAATTGGATTATTTGGGGAGTTTTTTGGTGTTGAGTTGTGTTAAGTTCTTTGTGTGTTTTGGATATTAATCCCTTATTAGCTATATCATTGCAAGTGTCTTCTCCCATTCAGTAGGTTGAAACTTCAATAAAAATATTCAATTGCAAATGTTATACTGAATGTATGTCCAAATCAAAAGGGCTGATGTGCTTATTCACTCCTGGATGCATGATGTCTAGTCTTTTAGCAGGTTTTTATCCTTCAGTAGTGTAGTGGGTTTCCTAAGAATTCTTTGTGCCCCCCAATATAGTCCTGGTAGTCACTGGCCACATTAGGCACATGTCATATTGTGGATTAATGCTGATGTTTCCAATGGTCTCTTTTCCCTTCGCAAGTCGCCTGCTGCCATCTCAAGGCAAAGTCCTCAACCTGCTCATCCTCTCTCCTGTGAAAATGGAGGTAAGGTCGTAAGTTGTAATCAGAACACAGAAGGATTGGGAATAAGGGAAGGGAAGTCTGATGCAAATAAATTAGGATGGCTCCTGAATGTGACTGTATGCAGATGCCACCAGCTGTGATTCGTTGTCAGAAGGCTTCCCAGGATGCTTTTCAGCGCAGGTGCTAGCCTGACTCTGCTTGACAAAACCAAGTTTACCCCTCACGGGCATTTTATTCACCTCTATTCGGAAACCACGCCTGGCATGCTGGGAACAGCTTCTTTGGCAGTTTTGTTGGGAGTTGAATGGCTTACATCTTTGTTTTTCATCTTTTGTCATTGAATGACTTGTAGTCAGAATATCCACTCTCCTTAGTTAAAATCTTGCTCATGCCCACAGGGAAGTGGTCTGGTCTTATGCTGTCAGCGTAGTCATTTGATATCAGAACATCTACTGTGGTCTGAATCATTCATCCTTAAATACAGTCACATTTGATGTTGCACCAGGGCAGAACAACATATTCTTGGGTAGAAGATGAGGTTAGCAGGACTTTCCTGTGGCCTTTTGTGTCTCTGCTCATGATCCCCTTGGTCAAGAATCTATACATATGACCCCCCCAAAACAAACAGTACTATACAGATACAGGGAGGAAAGGAGCCATACAAGAAATATGTCAAGGTTATAGGGTCCAAATAGTTGCAAATCTGCTCACCTTCCAGACAAACTCTTTTATTATTACTTTAATTTTTTTCCCAAACAAAGGATAATTCAAGTCTACACTTCTTGCAAAGAATGGTGCTTAGAGTTCTGGGATTGCATGACATCTTGTTTTTTAAACTGTGACACAGCCCTCCCCACTGGAAAGAAAAAAAAATTAGATGTTTCTCTACTCTGTATAAGTAAAGGATTATCTTTAATTTTTTTATTAAAATTAATAAGATTCATTTTAATTAAAATTTTAATCAAAACTAAAATTTAAAATTTTAATTGTCTTTAATTACCATTTTCACATAACTATGTTTAGGCTTTGTATTCTTGATTTGCAAATCGTGAATGAGAAATATGGCTCAAGGTACACTAGGGGACACTACAAATGTATTGTTTCAAGTTTCAATTTGTCTACAAAAATGATGCCACGTAGGCAAGTTTTGTCATGTTACAATAAAACTTTTTATAATATAGGGGCACCTGGGTGGCGCAGTCGGTTAAGCGTCCGACTTCAGCCAGGTCACGATCTCACGGTACGTGAGTTCGAGCCCCGCGTCGGGCTCTGTGCTGACGGCTCAGAGCCTGGAGCCTGCTTCCGATTCTGTGTCTCCCTTGCTCTCTGCCCCTCCCTGGCTCATGCTCTGTCTCTCTCTGTCTCAAAAATAAAAATTAAAACATTAAAAAAATTTTTTTAATCTTTTTTTTTTTCAACGTTTATTTATTTTTGAGACAGAGAGAGACAGAGCATGAGCCAGGGAGGGGCAGAGAGCAAGGGAGACACAGAATCGGAAGCAGGCTCCAGGCTCTGAGCCGTCAGCACAGAGCCCGACGCGGGGCTCGAACTCACGTACCGTGAGATCGTGACCTGGCTGAAGTCGGACGCTTAACCGACTGCGCCACCCAGGCGCCCCCCAAAAAATTTTTTTTAATCTTAAAAAAAATGTATATAATACACACACACACACACACACACACACATACACACACATACACTTCCTGGAGGCTTCCAGTTATTTGTAGCAAAGTCCTATTACAAAATCTGGATTTTTAGCTTAGCTTTACAGACTTGATACTCTAGAAGTTACTGCTGAGGAGAAGCAAGCTTTTGCAAAGCAATACCAGTTATATTGTCCAGAGTAATACCAATCAAGAGGTAAGAAAGTACCGTCAGAAAACATAATTTTGAGCAGGCTTTGTAAGTAAAGAGGACACGCCTTGCTGACTTTTTACGTTGCATTGATTTAATGTCAGGATGTAAAACAAGGAATATTTTAGATCTAAAATCGGATATTCAAGTCTTACTTCCCTCGTCGACCCTACCGAAGCTTTGCCAATACATTGAGTAAACGTTTGCAAAAACTCTTTGAAGAACCTCTAGCAAATTCAGAGAGATGAAATGTAACACTTGTAAAGAGATGACTTCGTCGGGAGCAGAGGCAAGGGCAGAATGAACTCATTTTGGAACATGTGCAGACGGGGTTGACTCGCTGGCTCATCTGTAAGTCTTTCATAAAAAAACTTGTCAGTATTTCACTGCCAGGTTGAAAGCTTAATGCATTCGTTTTTTTTTTAATAATGGCTTTTTAATTAGGACCCTAAAGAAAATGTGGCAGTCGGAGTTCATGGAAGCATTTAATTAATTTTTGTGGGGAGTGTCTGACACCAAGTGAAAATGGATGAACATTATTATTGCCATATCACTGTTTTAAAGAATGGCTCCCAATTATGTTATCAGGTTGAGAATAAATATAAAAAAGGCTCCTAGCTGCTTATATTATTTTAATTCTTGCTTATGAGCCACAACTGTGAGATATATGACAAAGAACTTGCCTAAAGAAACTTACTAAACAAAACGTTAAAGGAAAATGGTTTTAGAAAGCCAGACTATGGATCCTTCTCAAAAGGAGCAGTTAGCCATTGGCTTGAGGTTTAATTGTAAAGGCCAGTAATGTAGGCCAGGCAGGGAAGCTGGAATTCTGTGATTTGGGTTCACGGAGAGTAAGCTTACTGTCAAAGTTTCCTGGAAATTGAAATACCATATGGTTTCCCAAGTTTTAAAATATGTATATATTGGCCTCAAAATCGGCTCTCAGGAAGGAATTTTTTCAGTTTGGCTATAGAAGTATTTTAAATAGGACTTTCAGGGGAATAGCATCATGCCCTAACCACAGCTCCGAAGTATGCCAGGCTTAATTTCCTCTTGAGATCATGGAAAATAATGAGTGGAAATACTTATAAAATGGAAACTGGTATTGAATAATTTGTTTATTTTTCAAAGGGAAGAACAATAATTTACCAAGTTAGTGATCACAAAGTAACTTGATTTAGTCACAATGACATATCAGAAAATGTAATTATTTGCTTTCTTTCCTTCCTCACTTACTATTTCCTGATTAGAAAAGTATTTTGTTCTCATTTGTGGTTGAGTTAAGAAAATACATAAAGGAACAAAGAAGAAAATTAAAGTCATTCACAATCTTTTATCCAAAGAAATAAACATCTTGATATATTTTCTTAAAGTATTTTGTTTAACGAATTTACTCGAGGGACTGATGTTTTACATTTTAGCAACTACTCATTCCATTGTATGGTGAAGCTCTGGGCTCTAGCAAAAAAGAATTGCCTCTATTTTAAATTTAATTTATGATCCATCTTGCCCTCAGGTCACTGTTTCTTATTCCTTAAAGATTTTAAGTTTCAGCTTACTGTCCTTTCCCCTAGTGTCAGTCCTGACACTATTCTTGTTGATTAAATATTCATATGTTTTATCCGTTCAAACCTCCTTGCTTCCACTGATCTTGTCTTACACCCTCTCTCCGCCCCTTGTCCTGTGTTACCCTCCAGATCTTGTCAGTTTCAAGGACCATACCTCTGACCACCACTGTCTCTCTTTTCCGTTCACACCCTCTATTTCCCCCATCCACATAACCCTTTCAGCCTGTCAGCATCTTCAGACCAGTGAGCTTCCTAATATTTCGTTGTCCCTTTTGTCCCTATGTGCTCTCCTTTCCCCTCAATTGTATGTCCTTAAGTTTCATGGTCCTTCATTTTCATCACCTCTTGACATGCGTCCTTAACTCTTTTGTCCTTCTGTTGTTTAATTATACTCAGTGAAACCACAGTTCTAGTTAAATCAAACCCTCTGACAACCCATAGGGTTGCAGCATGAGAAAAATACATAACTGGACTGACAGATCTAACCTTCAATTGATGGTGGCTCATTCATGTTGGCCTTTAATGTGATCAAGATAAGCTTAACTGTTTCCCTCAGCCTGACAAACTTTTGACAGGTTAGAAAAGTAACATAACTATCTGTAACATTTTGATCACTACCTTCTCCTTGAAACAGTTTCTTTACTTGTCTTAGAGGATACCATACTCTCTGTTTCTCTTCTTACCTCTCAGGCCATTATTTTCTTTCTGCTTTATCTATTTTTTCTTATCTCCCTGTCTCCCTGGTCTCTTAATGTTGGAGTGTCCCAGCATACAGTCCTTTTTTTTTTTTTTTTTTTCCTTTAGTTTTCTTCACAATTCACTTCTTGGGGAGTTTCATAAAGCCTTAAGACTTTTAATATCCATCTAGAAGTTAATTGATCCAACGTGTATTTCTACAATCTACCTCCCTTCCCAACTCTAGAAATATGTCCAATTGACTTCACAAATATCTCCTGCTAGTTGTCTCATGGGCATCTCAAACTTGACACTCAAAAGTCTCTCCTCCTCTAGCACCACCCACAAAACTCTATTCCTCCATCGTGGGCAACTTCCTCTTCCATTTGCATTGGCTAAAACCTTTGGAGGCATCCTTTTCACTTAAATTATCATAACCCATGTTCTATCTGTCATCAAAATCTGTCACTCTGCCTTAAAATATGTTCCAAATCTGACCATGTCTCCCAACTTCTATAACTAATGCATTGCCCCAAGGTACTACTGTTGTTTTTCTCATTTTCCCCTTTGCCTTCCTTTGGTCTATTTGTAATAGAGCCCCCAGAGTAATATTGTTTAAAAAGTAAAATTAGATGGTATAATATCATGACCATCAAGTCCAACAATGGCTTCCCACATCATGAGACTAATATCCTTACAAATCACAGAGAGGCTCCACACGATTGTTCTTTGACCTATCATCTCAGTTCACTCTTCACCACCTCTACCAGCCTCCTTGCTTTTCCTCAGTCATTTCAATCAGATTCCCAAACCAACGTTTTGATACTTGTCCTTCCCTCTATCTGAAACATTCATTTCCCGGACATTCACTTGAATTTCTCCTTCACTTCCATCACATCTTTACTCACATGGCCCCATCTGAGTGAAACCAGACCTACCCACTCCATCACAAACTGCACATGTGTTCAACTTTATATTCCTCCTGTTGCTTTATTTTTCTTCAGAGCACTCATTACCTTCTAACATACATGTTTATTTTTTTAATCTTGTTTATTGTGTTGTTACCTACTAAAGAATAAGATTTTTGAGGATGGGGATTTGTTTTGTTCCATTTTAAGTTGTAATGCCAGTAGCTATAACAGGTACTGTTTCAATAGATAATCATTCCATGTTTGTTGATGGAATGATTGAAAGAGACTACCAAGGTTGCAGCAGAACGTAATCTGATCTGGTTCTTTTTTTTAACGTTTATTTATTTTTGAGAGACAGAGAGAGAGTGCAAGGGCAGAGACAGAGGGAGACACAGAATCTGAAGCAGGCTCCAGGCTCTGAGCTGTCAGCACAGAGCCTGACATGCAGCTTGAACCCACGAACTGTGAGGTCATGGCCTGAGCCAAAGTCACATGCTTAGCCAAGTGAGCACCCAGGTGCCCCAATCTGACCTGGTTCTTAATCAAAGCTTAATTCTCTTAAAGGAGTTTCTGATACAGTATAATGAGAAAGGAAATAAATGGGAAAATAAAAAACCCCTGTGGAAAAAGAGTTCAAACTGAGCCATTCTTGGAATTCAAACTGGGGAGTTTGCTAGGGAAGATATTTGACCCAGCACTAGGCAAAAATCATAGCACTAAAAATCTATCATGTGGGAATCAAGTTATGCAGAATGATTTAATGTAGTATATCCCCTTGTATCCATTCCCAGGAATATGTAGCCAAGGAAATATATTTTCATGTGGGTGGGAAAGAATTGCAGTCTCAAATGAAAAAAAGTGAGTATTTTAATATTTTTTTCTATTTCATTGCTTCTAATAGATGGCATATATCTGAGTCACTTACAGGGTGCTTTGCACAGAACACTTGATCATGGTGTAGAGCTCAGCATGCCGTCAGGATCTTAGGAGCTGCATGGATATTTTAGGGATGCAATAGGGGAAAGTTGGACTCTGTATATAGTTTAAATTAATACAAAAAGTCCATGGGGAACCTGGGTGGCTCAGTCAGTTGAGCATCCAACACTTGATTTCAGCTCAGGTCATGATCTCACAGTCGTAGGATTGAGCTCAGCATTGGGCTCCACACTGAGCATGGAGCCTGCCTGAGATTCTCTTTCTCTCTCTCTCTCTCTCTCTGTCTCTCTCTGTCTCTCTGCCCCTCCCCGCTCTCAAAATAAATAAATAAATAAATAAATAAATAAATAAATAAATAAATAAATATTAGAAGTAAAAGTCTACCTGATTGGTGAATTACTTAGGAAATCAGAACCTTGGAACAAAATACATATACATACGTTAGAAAATACATATATCTTGGACGTCCAAAAGGAGATTTCAGGAAGTGTTTATCCCATAAAAGGTTGATGTTCAGACCAGAAATTCCAAGAGGAGTTTAGCTTGAAGAAAAAGTTGCTATATTTTAATGACACATGGAAAATGTATTTTGATGACTAACAACATATCATGAGACATCTAACGAACCTGCAGGATCTGCAGGAACTCTCTGGTCACTTACAACTGAAGTAAGATATAGACAAATTGGAAGGAGGAACACGTAATCAAAGCCAAGAAGAACAGCATCATATAAAAGCAGTAATTGTCTGAAAGAAGAAAGCCAAGATTAAGCTAACTTTTCAAAAAATTATATAAGGATAATTTAATGGGTTTTACAGACCTGCTCAGAACAAAGCAAACAATATATATTTGATCATGTGCTTACCAAAAAAAAATTTTTTTTTGAATATGCAGCAATAACACGGAGAAAGAAAAATTAATCAATTCTGATTTTACCTCTGTGTCATTAAAGACGGTGGTGTTTTAAAGATGCAAAATATAACACAGCCATAGTTAAACTGATCTAAAGTCTAAGATAAGTGACACAAGGTATAATCTTAGTATCGGGAAAGAGTTATAACTGAAATGAATTGGGGAGAAATGTTTGCCTAAGTTCAAACTTTTTACTCTGGGTAGACTTAGAAGAAAAAACCCCTGTGAAGTGAATCGCACCATTGCAGATTCCCTTCCTCATGTCTACGTCCCAAGGCTTCCAATCTAATGTAAATAACAGAGAAATCTAAGATGTGTTGATATCTACAGTCATCCTGTCAACATGTCTAATATCATTTCTTTCTAGGAAACTGTATTTTCCATTACAGTATTTAACTCCCCAAATCATTCCAGCAGTTGTTACAAAACCATATTTATCTTCCTCATTGACTTCATTTTGTTTTCTCCTTTATTGAGATTTCCCTTCTCAATCCCTTCTCAGGTATGAACCTGAAGTCTCAGGGCCCGGGTAAAGCAGCAGTCCACAGTGACACTTGGTGGCGGCCACAAGTTATGGTGGTGAGGACAGTGGCTATGGATACCGGGACCCTTCCAGAATTGGCACTCATTGCTCCCACTGTATAAATTAGAGGACTCGAGTATTTTCCTGGGAAAGATTTAGGAAATGGGGGCTGGAGCATGTGAAAGATACTTTCAGTCTCTCTTGGAATATGAGCCCTGGAACCTGGATTTATTAGAGTCGTTGGACAACCGAAATGTGGATTAGTATGCTCCCCAAACTAAAAAGCAATTAATAGTGCTAAAATCTGTGGTGGTGGAATATTTGCCATATCTTTCTTCCTCGTCCAAAGTTTTATAGTATTCAACTAAAAGATGAGATTAATGGCCATTTGTTCCCCAGACAGTTTTCTACCAGTTTTCTACCCAGACAGAAAAATAAAAGTCATGTTCTAGCTTTATTTAGATAATGTGTGTTATTTCAACATGATTTCAGATTTTGTAATGTGGCGCTTGAAATTTGGGTGAATTTGGGTGAATGAGAGGCAGAGAATGTCCCAGTTAACCATGTGAGTGACTCAAGGCACTTAGCTTTTTAGTCAAATTTTGTTTTGTGAAGTTTCAGATCACTCTACTAAAATTGTAACCTTAGAGAGTTTTTTTTTAGCCTACCTTTTAAGGGCACTTTATTGTTTTCTTTTTCTGAAGGAAATCATTCAAAATGAAAAATAGTAGCTCTTATTATCTAGGTTCATATAGTTACTATTTAAAAAGATAAACTGCTTTGGTATGTGGTTTAGCTCAATGTTTAAAAAATAATCTCGGATTGTGCTCACTGTCCTGAGGTGGTACACAAATCTAAAGTCAGGGTTGTTTTTATTTGTTTGTTTGTTTTGTTGTTTTGTTTTGCTTTGTTTTGTTTGTACCTGGTGAATGCTATTCGGCATTGTCACTCGGCTTAAAGTCCTTTTATGAAATTAATTCTCTTACCCTGCTCATGTGTACTATTCTAAAGTACACATTTCTGATGCTAATAAAAACTATAAACCTGTTAGGGAGAATGTTGGCTAGTGAGCTGAAGAATTCAAGGGTGTAAACCCAAATTTAGTTAGCAGCTGCTCTTGAAGTGATTGTTGTCATGAATGTGTCTCATCATCTAAACTAAGGTTAAGCTAAAAGAGAAATGTGAGAAACTTCCTCTGCTGATGGTTTCTCTTCATTTAGAAAGTGATAGAATACTTTGCCGTTGTTCAGACAGCATTTAATTTGTTGGCTTAAAAATGGATTAATAATTATGTTTGTAATCATCAACTGGACCCAAACAAAAAATTCTAACTTAAGCTTATTAAGAAAAGTAATTGATAGAGTAATTAACCAATAAAATAGTGGAGGAGCGGGTTCTGTGTGAAGGACCAGGGTAGAGGTGAGACCCACAAAGGGCCAAGCCCTGAACTCAAATCGAAGGTGTTCATTGGCTTTGTGATTTCCTTTTCAGATTGACAGCATAATTCCTAACTATACTGCTGTGGCTCTTCCCAAACGGGAATGTCGAGACTTTCTATGCTGAGTGGATAATCCAGCATTTCCTAATATAACATCTGTTCTAATCCGAATGCACAGTATTTTTTTAATTTAATTCTCCCTTAGAATATAGTTTAGTTCTTGATTGTCTTCTGGTGGAAGCAGCACAGTTAATCCAGATAGCTAATATGAATCACTGATTTCCATGAATGGGTTTGCTTGGAATTTTGCCACTAGAGGATTTTTCTTACATTTTAATAGAGATGAATCAAAAGTAGTCACTTCTAGTATACCCAATTGGCTAAAACTCAATGCCCTTTTTAATTTAAAATATTGTAGTCGCATCTCAATCTAGCCTCAACGACCTTCCACTCTTCTTTTAATTTTTTCCCCCAACATATGAAAGGTAAATTCCCCCAACATATGAAAGGACCTATTCACATCTGGACAGTTAATAGGTCATTTACAGCATTACTTCAAGTAGTATAAAGCAATAAAACGTAAACACATTACCTTCATACCCATGGCAATTAATTTTCCATAACTGAAGCATTGTCGTGTCCATTACCTTAGGAAAAGCTAAATGTAATCAACAAAACTCATTAGCAATTTGTGAATATAGCTTCTCAAAGTTAGTGTAAAATAATCTGAAGTCATTTATCTTAGGGAAGAGAAATACCTGGCAAGGGGGGGATGTGAAACTGCTATCCTTAGAAAACTTGGCTTGCGAGGTTGGTCTTTGGCTTGTATCTGGGCATTTGAACTTGGGGAGTATTCCCACTGGTCCGTATCTAATAAAGGTGGCTCCCTGTACCCAGACTGCGCAATCAATGTGGCTTAAACTGAAGAACTGTTTTCCTTCTAGGAGTCAAGAATCCTGGTGTGCGCTAAGTAGAATGTGACCGTGTGGCCTACCCCTAATAAAAATTTAGATGCTGAGGATCTAATGACGACACTTCACGCATGTTGTCACAATTGGATGCTGGAGGAATTAAGCATATCCTGTGTAAGTCCAACTGGAGAGGACCCTTGGAAAAGTGAGATGGGAAGTTTCTTCCCATCTTTGCTCCATATGCCTTTCCTCTTCGATGCTTTGGTTTTGTATCTTTTTATTGTAATAAATTATACTTGTGTACATGCTGAGGCTTGTGATGAATCACTGAACCTGGGGTGGTCTTTGGGACACTCATCACAAAAGTTTAATCAATCTATCAATACTTTGCATTAGTTAAGCTCTTAAGGGTTTTGAGGGGGAATCTTATTTGGGATTCCTTTGAGACAATACTTATTGCAAAGCTACATAATGACCATGAAGGACCAAGAAATGATACAAATTATAGCCCCCTTTTTGATAACCACTCCTGAACTGAGCATTCCCAGCATTGAGCTGTACAATAGCTTTTAGAGAAACAAACTGATGGGGATGGTCTGGTGCTTATTTTTATGTCATAAGCCCAAGGAATTGGGTCAGTTTATCACCATTACATATACAGCACCCCTATTGGGCAGAATTTAGGCCAAGTCACTTCAGAGACAGGCAGCCTTCTTCACGTCCAGCCTGGGCTTCTTTGCCCTTGATTTTGGTACCACCTTCTGATCTTATCATTTGTGGCCAGTGTATCAGAGATAGTGTGGCTTGCATGTCATAAGATAGAAAAAAAGATAGAAAAAATTAGGGAGAATGATTCTTTTGGGTTCATGTTTTACTGATAGAGGCTTCAGTTGAGACAGATGCTTAGATCTTAATATTCTCTTTACCAGTACAGACAGGAAGAGCTGTGATGAGTGCATAGTTATTCTCTATTTCTTGGAAAGGGAGAGGCCAATGGGAAGATCTTCTGGAGCCAGGGCCGGAAAGATGACATTAATTAAATCTGAATTAATGAAAAGACACCTATTAATGTTTAAATAAGAATTTCTTGATTATCCTAAGGGTAGCAGGGCAGAGGAATATAGGAGACTCTAAGTTCTGTGAGAGAAGGAACATGGCATCTACTCGACCCCTCCTGAAAAAGATTGGTCTACTTTATTTTTTTCCATCCTTTCAAACTCTGTATAAATTGAACCGTATTTTACTTAGTCTTGCATATTTTCACAATTCACCTACAGTAATAGCAGCCTTTCCTGATTCCTTCAGTGGACATCTTCACCTATATTATGCTCTGGCAATAAAGACTCACAACCAGAATAAAAATGCCAACTCCTAAAGTTGCAGTGTTTAAATTACATTAACAAGGACATGTTTAAAAAGCAACAGGTTCCCCAACCTTGCTGAAAGAAGGCAAAAGAAGGATGGAACTTGACTATTAAAAATAAATCAGTGCCTTTATAAATTGCATTCTTTAGAAGGATTACCAAAGCATTCTTGAGAGGCTCCTGAGAAGATATGTATTTCCCTTTCACTTAGAGCCATAATAGATGACTTGAGATAATTAATACAGCTTCTGTAGAAAGACCATTTAATCCATAGAGATTACTGGCAAAAAATGGAAATGGTAGAGGTCATAGGGGCTTAAACGATAATGACATTTTGTGTTGAAAATGCCACAGTACATGTGGGCAAATGTTAATGGCCCTTTTACTTGGTTACCCGTTGAAGCATTCCCAACTATGACTACTGGGTATTCAGAAAGAGTCATTTTATTCATGTCAAGGGCAGATAGCTGTTCAGAGTGGTCCTGAATAGTGAAAGAAATCAACATCAGAAAACAAAGTGGGAAGTAGTGAACAGTAGACCCTATAAGTATAGGCACAAAAATCATTATCTTAAAAAGAACATCCTGAGATACAGAGGCAAATGCATGAGAATTCTAACTTCAGTATTATTCTAATAATGCCCAGTTGAAGTTCTAGATATCATGGAATGAAACAAGGCATTGCTATTGTATTCTGCCTGAATCCCCAACTTATAGAATCTATGAAGAAAATAAAAAGGACATGTTTTATACAATAATGGTTTTTGTTTGTTTGTTTGGTTTTTGTTTTTTGTTTTTTTGTTTTGTTTTTTTTGTTTTTGTTTTTTTTGCTGCACAGCATTAACTAAGAGAACAACTAGAGTATGACTCTACTCCCTTGCTTTCCCAGGACCCTTATTATTCTAAGTATATTATTCTTCTACCTCAATGAATCTTTCACGTGGTCAGATCTTTCATCCACATTGTGTACTCAGTAGATGATCAACCAGTGCTTACTACTAACTTCTGGCAATGGTAGAGACCAATTTTAATTTCCCTAAAAAACCACAAGGCCTTGCTTTCAGAAGGAGTCATTCAGTAAATTTTATTTCAGCCACCTCCCAACCATTGTGACAGCATCAATACTAATTGCTACTTACTTATTTTTTTGGCATTTACTTCTCTCTCCCACTTTCCCTCCCTGCCAAAACCTCGCTTATTCTGTTACTCAGCTAGTGCTTATTACAAACTTTCTCAACGTCAAGCTCTATTTCTGGTCTTAGAGAACTTTCACTCTAAAAAATGTTTGACAGGGGTGCACCTGGGTGGCTCAGTCGGTTAAGCGTCCAACTCTAGATTTTGTCTCAGGTCATAATCTCATGGTTCATGGGTTCGAGCCCCATGTCATGCTCTGGGCTGACAGCTCAGAGCGTGGAGCCTGATTTGGATTCTGTATCTCCCTCTCTCTGTCTGCCCTTCTCCCACTCATGCTCTGTCTCTCTTTCTCTCTCTCAAAAATAAATAAACATTTCAAAAATTAAAAAAAAATAATGTTTGGCAGTTTTTAGACCAGCATCATGGTCTAAACTCACTCTCTGCCTACTCTTTCTCCCTCCCCTTATATCTTTTATAGACATTACATTCAATCTCCTACATTGCTAATTCTATCTTGGCATCTATTTCTTAGGGGACCCAAGATGATGCCCTTCCCAACCTAGTTTGTCTGAATAGTTCTTATTCGAAATAAGTATGAAAGAGGAAAGTGTTGAGGAGTAGATGTTTGGTAATGCAGTCTTGATAGAGATAAAAGAAAGTGAGGCAAAAGAAGACAGTCTCTGACCTTCATCCATTATTGGACCTTGTATGAGGCAGCTAATAGTAGAACTGGACTTTCCATAATGATTATGCTTCTACACGAGGTAATTATGGCTAGATCTACAAACATGTAAGCCTTTGTCATGGGGCAGGAGTTAACACCAAATCCCTGTGCCTCTCGCTGTGACATGGTACTAATAGCCTTTCTAGATTTTCCCTCTGAGGCACTCAAGCCACTTACTTACGGAGAATGCTAACATCTGAAACCAGGATGCCATTATTTTTCTCTGTTCTTCAAGACTGGAAGCCAGAGTTTGTTACCCTTCCTCTGTGCATGTTGCAATTAAAGGCTATCTATTTGACTTACTATTTCACTTGTTTATGAATCTTCCAGTGAGAGTGCTGGGCTGCCATTTCCTTAAGAAAAAGAAAGGAGCCTGGCTCATTTCTACACTATCATCACTTACTACAATGACTGGCAAATGGTGTGTCCCTGACATGTCTGAGTGAAATGACAAATGTTTCATTATTTGACTTCTCAATATAAAAACTCTCTCTTTGCTGAGTTGAATTTTTTTCAGGTAATGACTCTGCTGTCACAGATATCTAGTTCGGAATTTGTGTTAAGAAAACAAAGAGGAAGAAGAAGAAAAACAGCAACAAAAAGCTAATTGTAGCATGCTATTTGAGACACTGCATTGCTGAATGATTCCTGTGGTAATGTAAGTATCATTGTCAAAACCTATTGACAAAAATGATATTTAAATTTAGAATATTATTTATTAGCCACACTTCCTCAATTATTGAAAATTAGCATAAACATCTCTGCCAATGCAATGTGAAAGTTATTCTTTTCTCATTAATTATAGAGACATCCATTTCTTGGCATTCAAATCCACTTACACTATTACCATTTAAAAAATAGAAATTTAAAAAAGGAAAACAACATTTAAAGCTTCACTTCTGGGTTGGTTTTCTCCCAGGGCAGAATTCTTGAACATATGGTTACTTGATTATATAAATCTATGGTTGGTATCTACGATGCTATCTATCTATTAGTTGTGCGGTTTTCCTTTTATAGAAGGAATAAGTGTCAAATTTAAGAATAAATATATAAAATGCTGGGTATAAGAATTTTTCTACGGATGGGAAAAAATGAAGTTGTATCTCTTCTGTTTCTATAGGTATTTAAGTACACCTGAGGTTGTGATCTGCTTATGGGAGCATCTCATGGTAAATGCAAGTGAAGGGTCCATTAAAGAGTTGAGACCATGTGCCCTAGGGCTGTAGTGTCTTTGGGCAGGGGCCTGATAGGGGCAGGTTTAACCGTCTAGACCAGTCCTGTTGTAGAAGCCTCAAAACGGATTTTTCGAAAATCCCTTATCCAGTTCTGCAAAGTCTAGACTAAAAACAAACTAGATTTTGTTCTTTTATCCTTAATTTTTCATAATAAATCCCTTTCCGCTTTTTATATCTAGAGTCCTTTTTCTTTCCCATACAGTGAATTGTGGATGATGTTTATGTCCACAGACCCCTAGACCCACCTTCCTATCATTTGTTTCAAGATTGGTCAGGAATTTGGGGCTGAGGGTGATAAGAGAGTAGAGCTGTCCGCAGCCAACACAACTACTCCAGTACCTACTAGACAATACACAGAGAACTCACTAGGTACTCAACCATCACAAGACCAGATCACCTCCTTCTAGAATATCTAATGGTTTTCCTAGAAGGAGGTGGGAAATATGCAGGTAATACCATCTAGGAAGAAGAAGCACCTCACACATACCAGCAAGAAATAAATGACAGCATCTCTTATCTATTGTGGGTGCTGAGGCAAGAGTTATGCTGAGTGGAGAGGTGCCCCAGGGACAGGAGGGAACCTCCTGGATTGTGCAGGTAGGCTTTAGCAGATACCTATGCCTGGGGTGCTTTCCATGGATCAGTTACCACCAAGGTGGGCTAACTTTTATGGCTTCTGGCTCTCTATAATGCTTCTTATATTTTTTGTGGATTAAAACATAGTAAGCATACTTACTTTATGTTCTGTTTCATAATGCTGGTATTTTAAGTCTTTATAAGTCATTTGCTACTATCTTCTTCATTAAGCCTAGGTGTTTTATGATTTTTTTTTAATGTATGGTCGTTTTTATTCAGAGCCCATCCATGAGAATTCTCTGATTCTTCAATTAAGAGAGGTCCTTGTAGAGCATACTTACGTTTGCTTCTGCCAAGATATTGGAATATATTCCTTGCCAAAGAGGGCCACTTGATACTAACTTCTCGCTGTGAGATTTTTCAGGCCTTTCAGGTTATATGGATTCAAGCTACAAACATATAAAAGCTGAATTAAGGTTGCAAATCCTTCGGAGGGATTTATTCCTCTTTAGTCAGTGACGGTTTTGGGGGTAGACCATTTTCTTTGTGGCACCCTGTGTATGCACCTGTGTTTCCAGGACTCCCTTACTCTGATAATGTTATCTTTTGGATTGGGCATTCTCCTAATATGCTTTACAATTTGGACAGTATCTGCATTTTTTTTTTTTTTTTGCCTCAAGGTTCTAAGAGTCCATTAAAAAGAAAAGAAAACAAAAACAAGCAAACAAACAGAAAACAAAACATAAGTCACGGGTGTTAAGTCAGGCAATTGCCTTGAAATAAAAGCTAAATTTAGGGCTCCACCTATGTTCTAGACTCTATAGAGCAGAGGTTGGTTGACAAACTTTTTCTTCAAAGGGTCATATGGTGAATATTTTAGGATTTGCAGGCCACCTACTTGCAAGCCATGCAATTTCTGTCACACATTCTTTGTTTGTTGTTGTTGTTGTTGTTTTTCTTGTAAGCCTTTAAAATATAAAAGCCATTCTTATCTCTGGGGACAATGGTCTTATCTTTATAGACCATGGTTTTTATTCGGCCCATTGGTTTTGTTTTTGTTTTTGTTTTTTAAGTTTATTTATTTATTTATTTTGAGGGAGAGAGAGAGAGAGAGAGAGAGAGAGAGAGGGAGGGGCAGAGAGATAGAGAATCGCAAGCAGGCTCTGCACTGCCAGTGCATCATTATGGTCTCTTATCTGCATGAATTGACCACTCTACATTCCTCATATACGTGGAATCATATAGCGACTATCCTTTTATCTGCCCTACCTCACTTTGAATAATGTCCCCAAGATTTACAAATGCTGTAGGCCTGTGTCACAATTTCCTTCCTTTTTAAGGCTGAATAATATTTCATTGCATGTATATACAACATTTTACTTATCCATTCATGCATCCATGGATATTTTGGTCGCTTCCATGTTTTAGCTATTGTGAATAAGGCTGCTATGAACATGGTTGTACAAATATCTCTTCATGACCCTGCTTTTCATTCTTTTGAGTGAATACCTAGATTTCCTGCATCATACGGTAATTCTGTTTCTGATTTTTTGGGGAACTGCTATCATTTTCCCCACTTGCTCTGCCATTTTCCATTTCTACCAACAGTATGTGAGGGTTCCAGTTTCTCTTTGTCCTCACCAGTGTTTGTGGTTTTCTGTTTGTTAGTAGCTATCCTAAAGGGTGTGAGGTGATACCTCCTGGTTTTATTTTCGTTTCCCTAATGATTAGTGATATTGAGTATCTTCTCATGTGCTTGTTGGCCATTTGTGTGTGTGTGTGTGTGTGTGTGTGTGTGTGTGTGTGTGTGTTGGAAGAAAGAATAAAAAATATATATTTTCTCCTTGTGGTGAGATCACTTAGGATTTAATCTCTTAATGACTTTTCTATACATCATGCAGTAGCATTAGCTATAGTCATCACAATGGACATTATACCCCTAGTATATATTTATTTATATATACTTATTTATTTATAACTGGAAACTTTCGCCTTTTGACTACCTTCCTTTAGTTTTCTCTTCTCCTAACCCCACCTCTGTGTAACACATGAGTCTGATCTCTTTTTCTATTAGTTTAGTGTTTTGGATTCCTCATAAGTGACATTGTACAATTTTTGTCTTTCACTATCTGACTTATTTCACTTATTATATTGTCCTCAAGGTCCATCCACTTGTTGCAAATGGTATGATTTTCTCATTTTTTGTGGGTGAATAAAATTCCATTGTATGTACATACGTTGTGTGTGTTTGCATAACAACTCTTTTATTCGTTCATCCATCAGTGGACACTTAGGTTATTTCCGTGTTTTAATTATTGTAAATAATGCTGTTATGATCATGGAGTGCAGGTATCTTTGTGAAATAGTATTCTCATTACATTTGAACATATTCCCAGAAGTGTAATTCCTGGACCATATGGTGGTTCTATTTTTCATTTTTGAGAATTCTCCATGCTCTTTTCCACAGTAGCTGCACCAATTTAAAATCCCACTGATAAGGCACAAGGATTTCCTATTGTTTACATCCATGCCAGCATTTCTATCTTTTGTCTTTTTTTTTTTTTTGATGCCCATTCTAACAGACATAAGATGAGATCTCATTGCACTTTTAATTTACATTTCCCCAATGACTAGTGCTATTGAGCATCTTTTCATGTACCAGTTGGCCTTTTATATGTCTTCTTTGAAAAAATGTCTATTCAGATCCTTTGCCCACATTTTAAAATCAGATTACTTGTTCTTTGCTCTTGAGTTGTATGAGTCCTTTATGTGGTTTTTGTTTTTGTTTTTTTTTTTAGGTTGACACCATATCTGATATATGGTATGCAAATATTTTTTTCCTGTTCTGTAGATTGTATTTTCACATCATTGATGATTTCTTTCACTGTGCGGGAGCTTTGTAGTCCAATGTAGTCCCACTTTATTTTTTATTTTGTCTCTTATGTTTTAGAAGTCATATACAAATAACTGTTACCAAGACCCAGGTCAAGGAGTTTGTTCCTATGTTTCCTTGTATGGGTTTGAGGTTTCAATTCTTACACTTAAGTCTTTATTTATTTTGAGTTAATTTTTGTGAAGTGGCTTAAGATTTGGGTCCAGTTTTATTCTTTTACATGTGAATATCCAATTATCTCAGCACTATTTATTGAAGAGACTGTCTTTTCTCCATCAAGTATTATTGGCTTCATTGTCAAATAATAATTTGTTATATATGCTAGGATTTATTTCTGGACTCTTGATTCTGTTACATTGGTCTATTTGTCTGTTTTTATGCCAGTACCATACTGTTTTGATGGCTTTAGCTTTATAGTATAGCTTGAAATTAGGAAGTGTGATACTTTCTGCTTTGCTCTTCTTCCACAGATTTCTTTGGCTACTCACAGTCTTTTGTGGTTCCATATCCATTTTAGGAGTGTTTTTTTTTTTCTACTTTTGTAAAAAATTCCATTAGAATCTTAATAGGAATTGCATTGAATCTCTACATGGTGTTGGTGGTATAGTTGATCTTAGAACAAACAGGGGTTAGGGGCATGACTCTCATGCAGTCAAAAATCCATGTATAATTTTTGACTCCCCAAAGTGCTACTAATAGCCTACTGTTGAGTGGAAGTCTTACAGATAATATAAACAGTCAATTAACACATATTTTATATATTCTATGTATTACATATATGATATATTGTATTGTTACAATAAAGTAAACCAGAGAAATGAAAATGTTAAAGAAAATTGTAAGGAAGAAAAAAATACATGTACAGTGCTATACATTATTTATAAAAAAACAAAACAAAACTGTGTAAGTGGACCCATGCAGTTCACACCCATTTGTCAACTGTATTGACATTTTAACAGTGTTAATTCTTTTGTTCTATTAACATGGAATACCTTTCCATTTATTTGTGTCTTCTTCAACTTCTTGCAACAATGCCTTGTAGATTTCAGCATGAGCTCATTCACCTCCTTACTTAAATTTATTCCTAAATATTTTATTGCTTGCAATGTTATTGTAAATGGGATTGACTTTTAAATTTCTGTCACAAAAATTTTGTTCTTAGTGTATAGCAAGGCTACTGATTTTTGTATGTTCATGTTGTATCTTGTGACTTTACTGAAGACTTTGATTAAATCTAAGAGTTTTTTTGTTGAGTCCTCAGGATTTTCTATATGTAAAATCATGTCCCCTCAAATAGAGACAGTTTCAATTCTTTTCCAATTCTGGTAACTGCTGTTTCCATTTCTTGCTAGGACATCTAGTTCCATGTTGAATAGGAGTGGTAACAGTGGGATCACTAGTCTTATTTCTGATCTTAGAGGAAAACCTTTTATCTTTTCACTATTGAATATGATGTTAGCTCCACAGCTAACATTTCTCACATATGGTGTTTGTTATGTGGAGATATGTTCTTTCTATGCCTAATTTGTTAAGGGTTTTATCATTAATGGATGTTGAATTTTTTCAAATAATTTTTCTGTGTCTATTGAGATGATCATATGGATTTTTTCACTGTGTTATTAATGTAATGTATCTCATTGATTGATTTGCACATGTTGAAAGATCCTAGCATCTCACTAGATAAATCCCACTTGATTATGTGGTGTTATCCGTTTAATGGGCTGCTGAATTCTGTTTGCTAGTATTTTATTGAGAATTTTTGTGTATTCATCAGGGATGTTGGCCTGTAGTGTTTTGTTTTGTTTTGTTTTGTTTTGTTTTGTTTTCCCTAGTAGTATACTCTTTCACTTGTAGTATCAGGATAATGGTAGTCCTGTAAAATGAGTTTTGAAAATGTTCATTTATCTTTGATTTTTGGAAGAATTTGGAGAAGATTGGTGATTCTTCTTTAGATGTTTTAGAACATCTAAAGAAATTAGAAATTTTAGAATTTGCTAAAATTCACCAGTGAAGCTAGAGGGTCCCTGGCTTTTCTCCTTAGGGATATTTTTGACTACTAATTCTATCTCCTTACTCGTAATTGGTCCACTTAGACTTTCTATTTTATTCTGTTTCAGTCTTGGTAAGTTTTTTGTTTCTAAGAATTTTTCTGGTTTTCCATGTTGCCTAGTTTGTTGTATGATTATTAATTGCAGCTTCTTATGATCCTTTGAATTTCTTGTGTTATCAGTTATGCTGTCACCTATTTCATTTATAATTTTGTTGATTTGGGTCTTTTTAAGATGTTTGCTTGGTTAGTCCAGCTAAGAGTTTGTCAATATTGTTTATCTTTTCAAAGAGCCAACTCTTAATTTGGTTCATCTTTTCTATTGTTATTGTTATTCTCTATTTCATTTATTTCTGCTCAAATCTTTATTATTTCCTTTCTGCTGATAACCTTGGGCTCAGCTTGTTCTTCATTTTCAAGTTCCTAAAGCAGTTAGGTGGTTTATTTGGAATCTGTTTTGTGTTTTGATATAGGTGTTTATTGGTATGAACGTCTCTCTTAGAATTACTTTCGCTGCATCACATGAGTTCTGGTGTGTTGGGTATGTTGTGTTTGCATTTTTGTCGCAGTATACTCTTTTTAAAATGTTTTTAATGTTTATTTTTGAGAGAGAGAGAGAGAGAGAGAGAGAGAGAGAGAGAGAGAGAGAATGAGCAGGGGAGGGGTAGAAAGAGAGGGAGACACAGAATCTGAAGCAGGCTCCAAGCTCTGTGCTGTCAGCATAGAGCCCGATGAGGACACTTAACCAACTGAGCCACCCAGGCACCTCTGTCTCAGTATACTGTTTTTAGTTATTGTGTAATCTCTTTTTTGATCCCTTGGTTGTTCAGGAGAGTGTTGTTTACTTTCCATGTATTTGTGAACTTTTCAGTTTTCCTCTTGTTATTGATTTCTAGTTTCATGCCATTATGATAACAGAAATCCTTGGTATGATTTCACTCTTCTTGAATTTGTTGACTTATTTTGTGGCCTAACATATGGTCTATCCTGGAAAATGTTCCATGTGTCATTGAGAAGAATGTGTGTTTTGGTATTTTGGATAGAATGTTCTGTATATTGGCTGATAAGTACGTTTGGTCTATAGTGTTGAAATTCACTGTTTCCTTATTAGTTCTGAATGGTCTATCCATTGTTAAGAATGTGGTATTAAAGACCTCAATTATTGTTGTATTGTCATTTATTTCTCCCTTTAACTCTGTTAGTTTTTGCTTTATATATTTATGTGCTCTGATGTTGGACACATAAATACTTACATTGTTATATTTTCTTAATATTTTGATCATTATGTAATAGCATTTTTTGTCTCATTTTACAAGTTTTAGTTTGCAGTCTATTTTAACTGATGTAAATTTAGCTCTTCTGCTTTTATTTTTTTAGCTGTTATTTGCTTAAAATATCTTTCACCCCTTTATTCTCAGTCTATGTGTGTATTTAAAGGTAAAGTGTATCTTCTGTAGACAGTATATTGTTGCATATATATATATATTTTTTTTTTAATTTCTTTTAGTCATTCTATAGCTTCTATTTGGAGAATTTTATCCATTTACATTTAAATATTATTGATAGATTAAGACTTACTATTGCTATTTTATTGTTTTCTGGTTGTTTTGCAGATTCATTGTCCCCCTCTTTCTTATCCTTCTGTCTTTTTTTGTGTTTTCATGTCTTTTGGTCAGTTGCTTTTTTTCAGTATTTTAAATATGTCATCTCATTATCCCATGATTTTTTTTTTTCAACGTTTATTTACTTTTGGGACAGAGAGAGACAGAGCATGAACGGGGGAGGGGCAGAGAGAGAGGGAGACACAGAATCGGAAACAGGCTCCAGGCTCCAAGCCATCAGCCCAGAGCCCGACGCGGGGCTCGAACTCACGGACTGCGAGATCGTGACCTGGCTGAAGTCGGACGCTTAACCGACTGCGCCACCCAGGCGCCCCTATCCCATGATTTTTTAATTGAATTATAGGTGACATGTAATGTTATAATAGTTATATATTATATAATAGGTAGTATATAATAATTATATAGGTAATATATAGGTAATTATATAGGTAATATAATAGGTATATAACATAGTGATTCAAAACTTCTATACCTTACTCAATGATCCTCATGATAAGTATAGTCACCATACAACATTATTACAATATTAACTGTTCCCTATGCTGTGCTTTTCTCTCTCTGATTTCTTTATTTTATAACCAGAAGTTTTTCCCTTTAATCCCCTTCAACTATTTTATCCATCTCCTCACTCTTGTCCTCTCTAGCAAACACCAGTTTATTCTCTGTATCTATGATCCTGTTTTTGTTTTTTTTGTTTGTTTGTTTGTTTTGGTTTTTACTTTATTTTATTTTTTAAACAGAGTGCTGACAACCTTCCAGAGCAGCAGAGTCTCCAGGCAAGTGCTAGTTTGGGGCGAGCACGTTGCCTCTGCCAGAAGCCAAAGGTTCCATTTTTTTCTAGTTGTTGTTAATGTTTATTTATTTATTGATATTGAGAAAAGAGAGACAGAGCGAGCAAGCATGAGCAGGGGAGGGGCAAAAAGAGAGGGAGAGAGAGACAAACCCAAGCAGGCTCTGCATTGTCAGCGCAGGGCTCAATGTGTAGCTCGATCCCACGCACCACAAGATCATGATCCAAGACTCAACCAGTTACCCAACTGAGCCACCCAGGTGCCCCTGTTTTGTTTTTTTAGATTCCACATATAGATGCAATAGTATATTTGTGTTTCTCTTATTTATTTCCCTTAGCATATGTCCTCTAGGTCCATCCATGTTCTCACAAATGGCAAGATTTCATTCATATTTATGGCTGAATGTTATTTCATTGCATATATTATACCACATCTTCTTTATACATTCATGTATTGATGGACACTTGAGTTGTTTCCATATCTTGGCTATTTTAAATAATGCTGCAATAAACATAGTCTTGTGTATATCTTTTTAAATTAGTAGTTTTATTTTCTTTGGTAAAAAAAAAAAAGTGCAATTACTGGATTATGTGGTATTTCTATTTTTAATTTTCTGAGGAAACTCCATACTGTTCTCCACTGTAACCATTTGCTTTACCACCAACAGTGCACAAAAGTTTCCTTTTCTCCAAATCTTTGTCAACACTTATTATTTCTTGTATTTTTCATACTGGTGATTCTAACGGGTATCAGGGCTATCTCACTGTGGTTTTGATTTGTGTTTCCCTGATGATTAGTGATGTGGAGCATATTTTCATGTGTCTGTTGGCCTTCTGTATATCTTCTTTGAAATAAACTGTATTCATGTCCTTTGCCCATTTTTTATTGGATTACTTGGGTTTTGTTGTTTGTTTTTTAATTTGGTGGTGTTGAGCTGAATGGTTTCTTTATATATCTTGGATATTAACCCCTTATCAGATACATCATTTACAAATATTTTCTTCCATTTGGTATGTTGCCTTTTTGTTTCACTGTTTGATTTCCTTCACTGTAAAAAAAGCTTTTAAGTTTGATATAATCAAACTTTTTGTGTTTTTATGATGTTAATTAGTGTTTTGTTTTGTTTTGTTTACTTTTAATGCACATAAATGGTACATTATTCTCTTTTGTCAGGCTGCTTTTAAAATTCTTTCTGTGTCTTGACTCCTGATGATTTAATTGCAATATATCTTAATGTAGTCATATTTGGGTTTAGCCTATCTGGAATCTTTAGGGCCTCCTGGTTCTGGATGTCCAATTCTCTCCCCATGTAGAGAAGTTATCAGCCATTATTTCTTTAAATATACTTTCTGTCTCTTTCTTTTTCTTTTCACCCTTTGGAATTCCCATATTGAAAATAGTGTTTCTTTTTTTTGTTTGTTTGTTTCCCATAGGGACTTTAATCTTTCTTATCCTCCTCCCCCCTTTTTTTTCACTTCTGAGTGGGTAATTTCCAATGTCCTATCTTCCAGGTCACTAATTCTTTCTTCCACATCATCCAGTCTACTTTTGAAACTATTGAATTCTTCACTGCATTTATTGTATTTTTCAACTTTAGGATTTCTGTTTGTTTGGAAGTTTGCTATTTCTTTATAAAACTTCTCGTTTTGTTCATGCATTGTTTTCCTAATTTCATTTAGTTGTGTATCTGTGTTTTCCTGTAGTTCATTAAATTTCCTTAAAATGATTATTCTGTATTCTTTCTCTGAAAGTTCTAGATTTTTATATTTTTACAGTAATTATTGGAATTTTATTAATTTACTTTGATGGTGTCATAATTATCTGATTTTTTTTTTTTTTTGGATCTGTGAACTTGAATAATCTGGCTCCTGTAAAAGACTTTACAGGTTTGCTTGGCAGAAACAGTTCTTTACCAGTCAGTTCAGTTTAGTTTTCTGTGTGTGTGTGCTGGCAATGTGTTTGGGTGGTTATGGTCTATTATGGGTTATTTGAGGGTGGCAACTAATCAAGCTCTAGGGACGGGATGGGAGGATGTGCTACTGGCTGAGAAAAGTTGGATAGGACTGCTGGCTCGATTCTCTACCTATATGAGTCTTTAGGAAGGGCTCCATGTCTGTGTGGCTTCTCTGGTCACGAATATGGGCTATATTCAGTAGCAGATATAGCTGTGAATTAGCTTCCCTTCCCTGGCATGGCAGCAGGACAGGACTCAGAGACTAAAGAGTTTGTTGTTTGAAGGCTCAAATCAGGCCTAAGTCCACCCTGAATTTCTTGGTCAGAGGCTAGCATTTTTGCTCTGCAGGTGGTAGAATCCCAGAATGTGTTCTCTGTTAAAAGGCCAATGCATGTAGGGCTGTTGAATGGGTTACACAGCTTTCTGTATGTTCTGATAAGTTTTCCTGGTTGGAAAAACTAAATGCTGCATTCAGCAATGAGAAGGGCTACAGATTAGATTCCCTGCTCTCAGAGAAGCAGTTCCAAAACCAGTAAAACTCTTAGTTTATTGTCATTAACTCAAACTGACCCACGCCACAAGGTCTCTGGCTAAACAAGGTCCCTGGCTTTACTCTGCAAACTATTAGCTCTGTTTGCCCTTCTCTGAGTTCCTGTTCCACTGGGCTGTACACTTTTCAGGCATTTCTACCACTTCTTTTGGCCAGTTGGGTTGAGAAGACACTCTTCCCAGTGGATGGGACTATGCTTCAGCTCTTTTGCCTAGGTGGGCGAGGAGAGGATGCTCTAAACTACTCTTTCCAGTCTCACCAGTTGGGGGGGCCTGCAGCTATGAGTTAATCATAGTCAGCATGGGCTATGAGTTAATCCTCTGTCAGTGTGTAGCATGGGGAGCCTCTATGCTGGTATTGCTTTGGTATGCTGCTATCTGCTCATCTGCCTCTTAGCTTGATTGCCACCGAGCTGCACACTTTCCAGGAGTTGTCATTAGCCCTTGGGGTCAGATGAGGCTAGAAGGCACTTTCCACAGTGGTTGGGGCTATGATTCAGCACCCTGAGTGGGTGTGGGTAAACTGGGCTCAAAGGCCAGGAGAACTCCTCGTTTAATCAGGCAAATCTGCACCTCATCAAGTTTCTGGGTCAGAGTACATCCCCTGACTTGGTTCTGCAGATGAACATAGCTTCTGGTTGGGATTACTACTTTGGGCACTGCATGTTAAGTTCTGCCAAGATCCATGTGCTTGTTGTTGCGAGTCCCTGTCTCGCTGTCTCTCACAGTCAGACTCCCAGTGGCTGAGCCCACAGATTCCCCTATAATCTCTGTGGCGCAAGATCAGAGTAGGAATCCCCCACAAAGGGACCCATAACTTCTACAAAGGGAGGGGGCTGGTTGTCCCTTCTGAGTTTTCTTTTCCCTCTGGAGGAACCTGAGTCTCAGGGGAGCCCTCTCTAGGTGGTGCTGTGCTGGCCTGGGGGAAGGGCAGTGTGGCCAACATGTAGCCACATCTCTTACCCTTCTAATGCAGTCTGTGTAGGTCTATGTGGCCCCAGGGGTGCTTCAGCCTCACTCTCTTGTTCTAGGATTCTCTCAATGGTGTTTTGTTTTTGAAGAGATTATGGTTGTTCTTATGAAAGGAAGTGAAGTCAGGAATGACCTGTGCCATTATGTTAGTGATATCACTGTTCTCATGTGTAATTTTAAATTCTAATTATTTGTACTACTTACAATGATGTATCGTCTTTCTGTGCTACATATTTGCCTGAAAAAGAATTTATTACTTCACCTTCTGGCAAGGGCAATATAGGAAGGCAGCCTTCTTTCTTAACCATAAATTGTTTAAAGTCCATTTGGCCACAAATATGTCTTGTTTCACAGTTATACAGTTGCATTTATGACTTAGAAGGAAATATTATTTTAATACATATATATCTTTGGGTTAATTGTTTGGTAAATACCCAACAAAATACGATATTACTGTCAGAAGACATATGACCAATTTAGTTCAGTAAGATTTTTTTCTAATTTTATCTAAATTTAGATAATTTATGACAGAGAAAATAGGACCTACTTCCAAAGAGCAAACTGAAAACAACAAATCATCCTGAATCAGAATTCAATTTAAAACATATGTAAGGAGGTTTTATTTATCTGGTTTTAGAAAGATATTATAAAAATTATTCCATTTCTTGAAATAGATAAAAAATAGGTAATACTTTTCTTTCAGGTGTACTTCTAAGCACTTAATATTAATATATTTAAATATTTAAATATTTAATATATTTAATATTTAATATATTTAATATATTTAAATATTGTGTATCTCTTTCCTACACACTAGGAAACAAATAATGTAGTGTGAAAAGTTGCACAGGGTCATTTAGATCATAGAGGGTGAAGTCAGAATTTGAACAAGGCTTTAGAATCTCTCTCTATTGCCTTCAACAGAGTCTTTTGAGAACTAATTTATAATTTTCTGTTCATATTAATAAAGTACTCTTTACTTTTCTTGAATATTTGAGATTAAAACATTTGGACTTTGGGGTGCCTGGGTGGCTCAGTCGGTTGAGTGTCTCATTCTTGATCTTGGCTCAGGTCATGGTCTCACAGTTCCTGAATTCTGGCCCCTAGTTGGGCTTAGCACTGTAAGTGTGGAGCCTGGTTGAGATTCCGTCTCTCTGCCCCTCCCTTGCTCATTCTCTCTCTCTAAATAAAAATAAATAAATAAATAAACTTTAAAAAACTTGGATTTTAAAAGAATGCTAGATAGCTCAAATGAATTTTGTTGATGTACCTTCAGTAAGTATAGTAAGGCAAAATAAAGAATTTGAGACAATATAGAGGAACACATTTTATACATGGGGACAACTAGAAAGCATATTCTTTGCAAGAAGTAGTTCCTGACTTTTCCCAGTTGTCTTCCAGTGCCCCAGTCCTGATTCTGGTATCTCTCTAAGTCTATTGACCAAGAAGACAACGTTACTCTTCCCCTCAGCTTCGCTAAATTTTAGACAGGTTTCTAGATTATAGGCCCCTGACCTCCTTTTCTAGGAGTGTTTACCTAAGTGAACTTTCAATTGTAAATTCTTTCTCTTTGAGATGTACAACTTCTCACAGACTCTCAACAGTTTTACAACCCAGGAGTACCTGGGAACCTTCCCACTGAAAGGTAAACCTCAAGAAAGACAGCCCTGCCTTTCAGACTATAAGAGTAGGAACTTCACTTTGATAAGAACCAGTTGGCCAACAGGATGGCCTCCTCACTTTGACCAACATTCTCTAGTACTTTTCCACTAACCTATAGCTCTCCCTAGTGTTTAAACACAAAAACCTTTTGTTTCAGTGGAGTGGAGTTCCTTGCCTCTGCCCCACTGTAATAGTCCTGATCTCTACTGCAATTTCTTTGAATGAAGTTTTTTTTTTGCTCTTTTAAACAAGGGTCCGATGCAATTTTTCTTTCACATCAAGACATTCCATCACACCTCTGGAGCCACTCTGTGTCTTTTAATTAGAGATTTTAGTTCATACACATTTAAAGTAATTGTGGATATGAATGTACTTTTTGCAATTTTGTTCATTATTTTTATTTTTGACTGGATATTTTCATAGTTCCTCCCTGTTCCTTTCTTCCCTTACTCTCTTCCCTTGTGGTTTGATAAATTTTTTTCCTTTTTTTTTTCTTTCTTTCTTTCTTTCTTTCTTTCTTTCTTTCTTTCTTTCTTTCTTTCTCCATGTTGCATTTAGCTTCCTTTCTCATTTTATGTACCTGTTATAGCTTTCTGCTTTGTAGTTACCATGAAGCTCACATATTACATCATATGTAAAACAATCTATTTTTTAAAAATGTTTATTTATTTTGAGAGAGAGTGAGAGAAAGAGTGAGTGGGGGAGGAGCAGAGAGAGAGGGAGACAGAAAATCCCCAGTAGTCTCCATGCTGTCAGCGCAGAGCCTGATGTGGGGCTCAGTCTCATGTCCATGAGATCATGACCTGAGCTGAAATCAAGATCACTTGTTTAACCGACTAAGCCCCTTGAAAACAACTTATTTTAAGTTAATAGCATCTTAAATTTGAATGCATTCTAAAAATCTACGTTTTTATTCTCCCTCCTACCATGTGTTATGTTTTTGATGTCATATTTTATATATTTTTATTTTGCATGTTTCTTAACTGATTATTATAGTTATGCTTACTTTTACTACTCTTGTTGTCTAACCTTCATATCAGGTTTATAAGCAGTTAATCTACTACTTTTGCATTACTAGTAAGATTTTTACCTTTCTATTCTCCTTATGCCTTTCCTTTTCAACCTTAACATTTTTGTAAGGCCAGTTTGGAGGTGATGAATTTCTTTAGTTGTCTGGAAAACTCTTTATCTCTACTTTACTTCTGAATGATAACCTGCAAAGGTAGAGTATTCTTGTTTGTAAGTGTTTTCCCCTTCTAGCACTTTGAATAGCTCATTCTACTCCTTCTGGCCTGTTAAGTTGCTGCTGAAAGATTAGCTTAATAGTCATATGAGGGTTTCCTTGTATGTAACCCGTTGTTTTCATCTTGCTGAATTTTAATATTCTCTCTTTAACTTTTGATAATTTAATTATAATGTGTCTTGGTGTGGAGAAAGGACAAATCTGAACGAATTATTTTTCAGAAAGACAATCTATTTCTGAGAGGAATTTTGTGCAAAACAACTTTGTTCTGCTGTAAGCCTTAAATTAAATCTTGCTACTAACCCAAAAGTTATAGACTATTGATTTTCTTAACCATTAATTCATGTAAGACATTATCTCTGTCTCCATAGTATTTAGTTACTTTAATTTACTTATCAAAGCTAAGGGATTTCCTTAGCAGTTTCCTTTCCTCTTTCCCTAGACACACTGATAGTGTATTTTTTTTTTTTTTTGTAATGAGATACTCTTTACTGCAAAGAAACACATCTCACAGAACCCTGGCTGTTACCTTCAGATAACACACACACACACACACACACACACACACACACCACAAAATCTCAATGTAATCATAATTGTAGTTTCATAAAGGGTGATCGAAAATAAAGTGAAATCTTTGCTTTGTGCACTCTGACACCATTAAACGTCACATTTGGGGTTTTTATTTATTTATTTTGTGTGTTTGTTTGCTTGTGCTTTCTCTGTGTGTAGGTGTTTCTGTGTATATGACAGACGTAAGAGTTAAAAAGTTGGAATGTATTGGGTTGTCCATTATGTTTACATTTTGAATTTGATTCATATCAAATTTAACTTCTGTGACAGGGAAAACAAAACCTCTACCCAGCTCTACAAGGCTAAATCTCTAGTTGAAATTTTGGCATTTGTTCTTTTTTGAACTTTGGACACTATGAGCCCATTGTTCTTCTTTTTAAATCCACTTTACCAAGGAAACTCAACTCTCTTCAAAGTTTTCATTTTAATCTCCAAGGACACACCACTAGTCTTTCTAAACTTGAGCCTCCTTGAATCTCAGCCTTGTCATATTGTAATTGTTAATGATAAAGATAATAATAAACATCTTTAATATAAACTATGTTTATATTTACCTATAAGCTATATGTAGGCTTGGAAAACACTTTCATACCTATTATCTTGTTTTACCTTTGAAATATTTTGAGGGTGGTGGAGAAGATAGTATTTTTTTCTTGAAATGCCATCTACACAGACTTCTCAAGCCTGACACTGACAAAATTCACCTCAGTTGCCTTCCCGCTCTTATTCCTACCAGAGGAATTCAAGCTAGACATCTCTGTTGCCTCTCTAGTTCTTTTCTTCCTTTCACCTGCTCCGTCGGGATGCATTATCATTTGTTGGCTCCTGAATCTGCACTTTCTCTACTTGCACATTCATTCTACATTTCTGGTCTTCAGGATTACTCAACTAACTCACTCTAACAACATCCAGATTGTTTCCTACAATTGGCTCTACAATTTTCTGTCTTTACACTGCATATTGAAACCAGGTCATCCTCCTAGGGTGACAGCCAGCAGCCAGGGTCAAAGGATGTTGACATTTTTCCACTTTCCTTTGCATGTATTCAAACTTTTCCTGGGCATCGAAGGAACTCCATATTCTGGCTCCGCCTTGCTTTTCTCTCTTTATTATTGTTTACTGTATCCAACATGGCCACCTGATTTCTGTCAAACCTGACTAGTATTGGGGTACCTGGGTGCCTCAGTTGGTTAAACCTCCAACTCTTGATTTCAACTCAGGTCGTGATCTTGCAGTTCATGGGTTCCAGCCCTCTGCTGACAGTGCAGAGCCTGCTTGAGATTCTGTCTCCCTCTCTCTCTGCCTCACCCCTGCTCTCTCTCTCTCAAAAATAAATAAACATTAAAAACAGACAAGCAAACAAATCACAAAAAAAAGAACTAGTATTATTCCCACAGATTTTTTTGATTTTGACACCTGGGTTTTTGCTTATGGTGCCTGACTTCTGTGACAATATGCCCTTTCCCTCTCTTCATATTTGCTTTTATTCATACCTTAAAACCAAAGTCTCATCTCAGTTTCTGAAATCCTTCTGGATCAGACTTAACTCATCTTTCAGACTGTAGTTTTTGTAGTGTGGAATTTAGGTCTTCATTTTTCATATTTTATTTACATCATTCGCTACTTCATCCACTTAGAAGTCATATTGTAAACATAATTTTTTCCTGTGTAATATTAATCATCTAAATAGCATGTTTTGGAAAACTAGATGGTATGTTTTTTGAATCAGCCAAAAAATCTTTTGTCCCTTTTATTTTTTTTTCCTTTTGCCTGAACTTACATGATTGGTTAAGCTTTAATGTCCCACAGGGAAGTTTATATTAGCATCCAGATGGCGAGAGCTTTGCATTTGATATGGATCCTGGTGATTGTATGTCTCCCTTCCTCAGGCTAACAGTAATTTCCTAAAGTCTTAAATACCAGCATCATGGCAGCTTGAGGCTCTAAGTCACTGTGGTTTAGCGTGACATTTTATATGGAACAAACTAATTTATTTAAATGGCCAATATATCTGTAAATATCAATAAAATCATTTATTTCTCCCTCTTAAGATGGGCAGTACTTTACAATGAGTGTCATTGTGTATCTTAGAGATGATTACTGAACATCTCAGGGGCTAAGTCTGAGGCTAAACGTCATATATGAGATCATTGCTGATGGCACAAAACAATAACTAATAAGCTTACTTGTAACGTTTAGCTTCTAGAAAAGGGTGAAAAGGAGTCATGAGTGGAGAGTTGTAGGAATCATCACTTTTAATCCTCTGTTAAAAGTAGCTTAAAGAGATAATATTCAATAATCCAAAGCACTTACCTTTTTCGAAGTAGATAAATTAAAATGAAAATAAGTATTTGAAAGCTGTCTCTTTTACACCTTATGTCAACGACAAATATGGTAAAGAATGGACTCTGTCAAGCACCACAAAATTAACATGACTTGTGCTAGTTCCAGCACTGGGTTTGCAGGTAGAAAGGGCACCATAGGAAGTGTGACACTGATGGAACTTATGAAGAGGAACATCAGTAAGATTCAAGGGTGGAATGTTTCTAGCAACTGCTATGGAGTGTAGAGGGAAAAAAAATGCACTTTTGTTTTTGGAAATAATTACTTTCATTTGAAGCCACCTGTTTTCCTCATTCTATTTCTTTTCCTAATACTTAAAAAATCATGATAAAGTTCACATAAGATAAAGCTTACCATTTTAACAATTTTAAAATGTTCTATTAAGTGACATATAATAAATACACGTGGCTATACAACAACTACTCTACGTAGTTCCAGAACATTTTCATCGCCGCAGAAAGAAATCCTGGACCCATTATGCAGTCACTTCCTGTTTTCCCTCTATTAGTGGGCCTTGGCAACCATTGATCTATTTTGTTGTTGTTTGCTTCTGTGAATTTGTCTATTCTGGATATTTCATGCATATGCAATTGTACAATATGTGACCTTTTATATCCGTCATATTTCACTTAGTATGTTTTCAAGCTTCCTTCATCTGATAGCATATATCAGTACTTGGTTTGTTTTATAGTTGAATACAGTTGTATGTATTCAACTGTATTCGACTATATATATTCAACCATAGTTGAATATAGTTGTATGGCTATACCATATTTGTTTATCTGTGTGTCAATTGATGGGCATTTTGGTTGTTTCCGCTTAAAAAGATCTTTTCAAGTGTTTATTTTTGAGAGAGGGAGACAGAGTGTGGGTGGGGGAGGGGCAAGAGAGAGAGAGGGAAACAATATGAAGCAGGCTCCAGGCTCTGAGCTGTCAGCACAAACCCCGATGTGGGGCTTGAACTCATAAACCATCAGATCATGACTTGCACCAAAGTGGGACCCTTAACCGACTGAGCCACCCAGGTGCCCCAGTTTCTACTTTGTGACAGTTGTAAATAGTGCTGGTGTGAATGTTTGTTTGCAAATATTTGTCTTAACACTTGTTTTCAGTTCTTTTGGGTATGTAACTGAACATGGAGTTGCGGAGTCACATGGCAATTGCTTTTGCTTAATTTATTGAGGAACCATCAAACTATTTTCCACAAAGGCTGCGCCATTTTGTATTCCCACGAGTCGTGTATGACAGTTTTAACTTTACCACATCCTCACCAATACTTGTAATTTCCATTTTCTTTGAAAATTTTGTGTATAGTCCTAGGATAAGGGCAGTGTATTACACTGTGGTTTTTACTCGCATTTCCCTTATGGTGAATAATGTGGAATATTGCGTCCTGTGCTGCTGGCCTTTATTATGTCTTTCTGTTTCTTTTTTCTTTTAAATTTTTCTAAAGATTTTATTTTTACATAATTTCCACAGTTAATGTGGAGCTTGCACTTACAACCCTGAGATGGAGAGTTGTATGCTCTACTGACTAAGCCATCTAGGAACCCCATCTGCCTGTTTCTAGTGCTCAAAAATTATCCTGTGATTATAAACCTTTCAATCTATATGTTAATTTGGTTTATTTTAATTTTTTTATGTTTTATTTATTTTTGAGAGAGAGAGAGAGAGAGAGAGAGACAAGAGACAGAGCATGAACAGGGGTTGGGGGGCAGGATACTGGGCAGAGAGAGAGGGAGACACAGAATCCCAAGTAGGCTTCAGGGTCTGAGTTGTCAGCACAGAACCTGAGGCGGGGCCCGAACCAACGAACTGTGAGATCATGACCTGAGCTGAAGTCAGATGCTTAACTGCCTGAGCCACCCAAGTGTCCCTAAATTAATTCACTTTAAATCCTTTCAGGATTATCCCTAGGCTAATGCTGAAATATGTAAAAACTTTTTTTTAAACTAGTAATTTGAGCAAAGGATTGTCTATATAATTTTATAAACTTTAACTCATCATTGAATTTTTGGCTTATTTTTATGCCAAATTTATTTTTATGTGCTATTTATTAATAATTTTGTGCCATTCAAATGATATGAAATAAAACAAATTTTCTGAAAACTACTTATTAACCAAAATAAGGTTCAAATCTTACCACTTTTTTCCAAAAAATTTTTTTCCAAATAGTTTTTATAAAATTCAGTTAAATAATGGGTAGTTCAGTGTTGGGTATTCAGAGGGGCCAATGTTTTCTCTAAAGACACTTAACAATAGCACAGTTTTAGCTTCGGATTGCCCCCCTCCCTTTCTTCTTTCCTGTTCTATTACTATCTTTTCCATCTCTATCCTTTTTGGCAGAAACAGATTTGCCTACTTCTCGAAGTTAATATTCTGCCCAGAAAGGTAAGACAAATAGTCTCCTATTCTGATGATGCTTTTCTAGGATTTTAGTCATGTCTCTTGAAGATCTTTGCTTTCATACAACCCTTGACCAATTAAACAGAACCTGAGAGAAGACTTTGCTTATGATTACTAAGTTAGTAATGGAAATCTGACTCTTTCAAGGTTTCCATTTGGCCCAGTTTGGTTGGCCACAGGTGAAATGTGAGGGAATCCTGATGGATTTTTACATGGAGGGGTTGGATTTGTTGGAAACAGTGGTGGGCCTTGATTCAATCACGCCGTTTTCCTCTAGGGTTCTCTGGAGACGAAAAGGAACAGCTAAATTCTGCTTTTACTGCTGGCTCCAGCTATTCTTTGTTTTCACCCCGAGTTTTATACTTTTGCTTATCAGTATACATGATTTTCCAAAGAAGAATCTGATGAATTTGACTATTGTTACAATGGAAAGTTAAAGCAAATTGTTTTCCCAAAGGATTTCAATATCTCTTCCATGGCCCCAGTTGATAACCATAATACAGTGGGCTTACCATAAGCAATAGTGTATATTTACTGGACATAATATACCCACATACTTTAAAAGATGAAGCCAATTACATTTGTAATGCCTGAAACTTTTCTATTGTACAAAAAGTCCTGTAGATAATTAATGCAGTTAATTAACTGTGGATGTAATTGGCTACTTTAGAGAGCAATTCACCACTTCACTGTCATATGAGAGCAGAAAAGACAAAACACATACAAATTAGAGGGCATTCATTTAATTATTTGAGGTTATTGTAAGAGAACTCTTGTCTCTATTAGACATTTAAAATGACCTTGCATCAACACAGGCAAATTAGAGTTATCTATTTTGACACTTTGGAAAAATACTACTTTTGCTTTTTTCAACTAATCTGTTTAAAACTTTGAGGCAACCTTAATAACATTAAGAAAATTTAAAGATGGTAGGCAACCCTCAACGATGTTAGAAACAAATTATTTGAGGGGCATCTGGGTAGCTCAGTCATTTAAGTGTCCCACTTTGGCTCAGGTCATGATCTCACGGTTTGTGAGTTTGAGCCCCACGTGGCTCTCGGTGCTGACACCTCAAAGTCTGAAGCCCGCTTCGGATTCTGTGTCTACCTCTCTCTCTCTCTCTCTCTGGCCCTCTCCCCCTCTTCAAACTAAACATTAAAAAGATTAAAAAAGCAAACAAATTATATAAAAAATTGTAGTGTTCATTTGTGTTATTTCCAGAGAATAGGAATTTAGAGAATTTAGAGAATTTCACCTTCTAATTTTATTCTATGGAGATACTTTTTTAAAAAAATATAGAAATATTTATAGCCTGAAGAACATTAATCAGCTTTGAACACAACTTGGTATATATACAAAGAATTGGCCACTATTCAAAGTTCAAAAATTCTGCTTTTCCTTAGCTGCAGAAACAAATCATTAGGGAAGAAATCCCTGATGGGCATTAACTCTGACAGATGGTCCTACACTCAAGTTAATACTTACCATTTTCTTGCTTGGAAAGTTGCTTTCTTTTAGAATTAATTTTCAAATGGCGACTCACTTGCAATTTACTGGAAAAGACAAAGTATGGTAGATTTCATTAAGGGAATGGAAGAACAATACATCTGATTATTTTTGGCATATGATATACCCTTTAGATGATCTCCAAACAAAAGAATTGGGTATTGAAACAGAGCCAATTCGTATATTCCATCAAAACTTCTTTCATTATAACTGTGTCATTGGGGCAAATCAGTTAAAGTTTTGTATCAGAACCTCAGTTTTGTATCAGAACCTTTTAGCAGAGTCTCCCGAACATGCTTCAAAGAGTGGGTGTGATGAGGAACATTTTCCTTAGTGAAAGGCCAAGCACCCTAGGGGCAGCAATAGACTGAAGTGTTTTTGCTCGTGGACGTAAGGAATGGTTTGTACAATGACAAGTTTTGTGCAGTTTTACTTATTTCTGCTTCCTGGTGAACTACATAAACTTACATAAAGCAGTGCTGTCATCAAGGAGGTATCAATCTGATTGGACCTCCGGAGTGTCAAGTTGCCCATTGTTTCACTCATTCATTCAACAGACATTTTTGAGCACCGGCTATGGGTTAGAAATCTTGTTGGAATGAATAAATCATGATGTATCCTCAGGGATCTTGCAGTCCAGTAAAGTGAAGGAATCAAATAAGTACATTGGTATCTTAGTTTCTAATAAAGGTATGTGTAGAGGGTACAAAACACAGGGTCTATATCATAGATGTATATATCATGAAGTATAAGGGAGGGAGAGGACTGTGTTTGTTTGTTTTGTTTTGTTTTTTAGATTTTTTTAATTTTTTATTTTTTGCAAAAGACAGGAAAGATCTTATAGGGAAGTGACAAGAGTATGTCTGCATTAATTTGACAGCTATTTATAGGTTGCCTAGTATTTTCCAGGCTGGAGATAAAACAAGAAACAAGACACAGTCTCTGTCCTCAGGAAGATTGTAGCATTTTGCAAGGTGGATAGTTATCAACAGCAGGCGATGGGGATAAAAGTGTATTCCAGGTAGAAACACACAGGCTTTGTGTAGGTTAATCTGTGTACCTTCCACACCCATCTGCTGCTTCTAGCTTAAACTGCTAGAGCTTTCCACCACCCACAGAAATAATGCTCAATATTTCATTTTGTTTTGTTTTGTTCTAGAGAGAAAGACACAGTTAGTGAGTGGAGGACATAAAAATTGAAAAAACCAATACATGGTACGATCATCAATATGTTTTGCTAAGCAGTGATGGTTTGAGCTAGATTTTTAACTCAGTGACATGGAACAGAATAATTAATTGGTGATACGCTCTGGAGCTAGAAGGCATCTGGATCGTGGGCATGCACAAGGTGAGCCGAGTAGAGAAACCAGGTCAAGAACCTGCAAAGAGTAGTGCAGACTTGGGAGACATAGATTAGACACCATGCATTAGATCATAACTTAATAGAAATGTTCTAATTCAGAATTTCACTCCCTACGGCCTGAGTTATACTTCTAACCCATATCAGAGTCTATGAGCTGTTCATACCTTTATCACAAGTGTCCTTTTCCATTTTTGCCTCTAGATATTTTGGGTGACTTTTTGTTGTTTGTATCCAAAAGTGGCATGGGATGCTGGAGAATCTCCAGGTAGTTTTGTAAAACTGGAAAGTAGAATATAGTAAGAGATGAGTCTGGAAAGAAAACCAGGGCCATAACATAAACAGTTTTGTGTGCTATGATGAGAAGTTTGGGCTTCATAATATAAACAACTGAACTCACTGTAGGCTTTCAAGCAACATGACCAGATTGTGTTGTCTCAAAGTCACTTGGGTGTTTTGGAGGGGTCATAAATGGAGACAGAGGGGGCCTCTTAGAAGACTTTGAGAATAACCATAGGATGAGATATTAAGAGTCTGTAGTAAGGCAGTAGCTATGGGAATAGGAATTTTATTTAAGACATGTCCATGTTGTGGAATTTATGTGATGTGGACACTGATTTTGTGAACAGAAAGAGTGGAAGTTTACTTTAATTACAAAGGAATGCCAGTACTTTATCAGTAAAGGAAACTCTGGAAATAGTGTTACATTTGAGGGGTGAAAAAAGTATAGTTGCAGAGATGTTAAGATTGGGGTGTTCCTTCAGGTGGGAATCAGTCAGGGAAACAGAAAGTGCAGTAACAGTCATTTGTATTTAAAAATGGTTGAAAGGGGCTCCTGGGTGGCTCAGTCAGTTAAGCGTCCAACTTTGGTTCAGGTCATGATCCCATGGTTTGTGAGTTCGAGCCCCATGTCGGGCTCCGTGCTGACAGCTCAGAGCCTGGAGCCTACTTCAGATTCTGTGTCTCCCTCTCTCTCTCTCCCCTCCCCTGCTTGTGCTCTCTCTCTCTCAAAAATTAATAAACATTAAAAAATGGCTTACAGTGTCAACGGAGAGCAGAATTAAATACAGGGGTAAAGTAGCAAAGTAAAACTGGATGATAAGCACTTCTTAAGATCACTTATTAAATTACACCTTTATTTAATTAATTTTGTCCTTTTAAAAATTGCAGGTGCTTCCATTTGTAGAAGCTGGTAACAATTCATGTGTATTATTTAATTTTTCCTAATAATCATCCCCTGAGGCAGCTTAATATCACTATTTTTATAGGTGGGGTAATTTGGACATTCAAAGTTTAAATAACTCGCCTGAGGTGATACTAAATAAATATCCAAGCCACCTAAAGCCACTTGTCTAATTCCATACCCTGTGCAGTTAACGATAGTGCTGTACCTTGCCTTCCAAATATCAAATACCAGGTGAACTAGAGAAGGCATTACTGTCCATAAGATACATCACACCCATATGTCATGTGAACACTGCAATTCTGTTATACCCTGGGACAAACTTTCCTGTGACTCTGTGGCCTTAGTAAGAATGTGCAGGGCAAGGGACGCCTAAGTGCCTCAGTCATTTAAGTGTCTGAGTCTTGGTTTCAGCTCAGGTTATGGTCGCATGGTTCATGAGTTCGAGCCCCACATTAGGCTCCATGCTGACAGTGTGGATGGAGCCTGCTTGGGATTCTCTCTCTCTCTCTGCCCCTCCCCTGCTCTCACTGTCTCTGACTCTCACAGGATAAATAAATAAATAAACTTAAAAAAAATCCTTTATCTAAGAGGGCAGGGCAAGAAGGAAGAAGGTGCCATGGCAGAAAAGTAGATTGGAGGGCAGAGAATTAAATATTTTCCTCTTCTTTTGACTCGTGTCTGCAACCTGTGAACCTTACTTTTAGCCTAAGCAGCATGTGAGTAGAAGAATCATGGAATTTGATTCTACCTGATGGTATCACCTTGGGCAGGTTGGGAGACAGACTTTGCTATTTAGTTCTGTATGGAAATTGTTTGCTTTTGACAGATGACAGCATAGGACACAGACTTGACACCAGTATTTCCTTTCTTTTCTCTTTTCTTTTCTTTTCTTTTCTTTTCTTCTCTTCTCTTTTCTTTTCTTTTCTTTTCTTTTCTTTTCTTTTCTTTTCTTCCTCTTTCTCTTTCTTTCTTTCTTTCTTTCTTTCTTTCTTTCTTTCTAAGAACAATTTCTCTTTGTTGCAAAGAGTAGGTAAGTCACAAATAGTTAATATGAGTAACGTCCTGGGAAATCCTTTGCAAATGCCAACTCTTAGCTAGTTCTCTAAATGCAAATGTTAGATACCATTTTAGGAAGCATGTTCACATGTTTTAAATCACTTCTCTTTTCATTTAAACAGCTGTACGTGTGTATATATAATTCATTGTTTTACATTAAGGAATAATGCCAAGAGAAGAAAATGACAGATAAATGAAGAAATCGAACTTTGGAGAGGGAGCAAGAAGCTAGGTCTGAACATACTTCTCCGCATGCTGTAGTGCCTTTCTAGACAGAATATTACACAAGGCTTAGATGGTTTGTTTGGGGATAGAATAGAGATAATCTGGTCTTGCACTGTCCAGTACCATACCTATTAATATAACCATGTGTGGCTGTTTGGACTTAAATTAGTTGAAATTAAATACAATAGTTAATTTATTTCCTCACTCATAGGAGGAATCAAAGAAACAGAAAACAGATTTTAAAAAAACAGTATCAAGGAGAAGAGGGTTGTCACTTAAAAAAAAAAAGCTTAATTAGCCCTGCTTTATGTATGGGAGATTATGTATCAAATACTTATTATCTAGTTTGACATAAAGTTATTCTTCATTTATCTATTTCCAATTTTTTAATACTTAAAAGTGTGTATCTTAGTAATTACTTCTTCTTGTGTTAGCTAGACACACTTTTGAACAATGCAAAACCTATGATCACTCACCTATCCATTCATCCATCCATCTGTGTTTCTAAAAATTTCTTTAACTTCATAAATGTGAAAAAAATATAATGGTAATGTATCATTTTCTATCTGTTATTTAAATTCTTTTAAAATAAATAAGTCCCCTAGTATACCATGAGAGATGTGTCTGCATAAGCATTATAGATATCAAATGACCTATCAAGTTAAATATATATAAATAATATGTATAATAGTTATTTATTATATATTTATATGTATCCCTCCTCAATTAATAATGTGTTTATTATATACAAATATATTTTATTATATACATATATAAAATAAGAAGAGAATGTTGCAAAATTATTAATTTTTTGAAAGACAACATTAACTGAGGGACTGCCAAATCCTTGGACCTTTCAATAGGTCCAATATGTAAAATTGTTTGCTGTAACAAAAACTCAAAACTTCAGTTTCCCAAAGTGAGACAACTTGTGTTATTTCACATTTTTACCTACCTGGACTCTTCCCCTTCCGTGTCTATTAATAAAGTTCAATAGATGTTGTTAAAAATACCAGCCTACTCATTAGATCCTTTCAAGTCCTCTTACTGCATTCCAAATATCCTTCTTTAATAATCTATGACTATATTCAAATTATCCCATTCATGAGCTCAAACTGTTGAATATTTGATTCTGTTAGCATAGAAAAACAGTGTGAAATTAGATATTTATATAAAAGATTTGTCAACCTGTGGGCTAAAATTATAGGGTGAATTTGTCTAATAGTTTTGGCCAATTAACTATTGAATATTAAATTTTGGGGGTTGATATCTATTTTCAGTGCTTTATTATTATTATTTCTGTTGCAGTTCTAAATTCTTTGGACTCTTGCTCTGCTCCCATGTTTTCAGTTTCTTCCCACTGAAAGAATGCAAGAATTTTAGTGCAGTTTTCTATAATTAGATAATGTAATGAATGTACATGCAAACATGCAAAAATGTGTGAAACTAACTTCTGAATTATTGATATTTCTTGTATTATAGAAATTGAGTGTCACATGTCTGAAAAAAATAGTTTTTTGGAATTAAGTTGGATATGATATCAGTGGATGTGAAGCTTACAGATTATAAGATATAAGCTTCCTGTTAAAATTGCTACTTAATTCCTTCTTGGGACAATAAAAAAATCTATTGTTTGAAATTGGAAATCTTCTTGATATGGTCTCAACCAAAAGATCATCTGTAAGATGATAGAGGACAGAATGTCCCATTTTCAGGATGAAAAAGTATAGTGTTATAAACAATGAATGATTCTTCTGAATGATTAATCTTTGTTGAATGTCAGCACTAATATCGCTAAGTATGTAGAGTTTTCTTTTTTTTCGCAAAGTTTTTGTCCTCGACTGAAAAGAATTGGCATTTACTGGCATTTTGTTTAGATCTTTCATTTTGGCTTTTGGTAGCATGACATGCTGTTGACTGACAAAGTTGGAGGGGACCTGCAAGGCTATGCTTTTACTAAGTCATACTAGTCATCTCATCAGTGCTTGATCCAAAATGGTACACTGGACACAAGCAAGGCACATTAGCTTTTCTTTCTCATGGTAGGTGTGTATATGAGTGTGTCTGTGATACACCAATGTATATCACATCGTCATATATATATAGTGCAATATAAATAGCATAATACAATATAGCAATATATATATAATATAATGTATATCACATTAGTATGTGTGTGTGTATACACATATGTACTCAAAGGTGTATGCTTTTTGAGTTGAAATTAATCCCGTGTATACTTTCAGAGATGTGCCTTGATGAGCATTACAGATAAAGATATCAAATGATCCATCATATTAAATATATATATGTATATACACATATATACATATATACATATATAAATCTAATTATTTGAATCTTGTAATAAATTAAAAATTTAAATATAATTTTAAAATTATTTTAATTTGAGTTTAATTATAACATTATATGTATGTCTTTAGAAATGCAGAATATGTACATATACATACATATATATTACATACATATTATATATGTTCTTTGCATTATCACCACACACACACACACACACACACACACACACACACACACACATATACACAGAGAGAGAAAGAAACAGAATCAACTTATTTGAGTAATTGTATCTGTAATAATCCAAGAAGCTTTAAAAAGATATTTTCTATCACACAGCCGAAGCCAGTGTGTAGAAAGAAATATAATAGGACGATATGTGCAATGAAGCAGGAGTAAGACTCCGCTTCTGTGTCTCCAGCAGTATTTAGGTTCGCATTTGTGTAATCCTGACGCTCTGCTACTTTCCCCTCCCTCTCCAAACAGTCATTAAGTTCTGAGAGACAGCCTTATAGCTTTTAGACAGAGCTTCTCTGTTTGGTATGAGCTCCCTCTACACAAAATCAAAGAGTCCTCGATGCCATATTGGGGAAGAGAAACATTGCTTAAAGGGCAAGTAACCAGTTCTTCTAAAGATGCCTTATCTGTTTACCTGCTACAGAATGTTACTGTAGAATAAAGTACATTTTGAGTCTGGAGAGAAAGGCTTTATGCGTTTGGCTTTGCTTGACATTTAAAGATGTTTGACTTCTGTGAAAAAGTTTTCATCAAAGATGCTTATAATGGGCGACATAGACAACTAACTGTTGGGGATCGTTGCTCTTTAATAGGCTCAGTAAAACCCATGGGATTGTCATTTCTGTAGGCTTATGGGCATACTGTGTCATGTAGTAAGAGGAGTTGTCACTGGTTTTTCTTCTTAATCTGCCTTTCTGTAAATATGGAAGTAGCATTTTGGAAACTTTGACAGAGATAGAACATAAGCGTTTTTTAAACTAGTCCTTAATGTTTATTACATAGAGATAGCCATGTGAAAACTGTCCTCCCCAGAATTAAGAAATTAAGACCTTGATAAGAAATCTGCAGAACTGATTCATATTTATTTGTGATTCAGTCTCTGCAAAAGTGCAGAAAAGCTATAACACTAATTAACATTCTGGGTTCATAAATTCCATATTGCCCATGGTGAATAATAAGATATTCTCTAATGCCTCTCCCCCCAAAAAAGTTGATTTCAGTAAAAACCATTTAGACCCAGCCAGGGAAAGAGTGACTAGAAGGTGATCTGAGTGAACTGGAAAAAAGTTGCCTTAACTTTCAGTGATTGTACAGTGTAAATCTTACGTGTGTTTTCATTAAACTTAACTTCCCCTTTGCAGCCCTTTCTACCCAAGTACAGTACAATTAATAAAAATGTGTAAACAAGAAGACTTTTCTTGGTTTTCACAACCAAAGCTACCTTTTTCAACCAAATGACAGGCAATTTAATTCAACAGTATTTTATCAAGAACTTAGTATATGCCACCCATTGTGCTTGGCACTGAGAACATTGAATGGAGTAAGACCCACACTTTCCAGGAAAAGATAGACACATAGGCTGGTAATCACAACAGTTGCAAGAGCTTTTACTGAAACATAGCAAGGTCCTAATCTAATACAAAGGAAATAAATTTAATGGAGACTTGAGGTTCATAGGCAGTTTTCTAGAGGAAGTAGTCCTTAATGAGGGAGACAAATTAGTTACATGGATCAGGAAACCATGTCATAGATTCCAAATGGCACACCAAAAGCAAAATCACAATAGAGACTGTTTTGTGTGGTTTGAAGATAAGGTATGTCTATGGCAAGGGGGGCAAAGGAGACCCAGAAGACAATTTGAAGTGCTTGTGAATTCTCGAAGGCATGGGGAGCCATTGAAAGATTCTATGTTGTGGAAAGACATGACAACACCGGAATTTCTAGGTAAGATATTTTTGCTACTGAAGTATGAAAAGTAGACACAGAAGTGCATGTACCAAAACATCTTAACTCCATAAATTACTTCCAAGTGAACTCCACACACGTCAAAAAATTAAAATATCAGGTGCACATCAGAAACTTCTTATTCTCCATCATAACCTTACTTCCCTCCCCAAGGTAACCACCATTTTAACCTGAAACACTAAAGTTTTAAAACTTTATACAAATGGGATCATCCAGTATGCATCTTTCTGTCTGATATTTTTTCACTGAAAGTTTTATATTCTTGTTAGATTTAGCCTATTGGCTGTGGTGGCTGTTGTTCATTAATTTTATTTCTGTATAGCATTCCATTACGTAGTGGCATTCCCTAGTATAGCCCCACTTATTTAACCTTTCAACTGCTGATAAACATGATCATATTTCTAGTCTGGAGATATCATAGATGCTGCTGCTATGGACATTATTGTACTTAGCTTCTGGGTCATGTAAATCTATTTCTGTCTGTTATGAATCTAGGAGGATTGATGTATCATGTTCAAAGTTAGTGTATCCTGCCCAACACTTTTTAAAGTGACTGCACTCATTTATATTTATAATTCCATTATGAGTGGACGAGCTTCCAGTTGTTAAATACCTTTGCCATTATATAATAGTGTTAGGTATGTGTATTTACATTTTAACCATGCTGGTGGATTACACAGTGGCATGCTATTGAAGTTTTAATTTGTGTTTCCTTGATCAATATGAATGTTGAGCAACTTTTAAAATGCTTGTTGGTGGGGCGCCTGGGTGGCTCAGTCGGTTGTACGTCCGTCTTCAGCTCAGGTCATGGTCTTGTGGTTCGTAAGTTCGAGCCCCTTGTCAGGCTCTGTGGTAACAAACAGCTCAGAGCCTGGAGCCTGCTTCAGATTCTGTATCTCTCTTTCCCCCTCCCTTGCTCATGCTCTGCCTCTCTCTGTCTCTCAAAAATAAATAAATGTTAAAATGCTTATTGGTCATTTGGCTCTCTTCTTTTATACAGTGCTGATTCAAATTTCTTGCCCACTTTAAGTATTGATTTTTTTATTTAATAAAAGATCTTTATTATTTTCCTAATATGAAATCCATTGTCAGTTACATGTATTGTAAATATAACCTCCCAGTTTAGGCTTACTTTTTTATTCTTTTTGTGTTTTGTGGGTTTTTTAAAATAGAAGTTATAATATTAATGTACTCTAATTTATTTACATTTTTCTTTGTGTTAGATCATTTTTTCCTATTTAATGAATCATCCCATGCTATGAAGTCAATTTATCTTTACTCTAGAATTCTTATTTTTTAACCTTTCGCATATATAGCATCCACTTGGGTTTGATATTTGTGTATGTTGTGAGGCAGGGATTTCACTTTTCATTATTTATTTATGTAGTTCATTCATTTGTAATTTACCAAAAACCATTTATAGAAAAGACTGCTGTTTTCTTCACTGCTCTAGAATGCCAATTTTGTCAAAATCAAAGTGGTTCTAGTTCTGGAAGATCTTAGTTCCACTGTCTTGTTTGTCTGTCCTGGCACCAATAAACACACTAGTTACTATAGTTTCATAACAATTCTTGGTGTGTTAGGCATTCATACTTTGTTCCTGGCAATTTATGGCTCTTTGTAGACCTATGTTTTTAGAATCGGCTTGCCCATTTCCACAAAAATGCTGCTTAGGTTTTCACTGGGTTCACATTGTATGTGTACATCAATTTGGAAAGATTTGCAGATTTTCAGTCCAAGACATGATATTTTCCTTTTTTTTTTAACTAAGATAGTCTTTAATTTTACTCAATAAAGTTTTACATTCTCCTGATGCAAAAGGTTTTGCATATCTTTTGTCAGACCTATCTTTTATTATTTTATTTTTTGATATTATTACAAATGGTATTAGTTTTAAAGTTTTATTTCCTAAGATTTTGTTCTGACAGAGAGAAATGTAATTATTATTATTATTTTTTAAAAAAATTATGTTTATTCATTTTTGAAAGACAGAGAGAGACAGAGCACAAGCAGGGGTGGGGCAGAGAGAGAGTGGGACACAGAATCCAAAGCAGGCTGCAGGCTCCGAGCGGTCAGCACAGAGCCCGATGCGGGGCTCGAACTCACGAACAGCGAGATCATGACCTGAGCCGAATTCGGATGCCCAACCGACTGAGCCACCCAGGCGCCCCTGTAATTATTATTTATATTGACTTTAGATCTAGGAAGCTTAATTAACTCCCCAATAACTTAAGTATGTTAGATTTTGGATTTTCTACAGGCCTTCTTCAAACAGGGACGATGCTGTATATTTCCATAAGCCTAGCTTGAGCCATATACCACAAATTTCAATGCTATATTTTCAGTGTCATTCAGTTCAAAATATTTCACAATTTCCATTTTGGTTTCTTCTTTCACTAATGGGCTATTCAGCAGTAGACAACTCAGCACTCCATGTCAATAATATATGGTTCTTTTCCATTACTTACTGCTATTGATTTGTAGCCGAATTACGCCATCGTAAGAAAACATGCTCCATATAATTTTATATATATGAAACTTTTGAAACTTGTTCTATGGCTAATAATGTTTGATGTATGACATCCTAGGCCTTCCGTCATCCAAGTTTTCTCCATTAGCCTCTCGAATCAGTTTAAACCAGCTCTACATCTCATTCCAATCTAATTATTTTTGGCACAACATCGTATTCATTTATTTCTGATATTTACCACAATTTATTGCGCGTGTGTGTGTGTGTGTGTGCGCGCGCATTGTATGATTTCAGGGACTATGCCCATTTTTTTCAGGGCTTCTCCCTGTGCCAATTGTGGACCATCAGATATAAAGGCATTGAACCAATATTTGATGAATTAAGGAATCTCTGTATTGGTAGTGATTGAATCTAGGTTCACCGAGGTATAGGTGAAATAGGCTAGGTAGTGCCTGTGGCTGTACAGAGACAGGAAGGACTTGGCATAAAAGTAGACTAGGACAGTTCCGTGGCATGCTTGCCAAAGGAGCAGAATATGTCACAAGGCAGCAATCAATAGCCAACTGTCAAAAGTTACCAGGAGTTCAAGAATATTAAGAGCTGAGGTATGTCTGTTTGAGGTGGGAAGGATATACTGATAATAAGGGTAGGAAATAGATTAAATGATGGGGATGCTGGACTTCAGCAGATTTAAAATAGTTGTAATATAGTTTATTTGGCTACTTTCTAAAAGTAAATATATTCTCATTAAAAGAATCCTTTATTTTCACTTTATACACTGTATGTAGGTATTGATTAGATTTTGTGGCTAGGAAAAAACTTGGTTTAGCTTTTCTTTTTGACAAAGGCAAGAGCTAAAGCCTGATGTTGTGGAACCAAAACTAATTCTGTGCCTTATTCTGGTTCCATTCTGTTTTTCTCTGACACCACTTGGCAAATGCATGTCAACCTGCTCCCAGAGGAAAGCGCAACATCAGACCAGCGACCAAGGGCAAGGTTGTCCTCAGGAAACAGAGCTGGTAGTTTGCTGGGGGTACCATTTACTCTGCTGGCTAGGGTGGTGTCTGAATTTTCTCACAATGTCAGTGCTCTTCAGGTCTCCTTTAACAGCATAGGACTTTGGAGGGGATGAATGTACAGAGCCAATAAAATACTGGCACGGTTCAGTTGATCTCAATGCTAAATGTGGACAAGATAAGGTGGCCAGTTCAGGAAACAACATGCAAATTGAATGAGGAGATAAAAAGTTCGTGTTGTGATGTAATATGGGACCAAAAAGCAAAACTGGAAAGAACATGATAACCTGGTGGCAACAGAGAGATCCTGAGTTCCTGGGTGTGAGACAGAAGGAAATGGGGAGGAAGAAACTCACATGTAGTGAGGACCCATTCTACTGGGCATTTTCCTAAGCAGTTTAATCCTTACAGTGAATCTGGGAGTAGAGATAATTGTTATTATATTTACTTTTTAAAGGGAATCTCCAAAGTACAAAGAAGATATAGCAAGTACTCAAGCGACTAAGTGACAGTTCTGGGATCTGAGCATTAGCGTGTCTCTCTTCAGAGACTGTCCTATCCACTGTGTTCATATGGGGGTGAGGAAACTGAGGCTTGGAGAGATTTTTACTACCTAAACCTGTAGTGTGACAACAGCATAAACCTGAATCTGTGTCCAAGTTTGTCTTTCTCTGCAGTTCGTGTACTTCCTCCTCCACCTGCTTTGAGAAACTATTCATGGACACTCTCATTCTTGGGGGTTCCTCATTCAAATTAATATATGGAAAGCTTAGGGAAATTGTGCAAGAAAACCTATCTTCTTGTACTCAATTCAGCTTTCCTGGTGTGTCCCCAATTTTTTTTACCACGTTTTGACTATTTTACTTGTAGAATCTATTCACTTTGTGTCAATATCATATGTTATGGAATGCATTGAGAAATGGTGCTTCAGGGCAGTGGTGTCACAATTGACCAAAGGCTGTTTAATGAAGAAACAAAGACAAATATCTCCCAGCCTTTCCATAAAAGCTTTCATGCGGATGGTTGAATATGCACCTCTTATACTGTTGGGGAGGTAGGGGTAAGGATATTTCGGAGACTGGGGTGCCTGGGTGGCTCAGTCGGTTACGTGTCCGACTTCGGCTCAGGTCATGATCTCACGGTTTGTAGGTTTGAGTCCCACATAGGGTTCTGTGCTGACAGCTTAGAGCCTGGAGCTTGTTTCAGATTCTGGTCTTCCTCTCTCTCTGCCCCTTAACCACTCACACTCTGTCTCTCTCTTTCTGAAAGATGAATAAACCTTAAAAAAAATTTTTTTTAAAGAATATTACCAGGACATTTGCTACTTTGTTTGATTCAAGTCGTCTACTCCTGAGGGTGAGACATATTGAATGTTTATGATTTCATACTGTGCAAAGAATATTTTAAAAGACCAGAGGGGGGAGACTATGAAAGTATTTTTGGTACCTGAAATTCATGTGTACTGACTGAAACAGAGATATTAGGGGTGGAGCTGAGATTAGCATTCAACTCTCATTCCTGGCCTGGGCATAAAGTGGAATTATGTAGCTTCCTGCCCAGTCTTTAACAGAAAACCAGACTTAAAAAAAAAAAAAATTCACACTAGGGATGAAAGGGATTTAACTTTAAAAACAGATGATCAAAGGAATTTGACTGTTGTTGTGGGAAAGTGTTGTTATTTCCACCGTCCCTACGAAGAATCTGTTCCTTAAATACCTAAAAGCAATTTAAATGCAATCAGATAATATGATGAAGTGTTTGGTGAGCTGTGGCTTAACTCCTACTTGAAATCCAATTGAGTTTGAAACATGATCTGGGTCAAGTGTAGCTTTGTGAAAATGGGAGAGGCAACATCTTCTTACATGATTTTTACCTAAAATTGTTTCATGCAATTGTGCATTACATTAGGATTAAAACTGGGTTTAAGAAAGGCAGACATTAAGAGTATGCTGTATAGGTTAGAAGAAGCGCAAGATATTTAAAGTCTATAGTAGCTGTCCACGCAGCTTAGTAGTTAAACTTGTCTGCATAATTAATGAATCCCAGTTGTCTACTCAGAATATGGATTTGTTTTCACCCATGATAGGATTTGCCTAAAAATATTATCCTAAATACCATTAAGCATATTCTACTTACCTTATTTTTTCTTCTTTTGTGTATGTTTGCATTTGCCCCATTATATAAATGTTAAAAATCATCACATGAATCATTTCTGGGGGAGTCAATATTTTGTTTTCAATTTTGAGAGAGAGCAAGAGAGTGAGCGCGTACGCGTATGGGCCGGGAACAGGCAGAGGGACAGGGAAAGAGAATCTTAATCAGGTTCCATGCCTACCACAGAGCCACAGCCTCACGACTGGTGAGATCATGACCTGAGCTAAAATCCACAGTCAGATGCTTAACCAACTGAGCCACCCAGGCACCCCTGAGGGAGTCAAATTTCTCATTACCTTGTATAAAGGGGGAAAGGAATCTTTACGTATAGACTTTTACCAAACATATTCCCAAAGATAAAATGCGTTGTAGCAGAGCAAGAAAAAGTAAATGGTTTGTTTCCATTTATGGTTAATAGGTTTTCTAAAGTTATCAAAATAAAGCTTTGTTTTCCAAAGCTAAGAATTCATAAAGAAGCAAAAAACCCCAGAAAGATCACAGTTTTATATTTTATTTTATTTTATTATTTTATTTTAATTTAATTTAATTTAATTTAATTTAATTTAATTTTATTTTATTTTATTTTGAGAGAGAGTGCGAGTGGGGAAGAGGAGAAGAGGAAGAGTGAGAGACAATCCCAAGCAGGCTCCACACTCAGTGCAGACCCTGACGCAGGGCTCAATCCCAGGACTCTGGGACCATGACCTGAGCTGAATTCAAGAGTCAGATCCTCAGCTGACTGAGTCACCCAGGTGCCCCCCAAAGTTCAGAATTTTAAAAATCACTTTTCTAGAGAGTATTATTGGGGGCTGGTATTATGGAAAATGGGGTGACTAGAATTTATTACTAACATGACTGATACGGGGGTTGGCACATGAAAAAAAGAAAAAAAGATTTGGAATAGTTTGTGTTTGAGATTTGGAGTTGAGGGGCATAACTGAATTGAGAGTCTGTAAAAACGGGGCAATATTTGTCTTGTTTTTCCTTTGTCCCTAACCCATTCCATAAACATTAGTGTCGCTTGTGAATGATGTACACACTAGAATGTGGGTGGGGAAGGGACTATGTGTATTTCCACTCCCATCCTTCCACTTGCATAGGTGCTATAGATGGCATTTCTTCTAGTGATAATTTGAAGCCATTTCTGAAGTGATCATCAGAAATGGCATGGGGTAAATTCTTGCTGCTTGATTCCAAAGATTGAGCAAGCCTTTAAAGAAGCCACATAGATGAGAGCACTTTTCACATGGCATTTCAGTATGAAACAAAGACTTCACTGTTCAATTCTGCTTTTTAAAACAACTTTTCAGGGCATTGTAATCCTTGTGTGTGCATAGATGAGTGATAGCATTATTCTTTGGTAGTAAAGTGACTTGCCAATAAATCTAAGCATGACTTTGCATCTAGATAGCTCATTAGATTATAGAAATGGAAAGAAAACATTGTTTCATGGATATTGCAACATAAAAAAGTAAGAATATAATAGAATGTAAACTGGGGCAAACTATTGATAGATTCATTGATTTTTTTTTTAAATGTGTGGGGAAAAATGTATAGGGAAATGTATTTTTTTCAATAAATGAATCAATGTAATCATATTTGAAAGCCATAAATCACTGAAATTTTCCTTCCTATTTTGGGTCTTCCATAATTTTTATCTACCCTTTTAGCTCAAATTTCATGTTCACATAAATGACTCATTAGCCAGTGTATCTAGCTGTGCTCTCTCTTGAAAACATTACATACATTGACTTCTTCATTAACAGATTAGATAACAAAATACAATAAGGTTACTTCCCTAACTTTTGATCATTTGCAGTGTTGTAGCTCCTTTTTTTATGTTTATTTATTTTGAGAGAGAGAGAGAGAGAGAGCAAGCAAGTTGGGGCGGGGCAGAGAGAGAGGGAGACACAGAATCCAAAGCAGGCTCCAGGCTCTGAGCTGTCAGCACAGAGCCTGACATGGGACTCAAACCCATGAACCTTGAGATCATGACCTGAGCTGAACTCGGCTGTTCCACTGACTGAGCCCCCCAGGCGCCCCTACAGTGTTGTTGCTCCCGATACTGTGCCAAGACCTATAACATTTACTATCACGTACATTCCCTAAAAAGTCCCACCAGAAGGAAAGTCAAACTAGTTGTGATAAATAAGAAAACAAATAACTAGAAATTGTCAGAACTGGATTTCACATTTAGCTCATGACATTTTTACTGTAGCTTTTCTTTCTGGTAGCATTATTCAAATAATCTATGGGAATCTGTCATTTCATTAATTTATAGCAAATCAATATTTACCGACAATGTGCTTAATGTTATTATGGTAGCAATAAAACATTAGAAACAAAAACTAAGAAACCTGACATAAATGTTATTTATTTTATTTGGGGAAATCTAACTGAATTCTACCATATCGTCACTGAAGACTAAGGAATATTCATATCAGTAAGGCGCTACGGAAATGATGTAAAAGCTATTTGTCTCTGCCTTAGCTTTAGCACAGGCCACTCTGTTTACTAATACCCTTTCAGCAGGCTAGATACTGCATGCCTAGTGGTGGCTGTAAGGATCTGCTTCTTTTTCTACCTGTGACCTCCTTGCCTTGCCTAGAACTTTTTGAAAACTGGACTCCTTCTCTGTGGCTGAGTTCCAAGGTCGGTGCTAGGTGCTTGGTGGACGGAACAGACTTTGGCCTGTCATCCTGAATGTGATTCTCTAGAGGGAGATGCTGATTGTACATCCATCAGTGTTGTTTGTGTGTGTTTATGTATGTGTGCATATACATATTTATGTATACACATGCATTCTTTTTATACACACATATATGGTTATGTATGTATATACACATGTATATATGCCCATACACAGATACATATGCTTGTGTCGATGTATTCATAAGTGATGTAAAGGTGAAATGAAATAGTTTCATGAGAGACAATAAAAGGTGGGGATACAATTTAGATGGGGTGTTTCTGGCAGTCATTACTTGGAAGTAATATTCAGGGTGAAAGCTAAAAGATGTGCAGGAATTAACCCAGTGAAAGGGGAGGGGAGAGGTCTGCCCCTTGGAAGGCACTGTAAGAGACCATTGTGTCTGGAGCATGAGGAATGTGTCAGGGGCCGATGATGTGATATTGGAGAGGTCCTCTGGTCTAGATCATGTGCTGGTCTCCGTTCCTTAAAACACTTTGGATTTAGGTGGAGGCACATTAGAATGGCATTGGGAAGAGAAGCTTTTAGCAGATGACCTGATTTCATTTTTTTATCTTTTTTCAAGTTTTTATTGAAATTCTAGTTAGTTAACGTACAGTGTAATATTAGTTTCAGGTGTGCAGTTTAGTGACCCAACACTTCCAGGCAACACCAGGTGCTGATCACAGGTGCACTCCTTAATCCCCGACACCTGTTTAACCCACTCTCCCCCCACCTCCCCCCTGGTCAACTATCAGTTGATTCTCTATGGTTAAGAGTGTCTTTCTTGGTTTCTCTCCTCTCTCTCTCTCTCTCTTTGCTCATTTGTTTGGTTCCTTAAATTACACACGAGTGAAATCATATGGTATTTGTCTTTCTCTGACTGACTTACTTCACTTAGCATACTACTCTATATATCCATCCACATTGTTGCAAATGGCAAGATTTCATTCTTTTTTATGGATGAGGAAGATGTGGTGAGTGTGTGTGTGTGTGTGTGTGTGTGTGTGTGTGTGTGTATGTTTGCATGTACATACACACACATATACACAATGGATCTAATGTCATTTGCAAAAGAATACTCTAGCTGCTGCATAGGAGATGGATAAAAGGAAACCAAAAACGAGGACATCAGTTATGAGGCTGTTGTGTAAGGTGAAAGGTATTCCTGCTCTCCACCAAGGAGGCAATAATGCTGTTAGAGAGACACATAGAGGTAAATGGATTCAAAATATATTGCCGGTAGGCTAGATGTCAGAAAAGAGTCCAGGTTGACTCCTAAGTTTCTGAATTGACTGACCAGTAACTGTATCATTTTAGCATGTTTCTGGTTCCCATAGAGGAGACTTTAGTTGGAATCATCTAAACCTCGATTTTGGACTTGTTCAGCATGAGAGATCATGGAATATGAAAGTGGCAATCTCAATGACACAGTCAGAAATATGTACCTGGGACTAAGAGCGCAGGTCTGTAGCAGAGATGTGCATGTGGCGATAACCAGGTTAGAGGTGGTATTAAAAGCCAAGGGAAAATAAAATCAACTATGGGGAAAGTATAGATAAAAAGAAAAGAGCTCCAAGGCCAAAGCCCTGAGAAATTCTAAATTTAGGTGATTGACGCAAAGGGAGATCCAGAAGTGTCTGGTGATAATAGAAAAAAAAAAAGGAGATTTTAGTTTTTTTAAAAAAGCCCTTATATTTCAAGAAGGGAAAAATTGGTAAGTGTGTCAATGCTTCTATAAATTCTACTCAAGGGAAGAACTGAAAGGTGTACGTGGGATTTGATAACATAGGGAGGAAAACACTGCATTGGCTGCAAGCGACAGTAAAGAGTAAGGGAGTTTATTCCCCCACATAAGAAGGGCAATCAGAGTTGGTCTAAGGTCGTGTGAGACTGTGGCACAATGAAGTAATCATCTTTTGTCTCCATAGTCTTTGCCATGTTAGCTTCACCTTCAGGCCAGACTCCAGGCTGCCACACTTCCAGGTGTCATATCTAGATACAGCAGTTGCTGCAGGAAAGAGACGGCCTATGTTTCCGTGAGAACATCTTTCCCAGGATCCTGCACCAGTCTTAGCACTCAGCTTGCAATGGCCAAAATTACATCACACATCTAAACCCAGACCGATTGTCAACGGGAATGTAATGACTGAGACTGGCTTATATCATTTAGGACCCACTTCTTGGGGCTACAGATTGTTCTAGACTTCCCGGAAATGTCAGGATGCGACTGGATCCATGAACAAACTCATATTCTTTAAGGAAGGAGAGAGGGCGTAGGAGTACATGGGGAAGCAATCAACAGTGTATCCTACACAGGAGTACAGGGTGGAAACCAACCATTTCACTTGGCTTGGAATATTCCATCGCATTTGAAAATTCTCAGACTGGGATAGGGTCCTATTTTTCAACTATACAATACACCCTTAGGAGATAAAATGAAAGGGATAAATTACATCTTTGCCACCCACATTTTTCCTTTCTGTTATCTCCAGCTTTCCTGTCATCATCAGCTTTTGGCTTTGCAATTTTACATTATTGACCTTCTCTCTTCTCTTCTATGTCTGAATTTACCAAGCCAGTGTTCCCATCCTCTCCCTAGGGAAGTATTGAAGTACTTGAAGGTGTTTATTTAGCTTCTCAGAGTACCCCTCACAGGCAGTGTTTGAAATGTGAAAGCCATATTTAACATTAACAGGACAGAATAGAATGGAGGAGGTGTAGTCTGCCCTTGGTAGTTGTTCAGTTAATATAACTAAGTAATACCGACATGCATAAGTAAATAAGTATTCTTTTTGCTTCCACTCATTTGTACACAATGAACATACGCTGAGTTCTTTGTGTGGGCACGTTCATTCAGTGAAATGGGAAACTATGCACAGAATCTTTTCGCTATTTCTCACTTCAGAGGCTGTCCTAGTTCCATTCATACTACCAGCTGGACAGGCCATGAAAAATACACATTCTTTGTTTGTTTGTTTGTTTTTGGATCTTTTATGTACTTTGAGAGAAAAAGAGAGAGAGCAAGAGAGCAGGAGCATGAGCAGGGGAGCGGCAAAGAGAGAGAGGGAGAGAGAGAGAATCCCAATCCGAATCCCAGTCTGAGCTCCATGCTGAGCCCAACACAAGGGCTAGATATCGTGACCATGAGATCGTGACCTGAGCGAATGCTTAACCGACTGAGCCACCCAGGCACCACCCCCAAAAATACACATCCTAATTGTATTGTTCTTTGTCACAGACACTGATTGTGAATTGTGTGTTTAGTTTTGATCTATTGAGTATAGGGTTCTACTTTCTAATAGAAAGAGGAATACTTTTTAACATTACCTGTGGACGTTAAATCTATATATTTTGAATAAGTGAACATGTATTTGTTGCTAGCCTTCTCTTTATATATCCTACATAGTATAGGTTATTCACCCCCATCTGGATTTATCATACATATTCTTATCTTCAAAGTTACCTAGAGCATGATGATGATGTTTGGCCAATGTTATGAAGTAAATGTTTTTTAATGTTTATTTACTTTTGAGATAGGCAGAGAAAGTGAGCAAGGGGCAGAGAGAAAGGGAGACACAGAATCCAAAGCAGGCTCCAGGCTCTGAGCTGTCAGCACAGAGCCCAGTGTAGGGCTCGGACCCACAGACTGTAAGATCATGCCCAGAGCCAAAGTCGGATGCTTACTGAACTGAGCCACTCAGACGCCCCATAAAGTAAATTAACTAGAGATAAATAATGTTTTATAAGCATGGTTTTGTAAATTGTTTCAGGAGTAGAATGTACCAGCCTATCAGACAGAACTGTTTAGTAATTATAATTGGATTTTTATGATTTGTACCTTGTTTCCATGGAGTATGACGGATTTCAATAGTTAGGGATGGTGTGGTATTATATGTTTGCCAAAACTGGAATTTCCTGAGTAATAAGAGGTGTTTTTGGTTTTGGTTTTGTTCTTTTAATACTAATGAGATGACTCTTCTGGATGGAGGCTGGTCACCAAAGGAAATAGCCATATGATTAGAGCATTGGAACTGGTAACTCTTCTGTCTCCTGATTTCGGGGGAGAAGGGGGGGGGTCTGGAGATTGGGTTGTATAAGCTCTTGAATGATAAGATTTGGAGAGCTTCCAGGTCGCTGAACACATCAACATGCTGGTAGGGTGGCATGCCTGAAAAGACCTTGGACTCTCTGCATCACCTTTGTCCCTCTACTTTGCACCATACATCCTTTCCATTTAGATGTTTCTGATTTGTATCCTTTATACTAAGCCTGAAATAATAAACACAGCACTTCGCCAAGTTCTGTGAGTTGTTCTAGCAAACTTTGGAAGCTGAATGGAGAGGGTCATGGGAACCTCCAAACTCGTAGTCAAGAAGGCTGAAGTGCAGATAGCTTGAGTTCCCCATTTACAGCTCATATCTCAGGGCAGTCTTGTGGGACTGCACCCTTAACCTGTGGGGCCTTTGCTGATTATGGATACTTAGTGTCACACCTAATGTTGGGAAGTAGAGAATTGTTTGTTGATGTTGGGAAACACATCACAGATGGCCACCTAGCTTGAGTGTGCCTAGAATATGCCTACATGACTAGCTCACCTCAACAGACCTTCCTCTCCACCAGGGGCAGATTTTACACTTCTTGGTATCAAGGTGTTTTACATAGGCATAGGTAGTGCTTCTCTACTAGAAGAGAAAAAGTATGTCCTTTGGACCTAGATGTGAGAGGACAGGAGGGGCTATATCTGTGGCCTCAGATGCTTACTGATGCATGTTTCTCTTGCTGTGGTTGCCTTATATCTTCTGCTCGTAACTGAGCTCTTCACTGTGTAGAGAGGGTTTTAGTACTGTGAATCTTTTCAGCCGTTGAACACAAGGTGATCAATACATTGTTAATACAGATCCTTCCAGCAATCTTCCATAACATTCTTAGCCATTTCAACAAACAGATGAAGGAAATCAAATATTTAAAAATCCATACTATCCAGGGAAATATCGGCATAACTGGCTACAATGTGTTTATTATTTTATTTTATTTTTTTTAAGATTTATTTATTTACTTTTGAGAGAGACAGGAAGAGAGAGAGAAAGCACAAGCTGGGGAGGGGCAGAGAGAGTGAGAGAGAAAATCACAAGCAGGCTCCGCACTGTCAGTGCGAAGTCCAACGCCAGGCTAGAACTCATGAACTGGGAGATCATGACCTGAGCCAAAATCAAGAGTTGGTTGCTGAACCAACTGAATCATCCAGGCACCCCCAATTGTTTTAATCCTCTATATTTCCAAAAGTGAAAAAATCAGTATGCCTCTGAGGATTTCCCTAGAATATTGAGTTCTTTCTTTTTAATCAAAGTATAAAACTTGTAAAAAGAGTGCAGAATAAAAATTTTAGTGTAAATTGTAGCAATTGAGCACACTGAATTATTTTCAGCTAGTCATTGTATTTATTAATCTTTCTAAAAGCTATTATTAACAGGAATGCAAGGAGCATGGTCACTGGTAATTATAGGCATTTATTCATTTCATATGCTATTTGAATCACAAAGAAAATTTTGGTAGTCCTGTGAATTTTACACGGAGTTTAGTCAGAATATGTATTTATCACATTCATTCATCTTTCTGTACCATTCCTATAAATTACAAAATTTACATTTGATTGATTATTTTAGAATTTTTGTGAATAGATATAGTTTTACCACAACATTGCTAGCTATTATGAATAGACTTTTAAAAAATATATGTAAACAACATCTGCATGTATAAATGACTAATGGAAGGATATATTAACATCTTAGAATTTAATTGTGGCATCTGGGTGGCTCAGTCGGTTAAGCGTCTGACCTCAGCTCAGGTCATGATCCCGTGGGTCTGTGGGTTCCAGCCCCAAGTCGGGCTCTGTTCTGACAGCTCAGAGCCTGGAACCTGCTTCAGATTCTGTGTCTCCCTCTCTCTCTCTGCCCTTCTCCCTCTCGCGCGCTCTCTCTCTCAAAAATGAATACACATTAAAAGAAATTTTTAAATATCATCATCAGGCACAGATGAAGTTTTATGATATTTAAAAATACTGACGAAGTGAATAAGTGCTTTATTTGCTAGTAATGAAATTATGTGGAGTATAAGCACTGTTCTATAATCAGTGATTAGTGTTCATGTGTCTACTTTGAAAAATTAAGAAAATTCAGTTACTGCGGCTAATTAAGAATTAAAGTGTTGTTTTCAGTACTACATGTCGACACAACTGTCTCACTCAAATTACATTGTCTATCGACCAGACAGTCTGTGTGTGGCAGATAAACCCAAGCGATCTCTTGGCAATCAGCAGTTTTATTTTTTCAGGCATTCTGTGGGCATCATCTGCTTTTTGACAGACAGCCATCCTCCCCCATAATCACCCACACATGGCGAGGAATGAAGCAGAAGCACCAGGTTCTTATTATAAAGGGAATAAGGAGTTCCAGATAGGCACTATATTAAAAGAAAAAGAAGAAGAAAAATACCATACGGCCATTTGTCCACTCTTGGATTTCTTCCCACACTGGCTACTATTTCTCTAATATCAGTCTTGGAAAATGATTTATCTGGATATGTTTTTCTGAGTCATAGATTACCAAGGAAATGGGGTTTCATATGTTCTTTGTGGAAAATTCCACCTCCTATTTCTTCCTCTGTAACTTACCAATGGAAACTTCTGAAATTATTTTGGTATATGACATATGTCACAACTTTTTTTTTTTATATGTTACAACTTTAGAGGACTTGATAATTCACTTAAGATCATCGATATGAAAATGTCTGCTTTTAACCAGAGAATGCAGTGAGCGTAAAAGAATTTTTAAGTGATTTGGTCTAGGTCAGTTAGAAATGGAAGGCAGAACTCTAAAAGTAGAATGCATAGTTTTTCTACATTTGAATTTTGATGACTTGAATTAGAATAATTATTCTTTTTATTACCTCTTAGCTGGATGAATATGGAATAAGCAAATGGATGCTGAGAGCATTTATTAAGTGAGGATAATAGTCACCTCTCTTCTGTGTATCTTCTAAGATTACTGTGTGGATAAAAGCATGCCATGAAGATTATTCATGGAGCCTTTCCTCATGCTTCTGGTATTATTTACCTTTTTTTTTTTAAAGAACATTCATCCCCGGAAGACCTTATCTTCTTTGAATTATATTTACATAGTCGTTTACTTCAAAATTAATGTTGAACATTAAGCTCTTTTAGTGCAGAAACTACCTATTACTACTGTTGTATCTTCAACAATAACACACAGAGTGCTTTCTGTACTACAGTGATGATAAAAAAAAATATCCTATATATCACTTTAGGAGTATATTCACATTCCTTTACCAGTTTATTAGATTCAGTTACTAAGAATATTTGTATAAAACCAAACCATTAGGATTATTTTTAGAGTGTATAGATTCTCTCTCTCTCTCTCTCTCTCTCTCTCTCTCTCTCTCTCTGTCACACACACACACACACACACACACACACACACACCTGTATATCTGATATATCTGATATAAGACTTTGGAACTATGAGTTTCTAATGTTAAACCATTAGGAACATTGAAAGCGGAGTTTCTTCTCCATCCTCAAGCATACAGCACTAGAAGCAAGCCTGGAGATCACTTTCACCAAGAGTGGTTATGAAGTCTGGAGTGACGTAGTTGAACTTCTTCTTGCTAAATCAGAGTAAAGATACCTGTGTTTTTTCTATGTGTTACAGGGTTTTGGGGGGTGGAAATGGGATACTTTAGTAATAGGCTGTAAACATTTTTCAGGTAGGACATGCAAGAAAGGTAATGGTCTTGGAGGAAAGCACCCAGGACAGAGAGCCAGAAACCCAATAATCACACCAGGGTCTGGCTTGTTACTTCAGTTCCATCAGTTAATTTCTCTGTGCCATCCTTTCCTTGTCTGAGAAATGATACAGAAGAATGTTTGAGTTTGAGACAGGGAATGGTTGAAGGAGTCATGAAGGGTGAGAGTGAGATTTTAGTCCTGTTTTTAAATGGAATCCAGATCTTGTATTATTTCTCAGGGCGGGTTAAAAAAAAAAGTATGTTTTGCATTAAGAACTACTTATCAGATATGTTATATCCAGGGCAATTTATTGAAATCACTGAAAAATATGGCAGGTGGTTCAGTTTTCTAAAAGTTGATCATTCTGCCCAAAGATCTGTGATTACATCCCAGCTCAGAACAGAAAGCCCAAGTTCTCCCTGATAATCTCCAGACTGTCATCTTTAAAGGAATAGAACCCTTTGACTACCAGGATGGTAATAAGAGACACACTTAAAGATACAAGCTGAGTTAAAAGTAAAAAAAAAATGCAAAAGGTATTAGAAGCACTTGATAATGACAAAATTCAGGACAAAGAATACTATTATTAGTAGAGAGGGCATTTGTAATGAATGACAAGAGTTTGTTCACCAGAAAAATATATCATAAATGTATATATGTATATATATATATGTTAAAAGCTCAACTTCTAAGGGGCACCTGGGTGGCTCAATGTGTCAAGCATCCCACTTCAACTCAGGTTATGATCTTGTGATTCAAGAGTTTGAGCCCCGCATTCGGTTCTCTACTGTCAGCTCAGAGCCTGGAGCCTGCTTTGGGTTCTGTGTCTCCTTTTCTCTCTGCCATTCCTCTGCTCACTTTCTGTCTCTCTGTCTCTCTCTCAAAAATAAATAAAAACATTAAAACAATAAAAAAAGCTCAACTTCTAAATATGTGAGTGAAAAAGAGACAAACTGAAAAGAGAAATACATTCATGATTACAGTTGGTGATATCAACAATCTTCTTTCAATAACGGAGAAGTAATCAGAAAAGCTGTAAGGATACAAAAGAGTAACAATAATGTTAATGGACTTGATTTAAATGACATTTACAGACGAGTCACAGAGCTCAGAGAAGTCACTGTACTAATGGTTAGGGTTTATTACTGAGGTAATACGCTAATATCCAAAATTCTTGAAGTAAACTAACGTTGTTTGCTGAAAGCCCTCCAAACCAGTGTGTGTCCAAGTTCACGAAGACCATAAAGTTGCCTATTTCTGAGCCTGTCTTTAGGCTTCACCTGCTAGAGGCAGTGAGAAGTTTCCCAGTCTTACCTAACCTTATGGCTAAACTAAAGAGATTGATTGTCTGACATTATTAAAGATGAAACTGATGTCCGAAGAGAAGTCAGTACGGACAAAACAATTTTAAGGTGGAGTTTGCTTAAGGAACGTCTTTGGCTGTATCATCCATCTGTAGACTGTTTCCAGGCTACCATCGGACTATGAATGTAAACGGCCTTATTAGTCCTGTAGATGCTCCAAACAGATTCAAGAAACTGCTCTCCAAATCCATCCTCCTCTCTGGATGTTCTTGCTTGACAGGCTGAAAGGAAAAGCCCACAATAATCAGCCAGAATAAAGATTTGGGAAAAAAAAATAGTTTGAAGCAACTATGATTTTCTTGAGATTCACCATTTTCTCTTGATAGACTGTTTGTAGTTGAGAAAAATTGAGTGGTTTATCCTTCCGTGGAAGGAAAGGTTTAACCAGCCTTAAATTAAACATTATAAGGGTTTAGAGATGTATTATTTTTTTAAGTTTTTAAAAAAATGTTTATTTTTGAGAAAGTGCGAGTGGGGGAGGGGCAGAGAGGGAGAGAGAGGGAGATGCAGAATCCGAAGCAGGCTCCAGGCTCCGAGCTGTCAGCACAGAGACTGATGCGGGGCTTGAACTCACAAACCCTGAGATCATGACCTGAGCTGAGGTTGGATGTTTAACCGACTGAGCCACCCAGGTGCTCCAAGATGTATCATTTTTTGCCAGAGGTCATGATATCTTTAATTTCTAGTCATACATATGTCCTAGTGCTCAGTTTTGCAGTTTGAAAAAAAGCAGAACTGTCACTAAAAATGTGTAAAACTGAACTGCTATAAAGTTAAAGGAATTTGTTGTATTAAACGTAGGCAGTTTAATTATTTTTTTGTAATAGGGCAAGCAAAGGTAAAAATATTTGGTTTGACGAGAACTTTGTCATTTTCTCCCAATAGACATCCATACCCTGTAGGATTATCTAACTTTGATTTGTTTTCAATATTGGTTATAAAGTAACTACAATAGTGGGGCACCTGGGTGGCTCAGTCGGTTAAGCCTCTGGCTTTGGCTCAGGTCATGATTTCATGGTTTGTGAGTCTGAGCCTCGTATCCGGCTCTGTACTGACAGCTCAGAGCCTGGAGCCTGCTTCAGATTCTGTGACTCCCTCTCTTTCTGCCCCTCACCCTCTCTCTCTCTCTCTCTCTCTCTCTCTCTCTCTCTCTCTCAAAAAGAAGCATTAAAAGAAAAAAGTTTATTCCACTGATCCAGTCCTGAGAAGCCCTGTCTCTGGTGCTCTGTGTATGAGACTTGGTGAATGAGTCTGGGTGATATGTAGTTTAAAACAGAAACAGTTTCTTTCTACACCTTTCCTGCTCACCCACTCTCCTATTGCTCATGCCTTCTCTTTTCTATGTTTAGCACCAATGTTTTTTTGAAAGATGGGCCTCTATTTTTAAGAAGAATTTTTTTTCCTCCCCATTTTCTTTACTAAGCGTCTTCCCCAGACTGGTTTTAACTTCACTGAATTGACAGGATTGTTTTACTTGTTGCTATCGCTGTTTTAATTTTGCATGAATGAACAGTCAGACCATGTTGTGACTGTGTACCTTTTTATATTTGTTACTTGAAAAGGCACTCAGAGTAATTGCTTTTGTGACAAGTATATGTGACAACCACAGCATTTCCCAGAAATGAGATGTCAGTTCAAAGAAGTTCATATTCAATTTTGAAAAATGTTTCTTTTATGTGTGTACCAGAAAATGAATTTTGCAAATACAAATGAAGTGAAATGCTGTGCAGTGACCAGGTTTATTATAGTTTCAGGGGTGTGTGAGTTTTTTTTTTTTTTTGTACATCCATTAAAATTGTTCAATTATTTCCAAACGCTCATGATTTTCACTTAGTTTTAAAGACTTTTTTTAAAATGTTTATTTATTTTTGAGATACAAAGAGAGACAGAGTGTGAGTGGGTGAGGGGCAGAGTGAGAGAGAGACAAATAATCTGAAGCAGGCTCCAGGCTCTGAGCTGTCAGCACAGAGCCTGATGCGGGGCTTGAACCCATGAACCGCAAGATCATGACCTGAGCTGAAGTCAGACACAACGAACTGAGCCACCCAGGTGCCCCAGCTTTAAAGACTTTTTAAAAAACTAATTTTTTTTTCATGATTATTATTAAGATATTATACTTCTGTGCCCTTAAAATGTGCTTCATAAAGTCAATTTCCATATTTTTATGTACCACCAAAATCCTAAAATAATCTATATCCATCTCTTTGCCATTTCTCTAAACTGATGATTTTTTACTTAAAACTCCAGTTTTGAATAAGGGGGATCTCCCTAGGGCTATATATAGAATAATACTCATTTTCCAACTTGTGGGAAAACACAGATTGTATAAAAATAACTGGGTAGGTGATTACTTTCCAAAAAGGTGTTGTTTGTATTTTGACATAATCTTGTGTTAATCAGAAATTACATCTACATGTCAACAAAATAACCATTTCCATTCTGTAATTTAATTTTTACTGTAGGGGCATCTGGGTGGCTCAGTCAATTAAGCGTCTGACTCTCGATTTCAACTCAGGTCATGATCTCATAGTTTGTGAGATCGAGCCCTGCATCAGACTTTTTGGTGACAGTGGGGAACCTGCTTGGGATTCTCTGTCTCCCTTGCTCTCTAGCCCTCCCGAACTCACACTCTCACTTTGTCTCGAAATAAATAAATAAACTTAAAAAATATATTATTTTTTACTGTAGTTGCTAACTGATCATATTATCATTGCATAGTTGCATCCCTATCAAACTCATTTTATGTTGAATAAATCCTAAGATTCCATTTCACATGCTTATTGTGACGTAAAATAAAAATAATTTCACCGCTTGAGTAAAGTGTGGAGGAGCATGGCATTTCTTAACTGTCTCTCTTTCCCAAACCAACCAAAATCAATATCAATAAGAGGCAGCAGAGATTAAAAAACAAAAGTTCCTCTGTAAAAACATAACCTTTAAGGAGCATGATTTATGAAGAAACTGACCTCTACAGTGATCGTTGGACAATGTGAAGTAAGGATGTTTGGCAACAGTCCACTCCATGGAGAATTTCAGTCATGAGAGAGTAAAGAGCTCACCAAACTGAAACAGAGAAAGAGCAAGTCGGACCAACAATGAGAAAAGCAGCCCAGCAATGATTCAGTCTAGAGAACATACACAGTAAAGGCAGCGGCAAAGTTAACATGAAACATCGTTCTCCCCAAAGGCAAGTTGTGTTGCTGGTGAAGAATGCCAAACAGCCCCCCTCTTTGACTGATGACTGCTTTGTTATCAATGATGATCCCAGTCCTATATTTCTACACCCATGTATTACTGAGGATACCTTATTGCTAAGCTATTCTTACCACAGAGTAGTGCTCCATCACTAGATTGTTCCCACTTTCCCTAATCTCAACTCAGAAAGAGCAACCAATCCTACACTGATCCCTGAATTTCTTAGGGTCTCCCAAAATGATTCAGAGTGCACCCAAACTGAGCAGAACAGCCTTCCCTTCTTCTTCTTGTGAACTATCATTAAATGGTTCCCCTGGTGTGCTGCATTGAATTATACAGAAAAAAATGATAATGACTAATCAATATATACATATAAATCCTGGGAAGAAAGCCAATTTGGTGATTCTTTCTCATTGAAAGAAAGGAATCCCTAAAAAATCCAAGGGAAAAAAGAGAATTGTGTCCCTAGAAAAGAAAAATACACCTAAATTATAGGTGTCTTACCAGGGGAGAAAAAAATAAAAAGGAAAGTACAGACTTGATTACAAAATTGCTCATAGATCTTCCTTACTGAAATGACTTGGTCTCATTATGGGTTGACTTGTGTCCCTGCCAAAGATATGTTGAAGTCATAGCCTCTGGTACCTGGACACAGGACCTTATTTGTGAATGGGGTGTTTGCCGATAGAGTCAAGTTATAATATGAGGTCATAGGATGGGCCATCACTTAATATGATTGGAATCCCAGTTAGTAGGGAGGAATTTGGATGGAGACACGCAAGGAAAATGTCATGGGATGACAGATGCAGAGATTGTAGTGATAACAGCTGCACACTAAGAAACAACAAAGGTGCATACAATAACATGGATAACCTTGAGGGCATTATTCTAAGTAAGTCAAAGACAAAAACCCTATGATCTGACTTATATGTAGAATCTAATACAACAAAAACTGGGGTGCCTGGGTGACTCAGTCGGTTAAGTGTCCAACTTTTGGTTTTGGCCCAGGTCATGATTTCATGGTTTCATGAGTTTGAGCTCCACATTGGGCTCTGCACTGACAGCGTAGAGCCTGCTTGGGATTCTCTCCCTCTCTCTCTCTCTTTGCCCCTCCCCTGCTCATGTTGTCTCTGTCTCTCTCAAAAATAAATAAAATGAAAAAATTACTTAAAAAACAGCAAAACTGAACTCACATATACAGAGAACACATCATTGGTTGCCAGAAATGGGAGGTAGAGGGTGGGCAAAATGGATAAAGAGATTCTAAAGGGATTGCGACTATAAAATAAATGAAGTCATGGGGATGTCATGTACAGCATGGTGACTACAGTTGATAATACTCTATTGCATATTTGAAAGTTGCTTAGAGAAAATCTTAAAATTACTCATTACAAGAAAAAGTGATGTAACTATGTGTGTTGATGGTTAACTAGATTTACTGTGGTTATCATTTTGCAATATATAAAAATATGGAATTATTATGTTGTACACCTGAAATGAATATAATGCTCTATGTTAATGACCTCTCAAATTTAAAAAAACCCTAGAAATAGAAATTTTCTTAATATAACAAATGTCATAAATGATAAGCCCACAGCTAACATCATACTCAAAAGCAAAATATCTGGAAACTCTAGGATCAGGAACAAGGCAAAGATGCCCACTCTCACCATTTCTAGGCAAGCTAAGACTGGTTCTTAAAGAGTCACAATATTTTTCTCCGTGAATCAGCCTCTCCTTCCATTCTTATTAGCACCTGTTTGGGCTTCTAACACAGTGGTTCTCAAGGTGTGGTTTAATGATTAGCAGGATTGGTTTTACCTGGGAACTTGTTAGAAATGCAAATTCTTATGCTCCCCCCAGGTCAACTGAATCAAGAACACTAGCTAGGGGGTGTCATCAATTGTATTTAACGAGCCCTTCAGGTGAAATGGTTTCACACTGAAGTATAAGAACCGTCTTAGCATTAGTCAACAGAGTACAGCCAGCCTGCAAAGGGAGGAGCTTTTCCGTGGTAGGCTTTACGAAGTGGCAGCCTACAAGGTGACTACTTCTAGTATTTTTTTTGTAAATGAAAGGAAGGGGAAAAGGATGTAGAAACAAAGAGTAGTGAAGTACTGGATCCAGTAATTAAATTAGCCACACTGGCAGTAGCAGGTCAGATTCCTGAGGACAAAACCCCAGAATTGCTTGGTGATTCAGTCATCTGCGGAGCATGGATTGGTGTTTGGTGCATGGTAAGCTTTCAAAAATATCTGTTAAACTACCACAGGCCAATTTTATGGCAAATAATATGGCTTATTCATGTATTTTAAATATAAGTGTGTGTGTGTGTGTGTGTGTTTTAATAGTTCAGGTCTCTTGCTGTACAGCAGAGGGAAAACCAGCATGAATACTGTCTCAGGGAGCAGATTTGAGGACAGACAACCGAGAAGGGGCTCCTCCAGGTGTGGGCCATTTTCTTCTCTGGAGTTCATCAACAAAACGCATCACGTTCCTCTGGTGTGAAATTCACGAAGGTATGGAAGATGCTAAGATTTTTGTTGGACTACAAATCCTAAAACAATAATGCTCAAAATTCAGCAGGCATATTTTCTTAACTGTTTGATTAAAAATGCTTTTAAAACTATTGGAAGTTGAGAAATTGATCGTTTTTATAGAGTGTACAATTTAAGTTTTGTCCTGTTTACTTGTGTGTAAACAGTTCTAGACCGTGCAGGTTTTTTTGGTTTGTTTGGCTATGTTGTCTTTAAAAAAGTTTGAGGTTGATCCACAATGTGGAGAAAATGTATTTCATTGTAAGAACACATTCAGCATTTGTCCCTTGATCTTTATTGGCTATTTGGATTATTTTTAGTTCTTGGAAGTTAGAGGTAGAGGTGTTATCAACGTTCATGAACAAATCCTGGTGTGAACAGATGGTCTCATTTCTCCTGAGTGAATGCCTTGACATGGATTTGTTGGCTTATATGTCATTTGTATGTTTCGCCTTTTAAGAAGCTGCCAAAATACTTTGCGAAGTGTTTTCTCATTCGTTCCTTAATGTTTGAGTGTTGGAGTTTGTTCAAAATCTCACTAAACTTGGTATGCTAAAGCTCCTTTTTTTTTTCTTTTTAAGTAGGCTTCATGCTCCGTGTGGAGCCCAACACAGAGCCAGAACCTATGACCCCCCCAGACCAAGACTTGAGTTAAAAGCAAGAGTCGGAGGCCCAACCAACTGAGCCACCCAGGTGACCTGGTATGATGAAACTTTAAAAATATTAATTACTTGAACATGTGCATGTTATTGTTTCATAGTTTTAATTCACATTTCCTTAATTAATGCTTCTGAATATTTTTTTTTCATTTAGATGTTGGTGATTCTGTATCTACTTTGGTGTATTAGGGGTTTAAATATTCAATTCAGTATTCGGAGTTCTTTTATAGTCTGTATAGAAATCCTTTATCTCATACGTGGCTTGGAAATGATTTTTACTGTCGGTGTCTTGTTTTTAATTCTTGGAGAAGTGGTTTTTTTTTAAGTGCAGGCATTGTGAATGTTGACAAAGTTCAGTTTATAAATTGGGCTGATTTATTTATTATTTTTGCTATTAATGGGTCATAGTTTGCTGCTGCTCTACCTGCCTAGGGATTTTGTAATTGGATGCCTTTGTGGATTTTGCCTTCGTGGGTGCTGGATTCTAAGGTGTTCCCATAAATATTTTGGTGCTCTGTTATGAGATGGAGTCAAATTACTTGGAAGCTTTTGATTCTTTGGGGTCTTTCTTGTAAATTGTGTTAGATTGAGCTAGGACAGTGGTTTATTTAGGGACAATTTAATCCTTGTTCTGAGGCAAACCTCTATTGAATGCTGGACGTGTGCCTCTTGAATTAGGTTTTCTGCACAAAAGAGGTTTCTTCCTTTAAATACATTGAGGTGACTCCTTCCTGCGTGTAAGGTAATTTCCTCACATATATGTGAGATGATTCTCTGTAGGCTAGTGTCTCTGCCCTTTATGATTAGCTACCCAATTAATTTTAGCTGCCTTGGTTTCTCTAGACTTCGAGATCCATTTGGTTAACTGAATGAGATGACTGGGCTCTGCTTTTCCTCTATATTGTGGTTTTCTCTTCACGATACTGGGACTATGATCTGTTCTCTGGGCAGTAAAGTGGGACAATAAAAAGGGATTATTTCTTTTGTTTCTCATTCCAGGCAAAGGGTGACTTCGATAAAGTTTACTCTTTGCTTCCTAGAGCAGTTGACCTATTGAATTTCTAATACTAAAAACAAGAGGAATTGAAGGTAAAGAAGTAATACATATGATTTCATACTTATGTGCTATTGTGTTTAATTGATGGAAAAGTTTAACAAAGTATACGGTAATCATAAGTTTTTTATATAAAAAACAAAATGGCTGGGGCTTCTGGGAGGCTGAGTTGGTTAAGCATCTGACTCTTGATCTTGATTCAGGTCATGTTATCATGGTTCATGATTTCAAGCCCTGCATCACGCTTCCTTGCTGTCAGTGCAAAGCCTGCTTGGGATTCTCTCTCTCCACATTCTCCTCTCTACCCCTCCCACACTCAAACATGTGAGTTTGGTAAAATACATAGGGTAGGAAAAAATGACAAACTGAAACTTGTCAATATATCATGCCTCTTCAGGAATATAGTTCTGCATAAATCTGAGGTAAGTGGGAAGAATGGTATTGGAGGGATTGCAGCTGTTGGAGAAACCTAGGGAAAACAAATCCTACTTAGCCCAAAACAGAAGCTATGGGAAATGTAGTATTCCTGTTTACACCAACATCCCCTAGGCTGCATAAACATCCCCCAGCCCAGAGCTTCCCAGTGTGCTACACATGTGTGATGGACACGTTTGAGATTCGGATCCTGTAGCCCTTGACATGGTTTTACAGAGCGGGAAATTTACAGAACTCCTTCCAGCTATAACTGGCTTCACCTTACCATGTTGTACTTATAAATGTTACCTTTCCCTGTGTGTGCTCTATTGTAAAAAGGTCAGGACACTATTCCAGCATTTAACTGTTGCGGGTTTTATCTTCTATAACACTGTGCACAGTTTATAATACGTCTTGATGTTCTTCAAGGGATGAGTGACTTCCTTGGACAAGGGATTGAACCAGTGGCAAACAGAAGAATGTGTTTTCTTTAACAGTCCTATTTGTGAACTCTATTTTAGGGAGATACTATTGTTAAATAGAAACTTCCATGTAGGTGTCTTGCCTAATTCACATTTATAGCGGTAGAGGTAAAACAATACGTTGTTAATCGATGCTGCATGTGCTTAAAAAAATGATTGTCTTTTAAAATTACCTGAAAAGAATTTAATTATTTGAGAATAGATTGGATAATAAATACAAATATTTATGTCGTTGATTATGATAGCCGAAGAGAAAAAACTGGAACACAGGTTTTGCCATGGATAAAATGTCTACCTAAACCTTGTCATCATTACTGTACAAGGATTTATGTGAAGATGTGGAAAACATCGTATCAGTTTTCAAAGGAGCATTGTTCTCAGATGAGCAACTGAAGTGGAAAAGTAAAGGGAAGCGATACTTTGATTAGGTAGAAGGAGAAGTCAGTAGAGTGGGCAACTTGACATATTCTGGCCTTCTTGTACACAGTGATCATAAAGAAACACGTGCAACAGTATGATGGAGGTACAGATAACCCCTGATAAATACATAAATTTCAAGTACATAATCTGATATTTTGACATAGATAAATAGACACGAAGCCATCACTGTTAACCAGATAATGACCGTATCTGTTAATGCAGAGTTCACTGGTGCTCTTTGTAAACATTCCAAATCACTGAGCTTATTCCAGACAATCATGGATCAACTTTGTTTTTTGTTTTTTGTTTTCTTTTCCATTTTAAATTAGTTTTTATTTTACATAGTTTGATATAAATATGACCCTATAGTATGCCCACCTTTTCATTCAGCATTATTTCAAATGATCCATGTTGTTGCATTATCATTAGATTGTTCAATTAGTTACTCAGTAATGGACCCTTTTTTTGAAGGTTACGTAATTCATTTATGATTCACTCGTTGATGGAAATTTGGATTGTTTCCAGTTTGGGGTTATTAGAAATAAGAATGTGATTAACATTCTTGTACAAGTCTTTGTAGGAACACACCTTTAGATTTATGTTTTATCCATACAGCTAGAAGTAGAATGGTTGGGTTATATGCCAGGCATGTGTTTAACTTTGGAAAAAAAAATCAAAATTATTTCTCAAGGTGGTTGTACATTTTCCGTTCCCAGTAACAGTGTTGAATTTTCTCCACCTTCTTTCCAATGTATGCTGTGCTTCTAATTGTACACATTGTAAAAGGTGTGGTATCTCATTGTGGTTTGATTGACATTTCACTAGTGAAGCATGATGTTGAACAACTTTTCTTATGGATCCTTGGTATGTCTATTTTGGTAAAGTATGTTTTGACATATTTCGTCTGCTTTTTATTTGTGTTCTTATCGTACTTTGATTTTTTTCTTTTTCAAAAAGGTACATTTTGCATTACAAAGACATTTTCAGATATGTGAGTTCTCATTATGGACTTCATTTTTGTTTTCTTGATTGGTTTTCAAATAGCAGATGTTGTTAATGTTGATGGAATACTACTAGTCATTAAGAAATTATGCTTTTTCTGTTTGATGCACAAAACTTTTAACCTTAAGTTAGAAAAAACTTTTACCTATGCCTTCTTGAAGAAATGGTATAAGGTTCCCAGCTTTTACATTAAGGTCTATGATTGATTTTGAGCTTATTTTATATGACGGGAGATAATATTGGAGAATTTATATTCATATAAATATCAAATGATTCCAGAAACAGTTTTTGAAAATACTTTTCCATTAAATGGCTTTTGTACCTTTTTTGGAAACCAATTGACTCTAGATGTTTTAGCGTATTTTTGGACTCCATTTTCTGTGTATCTATCTTAATGCCAATACTCCGCTGGTTGCTTTAAAACTTTAAAATCGGTAGCTCAAATTCACCACCTTTTTTCTTCAATATTTTCAAACGTATGGGCCCTTGACATTTCTATATAAACTTAAGAATTGGGTTACCAATTTCACTATAAACGGTGGGATTTTGGTTGGACTGTATGGACCCTAAAGAAGTTGGGGAAGGGGCATCTGAGGGGCTCAGTCAGTTGAGCATCCATCTTCTGCTCAGATCATGATCTGCAAGTGCGTGAGTTTGAGCCCCACGTCAGACTCGCTACTGTCATTACAGCACCTGCCTCAGATGTTCTGTCCCACACACTCACTGCCCCTTCCCTGCTTGGGCACACACTCTCTCTCAAAAATAAAATTTAAACAATGGAAAAAAAAAGTTTGGGAAAAAATAGCATATTAAGAATGTTGAGTCATCTCATCTAGGAACACAGTATGTTCCTGAATTTCTTTCATGGTTCATCTTCTCTCAGCAGTGTTTTGTGCATGATCATGTACAGGTCACCAGCATCTTGTGTAATGCATAGATCTTCTTGATATCACATAGTAATTAATAACGTTTAAGAGTTTAAAATAAAGCTTTGTCATATATGTACATGTACACAAATGACCAATAAAACTTTCTGTATGTTCCCCTGAATATAACAGTCTTTGTTGTTAACATGTGAAAAGCCTTGTTTTTTCTTTGATGCAGTGTGGGAAGAAAAATACTTTAAAATCCTTAAGCATCCTTCATGGGCTTTGATTTTTTTTTTTTTTTTTAAGGAGCCATATTTAGTTGCCCATTTGCAAACTTCTGAAGGAAAGAAATTAAAAACAAAACAAAACAGGGGCGCCTGGCCGGCTCAGTCGGTTAAGCGCCTAGGTGGCTCAGTCGGTTAAGCGCCCGACTTCAGCTCAGGTCACAATCTCGCGGTCCGTGAGTTTGAGCCCTGCGTTGGGCTCTGGGCTGATGGTTCAGAGCCTGGAGCCTGCTTCCGATTCTGTGTCTCCCTCTCTCTCTTCCCCTCCCCCGTTCATGCTCTGTCTCTCTCTGTCTCAAAAATAAATAAACTTAAAAAAAATTATTTAAACAAAACAAAAAAAACCTTGCCTCATTCCATATTATTTTTTGAGATATTGCCCTATAATGGGGAATAAAGATATATACTGTGATTTTTGTGGTAAGATGCTAAGCTTCCATCAAAACCTCATAATGAAGGATTTTTCCCCTAAATATCTTCGGAAAATAACTTTTAAGTCCTAATACGTTAATGCTTAAAGGAGTTCTAGGGCTTATCATTATTGGAGATAAGAAATTTTGATTATATGACATTTTCTTTTGAAAATGTTATAACCGCGCATGTTCATTAGAATAGTTTTCTGCCTGTACTTTGAAACTTACTTGGCTTATTAAATAGAGTTTGCTTGATTTCACATAATTTAATGTACTAAAATACATTGACGTAGACTACAGATTTTACAATGGACTTCTGAAACAGTTCCTCCCATGAAAAGTTGTGTCAGTGCAAGAAACCCATCTGCCATGAATATTTGTAGAGAATTTTTCTGAGTCAACTAGTTGTTAGTTTTGAGTTTCCATCTTGACAAATATTTATAGTTATTACATTGAGTGCTAAGGTGAATCATGTATGTTTGCCATTTACATAACTCATGCCATTATTCATCCTGATGTCCTATTAGGCATAGGATTGTTAATGTTTGTGAGTTTTGGGTATCCAGGTTTTAACATTCAAACTTCATTTTGATGTTTTATGGTACATTATGATCTCACTGCTTTTATTTGCTACGGTAAGAAAACCTGATTGTCTATAATGAACAGAACATAAAAGTGGTATGATACCTATTACTTGGCTTTAATGAATATAAAATCAAGGGAAGTTAGAAAAATATACCCATGGAACAAATAATAAGTAGCATAAACGAACAAGTACTAATTTAATAAAAGCCTGAGTGTAGCTTCATGTAATGGAAAACTTACAGGTTTTTACCTGAAGTGAATTTCGTTTCCATTCTTTCCACTGGATGAGTCATCTTTGAGAAGTCAAGCGTCCACTACAAAGATTCCACATCTGTCATTTGGGGACAAGAGTACCTACGTATCTCATAGGACTGTTGTGAAACTTAAATGGAACAGTAGTTGGAACTCTTGTAATGTCTGTGTTTACCACATACATCCTCCCTTTGTTCTAGTTCATTCCACAGTGTTCTAAATAATATGATAAATGCAGAAGTAAAATATATTTTCCCTTTTTTTGCTAATGACTGAGCAATACTGACAATTTGAGATATGTATTAACATTATAGAAATGTGTAACAGACATCGAGATAGAAAATACAGATACCTTGAAGGTTTTCAGACGGGGTAGGCCAGGAGTAAAGAAGCCATGCTGGCCTTAGATGTATTTACAAAAGATGCTAGTAAATAGGATATTGTCCTAAAAAAATGATAGTACCTTATCCATTCACTTACATCAATTAAAAATTGAAAAGATGTTTGGGACACCTGCGTGGCTCAGTCAGTTAAGGGTCATACTCTTGATTTCTGCTTAGGTCATGATCTAATAATCATGAGATCAAACCCCACATTGAGCTCTATGCTGACAGTGGGGAGCCTGCTTGGGATTCTCTCCCCCCTCGCCACCTGTGTGTGCTCGCTCTCTCTCTCTCTCTTTCTCTCTCTTTCTCTTTCTCAAATAAACATTAAAAATGTAAAGATATGCAACATCACTAAGCATGAGGGAAATGCAAATGAAAAGTACAGCGAGATATAGTTTGGTACAACCACTAGGAGAATGATAGGGAATTTCCTCAAGAAATTTAAATGTATTTATCATATGATACCCCAATTTCCAGTTATGAGTGTATACCTAGACGAAATTTAAAAAGACTTTGGAAGTCAAACATAGTCTCGTGTTTATTATGGCATTGTTTATAATAGCCCATATAGGAAAACTATCAAAATGTCCATCAATGAATGAATAAAAAGATGGGGTATATGTATAAATGGGAATATTATTCAGCCATAAGAAGGGGTACCATTTATGAGAACACTCATGGACTTTGCAGGAATTATGCCAAGTAAGACAAGTCAGGCACAGAAAGACAAGGACTGGATCATCTCATATTCGGAATCTAAAAAAGAATAAACTCCTGAAAAACAGTGAAATTGTGATTACTTGGGGATGGGGGCTGAGGTGATTAAATTGATGTTGTTTAATGGTACAAACTTGTAATGAGTAGTACATCATAGAGACTTACTGCACATTATAGTATGGACTAAAATATTCTATTACAATTACACAATGTGGTTGAGGTGCTAAATATTGCTATAACCACAATTGTTACAATATATACTTTTATCAAAATAACCTGTAATATACCTCAAATTTATACAATGCTATATGTCTAATAAGTTCAATAAAAATGAAAAAGAGTTAAATGAATTTATTAATCACCGATTACTGTTTTAAAATTGATAAGCATATCTAAAATCTGAATAATGAAGAATAGAGAAAACTAGATAGAATAAGTAGAGAATGTTTGTAGACCCACTTAAAACTCTCAGCTTAATCTGAGGATTCTACACAAGGAGTATGCATTTTTCTTCTATAGCAGTAGGAAAGTATTGAAGCTTACATAACACAATTATTACAAATAAGAATTTAAGAAATTCTGGAATGACTTTTAGTAATTTGAAAGATCGACAGAAATAGGCATGAAGATAAGGGGGAAAAAATCACATAAATACCATTCCAAGTGCAAAGAGAATGGTTTCCACTGCCAGTAGCGTCCAAAATGGTTTTCTAGTGGAAAACAGTTTTTGACTGGAAAGCTACTGCTTTCCCCAGAAAGGACCCCTTGCCCCTACAAAACACCTGTAGAGAATCAAAAGATAATTGTTAACTTTGTTAATGCCCGGAAAGTATAACAAACAGAAAAGACATTTGCCCAAACAGAAAAGTTAGAAAGTGTAAGTATTTTCTGGGAGTATTTGGCAGAGGATTATAATATGGTGTATTTCTGAAAGAAATATATGGTAATATAATTCAAACTGGCTCCTTGCTTCAGAAGTTAGTTGAATATCTTCCCACTTTGATGAGCTATTGGAAAAAAAATAAAGGCCATTATTTTTTTAACCAATTTTTCAAATTTCTGTTGGCTAGTTGGAGGTCTTCTTTGGGAAAATGTGTGTTTACTTCGGGCCATTTTTTAAAAGATTTTTCAAAGTGTTTATTTTAGAGAGAGAGAATGAGTGGGGGAGGGGCAGAGAAAGGCAGGGAACATAGGATCTGAAGCAGGCTCTGTGCTGATAGCAGAGAGCCTGATGTGGGTCTTGAACTCACAAATTGTGGTATCATAACCTGAGCCAAAACCAAGAGTCAGCCACTTAACCTCCTGAGTCACCAGGCACCACCATCTGGCCATTTTTAATCAGATTATTATTTTTTGTTGTTATTGAGTTTTATGAATTCTCTATATCGTGGATATGAACCACTTATTTGACATAGCGTGTTTGAAAACTGTTTCCTGTTTTGTAGATTGCCTTCTTGTTTTAATTGTTTCTTTTGCTGTGCAGCAGATTTTAATTTTGATGTTATCTCATTTGTTGATACTTGTTTTTGTTTTGCTTTTGGTGTCATATCCAGAAAATCATTGTGAAGACCAATGTTGAGTTTTTCTAAGATTTCTTCTAGGAGTTTTGTGGTATAGGGTTTCATGTTTAAGTTTTTGATCCTTTTTGAGTTAATTTTTGTGAGTACTATAAGACAGGGATTTGGTTTCATTATTCTTTGTATATTTATCTTGTTTTCCCCAACATCATTTGTTGAAGGGACTGTCTTTTCCTGTATGGTGTTGTGTGTTCCTTTGTCAAATAATTGTTGACCGTATATGTCTGTTTAATTCGTCTTTGTGATTATTTTTATGCCAGTGCCATATTGTTTGCATTACTAAAGTAGTATAGTCAGAAATTAATAAGTGCCATACTTTCAGATTGGTTCTTTTTCCTCAGGATTGCTTTGGGATCATTTTTGATTCCATACTAATTTGAAGATGGCTTGTTTTTTTACTTCTTTGAGGAATGTCATTGTTATTTTGATGGGGATTGCATTGAATCTACACACAGCTTTGGGTAGTATGGACATTTTAACATTAATTTTTTCCATCCATGAATATGTTTGTGACTTTTCCAGATTTTTTTAGCAAAGTCTTTTAGTTTTCATTGCACAGAATTTAACTCCCTTGGTTGAACTTACTCCCAAGTATTGTATTGATGCTATTGTGAATGGGATAGTTTTCTTAGTTTCTCTTTCAGGTGTTTGATTATCAGTGTACAGGAATGCAAGTGGTCTCTATATGTTAACTTTATATCCTGAAACTTAACTAAAATTGTTTATTAGTGGCAGCAGTTTTTTCATTAAATATTTGGGATTTTCTGGGTCGCCTAGATGACTCAGTTGGTTGAGTATCTGACTTCGGTTCAGGTCATGATCTTGAGGTGCGTGGGTTCGAGCCCTGCATCAGGCTCTGTGCAAACAGCTAGGAGCTTGGGGCCTGCTTGGGATTCTGTGTCTCCCTTGCTCTCTGCCTCTCCCCTGCTTTCTTGAACGAGAATGTGTGCTCTCTAAAGTAAACATTAAAAAAATTTCTTTGAATATTTGGGATTTTCTGTGTACCAAATCATACTGTTTGCAAATACTGACAATATTACTCTTTCCCCTCTAATTGGTTTGCTTTTTATTTTTTTGTTTTGCCTCATTGCTCTCACTAGGACTTCTAGTACTGAGATTGAGTAGGTTTTGTTGTCTTGTTCTTGATCTTAGAGAAAAAACTATTTTCTGTTGAGTATGTTAGCTGTGAATTTGTCATATGAGGTCTTTGATTTGTTGAAATACATCTTTTAATATCCAGTCTGTTGAATTTTTTTTTAAATCAGAGGATATTGTATCTTGTTAAAAGTTTTTTCTGGAGCTATTGAGATGATCATGTGAGTTTTATATTTTATTCCGTTAATGCAATGTATTACATTTATTAATTAATAATATGCTGAACTAACCTTGCAACTCAAGGATAAATCCCGTTTGGACCTGGTATAATCCCTTAATTATGTCTTGAATTTGGTATGCCAGTATTTTCTTGAGAATTTTTACATCTATATTTATCAAGGATACTGGTCAGTTTTCTTTTTTGTAGTGTCCTTATTTGGGTATAAGAGTAATGCTTGCCTCATAGAATGAGTTAGGAAGTATTGACCCCTATTCAAGTCTTTGGAAGAGTTTAAGGACTGGAATTCACTCTTCTTTTAATGTTTGTTAGGTTTCATCAGTGAAGCTGTCTAGTCCTGGGTTTTTCTATGTTGTGAGATTTTTTATTATTGATTCATTCTCTTTATTTGTTATTGGTCTGTTCATATTTTTTATTGCTTTCTGATTCAGTCTTGGTAGGTTGTGTGTCTAGAAATGTATCTATTTTTTCTGGGCTATTGAGTTAACATATAATAGTTCATAGTAGTTTCTTCTATGTATTTCTGTAGTATCAGTGGGAACGTTTACTTATTATTATTTTCTTCTTATTCTTATTTTGATCCTTCTCTTTTTCTTATTAACATAGGTAATTTTCTATATCTTTATGAAAAGCCAGATTGTAGTCTTATTTTGTCTGTTGCTTTTTAGATTTATTTATTTTTATTCTCATCTTTATTATTTCTTCCTTTTGCTAGCTTTGGGTCAATGTGTTCTTTTCTTAGTTCCTTGAGATGTTCCTTGGGTTGTTTACTAGAGGTCTTTTAAATTTCCTAATATATGTATTTATTGCTATAAACTTTCTTCTCAGAACTGCTCTTGCCCCAATGCTTAACATTTGCTATTATTTTTATTTTCATGTGTTTTTTGGTATTTTTAAATTTTCCCTTTTGATTTTTTTTGACCAGTTGATTGTGCAGAAGTGTCTTACTTAGTTTCTACCTATTTGTAGATTTTCCAGTTTTTTTCCTATTTATTTCTACCTTTATACCATTCTGGTCAGAAAAGATAGTTGGTATGATTTGAGTTTTCTTAAATTTGCTAATATTTGTTTTGTGTCCTATCATATGATCTTTCCTAGATAATGTTTCACGAGGATTTGAGAAGAATGTGGACTTTGTTGATGTTGGGTGGAATGTTGTATCTATGACGAAGTCCATTTGGTTTAAAGCAGAGTTTAATTCCAGGCTTAAAATTGATTTCTATCTCACTGGCCTGTCATTGCTGATAATGGGATATTTAAGTGACTTACCAGGATTGCTATTTGTGTCCCCTTTCAAATATGTCAGCATTTGCTTAAAATATTTAGAGGATCTAATAGTGGGTGCATATATATTGCTTCTCTTACATTATGGTATTTTGCTATGCTCACAGCAAGTGTAGCTACCCTCTGTCACCGTGCAATGTTACTATGATATCATTTATGGTATTCCCTATGCTGGGACTTTTATTTCTGTGACTATTTATTCTATCGCTGGAAGTCTGTATCTCCCATTCTCCTGTATCCATTTTGCCCATCCTCCTCCCCGCTGGCAACCTCCAACTTGTTGTTTAGTGTATATGGGTCATTTTGAGTGATGGTTGATACATAAGGGCTTACCACTACTGTAGTATTGTTTGCCTTCTAATTGTCTTGTACATCTACTCCTCCCCGCCCCCCCCCCCCCCCGCTCTGTTTCTGCTTACCTTTGTAAATTGGTGGTTTTCCATGGTAATGTGACCAATCTCTTCGTTCCTTTTTTATGTTTCCTGAGTCTACTCTGGAGTTTTGCTTGTGGCTACCATGAGGCTTACATGAAACATCTCACAGATAAAATAGTCCGTTTAATGTTGATGCAGCTTCTCTTTGTTTGCCTGTAAATGCTCCACCTTTTTATTCCTCCCCTTTTGTATTCGTGATGTCACAACTGATCAGTTTCATTAACAAATTATAGTAGTTATAGTTGTTTGTAATGCTCTTTTCCTTTAACCTTTTTGCCTAGTTTAATTGGTTAATAGATCATAATAATATACAGTTACAGTTTTCTACCATAGTGTTGTGTACTTTTACATGTTTCTCAATTCATTGGTGACCATTTCTTAAAATTTCTGCTTGAAGAACTCTTTGAAGTATTTTTTGCAAGGCAGGTCTAGTGGTAGTGAACTCCCTCAATTTTTGTTTGGGAAAACCTTTATTTCTCCTTCCTATCAGAAGGACACCTTTACCAGATAAATTTTGAATATGCCCTTCTACCTTCTCCTGGATTAAAGACTTGCTGCTGAGAAATCCACATCAGGGCTAATGGCGGTTCCTTTGTATGTTACTTTTTACCCCCGTGGCTGCCATTAAGAAGTTTTTATCATTGGTTTTTGAGTTTTGTTATAATGTGTCTGGGAGAAAGCTTTTGTTTTGTTTTTGTTTTGCTTTGAGATGATAGGGTGTTCTTTTAGCAGTACGGACTTTGGTGTTTGATGCCTACCCCAGATTTGGGAAGTTCTGCTACTATTGAAGTAAACTCTCTTCACCTTTCTCCCTTTCTTCTTCTGTTACACATTTGTTCTTATATTTGCTTCTGATCAAATCTGATAACTCTCATCAGAGTTCTTTGCTTTTTAAAATTTTTTTAGTGTTTATTTATTTTTGAGAGACAGAGCACAGCAAGGGGAGGAGCAGAGAGAAAGGGAGACATGGAACTGAAGCAGGCTCCAGGTTCTGAACCATCAGCACTGAGTCCCACAGGGGGCTGGAACTCACCAACCACTAGATCATGACCTGAGCTGAAGTTGGACGCTTAATCGAGTAGGCCACCCAGGCGCCCCTCTTTGCTTTTTAAAAATTATAATTCTATATTCTCCTTTAACTGAATTTTCCTATATTTCTGTTCTCCAAGTCCCTTCTTCTCTATACATCTGGTTTGCTCTGTTAGCTATGTTCTCTATTCTTTATCTCGTTCATTGATTTCTTAAGCTCTCGAATTTGGTTCTTTTTTTTATAATTTCAATTTCTTTGGCAAAGAACCCCTTATGTTCATTAATTTTATTACTGAGTTAATTGATTGAGTTATTATTGAGTTAATTGAGTTAATTATTGAGTTAATTTCTGAGTTTTCTTGAAGTTGGTTGATTTCTTTATAAGTACTGTTCTGAATGCTTTATCAGATTGCAGTATTCTGTGCCTTTGACTTTAGGTGCTGGAGAATTAGAATTTTCTTTTGTGATATCATAATTACTTGATTATTTTATAGTGTTTGATGACATGTGCTTTTGTCACATTTGAAGCAGCAGTCAACTTCCTTTGCTAAAAATTTGTTTACTTTGTTTCTTAAAGTTCAGCAGATTGGTTATTGGATATCTTTCTTTTGTATTCCAGAAGGTGGTGCTATAGCTCAAATTTGTGGTTTTTCCTGCTAGAGCTGGATCTCTTGGCAACAGATTAGGGGAAATGTGGGCTTAGTACCTGGAGCTCTGGGGGGGGGGGGCGGAGGGGGCTGATTACAGCCCTGTAAGGGGATCTTCCAAAGTGGGCACTTCCAGAGGTCCATCATGGACCCATAGCAGTGAGACAGAAATTTGTTCCCTTTGATAGTCTTGTCTGTCTTTTTCTTTCTTCTGTGTCTTCTAAGTCACAGTGGTCCCACCTCAGAAATCGAGATGCTACTGGAAGAAGGGGGCCCCTGCACTTGCAACCTGAACATCTGAGACGGCTGGGTGGTTACTCACCACTTTGGCTTTTTGCCTCCTCTGCCAGAGTGATCACCTCAGATGCCACTAGAAGCTCAACACCTTGCATTGTCACTCTGGAGAGGGGGAATGACTTGGCATGTTGGTCCATCTCCGCTGTCTCAAAACTCATCTCTTTCATGCTCAGATGGCCTGCTGGATTCCTCTAATAGACAGGCTGGATCTCCACAGATGCTCCATACCCATGGGTATCTGCCCAGTCCTGCACTCTCCCAGTTGCCCTTTTCCAGATCGCAGTGAGTTTGGGGGTAAGCAAGCTCACTAACTTGGCTACGTGCTCTCGCCAAAGTCCTGTCTGCCCACTTTTGGATACACAGGTGTGTAGAAACTCTTGGAAGTCTTGGTGTAGTGTGTAAAGGCAGTTAGTTTTGATTATGAGTATCCAATTAGTTATAAATCAAAGGGAGAGGGAAAGGCATGCCTCATGCCACGATAAAGCTGACATTACTCCCCTACTCATTCTTGATAGTTGTACTTTGTGTGTGAGGTTTTTTTTCTTGATCAGTTAAAGTTCAATGAATTTTATTGATTTTTTATAAAGTAATTCTTGGTTTTATTGATTTATTATTATTACTTTCTGTTTCCAATTTCATTGAATTTGCTTTTGTCATTATTACTCTTTTCTGCTTATTTGAACTTTATTTCTCTTTCTAGCTCTTTCTGGTAGAGGTTTGGAAAATTGATTTGACACCTTTATTCCTGTTACGAGTATTTAATGATGTAAATATTACTCTAAGCACTGTTTTAGCACTAAAACACATAAATTTTGATTATGGTGTCTTTATTCATTCTTGTTAAGACATTTCCTAATATCTTTTATGAACCTTTCTTTGACCCATGAGTTACTTATGTGCGTTGTTTAATTTCTAAGTGATATCTGAAAAAACTCTGAAATATACTGGTATCGATTCCAATTTTTTTTCATTGTCGTCAGAGTACACATTCTTCTATCTTTATGATTTTATCAAGAATTAATGTTTTGTCTTGGTGAATATCCCTTGGTGAACATTCCCTTCAAGAATATACTTGAAAGTGTATTCTGCTCTTTTTGGGTGCGATGTTCTTGAAATGTCAACTAGATCAAGAGAGTAGTTTTGAAAATTTTAAGGATGATAGTAGCTTTGCTTGTTTCTCTTTTATTTTTATGTTTAACCTTTTTAAATAGAATCTGACAATCTATTCCTTTAATAGAACAATTTAGGCTATTTATTACTAATGCAGTTTTCTTGTGTGGTTGACTTCTAACTTAACATCTTGATTTTTACTTCCTGTTTTGTCTCCTCTATCTTTGTGTTTTCAAATAGTTTCATGTCTTTTTTGGGGACCCTGAGTAGTTTTATGATTCGAGTATGTTTCCAATATTGATTCGTTAGGCAAACTTCTGAGTTTTAAGTTTTAAAAGTTGTGTGAAAGGTTACACTGTACATCTTTGAGATTTTTCTTGTTTCTTGAGATAGGCCTGGATTGCAATGTATTTTCCTCTATCAGAATTTGTCTACAAATAATATTCTATTTTATATATAGTGTAAGAATGTTCAAACACTTGTATTTTTCTCTTCCCATTCTTTCAGCTTTTGTTATGATACATTTTACTATATTATGTGTTATAAATTTCACAATGCTATGTTACTATGTACATTTTGGACTTTTACTTTCAGAAAGTATACAAGAAAAATACCTACATTTGTGTCATTTCACCGTTTCCATTTTACTGTTTCTTTGTATGAACACAAATTTCCACTGTGTGTCATGTCATTTTTACATGGAAAACTACTTTTCGTATTTATTGCATCACAGCTTTACTGAAAGGAATACTGTAAGCATTTTTTTTTTTTGCTAAAAATGTTTATTTTTATCTTTGTTTCTATTTACTTTTATACTTTGGTATCTGGCCCAAAATAAACGTTTTTTTATTATTATTTTTTAACCCTTGTTTATTTTTGAGAGAGAGAGAGAGAGACAGCACAAGCAGGTAAGGGGCAGAGAGAGATGGAGACACAGAATCTGAAACAGGCTCCAGGCTCTGAGCCATCAGCCCAGAGCCCGACGCCGGGCTCGAACTCGCGGGCCACAAGATCGTGACCTGAGCTGAAGTCGGATGCTCAACCGACTGAGCCACCCAGGCGCTCCAACAATGTTTATTTTTATCTTTGTTTCTATTTACTTTTATACTTTAGTATCTGGCCCAAAATAAACGTTTTTTATTATTATTTTTTAACCCTTGTTTATTTTTGAGAGAGAGAGAGAGAGAGAGAGAGCACAAGCAGGTAAGGGGCAGAGAGAGAGGGAGACACAGAATCTGAAGCAGGCTGCAGACTCTGAGCTGTTATCCCAAAGCCCATTGTGCGGCTTGAACCCATGAACTGCAAGATTGTGATCTGAGCCGCAGTCGGATGCTTAACCAATTGAGCCACCCAGGCACCCCCAAAATAAACTTTATTTTTGATTATAGTTTTAGATTTTCAGAGGAAGGAAGACCTAGATAGCAGTTTCATATACCCTCCACCCCATTCCCCCCTCTTATTTATACCTAACATGAATGATTTCTTTGATACAACTAATGAATCAGTATTATTAGTAGTAGTAAAAGTCCATACTTTCTTCACTTTTTAACAGTTTATTCATTTTGAGAGAGAGAGAGAGTGAGTGAAGGAAAGGCAGAGAGAGAGAATCCCAAGCTGACAGCATGGAGCCTGATGTGGGGCTTGAACTCAAGAACTGAGTTCATGACCTGAGCTGAAATCAGGAGTTGGAGGTTTAATTGGCTGAGCCATCCAGGCACCCCCATACTTTATTCACTTTTTAAACTTGCTATCTAATGTCTTTTTTCTGTTCTAGGATCCCATCCAGGACTACATTACATTGAGTTGTTAGATCCCTTTAGACTCCCTTTGGCCGTGAGAGTTTCTCAGACTCTATTTGTTTTTCAGGTTACTGACAGTTTGACAGAGTACTGGTCAGGTATTTTGTGGTATGTTTATTTGTTGGAATTTGTCTGTTTTGTCATGATTAGATTGGCATTGTGCATTTTGGGAAGGAAAACCATTGACCTAAAATTCCACTTTCATCATATCCTTGCTACATACTGTCAACATGATCTACAAAAGTTGATATTGACCTTAAGCATTGTATTATGTATTCTTTGCCATTTTCCACTGTAAAATTACCTACCCTTCCCGAACTGTATTCTTTTGAACTGAGTACTATATGCAGCCCACAGTTAAGGAGTGCGGAGTTACATTCATATCAGTATAGCCTCATAGATATTTATTTAATACTCTGGATTATAACTTGCTACTATTTCTTTTTTGTTGTTTGTTTCTCACAGTGTTCCAGCATGGGCCCCTGGGGGATGTTTCAGTTGGTTCCTGGATTTCTTTGATGTATCTCCATTTGTGTGTGTGTGTGTGTGTGTGTGTGTGTGTGTGTACACACATGTGTTGAGCACTTCCATAATCCTGGCACTGAATACTATTTCCAGCTCATCTGTTAATTTCTTGCCCAAGTCCTAGAATTAGACATTTTTCCAAAGGGTCTTGGTCCCTTTTATTGTAGAATCATATTAGAAAACAAAATTTAAGAACTGGGTGATCTCATTGCTCCTACATGGCTTTGCTTTTAAGTTCTCTCCTCCGACAGAGCAAGGGAATGTGGGTTTACGAATCCATGTATAAATACATATCTATAAATGTTTCTTGATGCCATCATCTATATCTATATTAAACATGAGTTTATACCAATGTCTGCCACTTTAATCCATCACCACCTAGATCATTCTAGTCTGCTTCTTTGGCTTATTTGTAAATTCACACTCCAGCAATGAAACACCTGGCTTCCACCATCTGCCATGCATTTACTTAATTGTTCATTTCCAGTATCCATATATAGCATTTTCAGAATTATTAACTTCAACCCCCATGTGACAGAAATTTATCAACTAGACTACACTCCTTCCCCGGTTTCTTCTGGTGAAATTTACGGACTCCGCTTATCCCAAAGTTACTTAGCACGTTTTCTCCAATCACCTTCTTGGGTGAACTTATTTCATATGTTGCCCCAGTCTGCATTCCCTTCTGGGGTCCAGTGAATTATAAACAATTTTTATTTCGTAAGTAGTTCACATTAAGGTTTACTCTCTGTGTTGTCTTGATAATTTCATGTCATGTATCAGCTGCTGAAGTATCATACAGAATAGGTTACCCTAAAAGTTCAGCTGTGCTACATGTATTCAAGCCTGCCTCACTTATTCCAACCCCCCAGCAACCACTGATCTTTTCCAGAATGCCATATAATTTGAATCCTACAGTATGTAGTTATTTCACACTGGCTTCTTTCACTTAGGTGAACTTTAAATGTATATCACTATCTGTTTTTATGATTTCACAGCTCGTTTCTTTTTACCACCGAATGATATTCCATCATATGGATGCACAACAGTTATCTATTCACCTATTGAAGGACATCTTTTCTGCTTCCAGTTTTTGACAAATATTAACAAAACTGCTGTAAATATTTACATGCAGGGTCTGGTATACACATAACTTGTCATATCAGCTGGGCAAATACCTAAAGCACTATTGTTGGGTCATATGATAACTATATTAAACTTTGTATGAGACCACCAAAGTCTCTTGCAAAATTCTTGTACCATTTTGCATCTCCACTATAAATGAATAAAAATTCCTCTTGTTCTGCATACTCGCCAGAATTTAGTATCGCCTATTGATTGGATCTGAGCCATCCTAACAAATGAGGTATCTCATTGTTTGAATTTGCAATTCCTAAACGCCAAATGATGTTGAGCATCTTTTCATATGCTTATTTACCATCTGTATATTGTCTTTGGTGATGTATTTATTCAGAAGTTTTGCCCATTTTTAACTTTTTTTCCCCATTACTCTTCAGTTTTAAGAATTTATTGTATACTTTGGACTTAATTCCTTTATCAGAAATGTGTTTTGCACATATTTTGTCTCATTCTGTGGCTGTCTTTTCTCAGGGGTTTTTACTGGATCTTAAGTTTCTAAAGGGCCGCTATGGCTGTTGAACAGCACCAGTTTCTCCCTATACCTTTTGTCCCTATTCTAGGCACACTACTTTTGATGAGTACTTAGTACAAAGTATATGGCAGGGTCAGAGTTTCTCAGTTCTCTCATAAAATGTCAATCTTTGTTGTTATCTGTGTTTTCAAAAGCTCTGTGGTCATGTTTTTCAGCATTTCTGTTGCTCTCCTATTCATAGTGTCCTTGAACTAGTTGGAGGTATAGAGTAGAACATGTGTCCTGTCCCTTCCCCCATGACAGCAGTCTTTAACTTTATATCTACTTAGGATCATGAGAACAAGTGGATTTTCTCCCACTCCCTCTGCATGAGCCTGCTTTTACTTTTACACAACCACAGGGCCAATTTTGCTTGGGATTAAGCTGGAGGAGGAATTTTCTCTTGTCCATTGCTCCAATGACTGACAAGTTTCAATTGGCAGGAGAGAAGGAACTTGGTTTCATGCATGTCTGTCGGCCTCATGCCATCACTCCTGGCATATCTGTGCCACTTTCAATTTTCTTCCATGTCTGTAATCTTTTCTCTTAATGCTAGTTGAGAGCTTTGCAAAATAGCTAGTGAGTAGTGAAAAACAAACATCCCTTTATACCTGGTATCTCAGAGAATCTAAACTATTTTATACTAAGTCACACGTAGCCCCTGAAAGTTTATTAAAACCTCAGTTTTCTTTTTACATTTTTTTTGGTCTCTCTCCTTCCTCTGTTTGTCCATGGGGAAAAAGGTCCATGTGTTTTGTCTTTCCTCAGAGGAGATTGTTACTCCTTGGAATTCATTATACCTGGTAGTCTGAGGACCTAAGTTTTCTGATGGAAAAGAAAATAGTTGTAAGTTTTAGATTACTTGACTTTTCCTTGTTGTTAATGTGAGAGTAACACTCCTGTATCAATTTGTTTTTTCTTTGCCTTAATTGGTAATATTTCTTCTAGTTTTACTGTTATAATTGATATACAACAGTGTATAAGTTTAAGGTATACAGCATAAAATGATTTGAGATATATATCATGAAATTATTGCCACAATAAGATGAATTAACATCCATCATCTCCTATAGATACAATATAAAAGGGAAAGAAATAAATACGTCTTGGGGCACCTGGGTGGCTTAGTCGGTTAAGTGTCAGACTTCATTTCAGGTCATGATCTCACAGTTCATCAGTTTGAGCCCCTCATCCATCGGGCTCTGTGCTGACAGCTCAGAGCCTGGAGCCTGCTTTGGATTCTGTCTGTCTGTCTGTCTCTCTCTCTCTCTCTCTCTCTCTCTCTCTCTCTGCCCCTCCCATGCTCATGCTCTGTTTCTGTCTCAAAAATAAATTAACATTAAAAAAAAAGAAAGAAAGAAATCTTTTCCTTGTAATGAAAACTCCTAGGATCTACTCTCTTTTCTGTATATCCTACAGCACTCTTCACTATACTTAACATGTTTTTCATTTTATTTCTAGTACTTATTTTTCTTATAACTGAAAGTTTGTACCTTTTTGCCATCCTTACCCAATTCGCTTCACTCCCCATGTCTGGTAACCACAGAAATGATCTCTTTTTCTGTTTTTTTTTCTTTTTTACATTATACATATATGTGAGATCATATAGTATCTGTCTTCTTTGACTTATTTCACTTTGCACAAAGCCATCAGGGACCTCCCATGTTGTGACAAATGGCAGGATCTCCTCATTTTTTATGGCCGAATAATATTCCATTGTATATATGTTTATGCCACAGTGTGTTTATCCATCCATCTCTCAGTGAGCACTTAAATTGTTTTCATGTCTTGACTATTACAAATAATGCTGTTATGAACATGGCAGTGCATTTAATTCTTTGACATAGTGTTTTCATTACCTTTGGATATATTCCCAGAAGTGGGGTTACTGCATCTGTGTTAGGGATTTCTACATCCTACAAGAAAGCAGAAATCTTCATGTTGTTTTTTAACAATTATATTTCTTAGCCATTAGATTAGTGAGATGTTGTCATTGGTTTGACCATTATTGAAATTAGGACTTCTGACAATTAATAAATTATTTGCATGTTTTGGGCAAGAAGTATAAAAGTAGTATTACTATAAATGAGATATGAAAGTATTTATAGTTCTGTACTACTGAAAAATTCATATTCATGCACATTTCAAGAGCAAAGGCTTGATACATCTGAAATGTTCCACTTTACTAAGCAAATGTTAAATTATGGTACATTCACACTATGGAATAAAATATAAATATGGAAAGAACAAGAGTGATATATAGTGATTTAGATGAATTTCTACAGGTGAGATTGAAAAAGACAAATTACAGATTTATGTACCCATTTTTGAAATAAAGAAATAACTATGTATGAACACCTATTTGCACAAGGAAAGGAAAAAATATGAGATATGTAATTGGACTGGAACAGGGAGATTTTCATTTTACCTTAGATAATTTATAAATAGGTTTATTGTTGCAAGAAACAGGGCTTAATTTTGTAGGTCAAAGCCACATACCTCCAAATATACTTATTTGGTATGTTGACTAATTTTAATTTTAATGTAGAATTTAAGAAAACAGATGCTTCCTTGCTGTGATTCTTATTTTTCCTGTATAAGTGATGATGCAAAATGGCTTTGCTGAGAGATCTTGTACCTATAGGTCCATATTTGTCATCTTTACATGTTTTGTAATTTGTCTCCACATTCCTACAACAGTATGTATAGTATAAGTTTAGAATGACCTAAGGGGAAATGCTACCTGAATAGTTTGGTGGCCAAACTTTGACTCTGGTTTATTCCCATGATGCTAAGTAATGTATATACTTCAGCATAAATCTTTTAGCAATTGGTAGAATTAAGAGAGCACTTAACGAAACTTTGATACACTTCCAGAAAATGATAATTAAAAAAGTGCTCAGTTAATGGCAACTGAAAAACTGATCCTTCAAGGGGTTCTGAAAGGTTAGATGATACATCGTTCTGAGTCTGAGAAACATACACAGTGAAATACAAAGGTCAGACCATTGTCCTTCTCAGCACTCAGTATTTGACTCCTCTTTTCTTGGTGGCTGAGTCTATTTCAAATGAATCCATGCATTGTTGATAGTTCTTTTTTTCTAGGACTGATCATGATGTCAGAATCATGAATGATGGTCTGCTTTCTACCAGATAGATAACTGTTAACATGTGTGTAGTTCTCCTGCATTGATTACCACACGGTTATATGTTCCATGTACTCTTTAAGAAAAGTGTGAAACATGTCACCTTTCATGTGCTAATCTTAGGTGTCTGCCTTTACCTTTCTGTTCCCCATTCTCATCTCCACTTTGTGTATTCTTCCTTCTTTCCTTCCTCTTCTTATTTCTTGTCTCTCTCCCTTCCTGGCACTATCACTTCCTTTGTTTTCTTCTGTTGTTTTCTTCCCATTTCCTCCACCTTCTTATTCTTCTACTTTACTGCTTTCTTACTCTTATCCTCCCCTTCCTTGTCATTGAAATGGATCTTCTTTCTTATTTCCTAGATTTTCTTTTTCTTGACTTTGGTCTCTTCCTGAAAAAATACTGAATTTGGAGAGATGGACTTTAAATTACCTACAGCTATAATTCCTAAAACATTAAAAAAAAAAAGAATTGATGTATAATGACATAAACACTGTATAAGTTTCAGGTGTTCCTCAAAATGACTCAATATATTGTGAAATGATCACCACAATAAGTCTAGTTATCTTCTGTCACCATACCTAATTACAATTTTTTTATGTGTGATGAGGATTTTTAAGATTTAGTCTTTTAGCAACTTTTAAATATACAATGAAGTATTATTAACTATAGTCATCATGCTGTATGTTATATCCCCATGACTGACTTGTCTTATAATTCAAAGCATATACTTTTGATGACCCCCTTTTGACCTGTTTTTCTTAGATTGAAAACCATGGTGGAATGTATTGATCTCATGAACAGTTAAGGAAACATTGTATCAATGTGGGTGGCTGAAGGTAGTTAATCAAGACTTATTTTCTACATGGGGTGAATAGACAGGCTTGGGGAAATTGAAAGAGATTAGAAGAAATCATGACATGGCACATTTCAATTAATGGAGTATAAATTAAAGAGGAGTGATTGTATAAAGCTGATAACCATTCTTCCCCCATATAATCAGTAGTCATTCTAGACCTTTCTTGACCTAACTGAATTTTATACTTGACTGCGGTTAACTCGGTGTTCTGCATGTGACAGGCTCCTCTCCAGGCCTAGAGAGTGAATTTGGGTGGACTTGGGGTAGGCATATAATGCAGTTTTAGATAATTATTGTGAAAGCAGGACATCTACCAGAAGGCTCTAGGAGAGGTTTGTTTGAGTTTTATAAAGAGACTTTTAAATAGTTTCTATTTTTCAACTTGTATTTGACATGTCAGCATGTGGACATAAAATTTTAGCAACTGTCTCGGGCCATGAGGGAAGTGAAACTGAGGAGAACATGCTACACATGATGGTGGAAAAGTGGAACGTACTTGAATCTTTAATAAAAGTACTGAGGCCCTGTGTTAATTAACCTCCATCATTAGTCTTCTTCAGATTTCTGATTATGAAGGATCGTGTATTCTCTTATTGGTTAAACCTTGGCCTTGGTTTGTTACTTGTAACTACAGACTTTATAACAGCATCATGTTAAAAATTATGATTCCATAGGTAGTAAGATGTTTGGGGGAAGAAAGCCAGTCTATTTTTGTAAAGAAACTGACATTAAGGAAACCCAAACGATTGAAATCCTTGAGGAGAGAATTTACATAAAAGAGGCTTACCAATGAATACCAACAGTAGTATCTTAAACAATGAAAACACTTAATGAAATCAAGTGTTTTAGAATAATTATCAGAAATTTGCAGAAGAGATGGCAGTAGAAAAATGTAGATATTTAAAAAGATGTGGCAACACAGACGTTGAGTCCCTGGGTTATGCTGTCAAAACAATTTCCAGGGTAGCTAGAGTTTGTTTGTTTTTAAGAATGCAGAAGTTATATTTTTGAGGTGGCCTAGGTAGAATTCTCATGCCAGGAAATACACTAAAATATTTACTACCTTTTGGCCCTTCATTAAAAAAAAAACTAAGCTAAACACTCACCATGTAAGTTCCTCATTGAAAGTGTGCCCTTCAGTTTTGTTTAATGTATTCACAGAATGTGCAACCATCATCATAATCTAATTTTAGAGCATTTGCACCATCACGCTACCGAAAAATCCCATACTTATTAGCAGTCATTCCCGAATCCTTTTCTGCTTCCATCCACCCACCTGCCTCAGCCTAAGGCTACTACTAATGTCCTTTCTGACTCTCTAGATTTGCCTCTTCTGGAAATTCACTTAAAGGAAATCATATAATATGCAACTTTTGTGACTGACTTTTCTCTCATAGCATCCATGTTTTCAAAGTTCTCCCATGTTGTAGGCAGTGTTTAGTTAAGTTTTTTATTGTAATTCCAGTATACTTAACATACAGTCATGTTCTGTGATGTTAAGATACAGTTATAGTAACTTAAGGTGTAGAATATAGTGATTCAACACTTGTATATATTACGCAGTGCTCATGATGACAAGTGTCCTCTTTAATTCCTTATTTTACCCATCCTCCTTCCCACCTCCCCTCTGGTAACCATCAGTGCGTTCTCCAGAATTAGGAGTCCATTTCTTGGATTATTTCTCTTGTTTTCTTCGCTCATTTGCTTTGTTTCTTAATTCCACATATGAATGAAATCATATGGGATTTGTCTTTCTCTGACTGACTTATTTTGCTATTATACTCTCTCGCTCCATCCATGTCATTGGAAATGGCAAAATTTTATTTTGTTATGGCTGAATAATACTGCATTGTATATACACATAACTCCTCTTTATCCATTCATCCATCTCTCCTTGAGGGCAGGGATTCAGCTTCCTAATGCCCCCAGGCTTTCTCAGAGCTGAGCCCACTGATGTTTAAAATTCCAGGCTTTAAGTCCTGCTGGTTGTAAGAACTCATGTAAGAACTTTGGCCCCTCTTGCTTCCAAAGCCAAATGTTAATGGGGATTTGTGTGGCCTGTGTGAGCTCCCCAGTGTGAGAGTTTGTTTATTGCCCTTCTTTGCACCCTCTCCAGACCACAGATGGCCATGGTATGTTTTACTCCCAAATTGCGTCTTTGCCCTTCCCACTTCTTCCAGGTTCTCAACCTTTAGTTGTGGAGTTTGTTCTGTCAGTCTTTGGTTCATTTTCTGGATTATTGACACCAAAGTGTTACCTAGTTTCAACCATGGGAACGGGGCAAGTTTGGGGGCTGTCAACTCTGCCATCTTCCCAACCTCTCATCCTATGTTGTAGCTTTTATGGGTGCTTCATTCTTTTTAATATTCCATTGAATGAATATTCTGTATTTTGTATATCCAGTTATCAATTGATGTACTTTTTGCATGTTTCCACTCTTAGTTATAATGAATAATGTAGCTATGAACAATCATGTATATGTTTTTGTGTGGAAATACATTTTTATTTCTATTGAGTATATGCTTTGGGGTAAAATTTCTGAGTCGTATGGTAAGTTAGCACTTAAGGAGCTGTCACACGATTTTCCAAAGTGGCTGCACCATTTGACATCCCCACCAGCAATGTGTGAGAGTTTCAATTATCCATATCCTCACCAACGCTTGTTATTATCTTTTTAATTTTAAATGTGCTAGTGAATGTTAAATGATATGTCATTGTCCCTAATGATGTTGAGTATCTTTTTTCTTCTTATTAACTGATTGTGTCTATTTTTTTTTGTAGAACTATTAAAATCCTTTGTCCATTTTTAATTTGGGTGGGGTCTTTGTGGGTTGTCATTTCACTTTCTTAATGGTGTCCCTTGCAACAAAAATGTTAGTAATTTTGATAAGATTCTGTTTATGTTTTTCCTGTGATGCTGTGCTTTTGGTGTTGTGTCTATGCAACTCTTGTCTAACCTGATGTCATGAGGATTTCCCTTTATTTTCCACCTTAGGATTTTTAGTTTTAGTGCTTACATTTAAGCCTATGATCCACTTTGTTAATTTCTGTGTATGATGTAAGGAAAGAGTCGAAATTCATTATTTTGCATGCAGATATCCTGTCTCATGGTAATATTTGTTGAAAAGATCCATACTGCTTTGTAACATGATTTTGTAATTCCTCCCAACAAGTGTAGAGTCTATTTCCTCACCCCTTCAATCTTGTCTTGCCTTGTGACTTTGTTATTTTCATTAGAGAGGATTCCACCAAATTCCTTACTTTGCCATTCCAGAAGTTGGCTCTGGACCTTCAATTTCACAATAACTTTTCAAAGGAAAAAAAACAAAACATGAAAATAGATTTGGGAATATTTTGGTAATTTAAGACTATTATGCATTAATGTGCAAATATCTGTTTTAAAACTAAGCGTTGTAGAGAAGAAAAGATGATAACTTTTGAGGAGAATGTGATTAGATTTGTTTTTCCTCCTGGTATTAAATAAATGAGGAAAAAAAAAATTTCCCTGGTGCTAGTATATGCTAGTATAGTATTTGGAAGTAGAAAAGACTTTTTTGTTTACCTAAATTTTTCTTGTTTTATTTTTTGGAAAAAAACAGCCTGAATTAATCTGAGTATTAACACATGTCACCATTTCTATAAATAGTAACTGTTTAGACACTGTTAAGTGTTATCCAAAACATCCACAGAGATATGAACCCTTCTTGCCAAGAAGACCATTATATATCATCTGACAGTTGCTGAAAACTACATTCCAAGCTCTGCCAGCTGAGACACATGGTTATAGGTTAAAGTATAAAAACTGCATAAGCAAGCAGACAAAAAATTTCCACAGATATTAAGCCCTGATGATGGATAGATACGATTCTGCACAATGAAAACCACTAGTATCTTTATCTCAGAATGTGACAGATTACAGTGGTATTCAACTTCAGACACATGCCTATGCTCTAGAGGTAGAAGGAATTAAAATATTGCCTTATAGAATTTCATGTGTGGCAGCATTTATGTTATAGAAGTGACTTACTTACTATTTTTATCCTATCGGTATCTGTGCCAAATAGGCTGTATGTGACCCTTGGTGAGTCCTCTGAATTCTCCTTTATGAATCACTTACTAATTTTTTTCCTATTAGCAAAAAGACTTTATATATTTTTGACAGGTTATATGTACTTAATTTATCACAGTGAAAAAACAATCATTGTTAAGTATTTATCATTAGTGACAAAATGTACATTAAGTATGCATTACAGAGTAAGTGGTTAGCCTGGTGCACAGCCAATTACGTAACTTTCATTATTCTTTGAGACGTATATTTGGTTTATTTTACCAGAGAGCAGAATATTTGCCTCTGAATGCCTAGGGAATGTACTCTTCAGATTTTACTTTTGTATCCAAAACCAGAGGAACATCCTCTAAATAGAGAATTGAGAGGTGAGCCTGAGAGTGAGTTGCAAAAGTCCAGGTTAAGGGCATAATCCTCCACAAGACTAACCTCTGTTCAGACAGTAGCCACAAGTTCAGGGGTTTCTGGGTCCACCTTATTTACGGCTAGGTGGTTACAAATTGGGGAGTTTTCCCAACCACCCTCAGGCTTCATAGTTAACTAGAATGACTCACAGTATTAAAGTAAGTACTGTGCTCAAAATTAGAGTTTTATAATAACAAAATAATGCAAGTTAGAATTGGCCAAATGGGGAGAGGCACAGAGAAAAGTTTCCAAATGTGAAGCTTCTGTTATCCTGAGAGATGTGTTAGTCTCCCAGCATCAGAGTGTGACAATAATTAGAGAGTATGGCCAACCAAGAGGTTCACTTGAGCTTTATGTCTAGAGTTTTTATAGGGTTTCATTATGAAGATGTGAATAAGTAAATCCTTGGCCATGTGGTTGAACCCAGTCTCTAGCTCCATTCCCACCATGGAGGTTGGGCTAATATAATATGGCTCAGGTTCAAAACTCTGTAATCATGTGCCTTTTCTTTTTGATAAGATCATCCTCCATTTTGAGTCAGTTTAACATAAACCATCCAATAAATGGCTATTAGCCTAAAATATCAGGTGTGGTACAAAGGGGTCACTTTGGATAACACAAACACTTCTAACACTAGGAAAATCCCAAGGTTCTAGAGGTTACCTCCAAGAAACCCAGGAACAAAGATCAGACAAATTCCTTATTATACAAACCTTGACAAGGTTATCCATATAAGAGCTTGATGCACCTTTAATGTAGGAGATAAGTATAAAGTAATTGTCAATACCTATTACTCTATCTTTAAGTCTGGGAAAAATGAATCCATAGATGCCAAGTTGAAATTTGTATCCCCATTCTTTTATTCTTCTCCAATATCAAAACATTATTCTTTGTATAATTGAAGATGGGAGAAAAAAAGTTGAAGCTATAAAAATAAATATATAAAGACATGGAATGTTTATATTTCATTGGACATTTAGTGTATACAAAAAGTTTGGCAGTAATGGATGCTTACATTTTTCTTTACATTATATATAAGTAAATGATTTTCTAAGTGACTTTTTGAGTTTCACTCCAAAAGCTAGTTTATTTTAACCTAAACAACATTAAATCAGAAACCATGAATTTGATGGGTTAATTACTCTTTTTCTGTTAATATGTAAAAAATTGTTAAAATCATAAATTTAAGTGTACTATGTAAAATCATATCACATATCACTAGTCATATGTGTACAAAATTTAAGAACACTTTGTATGAATTAAATCACAAAGTCCACTGAAATGTGATTGAAATAGAACACTATATTAGTTTCAGGTGTACAACATGATTAAACATTGGTGTACATTGTGAAATGATGACCACAATAAGACCAGTTAACATCTGTCACCTTACATAGTTATAAAAATTTTTTTCTTGTGACAAGAACTTGAAGATTTATGTTCTTAGCAACTTTTAAATACTCAGTACAATATTAATTATAGTGACCAATAGGTACATTATATCCCCATGACTTAGTTATTTTATAACTGAAGTTTGTACCTTTTTTTTTTAATGTTTTTTATTTGAGAGAGCTGGGGAGGAGCAGAGAGAGAGGGAGAGAGAGAATCTCAAGCAGGCTCAGTGCTGTCAGTGCAAAACCCCATGTTGGGTTCTAACCCCTGAACCATGAGATCATGACCTGAGCCTAGATCAAGAGTCAGATGCTTAACCAACTGAGCCACCAAGGTGCCCCTGAGAGTTTGTACCTTTTTATCCTGTTCACCTGTTCACCATGTTATCAGTATCTATGAGATTGGTTTGTGTGTGTGTGTGTGTGTGTGTGTTGTTGTTGTTGCTGTTTAGATTTCACATATAAGTGAGTCATGTGGTATTTGTTCTTCTGTCTTATTTCATTGAGCATAACACCTTCAAGGTCCGTCCATATTATCACAAAGGGCAAGATTACGCTATTTTTTATAGTTGAATATTCCAAAGTGCACACACACACACACACATATATATATATATCCTATAGCATATATATTCCATATATATTCCAAAGCATGCACACACACACACACACACACACACACACACACACACCCATATTCTTTATCCATTCATCCATTGATGGACACTAAGATTACTTCCATATTGTGGCTATTGTAAATCATGCTGCAGTGAACATGGAAATGCATATAACTTTTTGAGTTAGTGTTCTTATGTTCTATTCAGATGAATACCTGAAAGTAGATTCCTGGTTCATATGATGATTGTACTTTTAGTTTTTTGAGGAACCATCATACTGTTTTCCGTAATGATTGTACCAGTTTATATTCCCGCCAATAGTGCACAAGGGTTCCCTTTTCTCCAGATCTTGCTCACAGTTCCTTCTTGTTTTTTGGTTTCAGTTTTGTTTTGTTTTGTTTTGTTTTTGATAATAGCCATTTTAACAGATGTGGGATGATATCACATTGTGGCTTTCATTTTGATTTTATAGATGCTTAGTGATGTCGAACATATTTTTGTATACCTCTTGGACGTCTGTATGTCTTCTTTGGAGAAATGTCTATGCCGATCCTCTACCCATATTCTAATTGGATTGTTTGTCTTTTTGATATGGAGTTGTATGAGTTACTTACATATTTTGGATATAAGTCCCTAATCAGATACCTGATTTGCAAATATTCTCTCCCATTCTGCAGGCTGCCTTTTCATTTTGTTGGTGGTTTCCTTTGCTCTGTGGAAGCTTTCCCCACTTCTTTACTCTTTTGTTGCTTTTGCTTTTGGTGTTAGATTTAAAAAAATCCTCACTAAGATCTATGTTAAAGCCCTTGCTGCCTATGGTTTATTATAGGAGTTTTATGGTTTCAGGTTTTATATTCAAGTCCTTAACACATTTTTTTGTTAACTTTTTGTGCGTGGTGTAAGATAACAGTACAGTTTCTTCTTTTGCGTGTGGTCATCCAGATTTCCTAACATCGTTCATTGAAGACACTGTCTTTTCTCCTTTGTATATTCCTAGTTCTTTTGTCACATTAATTGAACAAATAAGTGTCACTTTATCTTTTTATCTATTCTGTTTCATTGTGCCTCTTTTTATGACAATACCACATGTTTTGATTACTAAAGCCATACAGCTTGAAATCACAGAGGATTATAGCACCAGCTTTGTTCTTTCAAGATTGCTGTGGCTCTTCAGGTCTTTTAGGGTTCCATTCAAATTTTAAAATTATTGTAGTTCCATGAAGAATGTCATAGTTTTCAGGGTACAGGTCTTTTATATTCTTGGTTAAATGTATTGCTAAGTATTTTGTTGTTTTTGATGCAGTTGTAAATGGGTTTATTTATTTAATTTTTCTTTCAGATAGTTCATTATTAGTGTATAGAAATTGTAGATTTGTGTGTACTGATTTTGTATCCTGCTATTTTACTGAATTTGTTGATTAGCTCTAATGGCTTTGGATGGATTCTTTAGGTTTTCTCTCTATATAAATGTTACCTGTTAATACTGACATTTTTACTTCTTCCTTAATAATTTGGATACCTTTTCCTTTTTTTTTTTTTTTTCCTTGCTTAAGACCGCTGACTAGGACGTCTCATACTCTATTGAATAAAAGTGGCAGTGATGGGCATTCTTGTCTTGTTTCTTAGAGGAAAAGCTTTCAGCTTTGAAGCATTAAGTATATTAGCCCTAGATTTGTCATACACGGTCTTTATTCTGGTATGTTCACTTTGTAGCTAGTGTGTTGAGAGTTTTAACTTTGTAAGATGCTTTTTCTGCACCTGTTGATTTGATTATAAGATTTTAATCCTTTATTTTGCTAATGTAGTCTATCAAATTGATTTTGTGAATGCTGAACCACCTTTTTATCCTGGAATAAATCCCACCTGATCATGTTGTATGATCCTTTAATTTTTTTTTAAAGTTTATTTATTTTGAGAACGAGAGAGAAAGCGTACGGCAGGGGCAGAGAGAGGAAAAGAAGAGAATGCCAAACAGGCTCTGCACTGTCAATGCAGAACTTGATGCGGGGTTCGAACTCAGGAATTGTGAGATCATGACCTGAGTCTAAACCAAGAGTTGGATGCTCAATTGACTGAGAGCCACCCAGGTGCCCGATATGATCCTCTTAATGTATTGTTAATTGGAGTTTACCAATATTTTATTGAAAAGTTTTGTGTCTGTGTTCATCAGGGGTATTGACCTGTAGTTATCTTTTCTTGTGGCATGCTTGTCTGGTTTTGCTATCACAGTAATGCAAGCTTTGTAAAATGAGTTTGGAAATATTCCCTCTTTGTCTAATTTTTGGGAGAGTGTATGAAGGATTGGTATTAATTCATCATATATTTCACGAAATTCACCAATGAATCCATCTGGTCCTGGACTATTGTTGGTTAGGAGATTGCAGATTACTGGTTGAATCTCCTTCCTAAAAATTGTTCTGTTTAAATTTTTATTTCTACATAGTTAGGTCTTCGTAGGTTACATGTTTCTAGGAATTTATCCATTTGTTCAAGGTTGCCAAATTTTTTTACGTCTAATTAATTGTTCATAGTAGTTGCTTATGATCCTTTGTATTTCTGTGATAGCAGTTACACTGTTTACTCTTTATTTTCTGATAATATTTATTTGAATCCTCTTTTTTTTTTCTTGGTGCCTCTAGCTAAAGTTTTGTCAAATTAATTTATCATTTGAAAAAACAACTTGTTAGTTGCATTAATCTTTTCTGTTGTGTTTTTGCTCTGTATCTCATTTATTTTTGCTCTAATATTTATTTCCCTTTTCATACTAACTTTGCGCTTTGTTCATTTTTGAGTAAAAAGTTGTGTTGCTTGAGTTTTCTCATTCCTGAGGTAGGCATTTATCACTATAAAATTTACATTGAGAACTGTTTTTGCCATGTCTCCTAAATTTTGGTATTTAGACATTTGATTTCTATTTTCATTTGTCCTAAGGTATTTTTTGATTTCTACTTTTATTTCTTCCTTGACCCTTTGGTTGTTCAGTTTCATGTTGTGTAATCTCCGTATAGTTTTGAATTTACCGGTTTTTAACTTGTTACTGAGTTCTAGCATTATGTAGGAAAAGATGCTCGATATCATTACAATCTTGTAAAAGTGATTAAGACTTAATATATCATCTAAAATATTATCTATCTTGGACCATTTCCTTGTACATCTGAGAAGAATGTATATTCTGTTGATTTTTGGATGGAATGTAATAGATATGTTAAGTCTGTCTCGTCTAACATGTCATTTAACATTGATGTTTCCTTCTTAATTTTCTGTCTGGATGATCACCTCACCAATAGAAATGGGGTTTTAAAGTCCTCTACTATTGTTATATTGCTGTGTATTTCTCCTTTTAGTTCTGTGAATATCTGCTTTATATATTTACGTACCCCTATGTTGAGTATATAAAATTTACAAATATTATATTCTCTTGTTGGGTTGACCCCATTTATCATTAGGTAATACCTTTCTTAATCTGTGATTAGTTTTGTCTGATGCAAATTTAGCTACCCACACTTTCTTTTGTTTTCCACGTTCATGGACTATTTTTCCATCTTTCACTTTCAATCTGCCTCTTCACGTCTAAAGAGACTCTCCTGTAAGCAACAGAGATACGGTTTTGGGTTTGTTTTTGTTGTTTTTTAATTTTTATTTATTTATTTACTTTTTTAAATTTTTTTTTTCAACGTTTATTTATTTTTGGGACAGAGAGAGACAGAGCATGAACAGGCGAGGGGCAGAGAGAGAGGAAGACACAGAATCGGAAACAGGCTCCAGGCTCTGAGCCATCAGCCCAGAGCCCGACGCGGGGCTCGAACTCACGGACCGCGAGATCGTGACCTGGCTGAAGTCGGACGCTTAACCGACTGCGCCACCCAGGCGCCCCAATGTTTTTGTTGTTTTTTAAACAGTCTCAGCCACTCTCTGTGTTTTCACTAGAGAATTTTGTCCATTTGCATTTCAATAATTATTAATGGGTGTGTACTTACTACAATTTGTGAAGAGTTTTCTGGCTGTTTTGTGCTCTGCTCTTCATTTCTTCTTGGTCTCTTCCATGTGGTTGGATGACTCTTGAGTGGCCTGCTTCGATTGCTTTTCCTCCATCTCTTGTGTGTCTACTGTAGGATTGTGCTTTGTGGTTACCATCAGGCTTACATACAAAATAAAACTTTGTTATAAGGTGATGACAACTTAAGTTGGATCGTATTCTAAAGGCCTACATTTTTACTTCCCCCACCTTCGTGTTATGTTTTTCATGTCACATTTTACATTGTTTTATCTTTTGGATCCCTTCGCTAATGATTGTAGTTACAGTTATGTTTGCTATTTCAGTATTTTTCCTTCATACTGTCTTTATAATGTGATTAATCCACTACTGTTACTAGACATTTACCTCTCTCATGAGCCAGTGAGATTTATCCTTTTCTTTTTTTGTGTTGTTGTTGTTGTTATGGTTATTAACGAATACCCTTTCTTTTCAGTTTAAAGAAATCTGATGAATTTCTCGAGTTTTTCCTTGTCTTGAAAACTGTATTTCTCTTTCAATTCTGGATAACTGTGCTTAGGTAGAGTATTCTTGGTTATTTGATAGGTGTCTGGTGTGGCTCTCTTGGGGTGTGTCTTATTTTCTGTCTTTCTGGGTGACATCAGCAGGCTGGAGTGAGACAGAAGGAGAGCACAGAGATTGTGTCCACTGGCCTCTGTTCCCTAAAATTATTTATGTGGCTCACTAGATGTGCATCAAACCATAAGTTTGTCCCCCAGGCCAAAGCTCCTGGACAACTGAATAGTCTTTTACCAAATGACTGAGGGCGTGTTTTAGGTGTCTGTGCGTTCATTGCCCTATTGGTGGTAACCTGCCAGAAACCATCCCTCCGAATATGATAGTCCCATGGGACCCAGGAACACAGGCTTTATGGACCACGTGAGCCTGGTAATCAATGGTGTCCCTGGGTGATAGCCATAAAATTCAGGGCACCAGACATGCATAAAAAATCCCTTCCAAGAGATACTGGTGCTCTAGAACATGGCAGGGGGGGGGGTATAAAGATGGTGCCCACTGCAAAAAGAAAAAGATGGCCCTGCTAATAAGAGTAAAGCAGAGGGAGAGCCCAAATATGGTACCCACTAATGTCTATCCCCAGAAAATATTCCTGCTGGCTCTGACAGATGTGTGTGTTAGATGCCTACCCCGCATATTCAAACAAGCCTCTCAGTTAAAGTCTAACTACAATCAGGTTCCTTTGTGCCAGGCCCAACACTGGGAGGGCATGAGTGCATGAGCCTTCTGGGAGCCATTTCCCAGATCACTACAGTGTTGTGGGTCTTGTGGACAAGAGCCCCGCTATTTTTCAAAGCTAGATGTTGTAGGGGCTTGTCTCTCAGGTATAGGTCCTAAATTTTGAGGTGCCTGATGTGGACTTCAAACTCTTCCCTCCTCAGGAAGAAACTCTCAGTTTAGACCCCTCCTGATTGTTGGTCACCATGCCAGGGGGGAGGTATATGGTGAGATTATGTTTTCCAGCCTCTCCTACACAATTTGATGTGGTTTTATTCTCAGCTGTTCTTTGTGTGGTGATTGCTCAGGCAGACTTTCAATTTTTTTCAGAGGACATTTTTCTTATAAAGCTGTAGAGTCAGTGCCCATGGGAGGAAGTGAGCTCCAGATCTTTCTACATTGCCATCTTGAACCTGAGCCCCTTAATATCTTAATATATATAAATAAAGACCATTCTTATAATTTACAATGAACTATTCATATAAGGATATTCAGGTTACAACCCATTTACATGTATTTCTTAAAGGAAATCAATGTATTTAACTGCTCTACCTACTTAATTTTTTCATCAGTAAACAGTTACTGAGTTGACTCAAACAATTGTTATTGGATTAAGTAATTGGTTCATTTTATGTGTCACCTTGACTGGGCCATTGGGTGTACAGCTATTTGGTCTAACATTAATCTGGTCATTTTTAGATGAGATTAACATTAAAATCAGTTGACCACAGCTGTTGCTGTCTTGAATGTGGGTGGGCCTCATCAAATTAGTTGAAGGCCAAGATAGAACAAAAAGACTGACCCTCCTTTAAATAAGAGAGAATTCTTCCTGCCTGACTGCTTTTGAAGTGGGACTTTTTCTTTCTTTCTTTTTTTTTTTTTCCTGCCTTCAGATTCTCACTGGAGCATTGGCTCTTCCTAGGTCTCAAGGAAGCTAGCCTTCAGGTTCTCCTAGGTTTACTGCTTGCCACCTTACTCTGCAGATCTTAGATCTTGGGAATTGCCAACCTCCATAATTGTGGCCCGGCTTCTATAATAAATCTCTGTGTATATGTATATGTGTATGTGCATGTATATGTATTTGTGTGTATGTATGAAGATATATTGGTTCTATTTCTTTGGAGAATATTAATACAATTCCTATGTGCAAGTAACTATATGTTTGCATCTAATTGGTCCTATTTGATTTACAGTCTTTTAAACTTAGGCATGCTTCTTGTATCTTTAATAGATGATTTTTAAAAAGACATTTTAAGATAAGTTTCAATATATTTACAAAATTAGTGATTGTACCTTCTCTCTGGGATAGATGATTCCTTGAGTTTTTGATTGAATATTGAAATTTTTATTTATTTGTAAAGAGTCATTGATTAGATTTTCTCTGCCTTTATTGCCTTTGCAATTCTTCCCACAGTAGTTTTTTGCCATGGACCACAGAAAAGACTCTACATATATAGCCCTTAATCTCTGAGATTCTGGCTTATTAGGCAGTGTTTGGGTTGAGATTGTATCCATATGGGTTTTGTCCTCAGCAAGAAATGGTGATTCTTACCAAAAAAAAAAAAAAAAAAAAAAAAAAATCCCCAAAACCCTGACAAGGCATTTTTAACGTATTAAATATGATTTTTTTCTTATTTCTGGGAAGACTTACACAGAAGTACTAAAGGTATCTGCTTTTCCTGTAAAGGCATAAAAGAAATATAAGTATATGGGGTTTCAGGAGTTGTCTGGCATGACATGAAGATTTTCCTTAGCATTTCTATAATGGGAGATGAGGTGTTGGAAAAATAATAGGAGCTTTGCCTCAGTCTAGTCAATGCTGCTCTCAAGACTTGGGGAACTAAACTGACAGATGTGATGTCTGACAAGAGTATATTTTTAGAATTACTGGCGCACCAGCACATCAAGTTACCCATTCCTGAAGTAAGAGGATCAGTGACAATGGTCCTGGCTTTCTGATCACTTGTGTTGAAAGTTCCTGCCCTGTAGAGTTTTTGTAACACTCTGGAGGATCCAGTTACCTTGTGTTGAAAGAAATGAGAGGATTTTTTTTTTCAAAAATGCCATTTACATTACAGAGGTTCTACATGATTTTATTAAATGAATAATTTAGTATAGAGAAAAATTAAAATAATGATGACTAGACCAAAGCTGATAATTACATATCTATTGTACATAAGAATGTGAAACTTATGGGGGCCTGAGTGGCTCCGTTGGTTGAGCATCTGACTCTCGATTTTGGCTCAGGTTATGATCTCACAGTTCGTGGGATCGGGCTCTGTGCTGAGTGTGGATCCTGCTTGGGATAGTCTCCACCTCTCTCTCTGCCCCTTCCTTGCTCATGTGCTCGCTCTCGCTGTCTCTCTCTCTCTCTCTCTCACTCGCTCAAATAAATAAACGTTTTAAAAAAACCTAGAAAGAATGTGACATTTTCCTTCATGGTATAAAGTTCTATGTAAATTGATCATGTTACTATCCCATCCTTTGCCTATTTTTGTAATGGGGCCTTTTTTTTTTTTTTTTATTTTCTGACAAAGATAAAGCATTGCCCCAGACCTTCAGAATCTGAGTGGGCAGCAGCTGTGTTTAAAAGCAGAGAGAAACCTGTCACATGACAGAGATCCTTTTCTGTTAAGTTTTATTTGAGATTAGACCTTTAATCATGTGGATAAATCCAAAATTGACACACACACACAAAAATGTCACAAAGAAGTCGTAGCTTTTAATTTCTTACTTAGGTTCTTCCTCATAAGCTGTCTATGTTTGAGGAAACAATAACAGAAACAGCTTTCCATTGACCAATTAATGGTCCCTGAGTCTCTCCCATTAGATGGTCTTTTTTGAATTATTCAGTGTACTGAAGGAAAAAGCTTATTGAGATGTCCTTCGATCCTCTTCCACTATTTACTCCTCCATAAGAGGGCAACTGGAGTGAGATGGTATGGACACATGTTTCAGCTAAAGGGAGAAGGCTCTTAGATCCACATACTTTAACACTGAAGTACATGTCTCCCTATGTACTTCCAGTCAGGAAGTCCCTGCACTCTGCAAACTCTTTGCCCTGATCTCAGTCTTCCATTGGTTTACCCATGCAGTCAATAACTGCCTGTATCCTCCCCCAACTAAAGAAAGGGAGAAATTTTAGATAATCTTTACACCGTCTCAGGACAAGAAATTTTAGATAATCTTTACCACTTCTCAAGGTTACGTAGTCACTTCCTTCTGATGAGGCTGAGGCACATATCTTGTACATCCTGGGAAATGGTTTCACAATAAATGTGAAGCTTCTGTTAGAAGCCTAACTCTTACCCTTATTATCCCTAGGGAAGTAGGCTAGAACCCAAAGTATCTTCTTACTTATTTGCTTTCTTCCATTATCCACACTTCAAGGTTCAGCCTTAAGGCAGATAGAGAGCACAGAAGCATAGAAAACCCTGTAGCAACTAAATTCTTCAATTTTTCATTCGTATCTTATTACTTTTCCATACTCCTAAGGTTATGAATTAGACTTCTTATTCTTCTCAGGAACTTCCTCTATGTAATACCCTTTTTCTTTCCAATGACACAGTTTCTTTGCTTTACCTTAATGCCTTTTAGGAATAGGAAGAAAATAATGGTCTGATAATAAGAGGGCAACTGTAGGGAAAAGAGTGTTTATAAAATAGTATTTCTTTTATAAATTGTTATTGCTTAGAGAAATCCCTTATGTTATTGGAGAATATTGATTGTCACCTAGGTATTCCCTTACTTTTAAGAAAGAAACTGGAATTTCTACAGGTTCCAAACTTCTCAGTTCTGAATCCCTAGCTTTTCTTTAAAGATGTGTCTTGGTTAAGCCTGGATAATAGGTGGAATGATCACCGTTTAACACTGGGGCTCATCTCTAGGAAAATTGCCTTTTAGGTATTGGGTCAAAAACACTTTGCCCAGCCACCTAAGTGGATAAAAACATTTACTGCGTGAAAAAAAGTCTCAGACTCTAGCATTATGCTGTATCCAACAGCTATCATTGCTCAAAGACAGAAGGAAGTGTGGCTTCGCAACCCCAAACCCAAATTTTACCATAACCCATTTCCCCCAGAATTCAGATGAGAACCTGTCAACTTTGGCTACACATTAAAATCATCTACGAAGTTTTTCAGGAAGAGGTGGCAAGGGACACATCCAGATCAGTTGACTCATAATATCTGGGAGGCTGATTTTTGTAAAGGTTCACAAGATGATTCCTTTGCATATGAAGATTAAGAGCACTTGAAGTTCTTGTCCAGTCTCTGGTCTTAGCTTCTGGCTTCAGAAGCAACGAGTATATGCTGGGTTAGTTTTGCACAAGTCCCATGGTCTATTTTCAGGTTTGACAGAAAGTTTTCAGTCTGACTTAGTATTTGCATTTTTGGCTCTGGGTTCTGTTTCTGGACTGATTGTAGAATTTTGTCCTACAAAACAAAAGTACACTCAGATGCAGCATAAGGACCCCTTTAATGGACAGAGCTTTTGCAACTGGAATTGAATTGAGGACTTTCAAATTCACTGTCTACAAAGAGGACTTGACAGAAAATGTCCCAATTTCTCTCTCTGTCTCTCTCCCTTACTTGCCTCTTATTTTCTCTTTGACTCTGAACATTTGGTGTCACAAGGTCACATCTGGGGCCTTAGGATGCTTAGCTCTCTTACTTCAAGGTTGGAATAAACAGTGCAGAGATTTTAAAGAATCCCAGAGAAGCTCTTATGTGCATTTCATTTTCTAGAACTGATTTAATATGCAGTATGGTTGCTAGAAACATGTGGGATATGGGGAAAGTGATAAGACAGATAAAACTTGTTCAATTTCCATTTCATTATTACCCGTTGTTAGACTCAGTCTTGGGGGGGGGGGCAAATTTCCTCATCCTGTCCCTTTCTTCTACTGAAAGGAACTTACTTGCTAAAGGAGATGGGTTTGGGTCTTCGGATGGTCAAGCTCTTTTCTGGTTTTTAATGTGTTCTGATCCATGCTGGTTGGTCTGCCCCATACACTGTACTACTGCCCCAAAAGATCACCTGGCTCTTATCTGGGATTTTGCACACTTTGATGGTTGAAGTTTGTAGTCCACACCAGTTGCCTCCTGTTGTAAAGAGGTCATTCATGATACATTCATGATTCAGTCTCAAAACTTGGCTGTTCTACTTGTTCTCTTAACAGTTTTATGTCAATTCCCTGTGGCATGTGGAACCTACTGGAAGCCCTAGAACTAAATGCAGGCCCAGGAAGCCACAAAATTTGTCTCTTTCTTATCTCTTGTCACCCTCTTCTATCTGTGTCATCCTGGTACTCTAACTTCAAATTGGATTGGGGAATAAATCAAATGTCACTCCCCTCCCACGATCTTAAAGCTTCACCCAGGATACACCTTGGGGATTGTGTTACTCACCCTGATGTTCTCATGTTCCTTCATAATTTCATTGAACTGCTGATCTGCTCTTCTATGGTCTGTCCCCTCTTCTTTCTATATACCCTCAGGCCAAAATAATGGGATTTCTCCTTTTTCTTTAGAGAGGGGTTCCTCTTTTGTTATATCTTCCTCCTTTGTAGGAACACTAAGCACTTTGCACCTCAGCATTAAATGCACATAAGTTGAAAAATAAACTCATCTGATGAGAGAACACATTCTGAAAGAGTTTTATCAGTTGCACCTTCTTGAAAATCATAATTGTTTTTGGGCTCTGCTACTGAATGCACCTGGAGCTAGGAGAGAGATTCTGTTTGTTTGTTTTTTTGTTTGTTTGTTTTTGTCTCCTGGACTTTTAAACCCTGACTCTACCACTAAAAGAAATTACCACCAATATTTTAATGCAAATTAATCAGCAAATTGATCAAATGCATCCTATATATCAAACATCATTCTTTAAATAAGATTATTGGGGTGCCTGGGTAGCTCAGTTGGTTAAGCATCTGTATCTAGGTTTTGGCTCAGGTCATGATTTCATGGTTAGGTGGGTTCAAGCCCCACGTCTGGTGCTGTGCTGGCAGTGAGGAGCCAGCTTGGGATTCTCTCTCCCTCACTCCCTTCCCTCCCTGCTTGTGCTGTTTCTCTCAAAATAAATAAATAAACTAAAAAAATAATTAAAAAAAGATTATTAAACAGTGTTTAAGAATAAGTTGGTCTGGGGTTTCTTGGTGGCTCAGCTTGTTGAGCATCGGACCTCTTGCTTTTGATTTTAGCTCATGTTCTGATCCCAGGGTCATGGGATTGAGCCCTTCACCAGGCTCTGGCCCTCTCTCTCTCCCCCATCTGCCCATCTCCCCCACTCACTTTCTCTTTCTCTCTTTAAAAAAAATAGGAGTGCCTGGATGGTTCAGTTGGTTAAACGTCTCAGTCTTGGTTTTTAGCTCAGGTCATGATCTCATGGTTTCATGAGTTGGAGCCCCACATTGGGCTCTGTGTTGGTAGCATGGAGCCTGCTTGAAATGCTCTCTCACTCTCTTTCTCTCTCTACCCCTTCCCCACTCATGCTATCTCTGTCTCAAAATAAATAAACTTTAAAAATAAAAAAATAAAATAAAAAAGTAATTTTGTAAAAAAAAAAAAAACAGGAGACATGCTACTTAGAGTTAATAACACAAGTCAAGCAACTAGAAAGTGAAGAGAAGGTGTCTTTTGTTCTACAGAAATAGGGTTTGTATTCTTGAGTAATTCACAGTCTACAGGGCCAGGGAAACATTTTATTTTTTTTAATGGGTAAATGGTCTAGACACATGAGTTACAAATTTGTATGGAAACCTGGATGAAAAACTGGATGATTTTACTTGGGCAGTTCAGAACTAATGACTTCTTGGAAACTCTTGCATGCTGAACTTAACTCCTGTCTGAAGCGAGGCAATTCTACTCAGCACAGCATGGTGGATTTGCTTACAAGCCTTTACTCAAGCTTATCTTCTGTTTCTGAGCTGTTGTTAGGTTGGAAAAACTGTACTCATGATCATTCAGACTTAAAACATTACGTCTTTCACATTCAGGCACTCAGTTTGTCAAAGTGATTTTTTGGTGAACTGAAGTAAACTACAATGGGAACCCATGGACGCCTTACTATGAAGACTATAGCTCTATTGAAAATTTAAAGATATATGCTTTCTATAATTTTAATAAAATTAACATTAAGTGGTTATGCCATTTAAAAATTTAAGTCACTTAGGAATGTGCTCTTTGTGAGAAAAATCTGGACAAGGAGACAAGATGGGACAAATACAGCTACCTCTTATCAGTATCTGTCTTCTCTGCTTTTTGCTCATTCAATTAATATTTCCATGTTGGTCTTTAAAGTACTTAGAGCTGTCTAAGTTCTGACCATGATCCCACAAGCAGTTAAGTGGCAAGCTAAGGCATGAACTGAATATTTTGGTTTCTGTTTCCTTCCCCTTAACCAACTAATCCTAACTGTAGCCCTTACCAAGTACCGTGTGATTAAGGCATTGAAGGCAGGCCACTGTGTCTGGGTCCCAGGAGATAAAAGAGAGAGGAGGATGGGAGTTAAAGTTGGGACTGTGCTGAACCACTTAGGCCATAAATTTGGGAATTTTTTTTTTAAAGCGCATTAAGAAACTATAGGTGGGTTTTAAGTACACTAGTAACAAAAATCTCATTTATGATTTTTAAGGATCATTCTGCTCTGTGGCAAAACGAATATATGAGAGTAAGACAACTACTGCAACAGTGTAAGTCAGAGGTAATAGTTTTAACAAAAGCTTATGGTAAAAATGAACAGAAATAGTTGGATTCATTTATATGCTAGGGATAGAGCTAATAGGACATTCTTTTACATTGGATAGAAGGTGGGAGGGAAGGCAACATCAAGAAGAATAACTATGATTTTGGCTTTAAGGAGAAGGAGTGAGTGGTGGTGACATTTACTGAAATGGTGAAAAACGGAAAAAATAGGTTGGGGTTAAAATCAAGTTCAAGTTTCATCTTGAACATGATATGTTTAATAAGCCTAGTACCAATATCCATTTAGAAATGTATGCATCTAGAGTATTTCAAAGGAATTGAGCCTGGAGGTGTGCATTTGGGGATAGTTAGCACTGAGAAGGCATTTTAAGTCATTGGGCTAAATAACATTAAATGCAAAGAGTGTTCTAATGTAGAATGGGGGAGCAGAGACGGTCTGAGCATAAATGATACAGCTTGCAAAGAGACTGGTAAAGAGAAGTCAGAGAGGAAAGAGAAAAGGTAAGAGAGTTAAAATGCAAGTAAGACTTATAAGAAGGACAGAGTAGTCCTGTCTAACAAATGCTCCTGATTGGTCATTTAAAATGAAGGCACAGATGTGACCACTAGATCTGGCATCAAAGAAGACAGATAATTATTTTGTGTATATTTTCAACAAATTAATTGAGGTAAAATCAACGTATAATAAACTTCTCATATTTAAAATGTAATGCACTGTTTGAAAAGTTTTGACCTAAGTCTACAACCATGAAGCCATCCATCCCTGTGATCAGTTAACCTATCCATCACCCCCAAGAGTTTTGTTCCCCTTTGTGGCCTTTCCCTCCTGTTTGAATCTCATTCCCTCCTTGTGTCTCCAGGCACCCACTTACCTGTGGTCTGTTATGTATTTATATTTTCTAAAATTTAATATAAATGACATTAGAGTTTTTCTCTCACCTCTTGATGAAGTTGAGATTCATCTACACTCTGGAGTCAACATTTCATGAACTTGTATGGTATTCACTAATCCATCGTGTGACTATTCTACAACTGTTTATTCGTTCACTTGTTGAAGAATAGAGGAGTTGTTTCCAGGTTTGGCTACTAAAACTGAAGTTTCTAAGAATACTTGTGTGGAAGCGTGAGGGTGAGTCATGTGGCATGTCGAACTGCTTAAAACCTAACACAGTTTTACTTTCATGGCCTAGAATATCGGTGTTATATCCAAGAAATCCTTGTATAACACAAAACTGTCTTCTAAAAGTTGGATGGTTTTCAGTTTTACCTTTTGGCATCAAGATTCATTTTGAATTAATTTTAGCATGTGGTGTGAAGTATGCATTAAAAGTCACGCTTTCTGCTTATGGATATCCAATTGTAACAGCATAATTTGTTGCAAAAATTACCTGTCAACCACTGTATTGTCTTTGGATCTTGGTCAAATATTAGTTGCCCATTAATAGGTGGGTCTTTTCTGAACTTTCTATTGTGTCTCATTAAAATATGTGTCTACCATCTACCCTGACTCCAATATTATACTGTCACGATATTATAGCTTTAAAATAAGTCTTCAAGTAGCATTTTTCTTCAAAGATGAAGCATTTGTCTTTTAAAATTGTTTCTCAAAACTACTCTGCCTATTCTATATCCTTAACATTTCCATATGAATTTTAGAACCAGTTCATTAATTTCTGCAAAAATCCCTGCTAAGATTTTAATTAGGCTCATGTTGAATCTATGAATCAGTTGGGGAGAACTGACATGTTGACAATATGCTGTCTTCTGACCCATGAATACAGTGTATCTCTCCATTTCTTTTAGATACGTTTAACTCTGTCAGAAATCTCTTGCAGTTTTTTTTTTAATGTTTGTTTATTTTTGAGAGAGACAGCATGAGCAAGGAGGGGCAGAGAGACAACTCCGAAACTGAGATCATGACCTGAGCTGAAATCAAGAGCTGGACACTCAACTGACTGAGCCACCCAGGAGCCCCTCTTGTAGTTTTCAGTATATTATTCTTTCCTATCTTTTGCTAGATTATTCCTATGTATCCCAAATTTTGGAAGTTATTATAAACTTTATTTTATTATATTTCACTTTTCAGTTGCTTGTGGCTAGTATCTAGAAATACAGTTATTTTTTGTGCATTAAACTTGCAACCTGTAATGTTGCTAAAATGACTTCCTAAATTCTAGTAGCATTTTGTAGTTCTGTAGGATTTTGCCTATGGATCTAGGAGTAATAGCAATTTTATTTCTTCTTCCCTAATCTAGATACACTTTATTTCCTTATGTTGTATGAACTCTGGATAGTTCCTCTAGTACAAGCTTTAGGAAATTTGATAATTGCAGTCTTTGTTATCTCTTCTGCTTTTGAGCATTAAACATTTGGACTTGATTATTAAATGTGATGTTAGCTATAGATGTTTAACAGGTTCTTTTAAACCATTTGAGGAAATTGACCTCTTTTTTAGTTTGCTGTGAATTCTGTTTGTTTGTTCATGTGTTTATTTTTGAGGGAGGGAGAGAGAGAGAGAGGGAGGGGGGTCACAATATCCGAAGCAGGCTCCAGGCTCCAAGCTATCAGCACAAAGCCCCACACCAGGCTCGAACTTAAAACCACAAGATCATGACCTGTGCTGAAATTGGATGCTTAACTGACATTTTGCTGTGAATTTTTATCAGTAATAAATGTTGGATTTTAACAAACATTCTGCATCTTTTGAGAGATCATACAGTTTTCTTTTTTAGTTTGTTAATATGATATATCACATTGGTTAGTTTTTAATATTAAATAAGTATTCTCCTGGAATATACCTCATTTAGTCATAAAGTAACACCCTTTTTAATATATTAAATGTTTGACCTGACAGATTTTTGTTAATTATTATTTTTATTGTTAATAATTTTTGTTAATATATTTTTATTATCTATCTATCTAAAGATTTGTGCTAGAAGTTTTATATTAATTATTGTCTGGTTTTAATATCATGGAAATGTTGACCTCACAGAATGAACTGGGAAGTATTTATTACCTTCTCTTCAATTATCCGTAAGAGTTTCTTTAGCACAGTTATTATTTCTCCCTTAATATTTGGTAGGATTCACCAGTAAAGTCATCTGGACCAGGATTTATTTGGGGAAGTAGAGAGCATAAGGTTTTAATTAAAGATTTAACTTTCTTAATACATAGAGAGTTATTCAGGTTGTCTACTGAATCTTGAGTGAGCTTTGCTAATTTATGTCAATTAAGAAATCAATCCCTTTTATCTAAACTCTCAAATTTATGAGCATAAATTTGTTCATAATATTTCCTTCTTATTCTTCTAATATCTGTAATATCTTCAGTGATATCACCTCTTTCATTCCTGGTATTAGTAGTGCTACTTTTTCCCCTAATGAGTCTGGTTGGAGGTTTGTACATTTTAGGGATCTTCTAAAAGAACCAGCTTTTGGATCTGTCAATTTTCTCTTGTTGTTGTATTGTCTTTCCATTCCATTACAATTTCCATTCTGTTTATTTCCTTCTGTTTACTTTGGGTTTGATTTACTAATTAATTAATTAGGTTTCTTATGATAGAAGCTAAGATAATGGATTTGACACCATTTTTCTTCTCTGTTATAAGCACTTAGAGCCATGATTTTCTTTATAAGTACTAGTTAAAATACATTAGCCAAAATTTAATATATTGTGTGACCATTTTCCTTTTGATCACAAGACTTTATAGGTTTTTTTTTACATGGGTGGTTTATGGGTATGATTTTTTAATTTTATATTTCTTATAATTCTTCAGATATCTTTCTGTAATTTCTTAACTCCATTGTGGTCAGATAATGTATTTCAAATGACATCATTTCTTTCAGATATATTGATATATGTTTTGTTATTAATTGTATTAATGTATTCTGACTGTTGTATAAATGTGAGTTAGATTCAGTTGATTGATACTGTTGTTCATGTCTACTATATTTTTACTGATCTTATGTTTACTTGTTCATTCATTTATTGACAAATGGGGTGTTGACATCTTTGTAATTGTGTATTTGTCTATTTGCCCTTGGCATTCTACCAGTTTATGTTGACAAAAGTAGTTGTGGAAATACCATTGTGTGAGTGATAAAGGCATGGGGCAGATTGAAATCCAACAGATTAATTAGACATGAAATGAATAGGGGGAAGAGGGGTAAAGTCTATTGACAAGAACTTTAAAGAAACCTGTATATTTTGAAAAATAGGATGAAAATTATTACAAAATACTGACACCTATCTTACCTCCAGGCCTTAAGGTATGCATGGAGGTGCATACGAAAATGCCATAGTTAGAGAACAAGAAAAAGAGGTATAGGGGCACCTGGGTGGCTCAGTCGGTTGAGCGTCCGACTTCGGCTCAGGTCATGATCTCGCGGTCTGTGAGTTCGAGCCCCGCATCGGGCTCTGTGCTGGCAGCTCAGAGCCTGGAGCCTGCTTCGGATTCTGTGTCTTCCTCTCTCTCTGCCCCTCCCCTGCTCATGCTCTGTCTCTCTCTCTGTCAAAAATAAATAAACATTAAAAAAAAAAGTTAAAAAAAAAAAGAAAGAAAAAGAGGTATATACTACTATAGGGTAGACTACTATAGGTATAGACTACTGTATAATAACTGCAAAGCCCATTTGCATTCTCTGTAGAAAAAAATGTAATTTCCCATATTTATGTAAGTATTTTTATAAACAAATACATATTTAGTACATTCACATAGTCACGTCTGTGTGTAATTTTCCTAGAAGTTTGCCAATGTGATCTCTGAGGTTCTATTTTTCGGTGAAGGAAAACAGAATCCAAACAAATTTGCCATAAGAACCTAGATGTCTCTACCTGGTCAGGTTACTTAGGTGTATCTTTAGAGCACTGCCAAAATGGTGTATAGATCTGAAGCCATCAGTTTATAATTACGTGTATATTAATTTTTGCTATTTATTTATATACTTAGTCTTTTAATTATTTTATGCATGTTTTCATGAACATTGTACACTTTATCACTCAATACTTGTTAAAAGAGAGATATCTCAGGTGTAACTTTTATATTAGTGCTATCTTTGTCATACTGGTGTTGGGATGATTCAAGATTTATTAAATGAGTAGGGAGTCTTTGATCTTTTTCTGTTTTGAAGTTAAAAAAATTGATTTCAGTGTCATCTCCCTCCTCCGGGGCGGGGGGGGGGGGTAATAGATGGGGAAATAATTCTTTGATTATATTTTTAGATCTTAAACCTAAGATAATTTCACTTTCACAAAATCTAGCTTAATGTGTATATCTAGCAGATATTTCTAGTGGGTCTTCTGGTATAAACAATATTCTCCTTTTCTCATGATCTAATACCATGTCTATAAGAAGATAAAGGTTTTTAAAGAATTCGAAAGGACCTATCATACTCCACTCAGAAAATGTGTAATGCCCAGAATACACTTCTTGTCATTATTCTTCCTTTTTATTCCTATGTAAATGCATCCTAATTTACACTTGCCACCTGTCAAGATAAAAAATTCACTCCTACTCTTCTTCTTTCCCTCTGATGTTGCCAGATTCCTAAAATTGACTGCTTCTATACATACACACAAAGACAGGTACTGCTAGAGGTGTGAGAGGTGTGAGATGGGAGAGAGTTGTTCATATTCCTTCAAAAGTGTTATGTCATGAAAAGTGCGAACAGATTTGTGCTTTTTCCTTTTGTTTTGATAAACTGAGATAACTTTAAAATATCTGGACATATGTAAACTGTGTAATAATTCTTGGTCCTTGGACCATACTTTGCTTTTTAAAAGGTCAAGTCCTAAGAGAGTTGCTAATTATTTTTCAAAACAGCCAATCTGTACTTGTGTTAAAATTGTCAGAATGTAGCATGTGATTGGACCTAGTATAATAAATAGAGCTTCCAGTGCCACTGTTCTTTTGCATCTTCTATATGTCTTTCAGTGGCAGGTATGAGAGGCTTAATAAGATGAATCTAGCTAGTGGCAAAAAAAAAAATCTTAACTCCTAATTTCAACATTTCTGTTTTAATTTTATTTTGGGAAGATTTCTCCAGTACATTTTAGATGAGTATTGTAATTATATGAAACTAAATAATAAAACACGGTTTCTAAATGTGTTAGAAACCTATGAAGATTTAATGAAGAATCTAGAATTCATTGTTAGGCCCTACCTCCAACCCTCTTTCCGCTTATAGACTGTGAGTGGGTCTAAACCAGGAACACTTGCTCAGAATGTTTTTAATTCATGGCTCCCTAAAGATTCGAGCGTTTCCGACCCAGAAAGCATGACCACAATGAGATAGTTGGTATTGCTGTTTTTACTTAAGCAGCCCTGGTGTGAACTTCTTTAATTTTAATTTTGAAACAAAGGATCTAAGAAGAACTGTAATAATGGCTTGCTATGTATTTCTTGATTAGTTGAAAAATCAGTGCACAAATCTAAAACTGACTCAGTGCATCCAACGCATCCACATCTGAATTGTTGAATCACTTTCTCCTCCTCAAGCATGCCTGGTCTTCTGCCTTACTTGATTCTGCTGAGACTAAGGCTATGGGGAATTAGTAGCAGGGCTTTTTAAATCTCTCTTCACACACAAAGATGGAAAATTCTGTTACTTACAGTTTCCTACTCTAAATGTTGTTGCTATTACTTCTTTTCTTGTTCACCTTTTATATCCTTCTCTTATCTGGCTTTTTTGACATGTAAGCCCAGTCATATGCTGCTGGGTTAAGTGACTGAAACAGGCTCCTTTTTATAGAAGAAAAGTTCATTTTCTTTTTTTTTTAATGTTTGTTTATTTTTGAGAAAGCACAAGTGAAGGAGAGCAGAGAAAGAGGGAGACAGAGGATTAAAAGTGGGCTCTACGCTGACAGCAGAGAGCCTGATGTGGGGCTCAAACTCAAGAACACTGAGATTATGACCTGAACTGAAGTCAGATTCTCAACCAACTGAGCCACCCAGGTGCTCCAAAATGTTTATTTTCATAGTGTATGTTGGGCTCAGTTTCCTGATGCTACTCACCTGAGTGTTTATTAAATTGTGCTTCCTCTTGAGCCATTTCATCATCTATCCCCCAAGGCTCTTCTTTAGACTACTCTGTACACTGGGATTTGAAGACCCCATTGTGGTTTTACAGACATAGGGTTGATGACCTACTTGGACACATGACTCTTTTGAAATGGTCATTTCTGATACAGCTGGCCCAGAACTGTTAATAGAAACAATATAATGTTAATGAATATTGTCCTTTTTTTCTTAAGGAGACAGTAGGTCTTTCAGAGTTATCTTAAAATAAAAAGAATTTTCCCTGTTTGCCAGAGTTTGGAATCATCCAAGGACTCCTATTTCTTGATTTCTTTCTTTGTTGTTGAAGCATAGTTAACATACAATATTATATCATTTTCAGGCATACAATATAATGATTCAATAATTCTATACATTCCTCAGTGCTCATCAAGAAAAGTATATTCTTTTTTAAAAATTTTTAACATTCATTTTTGAGAGAGAGAGAGAGAGACAGAGTGTGAGTGGGGGAGGGGCAGAGAGACAGGGAGACACAGAATCTGAAGCAAGCTCCAGGCTCTGAGCTGTTAGCACAGAGCTGCAAGTGGGGCTCGAACTTATGAAACCAGGAGATCATGACCTGAGCCAAAGTCAGACACTCATCTGATGGAGCCACCCATATGCCCCAAGATAAGTGTATTTTTAATTTATTTAAATAAAACCTTTTTCTACTATTACTGATTTTTCCCTTCAGGAAAGTGACTCCTTTAAAGCCAAACATTTTATTGAAATATATTATTGTTTTAGTAGAATCCATTCTCTGAAGGAAGAAATCAGTAATAGTAAAGAAAAAGCCAATATTTAAATGAATTCTGAGCTCTCTTCCTACATATTTTGATTTTCAAAATAAAGCAATTCAAGGACATTTTCTAGGCACTAAAAACAAAAACAGAAATCATAAGAACAAGCAAAATGTCTTGCTTTGTGGTTCAGTTTAATCCCTGCATATAATTGAACTCCGTTGCTAGATGTACAAGAATACTGCCAGAAATAGTCCTAAAATGATAAGCTCTAACTGTGGAATTACCGAATACAATAGATGAGTCTCATTAAGTTTAAGCAAATTCTAAGTAGCAGGTTTTTGAAGTGCGGGTTTTCCTTTGGTGATAATGCATTTCTCTAGCACACTGATCAAAGCCCCCAAACAAATTGTCGTTCGTAAGCCAAACTCTCATTTTCTCACTTCCTGATTTTGTACTGAGGGTACAACTCAAACAGGCCCAAGGTGACTCGACATGATTCTAAGCTTATATTGGTCAGACTTACAAACTGTTCCTTTGCTGGGAGTAGTAAATGATAAAACAAACAGATGGGCAAGTGACTGTTTGTTTACGTGCACAAACACAAACATGAATAGATACACTCTGGATAGACCAAGGGCTTTTCAACCCTGGGCAGATTTTTAAAGCCTGAGGCCATATCTGTGCTGTGAACACACAGCTTGGTATGTGCCAAGATGAGACTATTGCAAACACTTGATCCAGACACAGTGGGTTATTTACAAGAAAACCAGGCATTATTTTCTAGTACCTATAGAAAATAGGTACTGTTTGTTTTTCTCAATTACCTTTGTATGCTACAGTAGCTTCAAGTTTGTATCTTACAGGAGCTTTAGGTTTAGCTAAAACCCAGCAAGGTATTTAAACAGAAAAGAGAGCTACCTGTGCAGTTGTGTATTGAGGGTTACAAGGAAAGCATCCCTATTCCCTGTTATGAAATATAGACCCCTTCTGTTACTACTAGTTCAATATCTGAAATTCACAAATTTTGATCAGTATGCTTTCACACCTCTACTAATGGCTGATTGTGTAGTTTAGGACATACCTTTTTAACATTCCTGAACCTTGGTTTATCCTTTTGCCAAAGGGGATAATGTATGGACATCATAATTGTTTTGCGGGCTCCCTGAAACAATTCATATGAATGATGGAATACTGTTGCTGAAGAGTTTCTTTGGCAGTTGTAATTATTATGACTTACAGCATCATACTCATCAGGCCTTTACAAATCCTGATGCCTTTAAGAGGGCTCAATCCTTCCTGGTGGCAGGGTGGAGGAAGAAAATCAGTGGAACAATAACTACAGTTGTTAATAGCTCACGAATGTGATTTTCTGTCACCCAGGCCTGAGGATTGTGCCCATATAGTGGTGGCTCTAGGAAGGATAAGTGAAGCCACCTTGATGTATGCAGACCCTGAACCTGTGCACTGAGTCTACTCATGTTAGTGAATGAGGCACAGATCAGCAGTGCGTGCAAAATTTTCTATATTGAAACATCACTGGGGGCACCTGGGTGGCTCAGTCGCTTAAGCATCTGGCTCTTGATTCTGCTCAGGTCATGATCTCATGGTCATGTGATTGAGCCCCATGCTAGGCTCTGCACTGGGCGTGGAGTCTGCTTAAGATTCTCTCTCTCTCCCTCTGCGCCCCACCTTCTCTCTAAATAAATAAGTTGAAACTACTCCATCTACTTTGTATTACTGTATCCTGGATTAATGTCATCATTTACGAATGAATTACTTCATCAGCATATTATCCTGAGGAGGATGCCTAATGTCTAATACAAGACAAATGAAGACTAGAACATTCAGATTAACTTAGGAAAACGAATGATATATGCAAGCTGAAGAATGAGATGCCCAGTTAACCATATCCAAGAGACAAATTATCCAGTGCTCAGGCCAAGTATGTGCTCAGTGCATCATGATATGATCATGTTATCATAGATCAATATTCTTCCTTTTATTGTTTTTCCTTCTGAGTTCCATTTTTTATATACATGTTTGAAGGTTTATTTATTTTGAGGGAGCACTCTTGAGTAAGTGGCGGAGGGGAAGACGAAGAGAGAGAGAGGGAGAATCTCAAGATGTCTGTATGCTCACTGCAGAGCCTAACACGGGGCTCAATCCCACACCCCTGGGATTGTGACCTGAGCCAGAACCCAGAGTCAGATGCTCAACTCAGTCCCCCAGGCACCCCACAGTCTTTTAAATCCAGAAAGTCTTTTATCTTACTCGTATTCTATTACTTTTATGTAATTATTTATTTTTGAGTTATAGTTGACAGAGTATTATGAGTTTCAAGTATAGAACATGGTGATCCTATATCTATGTACATCAAGAAATGCTCAGCATGATACGAAGTTCCCATCTGTCACCACACAAAGTTATTATAATCTTACCGACTGTATTCCCAATGCTGCACTTTTCATCCCTTTATCTTATTTTATAACTAGGTGTTTGTATTCTTAATGCCATTAACCTATTTCACCCATCTCCTAAACCCCACCCTTCTGGCAACAACCAGTTCCCTATATTTATGAGTCTGTTTCTGTTTGTTTTTCTTTTTTAGATTCCACGTATAAATGAAATTACATGGTGTTTGTCTTTCTCTGTCTGGCTTATTTCACTTAGCAGTATACTCTTTAGGTCCATCCATCTTGTCACAATATTTTATTTTTCCTTTGTTGCCCTTGCCTGAGGAGACAGATACAAAAATTTATATATATAGTGCTAAGATTGATGTCCAAGATTTTACTGCCTATGTTATCTTCTAGGACTTTTGTGGATTCAGGTTTCACATTTAGGTTTGTAATCCATTTTGAGTTCTTTTCTATATATGGTATATGAAAGTGGTCCACAGAGCACCTGGGTGGCTCAGTCTGTTAAGCATCAGACTTGGACTCAGGTCATGATCTCCCAGTCTGTGAGTTCAAGCCCTGAGTCAGGCTCTGTGCTAACAGCTTAGAGCCTGGGGCCTGCTTCAGCTTCTGTGTCTCCCTTTATCTCTGCCCCTCCCCTGCTTGTGCTTTGTCTCTTTCTCTCTCTCTTAAAAATAAACATTAAAAAAAAAAAAAGTGGTCCAGTTTCAGTCTTCTGCATGTAGCTGTTCTTTTCCCAACACCATTTATGGAAGAAACCTTTTCCCACTATATATTCTTGCCTACTTTGTCAGAGATTGACCACATAAACATGAGTTTATTTCTGGGCTCTGTATTCTTTTCCACTGATCTATTTGTCTGTTTTTGTGTCAGTAATATACTGCTCTTATTAATACAGGCTTGTAGTATGGTTTTAAATTTGGGATTGTGATACCTCCAGCTTTGTCCTTTCTCAAGATAACTTTGACTTTAGAGATCCTTGGTAATTGCCTACAAATTTTAGGGTTATTTTTTACAGTTGTGTGAAAAACAGAACAATTATTGGTGTTTTGGTAGGGATCACATTAAATCTATGGATTTTTGGGGGGCAGTGTGACCATTTAACAATAATGAGTCTTGTAGTCCATCAGTATGGTATATATTTCTACTTATTTCTGTTATCATAAGTTTTTTTCATCAATGTCTATAGTTGTCAGAGTATGGTCTTTTCACTTCCTTGTTAAATTTCTTCCTACGTATTTTATTCTTTTTGGTATTCTTTTTAAAAAAAATTTTTTAATGATTTATTTTTGAGAGAGAGAGACAGAGACAAAGACAAAGCATGAGTGGGGGAGGGGCAAAGAGAGAGGGAGACACAGAATCCGAAGCAGGATCGGGGCTCTAAGCTGTCAGCACAGAGCCCACTGCAGGACTCGAACTCATGAACCGTGAGATCCTAACCTGAGCCATCAGACACTTATATGATTGAGCCACCCAGGCACCTCTTTTTGGTATTATTCTTAATGGGATTTTCTTAATTTCTCCTTGTGCTAGTTCATTACTGGTATAGAAATGCAGTAGACTTTCATACATCAAATTTGTATCCTGCAACTTTACTGAACTTATTTATTCTAGTGGGTTTTTCTTCTTTGGTGGAATCTTAAGGGTTTTCTGTATATAGTATCATGTCATCTGCAAAAAGTTACAGTTTTATTTTTTCCTTACAAGTCTGGATGTCTTTTAATTCTTTCCCTTGTTTGATTGCTGTGGCTAGCACTTCCATCACTATGTTGAATAAAAGTGGATGAACATCCTTGTCTTATTCTTTATCACAGAGTCCAAGTTTTGGCTTTTTGCCATTTAGTATGATGTTAGCTGTGGGTTTGACCTATATGGTCTTTCTTATGTTGAGATATGTTACCTCTATACCCACTTTGCTGAGAGTTTTTATCATGAATACATGTTGAATTTTGTCAGATGTTATTCTTTATTGAGAAGATCCTATGATATTTATCTTTCGTTAACGTTGTGTATCATGTTCATTTGTGAATATTGAAACATACTTAAATCTCTGGAATAAGTCCCACTTCATACTGGTGAATAATCCTTGTTATATGTTTTTGAATTTGGTTTGCTAATATTTTGTTGATTTTTTATTTATGTTAATCAGGGATATCAACCCATTCTTTTATTTTCCTTTCTCTTCTCTCTTGTGTGTGTGTGTGTGTGTGTGTGTGTGTGTGTGTGTGTGTGTGTGGTGTGGTGTGGTGTGTTGGGATGGTTTGGTATCAGGATGATGCTGACCTCAAAAAATGAATTTGTAAGCATTTCTTCTTCTATAATTGTTTGGAATATTTGAGCAAAACCGGTATTAACTTTTCTGTAAATGTTCAGTAGAGCTTACCTGAGAAACCATAACATCCTGTAATTTTGTTTGCTGGAAGATTTTTTTTAACTGATGTAATTTACTGCTTGGGATCAGTCTATCTGGATTTTCTTTGCCTTCCTGGTTCAGTCTTGGAATATTGGTATGTTTCTAGGTATTTATCTCTTCTAGGTTGTCCCGTTGTTAGCATAAAATTTTTCATAGTTATCTCTTACAATTCTTTGATTTCTGTGGTGTTGGTTGTTAAATTCTCTGTAATTTCTGATTTTAGTTAAGCTTTATTTTTGGTTGGTGAGTCTTGCTAAAGGTTGTATCTTTTCAATAATTATTTTTAGTATTTATTCATTTATGAGAGGCACAGACAGAATGCGAGCAGCAGAGGGGGCAGAGAGAGAGGGAGACACAGAATCTGAAGCAGGTTTCAGGCTCTGAGCTGTGACCATAGAGCCTGATGTGGGGCTTGAACTCATAACAGTTAGATCATGACCTGAGCCAAAGTTGGATGCTCAACCAATTGAGCGACCCAGGTGCCCCAAGGTTGTATCTTTTCAAAGAACCATTTCTTTAATGGATTATTTTCTCTTTCTCTTTTTTTTTCTTTCATTTTAATGACTTTCCTTAGTGTTATACTTGAGTTTCTTTCTCTAGATTGTTTAAATTTCTGGACTATTAATTAGGGTAGCCACAAAGCTCCGATCTCTTGTAGTGGCCTCTGGCACTCCCTATTCCCTGGGAACACATGGAAATATATTAGTAACCTGAAAGAATTCCATAGTCATCCACAGCATTTCCTGTCAGCCCACTGCCATGCTGATTATTCCCTTTACACTGTTCCAGAAAACTAGTTCTTTGGAGGTGCAAAATGCTCTCTCATAGGACATCATGTAAAGCATAGGGAATATGGTGTACTGGAACCGGTCCATCATCCCTCAACTGGTCCTATGTAGTTTTGTTAGGCCTATAGTGGTAATGGTAGCCCATTTATCCTGTTGAAGTTGATTCATAGCTAAGCTGAATTGTGGGTGTTTTTCCTAAGTGTGAAGACAAGATAAACCACTCAGGTGCAAGCCCATGCATTTTGAAAACTTTTCTCTACAAATATTTCTGCATGAATAATTTTCTGAGGTTACTCCAAGATAGAGGATCAAGGGAAACCTATTTTTTTTCACTTACAGAGAAGCACTTTTTCTTAAGAGGTGAGAGGGCCTGTGCTATAGTGATTATCGCTCATCTACAAGTAGGAGATTGCATTGGTGTTGATAAAACACCATTCTACTTTTTATTAAAAAATTTTTAAAAGTTTGTTTATTTTTGCGAGAGAGAAAGAGAGAGACAGCATTAGCAGGGGAGGGTCAGAAAGAGAGGGAGACACAGAATCTGAAGCAGGCTCCAGGCTCTGAGCTGCCAGCACAAAGTCTGATGAGGGGTTCAAACCCACGAACCATGAGATCATCACCTGAACTGAAGTTGGACGCTTAAATGACTGAGACACCCAGGTGCTCCAAAAAACATCACTTAAATTACAAGTAGTACTCTACAAGAACATACTGAAAAATGACATCACATAATTTTTTTCTTTGGTAAAAAATATTTTTAAGTGTAATACTCCATTTTTCAATTATGATGTCTCTAGAATTCTCAAGCTCAATGCAAACAATTTCATGGTAGCTCCTCCAGATTTTCTGCTGTCAGAGGTTTTAACATGTCAATGGCTACGTGAAGAAGAAGGTTGGAAGGTGACAATATTAATAATCTTGGAAAGAGTGGGTACACTGAGAACACAGTACGATTCCAGATTTCTAGGAGAGACGTAAGAAAATAGCAGGTCAGCAGATCTGGTACTGATAACATCATAGAAATAAGCAAGTAACGTTTCCCACATCTCTCTTCCTGGTGCGAACAACAACTCTTCCCATATGGACTATGATAGGTATGGGATACTGATAATAGAACTCAATAGAGGTGGATTTTACCAAAGTAAAGATAATGGGTGGTATTTTAGGCATTCATTGACTTTGAGGTTTATCCTCTAATTGTGTGATGTACTTGTTAAAAGTACACTTGGTCAAATTCACTTTGATGTGGTGAGATAATGAAATTAAACCCATACTTACTTTAATGGCTACATGCAGAATTTCTATTTGTTCTGTGGGTATTGATTGTATTTTTCTAGGAATTTTGTCATATCATCTCTATTTTTAGGACCACTGCCATAAATACTACAGTATCTTAGGATCTTTGAATACCTGTAGGATCTTTAGTCCTCTCCCCTTTTTAATCTGCTCTTGGTGATTATTTATGCTCTTTCTTTTGTTCAGTCTAAACTGGTGTTGATCACTTATATTAGTTTTCACAAAGATGCAATTTCAGGCCTTGCTGACTCTCTTCTATATTTTCAGCCTTTTTTTCTTTTTCTAATATGTTTATTTTTCTTTATATCTACAACTTTAGCTTCCTCTACGCATTTTCTTTATGTGGTATAACTGAGTTTAAAATATTTTATACTATTTATTTTATACTTTATATTGAGATATTTTCTTTGACCTGTGGTTTATTAGTAACCATATTTTTTTATTTTCAAGCAGAGGGAAATTCATGGGAAGTTTCCCTGGATTATCTGTCTTGTCATGTAGAAGTATAAATTTTTAAAACTCACGTTGCAAAATTAAATTGTCATAAAGTCCATAATTTCTATATTTTTATCATTCTTGTTGTACATAAATATCTTAGAAAGTACTCTCCTTCACAAGACACAACTGCCAAAGTGTATATTTAGTTTGATTTCATAAAAGAAGAAAAAAGGTGTTCCATGTTTATTTCAGACAACTCAACCTTAGACCTTGGATGAAAATAACCATACAGAATATATAAGATAGTATGTTAAACAACATATTTCTTACATTAAAATTATTTATATTTTATATGATGAAAAGATTGTTTACTCTGCATTTATATTATTTTTTACTTTTGCATAAGTGAAAAGAAAAATACTGGGTCCTTTCCAGGATCTCTTGGCAGTTATTTTCTTGTTCATTTATTCACTTCAATATGATATGAACTTCTCCTATTTTTTTTTAATATATGAAATTTATTGTCAAATTGGTTTCCATACAACACCCAGTGCTCATCCCAAAAGGTGCCCTCCTCAATACCCATCACCCACCCTCCCCTCCCTCCCACCCCCCATCAACCCTCAGTTTGTTCTCAGTTTTTAAGAGTCTCTTATGCTTTGGCTCTCTCCCACTCTAACCTCTTTTTTTTTTTCCTTCCCCTCCCCCATGGGTTTCTGTTAAGTTTCTCAGGATCCACATAAGAGTGAAAACATAGGGTATCTGTCTTTCTCTGTATGGCTTATTTCACTTAGCATCACACTCTCCAGTTCCATCCACGTTGCTACAAAAGGCCATATTTCATTTTTTCTCATTGCCACGTAGTATTCCATTGTGTATATAAACCACAATTTCTTTATCCATTCATCAGTTGATGGACATTTAGGCTCTTTCCATAATTTGGCTATTGTTGAGAGTGCTGCTATAAACATTGGCGTACAAGTGGCCCTATGCATCAGTACTCCTGTATCCCTTGGATAAATTCCTAGCAGTGCTATTGCTGGGTCATAGGGTAGGTCTATTTTTAATTTTCTGAGGAACCTCCACACTGCTTTCCAGAGCGGCTGCACCAATTTGCATTCTGACCAACAGTGCAAGAGGGTTCCCATTTCTCCACATCCTCTCCAGCATCTATAGTCTCCTGATTTGTTCATTTTTTTTTAACATTTATTCAGTTTTTGAAAGAGCATGAGTGGGGGAGGGTCAGAGAGAGAGGGAGACCTAGAATCCAATTCAAGCTCTAGGCTCTGAACTGACAGCAGAGTGAAATCATGACCTGAGCCTAAGTGGGACGCTTAACCGACTGAGACACCCAGGCATCCCATGAACATCTCTTTAATTTTAACGGTATTTTTCAAAGAGTAGATTAACATGTACTCCCAAAGACAGGACATCTACTTATATGCATATGTAGGATTAAATGATACTATTACATGATCAGTGATCTCAGCTTTCTTCTTTTCTGTTTATTTTACCAAACTATAAACGAAATCTAAGCACAGCAAAACAAAAAAGTTGCAAAACAACAAAAGAATCTATGATTTCTATTATTTCGTTTATTTGTATTTTATGATATGCTAAAATGCTCTCCCTACTAGGAAAAATAAATGCCAATGACAATAAGCGTATTAAACTAACAGACCATGCATTTACAGCAGCAATAGTGTCTTACAGTCAAGTTCATTACTGAAAATATTAGATGAGAAATAGCAGTAAAATACCAACACAGAATGGTTAATACCATTCTAACTAGTTTTATTTTAGACACTCTTGAATTTTATATTAAAGTGAGAATTTGGTTAATAATAAAATAATGAAAGTGTAGAGTAACAGATTCATGTCATAATTTGGGGATAATAAATATCTCAATATTTTGTATATTAATGGTAGGGCAAAATAAATTTACACATTTATTACCAATTTATTTTGACATCATAGTATGGGAAGAGATAATAAATAATACAAGTTGGATTTATATGCAATATCATCTAAACATTTGCTTTATTATTCCTCTCAAACCATTATATATAAATTTATAGTATGCATGTGAAAATACATTTCTGGATACTATTTTTTTTTTACTGATTTACAGTAAGCTCAAGCTGATAATGTAGATGTTAAATTTGGGCCATAATTCTATTACTTTCTTGACTTTGTCTTAAATTTCTAATCAGTCCTATTGATAAGCTTTCTCTTATATATTTCTTGCTTTTATGATACTTCCTGTTTGGTCTAGAGTCTTTAATATATATTTACATTTAGAAACCTCCAGTACATTTTTATTTTACTTGTACCACAGTGCTGGGATTTAAAATTTTTGGTTTTCTAGACTTTGCATTCCATTTGCTTCCATTTCAAATGTGATTTCAACTAGGAGTTGTGAGGAGCAATCAATGATTCATTAATGTGTTCTTGAATAAATGAATTTATTCAATTGAATACTTATTAAACACTTGCTGTTTGGCAATTACATAGTGTAATCAGGTTGGAAAAGTTTTTCTTAGTTTGCCTTCTGAACCGGGAATGATAATGTTATGAAAGCCAAATTCTTGAATTCAGCGATAAAGTTTTTTCCTGGTATATAGGGGAAAAATATTTTTGAGAAGACTATCAATGGTATTTTTTAGCACATCTTACCAATTCTAACAACCCTCTGTTTCAAAAAATTCTTTTCAGTGTCAAAGAACTGGAAATATACCAGATCTCTGGCATCCTCGTATAGCAAAATGTTGGTTCTGTCAAATTAGGAGACCATTGCACAATACTGGAGATAACAGACATCCAGAAGCCCACCAAACTGCATTTTTTTGAAACGTATATAAGAAGTTATGTTTTCCAGGCATAATTACTCACAGATGAGCAGATTGCTGATTTTATGAAAGGATTTTCTGGAGTACAGTGTTTCAGGGATTGGCTGGCTTTCATTGACATCAATGAGTTGATGTCATTGGTAGAAGCACAGGGCTGCTCATTGGTTGGCATTGAGAAATGGATTCATTGGAACAGAACCAGCTCCATACTTTAAAAGCCCATTCCAACATTAAAATGTGATATCCTTTTTTTCAAAAAGCAGGGGGGGATACCCCATTTTCCTTTCTTCCGTGGTCTGTCTGGTGATCTGTCATGGCATTTTTGTTTTGCCATCTAATGTCACATTTTATAGGAAAGCCTAAACATAGACCCTTATAGGAATCTTAGGCCTAGTATTTGGACCCAATTCCTAACAATCCCGAGGCCCTCATTAGGGAGGCTGAAATTGGCAATGGTGGTCGAATGGGATTAGGAAGGTTCTCAGCTACCATCTGCCCTAAGAATGCAGAGTGGTGGTGAGTAGTGGGGTTGCACATGAGCCAAGGATCCAAGCTGCTAACTTATGCTTCATTGATCCAATGGACTTCATTTATAGAATACACATTTAAGGATAAAATTAATAATTCTAAGATAATAACCATAGATCACTAAATGCCATGCACTGGACCTTTTCAGAGGGCAAAGTCCTTTATTAATCACATGCTCATGAAGCTGGCTGTGCACTGGAGTGAGTTCTTCTTTGATTGGCCAAAATTAGAAGTAAGGAACTATCATTGCAAGGAACTTCCTATGGTTTATGCACTAGGATAAGTTTAGCTGTTAAAATCCAGTTCTCAAAGTACTTGTTCCCAAGGCTGTAGAGAGCTGTCATTTATTATTGAATCAGGTTGAAACTGGTTCTGATGGCTACTTTTTACTATGGCTCTAAAACAGTCAGCCATTTCCTGGAAGTATGGGAACTTCTTTTTGTTTTCAGTGCTAAGTCAACCCAGGAGAGTGCTTCAAGGGTTGTCACAAGTCCACCACTCTTGCCAAATTGCTTGAAGATAAAGTCACTTGGGTAGTTCTCATTTTCACTTTCAATGCTGATTAACCTGAAGCTTGAATCACCTGTGAGGACAGTGAATGCAAAGAAGTACTTAGTACTCTGTAATCAATATTCGTGTTGCAGGACCTAGCCAGATTGAATTTTCTTTTAGCATGGAGTATTAGCATTGGCATAGATGCCCCCACCCATGGGCCAAAGGCAATCAATGCTATTCTGTTATTTTTTTATAAGACTGGCTGATAAATATAAACTTGTTTGTTATGCCCCAAGAGAATGGAATTTATCATTACCATTGCTGGCCCAAATGGGGAACAAATTTTTTATTATCCCTTTGAGTGTTCCAGCTAGTATGGATGGGATTATTATACACAGGAGTACGTTCCATGAGTTATCATTTAATCCACCAGGAAAGGTTTGGTCTCTTACGATTTGTAAAGAAACAAATTCTTTTAAGGGAATTGGGAAGGTCATAAATTTTGAATGCTCAATAGCTCCATGAACAATTAATCTTGGCTCTGATGTGGCATTTAAAAGTCTAATTCCCACGAAGGTAAAATAGTCTAGTAGCCACACAACAGAGATATTCATCTTTATAAGATATGGAGACATACTATCTCTGGGAGTTGTTGACACAAGCAGTAACTGTTCAATCCCAAGAAATCCCTCTCTGTCTCGGGAAACATGGGTCTTCCTGTATTTGTTTATTGTCTATACCATGTACCATAACTGGTAAGGTACCATGCCTTTTATATTCTTTACATTGGCCACACTAGCAATAATAATGTTCAGGTTGAAGTTCTGATTACCTAATGCAGATTGGTAGAACAGATACGAGACAATAGAATTAAATGAAATGTGGTACCAATAAATCTATCAACTGAGAAAGCCACTTCATGTAGTTTTTTTTTTTTCCTTACCCATTTTAATTTTGTATAGAGAGAATATGAATGGGAGAGAGGGACAGAGAAGGAGCGGGAGGGACAGAGAAAATCCTAAGCAGGCTCTGTGCTGTGAGTGCAGAGCTGACAGAGGGGCTCGCTACCATGAATCATGACATCATGACCTGAGCTGAAATCAAGAGTCGGAAGCCCAACTCACTGAGCAACCCAGGTGCCCCTTACATGACGTAGTTTCAACAAACTCAGGAAAATATCCTTTTGTGTCTTAGTTCTCAGGAAAGCCTTGACTTCTTGGTCCTAATGTGGTGAATACAAACTTGTGTTGTTCCACCCTCCCCTTCATAGATCACAGTACTGTGTATCATTTGGGAATCCAAAAGAAAAATCGAAGGTGTTATAAAACCTGGATAATTTAATGAATATTGATTTATAAAATGATGATTTACTAAGATGGCTTAATAAGGTAACAGCAAAGCATAGCAGTAACTTTGGGCTAGCCTTTACCATCTCTAGGCCTGAAGATAGGAGAGCTGAATCTCATTGATAAAGTTAGAAGAAAAGTCTCTTTCATTCATTCTTTTATTCATTTTTATATTTATGGATTTATACCACTGTCACTACTATGTAATTTTAGAACATGTTCAACATCTCAAGGAAAAAAAATGCCTGTACACATTAGGAGTCATTCCACATTCCTGTCCCATATCCTTCTGAATCTGTACCATTTTGTCTACTCATTTATCAGTTGATGAACATTTAGGCTATTTTTACTTTTGTGGTATTAGGAATAATGTTGCTAGGGACACTCATGTACAGTGGACATTTTCTATTTTTCTTGCATATGTAACTTGCTCGAATGGCATTGCTGTGTCATAAATATATGTAACACTTTGAGCAACTGCTAGAAGGTTTTACAAAGTGGCTGTACCATTTTACATTCTCACGAGCAATGTATGAACTGTCCAAATTCTGAACATCCTCCCCACCACTTGTTATTATCTGTATTTTGGGTTTAAATATCCTACAGTGTAAAGTGGAATCTCCGTGTAGATGTGGTTTGCACTTCCATAATGACTAGTAGGGCTGAGCATCATTTCATGTGCTTACTGACCATTTGCATATGTGTTCTGGAGGAATGTCTATTCAAATCCCTCATTCAGTTTATAGTTGGGTTATTTGTCTTTTTTTTTTAAATAATTTATTGTCAAGTTGGCTAACATACAGTGTATACAGTGTGCTCTTGGTAATTGGGTTGACTTTTTATTGCTGATGGTAAAAACTTTTATATATTCTGGAAACCAGTCCCTAACAAATAGGTGATTTGAACATGTCTTCTCCCATTTTTAGGCTTGTTTTCATTTTCTCATTGGAATCCTTTGAAGCACAAAAGGTTACATTTTGGTGAATGTGTTTTTTTCTTCTAATGATTGTACTTTTGGTGTCATATCTAAAAAAAAATATGGCATAATACAAGGCCGTTATGACTTACTCCTATTTTTTTTTCTGTAAGCAGCTTTATAGTTTTGATTCTTACATTAAAGCTTATGATCTATTTTGAGTTTTGTGCAAGGTGTGAGGTAGAGGCCCAAATCCATTCTACACATGTGGGTATCTAGTTGTCTCAGCACTGTGTGTTGACAAGATAATTCCTTCCCCGCTGAACTTTCTAGGTACATTGATTAAAAATCATTGATAAATGTGAGTGTATTTCTGAATGTTTGTTTTTATTTCATTGGTATGTAGCCCTATACTTTTATCACTCCCACAGTGTCTCAGTTACTGGAGCTTTGAAATTGGAAATTGTGTTTCCCACCTTTCTTTTCTAAGACTGTTCTGTTTACTTCCATAGCCATTCTAGGACTAAATTGTCAATTTATGAACAAAAGAGAAAGAGCTGGGATTTTTGATAGGAATTATGTTGAATCTTTAGATCATTTTGGGGGTTATTACCATTTTAAAATGTTCGAGTCCATGTACATGAGATGTGTCTTGTTTGGATCTCGTTTAGTATTATTCAGTATTTTATAGTCTTCAGTGTACAAATTAGGCATCTCTTTTACTAATGTATAAAGTGCAATTGATTTTTACATATCGATCATTTATCCTGCCACATTGTTACACTAGTTTATTCTAATCAGTGTTTTAGTTGATTTCCTGGGATGTTCTATATATAGAACTCATAAGGGTGGGCTTGTTCCTGATAATAGAAGGAAAACATCCATTTATTCTTAAGTATGATACTAGCTGAGGATTACTTATGGATGCTCTTTATCGAGTTGAGAAAGTTTTATTCTATTTGTTGAGGTTTTTATCAGGAAAGGGTGTTAGTCTACATCTGTAAGGATGATGATGTGATTATTGTTCTTTAGTTTTACACTGTGATCATTTGACTGATTTTCAGATGTTAAAGCAACCCCATGTTGTGGGGCTGAATCCCACCTGGTCATGATGTATAACTTTTTTCATCAGTTGCTGAATTCAATTTGCTAGTTTTTATAAGAATTTCTGCATCTAAATTCATAAGGGATGTTTGTGTTTTTCTTTACTTGGGATATCTTTGTCTAATTTTGGCATCAAAGTGATAGTGACTTAATAAAAGGAGCTGGGAGGTATCAACCCTCAGGCAATAATCCATCTTTTGAATTTTGGCTGTGATATTTCAGGCCATTAAATGGTTTTGTGTTATAAATAAATCAACTTAAAATATTTTTGAAGAATTGGTATAGACTCTTTACTAAATAGTTGGTAGAACTCATCATTGAAGCCAACTAATTCTGCTCTTTTGTTAGATTTTTATTAGTAATTCAATTTCTTTGCATATTATAGGCCTATTCAAATAATTTCTTATTGAATACTATTGGTAACTTGTATCTTTTGCAATTTGTCCATTTCATCTAAGTAATCCCATTTTTTGACATAGAGTTGTTTATGCTCTTTCTTTGTTGTCCCTTTTATTTCCATAAGGTCTAATGATGGTCTCTGTTTATTTTAGCAATTTGAGTCTTGTTTGCATTGGAATATTTAAGTTTTGTCAACTTTATTATACTGATTTTTCTGTATTGCTTCCCTAGTCTATTTAATTAATTTACCTTCTAATCTTCTTATTTCCTTCTTTGATAGCTTCTCAAGGTGGGGATTTAGAGTATTTGTTTTCAATTTTATTTTTTTTTCAAAAAATTTACAGCTTTAAATTTTCCCTTAAAACTTACTTCACTGCATCTGGTAAGTTTCAGTAGGTTGTGTTTTTGTTGTCATCTCAGTTTTTTCCCCCTGATTTCCTTTTACTTCATCCTCTGACATACTATTTATAAATGTTTCATTTCCATATATTTAAAGGGTTTTCAATTTTTTTATTATTTTTGCTTTTTGAGAGAGTGAGGATCTCAAGCAGGCTCCAAACTCAGTGGGAAGCCTGATCCAGGGCTCAGTCTTGCTAATGGTGAGATCATGAACTGAGGCGAAATCAAGAGTCAGATGCTCAACTGACTGAGCCTCCCAGGTGCCCCATCCCCCCAATTTTTTACTATAATTTCTAATTTTATTCCACTGTGGTTAGAGACTATCCCTTGTGTGATTTCATTTCTTTTGAATTTATTGAGGATTTTGTTATAACATAACGGATGATATAAACAATGTTCCATGTACCCTTGAAAAGCATATTCTGCTGTTGGGTGAAATATTAAATTGACGTTAGGTCAACTTGGTTTATAGGGTTGTTCAAGAGTTTTACCTACCTGCTGTTCTAATACCTATTTATTCGATACGTTATTGAAAATGAGGTATGTAAGTCTCATTTCAAAAATAGTGACGTGTCTATTGATCCTTTCAGTTAGGTCAGGATTTGCTGCATGTATTTTAATGTCCTTTTGTTTGATTACATATTTTTAGTTGAGATATAACTGACGTAATGACATTAGCTTCAGGTGTAAAACAATTTCAGTAAGTCTAGTATTGACTGTTTTGGATTCTGTTAGGAATGGAATAGTTTTTATTTCTTTTTCAGATGTTTTGTCCTTAGTATATAGAAATGCAACTAATTGGCATCTGTTAATTTTTTTTATCTTGCAACTTAATTGAATTCATTGCTTAATTCCACCAGTTGTTTTGGTTGAGTCTTCTGTATTTTCTATATATAAAAATCACCTCATCTGCAAGTAGTGAGTTTTAATTCCTTCTCCCTGATTTGTATGCCTTTTGTTTCTTTGTCTTGCTTAGTGGCTGTAGCTAGAACTTCCAGTACTATATTGAATAAGAGTGGTGAGAGTGGGGCATCCTTGTCTTGCTCCTGATTTTGGAGGAAAAGTTTTCAGTATTTTGTTTATGTATATTCTTTCTATATTCAAAATGCTGTGTTTTCACCATGAAAAGATGTTGTATAGGGCCAGTTTTTCTTTTGCAGCTATTGAAATGATCATAGGAATTTTATCTTTAAAATTTTTTTAATATTTATTTTATTTTTGTTAGAGACAGAATATGAGCAGGGGAGGGGCAGAGAGAGAGGGAGACAGAATCCAAAGCAGGTTCCAGGCTCTGAGCTGTCAGCACAGAGCTCAATGCAGGGCTCAAACCTGTGAACCACGAGCTTGTCACCTGAGCTGAAGTCTGAAGCTTAACCAACTGAGACACCCAGGTGCCCCATCTTTAATTTTGTTAATATATTATATTAATTTGTCTATGTTAAAATATCCTTGCATCCTAGGGATAAATTCTACTTGGTCTTGGTCTATAATCCTTTTGGTATGTTTTTTAATTTGCATTGCTAATACTTTGTTCAGAATTGTTCCATCTATATTCACTAGGAATATTGGTCTATACTTTTCTTCTAGTGCCCTTACCTGGTATCACGGTCATGTTGGATTTATAAAATAGGTTTGGATGTATTTTCTTAATTCTTTCAAAGAGTTTGACAAGGATTGGATTTAACTTTTCTTTTAATGTTTGGTAGAATTCACTAATAAATCCATCTGATCCTGGGATGTTCTGTGTTGGGAGGTTTTTGACTGCTGATTTTTTGTTTTTTGTTTTTTTTTCATCTTGCATAGTAGTGATCTGTTCATATTCTCTATTTCTTGGTAGCAGTGTTGCTAGCTCGTGTATTTCTAGAAATTTATTCATTTCTTGTAGGTTGTCTAACTTGTTAGGACCTTAAGAGACTATTGTGAACAATTTTATATGCTATGTATTTCTGTAGTATCTGTTGTAAAGTCTCCTTTTTAATTTCTGATTTTGAGTCTTCTCTGGCTACAGGTTTACCAATTTTATCTTTTTGAAAGACAAGAATGGATCAAGTTATTAGTTGTCTGATTTTTATTTACATTATTTCTGTCTTTCTGCTACCTTGGGCATAACTTGTTGTCTTTTTATAGGTGGGTTATATAGTTTGATAAACTTCCTTTTCAGGACTGTTTTTGCTGCTTCCCTTAATGTTTGATATGCTGTGTTTATATTTTTATTTATTTTGAAATTTTCCCCTTTTGACTTTTTCTTTTACCCACTGATTGTTCAGAACTATATTCTTTGTTTCCCCTAATTTGTATATCATCCAAGTCGCCTCTTGTTGTTGCAAACATAGGTGGTATGATTTCAATTTTAAATATCCTGACATGTGTTCTGTGCCCTGTCATATGACCTATCTTGAAAAATGTTCTGTGCTCACTTAACAAGAATGTGGATTCTCCTGTTGGATGGAATGCTTTATATAAGGCTAAGTCCATCTGGTCTAAAGCACAGTTCAATTCCAATATTGCCTTGTTGGTTTTCTGACTAGATGACCTTTCCATTGTTGGCAGTTGGGTACTGAAATCTTCTATTATTTTGTTGTCTATTTGGGGCCTCCAAAATATATATTCACCATTATTGTATCTTCTGGATGCATTGAACCATTTACTGTTATTACATAATGACCTCTTGATAAGTGTTTGGCTTGAAATCTGTTTTGCCTGAGGTAAGTAGAGCTACACCTGCTTTCTTTGGGAATATCCTCTGTGTACTTTATACCTAATGAGTTTCCTAAAAGCAATATATGGTTGGGTCTTTTTTCTTTTTTTAACCCATTCAGCCACTCAGTGACTTTTGATTAAATCCAATCCATTTATCTTGAGAGTGATCACTAATATGTAAGGACTAACTATTGCCATCTTACTGTCTGTTTTCTGGTTGTTTTGTACTTCATGGGTTTCTTACTCTCATTGTGTCTGTCCACCTTTGCAAAATGGTGGTCTTCCATGGTGATTTGCTTGATCTCCGTTTGTATGTGTATGACTCTAGATCTTATCTTTATTCATTTATACAGTTTCCACGCTTATACTATTTGGGTCTTATGTTTTTGATGTCACAATTGGCCTCTTTTTATATTGTGAATGTGAAGACATAATAACTAAAGTCATTAGCACACCATCCTAATACAGAATTCTCTGAATTTAGATGGTTCATATTTTACCTTTGCTAGAGTGCTGTCTACAAAGCTTCCTCTACTTAAAACAGGGTTATTGGGACATAATCTCACTTTAAGTTGAAAAAATCCTAAAAGAGATTTACTTAATACACCTAACGTACCAGACATAGCTCAATTTAGCTTAGATTCAACATGCCGAGAATAGTTATATTAGCCTCCATCTGGGCAAAGTCATCTAACACAAAGTCTATTTGAGAGTAAAGTGTTGAATATCTCAGGTGATTTATTGAATACTCTACTGAAAGTTGAAAAACGAATGGTTGTGTGGATATAGAGTGGTTTTAAGCAAGTATGTTGTTTACCTTCATGACTGCATGGCTGACTGAGAATTATCGCTCACTGCGGCTTGCCAATATTATGAAAGATGATCACATCACAAAATACTAGACCGGAAGGAGACTAGAATTCAATACTCAATGTACTGTTTCTACTGCATGTGTACTGCTTTCACACCACTGTACAACTGAGTAATTGGAAGTCAACCACTATAATTGAGGCACCACCTGCACTTTTCTCTGACTTTTATGTAGTAATTTGTGTCATTTCATTTGAGTTTGAGGAACTGTTTTCAGCAGTTCTTGCAAGGCAGGTCTAGTGGTGGTGAACTCCTTCATTTTTGGTTTGTCTGGGACAGACTTACCCTTGGATATCTGAAGGTTAACTTTGCCAGATAAAGTATCTTGGCTGGCAATTTTCATCTTTCAATACTCTGAATATGTCACTATCCTCTCTCCTGGCCTATTGCGTTTCTGCTGTGAAATCCACTCAGTGTTCTGGGGGTTCTCTGGTAGGCTACTTTCTTTTTCACTTGGCTGGCATTAAAAATGTTTATCATTGATCATAGTTTCATTATATTACATCTTGGAGGTCTTTTTACGTTGAATAATAGTGTTTTCTGTTAGCTTTATGAACTGGTATGTCCACTGTTTTCCCAGTGTTTGGGCAATTCCCAGCTATTATTTCCCTAAATACACTCTCTCTTCCCTTCTTTGCTTCTTCTTTTTCTGGTATAAACATTACTCTTAAATATGCATTTTCTCATCAATACCGATAACTCTTGTAGGATTTCTTGACTTCTTTAAAAATCTTAGTTTGTGCTCTCATTTCTAAATTCTTACCTTCCAGATTGCTTATTATTTGTTTGATCTGATCTGCCCAATTTCATAATTGGGCATTCTAGTGCATTCTTCATCTGATTCATTAAATTCATAAACTCCAGATTTTGTCTGGTTCTGAGTTCACTCAAGTGCCTTTCTGGGTATTCTTGTAGCTGACTGAATGCCTACATGACAGTTATTTGAAATCTTTATCAGTTAGATCAAAATATTCCATGCTTTTGGTTTCGGTTCCGGGAGAATTATTATTTTTTATGATATCATATTATTCTGGCATTTATAGCGTTTGATGGAATATTTCTCTGCCATCTCATTTTAAGTAGTACAAACCTGTATTAGTTGTTGACTTTGTTACAGTTCATCAGACTAGCCATTAAGAACCCTTCTTTCATTTTGCAGAAGATGGCATTATAGCTCAAGTTGTTGGCTTCTCTTTATCTGAGTTGCCTCTGGGGCTGCATTCTTGAACATGTGTTTTAAAAAAGAGCTGGTTGGCAGGAGAAGTTTGGGTTGAACACCTGAAGCTTTGTGGGTGCCCACTGTGTGGTATGAGGACCCTCCCACATTTCCATGGGTAGAACTCTTGCTGGAAACAGGGAGCATGTTCCTTCTCAAGTCTTTGTTATTCTTGTTGTGCATTTTCCTTTCCTTTCTCTCCCCACCAGTCAGAGGACCCTCCTTAGAAGTCATATTGCTTGTGCACCATAAACCAGTCATTCACCAGTTTGCCTTTACACCTCCTCTATGAGATAGGTGACTGTGGTCACCACCAGCAAAAGCGCAGCAGTTTGCAGTGCTGCCTTGGGAGGGGTACAGATTCCTTGAGATCTGTCTTGACATTGCACTCCAGTGACATACCTGGTTTTCCCATCAGGCCAGCTGGACACCCACAAATTTTGCTTTTGTCTTGCAGGCTCACCTTGTTTTGCACTCACCAGTTTTGCTTTTACTCAAATTGCAATGACTAGGAGTGCGGCAGTCTCAGCGACTCCCTTGAATGTGCAGCCCCATCAAAGTCCCATCCACCCACTTCCTGTAGCACAGGTAGGAGGAAATCTAAGTTCTCCAGTTTACTGTGCAGAGGCACCTTTGTTTGGTTACAAAGGACTACTTCAGTCGCAAATAAAAAGGGAGAGAAAAGAATGACTGATGCTGCCATCTCATGCTGATGTCACTGCTATTAAGCATTTTGGCTTATTTTCTTAATGGTTTTCCTGGGAATTACAATTAGCATCTTAATTTAAAACAACCAAAATTCAGATTAATTCTAATTTATACCAATATTATATGAAAACTGGGCTTGATTAAGCCGCTGTCCTTACCTCTCTTCTGTCATATTACCGCCATACGAATTACCACTTTTTGTGTTAGAGCCACACAACTTAGTTGTATAATGACTGCTTTATGCAGTTGTTTTTTAAAACCTACAGAAGAAAAGTGTTACAAACAAATATTAGATAGACTCTTTCACAATATCTACGTGGAGAGGGACATGGGTTAGGAAAGCAGGAGTAAAATCATGGAAACTGAAAATTCAAACAGGTTTGTTAGGCTCTATGTACAATGCAGTACAGATTTGATTCTACTGTGTGAATATACAGGTAGATTATCTCAGAAATATTTAATAAAAACAAAAGTTAAATCTTACATTATAAACTAGTTGAATGTGGAAGATCTTTAAAACGTGGGTAGGTTCTAAAAGGAAAAATGAGAAATTGTTACTTCCTTAATACTATTAGAAGTCTGAGCCTCTCTCCTACTTAATCTTCTATCCTCACCAACAACTCCAATATTCCAATTAATGTGTTTATTGTACGCAGCGCACTTCATGTGCCTGCATTTATCCCTAAAGGGAACATGGTTTGTTACTTTTTTTTTTTTTTAGATTAATCATTCTTTATTCCTCTGGCAGTGCACAAGTATTTTAGTTAATGTAGTCCTCTTCATTTATTGATACTTTCATAGGGTTTGCTTTTGGTATTGGAGCCAAGAAGTCATTGCTGAGACCTGTGTGCAAGTGCTGAGACCTGTGTCCAAGAGTTGACTGCGTATGTGGTTGTTTAGGAGTAATAGTGCTTTAGGTCTTCTATTCAAGTCTTTCATCCATTTTGAGATGATTTTTCCTGTTTGGACTAGGAAGCATTCCAATTTTCTTCTTTTACATGTGGCTATCCAGTTTTTTTCACAACCACTTGTTGAAGAGACTGTCCTTTTCCTATTGTATATTCTTGCCTCCTGTGTCCTAAGTTAATTGAGTATAAATGCATGGGATTTTTTCTGGGCTTTGGAGTCTCTTCCCTTGTTCTATGGGTCTGTTTTGATTACTACAGTTTTTAAATATAATTTAAAATTGGAGAGTGTGATCTATACAGCTTGGTCCTTCTATCTCAAGATTACTTTGTCTTTTCGGGGTCTTTTGTAGTTATGTACAAATTTTAGGATTTTTCTTTTATTTCTGTTTGGAATTTGGATGGGGATTGCTGAGTCTACAGCTGACTTTGAGTAGGAGGGACACTTTAACAATATTAAGCCTTCTGATTCATGAACAGAGAATATCTTTCCAATCATTTGTTTCTTCATTTCCTTTCATCAGCATCTTAAAACTTTGGTTGTACAAGTCTTTCACTTCCTTGGTTAAATTTATTCCTAGTATTTTGTTCTTTATGATGCAATTATAACTGAGGCTGTTTTAATAATTTCTCTGATAGTACATTATAGGTGTATAGAAAAGTAACAGGTTTTTGTACATTGTGTAACGTGCAATTTAACTGTTAGAACTAATAAATAAGTTCACTATTTCTGGTGGAGTTTTTAAGGTTTTATGGATGTAATACCAGGTCGTCTGCACATGGTGACACTACACTTCTTTCTTTCCAATTTTGCTGTCTCCTATATTTCTTGCCTAATTGCTCTGGGTGGACTTCCGGAGCTGTGTTGTGACAATAGGCATACTTCTTGTGTCATTCTTCATTTTTTGAGGAAAAGTTTTCAGCTTTTCACCATTGAGAAGCATGTTAGCTATCAGCTTGTCCTATACTGTGCCTGTATTATGTTGAGGTACATCCTTTCTCTACCCATTTTGTTTAGAGTTTTTGTGCTAAATTTGTGTTGAATTCTGTACCATGCTTTTTTGGCATCTATTGGAATAATCACATGATTTTCTCCTTCATGTTGTTAATATGGTGTACCAGTCACGACAACTGATTGGCAGATGTTGAGTAATCTTTGTATCCCTGGAATAAGTCCCATTTGATGATGGTTTATAAGCCTTTTAATGCATTCTCGAATTTGGTTTGCTTATCATTTATTCAGGATTTTTGCATCTATATTAATCAGGAATTTGGACTGAATTTTTCTGGTGGCATCCCTGCTTGGATTTTATATCAGGTTAAGGCTGGCATCATAAAATGAGTTGGGAATTTGGGGAGAGTTTGAGAGGGATTAGTATTTTCTTTAGCATTTGATATAATTCACCAATGAAGCCATCTATCTCTGGACTTTTGTTTGTTGGGAGGTTTTTGGTGACTGATTTAATCTCCTTGCTTAAAAACCTGTTCAGCTTTCCTGTTTTCGTGATTTAAATTCCCAGAAACATGCAATCTACATATTCATTTCTTCTTGGCTGGTCATTATGTTGTCATATAATTGTTTGTAGTAGCCTCTTAGAATCTTTTGCATTTCTATGGTATTACTTTTAAGATTTTTCTTTCATGCCTCATTTTGGGTCTTCTCTCTGTCTCTGTGGGTCTTTTGATCTAAGGTCAATCTCTCACGGGGCAGCATTCAGCTACCCTGTGTATTTTGATTAAATATAAATAAATAGACTGAATTCTTCAAAGTAATTATGGAGGGGTGTGTGGGTGACTCAGTTAAGTGTCCCTCCTTTGATTTTTGGCTCAAGTCATGATCTCACGCTTTGTGAGATCGACATTCCAGTCCAGCTCTGTGCTGATAATGTGGAGCCTTCTTGGAATTCTCTTAAAATTAACGTATAAACATTAAAAAAATAAATTAGGGATAGGCATGCACTTAATGCTGTTTTGCTAATTGTTTTCTGGTTATCTTTGTACTTCTGTCTCTTCTCTTGTCATTTCATGATTTTCTGTAGTGTATGCTTAGAGTACTTTATCTTTTGTTCATCTACTATAGGTTTTTGCTTTACGGTTAACCTGAGGCTTACCTATAACAACTTACATTTATAACAGTCTTTTTAAAGGCCGTAACAGCTGAAGTTTAAATGTACTCTAAAGCTCTGCGTTTTTACTCTTCTTCCCCTGGCCATAATTTATATTTTTAATGTCACGTTTTACATCTTTTTATCTCGTGTATCCCTTAGCTAATAATTATAGTTACATCTTTGGTCTTTAAACCACAACCTCTACAACATTAAATTATTCTGAATTTTAGTACATATTTACCTTTTCCAGTGACATTTATACCTGATCAGTGTTGTGAGGCTCGTGTGCATTAGAAGAGTAAGAGAAGTCACTACACACTGACTGCATTGCACCTCCAACAAGGCTGGTATAGCACCACAATGAGTGGTTTCCCCTGAGCTTATGGTTCTTTCCCTTGAAAAAAAGAGCATGAGGGGGACATCCTGTGCCCCCCCCCCTAGTGCTGTGGGTCATTTAGGGGAACAAAGACTCTGATCTTGCCCCATGCCGACTGAGGGAGAATCTATGAGCTCCACTACTTGGAAGGTGATTGTGACACTGAAGGGGGTGGGGCCTGCAATGACCACCACTCAGATCCGGGCAGATGGAGTTTAAACCTGCAGAGCCAAAATAGCAGTCCCAACCAACAGTTCTGCTCATCTGCAGGACAAATGGTGGCACTACTTAGGAGTTTCACAAAGCACATAATTCTAAGGATATTATTAAAAAGTTAAGACCTATTTCTAAGTCAATTAAAACCCTTTGGAAAACAAGTAGTGATGGATGTTAAACAAAGACTTCATATGGAGAGTCTAGAGAGTCAGATAAGGACAGAACAGGGTAGACTCTTCAACATAAAATGATAGAACAAGTCTAGGTGATAAAGGTTGGCCCATGTGGGCATTCAAACAAGGAATTTTTCCAGCTCTACACCTTATGTGCTCAGGCAAGAGGGAAATCAAAGCCCCACAATTGTAAGGAGAATATTTCCTGGCCCCGTCTGTCTAGAAGGATTGGCAAGAACACAAGGAGGTTACATACTAAAGCATTGCTGGGAGTTGGGCAAGTAGAGCTGATCACAGCTATGACAAAGCCAATAGGGGTGGAGGAGGGTTCCCCTGCTGGGTCTAGGAAGGGGAATTAATCCACAGCCTCATTTGAAGCTGAGAGTAGCTACTGCCCTGATGCCATAAAACTCCTTTGTGAAAGTTGGGAGTTCCCTTGAGAAGCCCCTCCCTGTCTTGCCCAGACATGGAATTAAAACATAGCCCTCACAGTAGACCCTGGCTCCCCAGTCCCTTCTGAGCAGAGGGCTAGTGACAACATCTGGAAGCTGTATAATTCAGCAACACTCAAGCCAAGATCTGAGCAGGCACGGCAGACAGTCTGCAGAGCAGAGTCAGTGGCCCTGTTCAGTCATGAAACATAGGGTGTGGGTCAGATAAGACCACAAACCAGGGACCCTACAAGCTACAACAACACACACACAGACAACTAAAATGAAATTAGGAAAATTGCATGAATATAAGATGTTTGACAAAGGAACAGAAACCATAAACAACAAGACTACAGAAATCTCAGAGTTGAAATAATAAATACAGTGCCTGAACTGTAGATTTCAAGAGAGAATTTCAAAGGTAAATATAACCTTGCAGAAGAACCAGGCTGTTTGAAATTATCCAATCAGAAGAACAAAAAGTAAAAATAAAGAAAAAGTGAACAAAGTCTGAGGGACCTATGTAACAAAATGAAAAGAAACAATATTTGCATTATGAAAATCCCAGAGGAGAAAGGACAGAAGTTTTGAATATATAAATATATAGTGGCTTAAAACTTTACCTTTGTAGGGAGAGGAATAAACATTCAGATGGATGAGGTCTAAAATAGCTGAAAGGTTGAAATCAATAGGGCTATTCTGAGACATATTTAATTATATTGTCAAAAATCAAAAACAAGAAAATTTAAAAAGCAGCAAAAGAAGTAACAAATAAGGGACCCCACCCCCCCCACAAAGAACTGGATTTTTCAACTTTTCAGACCAGGAGAGAATAGAATAACATATTCAAATATGTCAAGCAAGAAATCTATACCCCGTAAAGCTGTAGTTCAGAAATAAAGGAGAAATAGACTTTCCCAAACTTAATACGGGACCTGCCATAAAAGAACTCCTAAGGAGATTGGAGAAGAAATAAGTAACATCATAAAAACATAAGAAGGTTGCATAAAACTCCCTGGTAATGGTAAATATATAGTCAAAGTTAGGTTTAACATGCTTTGGTGATGTACAACTCAGTTTCTAGTCTAACTTAAAGTGAAAAATGAATGTAGTAAAAATAAAAACATGATTACAATAACTTGTTAGTTATGCAATGTAAAAAAGTAAATTGTAACATTAGTAATCTTAAACATGAGGGGCAGGAGATGACAAAGTATACATCACTTTACTCATTTTAGCACAGTGATATAATTTTAAGGTATTTTATGTATACATCCTGATACACACAAGGGAAAACCCGGTAGCAATTTTATCAAAGAACATGATAAACTATACTGATGTGAAAAGCCATCAAAACACAAAATAAGGCATCAGATAAAAAGAAAGGAACATTGGATCTACAAAAAAATAATACTTCAAAATTTTCAACCAAAGATAGAATGACTGTGAATGGAAAAGAAAACAACATCCAGTGATATCCTGCCTAAAAGAAATTTACTTTAGCCTTAATGATACCCAGGAACTGAGAGTGAAGAGAGGGAAAAAGATATTTTAAGCAACAACAAAAAAAGGCAAGGATAGTTACACTCACACAAAATAGACTTTAAAAAAGATGAAGAATATCATTGTAGGAGTGCCTGGGTAGCTGAGTTCATTAAGCATCCAACTTGAGCTCAGGGTATGATCTCACAGCTCGTGAGTTTGAGCCCCACCATTGGGCTCTGTGCTGATAGATGGGAGCCCGCTTCAGCTTCTGTGTCTCCCTCTCTCTTTGCCCCTCCCCTGCTCAAGCTCTGTCTCTTTCTCTCAAAAATGAATAAACATTAAAAAGTTTTTTTAAAAAAGAGTATCATTGTATAATGATAAAAGGTTCAAGCCAAGATATAACAGTTGTAAATACCTGCGCACCCATAAATCAGCGTACCTAAATCTATAAGGCAAAAACTAACAGAGCGAACAGGAGAAATAAACGGCAATACAGTAATAGAAGGGGACTTTAACATCCCACTTAGAACAATGGAGAAAGACCATCCAGATAGAGAATCAATAATCAAAGAGAACTGAACAACACTGTAGAACAAATGGACCTAACAGAAACACATTGTGCTCCCAACGCCCCCCTGTCCACTATCCTAAAATAAGAAATCTTTAGCAAGCAGAAATGGCATAAAGTGAAGGTGCAATGACCATTTCATAAAAGTGATAAGTCTATTTGTATTTCTTTTGGATGGTGCACACAGGTAGGTCTCTCATAAAAATACAGTGGCACAAAGCAAACTTCTAGATAGTGAAAACTGATTACATAATCTGACAACCAAATATGCTTTCCTTTCAAGTCCACAAGATGCATTTTCTAGGGCAGAACATATCTTAGGCCACAAAACAGGTCTTAGAAAATTCAAGAAACTGACACCATACAAAGTGTTTTCTCTGACCATAGTATGAAACCAGAAACTGATAAATAAGAAAACTGGAAAATTCACAAATACATGGAAATTAAACAAGATTCTCCCAAGCAACCAATGAATCAAAGAAGAAAATAAAGGGGAAATAAAGTTTCCTTAGACACCAAAAAATGGAAGAGCGACATATGAGAACTTAGGGAAAGCAGCGAAAGCATTCCTAAGATGGAAGTTTAGAGCCAAAAATGCCTCCATTAAGAAGGAATACCCCCCATAACCTAACTCTACCCCTGAAAGAATTCTAGAAAAAAGAGTAACAAACCAAACCCAAAGGAAGCACAAGGAAGGTTAAAAAAAATTAGAGCAGCTCTAAATGAAATAGAGAAAAGGAAAACAGTAGAAAAGATTAACCAAACTAACAGTTGGTCCTTTAAAAAAATAAAATTAACAAACCTTTAGCTAGAATACCAAGGAAAAATGAGAATATCCAAATCACCAAATTATAAATAAAGGAGACAAGTGATACCACAAAAATACAATTGTAACAGATGATTATGAACTATAAAACAAACTGGATAACCTAGACAAATGGAAAAATTCTCTGACACATACAATATGCCAAAAATGAATAGAAAGACAAAAAAATGTGAACAGACCAATCACTGGTAAGAGAACGAATCAATCAAAACCCTCCCAAGGAAGAAAAGTCCAGGACGAAATGGCTTCTTGGATGAAATTCAGCAAACATTTAAAGAATTAGCACCGATCCTTCTGAAATTCTTCCAAGAAAGTGAAGAGAAGGCAATACTTCAACCTCATTTTACAAGGCCAGATTTGCCCCAGTATCAACTTCAGCAAAGCACACTACTGGAAATGGAAACTACAGGCCAATATCCCTGATGAGTATAAAAGAAAAAAAAAATCAACAAAATGCTAGCAAACAGAATTCAGCAGCGTAGTGAAGGATCATTCACCATGATCAAGGGGGATTTATCTCTAGAATGCAAGGATGACCCAGCATTTGCAAACCAACCAATATGATCCATTACATTGTTTGATCTCTCGACAGACACACACAAAGTATTTGACAATATGGAACAGTTGTTCATGATACAAGCACTTCACAATTAGGCATAGCAAGAATGTATCCCAACATAAAAAGGCCAGGTATAACACACATATAGTTAACCTGATAATCAATAGCAGAAAGGTAAAAACATGCCCACTCTTGCCACTTCTGTACAACATAGGCACAACTAATGTGATTGCACTTGCTTATGCTTTACAGATAGTGCATTTTTTACAAATTGAAGTTTTCTGGCAAGGCTGCACTGAGCCAATCTCTCAGTGCCATTTTTCTACCATCATTTGCTTGCTTTCTCTCTCTGTATATTTTGGTAATCCTTGCAATGCTTCAAACTCTATTACGTTTTGGCATGATGATCTGTGATCCGTGACAGTGACTTACTGGAAGTTCAGATTAAGCTTAACACTATTTAGCATAAAGGTATTTTTATTATTATTAAAAAATTATGTTTTATTTTTTGAGAGAGACAGAGTGCAAGCAAGGGAGGGGCAGAGAGAGAGGGAGAGACAGAATCCAAAGCAGGCTCTGAGCTGTCAGCACAGAGACTGCTTCGGGGCTCAAACTCACGAACCACAAGACCATAATCTGAGCCAAAGTCAGATGTTAAACTGACTGAGCCACCCAGGCACCCCTAACATGTTTTGTTGTTTTTTTTTTAAACAAAGGTATGCATTGTTCTTTAGGCATAATGCTACAGCACATTTAATAGCCATCTGTATATTGTAAGCCTAACTTGTATATGCATTAGGAAACTAAAAAGTTCATTTGACTAGCTTTACGGTGATATTTGTTTTATTGTGAAGGGTTTCAAACTAAACTCTCTGAGATATGCCTGTATGGTAAGTCTTAGCAATGACAATTAAGCAAGGAAGAAATAAAAGGCATCCAAAGGCATTGGAAAGGACGAAGTAAAATTATTTGCATATGATGTAATACCACATATATAAAACTCAAGATACTCCACTAAACTGTTAGAAATAACAGATAAATTCAGCAGTTGAAGGATACAAAATCAATGTACACAAATCTGTTCTTTATTCTCATAATGCACTATCAGGAAAAGAAATTAGTCCCATTTGCACCTCCCTCAAGGCATAAAATATATGAATACATTTAATGAAGGAGGTCAAAGACATGTATAATGAAAACTCTAAGACACTGGTGAAATAAAGATGCCACAAGTAAATGGAAAGATTTTTTGTGCTTATGCATTAGAAGATTTAATATGGTAAAAATGTCCATATTACCCAAAGCAATCCAGAGATGCAATGAAGTCCCTACCAAAATTCCAATGGCACTTGTCACAGAAATAAACAATCCTAAACTTTGTACGGAATTACAGGGGGTGTGAAATAGGCAAAAAAATCTTGAAAAAGAACCAGGCTGGAGGCATCACACTCCTTGATTTCAAACTAGATTACAAAGATACCCTAATCAAAACAGTATGTTATCATCATAAAAATAGACACACAGATCAAAAGAACAGAGCTTAAAAATAACCCATACATTTATGGCCAGTTCATTTATGAGAAAGGAGGTAAGAATACACAATGGGGAATGGACAGTGTCTTTAACAAATGGTCTTGGGAAAACTGGACAGTCACATGGAAAAGAATGAGGTGGTCTACTATCTTACACCATATGCAAACTTCAATTCAAAAGGGATACAAGACTTGGGGGTAAGACCTGAAACAGTAGTCCTAGAGGACAGCATAGGTGGGCAGCTGCTCCTCAGAGGTCCTGGCAATGATATTTTCGCTGTGAACCCGAAAACAAAGGCAACAACATCAAAAATAAGTGGATTCTCTCTCTCCTCTTTCAGAAATAAACATTTTTTTTTCAATTAACAAGTGGATAAATACATCAAACTAAAAAGTTCTGTACACCATAGCAAATCCTCAACAAAAGATAAAAGCAGCCCAGTAACTGGGGAAAGTATTGGTGAAATACATACCTGATAAGGGGTTAATAACCAAACTATATAAAGAACTCATATAGTACTATAGCAACAAAGAAGCCTCCCCAAATTGGTGGGACAAAAAGGGGAATATAGACTTTCACAACTTACCAAAGCATGAACCCCATGGTGGAAATGTATGTGGCAACCCGTACAGCGGTACGAAGACCTGAACTCTAATTGACAAATTTCTGGAAGCTTAGTGTGTGATGAGCCAGTGAGATAAACAGCAAGGGGGTCCAATCACCGAAGGAGGGGAAGCATATGGCTTTGAGTTTTTACCTCCAGAAGCTTAATCAGCTTCTTACAGAGAACATGAGGGCAAAATCTCCTCTTGACTCTAGCAGGGAGAGGGGAAAATCAATCATTTTGAAATATACCAGTAAACTCTGTTCTTCTTAGCAAGGCCTGCCCTTAGGAGTAATTTTTTTTATCAGAGCCTCATGGGGAAGGCATAGGACTCTATCTGCCTCTGGCCATCCTGTCATACCCACAGTGGGTGGACACTGAAACCCCATGGTTACATTCACAGCCCTGGGACAGAGGTTTACCCAAAGACTGAGATTTATCATAGGAATATAGAATGCTCTCTTCCTCACATATTCTGACTGCATTACTAAAAGCCTATCTAGTACAATTCCTTTTTATGTAGTGCATCATGTCTACCTTTCGACAACAGCAACAAAAATGGAGAAGGCACAGTAAAAGGTAAACACTGCTAAGAGAGCAAGCATCAGGATCAGGCTGTTGAACTGATCAGACTATGAATTAAAAACTAGTATTAATATGCTAAGGACTCTAATGGAAAACAATAGACAGTATGCCTTACAGATGGGTAATGTAGGCAGAGAATTGGAAGTTTTAAAGACAAAAATTTAATAACTAGAGAAAGAGAAGAATGATAGGTGAATGAGAGGGCTAATTCAATATCAAAGGCAACTGATCACTTATATCCATTCTGCTCAACTACCAGAAAAGAAATGAACGAGAGGAGAAAAGGCCTTTTCAGCATTTGTCTGCACTGATTTTATTGTATTTATAGCTGATCTAAAAGATAAATACAAAATTGTTATTTTTTTCCATATATGAAGTGTATTGTCAAATTGGTTTCCATACAACACCCAGTGCTCATGCCAAAAGGTGCCCTCCTCAATACCCATCACCCACCCTCCCCTCCCTCCCACCCCCCATCAACCCTCAGTTTGTTCTCAGTTTTTAACAGTCTCTTATGCTTTGGCTCTCTTCCACTCTAACCTCTTTTCTTTTTTTCCTTCCCCTCCCCCATGGGTTTCTGTTAAGTTTCTCAGGATCCACATAAGAATGAAACCATATGGTATCTGTCTTTCTCTGTATGGCTTATTTCACTTAGCATCACACTCTCCAGTTCCATCCATGTTGCTACAAAGGGCCATATTTCATTCTTTCTCATTGTCACGTAGTACTCCATTGTGTATATAAACCACAATTTCTTTATCCATTCGTCAGTTGATGGACATTTAGGCTCTTTCCATAATTTGGCTATTGTACAAAATTGTTATTAAAAATGCCACAAAGTAATAATGATTCTGATGTCCCGATAGTTATATACCACAAAATATGGTGTTGAGATGCCCTCAGTGGAAAATACTTGGCCATTTTTACCCCTGAAGAACTGACCATAAAATTTTAATTTTTCATTATTTATGGATTTGGGTGTATATATATTTTCTTTTCAAAAATCTTTTCATGGGTACATGGATGGCTCAAGCAGTTGAGCATCTGACTTCAGCTCAGGTCATGATCTTGCATTCATGTGTTTGGGCAGTGTGTCTGGCTCTGCGTTGACAGCTTGGAACCTGGAACCTGCTTCAGATTCTTTGTCTCCCCCTCTCTCTGCCCATCCCCTGCTCTCTCTCTCTCTCTCTTTCTCTCTCTCTCTCAAAAAGTGAGTAAACATTAATAAAATAAAAATTTTTATATCCATGCTCTGCCTATCCTTTAACACGCACCCCCCCCCCCAAACGTCAAAAACACAGCTGTAAACTGCAAGCTCTTGATTCACATATGGTCAGTACGTTCTTCATTACAACATTGCAGTCTTCACTGCCACAGACAGTAGCTTTAACGGTTGCAGAGGCCTAATGGTTAATTGCTGTGGAGATGCTCTCCTGGTCAAGTTCTTGAACAGGTAATATGATCCACCTCACTTCCTGAGCTTCCACTCACATGCACAGCCACTCTCCATTAACCCAGGGTCTCTGTCAGGGTGTCCAAGTCCAAACACCTTGGAAGGTTCATTCATATACTGAGAAGAAAACCAGACTCATAGTCTGCTTTCTAGGGTCTAAATCCCCAACTCAGTCTCCTGCTGTCCACTTTAGGAGTCCTCCTTTGAGGCCAGTAATAACCTTTAATGCATAGAAATTTGGTTGCGAGCCACTGAGGGCTAACTCAATGAAGTCCTTTGACTTTGGTTTTGGGGACAGAGATCCTAGTCTTTGCTTCTGCTTCTGTGATATGTTGTAGCCTGAACTTGGAACATAGGCAAATTGTGGAAGTTAGTCTCCCTTTGCCAAAGGTGAATGGCCAACCGCCAAGGATAAAATTTCCATGCCAAAAAATACTTGGTACCTGATGGTAAGGAGGAACAGGCTCTCCTAGGGGCTCTCTGCATACACCATACAGTTTTAAGTATTTTTTGTGCCTAACATAGGAGCACTGAAATATAAAAAGCAAATATTTATGGACCTAAAAGAAAGATTGGACAGCAATATAATAATAGGAAGGGGCTCTACTACTCCACTTACATCAAAGGGTAGATCATCCAGATAGAAAATCAATTAGGAAACATTGGCCTTAAAAGGACACATTAGACCAGATGGATTTTACAGCTATATACATAACACTCCTTCCAAAAACAACATATGTACATTCTTAAATGCACATAGAACATTTTCCAGTATAGATCTTACATTAGGTGCTAAAACAAATCTTAACATTTTTAAGTAAAATGAAACCTTATCAAGCATCTTTTCTGATTACAGTGGTATGAAACTAGAAATTAATGACAAGAGGAAACTAGAAGAATGACAAATATGTAGAGATGAAACCACCTGCTGTTCCAAAGAGTGAGTCAAAGGAGAAATCAAAATAATTGAAATGAGTGGAAAGGGAAATACAACATATCAAAACTTATAGCAACAGCAGTTCTACTGGGGCAATTCATCGTAATGAATGCCTACATCAATAAAAAAGAAAAAAAAAACCCAACAACCTAACTTTATACCTCAAGGAATTGTAAAAAGAATAAACAATGCTCAAATTTAAATAAACAATGCTCAAATTTAAAAATACAAAATAAATGCTAATAGAAAAGGTAAGTGAAACTAAGAGCTGATTCTTTGAAAAGATAAGCAAAATGGATAAAACTTGAGCCAGAATCACCAAGAAAGTGAAATAAATAAGAATAAATTTAACCAAGGATGTGAAAGACCTCTACAATGAAAGTTGTAAGACACTGATGAAATTGAATAAGACAAATCAATGGAAAGAAACTTTGTGGTCATGTGTTAGAAAAATTAATATGGTTGATATGTCCATACCATCCAAAGAAATCTACAGATTCCAAACAATCCCTATCGAAATTCCTGTAATTTCTCACAGAAATAAAACAATCCTAAAATTTGTACATAACCATCTAAGACTTCGGAAAACCAAAGCAATCTCAAGAAAGAGCAAATCTGAAAGCATAACGCTCCACATTTTTCAGGCAAATGGGAAAGCTCTCCTAGAGAACCTGGAAGGCAAATTGAATCCTTCCCCCATTTGTTTCCTTCACAGAGAAGAAAGAGACTTCAGCGTTCAATTGACATCATTGCCTTCTCTCTTGAATCCTGAATTTGAAATCTAGAGACAATCAGAGTGTTGATGGTATTTTCTTGAAAGGTTGATCTGTTCACTTGGCCATCATCCTAGTTTTAACTGTGGGCAGTAAAACTCATTCATGTCAATGGCTGCACTGAGCCTACTAGATAGATAGATGTATGTCTGTATGTGTGTCTTTATGTGGATGTATACATATATGTTAACATAGCCAACATTACTGATTATACAGGGTTCTTCACAGGAACAAAACCAGCAGGGGGGTGTCTATGTATGTTTATGTGTGTGTGTGTGTGTGTGTGTGTATATATATATATATATATATATATACATATACATACATATATATATACACATATAATGTATATAAATATGTATATCAATAAATATATAAATCTCTATTTTTAAAAAGGAAATATAGATGACTAATTTCCTTCCACTGTTCTCCAGTACTTTTCCATTAGCTCACCCTCACACTTAAAATCTGTCTTCTTTGTGTTTCAGCAGAGTTGAGTTCAATTTCTCACTCCTATTGCAATAGTCCTGAATATTAACAAGTGTCTGGTACAGTTTTCTTTTACACACACACACACACACACACACAAAGTTTCAAACAAACATGGCCCAGTATAGGAATACGAGTTGACTAGTACGATTTTGTATGAATGATAGGCACAGTCCCTTTGAGTTCAGTTGACTTTGAAGATTATAAATTTATGGTAAGAGCAGTCTATCAAACAACTTTGTGCAATGGGACTTTGTCCTACTGTTTTTAATTAAGAGAAAGTGGATGGGAGAATCTAGTGAGGTTAGAATTTGGCAAGCTGAATGAGTTGGAAAGAGGTTAAAGCAACAGAGTTTAAGAGTATGGTCAAAATCTTTGTGAAGTGATGAAGCATGGATTCTAGGTAAAAGAAGGAAGTGAGTGAAAAACAGAACTGTTGTATAGAAAAAAATAGAATGTCAATAAAGAAAATCAACACAATGATCACATTTTATAAATACACATTCAAAATGAATTCAGCAGTTTTAAAAAAACTACACTGAGGCATTCATATTATAGTTGAGAAAGACAAGAATGACTAAAAGGTAATAGGCAAATAAAAATATTAGGATTAAAGTTAAAAGAATACTCTTTTTAATGATGCAAAAAATATTTAATATAATTCAGTCTTATTTATGAACAAGCTCTTAATGAACAGAAAGCCCATCTCCCTCATCCTGAGCAAAGTTACTCATAAAGAAAATTTTAAAATTCTTTGCATTAAAAATAAAAGGACAGGAATGTCAGTATCACAACTTTTATGTAAACTTGTCCTGAAGGTTCTGGCCCATACCAGGATCAAGAGAAAGTAGAGGATTGTAATGGAAGATACAAACAATTAATTGGCAATAAGATCAATGTTATAGGGCAACAGTGAGAGAGGGAAAAACTCGACTTAAAACGTATGAATCTCAGAGAATCCTGATATTTGTGGCTATTTTGTTTTGTTTGTTCACCATTAAGAGGTTAACTGTTATAAAGTTATACAATAGATAGGAAAAAAAAAGAAATTTTGTCTTCCTGGTAACAAAAGACTTAAGAGAGGAAAAGACTTACTTGAAGAGCTAAAATGGAAAAGATGTCATCAGGAAAATGTTTCTTTATTGTAAAATACCATAAATAACTTTTAGAGGACATAGGAATTAGGAAGCTTGTGGAACTACATAGGTAACAATGATTAACAGATTTACAGAAGTAGACATCAACTAGATTATCAGTAGTCAGGAAATGTTACACCTTGGGCTTTGATGAAATTAAGGGTCACAAGCTAGATATGGCTCGATATTCTCCTCAAAGAGGACGGACATAATACTTAATAACTTGCCCACCAATACCTTCTGAGTAACTTCTAATGGAAGTGTTGCGCTTTCAACATAGCCTACTTTTGCCTCTTTAATATCACACACTCCTCTGCAATTTCTGTTATACTACAGCTACACGGGCACAGGGAACTGATCTTTTTTCCCTACCTTTGACTTTACTTTCAAATTTTAAATAAGACTTAATCCCAAGAAAGATTAAAACATCATTCAATATCTTCTAGTGTTTTAAACATTATCACCAATTTTTTAAAGTTTATTTATTTTGAGAAAGAGAGATGGGAGAGGGGCAGAGAGAGGGAGAGAAAGAATCCTGATGTGCAGCTCAAACCCATGAACAGTTAGACCTTGCCCTGAGCCATAATCAAGAGTTGGACACTCAACTGACTGAGTGTCCCACATTATCACCCCAACATTATCACTAAAGGCCTATTTAGCTGGAGAATTTGGGGTACAGAGTAGATTGAGACAACAAATAGTTTCAGTGACTTTAGAGATGGTCCTACTACACTCAGGGAAACCCTGAGCCCTCAGCCCTACACTCAACCCTACCCATCATTGAATCCAGCCTTCAGCCTGCCCAACCAGGAAACCTAACCAGGCTACGAGAAGCTGTGTCACCCATCTAATAGCTCTACTTACAGTGTCACTTGAATAAAGAGCACAGCCCCTAGCTTTCCCTATCTGCAGTGCAAAACCAATGACCTCATCAGACCAAGTAATTCAGTACACACTCAACAGATTTGCAACCCCAAACAATGAGCCTTATAGGCACTGAGGGGTCCAGTCCTGCTAACTTGTCAGGACAGGGAAGCAAATTCTTATTTCCATTCTTATTCAGTGTATTACCCAGTCCTGACCCTCTCGTACACCTGACCAGAAAGTTCAGGCAACTACGGCAACATCCTACAGCTTCGCTTGGGTATGGAACCAAGCCAGCTGTCTTGTTCAACTGTTCTCATCCAGTGGCACACCCTTCCATCACCAACATCAGGGCTCTGTCACCTCACCACAATAGCTGACCTGCCTGTCCAGGACATCATCAGCATTCATTCCCAGACACCCAAACGAACTGACTCATGATGATTGATCTTGGCCAAGGCAAACTTGTAAAGTCTGGAAGAGGAGCCCTATTCCCCGAATGTTCAGCTATCAATGTAAAACAAGAAAAACAAAAACTCAAGTAAATATGACACCACGAACAGGAATAAAGTTCCGATAACTGTCCCCGAGGAAATGAGTATATGTGAACTGTCAAGAAAGTCAGAATAATCCTAAGAAAGTTTAGCAAACTATAAGAACACACAGACAACAACAGAAAGTTTGGAAAACAACACATGAAAAAAACCAAGTTTGATCAAAAAACAGAAACCACCAAAAAGAAAACCAGAAATCTAAGAGCTGAAAAATATAGTAACTGAAAACTTCCATACAGACTTGCAGAAGATTTGATTATCCAGAAGAAAGAATCAGTGACCTGGAGAATATGGCATTTATAATTAGAGTAGCAGGAGAGGGGGGGAGGAAGAGAAGGAGGAGAAGAAAAAAGAAGAAAGAGCCTAAGGGCCTTATGGGATAAACAGCAGTATATGTATACCTTGGAGGTGTTGGGGATTTGATTCCAGACCGCCATAATAAAACAAATGTCACAATAAAGCAAGAGAAATTTTCTGGTTTCTCAGTGCACACAAAAATTATGCTTGTCTATACTGTCATCTATTAACTGTCATAGCATTATGTCTAGAAGTACAATGTACATACATTAATTAAAAAAATTCTTTGTTGCTAAAAAAATGCTAACCATGAACTGGCCTTTTAGTGCAGACAGATGGAGCACACTCCCTGTCTGGAACTTAGCACAGCACTGGGCACGTAGTAGGTCGTAGGTAAATGTTCACTGAACTGAATTGGTAAGTTCTGATAGGATAGTGAAATCAAATAAACTCATAATATACTTTCATGGTTTAAAAAATAGATACTTGAGAAGATCAAAGTGAATGACAAATCAATGAAATATATTCTGATTTTTTTAAGTCATTACTCTTTTCCCTCCTGCCCCCAATATGTATCATTCCTACTTTTGATCATTTAGTAGATGGTCTAGTAACTTCACCTCTTGATGCTCAGCACTCGTATTCCCTTACGTGTTACTGCTTGTAGGATGTTCGAATACATTGTGCCTAACATTCTAAATGAAAGAAAACCATTACTATTTTATTGCCCATCTGATTCAGTATACCTATTCTCAAAATAGTGTTGTTCCTTTCTTGTCAGACAGAAAAATCAATGTTATCCTGTTTATCATTCTTTGTGAGGGAAGAATGCAACTATGTTTCTGCTGGAAGAACCTCTAGTAAGGTAAAATCGGTTCATAATGGTAAGTCCGCTTTAATACTCTTTAAGTGCAAAAGTACAGTCCAAGAAGAAAAGTGCTTTATTGTCTTTTAAGGCTAGTCATAGGCAAGCTTAACTTGCTTCCTGAAAGTTATATGTGAACTAGTGTATCGTATCAGAACACAGCCTCCTTTTCAGGAGCCACCATGATGGAAATCCACCTAGACTTGTTCTATCATTTCATGTTGAAGAGTCTACCCTGTTCTGTCCTCATCTGAGCTCTTTCACTAGAATGTCCATATGAAGTCTTTTTTTTTCTACTTGAATTTAACATCCATCACTATTTGTTTTCCAAAGTGTTTTAACTGACTTAGAAATATGTCTTAACTTTTTAATAATATCCTTAGAATCATGTGCTTTGTGAAACTCCTGAGTAGAAATAGGCAAGGCATCCCTTCCTACTTATTTATAAGGACAATGCAATTTATATGATGGAATCCTTTATTATAATTAAAAAGGTTATAAAACAGTATTTGGTGATATGGAAAAACATGAACAATACACACCAAAAGAAAAAGCTTATTACTGTACAGAGTATGATTCTTTGTGTTAGCATAGATGCATATATACAGAGAAGAAACAAGGAAGACACACACCACAGTATTAACAGTGGCTGTTTCTGGGTGACAGTTTTGGATGATGTGGGGAACATGGGGGAGGTGTGCCCCTCTCTTCCTAAGTTCTCTTTTTTTGAGCATATATTACCTTCTGATAGAAGAAAAAAGTAAAAGGTTTGTCCCTTAAGGTCATCTGTTGAGCAACAGAAATTTCATTGTAATATGAAATAGGACATTAAGAGAAATAAAGCTATGTAATTAACAGATTTTTCAAGTTATCATCTGTCTTGACATTGTTCCCTCATTAAAATAATTTCTTTCACCAGAAGACTCCTTGCTGAGGGACCAAGACTGGTTTTTAGCTCAACCTAGTTTGTTGAAGGGTATAGGGTGGCAGCAATGATTTGGTTTCTTTATATGAAATAAATATTTGAAATTTATATGAAATAAATTTCTTTATATGAAATTAATTCAGAGAAGGAACACTCTTCAGGTTAGACTCAGCAAGAGATGATAAAATAGTTTTGGTACTCATTTCTGTCTAGCACCATTGATTCTCTGGGTGAGGTGGTTTCCCAGTGACCTTGAGTAGCTCAAAAGATGGCTAGTTACCATCACTGGATGTTGACAACACAATGTGGCTTGTATAGAATGTAATGCATTCTCTGATCCTAGAGGTAAGCCTTCATTTTAATTTGCAATATAGTTACTAAACTATTGTGCTATGCTGTATCATGTGATTATTGAAGAACCTAAGGTCTTTTTAAAGAAAAACTATTAAAAGAAATTTATGTTGACTGGCATCAGAACAACGACCAAGAATTTTTTCCCCCAACACAGTATCATTAGAGACACAATATTAAGATAGCATTTCCCCCTCTTTCCATCTCCCTCCTGTTCTCCCCCCTGTACTGGGTGGTGGGTAACTGTTCCATCTGGAGAAGGAAGTCTCCAAAGTAACCAACAAGGATGCAGTAAAGCTTAGATATTAGAGAAGAAGGATGCCTTCTTAATTTTCTGTTTTAAAAGCACTTTGTAAGAGTAATACTCCAGAACATTAGCCATTCATTTATAAAAGATTTGAGTAGAAAATACGACATGAATATAATCTCTCTCACTTTATTACAGTTCCTTTGTCCTCTCAATTATATGAACATATTAATAGATGAACTTCATAGAGAAAAGACATGATAAAAAATAATTTAAGGTTTTAATGCTCATTTGACTTCTTCCCCATGTAAAACAGTATCTATGGTTATTAAAAGCAGAACTAACCCTGTAAACATTAAATACGTATATGGAAATATTATAGCTACCTGGTGCTTCATGTTTAAGATATATGTTTCAGATCTTAATATTTTGAAATTTGGAAACAGAGGGGCAGAGCTAGCTTAAAAGTAGTCAAGGAGATCAGCAGTGCATTTTCACATTAGAGCCTAATACCTTTATATGGTTCCACATGCTATTATTTTCTTTCATTTGTGGATTGTATTCGTTGTAGAATACATGAAGGACATTTCTTCCAACGGCCATTCTTAAACTTTTGGTTTATACTTTCACACGTGACCTACCCTTCTGCTTCTAGGTTCCCTGGCTGGTAGTAGTAAATGAAGCAGATGGGAGTGTGGGTATTTTTTTCCTCCCAGACATTGTGCGAGCCCTGGTACTCACACCTGCGGGTTTAAATGCCGCTTTCTGGCCTTTCACATAGTGTGTGGGGAGAAGAGGTGGGCGGAGCAATCAGCGGCTTCTCTACCACCCATCTACACGTTACAGCTTCATGTGCTTTACTTTCTAAACTATTTTCATTTTGTGTATTTTTTTTCTTTAAAGTCCATTTGTTTATTTTGAGAGATAGCATGAGTGGGGGAGGGTAGAGAGAGAGAGTGAGAGAGACAGAGTCCTAAGCAGGCTCCACACTAGTACAGAGCCCAACGTGGGGCTGGAACTTATGAACCTTGAAATCATGGCCCGAACAGAAGTCACATGCTCACCTGACTGAGCCACCCAGGCACCCCTGGTAGCTTTGTGGTTTTAAAGTTTTACTCCTCTGCTTTGGTAAGAGAGAAAAGTTTATATAAACTATGTTGATTTAGGAGCCTTCTATCAATACCCAGTGGTGCCTGAATAATGGACGATTCATTGCCATATTCATCCAAGCTAAGATCTTTTCCGTTTTGCTTTATTTTCAGGACTAATAACTGGAAAACATAGACAAAAAAATTCTTTGAGCTCTAACTACTGAAAACTTCAGCTACCCTTTAAAAAAAGTTACTACTATTTTGAGTACATAAAACAAAAGACCTAGACACCTGCATATAAACTTTTTTCCATTGATACTATCAAAATTACATTAATTATCAATGGGCATTGAGGGCTAACCTCATTTTCTTCCAGAGTTTCTCTGAGTAACCTCTCAGATCACAGTCAGGGAGCATGCAGAGAGTGAAGGCGGGATCTTTGGACAAGAGAGGTTGGTGATTTCCCTGTGTCCCATGTTTAGTAGTGAAACATGGGCTGAAGGGGGCCTAAAACTGCCCACTGTCTCTTCTTTCTGTCACTCCCCCTCTCCACCCTTGTGAAGTGCAAACAATTCAGCCTTGGGCTGCACAGACTTCCACCAAGGTGTGCCAAGACATCCCAAGACAGCAGACTATGACATATACTTTGAACTCTTCCAAGTATTAAAGTGCACATACTGTAGTACTGATTTTTCTTCAAAAACCAACCAAAGTAGCTAAAGCTAGTTTTTACAGTTGGTGTATAACTGAAAGATACTCGCTCTAAAGGAATCCCAGTGCCAGCAAGAAACATATCCCATTCACTCAATGGGAACACCAAGGACGTGATTTTAGTAGAGCTAACACAGGACCTAGAGACTGTCACCGATATACATTGTAGAGACCTAACCCACATCTACTGACTCAAAAACTCTACAGATAGGACCCTGGAAACTCATTTTCAAATTTCAGGTGTCGGCAAACCTCAAAGTCATGTTAAATGTTATACTCAGGAAACATTGATAATATGACAAAATGAATGTGAATGTGATATTGCTTACAGCATAATTTGTAATAACCTAAAACTGGAAATAACCCAAATATCTGTAAGCAAACAGTGAACAGATTTCATTGCATTCATTCCCCAGAATGTTATGGCACCTTAACAGTGAACACACATAGCTGTATTCATCAGGGAAGGAACTTCACAGACCCAACAGCAAAGGAGCAAGGCCAATCCAGAGTGTGAATACATTTAGACAGAACTATACAGCTCCTTCATGCACATTAGGAAAAGGCCTCAACCCCGGACAGACTCATCCCCCACAGGCACGTAACTTGGTACCTTAAAAAAAAAAAGATCTCTTTTCAGGCGGCTGGCTCTGAGCCAAGCCACACAGTTTGCCCAGTGGAATTAGGCTGGATTTCAGCTCTTTTCTGCCCAGGAGGCTAAAATTGTTTGTGCACTGCAAAGTCAGAGTAAACAAGTTCTTTATCCTCTCTATGCCTTGGTGTCACAAACCAGAAGAATGTTGAGTTGGATGAGTTTCCATTTTCATCCAGATGTGATGTTTCAAAAATTCTAAGTCATTAAATGGTCCTCTGTGGGGACGAATCCTGTTCCACAGCCAGAATATGAAATGTAATTTACCAGTGAAAAAACACTGTAAACATAGGGATGGGTGAATTCGAATTCTCTACGATATAGTTTGTATAATGCTGTGGACTTCGGAAAATTCTCTGTGTTCCTAATAACTGGATCACAAACATTTGGAGCTGAACTCCCTTGGAACACAGCAGCAGCGATTTAGAGGCTCACGTGCATGGGACAAGGAATGGTACAAGCATCAAACTATGGGTTCAGCCTGGTTAGCCTGCTCCCCATGATCCTCTAGGAGCTGAGTGTGGGCAGGCTGCTTACTTCATGTAGCCTCTAGGCCACCAACTTTAGAATAAGGAGGCTAACACAGTCCCAGAATCTCTGCAAAGATACCTTAAGTTAAAACCAAAAGCATGAGTGAAAACTGTGGACTATAAGGCACCATACCCAGGAGAAGCTGTGTCAGGTGGGTATTTATGGAATAACCAGTGTGAATCACTTTTAGAAAACATCCACTGTTATGTGAATAAAAGGTACCAGTGGTTATTCTTTCTGTTGGATGATAGACTCAACTTCCCATTTAGGATACCGATTTGATATAATAATATTTTCTCTTTTTCAAAAAGCGTTTTGCTCCTTGTCAAACTTAACTTGGACTGGCAAACGAGCCTAAGTATCTACATACACAGCTGATAAGTATGCAATCTCACGGAAGTATCTATCATTTTTGAACGCTTTATTTTTTTATAGATTGCAAATCTCTTTGAAAAGTCTACTGTCTTCTAGTGTCTGATGACAAAAGAGGAAAAAAGCTACTGTCATGAGAAAAATGGTAGCTCTGTTTCCCACAAACCATGTCAAAATATCCTAGCCAGATAAGTATAGGTGTTATGTGCAGTTATTCTTAAACATGGTATAATGCTTCCTTTTTTTAAATTTAGGTAATTACATACAGGCATACCTCAGAGATGCTGTGCATTCAGATCCAGACCACAAGAAAGCGAATATTGCTGTAAAATTAGTCAAAGGGACTTTTTGGCGCCCTGGTGCATATAAAAGTTATGTTGCCAGTACAGGTTAGTATAATAAGTGTGTAATAGCATCATGTTTAAAAGACAATGTACGTATCTCGTTAAAAAAATCCTTAATTGCTCAAAAATGTGACCTGTCATCAGAGCTAGTGAGTTGTCATCTTTTTCCTGGTAGAAGGTCTTGCTTTCATGTTGGTGGCTCTTGACCCATCAGGATGGTGGCTGCTGAAGGTTGGGTGGCTGTGGCAATTTGTTTTACATGAGATAGCAAGAAAGTTGGCTGCACTGACGGACTCTTCCTTTCACAAGCAATCTCTCTTGCATGTGATGCTGTTTGATAGCATTTTATCCACAATACTACGTCTTTCTAAACTGGATTCAAATCTCTGAAACCTGCCTACTGCTTTTCAACTAAGTTTATGTCATATTTGAAATCCTCTGTTGTTTCAAAATCTTCATAGCGTCTTCATCAGGAGTAGATTCCACCTCAAGAAACCACTTTGTTTGCTCATTCACAAGAAACGATTCCTTATCCATTAAAGTTTCCCCATGAGATTGCAATCGTTCAGTTATAGTGACAGGCTCCATGTATAATTCTAGTTCTCTTGCTGTTAACAACACATCTTCAGCTATTTCCTCCATAGGAGTCTTGAGCCCCTCAGTCGTTCCTGAGGGTTGGACTCAACCTCTTTGAAGCTCCTGTTAATTTTGATATTTTTACCTCTTCTGATGTTCTGGATGGCACAAATGTTCTGAATGGCATCTAGAATGATGAGTTCTTTCCAAGAGGTTTTCAATTAACTTTACCCATATCCATCAGAAGAATAACTCTTTATGGCAGCTATAGCCTTACAAAACGTGTTTCTTAAAAATGAGACTTGGAAGTTGAAGTTACTTCTTGATCCATGGGCTGAAGAATACATGCTACATTAGCAGGAATCAACACAACACTGATCTTGTACATTTCCAGCAGAGCTCTCGGGTGACCAGGTACTTTATGAAAAAGCAGTGTCCACAAAATATCAGTGTGCATAAAATATTCAGTAAACGATGGTGGAAACAGGTTTTCTGTCACCCAGGGCTTTGTTGTTCCATTTAAAGAGCATACACAGACTATTTTTAGCATAATTCTTAAGGGTCTTAGGATTTTTGAAATGGAAATGTGCATTGGCTTCAACGAAAAGTCATCATCTCTCTAAGTCCCTAACAAGAGAGTCAGCCTTTATTTTTTTGTGTGTCTATTTATTTTGAAGGAGGCGGGGGGAGGGTATGAGGGAGTAGGGGAGGGGCAGAGAGAGCAAGAATCCCAAGCAGGCTCTGCACTGTCAGCGCAGAGCCCAACACAGGTTTCAAATTCACAGACTATGAGATCGTGACCTGACCTGAAGTCAAGAGTCGGACTCTCAACTGACTGAGCCACCCAGGTGCTCCCAAAGTCCCCACGTATGTAACTCCAAACAGGAGAGTCAGCCTGTCTTTCATAGCTTTGAAACTAGGCATTGACTTCTTCTCTTTAGCTATGAAAGTCCTTGATGGCATCTTCTAATAAAAGCTATTTTGTATACATTGAAAATCTGTTGTTTAGTGTTGGCACCCTCATGAACATCTTACCTAGATCTTCTGGAAAACTTGCTTGCAGCTTCTATATTGGCACTTACTGCTTTATGATGTACTTTTATGTTATGGAGATAGCTTCTTACATTAAACCTTATGAGCCAATCTCTGCTAGCTTCTAACTTTTCTTCTGGATAGTCAACACTTTTAGCTTTCACAGAATTGAAAAAAGTTAGGGCCCTGCTCTAGATTAGGCTTTGGATAAAGAGAATGGTGTGACTGGTTTGATCATCTATTCAGACCAGTAAGACTTTGTATCAGTAATAGGCTATTTTACTTTTCTATGATTCATGTGTTCATTGGAGTAGAACTAATAATTTCCCTAAGAACTTTTCCTCTGCATTCACAAAAGAACCATTTGTCTTGAGAGGCCTAGGTTTGGGCCTGTCTCGGCTCTCAACATGTCTTCCTCACTAAGCTTAAATATTTCTAACTTTTAATTTAAAGTGAGAGATGTGTAACTTTTTATTTCACTTGAACACTTGGAGACCAATGTAGGGGCATTAAATGGCCTAATTTCAATATTGTTGTCTCTCATGGAGTATGAAGCCCAAGGAGAGGGAGAGATTGGGGGAGCAGGAAGACGGTGGTTTGTGCAGCAGTCAGAACACACACAACATTTAGTGATTAAGTTCACCATTTGAAGGGTGGCCCAGTGGGTTAGGTGTCCAACTCTTGATTTTGGTTCAGGTCATGATCTTACAGTTCGTGGGACTAAGCTGTACAGTGGGCTCTGTGCTGAGCATGGGCCCTGCTTAGAATTCTCTCTCTCTCTCTCTTTCTCCCCCCTTCCGGACTCATCCTCTCTCTCTCAAAGTAAATAAATAGAAGAAATTAAGTTCACCATTTTTTATGAGAACAGTCTATGGTACCTTAAAGTAAGTAGAATAATAACATCAAAAATCATTCATCACAGACCACCGTAACAAATATAGTGACAATGAACAAGTTTGAAATACTGTGATAATTACCAAAAAGCAACATAGAAACAAGTGAACAAATGCTGTTGGAACATAAAAGGTACCAAGAGACTTGCTTGATGCAGGGTTGCCCCAAATGCCCAATTTTATTTTTTAAAACTTTTTTTAACGTTTATTTATTTTTGAGACAGAGAGAGATAGAGCATGAACAGGGGAGAGGCAGAGAGAGAGGGAGACACAGAATCTGAAACAGGCTCCAGGCTCTGAGCTGTCAGCACAGACCCCATCACGGGGCTCGAACTCACCTACCGCGTGAGATCATGACCTGAGCCGAAGTCGGACGCGTAACAACTGAGCCACCCAGGCACCCCCAAATGTCCAATTTTAAAGAAATTCACTATCTGTGGAACACTAGAGAGTAAAGTACAATAAAATGAGGTATGTCTGAATTTGCATTATGGGAATTCCAGAAGAAGAGAAAGAGAAAGTTTAGAATATATATTTAAAGCAATAATGGCTGAGAATTTGTGATACCTGTGAAAATAAATGCACATTCCAATCACTGAGGCCCAACACATTGCAAATAGGTAGAACCTGAATAGGGCTACACCAAGACACATGACTCAAACTCACAAAACTCAAAAAGAAAAAAAAATTAATTTCAAAAGGAATAAGAGAAAAATTACAAACATGCACCTATTGGCAGATTTCTCAACGAAATTTTTTTAACCTAGGAGAGAATGAGATGACATATTCAAAATATTCAAAGAAAAAAAAATGGCAACCATAAAGTCTATCCAGTGAGGCTTTCTTTCAGAATTGGAGGGATAAAGACTTTTCCAAACAAAAAAAATCTGAGGAAATTCATTACACTAGACCTGTCTTACAAGATAAACTATAGGGAGTTCTCCGAGAGGAAAGACATATTGACACAAGAGCATAAAAGGTAGAATAAAAATTACTAGTAATGGTATATATAATCATATATTCTATAATATGATAATGATGATACATAATACACTTAAATTCTAGTTTAAAAATTAAAAAATGAACTAGGGTAACTGGATGACTCAGTTAAGTGTCTGACTTCAGCTCAGGTCATGATCTCCGTGAGTTTGAGCCCCACATTGGGCTGTCTGCTGTCAGTGCAGAACCCACTTTGGATCCTCTGTCCCCTCTCTCTGTGCCCCTCCCCCATTTGTGCTCACTCTCTGTCAAAAATAAACATTAAAAAATATTAGTAAATAAAGAACTGGTAAAAGTAATCATAGCCACAATAATATGTTATTAGTCACACAATATAAAAAATATGTCACCTGTATTAGAAATAACCTAAAAGGGGGTTAAATAGTAAAAGTATAAAGCTTAGGAATTCTATTAAAATTGAGTTGCTAGTGGGGTGCTGGGTGGCTCAGTCGGTTAAGCGTCCAACTTCAGCTCAAGTCATGATCTCACAGTTCATGTTCCAGCCCTGTGTCAGGCTCTGTGCTGACAGTTCAGTGCTTGGAGCCTGTTTCAGATTCTGTGTCTCCCTCCCACTCTGCCCCTCCCCCATTCCTGCTCTGTCTCTCAAAAAAAAAAAAATTAAAACAAAAATTTTAAATTAAGTTGCTATCAGCTTAAAATAGCGTTATACTTTTAAATACATTATGTAAGCTTCATGGTAACAACAAGGAAAAACCTGGAGCAGTTACACAAAGGAACATGATAAAGAGGTCCAAGCCTACAAATACCAAAAGACATCAAAGTATGATCAACGAAAGCATAAGAAACAAGAAACAGTGGATCTACAGAGCAACCAGAAAACAATTAAGAGCCAGAGTCAGTCCTTACCTATCAATAAATTACTTTAAAAAGATTAAATTCTCCAATCAAAACACAGAATGGCTGAATGGTTAAAGTTAAATCCATGTTATGTTGCCCACAAGAGACTCATTTGAAACTTAAACACACATAGACTGAGAGTGAAGGGATGGATGAAGATATATGAAGCGAATGATAACAACAACAAAAAAACAGGGGTAGCTCTACTTGTACAAAATAGACTTTAAATTGAAAATGGAAAAATAGACAAACTAAGGTCATTATCCTGGGATAACGTGGTCAATCTATCAAGATATATCAACTGTAAGTATCTTTCTTTCCAACATTGGGGCATCTAAATATATAAAGCAACAACTAACAGAGCTAGAAGGATAAGTAAACAGCAATACAAAAACAGTGAGGTACTTTAATACCTTACTTTCAACAATGGATAGACCATTTAGACACAGAATCCATAATGAAACCAAGGATTTGAATAACACTGCAGACTGAACAGATCTAGAAGACACATGCAGAACATTCTATTCAACATCAGAATATACATTATTCTGAAGAGCACTTAGAACATTTTCCAGGATATACCATATGTTAGTCTACAAAACAACTCAGCAAATTCAAGAAGAATGAAATCATGTCAAATGTCTTCTCTGACCACAGTGGCATCAAACTAGAAATCAGTAACAAGAGGAAATCTGGAAAATTCATGAATATGTGGAAATTAAACAACACTCTCATGAATAACCAATGGATCAAAGAAGAAATGAAAGAAAATGCAATACAACCAAAGCTAGCCAGAATTTTAATACAATCCCTATCAAGATTACAATGGTGTTTATTACAGAAGTAGAAATAAAACTGTCCTCCTATGTGCATAGGGCCACAAAAGACCCTGGCCGTGGATATTTTAAGAAAGAAGAAAAAAGCAGGAAGTATCAACATATACATTCAAGCTGCAGTAATGAAAACAGTGTAGTGTTAGCATAAAAACAACTAGAACAATGGAGCTGAATTCAGAGCCCAGATATAAACTCAAGTATATATAATCAACTAATATTTAATAGGGGAGTTAAAAAATTACTCAGTGGAGACAATTGTCTCTGTCTCTTTTTTTTAATGTTTATTTATTTTTGAGACAGACAGAGACAGAATGAGAGTGGGTTAGGGGCAGAGAGAGAGGGAGACACAGAATCTGAAGCAGGTTCCAGGCTCTGAGCTGTCAGCACAGAGCCCGACGTGGGGCTTGAACTCACAAGCTGTGAGATCATGACCTGGGCTGAAGTCAGACGCTCAACTGACTGAGCCACCCAGGCGTCCCAAGACAATTGTTTCTTAAATAAGTGGTGCTAACAAAACTGGATATTTACGTGTAAAAGAATGAAAATGACCCCTATCTTGCACCACTACAAAAGTAACTTGAAATGGATGAGACTTATATTTAAGACTTGAAACCAAAAAAATCCTAGGGAGAAAAAAAACCCAAAACAAAACATAGAAATAAAGTTCCTTGACCTGGGTATTAGTAATGTTTTGGAAATCATACCAAAAGCACAAGCAACCAGCAATAATAAACAAGTGGAACTACATCAAACTAAAAAGACTGGGGGCACCTGGGTGGCTCAGTTTAGCATCCAACTTCAGCTCAGGTTATGATCTCATGGGTCCTGAGTTCAAGCCCTGCATTAGACTTTCTGCTGTCAGCACGGACAGCAGATCCTTCTTTGGGATCCTCTCTCCCCCCCGTTTCTCTGCACCTTCCCTGCTTGTGCTCTTTCTCTCAAAAATCAACAGACGTTAAAAAAAAAGCTTCTTCACAGCAAACAAAAAGCATCAACAAAATGAAAAATACCTTTGGAAGTGGGAAAAATATTTACAATGATATATCCACTAAGTGTTTTATATTTGAAATGTACAATGAATTCATATCACTCAAAAACTAAACAAATCTCCAACTTAAACATGGGAGAAGGACCCTAATCAACATTTCCCCCCCACCAAAAAAAAGATATATAAATGGCCTAGAGGCACAAGAAAAGATGGTAACTAGTTATCAGGGAAATTCAGATTAAAACTACCATGAGATACCACCTCACAGTTGTTAGAATGGACATCATCAAAAGGTAAGAGATAACAAACGCTGCTGTGGATGTGGAGAAAAGACCCCTGTGTTCTGTTGGTGGGAATGTAAATGGGTACAGTCACTGTGGAAAAGAGAATGGATGTCTCTCAAAATTAAAAATAGAACTACCAGGCCATCTGGGTGGCTCAATGGCTTAAGTGTCTTGATTTTGGCTCAAGTCATGATTTCACGGTTTCCTGAGTTCAAGCCCCACATTGGGCTCCATGCTGACAGTGCAGAGTTTGCTTGGGATTCTCTCTCCCATCCTCTCTCTCTGCCCCTGCCCCACTCATACTGCCTTTGTCTCTCTCAAAATAAATAAATAAACTTAAAAACAATAAAACTAGAACTACCATATGATCCACCAGTTCCACTTCAGAGAATATATACAGATGGAACAAAGCACAAACTTGAAAAGATATCTACACCCCATGTTCACAGCAGATTATTTGACAACAGCCAAAACATGGAAATAACCTAAATGGCCATTAATGGATGAATGAATAAGGACAATTTTAGGTAAAAGTACAATTGAGTATTATTCAACTATAAAAAATAAGGAAAATTTTCCATTTACAACAATATTACAGACCTTGAAAGCATTATGCTAAGTAAAAAAAAAGTCAGAGAAAGACATGTTGTATGATCTCATTTATACGTGGAATCTAAAAGTAAACACAAAACGCCACACCAAACCCATAGAAGAAGATATTAGATTTGTGGTCAGTAGGGGTGGGGGGTGTGGGGAGGAGGAATGGGAAGAAGGTAGTCAGAAGGTACCAACTTCCAATTATAAGATAAAAAATGTACTAGGGATATATAATGTGTATGATGACTACAGGTAACACTGCTCTGGGATATGTAGGAATGTTTTTAATTAAAAAAAAATTGTAAGGGTATTTATTTATTTATTTAGAGAGAGAGGCCACAAGCAGGGGAGGAGCAGAGGGAGAGAAGAAACCAAGCAGCTGGCAGCACGGAGCTGGACATGGAGCTCGATCCCATGAATTGCGAGGTCGTGGCTTGATCCTACCATATACGAAATCATGACCTGAGCCAAAATCAAGAGTCAGAGGTTTGACATGCTGAGCCACCCATGCGCCCCTATAGGAATGTGTTTAAAAGAGTAGATCCTACGAGTTTTCATCATGCAGGTAATTTTTTTTCCTTTTTTTTTTTTTGTAATGTTTACTTATTTTTGACATAGAGAAAGAGCATACAAGTTCTGGGGCAGAGAGAAAGGGGGACACAGAATCTGAAGCAGACTCCAGGTTCTGAGCTATCAGCACAGAGCCCCAAGTGGGGCTAGAACCCACGGACTATGAGATCATGACCTGAGTCGAAGTCGGATGCTCAACCGACTAAGCTACCCAGGGACCCCTTTTTCTTTCCTTTTTATTATATCTACATGAGATGATGGATGTGAACTAAACCCATTTTAATCATTTCACAGTATATGTACATCAGACCATCACGCTGTATACCTTAAACTTATACAGTTATTTTTCAGTAAAATGAGGGGAAAAAGCATGAAAAGAAAAGCATATGGTCCATTGGAATTAAAATAAACACAAGCAACATATACATCACAGAATAAGAAAAACAAAATTCGGTGCTTGAGGCTAAAATAACCAAGAAGAAATTCATATACTCTGTGTCACTAATGGGCGAAATTGATTTGCATCAATTTTTGCAAGTGAAGAAGTGCTTAAGTTCCAAGTTAGAAAATATAATACTTTCTGCAGGATAAGCTGAACCAACCGTATTGGGAAGAGGGTGAGACTCTCCTTGCAAATTCACACGTAAAAACCAAACATCAAAAGGCTCTGTTGAACTGCACTGTTCCCTCATTATGCTGGAAACAGTGAGGTTTTTGCTTAAAAATTTGCTCCTCACTGAAGTAACTGAATACTGAATACATGATGACAAATAAATAAGATAAAACGCAGTAAGACCAGATGGAGGCAGAACACACATCATTCTGTAGTTTGAAGATAAAGGAGCTGAAACTTTTAAAATCATTAATCTGCTTGGTTTTTCAAGTCTCTTTTGCCAATATAATTGAACAAAAGAGTTAATATGCGATGATAATGAGGACAGCTTTTACATGCTTCCCTTTTGTTTCTTTTTTATCAAGTTCTTGAGGCCTTGCCAGAATTTTGGTTCTTATGTTAATGTGGAGTGCTCTGCATGTTGAATTTCTTTCTCCTTTGATTATGGAAAGAACTACTTAATTTTGTTAAAGACACGGCTAATTGACAGCACTATATTTGTTAAAACAAATTTATTTGTTTAACCTTAGACTTCTAATAAAGAGGTATTTATGATCATGTTTAAGGCCTTTCTCTAAATACTTCCTATCTCTTCGCAGCCCCTGCACTGAAAAACTGAAGTCTAGAGATTAAGTTTTCCCCTCAAAATTGTCAAACCCATTTCTACTTAAGACATTTTATACTCTCTCTGATCCTCCCCCGTTCATGCTCTGTCTCTCTCTGTCTCAAAAATAAATAAACGTTAGAAAAAAAAAATTAAAAAGACATTTTACATTTTTTTCTGTCTTCTCTCTGAAATGCTGATCTACCAGTCTTCACAAGGCTGGCTCTTTCTAAACATCCAGTTCATTGTGCAACATCACATCCCCAGAAAAGCCTTCCTCAACCATTTAATTCACTGTCCTTTACTCAACCTGTCACAGCATTCTGCTTAGTTTTTCTTAATGAGCAAGAAATATATATTTCATTTCTAGGATTATTTTTGTCTGTTACCTTCTACTAGAATATAAGCTTCACATGCACACAAAAAAATCTTACCTGTTTTGTAAATTTCTTTATCCCCAATGCCTAGAATACCACCTGACATGAATGGGTGAACAATAAATACTTTCTGGTGAAAAATCCACACATGCATGTGCAGCGCGTATTTTGTAATGCTAAGTAGAAGAAATCAAACAAGATATTGTGAAATTGTAGCCTGATCAGCATCATCTTGATCCTGGCTCAATTTCTAGAATGAATAAATAATTAGATAATTTGATAAAAAAAAATAGTCATTCTTAGGACTTAATCAATTCCTGAAGAAAGCATGTCATGTTGTGACACATGCAGATAAAAAATATAAGGAAAAAATAGTTGATGTAAATTCACAGATAACCCTATCCTTCAGTGAGAACCTCTGAACATTTCAGTCTCCACTAGAGTTTGAAAGTATATGCCCTGAGATGTGACTGCCTCTTTAAGTCCTTGTTCTAACACCCAATAGTTTGGTGTACTTGTGTATGTTATTTAGCATTTCTTTTTAAATTTTAGGGTTTGTTTTGCCCACATATAACTCCCTAAGGTTAGAGTCAAGATTGACTAAGACAATGTAAAATGCTTCCTGCATTGCCTGGCATGTGGATGTGTAATAAATATTACTGTTGTTACTGTTAGAATTTTCTACATCTATATCTAAATATTGATTGGTGGTAAATGAGGTTATCAATTTCTGCCCGTCATTGCCACACTCTTTTCAAATGATGTATCATGGTAATATCTCCATATTAATAAATGCAAATTTGAGTCATTATTTTTATTACTGCTTAGCATTACATTTTATGAACACCCAAAAGTTTTTATTGTCATCTCCATTGTTGAATATTATATTGTTTAATTCTTTTCAAGGAAGCTAGATTGATAAACCTTAGAAATAAAATAATATCAAATGTTCGAACTATAGCAAGGTAAAAAGACAGTGTGCTTCACTATTGTTAGGATTAAAATGTGAAATTGAGACTGACTTATTCCCAAAGAAATAAAAGATTGGTTCAGGGATCAGTATTGATTTTTCAAAGATATAACCAGGACATATCTGAAGTCCTATAGAGGAAAGGACCTCAGATCTCAGGGGAGAAACTTCTCTGCTGGAGCTGTAGAGTGTGGGTCACTATGGATGGATTTAGAGCCGAAGTCTAAGTATTAGAAAAAAAAATGATAGGTTCTGGCACAAAATGGGAGCATAATCTTCTAAACTTACAATTTAGCCACTCTGCTACTGTGGTGACAATACATGGGAGGGTGGGGGACGGGACAAGTTGAGACATTTTGACGCTCAGGCTACTGGCACTGAATCTGTGGCAGAGGAAGGAGATAAGCTTTCCTCTGGTTTCCTTGACTTCCTAGGGGAACCGGAGAAGATGATCCCGGCCTGAAGTACACGAAGAAATCTCAGTAGTTACTAAGTTCCTACAGGTATGGAGGGTCTATAGTATCAAGTCTCTGACTAGCCGGCTGTGGCACACACAACCTCAGTGACATTCCGGCTTCCCCAGTTCATCAGCAAATCTCTGGAGTTACTACCAGAAGTCCACTGGTAGCATCTCAAGATTGTAAGTCAGGGGTGGCAAACCTAAAATAGTTACTCTCAAAAACAAGTTCACAGCCTAATGGTGGGTCATAAGGACTATTTGCTAGGTATCGATAGATGAAAAAACGAAAGTATTTTCTCTCATTCTTACAGATGAATGCCATGGATCCTTAAAGGCTCAATTTTAAACATAGGAGTAAAGGAATATTTACTAGCAATTTACTATCCTTAGTACATTACTATTACTAATAGTGAATACACACAGTATTTCTCTGTATCAGGTACCAATTGTTTATATACTGGTCGAGTTAACCCACACAAGAACTCAATAAAGCAAGGACTCTTGTTATCCCAAATTTCTCAAATGAGAAACTCAAACTTGGAGGTCAAATGATTTGCCCAGGGTTACAAAAGTGTTGAAGCTGGGATTTGAACCCTGAACTATGAAATTGTATTTGAATTTGGCACTGACTAAAGTAAAATCAATGAAAAATGATATAAGAAGTGTTTTTCTTTCAACCTTTATAATATAAAAGCATGTGGTCTTTAAGAGTTGACCCCCAGCCCTAAGGGCAATGACAAAATCATGTAAGAAGTGCTGAGGCAGAGGAACACAGCCAACGTGCCACGGATACAGAATGAGATAATGAAGACCCAGAAGGGTGTGCTTGTATTTCTGCACTTGACCAATGGCAGTGACAGGAGAACTGGGCAGTGATTCATACCTTAGAGGATGAAGGAAAATTTTACATAAGAAGGAAAAAGAGGAGCACCTGGGTGGTTCAGTCAGTTGAGCATCTGACTCTTGATCAAGACCCTCGTTGGACTTTGTGGTGACAGCGTGGAGCCTGCTTGGGGTTCTCTCTCTCCCTCTCTCTCTCTACTCCTCCCCTCCTTGTGCTCTCTCTCTCTCTCAAAATAAATAAACTTTTGTTGTTGTTGTTTTGTTGTGTTTTTTGAAGAAGGAAAAAGAAAAAAAAATAAGATTAACACTAAAGGAAGCAGGAGCTCAGCGCGTTGATGTCTTTGGATTAGATTCAAGTTCCTAATTCGTACTCCCCACAATGTGGACACGTGGCAACAAGATTTACATGTGGTTTAAAAATAACAGGCCACGATTTTGTACAGTGTCCATAAGAGTCAATAATTTCAATAGAGTCAAAATGGCTAAATCTCCCAAATGTGCTGCTTTCCCCTTGTAGACTAGGCAAGTTAGGCCATATAACAGAGAGAGTTCCAATCATGAGAAGGTTAGGTGTTTGAAAATAAGCATCTGAAAACAGGTAGGTGCTGGGAAATGTGGTAGGAAGCTTTAATTATCAAAGTTGCCATGACGACTGTTTTAATTACAATGTTATTTCTGAAGTATTTTGGAACAGTACCCAATTACTTTTTAATACAATTTCCTAGTGTCCCTAGTGAAAGAAACAACAATATTGAAATATTTAATAGTACCTATAATTCAGTAGTTGAATTAATAATGGTTATAGCTCAACAACGTGTCTTAGGACCTGGCAAACTTTTCAAAGGTGTAGTCTTGGTATTTGTTACATTTATTTGATCTTATGACTTCACTGCAAAGGGTAGTAAATAGTTTTAATTTAAAAAAAATCACTAAGTATAAGTTTGTAAATAATTGTCAAAGAGGTAACTGCACTAAATTTCTCTCACAATTACTTTTGGTAACAAAATATTAAGGAAAGCCAAACTTAGCCTTTGCTAACACAGAAAAATTCAAACAGGCAAGCATTCAATTCTATACATCTATACATCTTTACATTCAGAGTAACATCTGCCACGTTTTTCCTATGGTTTAATTCAATACACAAGTAAGGTCCAAGAGTAAGAAGATATTTGCCACTCTGTTCTCCTATTAACAGCTTATATATCCATCTCATTTCATTGTATTGTTGACCCTTGAATGACACGGATTCGAACTACACAGTGAACTTGTAAAGCTTGAACTTACACAGCAATCTATTTTGGTAAATAGAGTACAGTACTAGAAATGTATTTTCTCTGCCTTATGATGTTCTTCATAACATTTTGTTCTCTCTAGTTTGCTTCATTGTAAGAATACAGTATGATTCGTTAGCTTTTTGGGGCATCACAAGTTATAGATCAACTGTCGAATGCCTGGAGGGTCAGCATCCCTAAACCTCTCAGAGTTCAAGGGTCAAAAATGTCACTGTGACATTTTTGAGTGCACAGATTTTGTTTTTTTCATCTTTCTCTAGTAGCTACAGCAGTGTCTGATATAAAATAGATGCCAAGTTATTAATTTATTTGTAATTTAATCAATTCAGTGTACACCTTATGGCTTTTAAAAAGCAAGGCACATAAATGAGTCATGTAGAATTCCAAAACCTCTGATACCACGTGGAACAGAACCACCTCCTGGCTGAGCCCTGCCTAAGTTCCTGATTCACCCAAGTGTCAGATAAAACCTGACGGTGGTTATTTTAAGCCATCGTGTTTTGGGGTAGCCTGTCACTCAGTAATTCAGAACTGGAGCAAACTGCCTTCTCTTCTGCAACCTGAAACTGAAACTACAAAGCAAAACTGAGTACCAAGCATATTTCACATGACTTTATGATCTCAACACAAATTGCTTTGTATAAAAAGAGCTGTTTATGAAGATAGTATTTTTTCTCAAAAGATTTAAATAATTCATTTAAATAAATAGATGCCTTCCTCCTACCAGAAAAATCTGTATTATATTTTTATCCCTATTAACAGATGTCAAAACAAAGGTAATATTTACTATGGAGTATTTTCTGTAATCTTATTTGTTTTCAACAGCATCCTTCTGGAACTGTCTGAGCACTCAGATATAGTTGGATTTCACCATTTCAGTATGAGAAGATAATTTTATTTCACATACTCAAAACACAGCATTGCATATTAGGGAAACATCTTTTGTGAACATGAAACACAGTTTGGATTGATTAACGGAGAACATTTCTTTTTCTATTTGTAAAAAAACTATTTATTTTGAGAGAGAGAGGCAGAGAGAGAATCCCAAGCAGGCTCCATGCTCTGTGCAGAGCCTGACGAGGGGCTCGATCTCACAACTGTGAGATCACGACATGAGCCAATATCACGAGTCAGATGCTTAACTGACTGAACCACCCAGGTGCCCCAATGGGGAAAATTTCTAATTGCTTCCTCTTACCCTGTTCATCTGATGTAAGATGACATCAGTGAGATGAGACCCACCAAAGAGAGTCTAGCAGCTTCTATAGTTTCTTTACATCTGCCCAGGATTCACAGTGTCTTAGCTTCAGTAGGCCTGACCTTGGACTAATGTAGTATTAGCCTAAGTTCAGCCTCTGATTACTTTCGTGTGCATATAGGTATGGGTCACATTTGCCTCCGGGTACATGAACATTGCTATCAGCTAAGAAAAGATAAGTTCTTCGCACATATGTGCAGATCTAAGACAATCATGGTCTCTCGTGAGCAAAAAGTGTATACAGAGTTCTCACTAGTGAATGTTGTTGGCACAGATGTGCTAGAAAATAAGAGTCTCTTCATTTACTAGCTTAAGCAAAGGGGCCTGTGCAAGAAAGAAAAGTGTATGGTGAGCTTCAAACAGAAGAACACTGACCAGCCAATTTTAACTAAGAGATTCTCTGTTATGTTTCGAGTTTAACTTTCCTTATCAGGGGTCTGGGAAGGTGATGTACAGCTGATGAATATGCCTATCTATGGAAATTTCCATATCTATGGAAATCAGCCAACTCACCCAGAACAGCACAGGGATGAGAATTATACTAATTTCTATTAAGTGCAGTCTGTCTGTTAGTTTACATACACATGTATGCAGTATTCACAGAAATCTAACTGGCAAGTCTTGGAAATTACTCAAGTGTTTAATTTTTATTGTCCAACTCAGAAAGCACCATTTCACATTATTCATTTATAACAATAAACCTAAAAGTTTTCACTATTCTCTGGCATGTAACAAGAATTTAATAAAAGCGAGTTATTATGATTACTATTATTACTGTGTTTATGCTATAAAGGACCTGGTAGAAAAATGTAAAGATATATCATTTATGGACCTGACAATATAAGGTCTTGCTATCTAGTTGGTAAGGGCAAACACAGAGGCAAAACTATCAATATATTGCAGGATGTTAAAGAGCAGGACTAATGACTAAGTTATGGAAAGAATTTCGAAAGAATTTTTTATTTCAGCAGGAACTGGAGGAATGACTAAGAGCTTAAAAAAAGAGGCTCAAGATGAGTTTACAAGAGAAACAGAAGTACTAACAACAAAGATTAGCAAATTTGAATGAACATATCATACTCAGTTTTGTGAGAACTTCATTGTGTATGAGGGATAAAAAGTTAAATATGATTTAACAGCAAATGGTGTGCATGTCTTAGGGTTGATAAACCCTTTTATTCTATAGGCTGGGAGAACGGGACATACACGTGAAAGAATGATATCAGAAGCATGCACAAACATCAACCCAATTATGAACTGAAGACTTAAGATACAAAATTATAAATTACTAAAAGAAAACATAAGGAAAGAGCCCCATGACAGTGACCTGGAAAACATTTGTTTTTTGGATATGACATCAAAAGCACAAGCAACAAAAATAAAAAATAGCCAAGTGGGATTATATCAGAGCATATTTATTCAAATCAAAACAGTCAACAGAGTGAAAAGACAATCTACAGAATGGGAAAAAGTCTTTGCAAACCACCTATCTGATATGTTAATCTCCAAAATTATTTAAGGAATTCCTACAACTCAAAAGCACAAACCAAGTAACCCTATTTAAAAATACATACAAATTGGGGCACCTGGGTGGCTCAGTTGGTTAAGCGTCCGACTTCAGCTCAGGTCATGATCTAGCGGTCCGTGAGTTAAAGCCCCGTGTTGGGCTCTGTGCTGACAGCTCAGTGCCTGCAGCCTGTTTTAGATTCTGTGTCTCCCTCTCTGACCCTCCCCTGTTCATGCTCTCTCTCTGTCTCAAAAATAAATAAACGTTAGAAAAAAGAATTTTTTTAATACATAAAATATTTGCATAGACCTTTCTCCAAAGAAGCCATATAATGGCCAACTGGTATTTAAAAAGCTGTTCAACACCAAAAATCAGCTGGGAAACTCAAAACAACAGTGAGTTATCATCACCTTACACCAGTAAGATGGCTACCATCAAAAAGACAAAGCTTGGGAATGCAAGCTGGTGCAGCCACTCTGGAAAACAGTATGGAAGTTCCTCATAAGACTAAAAATAGAACTACCCTACGACCCAGCAATTGCACTACTAGGCATTTATCCACGGGATACAGGTGTGCTGTTTCAAAGGGACACATGCACCCCCATGTTTACAGCAGCACTATCCACAATAGACAAAGTAAGGAAATAGCCCAAATGTCCACTGATGGATGAATGCATAAAGAAGATGTGGTATATATACACAATGGAGTATTACTCCGCAATCAAAAAGAATGAAACCTTGCCATTTGCAACTACGTGGATGGAACTGGAGGGTATTATGCTAAGTGAAATTAGTCAGAGAAAGACAAAAAATCATATGACTTCACTCATATGAGGACTCTAAGAGACAAAACAGATGAACATAAGGGAAGGGAAACAAAAATAATATAAAAACAGGGAGGGGGACAAAACAGAAAAGACTCATAAAAATAGAGAACAATCTGAGGGTTATGGGAGGGTTTGTGGAAGGGGGGATGGGCTAAATAGGTAAGGGGAATGAAGGAATCTACTCCTGAAATCATTGTTTTACTATATGCTAACTAATTTGGATGTAAATTTTTAAAAATAAAAAAATTAAAAAAAAGACAAAGATACCAAATACTGGTGAGGGTGTGGAATAATGGGATCTCTTACATATTTTTCATTGGGATGGAAATCGATACAACCATTAGGTAAATCAGTATGGAGGTTCTTCAAAAAATTAAAAATAAAACTAGCTTGTGATTCAGTAATCCCATATCTAGGTACACATATAAAGGAAATTAAATAAGTTTTTGGGAGAAATCTGCACTTCCAAATTCACTGCAGCATTATTCACAATAGCCAAACTATGTCAACCACTTAAGTGTTCATTAGTGGATGAATGGATAAAGAAAAGGTGATTGTTCACACACACACACACAATGGGAGATTACTCAACCTTAAAGGAAATCCTTTAAGGATTTTCAGCCTTAAGGATTACTCAGCCTTAAAGGAAATGCATGCAACAAAATGGATGAACCTGGAGGAAACTGTACTTAGTGTGAAATCAAAATGACTCAAATTCATAAAACCAGAGAGTATAATGGCAGTCGCCTGGGGCCAAGAGAGGGAAATAGAGTGATATTGATCAAAAGGTCCAAAGTTTTATTTATACAAATTCTGGAGATTTCATATATAGCAATGTGATTATAGTTAACAAAAATGTATTACCTACTTAAAATTTGCTTACAGAGTAGGAAGGAAGGGCAGATGAAGGGAGGAAAGGAAGTAATATAGAGAATGAAGAAATAAAGAAAACAAGGAAAATGGTATCCCCCCCAAAATAAGAAGAAAAATGATATATACACCTAGTAGAATATTATTCAGCCACAAAAAGGAGGGAATCCTTATATATGCAACAACATGGATGAATCCTGAGAACATTATGTGAAGTGAAATAAGGCAGTCACATAAGGACAAATACTATATGATTCCACTTATATGAGGTATCAATAATAGTAATATTCCCAGAAGCAGAAAGCAGAATGGTGGTTACCAGGAGCTGGGAGGAGAGAAGTGAAGAGTTGCTGTTGAATGGATATAAAGTTTCAGTTCACAAGATAAATAAATTCTAGCTATCCTCTGTACATTACGCTTATAGTTAAAAATATTGCAACACTAGGCAATGCTTCAGAAAGTTCATGGCTGTTGCTGCAACAGAAATTTATCAGAACTTACTGTTGATAGGGTCCTTGGCTAAAGTAGTATAAAAAATGCTCACGTTTACGGACACAACAATAAAAACATATAAAAGATTTTACAACCTAAGATCCTGTTAAATTCTGTTCATAAACAGAAGCAAAGAATATACTGCTTTTGCCTCTTGAGAAACACATTAGTTAAAAAATCCATACAAATGTGGTGGGACAATGTGAGAGAAGTTAAATCTATATAAAACTGTAAGAAGTTAACAGAGATTTTTAGGTTGTTTCCTTAAAATGATATCTGTTAGGAAAGAAAAAGAGATGGACAAAGTGGAAATCGATAATGAATTTTGAAGATACACACTTATTATTCTCAATAATGAGTTTCCACTTTGTACTTGTTCTCATTTGCTGTGAAGAAATAAATTAAATGATTGTAATTAATAACATGTATAATTATACATCATTTGTTATTCATTGGAAAATGATGACACATTAACCACCAAAATGAGAATGATCCATAATGTATCTGTCATATATGAAAAACTGAATACATAAATTAATATGTGATAGTCATACATCAATGTTCTCAACTCATCTAGCAGTAACATTTCCATCCACATGTTACCACACTTGAGGTTAGAAACTCAAACTCAAGACAAATCTGAGGCAAAAAGAAATCAAACTGAAAGACAATATGCACTACAATAAATTGATGAGATAGCGAAAAAAAAAAAAAACATAAAGCTTGTATATGGCATGCTCTTTTTGAAAATCAATAAAGAGGATAAAGAGAAAAAAATTAGGACAGCCGTGTGCCAAACAACAAGATACTTAGAGTAAGGGATGAATGTAAGGAAATCTGGACCAAATTAAAGGAGAATAGCTACAGCAGATACAGATTGGCACAGCACACAGAGTAAGTTGAGACTCTGGAGCAGCTTATCCAAAGTTCCCTTACTTGGAGGGGTGCCTGGGTAGCTCAGTCGGTTAAGTGTTGGTTTTCAGCTCAGGTCATGATTTCGCGATTCCTGAGTTCTAGACCTGCATTGGACTCTGTGCTGACAGTTCAGAGCTTGGAGCCTGCTTCGGATATTGTGTCTTCCTCTCTCTGTCTCTTTCTCTCTCTCTGCCCCTCCCCTGCTCGTGCTGTCTCTCTCTCTAAAAATAAACATTCCCTTATTTGGAGAGTGAGATCTAGTATCCTTAGACCAGGAGAACCTTTACAACACATTCTACATGCAGAAGGGAAGTTGTAATAAGTTCTAAGGAAGAAGCATACTGATTTAATAAAATTAAGTGGTCAGAAGTAGCTAAATGAACAAATATGCAGAAATGCTAAATCAACATACACTCAAGCCAGTTATATAAAAGATTTTCCTAGCAAACCACAGAGAGATTACCTTCATATCCAAATGGAACCTGAAATGAAAAAAATGCCCCCAGGACAAAGTGCCCAGAAGATTAGAGGATCTGTATATTGAAAGACTACTTACGCACAGATAATTTCATTATTTAGGCATTATACTTATGCCTAAAGCTTATTAAGCCTGAGATTATAGATATAACCATTAAAAATGATCAACAAATTTTAGTGGTCATCTTCAAAATCATAAAAAAATACAAAGACAAAGGAATTGGAAATACATGAGCCCTACTACATGCTGAAGGAAACAAAATATCTAACACTGTAGGTTTTCTTAAAAATAGAAATGACGCATTAAACGCCAAAACAGGAAATATAAGACTTCGCTAAATAGTTTTCAAATATATTTACCAAGTGGAAGCTTACAACATAGGAGCTCCAAGCCATCAAGGAGGACAATGATCAATGTGAGCTAGCTTTGTCAGTGAAACATTTCAAGACGTACTCCGAATGCTGTTTCACACGATGTTTGGAGATTCTGAGGTTAAAAGGTGAATAAATGAAGTTTAGAGAAGGGAAAGAATAGAAACAAACCCCTCATATTAGTAAGAAATATGGCAAGCTTGGAAATAAGGAGGTGGGACACATAATGCAAAGCTTAAATACTAGGCATAGATGTGGGACTTCACGTTCTAAGTAACTGAAGCAGGCTGACTGACTGCGAAGACCGTGCACATTGATTGCTTCATCCTATATTTCTTGAGATTTCTGCTCAGCATGCCTTGTTGCAGTAATATTTTGCAGTGGCACAGAGTCATAGCTTCTTGATCAATGTCTAGTCCTATCAGAATTGAAACCCACTGTGAAGAATACTGGTCAATGTTCTAGAAGAACAGAGGAGAGGAGCATGCTTTGAGGGACAGCCAAAAAGAAAAGAGAATGTTCCTGTAAGCAGCTGAGTCTCTATGCCTGACAAGCACTATGTGAGCACCCCTAGGTACTCTCCAGAGGGGGGGGAAACATTTCTCAGAATATATATAGTTTCATTTTTAGAAGTTTTCAACCACTGCCAGATAAACTTACAAAGTGCCTTTTTAACACCTATGGAGATAAAAATAGGTGGTTTTTTTTTCATTAATGCAGAAAATTATCTGAATAATTTTAGAATTCCTAGCATAAGCCCCACTTAATTAAAAAGCATTCTAAAAGGAATGATATAACCACCTGTAGTTGTCCACTTTATACTGTCTTTGTTGGGTTTTGATACCAATGTCAGTTCAGCAGCTTAAAAAAACTATAAATAATTTAAATACAACTGACGTTTTTATTTCTTGGAAGTTTAATAGAATTGCCCCATTAAAATAACTGGGTTTGTTGCTCTTTTGCAGAGTAGTTTCTCAATAATTTTCTCTTATTTATTTTTATTTTTTTTAACATTTATTTATTTTTGAGAGAGAGAACACGAGTGGGAGAGGGGCAAAGGGAGAGGGAGACAACAGAATCCAAAGCAGGCTCCAGGCTCTGAGCTGTTAGCACAGAGCCCAATGTGGGGCTTGAATCCACAAACTGTGAGATCATGACCTGAGACAAAGTAGGCACTCAAGCAATTGAGCCACCCAGGTGCTCCCTTCTCTATTTAATTTATTGTGATTAGTGAGTTTGCATTCTGTCTTCTGAGGTCAGATTTGATCATTTCATATGCCTATAAAGTTATATATTTCATTTCATATTCCAAAATTTATTTGTATAGTTAATCAATAGGATTCTTTTAGCGAGCTTTTGTGTGTGTGGTTATTTCCTTATTAGCATTTATTTTGTGATTTATGGTTTCTTCCTCCTTTTGTACTCTATTATCTGAAGGTTTATCATTCCCCTGCTCCTACCAAAGGTCAAATTCTTGCATTACTTTACTAATGCTGCCCTTTTACTTTTGTTTTCTAATTTTTTCTTTCTACCTTTATTATGCTTTGTTATGCTTCATTTTAATCTTCTTGTTCTAACTTCAGTTGAATTCTTAATTCACTTTTCATTTTATTTAATTTACTAATATATGCATTTCAGAAAATGTTCATCTAAATATGGCTTTAACTGTATCTCAAGCTATACTGTAAAATGATCAACAACCCCCAATCCTAGAGCTAGACTTCCTGGGTACAAATCCTATTTATTTTATTGATTAGTTGCAAGACTAGGAAGCAAGTCAGTATGCCTTGCTGAAGCTCTATTTTCTCATTGATAAAATGTGGATGATAATAGTTCCTTCACTGGATAGCAGTGATGATTAAATTGGTTAATAGTTATAGCAAAACCTGACATATAGTAAGAGGTTTAGAAAGTTCTTGAATAAAATAATTACATGGCAGTATGTTTAAATTCAACTTTAAATTTTATTTTGCTGAGTCACTATAAAGGCTACACTATAAGCCAGGCATAAAGGATATGTCAAATTTCTGAATCTTAAGCATAATCCAAAATCTTAAAAAAAAAACAAAAACACAAAAACACAAAAAAATACATTGGGCTGGTGAAAATATCTTGGCTGAGGGAAACTTTCCTAGCAACTATGTAGACTCAAGGCTAATGGACTACCCACCCCCATACAGTGAATTCCTGCATCATCTAGTAAAAGGTGTGGAATTAAAAAAAAGCAAGAGCCAAGCTTTATTTTCATGAGAGGGTAAAATAATTGGAATTTAGGACAAAATTATGTTGATATCAAGTATACACACACTTGTCAACTATCCTTTAGGGCGATCACATAACAGAGAATAGATTTAGCCTTGTGTCCCAAATGGATAGAAAACCAGACAAAATTTATAAAATACTTATTTTAATTTTTTTTATTTAGTTATTTTTTTTAACATTTATTTATTTTTGAGACAGAGAGAGAGCATGAATGGGGGAGGGTCAGAGAGAGAGGGAGACACAGAATCTGAAACAGGCTCCAGGCTCTGAGCTGTCAGCACCGAGCCCGATGCGGGGCTTGAACTCACAGACCGCGAGATCATGACCTGAGCTGAAGTCGGACGCTTAACTGACTGAGCCACCCAGGTGCCCCAATACTTTTTTTTTTAAACAAATTTTCAGTTGGTGGTAACCTGGACTGTTATTCTTTAGCAGAGGGAAGAGAAAAGAAAACTCTATAATTGCATCACCTGAAGGCAGTTTCCACAGCATGAAGTAAATTCCAAGCAAACTCACCAATTCTGACGAATTTAAGAGAAAGAAGAGTCTCAGCAGGTAAAGGTGACCAGAATTTATGAGACTGAGTGCCAGAAGTAGAGAGGTTCACACCCCAATGAGATCTTTGGAGATAAAAGCTTCCTTCTAGTTTTGACTGTGTGCTAAGATTGGCAAGTATGACAAGAAACCTCACATTCAGGAAAGAACTATCACAAAGAAGTAGGTAGAAAAATCCTTAGAGCTTACAAAGGACTGGGAAATGTTTATATTTCCATAAGCCAGAATACATGAGTTTGGGATAACATATTCTAAAAGATAGTATAGTAGGGGTTCAAAATTAACTCTGAATTAAGCTTTTCTCAATGTGTTCAACAAACAAAAGCTTGAAAAGGGTTAAATGGATTCCAATTAACTGCATGATAGAAGAAGACAGTCTGGTACTCATTTAGAAAAACAGCAAACTGCAGCATCCAATAATGTACAACTTAGAGTGTTCAGGATTTAAAATTACCACTCATAAAAATAAATAGGAAAATGTGACCCATAATCAAGAGATAACAAATCAATAAAAGCAGACCCAAGAATGACATAAATGGAGAAACTGTAAGACAAGGAGGTCCAAAAAGTTATTATAAATATGGTCAAAATGTCAAAAAGGTGGAGAAAGAAATGCAAAAGAAGAGAAATGGAAGATATTAAATGAGCACAAATTAAACAGTGAGTCATGAAAACACAGTACCAGGAATGAAAATCAACAGTATACTTGACAATGCAAAAGATTAGTAACTTTAAGACCTAGCAGTAGAATGTATGAAAATGAAACAAAGGCATTATAAAGACAAAATATTTAAAAAAAAGAAAAATTAAAAAAAAATAAAAGTATATGGTAATCTATAGCAACAGAAAAGGCAGATTTTAGAGTATCAAAGAGTCAAAAGATTTTAACATTTAATGAAAATTATAATCATAGTGTTCTAAGAATCTCAAGTAAGACCAAAGACATTCTTTAGAGGAACATAAATAACAATACATTTCTTGTGAGAAATAGTGCAAGCCAAAGGCAACAAAACAATATCTTCCAATGATGGGGGGTGGGGATGGAAAGGTGGGAACTGTCAACACAATTCTATAAACAATAAAAATATATCTCAAAAATAAAGGTGAAATGTTAAGGCTAAAAAAATAAAAAGCTGATAGCATTTGTCATCAAAAAACATCCCAGAAAGTTTACACAAAGCTTTTCAGGCCAGAACAAAAAAATGTGGACCCATGCTAAGGAATGAGCACCACAGGAAACAACCATTATGTGAGTACTTATAAAAACATTTTTTCCATATTTTAAATTTCATTAAAGAACAAGTGTCCGTTTAATGCAAACAAGACCTTAATATGGGTTCATAACAAATGTATAAAATGGATGAAAATAGTATCACAAAGGATGAGTGGGAAAAGAGATGTTTATTGTTGTAAGTTTCTTAAAAAAAAATCTATGAAGTAAAGGAGTGCCCGGGTGGCTCAGTCAGTTGAACGTCCGACTTCGGCTCAGGTCATGGTCTTGTGGTCTGTGAGTTTGAGCCCTGCGTCAGGCTCTGTGCTGACAACTCAGAGCCTGGAGCCTGCCTTGTATTCTGTGTCTCCCTCTCTCTCTGCCCCTCCACCTCTCACACTCTGTCTCTCTCTGAAAAATAAATAAACCTTAAAAATTAAAAAAAAAAATCTATGAAGTATGAAATTATTTGAAGGTATATTAATTATATAGATTGTATTAAACTTATAGCAATCCATTAAGAGTCATAATGCAAATAATCTAATACAATTTGGATTTAAAAAGCATGCAGAAACTCTCCACTCAATGAAGAACCAGAAAAAAGTTTGAAACATACAAATAACAAATGAGACAGAAAGAAAACCAAAAGCAAAACTAAAACCATAATTCCAAAGATGTCAATTTACAAAATTAAACATAAAAGGTCTAAATACCCAACTAAAACCAGAGATAAAAATAAGATCAAAGAGCAAGATGCAACACCACGTGCTTCCGAAAGATCTAGTTTCACTGTAAAGCCACTGATATGTTACACGTAAACTGGAGAAAAAGATACTCCGTGCAAACACTAAACACAAGAAATCTGGTATAATATCAGCAAAACAGATTCTTGGATGAGAAATATATTCATGAATAAGAAGTGACATTTCATGATGCTAAAGTGCTCAAGTCATCACAACAGCTTGACAATCCTAAAAGTACATATAAATGTGATAAAGGAATGTTAGCGCACATGAATCACACCTGTTATAACTGATGAAAAAAATGGACAAATCCACAATTATAAATGAGTTTTAAGTTCTCCAGTTTCAATTACTGATACAAATGGGCAGAAACTCCCCAAGAGCACAGATGGTTTAAATAACATTATCAACCAACATGAATGGAATGCTTCATGTGACAAAGCAGCATAACAATTTAGTGCTACAGAGAGCATTTACCAAGATAGACCATATAATTGGATATAAAACAAACATCAATACATTTTTAAAACTGAAAATATACAAAACAGGGACCCTCCCCAAAGGGCTGATACCTGAAATAAAAAAAGCAAAAACAAAAACCTACAACAAGAGTAACAACAAAAAAGAGTGGTACCTCTAGTGAAAATATTTTGAAATTAGACAATACAATTTAAATAATCCACAAAATTTAAACAATCATGAGAGGTGATGAATCATTTTGAACTGAATGGGGGAATGGAAAATTTATCTCGATTATGACAGTATGGGCATAAATATATACATTTGTCAAAACTTTTATTTTTTATCAGTCAAATCTAACAATCTTTTACTTCTCTTTTTTAGCTTTCAAATTGATGTTTAACGCAGTTATATTAGTTTCATGTGTACAATATAGTGATTCAATAATGGCACATTTCACCCAGGGCTCATCATGACAAGTGCACTCTTTAATCTCCATTACCTATTTAACTCATCCCCCCACCCACCTCCCTCAGATAACCACCAGTTTGTGTCTTGGTTTGTCCCTCTCTCTCTTTTTATCCCTGTGCTCCTTTGTTTTCTTTTTTAAATTCCACATATGAATGAAACTATATGGTATTTGTTCTTCTCTGACTATACTGACTATACTGCCGAGCAGTATACTCTCTAGCAGCGCCATCCAGGTCTTTGCAAATGGCAGTATTTCATTTTTTTCTTATGGCTGAATATATTCCATTGTATATGTATACCACATCTTTATTCATTCATCATTTGATGGACACTTGGGCTGCTTCCATATCTTGGCGATTGTAAATAATAGTGCTATAAACATAGGGGTTCATATATCCCTTTGAATTGGTATTTTTGTGTTCTTTGAAGAAATACCCTGTAGTGCAATTGCTGAATCTTAGGGTAGTTCTATTTTTAACTTCTTGAGGAACCTCAATCCTGTTTTCCACAGTGGCTGTACCGGTTTGCATTCCCACCAACACTGTATGAGGGTTCCCCTTACTCCACATCCTCACCAACACCTGTTGTTTGTATTGTTGATTTTAGCCATTCTGACAGGTGTGAGGTGACATCTCATTGTAGTTTCGAATTGTATTTCCCTGATGATCATTGATCATGAGCATCTTTTCATGTGTCTGTTGGCCATCTGTAGGTCTTCTTTAAAATATATATATATATATTTATATATAAAAATATATATATTTTATATATAAATATATATGTAAAATATATATAATGTATATATATCTATAATATATATGTATAACATATATATATATATATAATATATACCTATATTATATACCTAATATATCCTATAGGATATATTAGGTATATTGTATACCTAATATATTATAGGATATATTAGGTATATTATATACCTAATATATCCTGTATTATAGATATATATATATATCTATAATATATATCTATATCTATATATATAATATATGTGTATAACATATATATCTATATCTATATAGATATAGATATAATCTGTTCATGTCTTCTATCCATTTTTAAATTAGATTATTTGGTTTTCGGGTGGTGAGTATTCTAAGTTCTTTATCTCATTCTGGATAGATATCATTTTGGATACTAACCCTTTATAAGATATGTCATACCTTCTCCCACTCCATGTGGTGACCCTCAGTTTTGTTGACTGTTTCCTTTGCCATGCACTTATTTTTATGTAACTCTAATAGTTTATTTTTGCTATTGTTTCCCAGGCCTCAGGAGAAATATCTAGAAAAAAATTGCTGTGGCTGATTTTTAAGAGGTTATAGTCTGTGTTCTCCTGCAGGATGTTTATGGTTTCAGATCCACATTTAGATCTTTAAGCCTTTTTGGATTTATTTTTATGTAAGAAAATGGTCCAGTTTCTTTGTTTCGCATGTTGCTATCTGGTTTTCCCATTATTTATTCAAGAGCCTATCTTTTTCCCATTGGATAGTCTTTCCTGCTTTGTCAAAGATTAATTGATGACACAGCTGTGAGTTGTCTACTATACTCTATTGATCTGTGTGTTTGTTTTTGGGCCGGTACCACAGTGTATGGATGACTGTAGCTTTGTAATATAACTTCAAGTCTTGAAATGCGATGCCTCCAGCTTTTGTTTTTCAAGACTGCTTTATCTCTTTAGGGCCTTTTCTGGTTCCATATAAAATTTCTAATTGTTTCTTCGAGTTATGTGAAAAATGCTGCTGGTCTTTTGTTAGAGATTGCTTTAAATCTGTAGATTGCTCTGATAATACACACATGGGAACAGTATCTCTTTTCTAATCCATGAGCACAGAATGTCTTTTCATTTCTTGTGTCATGTTCTACTTCTTTCATCAGTGTTTATAGTTTTCAGGGTACAGGTATTTCACCCTTTGGTTAGGTTTGTTCCAAGGTATCGTATTATTTGTGTTGCAGTTGTAAATGAGATTGTTTTCTTAATTTCTTTCTGCAGCTTCATTATTAGTGTATAGGAATGCAACAGTTTTCTGTACATTGATTTTGTATCCTGCGACTTTACTGAATTCATTTATTAGTTCTAGTAGGGTTTTTGGTGGACTCTTTAGAGTTTCTATATATAGTATCACGTCATCTGCAAACAGTGACATTTTGACTTCTTTGCTGATGTGGATCGATGCCTTTCATTTCTTTTGTTGTCTGATTGTTGTGGCTAGGATTTCCAGTACTATGTAGAATAAAAGTGTTGAGGGTGGAATCCTTGTTTTATTTTTAATCTTAGGGGAAAAGTTCTCAGTTTTTCCCCAATGAGGATGATGTTAGCTATGGGATTTTCATAGATAATCTTTATTATGTTGAGGTGTGTTCCCTCAAAACCTTTTTTTTTTTTCAATCATGAATGGATGTTGTACTTTGTCCCATATTTTTTCTGCTGTGCACCAGGTGGCTGGCCAGGACCTGTGTGGTTTTAACAAAATTTTCTCTGAGCCCAGGGCCAAGGCAAGCAGACTTAGAGTGGGCAACTTCTCTGAAGAACTTGTGTGTGGGTGCACTGCTAGAAAGTTAGATAGCAAGTGGTCATGCAATGCTACCTTCTACAGGTGGCACTGTGTTTATGCTAGGGGGCAGGGGAGCAAAATGGCGTCTGCCAGATCCCTCATTTTCAAAGTCACTGACATGTCCCAAATCTGTATGAATATATATGGCTCCCAATTGCCTGGCATTGTATAAGCTTCCAGTTTTGTGTTGCCTCTCTGTGCAGGCTGCTGCGTCTTTAATGGCAGAGACCCAGCTTCCACTGGTCCTTGGGGACCATCCAGTGCTGAGTCAGCTCCAAAGCTCCAGCCTCCAAGTACCATTGGTTTTGTAAACACACTGAATTCAGCGCCTCTGGTTTAAAGCCATGCAATAATCCCTATAGTGATTATTCTTCCCCATGTGAGCTCCCTGGTGCAAGGGTTTGTTTCTCTGCCATCTCACTGGAAAGCTCTCTCCCTCCTTCAAGCAGCCCCTCTCTGCTTTTCTGGCCTTCCTAACCTTCCAGATGGAGCATCATCCTGCTGGCCTTTGGATCCCCCTGTGGTTTACTGACTTGGGTGTGGATGACATCTAGTTGTCAATGTGAGAGAGAGAAAGCTGAGGGTCCACCTACTCTGCCATTTTCCCAAGCTCCTATCAATTGTGCACTTAAAATTGATGTACTTTTAAATGAAGATCATGCCATAATAAAGCTTAATTAATTAGGGGCGCCTGGGTGGCTCAGTCGGTTAAGTGTCCGACTTCGGCTCAGGTCATGATCTCCTGGTTTGTGCATTCAAACCCCGCGTCGGGCTCTGTGCTGACAGCTCGGAGCCTGGAACCTGCTTCTGATTCTGTGTCTCCCTCTCTCTGCCCCTCCCCTGCTCACGCTCTGTCTCTCTCTGTCTCAAAAATAAATAAAACATTAAACAAATTTTTAAAAATTAAAGAAGTTTAAGAAATTAATGCTAGTGGTATTTTCCTCATACTTGAATTTCCTCATTCAGTTGATCACCACTAAAAATAAGAAAATTGCTTTTCAATACTGACTTTTAGAAGGAATCCTCACAAAATTATGTTTTTCTACTTTGTACTTGAATTTTTATTACCTTCATTTTTACCACCCCTTCATATCAATCACATTTATTTTTGCCATCACTTAATCCTAGTTTCACTGAGTACGCTTTAATTATAGGTAATTAATTCTTTATCTAGATTTGCTCCATAACCAATATTTAATAGTCTGTTCATATATCATATTTATATCATTCATCTCTTATATATTCTAGAATGTCACACTTTGTGACTCTCCGCACCAAATATAAACGAAGTTACTATTGGCTATTTGTGTGCTACTTTTTTTTTTTTTCTTATATGGAATAGCATCTACCTCAAGAGTTGTTTTGAGAATGCTGTAAGTTGAGAGGTGCCTAGGTGGTTCAGTCAGTTCAGCCTCTGACCCTTGATTTCTGCTCAGGTCATGATCTCATGGTTGTGAAATCAAGCCTGCATCAGGCTCTGCACAGGTATGGAGCCTGCTTGAGATTGTCTCTCTCCCTTTCCCTCTCTGCCTCTCTCTCTCTCAAAAAAGTATTTTATTTATTTATTTATTTATTTATTTATTAACGTTTATTTATTTTTGAGACAGAGTGAGACAGAGCATGAACGGGGGAGGGTCAGAGAGAGAGGGAGACACAGAATCTGAAACAGGCTCCAGGCTCTGAGCAGTCAGCACAGAGCCCAACGCGGGGCTCGAACTCACAGACCGCAAGATCGTGACCTGAGCCGAAGTCGGATGCTTAACTGACTGAGCCACCCAGGCGCCCCTCAAAAAAGTATTTAAAAAAAATGCCAGAAGTTGAAATAAATTTGAACCTTCAACACTAATAACACTCTACCAGTTATTTGTTCTAATTATAACATTTAGTAACATTAAAAATAAAATATATTAGCCTGGATTGAAACAGCAATTTGTCATTCATTGTGCAGTAAAAAACAGAGAATAAAATTAATATTTTTATATCTTAATAACAAGGAAAATATCTAGGAGTAAGGTATAGCATAATGCAAGAATTTGGAGGACATCAACAAATATTATAAAATGAAGCAAAACGTAACAAGACGTACTAAGCCTTTGGCTTGGGGTATGCCTTGGCTTTGCTTCAAGTATGAGACAAATTAAGAAAAACAATAAAGGTGTCGATCCATGAATCTTCCAACCTAACTGCACTCAAAATATTGTGAAACATAAGAGAAAACTAAAAAGTCAGAAAAAGATGATGGAGGCATGGTAAGTTATGTTATTTGTATTCTGCTTTAATGCTGAATGTGAGGTGAGGGACAGAGACACAGAGACAGTGAGCCCTAGACAGCCTGGCAGTGAGAATAAAAAGACTTCTAAAACTTCATCATAAAACTGAAAGTATTATGTGATCTAATAATAAAAGAAGTCAAAGGGCAATGAATAAAGGGAATAACAGGACAGATTTTGTGTTTAGAAGTTACCTCTTGCTGCAGTATGGAGACTGGCCTGGATTACAACATGAGGAGCAGAAAAGAATTTGATAGGTCTGCTTGAATATAAGAGAGAAAGAAAATTGGAATTGGTTAGCATAGAGGGGTAGGGGTGGAGAGGAATGAAAAATATTTAAGAGCTATTTTTAAAGTATACTATAAATACTCAGCAACTGAGGTAATGTGAAGAGAGAGAGAGAGAAGGAAGTGAGGGTGATTCCTATTTTCTGACTTGGGAGACAAATCCCAAAAAATGGGGAAAAAAAAAGGCTTGAGCCAACAGATGATCAATTCATCAGAAGACATGGAAATTCTGGGTGGCTGTGAGACATTAAAATAGAAATATCAAAAAGTAGTGGTATATTGGTAGAATAATATGCATCTCTGTTTGTCCTCAACAGCTGTGGTTTGTCCTTGCTGCCCAGAAGGGTAGCTTTGGATTCATTCTTTCAAGTGTCCACGTAGATGATAAAGTAAAGGACGTAATGATGTGATGCTGTAGGAATCTAGGTGCAGCAGAGATATCAGTTTTGCAGTTAAGAACACAGAAATGCCAGAGCTCTGTGTGTGAATGAGATTAACCATCAGTAATGTGAAGAATAGGAAGAAGGTGAAAAAAAATTTTTTGATGGACACCACCATTTTGAGAACAGGCAACACAACTTCACAAGACAGTCAGTTACTGTGGGATAAGAGGAAAACCAGAAGCTATGCTCAGAGCATTCAAACCATGAAATTTTAATTAAAGAAAACATTCAACTCTGGAAGCTAAATACCACAGACATGATATTCCAGTGTTTGAAAACACTGTTTATCAAGTCCATTGTTAGCTATTTGGGTTAGGCTGGGTGTTTCACTGCTAAGAATAATAATGCTATAAATTTCCTTGCATAAATCTCCAGTGCTTGGTGCAAGAGTTTCAGCAGAATATATTCTAAAGTTTAGAACTGCTAGGCACTAGGATATGCAAATGTTTAACTATACTACATGATGTGAAATTGTTTTTCAAAGGGGTTTAACAAAATTATGCTCATACAAGGAGACTCTGAAAAACCCTACTCTTGTAATCCTCACCAACACATGAGTTTGTCAGATTCACACAAAAAACACTGTGCATCTGCTAGGCATGTAATGGCACCTCATTTGGTTTTACTGTCCATTTCCCTCATCACTAATTAGACTAAATACCCTTTAAAATTTCCAAATTCATTCTATAAGGCAAATATTACCCTAATAATAAAGCCACAAAAAAGCACTACAAAAAAAAGACAAGTATAAGCCAATGTCTCTGATGAACATAGGCACAAAATTTTACAACAAAATACTACCAAGCCAAATAAACAATACGCTTAAAAAAAATCATTCACCAGGGTGCCTGGGTGACTCGGTTAAGTGTTCAACTTTTTTTTTTAATTTTATTTTTTTAAATTTACATCCAAATTAGTTAGCATATAGTGCGACAATATTTCAGGAGTAGATTCCTTCGTGCCCCTTACCCATTTAGCCCATCCCCCCTCCCACAATCCCTCCAGTAACCCTCAGTTTGTTCTCCATATTTATGAGTCTGTTTGTCCCCCTCCCTGTTTTTATATTATTTTTGTTTCCCTTCCCTTATGTTCATCTGTTTTGTCTCTTAAAGTCCTCATATGAGTGAAGTCATAGGTTATTTGTCTTTCTCTAATTTTGCTTAGTATAATACCCTCTGGTTCCACACGTAGTTGCAAATGGCAAGGTTTTATTCTTTTTGATTGCTGAGTAACACTCCATTGTGTGTGTGTGTGTATATATATATATATATATATATATATATATGCACACACACATCTTTATCTACTCATCCTTCGATGGACATTTGCGCTCTTTCCATACTTTGGCTATTGTTGATAGTGCTGCTATAAACATTGGGGTGCATATGTCCCTTGAAAACAGCACACCTGTATCCCCTGGATAAATGCCTGGTAGTGCAATTGCTAGGTCATAGGGTAGTTCTATTTTTAATTTTTTGAGGAACCTCTGTACCGTTTTCTAGAGTGGCTGCACCAGTTTGCATTCCCGCCAGCAGTGCAAAAGAGATCCTCTCTCCCCGCATCTTCGCCAACATCTGTTGTTGCCTGAGTTGTTAATATTACCCTTTCTGACAGGTGTGAGGTTGTATGTCATTGTGGTTCTGATTTGTATTTCCCTGATGATGAGTGAAGTTGGGCATTTTTTCATGTGTCAGTTGGCCATCTGGATGTCTGCTTTGGAGAAGTGTCTATTCATGTCTTTTGCCCATTTCTTCACTGGATTATTTGTTTTTTGGGTGTTCAGTTTGATAAGATCTTTATAGATTTTGGATACTAACCCTTTATCTGATATGTCATTTGCAAATCTTCTCCCAATCTGTCGGTTGCCTTTAGTTTTGCTGATTGTTTCCTGTTTGCACTCTCTCTCAATATTTTATAAAAAAAAAAAAACTTAAAAAGTCACTCCCCATAATCATGTACAATTTATTCCAAGGGTGCAAAGGTGGTTCTTAAAATGAAAACCAATCAATGTGATACATCAAATTCACAAGACGATGGATAAAAAAACATGATCATCTCAACAGATGAAGAAAAAGCATTGGCAAAATACAATATCCCTTCATAATAAAAACTCAACATAGTAGGTTTAGAGGGAAAATACCTCAATACAATAAAGACCATTATGAAAACGACACAGCTAACAACATAATGAATCGTGAAAAACTGAAAGATTTCTGCTAAAATCAGGAACAAGACAATGTTGTCCATTCTCACCACTTATATTCAACATAGTGCTAGAAGTCTTAGCCATAGCAATCAGACAAAAATAAATAAGTAAAAAGCATCCGAATTGATAAGGAAGAGGTAAAACTGTCACTGTTTGTAGAGAACATGATTCTATATATAAACCTTCTAAACACTCTACTGAAAAACTATTAGAACTTATAAATAAATTAGTAAAGTTGTAAAAGAAAATTAATGTGCAGGAATGTGTCGTGTTTCTGTATACTCAATAATGAGGTAGCACAAAGAGAAATAAAGAATATACTCCCATTTATAATTACATAAAAAAGAGTAAAATAGAAATCAACTTAACCAAGGAGGTGGAAAACCTATATCTGAAAACTTTAAAACACTGATGAAAGCAATTGAAGATGAAAACACAATTGAAAAGATAAACCATGTTCATGGAATGGAAGAATTAATGTTGTTAAAATGCCCATACAACCCAAAGCAATCTACAGATCTGATGCCATTGCCCTCTCAACCCAAATGTCAATAGCATTTCTCACAGAACTATGACAAATAATCCTAAAATTTGTATGGAACCACAAAAGACCCTAAACAGCAGAAGCAATCTATAGAATGAACAAAGCTGGAGTTAACACAATCCCAAGTTTCAAGATATACTACAAAGTTATAGTAATCAGAAAAGGATGTTAATGGCACAAAAATAGAAACACTGAGTAATAGAACAAGATAGAGAACTCAAAAATAAACCCATACTTATATGGTCAATTAATCTACTACAAAGGAGGCACGAATATCCAATGGTGAAAAGACAGCATCTTTAATACATGATGTTGGGGCAAACTGGATAGCTACAAGTAAGACAAGAATCTGGGCCAGTTTCTTACACCATACGCTGAAATAAATGCAAAACAGTTTAGAGTTGGATTAAAATTTTTTTAATGTTTATTTTTGAGAGAAAGATAGACAGAGTCAAGTGGGGAAGGGGCAGAGAGATGGAGACAAAGAATCTGAAACAGGCTCCAAGCTGTCGGCACAGAGCCCCATGGGGGGCTCAAACCCATGAGCCATGAGATCACGACCTGAGCTGAAGTCACATGCTTAACCGACTGAGCCACCCAGGTGCCACAGAACAGTTTATAGTTTTCAATGTGGGACCTAAACCATGAAACTTCTAAAAGAAAACACAGGCAGTAATCTCTTGGACACTGACCTTGGCAACCTGCCTTATGGACATGTCTCCTTAGGCAAGGAAAATGAAAGCAAAAATAAACTACTGAGACTACACCAAAATAAAAATATTTTGCACAGTGAAGCAAATCATCAACAACGAAAAAAAAAGGACATGTACTGAAATTAAAAACAAATACCATTTGGTCCAGTAATTCCCCTACTGGGTATTCACTCAATGAAAACAAAAACACCAATTCTAAAGATATATGCACCCCTACATTTATGTTTAGGTACAAAAGCCAAGATACAGTAGCCACCTAAGCATGTGTTGACAGATGAATGGATAAAGAAGGGGTGGTAAATACATACACAATGGAGTATTATGCAGCCATAAAAAAGAATAAGATCTTGCCATTTGCAACATGAATGGACCTGGAGACTATTATGCTGAGTAAGTCAGGCAAAGAAATACAATTTATCGTATGATGTCACTTACATGTGGAATCTAAAAAAAACAAAATGAGAGGCACCTGGGTAGCTCAGTCAGTTAAGCAACTGACTTTGACTCAGGTCATTATCTCCTGGTTGTGGGTTCGAGCCCCACATCAGGCTCTGTGCTGACAGCCCAGAGCCTGGAGCCTGCTTTGAATTCTGTGTCCCCCTCTCTCTCTGCCTCTCCCACACTCACACTCTGTCTCTCTCTCAAAAATAAATAAACATTAAAAAAAAAGAGGCAAAGAAACAGGCTTTTAAATACAGAGAACAAACTGGTGGTTTCCAGAGGGAAGATGGCCATGGGATAGGTGAAACAGAACAAGGGATTAAGAAATACAAACTTCCAGTTATAAAATAAATAAGTCATGGGGAAGAAAATTGTATACAATATAATTAATGATACTGTGTGGTTACAGATGGTGTCTACACTCATCATGATGAGAACGAATATGATATAGAATTGGTGAATACATTGTACACCTGAAACTCAATTAACAATGTCAATTACAGTTAATGATAATAATAAAGTTGAATATTCTTTTATGGGCTTCTTTGCCATTGGGTTATCCTCTTCGCAAAAGTATTACGTTCAGTTTACTGGTTGTTTTCTCTTAGGATAGTCTTTATTTAATCTGAATACAACCCTTTTTATTTCTAACGTGTTTCTTCTCTTTTCCTATGCTTGTGTTGTTTGATGAACATTTTTTAAAGAAATTATCATAAAATGAATAGCACTTTATGTACCTTACTCCTACACTGGCACAGGATTTATGTAAAACAAAATGTATAGAAGTAATTTGCACGACAACGTGGGTTTCCAAGAATGTTTACATCCACATAATCCAAGCCCCATAAAAATATTTTCTTCACCACAGAAAGCATCTCATGCCTTTCTTTTCCCAGTGCCTAACTGATTTTTGCAAAGGCATTTTATGAATAGAAGTTTTTCGGGTTAATGCATTCATTTATCCATTTTCATTTAATTATTAGTGATTTCTGTGTCCTAAGGTATCTATGCCTACCTCCAGGTGTTCTCCCATGATCTATCTCAAATTTGTTCACATGTATAAATATAAGTAGGGACTGAGTTTTATGATTTTTCATACAGATATCCAATTATTCCAGCATCATGGTTGAAAATGCTTTCCATTCCACACTGAATTTCTCTGGTGCCTTTGTTGAAAGTAAATTTTCCATGTCAGTGTGAGTCTATTTTTTATCCACTTATGTACATTATACTAATACCTCACTGTCTTAATAATGACAGTATATGAAATCAGGCTTTATGAGTCTTCCAAATATTTTTGGGAGCTATTCTAAATTTTTGTTTTTAATGTTTATTTATTTTTGAGAGAGAGAGAGAGAGAGAGAGAGAGAGAGAGAGAGAAACATAATGTGAGCGGGGGAGGGGCAGAGAGAGGGAGACAGAATCCGAAGCAGGCACCAGGATCTGAGCTGTCAGCACAGAGCCCGATGAGAGCCCAATGCGAGCCCGATGTGGGGCTTGAACCCATGAACTGTGAGATCATGACCTAAGCTGAAGTCAGATGCTTAACAGATTGAGCCACCCAGGTGCCCCATGGCTACTCTAATTCTTGTGATCCAATCACTATTGGGATTACATTCAAATTATAGATTAATATGGATAGAATTGACAGTTTAAAACTTCACATTCCAATGGATACTCTTAAAAATTTAATCTCTACTTAAAAATTAATGTAAAAAAAATCACTATCACTCCTCTTCCAAAAGAAGAAGAAATTATAAGCACTTTAATTACACTAACCCCTTCCATTCTTATTTGTTAGATTTTACCATTCTTTCAGATTCATTATTTTAGTCAACTGAAGGAGACATTTTCAGTCATCATTTGTTGAAATTTAACTACATACCTGCCAGGCTTTATTTAAGTAATTATTTTCATGTGTGTCAGATCAGAATTATTTTTCATCTCACTGAAGCATAATATTTAAACTACCTCTAGTCATACCTCCTATTAATAAATTGCTAGAGTGCTTCTCATTTTAACAGTCGACTTGCTTTCATTGTGGAAATGGTACCCAGGGTTTTCTTTCCTAATTTTTCTGCTATTTTCTATAAGCAGTATGAGGATATTTTACTCTTTTCTGTCTTATTACTCTTAATAAATCAGGGTATTTATCCTAAATTTCCATGTCCATAATCTGTCTATTCTGCTGATGTTTTTACCTATTTTTCCCTTATTTTTTATTCCTCAGTTTTACTACCCCATCTCCAGGTGTAGATTTCTTCCCATTGATCTTGTTTAGGACTTTCCTTATTTCCTGAAACTAAATTTTTAAGTCTTTTATCTTTTCTGGGAAACATTCAAACATCGTTTTAATAAAGTACCCCTGATGATCCAATTATGATGGATATTTTGAAATGAATTCCAAAATAGCAGAAAATTATATTCCATCTATTTAAATGCTACAATAATTCACTTCCCACCTGTTAATTAAATCCATCAAATTTTTCTAAATATCATTTATATAATTTAAATACCTGTATAAAAATTTCATTTTGTCTTGTGTATGATATAAAACCTTCCTAATATCAGTTATCTAATTTAACTTTTAATGAACTCATCGGTGTGTATATTTTTGTGCAAGTGAAATAATACTGAGTGAATTATTATAAATAAATAGCAAAATGGTATTAAAGTGACATGGGAAAAAAACTGCTTTTTAAGTAAAATGACTAAAAAATGCAGTGATCAACAAGTATTTTTATAAATTTTTCAACATTTATTTATTTTTAAGAGACACAGAGAGAAAGTGCATGAGAGGGGGAGTGGCAGAGAAAGACAGACACACACACACGGAATCCAAAGCAGGTTTCAGGCTCTGAGCTGTCAGCACAGAGCCCGAGGTGGGTCTTGAACTCATGAACCATGAGATCATGACCTGACCCCAAGTAAAAAGGGGTGGGGGGGTGGAAATGGGTATTGAGGAGGGCACCTTTTGGGATGAGCACTGGGTGTTGTATGGAAACCAATTTGACAATAAATTTCATATACTGGAAAAAAAAAACCTCAACTGACTGAGCAACCCAGGTGCCCAGTATTTTTTGTACTATTAAAGCATTGCCTAAGTACACTTTCTTGGTTAGTCTTTCGTGTTGATTGAAGGTGAGAAGAATATTGTTCAAGTAGTGAGAAAAGCAGCAATTACTAAGTATTCATTGATGTCCAAATACAGAGATCTGGTAGAAAGAATTATTTTTGCACTTAAGACTCAAAATAAGGAGGCAGAACAATGACATTCTTAAAACTACAGGAAGACAAATAATCAGAAAGAAAGCAAAGACATACTTAAGATGAATATATATTTACATTACTTAGGATTATTTCCTGGTAACTTGATGCTGCAATTCTATTAAATTTTTTGATGTGATGCTTGTGTTATGCTCAGGCTCATGCTCACCTACAGAAGCTATCATTTAGGCGTGTGATACAAGTTTGTTGCCCGATTTGGGGTCTAGAATGTGGAAGCTGCTTTTACAAATTATGTAGACTTGGAATTCCTAAATCTTTCAAACCATCTTTGACTTGCTTTGAAATTTAAGTTCTTGAACAAAACATTGATCTGCCCCTTCATCATTTTCAGATATTCAAAGGTATTCAATGATTTTGCTGCACAAGCTTGGTAACATACAACACCCCTCAGTGATATGGCTGTCATTCTACTATACAAGATGCTTCTCTAGGTTTTCAAAAAACATTACACCATGTGAGAAACTCCAGCTTTATAGAAACTACAGTGTACTCATGATTTTATTTAAGTTACCAAGAAGAGAAAAAATTATACAGAGTGGAAGGGTTGTATGGATGGCCAATCTTACTTTTATAGGCATTAATCCCACGGAATATGCTTTATCACTTGGAATTTTTTTCCCTGATGCTTCATCAATTCTAATGTTTTCTCCTAAACTTCTCCTAAACTAATTTTCATAGGAATTTCGGTCTTAGATGCTTTAGTTACAGACTTTGACAATTTTCATAAACAGAGGGGGAAAAAATGGGGGAAATTCAGAGCCTCCAAGAACAGTGCGACATATTTAATAGTCTAACATAAATAAATCTGGAATACCGGAAGGAGGACACAGAATATGCAATTGGAGTATTTAAAGACATAATGGTTGAAAGTTTTTATAAATTCATGACAGATGCCCAAATGACAAATCCACGAGATCCTGTGAATAATGTGAGGATGAATCCCAAACAAACATAAACACCCAGATATACATTATTGAATTCGCTGAACACAAAACATAAACAAAAATTCCTGAAGGCACTGGGGGAAAAAGAGAGATACTACATATAGAGAATCAAAGATAAAAAGTATAGGTTTTTCGACACATAATTTTATTTCCTTTTAGTCAAGGAGTTCCCCTCATTCAAATCAATCTTTTGTTTATCAACTTTTTTACTACTGTATCTTTTTTTGAGACCATATTAAAACTCCCGTTTGGTTTATTTTACCTCCTCAAAACTACCCGTTTGACGGAGAAGGAAGAGAAGCTCTATAATCCGCATGAAAATGATTATAGAAGGAAAAGACACTAAAAGGAAGAATTCTCATCCCAGCACTGACAGCAACAGTGTCACAGAGATCACCAGGAAGTAGTGTAGGAGAGATGCAGATTTTAGGGAGAATATTTTGAGGTATTAGATCAAGATGTGGAAAAATCCTCAGAGAAGATAGAAAAGTGCCCTGCTGGAATGTATTCCTAAAGAAAGGGGACTGAATATCACCAGAAAGTCTAATTTTGTGTGCGTGAATGGGGAAATCTCATGAAACTTCTTTTTTTATTACTCTCTGTATTTATTTTTATTTTTATTCCAACAAGTTTTTCATTACTCTGTAATACTTTTTTAAAATTTGTTTAAATGTTTATTTTTTGAAAGAGAGGCAGAGCTTAAGCAGTGGTGGCGGCGGGGGGGGGGGGGGCGGTTGCAGAGAGAGAGGGAGAAAACAGAATCTGAAGCAGGCTCCAGGTTCTAAGCTGTCAGCACGACAGAGCCCGACACGGGGTCTGAACCCATGAACCAGGAGATCATGACCTGAGCCAAAGTCGGCTACTTAGCCGACTGAACCACCCCGGTGCCCCTACTCTGTAATACTTTTTATCTTAGCTTGAAAAAGTCAAACTACTCAACCAGCTTAAAATTCTTTCTCAAGGTAGGAGATGGTAGAGACGGTACATTTAGTTAGACTTCATTCATTTAAGTTTCTTTATTTATTTGCAATTCAACTAGAAAAGATCTTTACACCACCTATTTATAAAAAAAAGTTTGGAAACTACAAGTGTATATAACATTTAAAGTCTTTAAAAAAATTTTTTTTTCATTTATTCATTTTTGAGAGACAGAGAGAGACAGAGTACAAGCGGGGGAGAGGCAGAGAGAGAGGGAGACACAGAATCCGAAGCAGGTTCCAGGCTCCGAGCTGTCAGCCCGGAGCCCGACCTGCGGCTTGGTCTCACAAACCGCGAGATCATGACCTGAGCCGAAGTTGGACACCCAACCGACTGAGCCACCCAGGCGCCCCTGTAACATTTAAAGTCTTAAACTGAGGGGTGCCTGGGTGGTTAAGCGTCCGACTTCAGCTCAGGTCATGATCTCATGGTTGGTGGGTTCGGCCTGGTGAGCTCTGCACCAAAAGCACTGGGCCCACTTCAGGTTCTCTGTCTCCTTCTCTCTCTGCCCCTCCCTCTCCCTCTCTCTGTCTCTGTCTCTCTATCTCTCTCTCTAAAATCAACATTTAAAAAAAATAAAGTCTGAAACTGTGAATTAGTATGTTCAGTGAGTTTTAAAACTCTTAAAAAAAACTATCTGTGGGAGCACCTGAGTGGCTCAGTTGGTTTAATGTCTGACTTGATTTGGTTCCAGGTCATGATCACAGGGTCATAGGATCAAGACCTGCTTTCAGGCTGTGTGCTGAGTGTTAGGCCTCCTTAGGATTCTCTCTGTCCCTCTGCCCCTCTCTCCTGCTCATGCTTGCCCTTTTCCTCTAACATTAAAAAATAAAAATTGTATGCATGGCACTGGATGTTAATGAAACCTATTTTGTTGACTATTTCATAATACATACAAATACAGAATCATTATTTTGTACACCTGAAACCTACAATGCTATTTTGGTAATTATATCTCAATAAAAAATAAAGTCTTAATTTGGAATCAGAAGAATTCTAGATTGGGGCGCCTGGGTGGCTCAGTCAGTTAAGCGTCCAACTTCGGCTCAGGTCATGATTTCACGGTTTGTGGGTTCAAGCCCCACATTGGGTTCTGTGCTGGCAGCTCGGAGCCCGGAGCCTGCTTCAGATTCTGTGTCCCCTCGCTCTCTGCCCCTCCCCTGCTTGTGCTCTGTCTCTGTCTCTCAAAAATGAATAAATGTAAAAAAAAATTTAAAAAAAAAGAATTCTAGATCTGAAATTAGACATCATTTAGTTTAACCCATTTTTTTTTGCATATGAAGAAAATACAGCTAATTGAGTTATTGAATCTGTTGCCCAAGAAACTGGCATAATGTAAAACCTTCAAACATAGGAATTCTGAGCAAGTGACAGAGCTCTTCAGAATACTGAAAAAAGAACTGAGGCAGGACCATAGCGTTTCCCCACTTACCAAGTCAGGGTCTGGACAACAGAAATCTTGCTATTATTTTAACAATGATTAGAGATAACATGCTGGGGCACCTGGGTGGCTCGGTCGGTTAAGCGTCCTACTTCAGCTCAGGTCATGATCTCACCACGGTTTATGAGTTTGAGCCTCGCATCGGGCTCTGTGCCAACAGCTCAGAGCCTGGAGCCTGCTTCGGATTCTGTGTCTCCCTCTCTCCATGCCTCTCCCCCATTTGTGCTCTGTCTCTCTCTCAAAAATAAATAAGATGTAAAAAAGAAAAAAAGAGAGATAACATGCTAATTATAATCAATTTTATCTATTATGTGCTAGTAAGAAAGAGATTATATATAACATACAGTCTATATGTTATATATGTTTATAACAAGAAATAGATTTCTTTTTTAACATTCTGTAATACTCTTTTTACTAATTTAGATCCTTGGTGAGAATTCTGTGTGTTTTTAAGATTATCCATTATCTTATAGAGTAAATGAAACACACACAGCACTATGGAAAACCAAATAGAGTATTATAAACTGATAATTTATATATATATATATATATATATATATATATATATATATTTCTTTTTTGTTGTTGTCTAATTGTTGTACAAAAAACCCTCTCTCTATATGTAATGTATACAATTTAATGAGCTTGGACATAGGTAGGCATATCTGTCATACCATCACTGCAATCAAGATAATAGATATATTCATCACTTCCTTGTGTCCCTATGTTGTTTTCTCTCGTACCAGCAACACTTAATAAGAGATCTACCCTCTAAATTAATTTTTTAAATTTATTTTGTATTTTGGAGAGAGAGAACATGAGCTGGGGAAAGAGGGACATGGGGGAGGGGGGAGAGGGAGAGACAGAGAGACAATCATAAGCAGGCTCCACACTCAGCACAGAGGCCAATGTGTGGTCTGATCCCATGACCCTGGGACCATACCTGATCTGAAATCAAGAGTCAGACACTCAACTGACTAAGCCACCCAGATGACCCTACCCTCTAAACATTTTTCTAAAGTTTATTTATTTTTGAGAGAGAGGGAAAGAGAGGAGAGAGAAAAAGAAAGAGAGCTCATGAGTGGGGGAGGGCAAGAAAGAGAGGGAGAGCAAAAATCCCAAGCAGACTCCATGCTGCCAGCACAGAGTCTGATGCGGGGCTCAAGTCCACCAACCATGAGATCATAACCTAAGCCAAACTCAAGAGTCAGATGCCTAAGTCACTGAGCCACCTAGGTGCTCCACCCTCTAAATTTTTAAGTATATAATACCACATTGTTTTCTCTAAGCAGTATGTTGTATATCAGATCTGCACAATGTACTCTTTTATAACTGTACATTTAAATCCATTGAATAACTCACCATTTCCCATTCCTCCTGGAAACTACCATTTTGAGCTTTTATGAGTATTATAACTAGATGCTTCATTTGTGTGGAATTATGCAGTATTTGTCAGTCCCAGAAGGACACTTACTTAGGATAATGTCTTCCAAAGCCATCCCTGTTGCCACAAATGGCAAGAGTTCCTTTTTGTGGCTGAATAATTTTCCATTGTATGTGTATACTATGTAGTCTCTTTCAATGATCTGTTGAACATTTGGGTTGTTTCTATATCACAGATATCGTGAAGAGTGCTACGAAGAACATGGAAGTAAACCCATCTCTTTGAGAAGAGGATGTCAATTATTTTGGATCGATACCCAAGAGTGTGATTGCTGCACCGTATGGTAGTTTTCTTTTTTTTTTTTTTCTGATAATCTCCACACGTTTTTCCATAGTGACTGTACTATTTCACATTCCCATCAGCCGTGCAGAACAGCTCTGATTTCTCCACCATCACCAACACTTCTTGCTGGTTTTCTTGATAACAGCCATTCTAACAGGTGTAAGGTGAGAGCCCTATGATTCTTATTTGCATTTCTTTGATGATTAGTGAGAGTAAGCCTCTTTTCACATCCCTGTTGGCTATCCGTAGGTCTTTGGGAAAATGTCTATTCAGTTCCTTTGCCCATTTTTTAACCTAGTTATTTTGGCTTTTTTTGTGTGTATGACTAATTTGTAGGAGTTCCTTATGTATTTTGGAAATGAACTCCTTATCAAATACATGGTTTACAAATATTTTCTCTCATTCTGTATGTTACTTTTCCCCTCCGTTGGTTGTTCCCTATGCAGAAGCCTGTTACTCTTATATAGTCGCACTTCTCTGGTTTTACTTTTGTTGCCCGTGAGGTCATTTCCAAAGATCCGTGTCTTTAACTTCAACCCTGCCTTCTTTCAGCAGTTTTACAGTTTCAGGGCTTATGTTTCAGTCTTTAATCATTTTTAGTCGATTCTTATACAGAGGGCTTCGTACTATTTACCAGACAAGTCAAAAGGCAGTAAAGTGATGTCTTCCAGTGTTAAAGTCAGCTTTCAATCTATAATTCTCCGCCTCACATATCAAAAAGGAAATTAAGACTATCTCAGACATTACTAATAATACCACCATCACTATCCACTGAAAAAATCCAGTGTCACGACACTTAAGCTACAAAAATACAAGTTACTCATTCAGGAGGGAGAGGATACCAGATAGAGGCTTTTTATAGCTGATTAGATATAATAATAATAATAATAATAATAATAATAATAATAATAATAATTAATAATAAAGTGTCCTTAACCTACTCTTTGAGGAAACCAGGTAAAGACTGGTGTGAAAGAAGTATCAAGGGAAAGCTTACACCGTATTAAGCCAAGTGAAAATGAAAACACACCCTATCAAAACATGTAGAATACAATCAAAACAGTGTTTACAAAAGAGAAATTTACAGCACTCAATACTTGCGTCAGAAAAGAACAAAAATCTCAAGTCAATGACCACAGGTTTTGCCTTTAAAAACCAGCAAAAGAAGGACAATATCTAACCAAGCAGCGTAAAGCAGGGAAAAACCATCAGGGTAAAAACCAAATTAATAAACAACAAAAAATGTGCATAAAATATCAATGTGACAAAAACTGGTTGTTTGAGAAGATCAACAAATTGAGAAATGAAAAGGACATCACCGCAGACCCTTCAAATATTATAGGATAATTAATAAATACTATAAAGAACTTTTTCATCACAACTATGACAAATACATGAATTGTAACAATGTTGTTGAAAAATGAAAGAAGAAAGACTTGTACAGTACAGGAACTATAGCTGCTAAATAATTTGAATTTAGAGTTACACAATTTCAAAAAAAAAAAAAAGTACCAAACCCCAGGACATAAAGGTCATTTTTCCAACTAGTATTTCCACCCATGCAAAAAATAAAAGACTTTGACACTTAGCTTCAGGAAGTAAGGATAAGTCCTAATTGTCCTGGTTCACTCTATGAAAATCTGCAGCTGCCATAAAAAATGCAGGATATATATTGTATACCTCAAGCTAATGCTACACAAGAAATTATTTATTGTTATTGTTTATAGTTTTGTATAATTTATTCATTTATTTACTTTGAGAGAGAGAGAGAGAGAGAGGCAGAGCATGAGCGAGCCTGGGAGGGGCAGAGAGAGAGCATGAGAGAGAGAGAATTCCAATCGGGCTCCATACCATTAACGCAGAGGTCAATGGAGAGCTCGAACTCATGAACCGTGAGATCATGACCTGAGCCACAATCAAGAGTCAGATGCTTCACTGACTGTGCCACCCAGGTGCCCCAACGAACTGGATTTTAAATAAAAGCTTGAAAAGATAATGTACGAGAAATAAATGTAGGATATATCATATATGTATACATATAAGAGTAAGTCTCTGGCTAAAACTCAACTTATAGTTCACTTCCCTGTGGTTATACAAAAGGTAAGTGTAAAATAACTGACTACTCATTTTCTGAAATAACATAAAATGAGTACAGACTTTAAGATGTATTAATTAGTATAGCAGATAGCCAGTGCATCATCAAATCAAGGAGGGGAAAGGTGAGGGATAGTCCCTTAGCAATAAAAGGAAATGCTCTTAAATGAATAATGTAAACACTTTAAGCTCATCTCTGAAATTTAGAATAGATTCTTGGTTGGTAAAAAACACACAGAGTTAAACAGAAGTATTGCATTAATGCAATTTCAAAAGCAAAGACAGGTCAAAGACCTCACAATGAATATGAAAACAAGATAAAATACAGAATTCAAAATGTAATGCTTACAGAATAAATAGGGCTTAAATTGGAGAGACGCTTCGTGTTTCTCCCTTTTACCTTCTCTGATTTTTTAAGGCATGTGGTCAAGAGCGTGATTAACGATAATCTCTGTTTCAAAATATTTAGTACATGAGGGTATAGCTATCTATCTCACCATAGAAAATTCACTTTTCAGGACCACTTGGGTGGCTCAGTTGGTTAAGTGTATGACTTCAGCTCAGGTCATGATTTCACCATCCATGGGTTTGAACCGCACATCTGGCTCTGTTGCTGATAGCTCAGAGCCTGGAGCTTGCTTCAGATTCTGTCTCCTTCTCTCTCTCTCTCTCTCTCTCTGCCCTCCTGCATTTATGCTCTCTCTCCAAAAAATGAATAAACATTAAAAAATTAAAAAAAAATTAATAACAAAGAAAATTCACTTTTCAATCTAAGTAAAAAGTGTCATTAAAGCTCTAGCTAAATACTAACGTTAGCTATTATAAAATGAAATTACAGGATCTGTGGCCTTTTGTAAAATAATACTTCACCCAGTAAGACTCTTATGTATAAAACACTATTTCAACAGCATTTTCTTTGTAAATAAACAGGCTGATTGTTGTTATCACTGAAACTGTGATATTTAAAAGCCAAACTGTTTACCAAAACTCTACCATCTATAATGAATATGCTTAGATTATTTTCTTGAGTATAAAATACTTCAATGCTGCTAAAGCAAATACCTATAAAACATGTTGCTGTGTTGTTCCTTTTCTCAACCTCAGGGAAACTTGACATGAAGGAAAAAAGTCACAGAAAGAGTTCTGCTCTTCAAACGATATTAGAGGCAAAATCACGATGATAATTCATAGTCGAATAAAAACACGGGGCCTGAAGGAGTGCAGAACTTATGTCTACTTGACTACTTAAAGTCACAGCATGCGTTTTGATTTTAGAAGAAAGGTGATCTCTTAGAGAAACAGTTTTTATTGTGGTAACAACACTTACCAGGAAATCTTCCCTCTGAACAAATGTGCTGAATACACTACAGCATTATTAACTACAGGCACTACTGTTGTGCTCTAGAATGGATTCAGCTTGCATAACAGATACTTTATGCCCCTTGAACAACCTCCTACTTTCCCCTCCTGGGAGGTCTCTCCCCTACCCCACCGCTGCCCCAGGCCCTAGTAGCCAACTTTCTACTCTGCTTTCAAGACTTTGGGTACTTTAGATACTTCAAGTAAGTACTTGTCCATCTGTGACCGGTTTATTTCACTTAACCAATTTCTCTGTTTTTGGGGAGGGGAGGCGCTTCTTTCAGATTAATCAAGTATTTTTCAGGTATACAAGTTTCCCTTGTAGACTTTTTTTTTTTTATTCTTTATTTGTTTTTGAGAGACAGCGAGCCCTAGTGCGAGTGGGGGAGGAACGGAGAGAGAGAGGGAGACACAGAATCCGAAGCGGGATCCAGGGTCTGAGCTGTCAGCACAGACCCTGACGTGGGGCTTGAACTCACAAACCACAAGAGCATGAGCAGAAGTCTGACGCTTAACTAACTGAGCCACCCAGGCACCCCAAGACTTCTTTTGATATCTATTTCTTAACTAATTTGCTTAGTGCTTATTTTAGAGAGTACATTTGTATCCATGTCTTCTACCCTGTTTTCCTGGGCTCGTGAGTGCTCTTTGCTCTACCTTCATAAAAATGTCTCCAATTCCATTCGGTCTGTCAACATTGACATCACTTTCCACTTCATTCACTGTCCCTCCAATCTTTTACTCTGGGGTTTTTCAGCACTTGATTCTCTTGTTTCAGAGAATTTGAGCTATTTGGCTTCTAGACCTGGAAGCTTCAGCTAAAACAATGGTTTCACCTCAAAGTAAAAGTCTACCCAAAGTAAAATCAAAGTAAAAATCTTCTATGCTGTGATCTCTTTTCCACCTTGGCTCCCATACGTTTTCAGACCTTTAGCTGTTCTATATCAGGTGTTACCTACTGGGTATCATTCAGATTTTGCAGTTATATGTTATGATGCTTTGTCTGATACCAATATTCGTACCTAGCTGGAAGTAGTTCATAAAATATTTAATGTATTCCTTCACTAAATAATTTTGAGCACTTACTATTTATTTAGTATATATTTATTGAGCACATACTGAGCACCTGTTACTTTTCAAGGCAGTGGGCATATAACAGTGAAATAAAACATTACTTTTTTTTTAAGACAGAAAGGTTTTTATTTTTTTTCCCTTTGAATTCTGTCAGCTTGCTATTATTAATCACCAATTTAACAGAGAGGTTACATTAATATCTCCCAGTTCATTTATGAAGCTAATTACACTAAGTTGTTTCCAATTGCAAATCTGATCCTCTGTATCTATTCCAAAAAATATATTCCTGTAAAAACAATACTTGTTTTTTAAAAATTATTTTACAGTAAACTCAACTCCAAACCTCAAATACGTGAAAGTTATTTCTTTTTTGGGGTGGGGGGGAGCTTTATTCTTTTTTTATTGCACCAAAAATTAACAGTAATTCTTTTTTAAAATTTGCATTTTAAGTTTGTATTTAGTTTTGTATTTAACATAGTGTTATACTGGCTTCAGGTGTACAATATATGATTCAACACTTCCATTCAACACCAGGTGCTCATCACAAGTTCACTCCTTAATCCCCATCACCTGTTTCCCCCACCCAGCCCTGCACCTCCTGCCCCTCTAGTAACTCTCAGTTTGTTCTCTAGACTTAAGAGTCTGTTTCTTGCCAAAATAACTCTACTCTTATAAAATGTATATTCTAGTGTGGGGACATGAACTGAAAAACTATAAACACACATATTTACTATTATTTGTGCTAGGTGGGTAAATATTCTGTCCTGAAAAATTTAAAGTAAGAAAATAGTGATAAGCGTACCTTTAGATAGGATGGTTAAGGAAGTGCTCCTAGCGGAGGTTAACAGGAACACCATAGATGAAGTGACACAGTGAACTATTTGGGGGAAATAATATTACATAGAGAGAAGGGAAAGTGCACAAATCTATAAGTATGAGGGTGTGCGTTTTCCCAGAGAATAGCAAAAAGACCAGTGGGGTGTGAAGAAATTATGGGTGATAACAATAGAATGGAAGCTGAGACAGATTCAGGGGGCAAGAATGTAGAGATTTAAAGGTTGTAACAGTAACATGGGATTTTATTCTAGTTGTTAGTAGTTATTAGAGGGTGATATGATATGGCTTACAGTTTCAAAAATATTTCTTTGATTGTTTTGTTGATAATAGATGGAAAGAAGTAAAAAAAAAAGAAAAAAGAAAAAAAAGCATTTCAAAATCATTTATTTTCTACTTTTCTCCTTTTGGGCTCCTAGCAATGCTTAAACTGAATTAGGATTGTATTATATTTTCATGGATATATCATGAGAAAGATGTTATCTCAGAGGTTTACATTATTTTTTTGCTGACTTATTTATAGTGTTTTCCTGGTGAGAGAAATGACACATAAAATATTGATATAGTAACATTAGTAATGCATTATCATAGATTAATCCATGAACTGTATTCATAAATTTGAGGTATGAAAATTAGAAACAAAAGATTTTATACTATGTGTCATTAATATGGGAGTGCATAAGATAATTGTTAATACCTGTAGTCACATTTATTATTTTTGAGTATTATTAAATAGTAAGCACTATGGTAAGAGGTTATCTTTCTTTATTCTAAATTGCTCAGGGAGGTACGTGTTGTTACCATGCCTCTTTTTTGACAAAGAGGCAGCAACTAGAGTTTAAGTAACATTCTCATGATCACACAGCTACTAAATGAAGAAACTCAGTATTTGAGTTGGGGAAGAGACAGTGCTGTAAACCATTACATTCCAGTGCTTTCCAATGTATGGGGGTGGGGGGGGTGGGGAGTGGAGGTAATACTAATACGAAAAACCTGAATTTCCTCAGTGAGTCTTTAACCTAATAGTCCAAATAATGTAACTTTTTCACTTCGTAATGTATTTGACATTTGCAGCTACCTCATAAAACCTAAACCCTGAATTATTTTAGGTAATTGTTCTTCAAAAACATTTAAACATCTTAAGGCCACTGAAAGAGTCATTTCATTAAAAAGTACTGAGTTTGGGGGGCACCTAGGTGGCTCAGTTGGTGGAACCTCTGCCTCTTAATTTCAGCTCAGGTCATGATCCCTGAGTTGTGGGATCAAGCCTCACCTCAGGCTCCCCGTTGAGTGTGGAGACTGCTTGGGATTCTCTCTCCACCTCTGCCCCTCTCCCCGGGTTATGCATGTTCTCTCTCTTTCTCAAATTAAAAACAATATAAAATAAATAAAAATTTTTAAAAAGTACTGGTTTTTGAAAACTGCACACGTTTTGAAAAAATTATTAAGGTTAAGTATTTTCCTGCTTCATATTTCACTTCCTGGAAAAAATTAGCCCCCAACTCCCACCACTCTCTGGTATTCCCTGTTTGGTTTTTTTTTAAGTTTATTTATTTTTGAGAGAGAGAGAGAGTGAGAGAGAGAGAGAGAGAACAAACTAGGGAGGGGCAGAGAGAGAGAGAGAGCAGGACATCTACTTCCCTCTCAGGAATCTGACTAATGATCTGTTACATTCTTAAGAGGAACCTTAAGCCTGAGGGGGTATGTTGTGGTCAAGCACCTCGGCATTGTTCCAAAATAAGTTTTTCCCCACCCTGTGACCTCAGGTCTTATCCTTTCCCTCTCTGCCTATTTTATCCTATGTTTTCCTATCATAACTTGGTGCCCAGGGTCAACCAGAGGCTAATAATGACAAACTTTCAGCCAGTTCTCACTTCAACAACTATTTTTTGAAAGTAATGAAAAATGCAGTGTACATATGACGATGCAGGGGAGGAATAAGATAGGAGAGAGGATTTTTTCATAGAAAAATCAATCAGAAAGCTAAAAAGAATATACAGTCAAGGAAAGTACCAGAAAGCCCAAACCACACATACTGTAGAAAAATAAAACAGAATGTGAGAAGTTCTGTTTTGTTTTGTTTTTAAATAAAAAATTGTCTTCCTTGGTTGAAAAGGGAAACCTGGCCTCCAGGCAATATGAGATCTTCTAAACATAAAGAAAACTGGGATTACCAAAGTAATTTGAAAAATGTCACCTTTAAAAATTGTACTGTAATGACCATTTCTGGGGGGGGAGCTCCATGTCTCATTTTAATTATAAATCTGACAGGGGCAATACAGAGGCTTCTGAACAAGATTTATGATAAAAGGACCAAGAAGCAGCTTATCATGCTCAACATGTATGTCTCCCAAAGGTAGGTGAAACCTGTTTCCATTACACATTTATGCAATAGAGCATCAAAGAAGTAATGTGGACAGATGGAAAGTTACTTGACTAAAGGAATGAGCAAGTAGAAGTTTCTATATTAGCTCAAACATGAAACAGTATAATGCAGCCATAAGAACTTAGATACTGGTGTCAGAATGCCTGGATTCAAATAGTCACTAAGTGATTTATGTGTTGTAAGCCTTATACTCAACTATCTTTGTTTCCAGTTCTCCAATGAGAAAATAAGTATTATAGTATGCACCTGACAGGGCTGTCACAAACATTACATAAGAATAAGTATGTTAACCAGTTAAGTAAATTCCTGATAAAGAGATAATTATAATGAAAAGTAGCTATGGTGATGATATGATTTCTTTTAGTTGAAGATAAAATTTCTGGAATTTCTATTCCTCTTACTTTTTAGATTGTAAGTCATATAAGTATTAAGTTAGGAAACACAAAAAAAAGATTTTATTTTTGCTTCAGTCTGTATATGCTAACCATTCTACACCTATATTGTAAGCAATTTGTGCCTTAAATTTAGACAAAATATCTAGACATTATCATTTTTTAATATTAGAGGTATTTCCTACATCAATAAATAGAAGGCACCTGATAAATCTGTTTAATGACAGGAGGAAGAAAAGGAGGCAGGGAGAAAGTGAGATAGGAAAAGTGAATTGACATTAATCCAAAGTATTTAATGTATGTAAACAAACAAACAACAACAACAAAAAAACAGAAAACAACTGCATATGTAAGAGTTACCCTAAGATTTTATATGAATTCTGAAGAGCCTACATTAGCTATGAGCATGGATTAAAGCCAGGCAGGTAAGTAACATAGATTGTCTTTACTAATACTGTATTGACAAAGCCATATATTAGAGAATATCTTACATTTATTTATTTAAAAAAAATTTAACATTTATTTATTTTTGAGACAGAGAGAGAGAATGAGCAATCGAGTGTGAGCAGAAGAGGGGTAGAGAGAGACAGAGACACAGAATCTGAAGCTGGCTCTGCACGGAGCCCAATGTGGGGCTAGAACTCATGAGCCATTAAATCATTGCCTGAGCCGAAGTCAGAGGTACAACCAACTGAGCCACCCAGGTGCCCCATGTCTTACCCACATTTAATACAGAACATTTCATAGCCCATCATATACTTGGTTCTCAGTTATTACTTCATGGATATATTTTAAATAAAAAAAATGTGAAACTAGATTTGCACACCTAATCTGGAATTAAGAATATAGTGGACTTCACTGCATTACTATTTACTGGAAAAATCTATGCTGATTATTGATAAAATATATATCCCAAATTCATTATATAAGAATGCAGTAACATTTCCTGCTGCTTGTAGCTTAAAAGGCAGGTGACTCAAATGAGAAGATTCATCTTATACATATGTTTTTCAAACATTTTGGTATGAAATATTATCGGGAAGCCTGTAAAGCAGCTAAAAGTTGAGAGGCTAGATAGAAATGGTGTGGGAGACCAAAACCTCAGTTATAACAAGGAATCTTGGGGCTAAATTTGACGTCCTTTGTTTTATACAAACTCTCTCAAAATTCTCTAGAATTCAACATATATCTGGAGAAAATGATCAGATGGGAGCACTAGCAAAGGTATCCGCATAAATAACAACTCCAAATAAGTGTGAAGTATCCTTGAGATTTCTTTCCTGATGCCATGATTTTACTTTTGAAGTTATTTTTTGTGTTTTTATTTTAGATTTGAAGATGGTCAAGCATAACCAGATTAATTAAAAAAAATGGAAGACATATTGTAGTTTTAATGGGAAAGACTGAAGAAAACATAAAAAAAAATAAAGATATGGTGTTCAGATTTTCATCTTTATTCATTCCCTGTTGAGATAAGGTTGATTTTTTTCTTAACTTTATTTATTTTGGGGAGGGGGTGGCAGGGGCAGGAGAGAGGGAGAGAGAGAATCCCAAATAGGCTCTGTGATGGCAGCAGAGAACCTATGCTGGGCTAGAACCCACGAACTATGATATCATGAGCTGAGCCTAAGTCAGATGCTTAAACCACTGAACCGCCCAGGTGCCCCAAGGCTGATTTTTTTAAGTGGACAATAGAGAGGAATAGTTCTAATCCACAGAACTATGGAACTATCTTGATTCAAAAACTTACCAACGGGTTGAGGATCAATTTCAATAGTGAAAAATATGTGTGGGTTAAAAGCATCCTCCAAATGCTTTTCTTCTCAAAGTTATTTGCACTGAAGTCTCCTAAAGATACTGGAAACCTTTGTAAGAGTGTGAAATAGTGTGCAATGGGGGTATAGTTCTATTTGTGAGTCAAAAAGATCTTATCAATATTTTACCAACACATCTATTTTTAATCATATAAAAACATGGCACAGGAGCCTTTAGATGGTGAGTACTTTTAGCAACTTAACTATACGCACTTCCAAGCAGATTTTATCAAAGCAAAAAGAACTGCAAATTGAAAAACTCTTAATATGCTGTTATTGAAAAGTTAATCCAAGATCAGTAAGACAATTTTCTGTAAGACTCAAATTTGCTTAACAGACAAGGTTCTGTTTCAAGATGATGGAATAGGAAGATCTGGTACTCACCTCCTTTTATGGACACACTAAACCTACAGCTACATATGAAGCAGTTTCCTCAGAAACAAATGTAAAAACTGGCTAAGCAACACCTACACTTATCAGGCAAACAACAAAACAAAACAAAATCCAACAAGCCGATGATGGAGGCTGAAACGAAATCTCAATGCCTCCAGTACGGTGATGATCAGGAGGTAAATCCAAATTTAAAGATTCTCTCTGAGAAACAAAGGGTTTGAACAGCACATCAGGAACCTCAAACCCTCAGATATCTAACCTTGAAAAACAGGAGAATTGACATCCTGAGGACCTATAGCAAACTGATAAACAGTTTTTCAAAAAATCATCCTTTTGGACTCACCTGCTCCAGAGACCAGTGCAAAAGCACTAACTGATAGGCGCCCAGATTTTGTGTTAAAGAGGCTTCTTTACTCACCTTCAATTGTCCGCCTGAGGGTTGGGCATGTAACTTAATACACATGTAGAGGGCTACTAGGATGCTCTTCAGGGAAGATGGCTGGTGGGCACCATTTTTATACTCTCTCTGCTCCACAGTATATGCCATCTTTTGACTCCAGCTTGATGTTACTTCTTGGAAAAGACTTTGTAACCACCTCCAGCAACCTGACTTTTCTGGCTGCCGCCCAAAAGACACCAGATTGCCTGGCTCCAGTGGCCTTCAGGGCTAATTACCTGGGGTCCCATAGGACTATACCTAACAGAGAAAGGATTCTTCAATAACTACCACTCCCTAGACACAGAAAGAATCAATAGTCTCAAGAGCCTAGGCTTTATATGAAAGAGGTTAATTAGGTTATCTTCATAGTGTTGGCCTGAGGGGCCGACTTCTAATTAAATACACATCTAAAAGGTGACTGTAATCCTTTCCAGAGATCTAAGGCAGCAGGTTCTATCTTCAGATTCCCTTTGGTCCCATTTCAAGTGCCAGTGAAAGGGACCTCTTAGACTGGGGAGTCATTATAAGTAAAAGAGGATGCTTGAACAATTGCAAAGGTTGAAGAGACAACTAACAACTAGGGCAGGGTTGAACAATATGGTTTGTCTCCTTACACAAAGCCACTCCTTCAAGACAGGGGGAGGTAGTTAACAGAGAGAGAGAGAGAGAGAGAGAGAGAGAGAGAGAGAGAGGGAGAAATGGAAAAAAAAGAGAGGAATTAGATCTAAATTAAAATAAAAAGAAAAGTTTAGAAAAAAAAGCAAATATCTCAGGTTAGTGATGTACCTGATTAAGAGCTCAAAATAATTATTATAAACATGCTCAGTGAACTAAAGAGAAGAATGAACACAAAGAGACACAAAGAGACAGAAATTATAACAAAGTACAAATTGAAGTCAAAGAGCTGAAGAATACAATAGTTGAACTGAAAAATACACTACAGGGGTTTAAGAACAGACCAGATAAAGCAGAAGAAGTGATCAGTGAACTCAGAAAAAGGACACTAGAACTCACTCAATCAGAGCAGCAAAAATGTAGAGAAGGAAAAGTGTGAATAAAGCTAAGAGACTAATGGGACAACATCAAGCAGACCAATATTCACATTATGGGGGTCCCATAAGGAAAAGAGAGAGTGAAAGGGATAGAAAAAAGTATTTGAAGAAATGATGCATGAAAAATTGCCTAACCTGCAAAAGGAAAGAGATATCAAGATCCTGTAAGTCCAGAGACTTCCAAATAGACACACACAATAAGACGTGTTATAACTTTTAAAGTCCAAAGTGAAAGAACAGGATCTTAAAAGCAGCAAAAGAAAAACAACCTGTTATGTACAAACAATCCCACTACGACAATAAGCAGATTTTTCAGCAGAAACTTTGCAGGCCAGAAGGCACTGGCATGATATAGTCACAATGCACAAAGAAAAAAAATCCCACCAAAAATGCTATACAGGGCAAAGCTGTCCTTGGGAATTGAAAGAGTGGCCAAGAGTTTTCCAGACAGTCTAAAACTAATGGATTTCATCACCTGTGAAAGAGCCTTAAAATAAATGTTAAAAGGGACTTTTGTAAGCTGACATTAAAACATGCTAACTAGTAACAACAACAACAACAACAACAACAAAAGACATGAGTGTAAATCTCTCTGATAAAGATAAATATAAACTAAAGGTGGTGGATTAAGCTTTTACAAAATTAGTATGAAGGTTAAAAAGACAAAAGTAGTAAAAAATAACTAACCACAATAGTTATCTTAGGAATTTATAAGAAAATGACGTAAAATATAACTCAGAAACATAAAATGTGGGAGTCAAAAGAGTAAATATGTAAGGCGTTAGAATTTACCCAAGCTAAAATAGATGGCTATAAATATGTTATTATATATATGCCATATGGTAACCACAAAACAAAAACCTAGAGCAGACACATGAAAGACATATTAATATAAACATACCACTAAAGAAAATCATGAAACCAGAAGGGAAGAGTCCAAGAGGAGAAAAAAATGAACAAAGGAACTACAAAACAGCCAGAGAACAGTTAACAAAATTGCAGTAAGTGCACACTCGTCACACGTTACTGTAACTATAAAAGAACTACATTCTCCAATCAAAAGACCTAGTGTCACTAAAGACACATCTATATACTGTCTGCAAGGGAGTCAAGTGAGATATAAGGAGACACACAGACTGAGAGTGAAGGGATGAAAAAAGATGTTCCACATAACAGAACAGACTTAAAAAAAATAATGCAGTAAAAGAGAAAAATAGGCACTACGTAATGATAAAGGGTCAATCATACAGAAGATATAACACTTATAAATATGTATACACCTAAAACAGAAGCAGCTAAATACGAATAAACTTAAAGGGAGAATAAAATAGCAGTAAAATAATAGTAGGAGACTTTACTCCCCGACTTTCATCAATGGGTAGATAATGGAATATTGATCTTGAGTGACGTGTTAGATCAGAACGACTTAACAGATATACACTTCTGTATCCAAAAGCAACAGAATACATATCCTTCCCAAAGGCTTCGGATGGATACATCTTCAGGATACATCATATGTTAGGTCACAAAACAAGTCTGAATCAATTTAGGAAGACTGAAATCATACAAAGCATCTTTTCTAAAGAGGATAGTGTGAAACTAGAAATCACATACAACAAGAAAACTGCAAAATTCACAAAAATATGGAGCTTAAACCACATGCTACTGAATCACCAATGGGTGAAATAAGAAATCAAAGATGAAATTAAAAAAAAATACCTTGACTAATTAATTAATTAATCAAAAGGGAAAAACAACATACCATAGTTTATGGGGCACAAGAAAAGCAGTTCTAAGAGGAAAGTTCAGATTAGTAAATACCTACCTGAAAAAAAAATCTCAGATAACCCAGCCTTACACCTCAAGGAACTAAAAAAAGAACAAACAAAGCCCAAAGTTAGGAGAATGAAAGGAATAAAAAGATTAAAGTAGAAATAAATGAAATAAAAACTAAAAGGACAATAGAAAAGATTAATAAATTTAAGAACTGGTACTTGCAAAGATACACAAAATTGACAAATCTTTAGCCAGACTAACCAAGAAAAAGGAGAGTGGGAAATAAATAAAATTAGAACTATAATAAGAGACATTACAACTGATAGCACAAAAATATAAAGGATCATAAGAGGTTACTAGGAAATATTACATCCAAAAAATTGGACAACCTAGAAGAAAAGGATAAATTATTCCTAGAAATATGCAAGTACCAAGACTGAATCATCAAGAAATGGAAAATCTGAACAGATCAATTCCTAGTAAGGAGACAGAATCAGTAATTAAAAATCTCCCAACAAACAAAGGTCTAGGACCAGATGGCTTCAATAGTGAAGTCTGCCAAACACTAAAGAATTAATACCAATAATTTTTCAATCTCTTACAAAAAAACAAAAGGAAGGGAATATTAACAAACTCATTTTATCTAGCTCTCATTACCCTGATACCAAAACAGATAGCTAACCACAAGAAAAGAAAATTATAGGCAAATATCTTTGATGAATAGAGATGCGAAAATCATCAACAAAAATTAGTAAACAGAATTCAACAATCATTGAAAGGAACATACACCATGATCAAGTGAGATTTATTCCAGGGATGCAAGGATGATTCAGCATTGTTAATCAATCAATGAGATATACCCCATTAACAAAATGAAGGATAAATATTATGTGATCATCGCAAGAGATCCAGAAAAAAGCATCTGACAAACATCAACATCCATTTACGATTAAAAACTCTCAACTAAGTGTATATAAGGGAATCATACATAGCTCATTATAAGTTACATGGGCCAAACCCACAGCTAACATAATCTTCTATAATCAGGAACAAGACAAGAATGCTCAATCTTATCACTTTTTTTCAACTTAGTATTGAAAATCCAGCCAAAGCAATTAGGTAGAAAAAGGAATGAAAGTCATTCAAATTGTAAAGGAAAAGTAAAGCTGTCACTATTTGACAGGATAAAATATTACAGAGCGAACCCTGAAGACTCCATCAAAAAGCTGTTAGAACTCATACATAAATTCAGTCAAGAAATAGGATACAAAATCAATATACAAAAACTAGTTTTTATACATGAATAACAACAGTCAAACAAATTAACAATCCTACTAACAGCTGCATCAAAAATTATACAATACCTAGGAATAAATTTAACCTAAGAGGTGACAGACCTATATACTGAAAACTACAAGACACTGATGAAAGAAATTGAAGAAAATACAATTAACGGAAAGATCTATAGATCTATAGAATCAATAATCCCTATGAAAATTCTAACAACATTTTTCATGGAAATAAACAAGTCCTAAAATTTGTAGGGACCCCAGAAGACCCCAAAGAGCCAAAGCAACCTTGAGAAAGAAAAGCAAAGATGAAAGTATCATCCTCCCAGATTTCAAAATATATTCCAAAGCCATAGAAATCTAAAAAGTATGCAAATGGCATGCAAATATCAATCCAACAGAATGGAGAGGCCAGAAATAAACCCACACAAAATGGTCGATTTGTTAATGACAAAGATTAACCATGAATATATACTTGGGAAAGCATAGTCTCTTCAATTTGGTGCTGAAGACCTGAAAAGTCACAAGCAAAAAAATAAAACTGGATTACTAGCTTACATTATGCATAAAAACGAACTCAAAATGAATGACAGACCTGAAATCATAAAACTCCTAGAAGAAAACAAAGGCATTAAGCTCCTTCACATGTCTTGGAGATGACTTCTTGGACTTGGCACCAAAAGCAAAGATAACAAAAGCAAAAAACAAGTGACACTACATCAAACTAAAAGGATTCTGCATACCAAAGTAAACCATCAACAAAGTGAAAATCCAGTCTACCAAATGGGAGATAATATTTGCAAATAATATATACGCAACAGGGATAACATCCAAAATATATAAAGAACTCACATAACTCTGTAGTGAAAAAAAATATCTAAAAATTGGAAAGAGGATCTTACTAGATGCCAACGTTTCTTCAAAGATGGCCATACACACGTCCAAGAGGTACCCAAAAAACTGCTTAACATAACTGATCTTCAGGAAAATGCAAATTAAAGTAATGCAATGAAGTGTCACGTCACAAGTGTTAGAATGGCTAGTAACAAAAAGACAAGAGAGAAGTGCTGGCAAAGATATGGAGAAAAGGGAATACTTGTGCACCCTTGGAATATGAATTGGTGTGGCTACTATGGAAAACAGTACAAAGATTGCTCACAAAATTAAAAATAGAACTGCCATATGATCCAGTAATGCCACTTGTAGGTATTTATCCAAAGATAACAAAAACACAAATTTGAAAAGTGGTAAGTTACCCATGTTTACTGCAGTATTTTATTTTATTTTATTTTATTTTATTTTATTTTATTTTATTTTATTTTATTTTATTTTATTTTTATTTTATTTTATTATTTATGTATTTATTGAGAGAGAGAGAGAGAGAGAGAGAGAGAGAGAGAGAGAGAGAGAGATGGACAGAGGGAGAGACACAGTGCTTAAAGAGGGGAGGGGCAAAGCAAGAGGGAGAGAATCTCAAACAGGTTCCATGCTGTCAGTGTAGAGCCAGACCCTGGGCTTGATCCCACAAACTGTGAGATGAAGACCCAAGCTGAGATCAAAAGTTTGATGCTTCAGTGACTGAGCCACCCAGGCGCTCCCACTGCAGCATTTTTTAAAATAATAATCTAAATACGGAAACAATCAATGTGTGCACAGATGGATCAATATATAGAGAAATTGTGGTATATACATACAATGGAATACTAACGAGTCTTACAAAATATTATTAATTCTTGACACTTACAACAACTTGAATTATGAATGACATATTGTATATCCTTAATTTTAAATTTCCTTTCATTTTATGGCATACTATATATTTAGTCATATATTACAAGGAAGAAAGCATGAAGAGACAAGACTGCCACAAGTTCATATTCATTGTAGGTTCACTCCAATTACAGAAACAAAAAGAAGTACATCTCAGAATTAATGAAATGCAGACTCTTGTTTTGAATACCCCTAATTCTAAAGCACTGGTACATTATAATGGGTAACTAAACAAACATTTTAGCATGGTTTTAATTTATACTGCTTTACATGAAGAAGTAGGACATGTGTGTCTTTAACTTTTTTTTAAAATTTTGTTTTTAGAGAGCCAGTGGGGAAGGGGCAAAGAGAGAAGAAAAGAGAGAATCCCAAAAAGGTTCCACACCATCAGTACAGAGCCTGACGTGGGGTTCAAACTCACAAACTGGGAGCTCCTGACCTGAGCCTAAGTCAAGAGTTGGACACTTAACTGAATGAGTTGCCCAGGTGCCCTGTGTTTCCTCTTTATAGAAGAAGACAGGAAATGGTTATAGCATGTCATTTCCTTCACCATCACTGAGCATGATCAACAGAGGATGTGCATCAATGCACTTGTCACAAAATCGCTCTAAAGTTATCTTCTAATGGGAGTAGGTTTGTAAATATTTTATCGGCCATTAAATGGTATTATTAGCTGTTGTTTTACAATGGTGCCTAAGACTAATCAGCCTGCACTAAAAATTGATTTTTCTCCTCCAACTTGAGTAATTCTAGAACAAATTATATAAAATAAGAAAATACATTATACAAATAACCAAGCATCTCACTTTTTCTTTTTTTTCCACTAAATTCTAATATAATTTACTGAAAATCTTCACTTTGGAGTCTAGTTTAGGCACAAGAATCTAAAATAATAGCCCATTATCAATAATTGCCCCTGTAAGGCAACCCATACACATTTCTGTATACTATGTTCCATTATTGGGGGTCTTTTTCAAAGTTCTATCTGTCCATTACAATGCTTTTTAATGCTGTAATATTAATACTGTTTTTAAGTTTTTAAGCTCTTAAAATCTTCTAAGATCACAATATTAGTGGCAGAAATTCAAAGTACTGTCACAAAAGCTAGCTGAGAAAGTCTGGAGGAACTGTGACCTTAGGGTATCTTAAAATTATAATCCACAGGTGACCAAGGGATTTATAACAATTTATTATTCTGGAACTTAGGGGAAAACATGAAAAAGAAATCGAGTTCCCAATAAAAGTTTGACCAAGTCACACTGTATTGTTGTTGACAAAAATTGTGATAAGCCATGATATCCAATTAAAGTAATATCATTTCCACAGATCTCAAAAAGCATGGACAATATGAGGAATGGAATTCAAAATTGTAGATTTTAAATCAAAAGGTTTTTATGTCATTTAAATTATAAAGGTGGAGAAGTTCCAAGTTGTATTAAGTTGAATTAAATACAAACAAGATTAACATGGCAGTGATGGATAATTTTTGGGTTTTTTCCTTTAATATAAAGGAAGAACACAGAAATAACTGAAATTAAAATATAATGAAAAGTTCCAGAATCTAGAATTATTTCAATATTGAAGGAAGAAGGTAGAAAACTCTATTATAGTCAAGAGAAATCCAATTTCTGTCATCTTTGTGTTGACTCTCACTTTCCTTCTTCACTCCGTCAATTTCAGCCCCATAGGGTATAAATGTGTGCCTGTGTTTTATATTTGTTTTTTAACAAGATGTCTCAATGAGCCTAATTTTGTCTCCTTTGGTCATACATTAGTAAAAGAACTATATAATTTAATATTCTTGGAAACTAGTTCTCTCATTCATGATGTAAAATTGTAACACTATTTCTAACAAAAATAAAATATATATACAAATCGTATAAAGCCTTTTATTTATGAGTATTTATTGCTAAATGTTCGGACTAGATCTTGTCTTTGCTCATAATACAACCTTAAGTTTTATGAGAACTCAAACTTATAGACCCATAAAAGAAAACAAGAACATGCTTTAAGTCACTTTAGAGTCTATGCTTAAGAGAAATTTTGTTGGTAGTATTTTACACAAACTCTAGAAATATCTATAGCTTTTAGAAAATTAGGCATTATTTACCTTCTAATGTTATTTCTTCTTTATCAGTGTAATGAGTCTGCATGTTTATAGACTAATAGATCTGTCTTAGTTTTCAAGGTATCATTTCCTTAAACCGCACACATAGCAGGATACTCTCCTGTGGCTCCTTTAAGTGTATCCTCTATTGTTTCCTTCCTACCCTACAGTCCAGGTTTTATTGTTCCCATGTCTCTCAGTTGGGTTTTGCCATTAGGAGCTCATTAAAGACCATTAAGATATTAAAAGTGGGAGAGGTGGGAAATTTGGATTTTGTCCCCTGGCTCCTGTGCTGCTAGACCATGGCAGCTCCCTAATAGCTATGGGTCTTGCTGGATGTTAGAACCCACTCCACTTGCCCCTTCAGGTCTAGAGGTGGTAGTCTGCTTGCTGTTGCTACTATACCAGGTATATGTCATCATCTTTTTTTGATTTGCCTGAATTCTGTTTGCACCTATGTCAAAGGCCCCTTCATTAAAACCTCTTTAAAAAAAAAGAAAGAAAGAAACTATAGTAAAACCTCCTCAAACAAAATTCCAGAACCAGATGGCATCACAGGTGAATTCTACCAACCATTAAAAGAAAAGTTAATACCTATTCTTCTGAAAGTATTCCAAAAATAGAAGAGGAAGGAAAGCTTCCAGATTCATTCTATGAGGCCAGCATTATCCTGATACCAAAACCAGATAAAGGGACTAAAAAAAAAAGAACCACAGGCAAATGTCTCTGATGAACGTAGATGCAAAAATCCTCAACAAAATACTAGCAAACCACATACAAGAATACATATTAAAAAGTCATTCATCATGATCAAGTGGAAATTATTCCTGAGATGCAAGGGTGATTCAATATTTGCAAATCAATCACTATGATGTATCACATCAAGAGAAAGGATAAAAACCTTATGATTCTTCCAAGGGATACAAGAAAAGCATTTGACAAAGTACAACAACCATTCATACTAAAAAAACAAACAAAAAACAAAAAACAAAAAAACAAACAAACAAAAAAAACCAAAAAACCCTCAGCAAGTATGTATAGAGGGAACACAGTGCCACATAATAAAGTCTATATACAAAAAACTCACAGCTAACCTTATACTCAATGGTCAAAAACTGAGAGATTTGCCTCTAATATCAGGAACAAGACAAGGATGTCCACTCTACTTTTTATCAACATAGTACTGGAAGTCCTAGCCACAACATTCATATGAAGAAGAAAAGAAACAAAAGTCATCTATAATGGTAAGGCACAAGTAAAACTTTGACAATTGGCAGATAGCATGATACTATATATAGAAAACCCTAAAGACACTCCTAAGGAAACTACCAGAACTCATAAATGAATTTAATAAAGTCACAAGATACAAAATTAATATACAGACATCTGTGGCATTTATATACACCAATAATGAAGCAGCAGAAAGAGAAATCAAGAAATAGATCCCATTTACAATTGCACCCAAAACCGTAACATACCTAGGAATAAACTTAGCCAAAGAGGTAAAAGATCTGCATGCTGAAAATTATAGAAATCTTATGAAAGAAATTGAAGAAGACACAAAGAAATGGAAAATCATTCCATGAGCATGGATTGGAAGGACAAATATTGTTAAAATGTTGATATTACCCAAAGCAACCTACATATTCAATACAATCCCTATCAAAATAGCCCCAGCCTTCTTCACAGAGCTAGAAGAGGCAATGCTAAAAAATTGTATGGAACCAGAAAAGACCCCAAATAGCTAGAGTAATGTTAAGAAACAAAACCAAAGCCGGAGGCATCACAATTCTGGACTTAACGTTGCATGACAAAGCTGTAATTGTCAAGACAGTACTGTATTGGTACAAAAACAGATACATAGATCAATGGAACAGAAGAGAGAATCCAGAAATGGACCCACAAACATATGGCCAACTAATTTTTGACAAATACAAAGCAGGAAAGAATATCCACTGGAAAAAAGACAGCCTCTTCAGTAAATGGTGTTGGGAAAACCAGACAGTGATATGAAGAAGAAGGAAACTGGACTGATTTCTTATACCATACACAAAAATAAATTCAAAATGGATGAAAGACCTAAATTATCAAAATCCTACAGGAGAATACAACTTCTTTGATATCAGCCGCAGTAACTTCGTACTAGACAACTGTCCAGAGGCAAGGAAAACAAAAGCAAACATGAACTATTGGGACTTCATCAAGATCAAAAGCTTCTGCACAGCACAGGAAACAGTCCACAAAACTAAAAGTCAATCAGTGGAATGGAAGAAGATATTTGCAAATGACATATCAGATAAAGGGTTAGTATCTAAAATCTATAAACATCTTATCAAACCAACACCCAAAAAACAAATAACCCAGGGAAGAAATGGGCGGAAGATGTGAACAGACACTTTTCCAAAGAACACATCCAGATGGCTAACAGACACATGAGAAAATGCTCAACATCACTCATCAGGAAAATACAAATCAAAACCACAATGAGATACTGCTTCACACCTGTCAGAATGGCTAAAATTAACAACTCAGGAAAAAAAAAAAACAGATGTTAGCGAGGATGTGGAAAAAGTGGAACACTTTTGCACTGTTGGTGAAATACAAAATGGTGCAGCCTCTCTGGAAGACAGTATGAGGATTACTCAAAAAGTTAAAAATAGACCTACCCTATGACCCAGCAATTACACTTGTAGGTATTTATACAAAGGACACAAAAATGCTGATACGTAGGTGCACATGCAACCCAATGTTTATGGCAGCACTATCAACCATAGCCAAAGTATGGAAAGAGCCCAAATGTCCATCAATGGATGAGTGGATAAAGAAGATATGGTATATATATACAATGGAATATTACTTGGTGATCAAAAAGAATGAAATCTTGACATTTCCAACAATGTAGATGGAAGAGTGTATTATGCTAAGTGAAATAAGTCAGTCAGAGAAAGGTAAATATATGATTTCACTCATGTAGAATTTAAGAAACAAAACAGATGAACATAGGGGAAGGGAAAGAAAAATAAGTTAAAAGAGAAAGGGAGGCAAACCATAAGAGACTCTTAAATGCAGAGAACAAAGTGGGGGTTGCTGGAGGGGTGTCGGTTGGGGGTATGGGCTAAATGGGTGATGGTCCTTAAGGAGGGCACTTGTTTGGATGAACACTGGTTGTTAAATGTAAATGGTTAATCACTAAATTCTACTCCTGAAATCATTATTACACCATATATTAACTAATATGGATTTAAATAAAATTTAAAAATTAAAAAAAGAAAAAAAGTCTAGCTTTTTCAAAGCATAATTTATAACAAATAATAATTAAAATATTATGTCTCTGTGACATTGCCCCCCGTTTGATTATCAGTTCCATTTTCTTCCTTGGTTTGTGAAAAAAAGGACAAATTTTCACTAGAGCAAACTAATCTTCTATTATACTTCTGCTACTTAAATAAAAATGGCAGTAAAATAGAAGAAAAAAGAATTAAATCTTTCCATATGCAATGACATAGAAGGAACTAGAGCATATTAGGCTAAATGGAATAAATAAAAGGAAGACAAAAACCATACAATTTCATTTGTATGTGGAATTTAGGAGGCAAATCAAACGAGCAAAGAGGGGAAAAAAGAGAAAGAGAGCAAAACCAAGAAAAAGACTTTTAAGTATAGACAATAAGCTGATGGTTACCAGAGGGGAGATTGGTAGGGGGATGTGTTAAGCAGGTGATGGAGATGAAGGCGTGCACTTGTTGTGATGAGCAGTGGGTGTTGAATCACCATATTGTACGCCTGAAACTAACCTTACACTGTAAGTTAACTAACTGAAATTTGAATAAAAAATTTAACAAAAGGAATTACCTAACATATGATCCAGTAATTCCACCACTGGGTAGTTACTTCAAGACTATGAAAACACTAATTTCAAAAGACATATGTACCTCTCTGTTTATTGCATCATTATTTACACTAGCCAAAATATAGAAGCAACCCAAGTGTGCATTGATAAATGAGTGGATAAAGAAGAGGTGGTCTATCTATCTATCTATCTATCTATCTACACACACACACACACACACACACACACACACACACACACACACTGGAATATTACTCAGACATTGAAAAGAAATCTTGCCATTGCAACAACATGGATGTATCTAGGGTTTATAATGCTAAGTGAAATTAAGTCACTCAGAGAAAGACATATTATATGTTTTCACTTGTATGTAGAATGAAAGAAAAAAAGAACTAATTAAAAATGAGACCAACCAAAAAATAGACTCTTTAATACAGAGAAATGGTCGTTACCAGAGGGGGGGTGGGTGGAGGGGTGAGTGAAAGAAGTTCAGGGGATTAAGAGCACACTTACCATGATGAGCACTAGGTGATGGGTGGAAGTGTTGAATCACTCTAATGTATACCTGAAACTAATATAACACTGCATTTTCACTATACTGGAATTAAAGAAATAAATATATAAGAAAAATCTCTTCAATTGCCCATTTTGTGTGTGCCAGTGGATAATTTTTATATTATGCTAGATTTGAACAGACAGCAGAAAATATACCAAAGAAGGATATGCCAAATAATATACCAAAGAAGGATAAAGGAGGCAAAATATATGTATTTTTAAGTTTATTCATTTTTGAGAGAGACAGACAGAGCGTGAGCAGGAAAGGGGCAGACAGAGAGAGGGAAACAAAGAATCCAAAGTGGGTTCCAGGCTCTGAACTGTCAGCACAGAGCCCGATACAGGGCTCAACTCACCAACTGCGAGATCATAACCTGAGCCAAAGTCAGATGCTTAACCAACTGAGCCACCCAGGCACCACAAAGGATGCAAACTATTAGAGGGATGTAAAATATATGAATATAAAATGCATCAAATATTTGTCTTACCAACGTTATAGAAGATCACAGAGTGCTTTGGGAAAAAACATAGCAGAAAAGATCTTACCAGAAAATTTTTCAGAAGTGATGAAAGATCTCCACCCATTCATCCAGAATCAAAGAAAAATTGCTATGATCCCTGTGCTTGTGTCCCTCAAAATTCCTATGTTGAAACCTTACCCCTAAGGTGATAGTATTAGGAGGTCGGGTTACTGGGAGGTGATTAAGTCATGAAAGTGGATCCCTCATGAATGGGGTGAGTGCCCTTATAAAAGATGCTTGAGAACATTCCCTTGCCTCTCCTGCCATGTAATGTTATAGAAAATTCTGAGAAATGGGTGTTGCTTAGAAGCCATCCAGTTTATGATATTTTTGTTAGAGTTGCCCAAATGGACCAAGACAAAGAGAAAATCTCAAGTGTGACAGATATAAGGAGATTTACATCCAGACACTTTATGGTGCAATTTCAAACCCGATAAGACAAAAAGATCATTTTAGAAATAGACAAAAATATCTTTAAAAAGTAACATTCAGACTGAGAAGGGACTTCCCAGAAGCCACAGCTGGATCCAGAGGACAGACAAACGGTCTTTCCTTCTGTGCTGGAATAAGGAACAGATGCCTGGTGAAGATTTATTTCAAGAGTATGGCCACAAGAAAACTGTTTCCAGAAAACAAAATATAGACATACCTGGAGGATTTTTGAATGCTGAATTTCCATTCCAGCTGGAAGATTTAAAGAACAGGAAAGATATGGGGAAAAGTAACTAGGAAAATGGTAGGAAACTTAATTAAATATAGACTACTTGAAAACATAATGATATATCCTAGGGATCAAATTTTAAAAATATAGAATTAACAAGTATTCCAACAACAAGTGTAAGTCACATGAGATTAAAGATGACAAAATTAAACTAAATATTCATATTGCAGTTTCTTGGGTACCAAGTAAAAGTTAGAAACAGGTTGTATCACTTTGAAATTAGTACAGAATAAATGGTAACTAACTGGAGTTTAAATAAAAACTAAAAAAGAAGACAAGAGTACAGACAAAAAATGTTGAAATTAAAATAAACTCTTGTGGCACCTGGGTGGCTCAGGTGGTTGAGCATTCAACTTTGGCCCAGGTCATGATCTCATGATTAGTGGGTTCAAGCCCCACGTCAGGCTCTGTTCTGACAGCTCAGAGCCTGGAGCCTGCTTCAGATTCTGTGTTTCCCTCTCTCTCTGCCCCTCCCCCACTCATGCTCTCTCTCTCTTTCTCTCTCTCTCAAAAATAAAATAAATAAATAGATAAATATTAAAAAGAATAGTAAACTATTCATATCCAAAAAATGTAAGAAACAGGTGGGGGGCAGGAAACATAGATGAGATGCAATATAAAGAAACAAGGAATTATGGGATATGTAAAATTTATGTTCATGAATTCCTATGGGAAAAGATAACATCATATTAGAATCTTATTTTTTTTAATGATTATTTATTTTTGAGAGAGAGAAAGAAAGAGAGAGTACACACCAGAGAGGGGCAGAGAGAGAGAGGGAGAGACAGAATTCCAAGCTGGCTTTGCGCTGTCAGTGCAGAGCCCGATGCAGGGCTCGAACCCACTAACTGTGAGATAATGACCTAAGTGGCAATCACGAGTGGTTTGCTTATCTGGCTGAGCCACCCAGGAGCCCCAAGAACTTTAAATGTCACAACTATTACAAATATATTATTTCTAAGAGAAACCTGTAAATTATTTTTAAAAAATGTAGAAAACATGGAAGAAATAATAGAAGAGTGTACTCCTTGTGGAAATACAGTAACTACTGTGGAACAAGTTTCTACTTCCATTCAGATGATGCAACTGCTGGGGAAAAAAATGAAATGAGGCTAGAGGAAAACCATGTGTCCTGGAAGGTAAGCCACCTCAAGTCAGGGGGTTGTAGATGAAGTTAGAACAAAACCTACTTCTGGTAGGATATGTGAGTGATAGTAGCCTATCAGCAAACCAGGAGTGAAGGACTGGGGGGGAGGGGCTTGGGGACTACTCCCCCTCAGGGTCATGGTCCATCAGGCTTCTATACCACATTACTGTGAGCTAGGCAGTTTATATTTAAGAGAAAGTTATTTGCCACAGTACTGGAGACCAGAAGTCCCAGATCAAGATGCTGGCATGGTTGGGTGAGGCCCTTCCATACACTTCTCATATCTTCACAAGACAGAAGGGAGGAGCTACCTCTCCAGAGCCTTGTTTATAAAGAAATTAATCTTATACACAAGGGCTGTGCCCTCATGACCTAATCACATCCAAAAGGTCCCAATACCTTTGGGCATTAGGTTTTCAATATATGAATTTGGCAGGGTGTGGGACAGACACACACACACACACACACACACACACACACACACACACACACATTCAGACCATAGCACTCAGTTAACTACAACTGCTGAAATGGTTTCAAGTAGGTTAAATGGGCAGAAAATACAGGGTAATGGATTTTGATGTAATAGAAAGAATTTTAATATTATCCAAATCTGATTATGGAACAGAACTCTTTGGGAATACATTAGTCCTTCCTCATGCATCGTTTTGTTTTCCAGTTTCAGTTAATTCACAGTTAACACAGGCCCCAAAGCAGGTGATCCTCCTTACGTCTTATCATCAAGCACTAAGTCACAGTGCCTGTGTCATGAACCTAACTTCTCATCACGTAGGCACTTTGTAAAGTCGCATCAACACAAGGAGGGTGAATCTGGTACAGTATTTTGAGAGTGAGGTGTGGAGAGACCGCATTCACATAATTTTATTACAGCATACTGTTATAATTGTTCTATTTTATTACCAGTTATTGTTGCTAATCTCTTACTGTGTCTACTTTATAAATTATACTTTATCCTACGTATGCATGTTTAGGAAAAAACATAGTATACACAGGGTTTGGTACTATCTAGGTTTCAGACGTCGACTGGGGGCTGGATGTCTTGGAACACATACTCTGCAGATCAAGAGGAATTACTGTAATGAGCACCTCATTAAGAGGGGGTCTTACTTGGGGTAATAATTTGGAAGAATAAACAAAGAGGATTGTATATTTTGGCACCTATGTGCACAATCAGGTCGACCATTGTGTATTCAGCTGGCTAAAATGTTAGGTACACACCAAATACAAATATGGCAGGTCACAGTAAGCACACACCTGGATCTTAACATTTTAAGCTACACACACACACACGCGTGCGCACACACACACACACACACACACACAGAGTACATGTAAGAGAAAAAAAAAGGAGAGGGTGAGCAAGGGAAAGGCAGAAAAAATACAATACAGGTTCTTTGAGAAAAAGCCAGATTCAGAGGAAGGTAACTTTGGGGGCAAAATTATTAATTGCATGCTCATGTAGAGTATTTGTAAAAATTATTTACTTTTCTGGTTAACTTACAAAGTTAAAGAACTTCCCAGCATAATATTTTACATCATATAAAATATTTTATTGTATTTATTTTTCTTTTTTTTTCTTTTTTTTTCTTTTTTTTTCTCTTTTTTTAAATTTGTTTTTTCAACGTTTATTTATTTTTGGGACAGAGAGAGACAGAGCATGAATGGGAGAGGGGCAGAGAGAGAGGGAGACACAGAATCGGAAACAGGCTCCAGGCTCTGAGCCATCAGCCCAGAGCCTGACGCGGGGCTCGAACTCACAGACCGCGAGATCGTGACCTGGCTGAAGTCGGACGCTTAACCGACTGCGCCACCCAGGCGCCCCTTTAGTTTTCTATTGTTTATATTTTTAAATTAGTTTTTACTAAAAGTTACTGTCAAATTGGCTGACATACAGCGTGTAAAGTGTGCTCTTGGTTTTTGGGGGTAGATTCCCGTGGCTCATTGCTCATATGCAACAGCTCGCACTTGTTGGGATGAGCACTGGGTGTTGTATGTAATGCTTCTATTTTTTTGGAGCGTGTTGTACATGTGAGAGAATGACATCCAGGACTATTACTAGAGATCATTTCTCTATTATTCCTGTAAAAGAGAACTCCTTGGTTTTGTGCAGAACCATATTAAGTGCATCTATCATTCTGTTTCTTCCAGGTGTCTGTCTGTCTGTGTGTCTGTCTCTCTTTCTCCCTATTATTCACTACACACGGCTGCTCTTCCTTCATACTAATGCATGGCAACTACTCTATTTCATAAATCAACATAGCTTCACTGCTGATGAAAGAGTCTTGTGGCACTTCAGGGTAAATTTTCCTTTGAATAAGGGAGACATCAAGAGAATGCCATTAAAGCATTTCTCAGAATTTCAGTCTCTAAATTTCTAAGGGTGGGAGATTCTAAGAGGAGATCTATGTTAGTAATTGCAGATCCAATTATATTGTGGCACTAGAGTAATGAAAAAGAAAATTGGAAACGTACAAACCTGTGTGCTCCTAAACGATGTGTTGAAATGTGAAAATTGTGCCTTACTGGTTAAGTACAAAGGAGAATCTAGAACTGGACATGCATTGCAGCATCCAAAGGAACCACTACTGAAGGAGTGTTATAGCAATTATATTTTATAAGTGAATTCACATAATATCATCTTTAAAATGTTGGATTAATACATTTTAACCTGAGCAAAGAAATATTAGAACAAATCTAGGATTTTAGGAATTATCTGTCAACTTTGCAGCAGTTTCTTTTTACTACCAAGGGAAAGAATTGGAGAGGGTAAGCAAAAGAGTTTTGATGGATGCAGAAGTTAGCTTGCTTGTTTGACCTCCTTTTTGATAGGAAAAAATCTTTCCAAGACAGTTCCAACCACCTGTTCAGTTAGACATTCTTTTTATAAGTAAAATAAATTCCCTAATAACCAGAGCTTATCTCCAGGAAAGACATTGTTTCAAGTTGAGGACAGTCTTCCCATCTGTAAATTTCTTAGTTTCTTAGTTTCTAAATTTCTCCACAAACAACAGATATCATCACCAGTTCGTTCTCTAATATGCTCAATCTCTGTCATCCTCTCCCAAGCACTAATAAAGGGACTAATAAAGAAAATATTTTTTTCAAAAGGAGCACCATAGATGGGGGAGAACTGGGATGAAGAGAAATTACTCTCAAATGGTTCTTCTACTCCAAAGAGATGGGGTAAGGGCAAACACAAAATCTCTTCAAAGGATTATGCTCACTCTTGTCTTTGTCTTACAGCTCACATCATCCCATCTCAGGTAAAACCAGAAGAATATTCAAGTCACAGTGGCATTGAAACTAACTCCTTTCTATGGCCTAGAGCTGTAATTAATTCTTGAGTTCTGATTTTCAGTTGCATTAAACTCAGTCCTTGAGGACACTTTATTTTTTATCTTATAATTTCTAGTACCTAGCAAATGATGCCCAAAACCGTTGACTGAAACACAACTGATTTAAGGTTGCAAATCCTTGAATAAAGAGTAAAAGGTACATGAGCAGCTAAATAATTTGCTTATGTAGCATTGTTTTTTAATGTCTTACCCTATAGTGTTTTGGTCAGCTCTCAGCTTGGTGCATGTGAAGGACTATGGATGCATGTGGAAATAATCTGTTCAAAGGTCTTATATCCAGCAATCTTTCTCATGGAGAATTGGCAGGCCCACCTATACCTTCCAAACAGACAAAAATATGAGCCAGAAAACATTCTTGTGTATACAGTTTTGTCACATTTTACTGTGGATAACATCTGAGAAATGCTTTCATTTGGCTTCTGCAGTACATTAAGAAGTCATATGCAAGAAGTGAAAAGGCCTAAGATTTTAGATAAGATCCTCAAGGATTCAACTGATGCTGTAAGTAATTTACAATTATGCAGTCTGCATATCAACATCAGACATGTGCTTGCATGTAAGAGATCATAAGGGGATAGTCTTTCTCATGGGATTAGCACTGCCTGGATATAAGCAACACCCATGGCTATTACCAATTTTATTACATCCACACAGTTTATCTTCTTTAGCCTATCTGAAAAGGAGCAGGTAGCTTTCCCTTCTGTGGTGTGCAAAGGCTAAAAGCCTAGTATTGGATGGTGAGAGCTCAAATAGGTGAGGGAGGGTCACTGAAGGTCTATAATTCATCCCATGTGAAAAAATATCTTCAGAGGGATAACTTCCAGCATAACAGGTCATGACTAAATGTCTCCTATATAATTCCTTAATGTACCTTCTAGCTTTGCAGATGGGAATGACCAAATTATTTGGGTAAGATAATATTTATGTAATTATAGATAGAAAAATGATAAGGAATATTTGAAAATTCTATCATCATGAAAGGTTAAAAGGATTGAGATTTAACAGGTAGGATTAGACGTCACCCAAAATTAAAGCAATACAAAGGACCACAAGAAGACCCCTTTCATGCAAATAAAATTGTCCCTGTACCAGATTGCTCTGATGCATGAAATTCTGGTGATAGTATTCCCTCCCTTTCTTATGATGTCTTCCTCATGGTTTTTATTGCAAATTTTACTCAGGACAGGTAAACTCGTAAAACTCTCATATGACTTTTGTGATGACACTTGTAAAGTAACAGACTTAAGGATTAATACAATAGGGGTGGTAGAAGAAAAACCAATTCATAACAACTAAATTCCCTTATGGGAGATTTTATCTTGAGGTTTTAGACAAGAATAGTCAGGAGAAAGCTAGCCTGTCATCGACAACTCCAACTCTGGAACAAGTATTTTTACAATGAATTTACATTCTTTACCCTCACTTAAAGGCGTGGATATATTGCCAAAGGAAGAATGCAAAGGCCAGGGAGAGACATGTCCTTTAGTTACTCGATATGCTAATAATGGCAGTTAGGAGGAGAGGGTTGGAGAATGTCAAGGCTGTGTTTCTGGGGAAGCGGACTTACAGGTTGCCATTGGAAAATCATTAGGGGGTGAACTGGAATCAACATCAACGGAAGGGAAAATAAATATACAAGTTTCTACAGAGAATGAAGATGGACAGCAATGCAGTCCGTCCCAGGAAGGGTTCAACCAACACTGCAATGATGACCCAACTGAGTTGTGAGGATTTCTGTTTGGGACCTAGGTCTTTAGGCCCCTGTAGCAAAAAGTCAGGCTGTCTCTGACAAAGGCCTACATTGGGGTAGGCTCTCTTCAGCTGAGTTAGAATTCTAAGGGTTCAAAATCTGTTACTCAAAAGTCTTTCCATCCTCAGGGAGATCAATTTCTCAGTTTTGACGTGGATCTGGGTAGCATACAAGAGGATCCACAACAAAGTTGTACTACTTTCTGCAAATTTTGCTAAGTTAGCCATTAGGATCCTTAGATAGAAATGTTCACTTTCATTTTTTTTTTAATGTTCTCTTTTCAATACAATCTGTACTGAAACAAGATGTACTATTTTCCTATTCTTTCCTCTTTAGTGAACCCATATCCTGACACCCTTAATGTGTTTATTCAATGTCATCTCGAGAGCTAAATATTAGAGTAAACCACTTATATCTAAAGGGAAGATTAAATTATTCTACTTTAAAATGTCCATGCTACACCCACATAATCTACATATTTAATTCAATCTCAATTAAAATACCAATGGCACGTTTCATAGAATGGGAACAAAGTATTCTAAAATTTGTGTGGAACCACAAAAGACCTTGAATATCAAAATTAATCTTGAAAGGTTTCACATTCCCTGGTTTCAAACTATATTACAAAGTTATAGTAATCAAAACAGTATGGTACTGACATAAAAACAGACACATAGATCAGTGAGCTCACATGGAGAGCTCAGAAATAAAATCACAAATATATGGTCAATTAATGTATGAGAAAAGAGGGTAAGAATACATAATGGGGAAAAGACAGTCTTTTCACTAAGACTGGGACAGTCTTTTCACTAAGTGCTGGGAAAACAGGATAGCTACATGCAAATCAATGAAATTGGACCACTTGCTTATATCAAACATAAAAGTAAACTCAGAAGACCAAAATAGTAGATGTGAAATCATAAAACCCATAGAAGAAAACAGGCAGTAATCTTTTTGAAATTGGCCTTACCAACATTTTTCTAGATGTCGCTTCAGGCAAGGGAAACAAAAACAAAAAGTAACTACTGGGACTACACCAAACTAAAAAGATTTTGCACAGAGAAGTAAAACATCAAGAAAATGAAAAGGCAACCTACCAAATGGGACAACGTATTCACAATTGATACATCTAATACAGAATTAACACCAAAAATAATGCAGAAGTTGTACAACTCAACACCAAACCCACAAATAATCCATTTAAGAAATGGACAGAGGAAAAAAAAAAAAGAAATGGACAGAGGACCAGAATAGACTTTTTTTTTTCCAAATAAGATATACAAATAGCCAAAGACACATGAAAGGGTGCTCAACATCACTCGTCGTCAGGGAAATGAAAACCCAAACCACAATGAGGTATCACCTCCGAGCAGTCAGAATAACTAGTATTAAAGTGACAATAAATGGTAAGTGTTGGCAAAGATGTGGAGAAAAAAGCAAGTGTTCTGTACTGTTAGTGAGAATGTCTGTTAGGACAGTCACTGTGAAAAACAATATGGAAGATGCACCAAAAATTAAAAATGGAAATAACATACGATGCAGTAATTCCACTGCTGGGCATATACCCAAAGAAAGTAAAAACACTAGTAGCTTAAAAAGATATATGCACCTCTACATATAATACAGCATTATTTAAAATAGCCAAGATATGGAAGTAACCTAACTTTATCCACTAATACTGGATGGATAAAGAAGATATAGTATATATACACAATGGGATATTAGTGACTTAAAAGAATAAGAGTTTGACATTTTCAAGAACATGGACAGACCTAGAAGATGTGAGTGGAATAAGTTGAACAGAGAAAGACAAATACCTTCTTATTCATTTACATGTGGAATCAAAAAAAGAAAACAAATGAATAAACAAAGCAGAAACAGAGCCATAAACACGGGCAACAAACTGGCGGTTGCCAGAGGGGAAAAGGCAGGGAGAAATGGGTGATGAGAAGCGGGAGATACAAGTTTCCAGTTATGAAATGAATAAGACACAGGAATAAAAAGTGCACAAGGGGAATGGTGAATGGTGAATGGTGTCCTAATAGTGTCGTAGGTGACAGATGGTAGCTCCCGTGGTGGTAAGCACGGCATAAAGCACAGAGATGTTGAATCACCGTTATGTATGTGTGAAACTAATGTGACACTGTGGGTCTACTCTACTTCCATAAAAAAGGGGGAGGGAATCAAGTCTGGTACCCGTTTTTATTTTTTGTGGTTTGTGCATTGTGCTTTTCAGTGTATTCTAACTATTGCCATAATGAGTCACTGCATCCCTTGTGTTTACTTTTCAACTGTTTATTTTCATTTACATGCAGACAGGTATGCCATAATTCTGTCACACTATATTAGATGAACTGCAAGTATTAAAGTAGCTCCTCTTTATGGCAACACAGGGAGAGCTTACTCTGTTATGCCATCTTAGCTATAAATACGCACTGTCTACTCATTAGCTAACAATAAACAGGGCAGGTGAGATTTCTTTCGACAAACCCATGCCTTGGATTGTCAGAGAAAATGTAATATCCCGAATGTAATCTAGCAACTATTTACTTTATATAGGATTTATTCACTGATCCTCTATAAAGGGAAATTTTCACAGTGAGGTTTTACAACAGTAAATCCGAACAACAAAACCATCAGCTGATATCTCATTTTATGTGCTGTGTATGAGGATTTTAGAGAAGCGTGAGTAATTCGACAGAGTCAATTCCAATGTTTCTCATAGATCCCATGGTTGGCTGTGGCTACCTCTACTACATTTGTTAGAACACTAAAATGATATATTTCAAAGACCATCACATGATGAATTTTGCCTGGTGGAAAAGTGACTCTGACAAGTTCTTGGTTCACAGTCCCAGAACACTGTTTACCGTCTTCCCCTGACGCTGTCATTTTTATAAGAATGACTCAACTTTGTGATTCAGAACTCATTCTTACTTGAATTTACCAGTCTCAATTTTAAACTATGTCATTGCTCTATTATATTGCACTTTAGACCCTGCATATCCTTCATATCAGATATGTCAGGTGAATATTAAATATATGAAGTATTTATTGGTATCATCAATTGTTGTCTGTCTTGTCCACAGAGCTGTAAGCCACGTTAGAAACTGTATGTGTTGCCCAACACTATATCCCCAGGGCCCAGGACAGGGCCAGGCATACAACGAGCAATTTCTAAGTAGCTATAGAATGAATCCATGAATATCAATTAACTCCTTAATGCACGGTTTATCAAATCCATTCACCGAAATTCTGAAAATGGGCTATACGTGTTTATCTTATCCAACAAGAAGTGGATAATAACACTCACAGATAATAAATATCTATACTTTCTTTACTCAGTTGGTATTCCCTTCAACCATTTATTTAACAACTGCTTATTTGAACTGAGTCTTTTCCATAATCCACGTATTCAACAGTAAGGAAAATACACTTTATCCTGGCTCTCAAGAATATTACAGCCCATATGGAAGACAATGTTTAAATAAATATCCCTACCTAGAGTATTATGAGCGCTACATAAATATACCTATAAAAATTGTAGGAAGCTTTAAGAGTGTGTAAATGAGATGAACTAGGGGGATTTAGAAAAACCTGTGAAAAAGAAGTATATAAGCTGAGGTCTGAACAGTGAAATGAATTAGCAAGATGTGGGGTACATCTTCCCAAGCACCATGATGTATGAAGGTCTTGGGGCAACCAGCAAGGTTTCTACCTGGTACTGAAGAAACAAGTCAGGATGAAATGAAGCATGGCCACCCATTCACTCTGAAACTTGCAGAACGGCACAATGGAGTGCAGAGTGCCATGTGGGCTGTTGGGGAGGACCTTGCTCCTTTTTCTATGCTTCCATGTTACAGGGTTAGCATGAGAGTGGTTTGGGACTGAAAGAGAAACAGACTACTTGAACACACAAGCAGCTGAGCTCACTTACTGGGGTAGAAGGGCTGGAAATGCAGTCTACCCAGCACCTAGGGACCCAGTCCTGCAGGAAACTGAGTTCAGATGAAATCACTCTATAAGGACATGCTTTCTTTCCAAGGTAGCCTGTTGCCAAAAACCCCCATAAATCACTAAGGCCAATCAGTAAGCACTTCTGTTTTTCTCACATAAAGGCAGTGGAGTAGCAAGGACTGTGAAGTACAGGGCAAAAAAAACCCAAACAAACAAACAAACAAACAAACCAAAAAACCAGACACTTGGTAACATGAAAAAAGTCTGGTGTAACTGAAGCAGAGATCGTGGAAGATTTTGATTTACTTCTATATTATGCATAAGGTCAAGTTCACTTTTAATCACCATCTATTCACATATTAGGGGTTTTATTATAAAAATTCTGTGTACACTTCAAGATTTGGCTCAGGGCAAAGTGGACATTTGAAACAAGCCAGCTTTTTCTGTTAGTTTTTGGTTTAAGCACTTGGCAATAAAAAAATATACTGTCACAAGAGATTTTTATTAAAGTTCTGTATTTTTTTAGTTTTATTTATTTATTTTGAGAGAGAGTGCCAAGCAGGATCCAAGCTGTCAGCGCAGAGCCTGACTTGGGGCTTGAACCCATGAACCGCTAGATCATGACCTGAGCTGAAACCAAGAGTCGGACGCCTGACTGATTGAGTCACCCAGACTTCCCTAAAGTTCAGTACTTGATGCATTAACTACCTTTGTTCATCCTGTTACTTCTGCTTTTCCAAAAACAGTGCTGCTGTTTAATACATCTTATGCCTGCTGGTTTTCATGACAGCCTGTCGTCACCACCTTTGTTGCCTGGCTGGACGTATGTTATAGAACACTTACCATATTCTTGTATTTAGGTACTGAAGTCGACTAACATGGCATATGCATGCTTTTAAAAAGGCAAACAACAACAAAGCACAGGATCCTTATACAACACAGAGATGAAATTAACAGGCGGGTGTTTTAGCCAGAGGCAGCGCATGGAACATACACCCATCCTACAAACAGCACATTAATTAATAGTGCACTGATGCTAAATATCTTTTAATGTATCGAATGTATACACATAAAGCTTCCTCTGAGAGCTGCGGGACACATTCTCAGCCACGCTTGTACCTCCAGAGAGCTAAGTCAAGTACTTTTACATGGGGTGAACGCATTCTTGATTGAAAGTTGATGTGATATATTTATAAACACTGACCCATACGTACAGGAAAATAGTTCCAGGACATTCCAAACTGAAATGTTTCTACTTCTTTGGACTCTGTTTTATTTCTCACCGTGACTTTGCCCCTGACTCGGCAATTCTCTCTCCATCCCTAGACATGTCCCAAGCCTTTCTTTCCCAGTATTTTATTTCTATTTCTAGGGTCGCCTGGGTGGCGCAGTCGGTTGAGCATCCGACTTCAGCCAGGTCACGATCTCGCGGTCCGTGAGTTCGAGCCCCGCGTCAGGTTCTGGGCTGATGGCTCGGAGCCTGGAGCCTGTTTCCGATTCTGTGTCTCCCTCTCTCTCTGCCCCTCCCCCATTCATGCTCTGTCTTTCTCTGTCCCAAAAATAAATAAACGTTGAAAAAAAAAATCTATTTCTAATGCTCAGTCTGCCCGCACAGTCAGACTGCTCCTCATAGACAGTACCGTAAACTAGGGATCACAAACACAATTCGCTCTGAGAACTGAACTTTATAGATCAACAGGGCTTCCTGAAGTGTTAAAGTACCATTTACCTGTCTTGTAAACTATAGGGGGATTGGTAGCACAATGTGCTGGCTCTTCATCATGACATCAGCCACATACATTGGACATGGTGGGGGAGGAGTGATGATTTGTCGGGGGCAAAGTTCATCACATGTAGGTAAGGAATAACATGGACTCTGGCCTTAGAGAGACCTCAAAGTCTACTTCAGGAAAAGGTAGATGAAGAAATTCATACAAAACTGAGACCATAGAAACATAAAGATACTTTATTACATACAAATCTTCCTAAAAGCATCCAGTCGTTGGAAGACAACAAGCTGGAATAATGACATGGACCGAGGCATTTTGCATCACAGTGAGAATCAGCTGCTTGAGAAGAGATGGCACGAGGCTCAGTATCCCTGAGGCCAACCTCTCAAGGAGACACCTTTTCAAGCCCCAGGCTGCTTAGATCAGCACAAATTAAGAGATTTTAACCAGTATTAAGTTTTAATGATAACTGAGTGAATATAGGAAGACACTGTCCTGCTGCAGAGCCTTAAGTAGTTGAGTTCACCAAGAGAACCCCCCAGGTCCCTGCTTTCGATATTAGGATTTTCTTTGCCTGGGTCAGATTAATTAAAGTGTGAGGTCTTCAAGTTTTGTATGTGATCAGATCGTTTATGCAGAAGGGGGCTGTCTTACAGCATACCATTGCTTTGTACTCTGACAGTATAAATAACATAGTGTTTTATATGACCCATAATTATACAGACTCCCTTTGAATTTACCATAAATAATCTAGACACACCAATTACACGCTCCTAAAGTGCACTAGAGACAAGGGCTGTCTGTCTCTACCGTAGAAATACCATTAAGTGAACTTGCCTGCAGGTCTGCCATTCGTGTATTTTCCCGACTTGTCTGGGTCACTTTCCTTCTTTCATTGCTGGCGGCAACCTCTTGGTAAAAGGAGGGATTAGATTTCAAGCCAGCTGCTGACCATTTCCCTCATATTCTTACATTTCTTATAGGCTGGGACATAATTCGAAAGGGTTCTCTCCTCCAACATAATAAAACAAGTTATCTTCTGATTTATTTTTTGGCATTTAAAACATGTGTACCATCTGGAAATTATTGTTGTTGTTATTGTTTTAAATACCTGAACAAATGCTATTAATGGGCAACCTCTATTGAACACTTGGTATATGCAAACAGTATTCCAACTAATGCTGGGAAAATTAGGCATTATGTCCCCCATTTGCACCCTGGGAAATTGGCACACACAGCATTAGTAACTTGCCCAAAGCCACAAAGTGAAAGAGAGACAGCCAAGGTCATACACAAGTGATTTGGTACCATAGTCTGCACAGTTACGTATCAACTCACTTCAATTTGAGTTAAATCCCTTGAACGTACTAAATATGAACAAATCTGGGGTGCCAGGTTGGCTCAGTTGGTTAAGCATCTGATTTCGGCTAAGATCATGATCTCGCAGTTCATGATTCTGAGCCCCGTGTGGGGCCCTGTGCTGACAGCTCAGAGCCTGGAGCCTGCTTCAGATTCTGTGTCTCCCTCTCTCTCTGCCCCTCCCCTGCTTGTGTGTGCATGCACGCTCTCTCTCTCTCTCCCTCCCTCTCAAAAATAAATTTTAAAAATTTGAAAAAAATTAAAAATTTTTAAAAGAAGAAAAATTCTTAATAACACCTATTTATATGGATTCACTTGAGTAATAGGTTAATTTTAAAAGTGAGTAAATAATCTCTACTATCTACTAACCTATAGCGACTTAATATTTTATGTAGACAATTATCCAAAAGTGTGTATTTATTTGATTTCTTTTAAAAACCTATCCGGTAACATTTTCAGGTAACTAATTGAGGGAAACAAATACTGATTATGATTACTCAGGGTAACTACCATTTGACAGTAGAAGTGCATTTTGGTAGTTCAGTGTTAACATACAAAAAAGGTAAGTCTATCACGATGACATTTGAGAAGCCATTTATAAAGGTTTGTAGAGGAGGAAAACATTCTCCAGCATGTTTAAAGCTGACCACTCCCTTTTGTTTTTCATAACTTTTTTGTGCCTTTTCTCCTAAAAAAATAAGTTTGCTTATTTTATTTTGTGAAAAACAATATAGACCAATAAATTACAACTCTGACTACTATAGAAACACTAAGTGCATATTAGTCATGATGGGGCAAGTCTACCTAAACACCAGGTGCTATTCTGGATCTTCTGAAGAGGTTTTATTTACATAAAGCTAACCTGAAAGGAAACAACAACAAAAAAAAATAACATCAACAGAAAAGCTTAATCTATTTGATGCTCTCACATTATTTCATTTTTAAATAAAGTTAAATGCCAGATATACTTCACCCTTCTGTTGATTAGGTGAAATTGACAAGTCCATTTCAAATGGTTAGAATGGAAATTATTTTTATATAAGAGGTATGGAACTATATGTATCATACCTGCATACTAGTCAATTATCCTACTATTATTAGTTGCATGCTAATTAGGCATTAAACTTCATAATCATCTTTATGAAAATAACATATACTACAGATCCAGGATCACAAGATTCTTCGACTTGCATAAAAATTTAAATTTCCAAGTTTATTAAATTCCTAATTTGCATTAGCGAATAACATGTTTTCTTATTTTGATGATATGTTGTGGTTTTGTTATTTCCACAGGTGATTTTAATAAGATATTATATTTTCTTAATATTTCTCTTTAAAGAGTAAGTTCCAGTGTTGCTTGATGGGATTTTTAATATGCTCCAAACAATATCCCTTCTAATAATAGAGAAATTGTAATAACACAAGCTATTAAATCTTCTTTTCCAGGGTGCAGTTGTTGTATTAATTTTGAGCCAGTTGCAAATCTGCATTTTATTTGATTTTAGCTTTGGGTTATGTTGTACTTTTTTTTTTTTTCTCTTTGATGCAATTGACTTTTTCCTAAGGCTCTTACCCTGCGTTAATTACGTTTCATCTACTGTGTACAAACATAAGACCTGATGAGATCAAATGGCTAGTGTGGGTGGGGAATGATAGAGAATTTCATCTCATCCCACAAATTTCAAACTCAGGAGTTTAACTCACTTGCTTGACACAGTAGAGATTAACTAAAAGGCAATTTGAGGTGACTCAATTTATTTCATGATTTGATAGTTAGCTCAATTTAGTACATAGATCCAGATTTATACACACTACACTGTAGCCATATTTTTCGAATGATCAAACAGATTAGTTATACTGGCTATAAACTAATTTTTATGCTGGTATTACTCATTAAATTCTTCCCTATCCCCTACTAGAATAAGATCAAAGAGGAAGGTGAAAGGGATTAGGGAAAATAAAGTTTATTTTCTACAAAAATGGTAAGGTTGTCAAATAAACACAAAATGGGTTTAAAAAAGTATTTGAATATATTTAAGAAAACAGATGGATAATACTTTTATAGACCAATACAAATTTCAAACATTTACGATTCTCAGGTGTTTATTCACTTTCCAAGGTAGCTGCTGATCCCTAGTCTTTTTGAAAAACTGACAATAAGTTAAATATCCTGATATCTATGGTAATATATATCTATATATATATATATGATTATATATATGTGATATATATATGTTTATATATATGTGATATATATATGTGATATGTATGTGATATATGTGATATATATGTGATATATATGATATATATATGTGTATATATATACATATATATGTACATATATATATACACATATATATACATATATACATATGTATACATATATATACATATATATATATGTACACATATATATATACACACACACACACACACATATATATATATATATATATATGTTTATTTTTAGAGACAGAGAAAGCAGAGGAGGGGCAGAGAGAGAGGGGAAGAGAGAATCCCAGACAGTCTCTGAGCTGTCAGTGCAGAGCCTGATGCAGGGCTCGAACTCACGAACTGTGAGTTCATGACCTGAGCCAAAACCAAGAGTTGGATGCTTAACCAGCTGAGTCACCCAGGTACCCTGATAACATATATTTTTATTTTTCAGTTACAAAACACATGCCCTTGTCTTCAAACAATTATAAAGGTCGGTTTGAATTTTTTTTTTCTTACAGGAGTCATCTACATGTCTGAGTTTAATAATGTCGTTATGGACGGAGTTCAGATTCCTTCTGGAGTTTATCTGGATGGGTGAAAAGAAAAGTACAAGAAGCAATAAAACTCCAATCAGTCTTTTTGTTTTTCCTTTTAGTTACAGAAACATTTAAAACAAATAGAATATGCAAGGTGTGCCCAGGTGGCTCAGTTGGTTAAGCTTCCAACTTCAGCTCAAGTCATGATCTCGCAGTTCGTGGATTTGAGCCCCACATTGGGCTCCGTGCTGACAGCTCAGAGCCTGGAACCTGCTTTGGATTTTGTGTCTCTCTCTCTCTCTGCCCCTGTCCTGCTTGTGCTCTGTCTCTCATATGGTCTCACTCTCTCTCAAAAATAAATAAACGTTAAAAAAAACTTGAAACAAATGGAATGTGCAGAAGAAAATGAAAACTTGTAGGTATATTACCTTGAAGAATTAAAACTATTCACCTCAACTATGTTTTCAAGAGTATTCTAAAATAAACTGCAGGCATCATTACATTTCAACAATGAATACTTTCCTGTGAATCTCTAAAAAATAAGAACTCCTTTACATAGTAACTGTGACATGATTAGCAGACATAACAAAAGGAGCAATTATCTTCTAACTATATCTAATAGCCGATCTATATTCATATTTTCTCTATTTCCCCCACTATCATCTATAGCTCATTGAAGTGATAATTATCCAATAATCTAACCTTTCGGTGGCCTTTTTAATCTGTCTGTTTAATGTTTTAATCTGTCTGTTTAATGTGTCTTCCCTTTGACACGGGAATGAATGTTTTGCTCTGTAGAGGTTTCCTACCTTCTGCATCGGTCTGTTACAGTGGCATTTGACAATCCAACAACCTTTTATTACTGGAAAAATGGATGTTTTATCTTAAGACCCAAAGAGATTCAAGTTAAATGATTTGGGCAAGATTACTGAAGAGATGACGCTGTACATTTCAGATTTCATCGTGTCAGGAGGCCTGTCCTGCTCTGTTCTCCCACCATTGGTGATGTTAAGATTTATCTCTGACTTAAAAGAGTGACAATAACTGCTCTTAGTGCAAACTTAGTTTTGTTCTTTATGAAGCAGGTAAAACTTACAATTTCCACTTAAATTCACCAGATAGTGTTTAAAGACGCACACTATCTCAGAGGTGATTCTGACTAATGCACGCATCAGTGACGCTAGCTTACTATTGCTTTAGAAATCTTCAATTATACGGATAAATTTGGCAACCCCTTTTGCCTTCAGTGGCACTGGGTGGTGTACAATTCTGACACGTGCTCTATCAACTCTGCACATATCTCCACTGAGATGATGAAAAAAAGACTATTAAGATATCAATATGCTGCCATAGCAATTTCTTTCTAGATATGCCTCCAGAAGCAAAAGAAACAAAATAAAAAATAAACTATTGGGACTAAGTCAAAATAAAAAGATTCTGCACAGGGAAGCAAACAATAAAAAATAAATAAAAGGCAACCTACAGAAAGTGAGAAGATACTTGCAAATGGCATATCTGATAAAAAGGGAGTTTCCAAAATATACAAAGAACTTATAAAACGCAACACCAAACAAGCAAACAAACAAACAAAAAACACAAAGTATCCAGTTAAGAATTGACCGAAGACACGAACAGGTATTTCTTCAAGAAGACAACCAGATGGCCAACAGACACGTGATGAGGTGCTCAACATCACTGATCATCAGGGAAATGCAAATCAAAACTACAGCAAGGTTTCACCTCACACCTGTCAGAATGGCTAAAATCAACAACATAGGAAACAACAATTGTTGGGACCCCTCTTGTACTGTTTGTGGGAATGTAAACTGGGGTAGCCACTGTGGAAAACAGTAGGGAGGTTCCTCAAAAAGTTAAAAATGTAACTACCCTGGGGCACCTGGGTGGCTCAGTCAGTTAAGTGTCAACTTTGGCTCAGGTCATGATCTCCCAATTCGTGGGTTTGAGCCCCGTGTTGGGCTCTGTGCTGACAGCTCAGAGCCTGGAGCCTGCTTCCCAGTCTGTGTCTCCCTTTCTCTCTGCTGCCCTCCCCCAATTTGTGCTTTGTCTCTCAAAAAATAAACATTAAAAAAAAAAAGCTTGCTTTGAAATAAGATAGATATTGTTGAACACCATCCATATAGCGATAAATAAAATGATCCCTTTTCTACTAAGTTTGTTGTCTGTCTGGTTTTCATTACCCTGAGACATTAGAAAACATTTTCAGAGTTGTTTTGATTTTTTTCTTATCAAGGGTGAATCTAAACATTGTTTTCATGTGCTTAAAGGTTATTGGCATTTCTTTAATTAAGAATGGTCTTTGACCATTGCGTGATCAGGAACTTGGACATTTTCTACTTGAAAACATGGAGGTTTTAATGAGTTTGTGAGATTAACCTTTTTCTTGTCATAGAATTAGAAATTAATTTCCTGTAACTTTTTATTTGTATTTTGCTTATTTTTTAAATAAAAGTCTTTGAATTTTAGTATCAAAATAGTTGCCATTTTCTTGCACAGTTTCTGGAATTCAAACAAAAATTTCTTTTCACTCAAGTTTATGAAAGAAATCAACCAATGTTGTTTTAAGTAATGGTACGGATTACATTTTTAAATCTCTGGCCATGTGGAAATGACCCTAAGATACAATGTGAGGTAACATTTTATAAACAGCTATGTAGGTGGCCCAACACCATTTATTAAACAGTCTATTGTTTTCTCACTGATTTGAAATGTCACCCATATTAAACTTCTTATGTACTGGGCTCTCCATCTAGATTTGATTATTCAGGCTTCATCTTAGGTTTGGGTAGCTTAGGTTTTTTAGGCAGTGTTACTCTGGTATTTCAACATTCCTCAAGCCTACTACTGTGTCTTAGGATCTGCTTAACACTTTCTTTCTGTAAGTTTAACATATTTCTTACTGTCATATTTCCTATTTTTATATTGAAAATGGCATTTTCTCTTCCGCTGTGTCTTCAAATTGATAGTGTTTGCATACATGAAGACAGATAGATTTAATTTTAAAAAAATTTAACTTTTTTTTTTTGAGAGACAAAGTGTGAGTGGGGGAGGGGCAGAGAGCGAGGGAGTCACAGAATCTGAAGAAGGCTCCAGACCCTATTCTGTTAGTACAGAGCCCAATGTGGAGCTTGAACTCATCAACCATGAGATCACCACCTGAGCCTAAGTGGGACGCTTAACCGACTGAGCCACCCAGGCGCCCCTAGATAGATTCAATTTTATATCCTGTTCACTTAATGAATTTTCTCATGGTTGTAATAGCTTTTCCATGGAGTCTTTTCAGTTTTTCAGCTATACAAAAAAGTCATCTCTTAACCAAGTTACTTCCACCACTTTTTTCACATTTGTTATACATCAAATTGCTTTCTCTTGTTTGATTTCATTGACTAATATCTTCAGTGCGTGTTTAATTTTTTATATTTTACATATTTACATATACACAGAAATCTATATTAAAGATACAGAATAAATAATTATAAAACGTGCCCCATGTGACCTAGTTGATGGTAATATAGCCATGCTAGCTTTCTACTGATAAGTATTTGTATGATCTCTTCCACCACCCTTAACTTTTTGTTACTGTGATCTCTTAAAAATTTTCTCTTCAATATTGTTTAGTTCAGGTCTGGAGTTTCCATTTGATTCTTTTTCTTATAGCATCTACTTGTCTCCTCATTATGTTCAGGTTTTCTTTTGAACTCTGAACATAAAAAGCTTTATGTAAAATAACTATTTTAAGGTTTATGTCCACAAATGCCAACATCTCTGTGATTGTTGTTTCTATTCCCTATTACTGTTTCTGTTCCCTATGAGTTCCTCCAGCAACTGAAATTTCCAAGAGATAAATGAGGTTGTTGTTGGTAGTTTTCTCTATTATTTTATTTTGTATGGTTTGATTTTAATGTTGAGAGAGAGCACACTAGCTGAGGAAAGAGGCAGAGGGAGAGAGACAGGGAATCCCAAGCAGGCTCCATGCTCAGCAAGAAGCCCGACACAGGGCTTGATCCCATGACCGTAGAATCATGACCTGAGCCGAAATCAAGAGTAAGACTCTAATCAACTGAACCACCCTGGTGCCCCTCTGCTATATTTTAAACCAGTTCTTAGCGTTAGTAGTTTTAGTCCATTTCCTTAATAGCTGCTTCTTCCCCCCCAGAAAACACACTGTGCCACACATTTTCCTTTCAATTCATCTGCTGAGATGGCTCTGAACTGTGCCTTCACACAGATGGGCACAGAGTTTGGATGCTGAACGCAATCACCTTCTTCAGGAAGTACCTTTGCTCAAGTTGTCTGGCTTCTTCTACTATTAAGGCCTTACTGTTCCCTATTCTTTTGTGCATCTATCATCAGACTTATAGCCCATCTGCAGGTAGTGACCTGGATTCTGCTGATCTCAGATATTCATTTTGCCACTCAAACTAAGGTTTATAGTTTATTGTCTGTATCATCTGGTTACTCCACAGAGGTAGGTTATATATATTTGCTATTATTGTTGCACAGTATCATTTTTTGAAAATTTGTGGACATAATTTGACTTACAACCTAGAACAAGTCAGAAGCTAATGTGGTCACAACAACTAAGCCTCAGTAAAAATACCCAAATATTACAAGACTCAACACGTCCATGGCTCATGCTTGAGTTTGGGGTAAAGTAGAGGAGAAAGCTGGTCAGGGAAGAACAAAAGATTTTCCTATGGAAATGCAATAAAATAGATATGAAATAGCTCCATTATAACCTTGTGTTATTTGGGTCTTTTCATAGTTGGTATTTAACAGGAGTATGGTGTTAGATGCTAGATAGAAGTTCCAGAAAGCAATTGCACTCGGTTCCTTGGTAGTTTACGCCCTGATGATCAATGGAGAAGTTTAGTTCTGTTAAATAAATGATAGAAAATTGAAGAAATGGAAAGGATATTTATTCAATGTCTTATACATATTTGAGATTATACCAAAATAACTTGGGATAGGGCATACTTTTTAGATTATTCTTTGGCATCCTGGATAATGGTTTTGCTTATTAAAGCATCTTAATCTGAGAACATTAAGCAACAGAGCTGAAGATTATCATATCATGTGTCTCCTATTTGTGCCTCTGAAACTTAGACATTCCTGTTCCACAGAAGCAAGTTACTACTATAGCTATTAATGTGAAGCAATTATTGAGTGTTTACCTATCTATGAGGTTGAACTTGTATTAATATTGTATTTATTTACACGTGAAGAAAGTAGGTATCAGAAACTTAATTTACTTAATACTGGTAATACTCCAATGTGTGCGACCCCAAAGCTAATAACCTTAATTTCTGCATTTCACTGCCTTTAGGCAGATAGTAGCAACTGAATTATAGTTCTATGAGCCCATAATATGAAATTACCACGGTAAAATAAATTCTTGACCCATGATGAGGCACCTTTTTTTAAAAAATTAAATTCAAGTTAGTTAATGTATATTCTGGCTTCAGGAGTAGAACCCATCGATTCATTTCTTACATAGGACACCTAGTACTCATCCCTAAAAGGGCCCTCCTTAATGTCCATCACCCATTTAACCCACCCCCCTACCCACCTCCCCTCCAGCAACCCTCAGTTTGTCCTCTGTATTTAAGAGCCTCTTAAATGAGTGGATAAAGAAGATGTGGTGTACATATACACAACAGAACACTGCTCAGAGATGAAAAAGAATGAAATCTTGCCATTTGCAACAACATGGATGGAGCTAGAGGATATTATGCTAAGTGAAATAAGTCAGTCAGAGAAAGAAAGGTGCCATATGATTTCACTCAGGCGGAATTTGAGAAACACAACAGATGAACCCTGAGGAAGGAAAGGATACGTCTCCTTTTCAAAAAAATCTTTTTCTTTTCTTACATGTTTGCAGACCATAAAGACAACCAAAGAGAATAAAGTCAAAGGGGGAATAAGCTAATCCAGGAAAGGACAGAATTTAGGAAAGGTAAGATGACCAAGAAAGCAGGAATCTCCGAGAAGAGGTCAAGCCCAGGGATCTAAACATAACAGACATAAGTAATATGCCTGAACAAGAAAGTAGAATTCTAAATTGGAGAGCTGACCTATGAATGTGCTCTTCCTTTAAAGTAGAGGTAAATGCAGGAATATTTTTTCAATTTTGTCTATCAATTGTCCTTACATCCAGTTTTATGAACAAACAGTCTATGTTTCAATACACGTTTCAGTATCCTAAAGAATCAACTACACTGTTTTCACTTCCAACCATTTTTTGAGTTCAAAATCTGGCATTGTGTGGCTTCAGAGGTATTATTCTCACTTGAAGGGCATGTTTTCCTAAGGTGTTGCTATTAGGTATGCTTACTTTATTTCGGAGATATGTATCGATGTTTAATATGGTCCTATTTAAGAGGGCCCATGTTCTTCAATTCTGGTTAAATATTTAGTTGAGCTAGGCAAACATTGGAGCAGTGACCATGTCAAAATTAAGCATGAAAAAAATGTGCAACTTATAGATACAACTATACATAATGCTATCAATGTAAAGCTACTAATTTGAGTGTTCACATCTATAATTTCTTCATACAGGATGTATTTAGAGATTCATAACAAAATTAAATACAATTTGTGGCTAATGTGTTTTATAAAAATTAAAAAAAAACTTACCTACGGTAAATATAAAAAAAAAAATATATTTAAATAAGGCACTTGTATCTTCCAAACTGATCATCTCTAACATCTACTGTGTGACATAATAGACTCCCTTAGTTAATAGCAGTATAATGAAGGTTTAATGGATGTCATTTTTCAGACATTAGGATTTTTAATTGCTTTTCTTTCAGCTTCATTAGCACAATGGCAACTGTTCAGTCATTGCAATTTTAAGTAGAAAACATCCCTGTAACTTTTTTTTTTTTTGGTTTTAAGAAGAAGTGCTTTTAAGTGAAGATGTCACACAAACTCAAGCTTTTAGATGCAGTGCCAAATAGCAGAGCTGCTAAAAATAGTATTTATTGTTTGGCTGTCCCAAACAAATCTTCCCATATAATCTAAAAAGCTTAACACTTTTTTACTCTGCAAATCACCTCTTCCTAGTTCTATCTCTTTGATAGCATGCCCATCATAGTATCCAACTCAACTCCTTACAATACTAAAGGTATGGTTGAGAGGGTCATGAGATTAAAAAAAAAAAAAAAATCAAAGAAGCCCACCTTAAGCCATAAACTGTAAGGACCATTTATATTTAAACTGGTTGATGACTATTTTCCCTAGCCATCTGTAAGCAGCTCTCTCTACACAGATGAATACTGAGAGGGATTTTTTTTTTTTTTTTGAAACTGGGCTATGAGCACACTCTTTGGTACCTTAAATCTGTCACATGATAAACCAAGTTAAATTCTCTACTTCCCAGGTTATGTGAGTTATTATAGCCCTGATTTTGCTTTTACTAAGTAGTTCAAGTTAGTTTTCAGACACAGGGATCCAAAAGCCATGTTCACTGACCCAGAACTTTCAGTGAAGCGTCTCAGCTCAAGAAATCATAGTACACAGTAATCGTATCACTGGTAAATTTGTCAAAATGCCCAGGTTGGATGGAAAGGATCCTGCAGCTGAGAACACAGGATAGACTTCTCAAAAAAATGAAAGCATGACATTAGGTGACCCAGGTATTTTAATTTCTTTGCTATTATTCTCTGATTATAAAGCATTGCTAGATTGGTTTCACTAAATCAAATTTTACAACTGACCGACCAATTAACTCATTCAAAAAATCCCATGCAATAAAAAGACAAATTGGTTATTTGTCTAAATTTTCTACCTAATTTATCCCAACGATTAAATAATTTTAGGGCCCCAGAGGCCATTTTAGATGCTAAAAAAAATGACTCTTTTGACCATGGGAAATCGCTTTATAGGCTGTTTCTAGAGCTTTCAACCTGAAAAGCTATTGTCCTAAAAGGTAAATGTGATTTTCTAGGAGACCTACTTTACTACACAGCTTAAGCATCAATCAAACTGGCATAAGTCCATGTGTGAAGGCCAGAGAGAAAAAGAAAGATAAAACTTAAAGCTAGAAGGTGTAGATGCGATTAACTTCACAGAAGATAGAAAATAATTTAACAACTAATGTTAACCCATTCTATATTATGACAAACAAATGAAATCTTCAGGGGGTGACATGACTCAAGTATAATGAATGAAGCCAGTGAGAGAAAATGAATGACTGATGAGGAACCCAGTAGGTACCTCATCATTTAAAATTGTTTGCTAACTTTTACCATTCTGTTATGTGGTACAGTTTACTTTTTTAACAGTGACATTTAATTATGTGTATATTTGTAAGTATAAGTAGAAACATGAAAGAGTTATAAGAATTTACGGCACTGTATCTATGATTTTCTTTATGCTTTCCAAGAATAAACAGAGGCTACTCTTTTCATTCTGTTGCATGGTCTTCCTTTCGTGCCTCCCCAGTCAGACAGGACTAGCCCATGGGTCCTCCACTGAGTATGTAGACAACCATGAAGAAATAAAGAAATTTTACCTCAATATTCTTAATTTTCCTGTCAATTTCTATTTCTCTGTCTTTGTTCTTCTTCTTCTCTATTTCTTTCTTTTAATTTTTTAATGTTTTTATTTATTTTTGAGAGAGAGAGAGAGAGAGAGAGCATGTGAGTGTGAGCATGAGCAGGGGAGGAGCAGAGAGAGAGAGGGAGACACAGAATCTGAAGCAGGTTCCAGGCTCAGAGTTGTCAGCACAGAGCTCGACACAGGAAATGAACCGATGAACCACGAGATCAAACCTGAGCTGAATTTAGTTAACTGACTGAACCATCCAGGCGCCCTTCTCTTCCTTTCTTATTCTGTCTCCTGTCTGTATCCTTTCTTCCCTTAGTCCTTTTCTGTTCTTGCAACTACATAAGCTGATTTTCACAGTATGTGATCAAGTGTTACATATGAAAAAGGAAACTGAGAGTAAGTTTTTTTTTAATGTGTATTTTTGAAAGAGAGATACAAAGCACAAGCAGAGATAGAGCAGAGAGAAAGGGAGACACAGAATCTGAAGCAGGCTCCAGGCTCTGAGCTGTCAGCACAGAGCCCGATGCGGGGCTCGAACCCACAATCTGAGGTCGTGACCTGAGCCAACCAAAGTTGGATGCTTAACCGACTGAGCCACCCAGATGTCTCAAGCTTTTCGTTTTGTTTTTAATTTTATTTACTTTGAGAGAGACAGAGGACAAATGGGGTAGAGGCAGAGAGAGAGAGGGAGAGAGAGAATCTCAAGTAGGCTCTGCACAGTCAGTGCGCAGAGCCTGATGTGGGGCTCCAACTCACAAACCTTGAGATCATGACCTGAGTGGAAATCAAGAGTCAGATGCTTAACTGACAGAGCCACCCAGGATCCCCAAGGCGTTTTTGTTGTTGTTGTTGTTGTTGTTGTTTTAAGGGACTTGCCCAAGTTAATAAAACTTGTAAATGACAAGGGCCAAGGTATCTTCATGGGCCTTCCATACCAATGCAAATGAAATGTTACGGTGAAAAGTACAACTTAAAGAAATAAACTGTTCACCACATCATAGTAGCATTACATTGCCGTCACACCGGTGATCAAAACTCCTTTGAAAGCAGGTTCTCCAACAGCACTTCATTCCTTGAACATCACTGTCACAGAATGCTCGGAAGGAGAATTGCTGACACGGAACAAACTTAAATAAGTAACAGCTTTTCACCAGCAATGACCCTCCCCATACTTTTCTCCCATTTATTTTGACAACTTCATTTGTCACTGAAAGTGTAAAGAAGGTGAATGAGATGGAACAGCATTGTCTAACTTGGAAAAGGAGGCTAATCTCGACAATGAAGAAAGGTCATGGATAAGCAGGTAATAGATACCTTTCGGACCACTATACAAACTCCAGACAGAGATATGCAAAAATCCATTTTTATTCTTATTAATTTATTTAAATACTAAGTTATTCAAACCTCCTGAGGGATATTCTGCCATTCTGTCTAGGAAACCTCAAAATGTTTTCAAAATTGTAAGAAATTATTGCACTTCCTTAACATGAGAAAGTAAGTAGGAATACCAGACAGATCTATTGCTATATAAATTGTTGCCCTGGAATTATTTATAATGTAATACATTTGAAGAATTTATATCTCCTAACTGTCCTGCCAAGGCGACCAAGGCATGGTATATCTAGGGACAGTCCTGGCTTGCACCACTTGGTCCAGCCATCCTGCTGGGGTCACCCTGGCATGGTGTGACCTGGGACACCTCCCCCTTGTGCTCATGCTAGCTCCAAGCATGTTTCCCAGGTAGAAATAGAATTCCCCCAGCCTGTGCCTACTGCCGATTCCGGTCAGCCTCCCAAAACCAGTAAGCACACATGGTCTACACAGGGGACACTCTTACAGAAGGGCATTCCTTCAAGACTCTGATAGGTAGCTGTTACTTCTAATTCATAGACATGAATACAGAAAGTCAAACAAAAAGGCAAGACAGGAATATGTTCAAAATGAAAGAATAAGATAAAGCCAGAGGGGAAAAAAATCTAATGAAATGGAGGTAAGTCACTTACCCAATAGAGGTCAAAGTTATGGTGTTACTGATGTTCACCAGACTTGAGGGGAACAAAATGATGAATTCAGCAAGAACTTCAAAAAAGAGATAAAAAGTATAATAAAGAAGCAAAGAGCTGAAGAATACAGTAAATGAAATAAAAAAAAATACACTTGAGAGAATCTGAAAGTCTGAGTAGTGGAAATTACCAAATCAGGGGAAAGCAATGTGAATAAAAAAATGACACAAGTTTAAGAGACCTCTCAGACAACATCAAATACACTAACTTTTACATTATCAGAGTTCTAGAAAGAGAAGAGGGAGAGAAAGGGGCAGAAACTTCTTGGAAGAAATATGACTGCAAACTTCCCCCACCCGGGGAAGGAAACAAACCTGCAGGTCCAGGAAGCACAGTGAGTCCCAAACAACATAAACCCAAAGATATCTACACCAAGAAATGTTACAATTAAAATGACAAAATTAACAATAAGAGGGAGAATCATAATGGTGGCAAGAGAAAAACAAATAGTCACCAACAAAGGAAACCTGGTGAAACTATTAGCTTATTTTTAAGCAGAAACTCTGCACGCAAGAAGGAAGTGGCAAGATATACTTCATGGGCTGAAAGGGACAAATGTACAAGCAAGAATACTCTACCTAACAAGGTTATCATTTAGAAAGAACCACAGTGACAGTTTCCCAGACCAACGAAATTTAAGGAGTTCATCACTCCTAAACTGGCCTTACAAGAAATGTGAAAGTTTCTTTAAGTAGAAACAAAAATCCCTTAACTGTTGATGAGAAAATATATGCAAGAAAAAAAATCTTACTGGTGAAGGCACGTATATAGTAAAGGCAATGGAAAAAACACTTAAAATGCAATTATGAAAGTGTAAGACAAAAAAATGTCTTATCATCGACCAGTAGTTAAGGGATATACAAAATAAAAATATAAAATGTCACATCAAAAGCAGAAAATGTAAGGAGGAGGAGTAAAAAGAAACTGCTTTTAGAATACTTTTGAACTTGGCATGCTTGGGTGATTCAGTCGCTTAGGCGTCAGACTTTGGCTCATGTCATGATCTCACAGTTTGTGGGTTCAAGCCTCACATTGGGCTCTGTGCTGATAGCTCAGAGCTTGGAGCCTGCTTCAGATATTTGGTCTCCTCTCTCTCTGCCCCTCCCCAGCTCATGCTCGATCTCTCTCTCTCTCTCTCAAAAATAAATAAATATTTAAAAAATTTAGAATACTTTTGAGCTTAAGTGACTATCAGCTTCTAATAGATGGCTATATGTATAGGTCAATATATATAAACTTTATGGTAATCACATAAGCAAAACCTGCAAAAAAAATTAAGAGAAAGGAACCCAAATATGACACTAAAGAAAACCATCAGATTATAATCAAAGAGACCAAGAAGAAAGAAACAGAGAAAATAATTAACAAAATGGTCATGATTATATACCTATCAATAATTCCTTTATATGTAAATGAACTAAATGCTCCAATAAAGCGTTGGGGAACCTGGATGGTTCAGTCAGGTAAGCATCCAACTTCAGCTCCAGTCATGATCTCACAGTTCATGAGTTCTAGCTCCGCATTACGCTCCAGGCCCTGCACTGAGAGTGAGGAATGCTTGGGATTCCCTCTTTCTCCCCCTTTCTCTCTGCACCTCCCTCACTTGTATTCTCTCTCTCTCTCTCAAAATAAATAAATAAACTTAAAAAAAATACGGGGTGGCTGAATGAATAGGAGACTCACAACAGATCTACTGACCTACATGGGCTGCAAGTGAAGGGATGGAAAAAATATTCCCCACAAATGGAAATAAAAAGAAAGCTGGAGTAGCAATACATGTATCAGACAAAATACTTTCAAATAAATACTTTAACAAAAGACAAAGAAGAGTGTTATGTAATGGTAAAGGAGTCAATCCAAGAAAGGATACAACATTTATAAATATTTACACATTCAACAGAGGAACATCTAAATATATAAAACAATTATTAGTAGACCTAAAGGGAGAACATGACAGTCATACAATAATAGTAGGGGTCTTTACAACCCCACTGATACCAGAAGATGGAACATCCAGACAGAAAATCAGTAAGGAAGTAGTGGCTTTAAAACATTAGACCAGATGGATTTACTGGCTATATATACGAACATTTCACTCCAAAACTGCAGAATTTATGTACTTTTAAGTGCACATGGAATACGCTCCAGGATATATCATGTTAAACCACAAAACAAATCTCAACAAATTCTAAAAGACTGAAATCATATCAACCATCTGTTCTGACCACGATGGTAGAAAATGAGAAATCAACTACAAGAAGAAAAATGGAAACACACACACACATGTAAACACAGGGAGGCTAAACAACATGCTACTGACCAGTATCATGTTTTCACTTATATGTAGAATCTAAAATAAAAACAAATGAACAAAACAGAAACATAGTCATAATTACAGAAAAGAAACTACTGGTTGCTAGAAAGCAGAGGGTAAGCGTAGGGGGGGATACAGGTGAGGGAGATTAAGAGGGATAAACTTCCAGTTATAAAGTAAGTCATGGGGATATAATGTACAGGATGGGGAATATAGGGAATAACATGGTAGTAACTGTATGGTGAGAAATGGTAATTATACATCCTAATGTGTAAAAATATTGAATTACTGTCATGTGCACCTGAAACTAACAGAATACTTTATGTCAATTATGTTTCAACAAAATCCCCAAGAATGTGTTTAAAATGACAGCCCCTCTAGAAAAATGAAATGTCAGCTATTAATAATTTCTATGAACTTTAATTGAGAAAATACTCATAACTATTCAGTGAAAAAGCAGAATCTAAAAAAAGTATATAGATGATATATAAAACCTAATTTTTTTTAAGTGTTACACAAATCAGTAGAAAAATTTGGAAAAACAACATAAACTAAGATATGCTGTTAAAAATATGTATGCTATTTGTACCATCAATTCTTACTTGGAAATCCTTTCTAGTTTTGCTGGGTTTTCCAGGCATTGTTTTGGAGTTTTGGTTTGTTATACTCACAAGTACCATACATATTAATAGAAAATTCCTTATAAAACAATTGCCTTTATTGCACAGATAACTTAGACCATTTTAATCCTAGAGAATTAAAAAGTCAACATTTAGAGACATAAAAGGGTATGAGTTATACGCACACTATAAACCTCACATTAAAGAATGTGAGAGTATAGCACAGACCTCTTCTATAGGGCCAACAACTCTGAGAAGGAGGGTCATCACTGATTAAAGTACAAATCATGTCCATTCTGGTTCTAAGTACTTCTAATGTATGTTTTTTCTAATGTCACTTTAAAAAAAAAATAATGGTTATGTTTGAGAGAGAGAGGAGACAGAGAGACAATGAGTATATGAGTAGGGGAAAGTCAGAGAGAGACACAGAATCCAAGGCAGGATCCAGGATCCAAGCTGTCAGCACAGAGCCTGACACTGGGCTCAAACTCACGAACCAAGAGATCATGACCTGAGCTGAAGTCAGATGCTTAACCGACTGAACCACCCAGGCGCCTCTCTACTGTCACTTTGTAGTTATTGATTTACCTGCTAGTTAGATATTAATACATTTTTTAAAGATCTTATTTTGATGTAATCTCTTCAAACCCCACACTTAACATGAGGCTTGAACTGACAACCTGGAGATCAGGAGTCCCAAGCTCTACTGACTGAGCCAGACAAGTGCCCCACATCTGGTTTCTTTTTAAACTAAAAACAATAATAAAGGTATAAAATCAAATATTAGTCTCTTTATCCATTCTCCCCATTTCCCACAGGTAAATGCACTTAGATTTAAATTCTTTATTTTTCCTATAACTACAATTAATATGTTTTTACCCAGCTTTATTGATTAGATTTAGTGTGAATAAATTAGTTGCTGAAATATGAAAACACGATCCCATGAGTGATCTACCCATATCTATATTCCGGCATACCTTATTTTTTAATTATTTTAGGAAATTTCTGATAGATTATGTTTTCTTCCAGGCTGAAATCTTTACCATATGTTCATACACATACATTCTGTTAGGAAAAATACAGGTAAAAATAAAATACTTAATCTCTCTGTTCAAAATAAGGGGGAAAACATCTTCTCCCAACTTCTTTTACTCAGATGTTTTGGAAATTTTGTAATTTCACATTTTTTCTTTTTTTGACTGTAGAAAACTAGATAGGCCTTTTGTCAGTTCTAAAATGCAGAAACATTTATCTCAAGGACCAAGAAGCCATTTCTCTGAAATGGAAACATCAAGGACAGGAAGCCTAGGTTCTTAGAGGCGCCTAACCATTGCTCGAAATACCTAAACTGCCTTCTGCCATCAAGACGGGAAAAGTTTGTTTCTCTCTGGAGAAAGCCAAAAAGCGAACACAGGTGGTCATCCCCGATACTTGGTAAAGTTGAACCATCTATGTGTGACAAACGAAGCGGACAAGTCCTCTTACTTGTGGACCAGAAGTCCACCTTGAAAAGATGTATTTACTGGATCATCTCTGTGTGGCTGTATGAGGAGGTGGGATTCATGCCTTTGCAGTCAGTTAGCTAAAAGCCTGTTACATGCCTTACACTGTGGTTTAATGTTCATTCAGAAATACAAATGCTTTCAATTGCTACTATCTTTGTTGGGGGAGGGCTGGATTGGAGAGTATTTTTTTTTTCTATTTCCCAGGAACATGCGTGTGTGCATTCATACACACACACACACTCTTCCCATTTAATGTGTTTCTAAATTTGCCTTGCGTGTCTTTTTATTTATATCCTTAATATGGGCAACTCCATTCATTTCTACATACTCCGTTATCATCTGGAGAAATTCTCCTTGATGCTTTCCCAGCTAAGGCTTTAATAGCATGTTCATCCAGATCATACTTTAGGAGATGGGTGCAACACTACCTTTCAAGAGCACATAGCATTATGGGTAATCATACAAGTGTAAGTTACATATTGGCCCAAACTGCAGGCTGCTTCTTCATCAACTGATGAATTCAGCAAGGTTTCACTTCTCCGCACCTTCTTCTCTCCCCAACCTCGATCCTTGTACTTTTTTGCCAATGCAGGATACAGTCATCTGTTACAACCTCTCCTAAGTGTTTACTTTTTAAGGTTGTATACTTATTTTTTTTTAATTAACGTTTATTTATTTTTGAGAGACAGAGACAGAGCATGAGAAGAGGAGGGACAGAGAGAGAGAGGGAGACACAGAATCCAAAGCAGGCTACAGGCTCTGAGCCATCAGCACAGAACCCAACGCGGGGCTGAAACTCATGAGCCGTGAGATCATGACCTGAGCCAGTCAGATGCCCAACCCACTTAGCCACCCAGCTGCCCCTTAAGGTTTTATACTTTTTAATAATGGTTTTGTGTTGTTACTTGTGAGTTATTTGTTTACTTTCAGTATTTTTAACAATTGTGGTTAGGTGATGAGAGATAGATTTTAATGATACTACCTTATTCTCTTGCCATTATTCAAAAATGTCAATAGAATTCATTGTGTTTTATTTTCCATATGAACATCAAAAAGACACAATGCTTTTCTTTCCTGGGTGGCACTAACCTTTCCCTTACTGCTCTTTGTCCTTTGGTGTAATTGAGCCAGCTCGACAAAGAACAAGAGTGTCTAGCTGTGATAAAAGATGTGTTTTATACAAATTCCTCTTCCTCAGATCTGTTGCTTCTCTTTTAAATGAAGCTAGTTTCCCATCAAAGAAAACACTCATTGTTACATGGCCCCCTCCTAGTTCTCCTGTAAATATACTCAATAATGACACCTTGTCCCTCTACTGCAGCACTTTCCATAGTTTGGCGGCACTGACTTCAGCACACCTCATTATTCTATACAGAAAGCTGGGGGATGGGAGGTCATGAGCGCACTGATTGTAAGCATTCCACAGTAACCTTTGCCTGATGCCTACAGTGTCTGTCTATGCTCTTTATGTGACAAAGATGAACCACCTCTATTAAAAAATATGCATCTAAAAATTTCTACATTATGTTTAATGGCCTAAGATATAAATAATCATAAAGCCTGACAATATACAGTTATCATTCTATAAATCAAATACATAATAACTATCTTAGAATTTCAGACAGAAAACACTATTAAAAGTTAGCACAGGAATTACTTCCAAAGTTTTGAAACTTGCCTTCTTTATTTTAAATATATTTTCCAAGGTCAATGTTTTATTCTGGTCTGCTTTGTGTGTTTCAACCAAGAAGCAAATTCAAAGGAATGGATCTTCGGGAAAAAGTCAAGACCAAGTAATCTGTAAAGAAGTCCTTTTCTTCACATTTGATACAGACGTACATGCCATTGGCTGTTGTTTATACAGAGTCAGAATGTCCATACATTGGCTCAGAAGTTAAGATTATATGTTTGGGGCATATATTTCTGTATGCATAACATTACATGTCATTATTTTTATGATGCACTTAAAATATCACGTAATTACCATGGCAAAATGGAAATGCAAATAATTCATTGCAAATTTCATGTTAGATCTGATCAGTCACTTATATAATCAGGATGGCTAAGTGACAAAAATCTGATCTTTCCAGGGTCAGATCACCTTCTTCACCTTTTTCCTCAACTTCACTACAGAGATGAAGTGTGTGTCCCATTTGTTATTTTTTTTTTTACCTAAGATGTTCTGCTAAATATATTAATTCATTCATTCAATAAAGGTCACATGCTTGTTTAATCAGTTAAGTGCTGACTGTATAATAGTGAATTCGGTGAAGACAGTTTACAATGATTAATAAGACTATTCTTAGTTAAATATATAGGTAATTAAAAATCAATAAAATACTTTGAAATAAAAGCAAAAAAAATGGAATCAAAGAGAAGCATGGGAGAATGAATTTAGATGTGGGTCGGGATGATTTCTCTTTGGAAAACACTCTGATGGAGACTTAGAGAATAAGTAATAGTAATACAAATGAAGAATAGTAAAGATATAAGCATGTTCAAAGGGATGGACTGTAGAGAGTTTGGATCATCAGAGGAACATAACAAAGGCACACCTGTCTAGATAAAGTGAGGAAAAGAGAGAAGAGTAGAAGGTTCTGTTGAAGTAGGCTGGGGTCAGACAATGCTTTATATACCATATACTGATATATTTAACTTGGAGAGTAAGTTAAATATTTAGAAACTCATGAATCATTCTTTCTCTTCTTTCTTTCATTTAAACACTCAGTGTGTGCCTAAAATTGCCCTTGAAGCTCACAATTCCCGGGCATCTTTCTTAAAAGGCTGTATTCCTTAAGCAATAATTGATTCGTCAAGGCCTCTCCTGGTTTCTTCATTCACTCGGTCTCATATTAGAACTGCCTTACTCCGTCTCCTTTCAATTCTTTAGTAGAATTAATTGGTTAAAGTCCTATTTGCTAAAATGAAAACAAATGATAATAACCCTATATGGTATTCCATCTACTGGGTATTTCCACCTTATGATGTTTCTGAAAGTGCTAACATCAAGAAAGGAGGTATGTGAGAATGTCAACAAACTGTCTAGAGATACGAAGGTGATCATGTGAACAAAGTTTGACCTTATCAAATTATGCACGTGGCCAACTTCTGTCCCTAGATTTAAGTGTGTGACCAGTGACATTTCAGCAAATCACATTTTAAGTAAAGTGTATTGCCTAAATAACACTTTTTCCAGAAACACAAATCAAATAATAGTTTTAGGTCTACAGATCAGGAACAAATTGTCTTTCAGTTTTATTTCTTCTCCAAGGCAAATAGATTAGCATATATAAAAAAGTAAAATAGGAAAGTATTTAAAATACTTCAATTGCTCAGGACACAGGATGGGAGGGGAAAAACAAACAAACAAAAAGTCTCCTCGAAATGCACTATCCCTAAAAGTTGCTTAATATGTTGTTAGTATAAGAAAACATTACTTAGTTTTCAACCTTTCTTGAGATTCTGAGAGATATCATTGGGCATTCTTAGCAATATCACTTTTTAAAAAGCACAGAGAAATGGATTCATGATTTATTTTATGATTTACTGAGATAATAAAGCTACCAGAGAGGAATCCCTTGTTGTTCCAAAACCAAATATATTTAGTTCTCTATCATTATTTTCCTTCCATTTTGGACATGAAACTCATTTTTTTCCCTTTTCAAATATTTTTTTTCAGTCATTTATCCCTCTACCCTATGAATAACTTCTCCTTCTATATAACCCCTCTTTCCCTCACATCTCTTTTCAGCCAATTCCTCCAATTCCTCACACCTCACTGACACTGTAATCCAATCTGACCTACGTCTTCATCATTCCACTGAAATCGCTCTACTTAGATGCTCTCGTTCAGTGGCACAGATTTATGTACCTCCTGCAGGCTAACCCCAGACTCAAATACCCAAATACTTGCCTGGAATGCCAGTGCAGTATGAAATAAGTGCCTTCAGCTTAAGATATTAAAAGAATAATTATGGGAAAACAAAACAAAACAAAACAAAACACTTCCAATGTGTTGTGCCCCTGAAACTAGGTTAAAAAAAAAAAAAAGTGAAGCCAGAACTAGGATTTCACCAATTTCCTTTGGTGATAATGATAGACAGCACAATTTATAAGCACTGGATTGTACTGTAATGCATAATTTCATTTGACTGTGATATTAATATACTCCAATAAAACACATTTAATAATTCAAAAGTGAGATGAAGCTATTTCTATGTACATGTATAAATACATACATATGTTTTTATATATTAATTTATTCTTATATTTATGTATATTAGATATAAATATGTTTTTAATAATTTTAATAATATACACACATGGAGAACAAAGAGATAACTGATATTATAAAACAAAATGACTTCCAGTAAAGGGGAGAATATAAGGTATTAGTGTATTTAATGTGATGAGGAGTTGAACCGATTCATAGCTATCAGTTATTGGACTACAGTTCATAAATCAGAATCTGAGGAATTGTGTTAAGAAATACAAGATATTTGATGTTCTCAATCCACACTCATACTCAGTATTTTTTTCTAGAATCCTACTTGTATACATATATAGCGATAAACAGATTACAAAAATCAACAGCACACTCTATGTGGTAAGCGGATTTCTAAGATGAACCCCAAGAAGTCATGCCCTTGTATACCCGCTTTTGTTGTCACTTTCTTCCAGCTAATAGTCTATGGCAAAGGTGATAAAATAGTCACTCCCTTAATAAGTTACGTAATATGGCAAAAGTAATGGATAGTCACTATCGTGATTATATCATATTAACTAAGACTCCCTCTTTGCAGACTGCAGCCAGAGAGGCTTTTGCTGGCTTTGAAGTAAGCTGACAAGTTGTGAGAGGCACTGTGAGTGGACCACGCAGCCAGGGGCTTCAGGGGCTGCTAGTTGTGCAGAGCAGACCCTGGCTGACCACAAGCAAGCAAGGGAGACATCACTCCTCGAACTCTAAGAAACTGAATTCTGAAATTAACCCCAGATGGACCCAGAGCCCTGGGGAGGAATGAAGTACAGCTAACTCTGTGACAGAGGTCTTAGGAGACTCAGGCAAGAGGACCCGGTTTACTGGGTCCAAAATGAAATAATAACTGTGTGTTATTTGAAGTTGCTAAGTTCATAGTAATTTACGACCAGCAATTAAAAAAAATAATACAGTATACATAAGCTTTGTGCTGTGTTCCATAAACAATATTCCAAGTTTTCCCCTATGTCATTATGTTTTTAAATAAACATCTAATTTGTAATAAAATATTCAAACATATACAGAGGTCATACATTATCCTACCATGTTAGTATTGTTGAACATACAGGTTGTTTAAATTTTGCTTTTGTAGACAATGCTCTAATGAATATCCTTGTATAAATTGTTTTCTGTGCTGTATTAGTTTTGTAAGAGATTTGAAAGAGTAGAAATGCTGTGTATATTGGCAGGAACACATCAAGGATACTGAAACATAGTCTCAAATTGCCATTCAAAAAAGCTGTACTTTCATCAAAATAAAAAGCTTCTGCACAACGAAGGAATCACTCAATAAAATTAAAAGGTAGCCTGTGGAATAGGAGAAGATATTTGCAAATGACATATCTGATAAAGGGTTAGTATCCAACATCTACAAAGAACTTAGCAAACCCAACAACCAAAAAAAAAATCACCCAGTGAAGAAATGGGCAGAAGACATGAATAGACACTTTTCCAAAGAAGATATCCAGATGGGTAACAGACACATGAAAAGATGCTCAATGTCATTCATTATCAGGGGAATACAAATCAAAATCATGATGAGATACCACCTCAAACCTGTGAGAATGGCTGAAATTCACAACAGAAGAAACAACAGGAATTGGCGAGGACGCAAAGAAGGATGAATCCTCTTGCACTGTTGGTGGGAAGGCAAACTGATGTAGCCACTGTGGAGAACAGTATAAAGATTCCTCAAAAAGTTAAAAATAGAACTGCCTTATGATCTACCAATCACATTATTGGGCATTTATCCAAAGGATACAAAAATACATATTTGAAGGGGTACATGTACCCCGATGGTTATATCAGCATTATCAACAATAGCCAAGTCAAATGTCCACTGAGTAATGCATTGATAAAGAAGATATGGTATGTATGTGTGTGTGTGTATGTATGTATACCATATCTACACATGTAATTGAATATTACTAAACCATCAAAAAGAATGACATCTTGCTATTTGCAATGACATGGAAGGAGCTAGAGCGTATTATGCTAAGCAAGATAAGTCAATCAGAGAAAGACAAATACCGTATGATTTCATTTATATGTGGAATTTGAGAAACAAAACAGAGGACCATATGAGAGGTGGTGAAAACAGAAGGGAACAAACCATGAGAGACTCCTGACGATAGAGAACAGAATGAGGGTTCATGGGGGGAGGTACATGGGGGATAGGCAAGATGGGTGATAGGTACTAAGGGCACTTGTTATGATGATCAGCGGGTGTTGTATATATGTGATGAATTACTGAATCCTACTCTTGAAACCAATAATTGCACTGTATATTAACTAACTAGAATTTAAAGAAAAATTTGAATAAATAAAAATAAAAATATAACTGGGACCATTAAAAAAAGCCAAACCAAACAAAAAAGCTGTACTAATTTATATAAATGTAATTAAAAAAAATTTAAATGTTTATTTATTTTTGAGACAGAGGGAGACAGAGTGCAAGTGGGGGAGGGGCAGAGAGAGAGGGAGACACAGAATCTGAAACAGGCTCCAGGCTCTGAGCTGTCAGCACAGAACCCAATGTGGGGCTCGAACCCATGAACTGTGAGATTTAAGACCTGAGCCAAAGTCGGATGCTCAACTGAGCCACCCAGGTGCCCCAAAGCTGTACTAATTTATATGCTTCTGAGAGTGAATAGAAGTTTACACCATGCAACCCCACCCATAATCAAAAAAAGTATATAAAAATGTATATACATCATAAATGTACATGCATATATATACAATTATATTAATGTCACTGTAATTGCACAGAGAGGTACAAAAGGAAAACACTAAATTGCATTTCTTTGATCACTATTGGTCTTGAACAAATATTTGACACATTGCCTGGATGATACTTAATTTTTCTCCTAAAGTATACTTCTTTTTTTTAACATTTTTTAATGTTTTATTTATTTTTGAGACAGAGGGAGACAGAGTGCAAGTGGGGGAGGGGCAGAGAGAGAGGGAGACACAGAATCTGAAACAGGCTCCAGGCTCTGAGCTGTCAGCACAGAACCCAATGTGGGGCTCGAACCCATGAACTGTGAGATTTAAGACCTGAGCCAAAGTCGGATGCTCAACTGAGCCACCCAGGTGCCCCAAAGCTGTACTAATTTATATGCTTCTGAGAGTGAATAGAAGTTTACACCATGCAACCCCACCCATAATCAAAAAAAGTATATAAAAATGTATATACATCATAAATGTACATGCATATATATACAATTATATTAATGTCACTGTAATTGCACAGAGAGGTACAAAAGGAAAACACTAAATTGCATTTCTTTGATCACTATTGGTCTTGAACAAATATTTGACACATTGCCTGGATGATACTTAATTTTTCTCCTAAAGTATACTTCTTTTTTTTAACATTTTTTAATGTTTTATTTATTTTTGAGACAGAGGGAGACAGAGTGCAAGTGGGGGAGGGGCAGAGAGAGAGGGAGACATAGAATCTGAAGCAGACTGCAGGCTCTGAGCTGTCAGCACAGAGCTCGATGTGGGGCTGAAACCCACAAAATGTGAGATCATGACCTAGGCCAAAGTCAGACACCCTACTGAATGAGCCACCCAGGCACCCCTAAAGTATACTTCTTTTTTTTTTTTTTTTAATTTTTAAATGTCTATTTTTGAGAGACAGAGAGCAAGTGCGACCTAGCCGGGGAGGGGCAGAGAAAGAGGGACACACAGGATCCAAAACAGGCTCCAGGCTCTGAGCTGTCAGCACAGAGACTGACGCGGGGCTCGAACCCATGAACTGTGAGATCATGACCTGAGCTGAAGTCAGACACTTAACCAATTGAGCCACCCAGATGCCCTTTAGTTTTTATTTTAGACTTTTTGGAACAGTTTAAGTTCACAGCAAAATAAGAGGAAAGTACAAAGACCTCCATATGTTACCTGTCCCCACACATGCATAGCCTCCTTCCTTATCAACACCCCCACCATGAGGGAGGAACATTCATTACTATCGATTAACATGGGTACATCATGGCCACCCTAAGGCTATACATGTGCTATACATTCTGTGGGCTTGAACAAAGGTATAATGACATATTATCCATCATTACAGTATCATACAGAGTATTCTCTGGTCTCTGCCTATTTATCTCTCTTCCTCTTATTATCAACCACTTAGTTTCAGGAGATTTCTTCTCAATCTACTCTTTTGGATTCTCTACATAGATTATCACGTCATTTGTGAACAAAGAGCGTTTTATTTTTCCCTTCCATATGTGTATGCCTTTTTTTAATGTTTATTTTTTGAGAGAGAGAGAGAGAGGAGAGGAGGGACAGAGAGAGAGGGAGGCAGAGAATCCCAGCAGGCTCTGCATTGTCAGCCCAGAGCCCAATGCGGGGCTTGAACTGCCAGGAACCGTGAGATAATGACCTGAGCCGAAGTTGGACGCTTCACCGAATGAGCCACCCAGATGCCCTATATGTATTTACCTTTTATTTCCTTTTCAAGTCTTATTAGATCAACTATCACTTCTGCTACAATGTTATCAAAGAAAAAAATATATACTGCCTTGTTCCTGATCTCCATGGGAAAACTTCATCTTTCTTACTATTAAGTATGCTATTAGCCAGAGGTTTTTAGCTGATGTTCCTTATCAAGATGAGGGAGTGCCCCTCTACTCTGAGTTTACTGGCAGTTTTATCATTAAAGAGTGTTGGATTTTGGATTTAATACTTCTTTTAAATCTATTGACATGATTATGCAATTTTGCTTTTAACCTGTTGATGTGATAGGTTATATTTATATTTTCTTTTTAATAACGTTAGGTTACAAGGGACTCTAGATATGTTTACGACATTCATCTTTGGTCACGGTTTGTTTATTGTCATTTTTATTCCTTTTTTTGTAAATAAACAGCTGTTTGACTTTAACATGTAGCAAATATTTCCCATCCTTTCTTCATGGATTCATGCCTTTGTCTTCACAAGGTCACTGCTGAACTTGAAATTAATTATTCACAACTATATTTGATTTTTTTTTCAACGTTTATTTATTTTTGGGACAGAGAGAGACAGAGCATGAACGGGGGAGGGGCAGAGAGAGAGGGAGACACAGAATCAGAAACAGGCTCCAGGCTCTGAGCCATCAGCCCAGAGCCTGACGCGGGGCTCGAACTCACGGACCGCGAGATCGTGACCTGGCTGAAGTCAGACGCTTAACCGACTACGCCACCCAGGGGCTCCACAACTATATTTGATAAATTAATAATCACTATATAAATATTAGGCTTGGGTGCTCTCTTTTCTTTTTTTTTTTTTAGTGTTTATTTATTTTTGATAGAAAGAGAGTGAGTGAGCATGAGTCGGGAAGGGGTGGAGAGAGAGGGAGACAGAATCCCAAGCAGGTTTCGCACTACCAGGGTAGAGCATGACACAGGGTCAAACTCACAAACCGGGAGATCATGACCTGAGCTGAAATCAAGAGTCACACACTTAACCAAATGAGCCACCCAGGCGCCCTAAATCTCTTTTCTTTAATGGCTCTGGACATTTTTTGCAATGTGGTGAAGTTTTTGCCTTTGATTTTTTTTTTAAGCGTTTATTTATTTTTGAGACAGAGAGAGACAGAGCATGAATGGAGGAGGGTCAGAGAGAGAGGGAATCTGAAACAGGCTCCAGGCTCTGAGCTGTCAGCACAGAGCCCGACGCGGGGCTCACTCGGACCGCGAGATCATAACCCGAGCTGAAGTCGGACGTTTAACCAACTGAGCCACCCAGGCGCCCCTGATTTTTTTTTTAATTTGACTGTTTTCTCCCCACAGATATATAATTTTGATTTTTTTCTCCATTGATTTTATATATATGTATACATATATTTTATATATATGTATAATTATAGTTATGTATATGTATGTCTATACATTTTAATAAACTGTTTAAAAATTCCCACATCAGTGTTATGCTCCCTTTATTATTTTTATTATATGCTTTAGAATCTAACTGACAAGTCCCCGTTTCCTCTCTTTTTCATATTCTTAGCTCATTGCAGTTTTATGCTTTTAGAAAAACTTCAGAATTATTTCATTAAAACCAAATGAAAATGGAATTGAGATTTTGGTTGAGATTATTTTTTTTTTGGTAATAAGTATGGTGTCTGTTCTAAATTCCACTCCTGAAACCATTATTATACTATATATATATAACTTGGATTTAAATACAATTAAAACAAAATAGATGCCTTTTACTAAGTTGAGGAATCAACTTTGAATTCAAGTTTTCTAAGATGTGTTATGGGACAGTGCCTTGGAAGCCATTTTCAACACCTTTTGAGGCAGAATTTTTTTTTTTAATAGACCCATAGATGTGATCTAATTTATTAAATAAACCAAAGTGTTCTCTTCTTAATTCTGTCTCATAGGGTGTATCAAACTAGGATCTGACCTGCCTTACAGAATACTGGAGGATATTCACGGGCCACTAAATGAGTAAAGGCTGCAGAGGGGGTACTTAGCTGATGTGAGCTCTAAACTCCTGCTTAAAACAGAATGTTTCTTTCATCTATTTTAGGCACCTAGGTTTTTGTATTTTTTATGTTTGAAAATTTGTGTTTTATTTTTTGTTTGTTGCAAAAAGTGGACCAAAGATAGGATTACTTTGGTTATTTCATTGTTGCCAACTTCTTAAAATGAATTTTGTTAACTTTAATGTTACTGTCAATATTGAAACAATAGATCTAACATGAGAATTTCCTATTGCTTGAAAGCTGGAAGGGACAAGTTGGTAATATTTCAGCAGTGATTTCAGAAAAATCTTGTCTTTAAAACTCAAGACATTATTAAAATATAATAAATCTGTCCATATATTTTAATGATTATACAGTTTATGTCCCTCAAACTGCCCACTGGACATTTAAGAAATATTAATACAAAATCAGATATTCAGTTCTCCTGTCTGCCTATTAAAACCCCTTTTCAGCTCTAATTATAGTAATTTTTATTCTCTTCCATGCAGCATAGGAAACAATCAAGACAGTAAAAAGATAATATATGGTATGAAACAAATCATCTGCAAACCATATATATGATAAAGGATTAATCTTCAAAATATAGAAGGACAAGTCCTAAACCCATTATTATACTGTATGTTAACCTAATGTGGATCTAAATACAATTAAAAATTACATATAGAAGGGGATTCCTACAATCAACAACAAATGAAACATAACCTAATTAAAAAAAGGGCAAGGGGGGACGCCTAGGTGGCTCAGTCGGTTGAGCGTCCGACTTCGGCTCAGGTCACGATCTCACGGTCCGTGAGTTCGAGCCCCGCGTCAGGCTCTGGGCTGATGGCTGAGTCTGGAGCCTGCTTCCCATTCTGTGTCTCCCTCTCTCTCTCTGCCCCTCCCCCGTTCATGCTCTGTCTCTCTCTGTCTCAAAAATAAATAAATGTTAAAAAAAAATAAAAATAAAAAAATAAAAAAAGGGCAAGGGGCTCCTGGGTGGCTCAGTAGGTTAAGAGACTGGTTCAGGTCATGATCTCGTGGTTTCTGAGTTTCAGCCCCAAGTGCAGCTCTGTGCTGACAGCCCAGAGCCTGGAGCCTGCTTTGGATTGTAAGCCTCCCTCTCTCTCTGCCCCTCCTCTTCTCGCACTCTGTGTCTCTCTCTTTTAAAAATAAATAAACGTTAAAAAAAAAAATTTTAATGGGCAAAAAACTTGACCCAAATCTTTTGCTAAAGAAGATACACTAATGGCAGACACACCAATGAAAAAATGCTCAACATCACTAACGATCAGAGCAGTGCAAAGCAAAACCACAATGATGCAACAAAAGCCCAGCAGGAGGGCTATTATTAAAAAAAAAAAATGTACGCAAGGATGTGGAGAAACTGGAAATGTTGTGCCATATTACTGAAAGCACAAAGGGGTACAGCCTCTATGGAAAATAGTATGCAAGTTCCTCAAAAAATTAAAATTAGAACTACCAAATGACACAGCAATCCCATTTCTGGGTATACATCCAAAAGAACTGAATCGGGATCTCAAAAAGACTTTAGGGTTTCCACGTTCATGGCGTCACTAAAATCCCAATGTCTGCTGACACATGAATGGATAAATAAAGTGTGATATGGGTTCTGGTACAAGATGGTGACACGGGAAGATCCTGGAGTCACCTCCTCCCACAGACACCCTCAGGTGACAGCTACATATGAAACGATTTCCCAAAACAAAAACAAAATAAAAAACCCTCAAATACCCAAACATCAAAACTAGCAGGCAACCAAGAAAAAAACGTACATCAAAGCAGGGAGTAGAGGCTGAACCAGGACCTTCCATAAGCTCCACTCTTGGGACAGGGACATAAAATGAGGAGGGAAATCAACCTGGAGCTTCTCCCTGAGGAGTGCAAGGTTTGATTTCCATATCAGCCACCCCTGCTTTCAAGACCTACACCTGAGAAACAGGTTCCCCGAACACCTAGCTTTGAAAACCAATGGGGCTCACCTCCTAAGACCTATAGGCTTCCGAGAATTAAGAGGTAGCTCTTAAAGAGCCTCACACTTGGACTCACTCAGCCCAGACCCAAGGTAAGCAGCAGCTGATGAAGAGGCAACTTAATGTTTAATTGTATATTAAAGAGGCTTATTTGCTTATCTTAAAGCAACAGACAGGCAGGCATCTAATTTGACACATGTCTAGGGGCCTCCTGGCAAGCTTTCCATGGCACAGCTAGAGCCAACAGACCCAGGAGCCTAGTTTTCCTATGAAAGAGGCCTGTTAACTTATCTTCAGAGCAGTGGCCTGAGGGCAGGCTTTAATTAAACACTCACTGCAGGGCTGACTATAATCCTTCCCAGAGACCTCAGACCCGCAGGTGCTATGGTACCTGTTTCACCCTCCTGGCACCCTGCTTCAGAACACCACAGTCACATATGCATCTGGCTCCTCCCTTTGTAAGTCTGGTGTGCTGTTTTGACAGCTTGTACCCCGGGACGTCTCTTAATCACCTGGGTCTGGTGGCTAAGGGGGCTTACGCTCCTGATCCTACAGTCCTGTGCATATGTGCATATTATTAAAGCTGCTGCCTGAGATTCTTGCTTTCAGTAAGTCTGAATTGAGGTTTTGAATGAGATCCCCCCCTTTGGGACAATGACCAGTCTTAGCATACCCTAAACTATTGGGAGACATTAAAAATAAAATAAAGCTGGTGGGACAAATACAAAGGTGTGAAAGTCAACGGAGTTAGAGTGCATGGTTGAAAAATAAACCTCATCTTCTACACAAGGCCGCCCCTTCACATCTGGGAAAGGTAGTGGTTTCATATAAGACAGAAACCAACCACAGAGAGTCCGTGAAAATGAAGAAACAGAAGAACATGGTCCAAATCAAAAAAGATGAAACAGAAAGAATCTTTAACAAAACAGATAAAAGTGATTTACCTGATAAAAAGTCCAAAATAATGCTCATAAACATCTTTACTGTATGGAGAAGAATACACTAACACAGTCAAAACATCAGTAATGAGAGAACATATAAGAAAGTACCAAGTATATATTAATGTTGGCAGATAATGACTTATGAAACTAGTATTAAAATTACAAGAATAGTAAAAACAACTACAACTATAGTAGTTAGTTAAGGGATATACAAAATGATAAAAAATGCACAATGAAAAACATAAAACATAGGAGGAGGAAGAATAAAAAAGTTGTTCTGAACACATCGAAATTTAAGTTATCATCAGGTTAAAACGGACTATTGTATATTTAAGTATAATACTGGGAGTGTGAATAACTTGCTTGACGAGTGTTCTGCAAGACAAGCAAACATTTCTAATAAATTTTAACTTGACAAACAAGCGATGGCTTGCAATATGAGTCGTATGTGATACCAAATGTCACATGATCACAGCTGAACCAATGGTTCTTGAAATTCACTTTGATATATGAGTGCTTTGGATTACAAGCATGTTTCTGGAATGAATTAGGCTCGCAAACCAAGGTTTTACTGCAGCTCTAAGTCTTAAGGAAAATACAAAGCAAAAGTTTTACATATACTCCTAACATGACATTCACAATACACATCTGACGTGCATTAGACTATCATCATATTTGCATGTTCAAAGTCTACTCACTGTCTCCATAGCCACCATTCTGTTCTGAGCAGCCTCCAACAACTATGGAATTATACTACTAGTCTCCTATCCAATCATCCTGATTTCACCTTCTCTCCTCAGCCAGAATAATTCTTTTAAGTCAAAAGTCATATCAAGTCACTTCCTTGTTTAAAATTCTCCAATACTTCTCTTTTCAATCAGAGTCCATGCCAAAGACCTTCTAGTGATATCTAAGATCTCACAAGATAAAACTGCACAATTCTCTGATTCATCTCCCTTATTTCAATCTAGCCATGCTGACCTCCTTGATGTACCCTGACTATGACGCGACAATTTCCCTATCCTAAGTCCTTGTACTGACAGTTCCTGTGGTCTAGAATCCTTTGCTCCCCAGGTGCTAATTCTTTCACCTTGGGCCCTGACCATTTGAGGTAGTGCTGTTAGGAGAAGGGTAGGTTGTAGAGAAAGCCTTACCCAGGGAGCTCAGGTTCCCTATCCTCAAAAAATCTTCCACTAGGCTAATAAACACTAAGTGAAAAGCAAGACCACTGGTGAGTGAACGAATGTGGAGGGAGACATGCTCTGATGTCCAGGTGCATTGACGTGGCTTCAAGTCAGGGGTGAACAGGAAAACAGAGAAAACTCTGCCAAACCAACACCCATCATTATCACAAGAAAACTCCAGAGGAACACTGCCAATGAGAAGTTTCTTTTTCTTTCCCTTGCTGCTTTACATCTTCACCTGCTGCCCTAAGGCAGGCAAGGGGCCAGAAGGATTTTGTCTATACAGGAGGAGGATCTATCCAAGGTTTTGGCATCTCCTACACTGGGAGCTGGTCCCGTCTTCCAGACTAGCCCACCATGTGGAGCTTTCTCCAGGATCCAGCACTGTCCTTAGGATTTCTCCCGAATACCTAGTATGGTCCATAACCCATAAGTGGACACAAACTCCCCTTTCACCTGCTCTATCCATGACTTCTACAATTTCCTGATAGACCGCATTCAATCTTCAGCAATTTCTTAAAACTCTTACCCCATTTTTTTCTCCATGCATTGCAGCCAGGTTTTCCTCTTTGCCCTACCATAGGTAAACTGGGGCTTGTGTTTAATTCTCTTCGAAGCTGCTTATTGTGCAATTTCAGATTAGCTATTTGCCCGGCCACATGACCTCACGGAAGCCATTCAAGGACAATTATGACTCTGCTGATTATCTGACCTTTTTTTTTTTTCCTTTTTTTGTCAGGGTGAAACCAGGGCTCTTCCACCTTTCTATAAATTGGGCTGCGAGGATGTCATTTGGCCTCTTATTTCATCTATGAATATTGTTATGCTCCACAGTACAATTCTCGAAGCCTGTCTGTAGAACAAAATGCTATATTCCTGAATGGGGAAACGGGTCTGACTTTCTTCATGTCTGCAAATTTATGAAAAAGATAACACATATTCAGCTTAATGAGTCCTTGTCAGTATTAATCAAAGTCACTTTCTTCTTAGGTATGACATAATAAGCTTCTGAATAGTTTTTCCGATTTATTTTTCTTTATCTTCCGGGTTTTCAGTCAAGTCAGTTGTGAGCTTCTCTCGGTTAGGTCAACCATTTCCTATTTTTTATTATATTCTATTTGTTTTCCTCTTTTTCTAGCACAGAAGCATTTTATTCCCCAGCTTTATTCCCCAAACAGTCTTGAGTTCTCTTGAAAACTAACGCAGACAAGGGGGCTCCTATCTTTACTCAACTGCACACTGAAGAAGCTGCTATAGATCATCAAAATTGTTTTGATCTTTGTGAGTCATGTTATTCTTCAGCAAGCCATCCCAAGTACCCCACATCTTACATGATATGCAATAGTCCTCATTCACTAGAAGTTCTTGAAAATTTAAAAAGGACAAAGAAAATAATTACTTAAAAAAAGAGGCCCTCATTCAAACAAAATTATGGACTGAAAATAGTCTGTTTGGAGTAGTCAGGTTTTCCTTTCAGTCCATTTATCGTTCTTGTGCATAGATCATTGTGAGCAGGTTGAATAGTACTTAGAGGCTCAAAAGAGTAAGTATCAATTTCAAAGTCTTAATTCTCAGCATCATGCAAATCTCATCCCAGTGAATTAGTGGTAGCAAGAGAGGATTATCAATATGTATTTACTTGTGTTTACTATGGCGAACTTGAAAAGGAAATTTCTGCACAATGTATTATAGGTTTTTTTTTCAAGTTTATTTATTTATCTTGACAGAGAGAGAGTGCACAAGCTGGGGAGGACGAGGAGGAGCAGGAGGAGGAGGAGGAGGAGGAGGAGGAGGAGGAGGAGCAGGAGAGAGAGAGAGCGAGAATCCCACGGACTGTTACCACAGAACATGATGCGGGACTTGAACTCACAACATAAATAAGTAAATAGAGTAACAAATGGTAGTAATCAAACCACAAAAACTTTTTAAAACAGTTTGAATATTTATTTATTTTTTGAGAGAGAGAGAGAGAGAGAGAGAGAGAGAGAGAGAGAGAGAGAGAAAGTGAGCGAGCATGGTAACAAGCAGGGAAGGGGCAGAGAGAGGCAGAGAGAGAAACCCAAGCAGGCTCTGCAATGTCAGCACAGAGCCCGACATGGGACTTGGTCTCAAGAACCAAGACATCATGACCTGAGCTGAAATCAAAAGTCAGGTGCTTAACCTACTGAGCCACCCAGGCACCCTGCTTTATAGGTTTCAACTCAAATCATTAAGACTTATTCTCTGGCCTGTTGGATGTATCCTAAATTCCCATATATTTCTGGAAGCAAGTCGATGAATATACACTGAAGGATGACGGGCCAGGGGTCTTCCAGATCCTCATTATAAGGGAAGCATGCCTGCATCCATTCTAGTTTTGTCTGTGTTGGCCCAGGTCATTTAATCTAGAAGGATTTAGGTACTCCCATACTTCAAAGGGCCCCAAGCCTGGTACATAAGCCCCTAAAACAACCCTTGATTATTTAACTCTTGCAAATGGATTACAGAAGATTACATGTAAAACTGGTCAATTTATGATTGGTCAGATTATGATTTATAAAGTACAGTTATCTGGGAAAAGAATCTATACCTATCACCCAAAGATCTGTAAATAAACATGTGGATCTGGTGTACCTCAATAGGTTATGGGAATTAGAAGAGTTTTTTTTTCCCCAGTTTTATAGCACAAAATAAACTGTAGTGCAGTTGTAATGGCTTATTTCCCTGGAAACTGTATCTCTGCACTCTTGGAATTCTGTTCAAACTCTTTTCGTGTTTGTTCCATTCAAGATTCAAGCAGAATCATGTTACAAGGGAGAGCTACACTGTGTTTTGATAGTGCATGTTTCTAAATGGACATAAACTGATAAAATCGCTTTGTATTCCATGGCATCCTATTGGCTCTTTTTTTTTCTTTTACTTTTTTTTTTTAACCAATGTTCATGGTAAGAAAAAAAAAGTGGAATATGTCATATTTTCTTTAAAAATTTTTTAACATTTATTTTTCAGAGATAGAGCATGAGGGAGGGAGGAAGGAAGGGACAGAGAAGAGGGAGACACAGAATCCAAAGCAGGCTCCAGGCTCTGAGCTGTCAGCACAGAGCCTGATGCAGGGCTCTGACCTGTGAACCGTGAGACCATGATCTGAGTCCAAGTCGGAAACTTAACCAGCTGAGCCACCCAGATGCCCTGAGGAATCTGTCATATTTTCAAGGATGAGTCAGAAGGCACAAATATTGCCCTGTCCTTTTCTACTTTAATTTTTTTTCTAAAAGCAATAGCCTCTATTGATATATCCCACATGAATGATGCCAATAAGATAATTTTGTTCAAAAAGAATTTAAGTACATCGTTTTCAATGAAACGGTTGTGCTTTAGGTAATGAGAAAACCATTAAATTGAATGTACACTACCATGAAAATCTGAGAACAGTTTTCAGTTTCTGAAGGTTATCTGTGGGTGTGATCTTTCAAGAGTATTAATGTATTAACGTCCAGGGCAATAATGCTGTATGAGAATTCAAAGTCTTCCACCATGTTCACACGACTTGTGGGACGTCTTAACCTGGCTTGGAGTCAGCCATAATTGCAGAGGTGCCATAAAGAGGAAAGGGGCGCAGGTGTCTGCTACCAAGATGCCATGGCATGAGGCTGAGGCTTTACCCAACGGGACAACACTGTGGTCAAATAAGCTCACGTGGACAGTAGCTAATCAGCTCAAGTCATCCTCACGGTTCTTCTTACGTGCTCACCCTTACTTTAGACTGCCACTTCCAAAGCCTACCTAGGCAGATTTTTTTTCTCTATGAATTTCCTCACTATCAATAGACAGGATCATTAACCTTGATACATCCCCACTTATCTCAATGATATCAAATGTTTCATACCATAATTTGAAGAAACCAAGCAAGAGCATAATGTGACAATCATACTAGGAGGGGAAATGAATCATTTTTCTTTCAAGTTGAATAATAAGCGTGTGATATATCATCTGTGCACATATATACACACACAGGTTTACTACAATGTATGGACAGCGTATATATTATATACAGAATATTCACAGTGCATGCCTTATAGAATAAAATATAAAGCATATTTCTACTATAAATATACCATGTATATTATATATACAATTTTATACTACACATACATTATACGTATGTATCTACCTATTGAAGATAATCTGTCAAATCACTTTTGTAAACCATCCTATGTCCAATCTCTTTTTAAATACACGGTATTTTTCTGCATGTGCTGCCTTTTAGAGGTACTTTTATTGCCTTTCTAAAGGTGGTTATTGAAAACCATCTTCCTTTGCTAATATATATTAACTGATACTTGAGATAATAGATGACCTAACAGAAATAATTATTTACTTACAAGACAATGACAGTCATTTTTCCATCACCACACAGGAGGGAGTATGTGACCTTTTATTACATCTAAAATGTAAGAACCGTAAATTGATATATATGACACACAATAACACCATGTAATTTCACAGAGAAACATATCAAGATTTTGAAGAGAAAAACATCAAGTTCCTTTAAAAGCATCATGTAAACCGTCTAGATTTATCTATAGTTTTAAAAGCCCACATTTAAGCCCTACAATTCACCACTCACTGTGTTAAATTTCAGGTATGCAATGATTAATGTTTTGCCCCTGCCCTCAAAGAGCACTTATTCTGGTGGGGGAAAAAACTGACATTAAGACATAATTACAATTCAATCTCAAGAGCATTACAGAACAGGGTCAGAGAGAATGAACTTAACAACTCTGAAGGAGTCAAGGGATAAAACGTGTGCTGAGAAGTGGATGGGGATTTAGAAGTCCCCAGTCAGAAAAACCAGAAAAGATAAATGCAAATAATGAATGGAGGTGTGAAAGAGCAAGGCTACAATAGAGTCAAAAACTTAGTAGTTTATATGTCTGAAGAAAATTGATGAAAGTTGCAGAATCTTGTTAAAACCTCTAAAACCCGTCACAGTAAAATCACAGTAGTAATGCAATAATTTTAAACTTTATGTGTAAAATATTTTCATTTTTTCCTATCATTTGATATGACTTTTGGTTAGATAGGTTAGATACGTTATTTATTTAGAAATATTACCAAATTCTTAAACATCCATCAAGATGATCATATGAATTTTATCATACTTACCCTTCTATTGTAAACTCTATTCATAGATATCTAAAGAATGAGATAATCCTATTCCATTCCTGAGATAAAATATGTTAATTGATAATTTTATTGATATTTATTGATATTATTTAAAGTGGGCATACTTATATGTTTAAGTCCTTATTTCAGATTTTTGTCAATGTTCATAAAGTTTGTTTAAACTTTATTCTTCTGTCTAGTTTTGTCTAATCCTGGAGAAAAGGGAAGAAACCACTTTGGAAGCCGATTCCTTACCCCCAGCTCATGCAACAGACACCTTGCGAATCAGAAAGGAAGCCATCAGAGAAGTTCTCTCCAAACTCCTGACTCACCAAAGCACAGGTGAAAATAAATGGTGCCTTAAAACCATTAAGTCCTGGGAGGGTTTGTAATATAACCAGAGATACCCAAACACCAATTCACTTGTGTACACTTTATGTTCTTGACAAATAAATCAGAGGCTCCTACTGAGAATGGATGGTCCTTTAGCACCAGTTCATAATCCATCCTGCAAGGCTACTGCCATTCACAACCACCCGACTCTGTTGTTCTACAGGAGCAAGGATACAGTTTCCTACCTACTCAATTTTTCTATGTTGTTGGCACATTCTGTTTCCAACTCTATTCTGAGTCAATACCACTGAAGTGGCAGCTCATCCTTTTCAATGATCTTTTCAAATGAATATGTAGAAAATCTCATACTGAAAGAAGGGGTAAGTACTTACAGCTTGTTTGCTCCCCTCCTTGACATTCAGCTGAAATAAGAAATTTCCTGTTTGTTGACGCTGGCCCACAAAAATGGTCTTCTTCTCTGTTGAAGGTGGTAAGGGGAACGAATAGAGACCTAAAGAAGTTAAAAAAAAAAGCGAAGCAATGACTTTATACTAAAAATATGCAGATTACTATCTGCTACATCGCAGTCTGTCATCTCTATTTCTCTAGACTTGTAACCTTTGTCACAAACGTCTATGTATACTACATAACTTCAAAGAGCTGGTATAGATACCAAGATTTCTAAATGCCTATTTTACTAGTAAAGGGTGTGCAGATATACAGTAAAACAGGCATTTAAAAATGCTGGGGCGCCTGGGTGGCGCAGTCGGTTAAGTGTCCGACTTCAGCCAGGTCACGATCTCGCGGTTCTTGAGTTTGAGCCCCGCGTCAGGCTCTGGGCTGATGGCTCAGAGCCTGGAGCCTGTTTCCGATTCTGTGTCTCCCTCTCTCTCTGCCCCTCCCCCGTTCATGCTCTGTCTCTCTCTGTCCCAAAAATAAAAAATAAAACATTAAAAAATAATAATAATAAAAATGTTGAGGGGCACCTGGGTGGCTCAGTTGGTTAAACATCTGACTCAGTTTCAGCTCAGGTCATGATGCCACCTTTTTGAGTTGGAGCCCCGTGTTGGGCCCTGTGCTGACAGTGCGGAGCTTGCTTGGGATTCTTTCTTTCTCTCCCTGTTTCTGCCCCTCTCCCCCCACCACAAAAGAATAAACTTTAAAAAAACAAAATAAACTCTTTTGAGGTCTCCATCCATCTATCTATCTATGAAAAACAAAGCATCACTAAACATAACAGGAGTAGGGGCGCCTGGGTGGCTCAGTCAGTTAAATGTCAGACTTTGGCTCAGGTCATGATCTCATAGTTTATGAGTTCAAGCCCCGTGTCAGGCTCTGTGCTGACAGCTCAGAGCCTAGAGCCTGCTTCGGATTCCATGTGTCTTCTCTCTCTCCGCCCCTCCCACACTCATACTGTCTCTCTCTCTCTCAAAAATAAACATTTAAAAAATTTTTAAAAATTATAAATAAATATAACAGGAGTAATATTCACCCATGACATAATGGATGGATCTAACGACTATAATGCTAGGTGAAACAAGTCAGAGAAAGACAAATACGGTATGATTTCACTCATATGTGTAATTTAAGAAAAAGAATAAATGAAAAAAGGGGGAAAAAACCCAGACAAGCCAAGAAAGAGTCTTAATTATAGAGAATGGACGGTTACCTGAGGGAAGTTAGGAAGGAGTGAAATAGGTGAAGGGGATTAAAAATATTGTGATGAGCACTGAGTAATTTATAGAATTGTTGAATCACTATATTGTACATCTGAAGTAGAATACTGTATGCTAACCATACTGGAACTAAATTTTTTAAAAAATGTAAAGCCAAACATACCAAAATAGAGAAACAGAGTAGCAGGTTTGCACATACTTTTCCAAGAAATGGGTATTATCAAGCTCATAATGTTAACAGCACCTCCACAGAGAACACCCAATTTCCATCTACATATTTTTTATACCTATCTGTATAAATGCCTCTGTATTTGACATCTAGGGGATCCTCTGGGGCATCTCCTCCCCCTGCCATATTCAGTGGTTAACGTTGATGAAAGACTGTAGAAATTCAATACAAGAAGGATCGTGAAGAATTTCTATCCTTCAGGATAAGGACTTAGGTAAACTAAGCCAGAGAGCCAAAATGACAAACAAGGAAATATTCAAAGAATACATTGTTGCCTTGTGACCAGTGGCAGAAAAAAAGGATGATAGGAGCTATTTATGTGTTCTACTTCTAGAGATCTTCTACGTTTTTATTTTTATTATTTTATTTCTCCTTCTGTCTCTTCATTTTTTTCAGTTTATAGATATAATTGGCACATAAGATTGTGTTGGTTCAAGGTGTACATCATAATGATAGATGTACAGACTGCAAAATGATGACCACAGCAAGTTTTGTTAACATCCATCTCTTCACGTGGTTACAATCTTAATTTCTTGTGATGACAATTCTTATGTCCTACTCTCAGCAACTTTCAAGTATACAGAGTACTGGTGACTGTAGTCACCATGATGCATGTTTCATCCCCAGAACTCTTTAATCTTATAACTGGAAGTTCTTGTCCTTTGACCATTTTCACCTCTTCCCTTCTATTCCATTAAAAAAATTTTTTTTTCACACTAGGAGTGTGAAATGTACATTTTACATGGTCAAGACCCAAAGACTAAACAAGGAGTTTGTGACTGTCTACAGTTTAAAGCAGAGGCTATTTGAAGCTGCCATTTTGGGAGAATCTTGACATGTAAGTTCACATTTCCCATCGTGGCTACATGATTAATTTCTCACAAAGTCACAGGCAGCCAAAGAACCACAAGGGACACACATGGGGTACTCTGATAGAGAAAAGGAATTATAATCTTTGCCCCACTTGTTTTAAAGCTACTTTGAAGATGAACATGTAGTGTGGAACTCAAAAAACCCTTGAACCATGAAAGACAGCCTTGTGCTAAAGATGGCTGCACAGAGGCATTGGCAAACCTTTTCTTTCCAGGGCTACAGAATCAACGTTTTAAACTTTCTAGTCTGTCCACATAGTCTCAGTTAAATCTACTCTGCCATTGTAGTGGTGGGGGGGGGGGGAGTGCGGGGTGGGGAGGTTATCACAGACAATATAGAAGCCAATAGATGTAGCTATGCTCTAATAAAAGTTTACAAAAGCAGATGGTCATCTGGATTGGCCCAAAGACCATTGTTCACTGATATCTAGCCCAGCACCATGAAGAAAGGATCTGGATACGGAGACACCATGGAGCATCTCACTATCCTAGGCTACTTTCCTCTGATCTTACATATAAGTGTTGATCTTAAGACATGACTTCTTTTTTGGTCATTTCCTGTTTCCTGTGTATCTAGAGAGAGACAGAAAGAAACAAAAGAGGACCTCTCCAGGCAAGAGGTGGTTGTGTTAAAGTTTTCACTTGCTTGAAGAAGAAGGAGGAGGAGGAAAAGGAGGAAAAGACTAAGAGTTGTCTCATTCTTCTTTGTTCCTACTGAACTCCCTTTTCCCCTTTTTCTCTTTTCATTCCAGGGTAGTTAACACACAGTGCTATTTTACTTTCCATAAATTAATCCATGCTTATCAAGGTAAGTGTACTTTTAACCCCTTCACCTATTTCACTCATCCTATCCATATCCCTGTTGGTAACCAACGGTTTATTCTCTATAGTTAATAGTCGTGTGTGTGTGTGTGTGTGTGTGTGTGTGTGTGTGTGTGTGTAATACCTTTTGACATGAAGTAAGAAGAGGTTGTGTCCTTGATGGCATCTTTGAACAGTTTAACCAAATCTACGACAGTCTATTTCCAGATCTCTCAGTTCTGGGAGAAAATTCAATTTGTCTTGTTTAGGTCCCTGTCAGGTTGTCTTTGTTACTTGAGGTCGAAATTATTTCCCACTAGTAACAGTTTTCAAAGATTGCTGTTGTTTCAGTTGCTGTTGTTTTTTTAGTGTTCAAATATATTATTTAATTTCTGTTTTAAAAAAATTATTCATATTCTTTTATTGCTAGTACTGCAAATTTTCAGTATTTATGCATATTTTCAAGTATTAGTTTTCTTAGAAATGACTCAGCTCAACATTTCTTTCTTTGTTCAGGTTGGCTTTGACTGTGAAGACTCACAGTGCAAAAATGCTCCTGGTTTACTTCTTAATAGATTATAAGCACAGTTACAACATTCTTGGGTTCTTGGATATATTGGGTGTCAGACATCTAGGGTGAGCATTCTTGCAAAAATGACTTCCCTAGATTCTGGCTGTTAGTGATCCAGGAGGCCCAACAAGAACAAACCATGAAGCCATGGTCTATGGGGCTTAGTTGGCTGAGGAGAGTCTTTGTCTATATGCGCAGCAAATATTTTCTCTCCTGAAAGGAAAAATATATATTTGCAGGAGATAATTCACCTTCCAGGAAGGTGATTATTATTGTATGAAGGCTTTTAAGATTTTTCTGCAATGTAATTTATGTGATTTTAGACAAGGATTCCCTTTGGAGGACGGTTATGCAGTTCATGGACCTAAGTCTTCACTGTACAAATATGGCCCATGGACCAAGAGCACTATACTACTTGAAGCTGCTTATTGAAATGCTGATTTCCATACCCTGCCCCAGACCTACTGAATCACAACCCACACTTCCAAAAGATCTCCAGGAATTCCTACACAGATCTAGGTTTGAAAAGAAATGCTTTAAGAAACCAATGAAGAGAATCTTCCTAAATATTCTCTGAGATTTTTATACAGGATAACAGTGTACCTGTGACCTTCATACCTGTAATTCAATTTTGTTTTCTACATGTAAAGGCCTTGGCACACATTTTATTTCCTTTAGCCTCTTAAATAGGTTATTTCATGTTCTTTTTGATATATCCTTGTTTTCAGTCTTGTAATTTTATTTTTTAAGTTTGCAAACCTTACTGTTTTCTGTGTGGACATTTGAGGATATTAGAAATTCTGCCATGCCCCAGGTGTCATCTTCCCCTTCTAATGTGCTGTTATAAACATTTTCATATTTATGTTTTATCTTCGCAGTCCAAAATGCTTATTGTAACCCCCTTTATATATGGTTTTAGTGATAAAGCTTAACTGATTCATAAAGCATTACTTGGTAGATGAGTAAGCTATTGCCACCAGTATTACTAAAATAGACAAGTATTTTCCAAGTTTTCAGAATAAGAAAATTTTCTTATTGCTTATTTCTTATTGCTTATTTTCTTAATGCTTATTGCATTTTCTTAATGCTTAGTTATTTATTTTGAGAGAGGATGAGAAAGAGAACATAAGCAAGGAGAGGGGCAGAGAGAGAATCCTAAGTAGCCTCTACAGGGACAGCAAGGAGCCTGACTTGGGTCTTTATCTCATGAAGTGAACTGTGAGATCATGATCTGTGAGATCATGACCTGAGCCAAAATTAAGAGGTGCACACTTAACTGACTGAGCCACCCAGGAAGTAGTTTCAATTCAGAGGTCTCTCTTATATTCTCTTCTGATGGACTTTTTCTCCACTCTTTCTATTTGGATCTTACAGATATACACAACAGGTATGCAACAAGGTACCTGTTAACAAATAATTCTGGTTTTTTAATGTTCACTAGTATTCTGATGAATTTAATACTTTTTATGATGTTCAAAGTCTAGAACTATTGGGGAGCCTGGGTGGCTCAGTCGGTTAAGTGTCCAGCTTCAGCTCAGGTCATGATCTCATGGCTTGTGAGTTTGAGCCTTGTGTCAGGCTCTGGGCTGACAGCTCAGAGCCTGGAGCCTGCCTTGGATTCTGTGTCTCCTTCTCTCTCTCTACCCCTCCCTGCTCATGTTCTGTCTCTCTCTTCTCAAAAATAAATAAACACATTAAACAAAAATCCAAAAAAAAAATCTAGAATTATTTTGAACTGATGTCTGAATTAAATAACATATAAATTAGATTTGATGTAATTTTTGCACAAATTATCTTAGTGGTTTTCATATTTGAAAATAAGTACTTGAGAACTATGTGCATGTGGCATTTCTTAGTATAATATATTCAATTTAAGGGATAATGTGATGTTTGCAGCAGCTTCAGGCTTTAAGCATACTTAATAAATCCAATCATCCTGTTCCTCACTCTACCAGGTACACAGATTATAGAATAAAAGAACAACCTCTAAGTTGACATTAGATGTACATTAACTGAGTATGTGAGAGGTGCATTTCATGTTATAAAAGAGTTTTATTTTCTGACACTGTAAATTATTGTACTGAAATATCTATTTAATCTGTTTGCTTCCAGATTAACTAAATATTTTATGTATTGACATTGTGGTGGATACATAGTGTTTTCTGCCCCACATGTACTTACTTTGAATAATTAGGTTTCAAACTGAACCCAAAATAGAGAAGTCTCCCTATTTTCCATTGCTACGCTGAAAGATTATTAAGTACAATATATAAATAGACATAGATATATAGGTACAGATACAGATATAGAGATACAGATATAGAGATAGAGATATGTATATACACAGATATAGATGATATAGGTATAGATACATAGATCCAATATACCTAAAAAGAAGAAAGGTTAAAACCCACAGGCTTATATAGCTTGAATGATTATTCAAGGTTATTCCATTTTATGTATTAACTTAGCAAAAACAAAGAAGGAAACAAACACAATTCACTAGCTCCTACAACCAAAATACACAGCAAAGCAAGTGTGGGACTCCTGCAGAAATTAATTGCAAAGCTGTCAGGACTCCCTTTCTCTGCTTCTCATCCCAGCTAACACAGGCATGCTGTTTTTATTTTCTTCTACTATAGCTGCTTTTTCCCCCCATGGCAGAAAACAGCTGCACTGGGAGATGTGCATTTTTAGAGTGTCACCATCACTGGGAAAAAGAAATTCCCACACTCCTGTTAGAGTCAGGTGTGAACAGAGAAATGATGGAGGGGCCTGGGTTGACCCTGAATAAGGGTGATAAGGCATCACAACTGATATACTGTTTATCACAGTCAGTGTATCTCATGAAGGTCTGTGATCCTGGTCTGAAACACACAGCTGGAGGGCAGAACCCAGGCCCATTAAAAAAAAGCACAGGGTCATTGTTATAGGCTGAGCAGTATCCTTCCCTAAATACATATGGTGAAGTCCTAACACCCAGGCCCTCACAATCGAACTTTATTTGGAGATAGGGCCTTTAAAGCAGTCATTAGTCTAACATGAAATCATCAGAGTAGGCCTTAATCCACTAGGACCAGTGTCTTTATAAGAAGAGTAAATAGGACACAGACATGTCCGTGTGCAAAAACATAGGGAGAAGATTGCCAGGGAAAATGTCTCAGAAAGAACCCAAATCCCAACACCTTGACTTTGGACTTCTGGCTTCCAGAACTGTGAGAAAGTAAATGTCTCTTGTTTAAGACACTCAGTCTATGAGACTTTGTTAAGGCAGCCCCAGCAAATTAATACAATCACTCAGAGAAGGGAAATCTCCTATTATAACCAACACATATTTTATGGTAAGAAATACCAGTATTACCTCAATGGATACCCATTAGGAGAGTATTCAATCAATTGGCGAGCATACAGAAAATAGTAAGACTTTTTCAACTACTCACTCTAAGGAATTGTAGCATCAGACTGACTTAACACATTGCACAAAACAGGGGTCCTTCCCCACTGTTCACCTATTTACCTGTTATGTATCTTCTGTCAATTCTGTTCATAAAAATACTTATGTTTAATACAACAACTAGGTACATAATAATTTAGCACACAAAAACAGCATTTCAGTCATCCTACCTCTGAGTCAGTTTAGTGACTTGGTCTGGATCTAAGGAACTTTTCTGGCAAGTTCTCTGCACATTCTACCTTTCTACTTTGCTCATGAAAACAACCTGCTGTCATATTCAGTGGAAATTTCTCTTCAATTTAATGCAAAACAAAAACCATGTACATGTATGAATTACATGAACAGGGAGCACATATCCTGTATGTTTTCAAGAATTATCTTTATTCAATGAAGACCAAAGTACCATGTGTTTCTAGAAAAGCTTTAAGTCACCTCAGAGTACAACACAGTGCAGACAATATATCTTGCTTGGTGTTTCAAGAAAAATATACCACTCAAATGAAATTTACTTCACAGTTATATAAGTGTAAATCATTTTTTTCTTTTGCTGTTATTATTTATTAATTAATTTTATTTATTTATTTATTTGAATTTTGAGAGAGAGAGAATGCATGCAGGGAAGGAAGAGAGAGAGAATGGGAAAGAAAATCTCAAGTAGGCTCTGTGCTGATAGCACGTAGCCCAACGCAGGGCTGGATCCCATGAACCATGAGATCATGACCTGAGCCAAAATCAACAGTCAGATGATTAGCAGGCTAAGCCACCCAGACTGAGCCCCAATTAATCTATTTAGATGATTATTTGAAATCCTCCAAGCAAAAAAGTCTGCAACATCCTTTTTTCCCTGGTGAACATACAGATGAGCTGCAGACAAGTATCTCTGTATAAGAAAAATTGCCAAACTCTAAATATAAACAGGGAATTGTTTTTCCTCTCTTGACTTCGTGATATCCAAAACCCTAGGTATAGATTGAAACTGTGAACAACCAATTTCAAATGGCATCTAGAGCAATGAATGCTTCTTTTCAAACATATTTAAGAATTACGAAAACAATTTATCTTCCACACATTCCTACTCATGGACAAGTTATTTACACTGAGTCTGTTGAACTGTGCTATCACAGTGAGATATAATTTGGGAGGAAATTGAGTGTAATAAAGGTCTTTTGCTTCCTAAAGATCTTTTTCTTTAAAATCTTCACAAGTGTCAGAGCACCTGGGAGGCTCAGTAGGTTCAAGTACCTGACTGGTAGTTTTGGGCTCAAGTCATGATCTCACGGTTCCTGAGATAGATCCCCACATTGGGCTCTGTGCTTTCAGTGCAGAGCCTGCTTGGGATTTTCTTTCTCTCCCTTTCTGTCTGCCCCTCCCCTACTTGTGCATGTATTTGTGTGTGCACAATCTCTTTCTCTCTCAAAATAAATAAACATAAAAAAATATTCTCATGTATCAATATATGTATATACCCTAGGCCACCTTTGTATTTTAATGGACTCCCAGAAACAATTATCATTACTTGAGATCATGTTTTTCTGATTTAAGACACACTTAAACATGTGTACAATTCCTTGTCAGACATATTTGATAGCCAGCTTTTAATTCATAAAAAATCAAACCTCTTTCTATCTTTAATCATTATTGCTTTTTTAAAAATATCAATAAAATTTTGAGAGAATCTAAGATGATAGTCCCAATTTGGAGATTATATTTGCACTGCTGTAATTTTAAATAATGAAAATACCTTCCCAGATATTCCCAGGTGGGATGACAGTGTACTCAGGAGAAAAATACTTGTTATTTCTGATAAGCTAAGTATCAGAGGAAAACAAGTGGTAATAGCATTTTATCTGACTGAATTTTTTTTTTTTTTTGATTAGGCGTACCCATGGCACAATGCCAAGCTGAGGGATTTGGTTTTGAAAGGCAGAAGGCGCCTAAAGGAAAATTATTGATCATACCTTGGAACCAAAGTAAGAACGTTTTGCTCTATCTTTTTTTATATGGCACTGAATATTCCAATTCGTAACAATCTGCCTGTAGACAGGCAAGGCAGGTCAAATTAAATCAGAATTTTAAGATCCAATTTGATCTAATCTGTTCATGGAGATAAAACCTCCATGTTCCATCATGCCAAATATACCGTCTTAACCAATTTGTTTCCTTATCTTCCTTTTGACATTTTATCACGCGACAGACCAAGAAACAACACTGATATCCCTTGAAGAGTTTAATTCACATCTGGTATCTTTTAGAAAGCTTTCCTGATAGGAATAGCAATCATAATATGAAATCACTCACTTTTAATCACCTCTTTAAATATCACATGATTTACATGCACACAAATTAGAGTTTTGGAAAGAATATGTCAAAGTGGCTTCAAGGCTGATAGAGTTGAATTCCTTCCCAAGGCCTCAAGAGAGATTTTGTGACCCTGAGACACACACTCCACTTTGTTTATAATGCACGGATAGACATTCGATTGCCCCTGGGAAAATATACCTAGTCCAACAGTTATGTGAACTTCTCACAAAGGAGTAGTTAAGAAACTGGGACTCAATGAAGGAAATTCCCAGGGGGAAATTTAGGAAGATTAGACCCAGTAAGGCCCAACTAGTTGATTTCATGTACTCCACCATTTTCTCTGTAAAATATCTCCATGGGAGCTGAAAACGTAATCCTTTTGTCTCATTTTTGGGGTTACAGAAAGTTTGTTGGGGAGATAGTAGGATCCAGCCTCTCTGTTCACCTGTGTTCTCAAATCCACAAAACCTCTTTCAGGTATTCCTGACAACTCCCTCACCAAATGCTACTCTGGGCTCATGACACCGAGAAGGGAGTATTAGGGAAAGCCGTCTAGCCTGTAACAGAGGTAGAAGAATCCAGACATGAGGGCTGTAGGAAATTTTATTTGAGCCCATTTTACTTGGCTTGGGTTGGTGTCTAAGTCCCAACATTCTCCCCCACTTCAGAGAATAGCAGATATACAACATTCACTATGTGGCTAACCACTCATGGCATCATTTCCTGTAGAAACTGGCATTCTCAGACTTCATTATGTTCTGGTTAATTTCTTGCTAATAGAAAGTTAGACTATGCTAAATAATTATATAAAGGTAACAGATACCTCCCACTTATTTTATTTCCGTAATGGAGGATAGAATTCTCAGAGGCTTCGTTTTCAATTATGGATCCTCTACACTTTGTGAGATCTTCATCAAATTTCTCAACCTTCCTGTACCTCCGTTTATTATGTAAAATACACATAAAAATTTTATCTACCTGGAATGTGACTGTACACATAACTCATTTAGAATAGTCTCTAGCACATGCTAAAAACCTAAATAATTGTTAGTTATCAGGATTTGCAAAAGATACTCTGAATATTAATTTGCATACTATAGTCTCCATGTGGCAACTTTGGATACATTTTGAACACTCTGGCATCTGGCTTTTCATGTTATTGTATAACACAGTGTGGCCACCACCACTAAACGTTAGGAGGAAAACAACAGTCTTTTCTGATCTTCTGACATAATACAGAGATTGACACGGGTGCCTGGGTAGCTCAGTAGGATAACCGTCTGGCTCTTGATTTCAGCTCAGGTCATGATCTCATGGTCTTGGGATCTAGCCCTGTGTTGGGCTTTTCACTGGGTGTGAAACCTGCTTCAGATTCTCTCTCTCCCTCTCCCTCTGTCCTTCCCCATCTTGCTCCTGTGTGCACCTTCTCATAATTACATACATACATATGTACATCAGCAATTAATAGAAAATAATCCCTTTTAATTACAGGGTGGGTCAGGGTGCTTCAGGTAGGAAACCTATGCCCCACCCCCCCCCATCCTGAATAATAAGTGAATCCAGTGACCTTATCTGAAAAGCAAGCAACATGCCCATTAGGAGTCATATTTAGTTCCCATTTCCTCAGAATGGATTTAAATGTTGCCTTCCTCCCAGTGTAATGAATTTTCTAGGGTAAATGGCATTTTAACTTGACCCTACCAGAGACTTCAAAACAACAGATTAAGCTTTATTTCAAGAAAGAGACCCGGGGAGGCTTCTTTGAAGCCAGCTTGACAGTTTTCTACTGTATGTGGGTAACCTGTGAGTCCTCAGGTTCTGTTTCAGACAAAGGATTTTCACCAGGGGATATAAGTGACAATAGAATACATTTTGGAGAGGAAATCCTCTGTGGAAAATGACCTCTGAGGAGATTACTATTTGAACCTGTGAATGTTAGGGGGGGCAAATTCAGCCCATACTACCTCTAAGCTAAAAATTCAATAGTTTTTGTTTACATTTATTTATTTTTGAGAGACAGAATGAGACAGAGCATGAGTGGAGGATGGACAGAGAGAGGAGACACAGAATCTAAAACAGGCTCCAGGCTCTGAGCAAGCATTCAGCACAGGCTTGAACCCACGAACTGTGAGATCATTGACCTGAGCCAAAGTCGGACACCCAGGCGCCCCTGAAAATTCAATTTCCTTAATAGATAACAGAACTACTCAATTTACTTGCTTCTTCTCAAGTCTGTGTCTTTCGCTAGTTTTATCATTACCTCTAATTTTTGTTGGCACACTTTCTACTATCCTCAGATTACTGTTTTTAAGTTAGTAAGATGTGCATTGGTATCTTTTCTTTCATTCTTGGTGCTACTGATTTCTTTCCTGATTTTTTTTCTTGACCAGTTTAGCTTAGATTTTATGCAATTTATTAATCTTTTGAATAAATCAGCCTTGGGCTTTATTTTCTCAATTGTTTGCCCGTTTTTCTCGTTTGTTGTCTTCTTTACTATTTCAGTTTTGTGGACATACTTGGACATTGTTTTTTTTTTTTTTAATTTTTTTTTCCAACGTTTATTTATTTTTGGGACAGAGAGAGACAGAGCATGAACGGGGGAAGGGCAGAGAGAGAGGGAGACACAGAATTGGAAACAGGCTCCAGGCTCTGAGCCATCAGCCCAGAGCCCGACGCGGGGCTCGAACTCACGGACCGCAAGATCGTGACCTGGCTGAAGTCGGGCGCTTAACCGACTGCGCCACCCAGGCGCCCCCATACTTGGACATTGTGTCACTGTAATATTCCTAGTTGCCTGGTGGAGTGATTTGAAATCATTTTTCCTTTCTGTTATAAACATTTAATGCTATCAACATCTATCTAAACAACCTTTTGCTGTCACTAATTCAGGTTGATATGGTTTATTTTCCTATTACTCAGTTGGAATTTTTTTTCTCATTTTCTTTGATTCTTAAACCAACATGTTATGTGAAGAATTTCCTTATACTTTATAATTTTAGTTTTACTAATACCCATGGTAAAGTACTCTGTTCTCACTTTACATAATACCATGAACACATTTTCTCATTTGGTTTAACTATGCACCTTAGTATTTATCCACAATTTTAGATTAATGGAGTTGAGAAGGAATTCCAAATCATTTAAGGATAAACAAGATTTTATACATTTCTGTTTTTTTAATGTTCATTTTGAGAGACCACAAACGTCAGCAGGGGAGGGTCAGAAAGAGAGGGAGAATCCCAAGTAGGTTCCACGCTGTCAATGCAGAATCCAGTGCAGAGCCTGAATCTACTATGAGATCATGACCTGAGCTGAAATCATGAGTCAGATGCTTACCCAACTAAGCCACTCAGGTGCCTCTATATATTTCTATTTAAAATGTATCCTCGGGGTGCCTGGGAGGTTCAGTCAGTTAAGCGTCCTACTTCAGCTCAGGTCATGATCTCACGGTTTGTGAGTTGGAGCCCCACATCAGGCTCTGTGCTGACAGCTCAGAGCATGCAGCCTACTTCGAATTCTGTGTCTCCCTCTCTCTCTGCCCCTCCCTCACTCATACTCTGTCTCTCTCCCAAAAAAATAAACATAAATAAAATAAATAAAATAAAATAAAATAAAATAAATCCTCCATTCCACACATGGATTCCATTTTGATAATCACTTCTTCATTGAATTCTCAGTACAATTCTCTTGAGTTGCTGTTAGTTTTAAGTTGCTAAAATACTTTTCATTGTACTTTCCTACTCTAGTTTATTTTAAAACTCCCATCTCAAATTGTATATAAAGCTTTCTTTAAATGTATTCCTAATCACAGAATGACTTCCTCTATTTAGGATGACAGCGAAGAAGTTTTTGAGAATAAAGAGGGCAAATATGGTTATGTCCTTACATTACTCAGTGTGCTTAATGGTTTGCCTCATCCCCCAACAAGCCCTATTTGGTTTGCCTGTTCAAATTCTCCTTGCTCTTGGACTATGGGATTCACGGAGACGCGTGCCACACTATGCCTCACTAACGGACACAAAACCACAAAGTAGTTCACTTTGGCCACCATGTTTCTTTCCAACCACAGCCACTATTTAGGGCTGTTCTCCAATTCTGTAGTTACACTATATTCTGCCAATAAACATTGTGCTTCGCATCCCATTACAAAGTCATCACCTCAATACTGTTGCCTCAATCTTAAGGCAGTAATGTGTACATGCATTTTTGGGATCCTTATTTTTAATCTTCAGGGAACAGATGCTTTTTTCCATATCCCTGCAGCATAGTCACTGACTCATCTATGGAAGACCAAAACGCCCATCTTCTATGGGGCCCCAGGCTTTAAAAGTCATTCTTTGGGAACCCAACTGCCTCAACTCTTATTATACACTTAACAATTCATTATAGCATTACTCTTCCAAGGGCATACCTAGCACTTATATCAAGTAGGGGGAATGAACATTGGTAAAGATGGCTCTCGCACTATTTATTAAGGCTTGTAGAAAAGTTGGCCACAAGAACTGGCAGGTATCCAAATTTAAAGTTCTTGGTATTTTGTGTTACATAACAAAGACACATCACCTACACATACACACAGTTCAGTCTTCCGCCAAGTCTGCCATATTTCCTAACACCTCATCGGTTACAATTGACAATGCAGCCAAGATAATCCGAGACTACTAGGATATCCAGCCAAGAGTCTGATTATATACTTGGAGGGCAAAGGACATGCCCAAAAATTTAAAAAAAAAAAAATCCACATGTTGCAGTTATTAGAGGAACCATTAGATATGTTAAGGACAACACTGACACTTCAACATTTTGCCTGCCATCTCCTAACACATGCACAAATAGAACCTATTTCTAAGAAATACTTCATGTTCTACTGAGCTCTGAAGAGAAGAATTGTGATCATAATCCTTACGACTCCGTAGAATGTGTGGCTCTAAAAATACTCTTTCCTAACCCAATTAATGAGCTTTTCTGAAATCTCTTTGTGAAGAGGAATAAAAAAAAAATCTAGTTGAAGCCAAACTTAATGTGGTATTTCTGGTAATTATATTTTTAGCTATGTGTGGAACAGAGTTAGCCAAGTCTTGCTGGGATATTTTTCATTATCAGCCAAACATCTCTGCACTTCAAACACTTTTTAAAGGAAAAAATAATGCTAATTTTGAGCTGTTTTATTTCAACTCACTTGTTACTTTATCCTGAATCTCATCTTTCTCCACATTTAACAAAACTCAACATGTTTTTATTATAAAAAAAGTTTAGACATTTGGGATGCAAGGGACCTACTTCAACATAATTAAGGACATGTATGACAAACCCACAGCTCGGATCACACTTCACTGTAAAGTGTTAAAAGCTTTTCCTCAGAGATCAAGAACAAAATAAGGGTGCGTATTTTCACTATTCTCATTCAACACAGTACGCAAAGTCCTAGCCAGAGCAATAGGATAAGGGGAATAAAAAACACCCGAATTTTATGATGTAATCTTATATAGAGAAATTTCCAAAAACGCTACCAAAAAGCTGGTAGAACCAATGAAGTAATTCAGTAAAAGTGCAAGATACAGAATCAACAAACCTATTAGTTTCATTTTGGAGCACTAACAATGAAAAATCTAAGGAAAAAAAAAACATTCATATTCATAGTAGCATCAAAAACAGGAAAATACTGTGGCGCCTGGGTGGCCCAGTCCCAGTCGGTTGGGCATCTGACTTCCACTTAGGTCATGATCTCACGGATTGTGAGTTTGAGACCTGAGTTAGTCTCTGTGCTGACAGCTCAGAGCCTGGAGCCTGCTTCAGATTCTGTGTCTCCCTGTCTCTCTTCCCTTCCCCCACTCATGCTCTGTCACTCTCTCCTTCAAAAACAAACATTAAAAAAAAATTTTTAAACAAAAACAAATAAGGAGTGCCAATTATATAAGGGGGAAAGGCCAATATCTTGAATATAGTGTTGGCAGAACTGGAAAACTATCATCAAAAGAATGAAACTGAACCCCCACCTTACACACAAAAATTAACTTGAAATGGATGAATGGCTTGAAAGTACAACCTGAAACCTTCCTCCTGGAAGAAAACGTAGGTGGAAAGCTATTTGACATTTGTGTTGCTTAAGATTTTCTATATTTGACCCCCAAATGCAAAAGCAACAAAAGCCAAACAAGTGAAATTGTATCCAACTAAAAATCTTCTTGTACAACAAAGGAAACCATTGAGAAAATTAAAAGGCAACTTATGGAATTGCAAATCATATCCAACAAAAAGCCAATATCCAAAATCCACAGATATGTGGGAAAAAATCAGGTTAAAAGACGGCCAGAGGATCCAAATACACATTTTCCACAGAAGACATACAGATGGTCAACAGATGCATGATAGGTCCTCAATGCAGCTGATAATCAGGGAAATATAAGTCAAAACTACAATGAGAGGTCCCCTCATACTTGTTAGAGATACCATTATCAGGTGACCCATGTTGAGTGTAGAGAGTACTTAAATAAATAGAACTTAAAAAAAAGGCCATTATCAAAAAGATGAAAAACTAAGAAGTGTTCATGAGGATGTACAGCAAATGAAACCTTTGTGCATTGTTGCTGTGAATGTCATTTGGTGTTGCCATTATGGCAAACCCTACGGAGGTTGCTCAAAAAATGAAAAATGATCATGTGAACCAGCAATTACAGTTCTGGGTATTTACCCAAAGAGAATGAAAACACCAAAAAAACCTCAAAAACATGTATGCACCCCCTGTGTTCATTTTGCCATCATTTACAATAGTCAAGACATGCAAACAAACTCTATCAAGGAAGCAATGGAAAAAGAAAATGTGCGTCTCTCTATATACTATGTATACATACAGACAAATGCACAATAGACTATTATTCAGCCATGAGAAAGAATTTTCAACATCAGGATGGACCTTGAGTACTTTTACAGCCACTGCTGTTTCCTAAGGGGAATTAAGCAAAGACAGAAAGAAGCCAATACTTTAAGGTCTCGCTTGTATGTGTAATCTTAAAAACAAAACAAAAACAAAAACAACGGCAAACTGAATTCATAGATACAGACAACAGTTTGGCGGTTACCAGTAAAAGGTTGTAGGGAATGCACTAAAGGGTTGGAAACTAGAAACTTTCAGGGATTAGTCAGGTGGATGTACTATGTAACACTGACTACACTTAATATGTACTGCATATGCGAAAGTTGAGAATGTAACAGATATTGACTAGACTTATTGTGATCATTGTGCATTATACACAAAGTCCAAATCGTTATGTTGTACACCTATAACTCAAATGTTGTGTATTAACTGTATCTCAATAAAAAATAGCACAGTAGACATGGTATAAGATAATCATGGGTTATAATTTCTTTTTTTCTTTTGAAGGTTTATTTATTTTTGAGAGAGACAGAGAGAGTGAGAGTGAGTACTAGACGGAGAGGGGCAGAGACAGAGAGGGAGCACCAGAATTTGAAGCAGTCTCCAGGCTCTGCCTGTCAGCTCAGAGCCCAATGAGCGGCTTACACCCAAGAACCGAGATATCATGACCTGAGCTGAAGCCGAATGCTTAACTGACTTGACCACTCAGGTGCCCAAATTATAATTCCTGTTCTTCCAAACATTAGCTGTTTACCAAGAACAAGTTACATCAACTCTCAGAACCACAAATTGATTTTCTGATGATTAAATATAATCACATGCACATTTTTCTAACTTATTACAGAAAGAAATCCTTAAACAGTAGCTGTTCTTTTTAATAAACCTCTGATCAATAGCTAGCTTTTAGGTGTTTTCAATTCTTTCACAAACAAGAGCCACAAATGAGAGCAATAAATCTATCAGTAATTTTCTTAGAAGAGTTCATCAGTTATAAAATCTCAGAATTGGGAAAAACAGATTGATCTTCATTTTATTTATAATAATCTAAGAGCTACAGAATTTAAATAAGTTGATTGCAAAACTAAGCATCCTGCTTCATGAGAGGTCACTCTTTCTTTAAGGGTTACTTCATGAGAGGTCACTCTTTCTTTAAGGGTTATATTTTTAAATTATGCAGTATAATATATTAAGTCTCTAAGGCTACAAATAAAATGGCAATTGTGGTGTGTGTATATACACACACACACTAAATTTTATAATATATATATAATATATATTATATATAATATATATGTACCATATAGTGTGTGTGTGTGTGTGTGTGTGTGTGTGTGTGTGTGTGTGTGTACAGACTAAATTTATTGCTATATATTGCAATAAATTCTGGTCCTGAAAACACTTTTTGATTGGTTTTCAAGGGACTCATCTCAGAAATAGACATGAGTCTAAGAACTTAACCAAATTTTAGGAAAGCAATTCACCTTAGCAATAACATGTGCCAAAAACTTACACTCTTTTTCCAGTCTCCAAATTTAACTCAATATGAGAACATTAATGTGAAAAAAAAGCTCATAAATTTATGAAGGGTCTATTTTACCAAACATCCAACATATGTAGGTCAATACTTTCCCTACTTTCAAGACTAACACTGAGACCATATGCATATTTTATAGATAAAGTATTAGTAGCAGAAAAATTAGCAAAAAGTGGTCCTGATTTATCCACATTTAAGAGAAGGAACAGCCAGTTTTCTTTGAATGTCATTCTTGATTCAAAGGTTATCTCTTTTTTGATACAATTAGAAAAGTATTATGAATAATGATATCCCTCAGCTCCAATTATGTTCTGCAAATTAGAATGAGGTCAAATGTTATGCCAGTTACCAAGAGTCCAACAACTGTGCCCAGAAATCTTCAAAATGAAGAAACATTTCATTAATTGTAAAAACACGTGTTTCAAGGAAGCAAGTCTATTTTTTTGGAGCTACACGTGCCCAAAAGAAATAAAATTCCACAAGAGACAGAATGTTGAATTTAATTGATAACTAATGCAATATACTAAAAAGTTATAAATGAGTAACGCTGGAGAACACACTTCAATTTGAAGTATGAGCTCTTTGAAATGACTTCTTACTAAACTGCTTTAATGTGGTTCCTTTCGTTATTCCTTGACACAGGAAAATGACCTCTCATCACCTCAAAGCCCATCTGCTTGAACCTGTTATTTTAATTGGCGACTCCACTGAACTGAGCAGAAAAGCAACACAGCATAATAAGATTGATCCATTAAAGCGAGTAAAATTAGTCACTTTTAGATTTTTTTTGGCAATCCGAGCCTTGGAGAAAAGGAAATTTATTTTACTTTGCAGAATAGTCAATCTGGTGTAGGACAAAAAGATGTGCAAATATGAAGATGTCACAAAGTATTTTTGTTTATGGGACCACATGGAACTCTACCTGTCCCAATTTATACCATTTCCCAAAACACTGAATTATTTAGTCAAAGCATAGGTCACCTGATGGGGAAAGGGTCAAGTCTGAAAGTCCCAAATTCTTATAATTACAGGTGTATGTACCTATTACAGTTCACTATGGTATTGCTCTATAATTCTACCTTATTTAGACTCAGAAGTACAACAATTTATTTGGATCTAGTTCTTCAGGTCAGCAATTCGAGCTGGTCTCAAACTGGACTCACGCATATACTTTCAGTCAAAAAAGGCAAAAACATGACAGACATCTTAACGCTTAGGCTCACACGAGCACATTATCACTTGTGCCAGACCCTATGTATCCAAGAAAATCTCAGGGGCAAACAAATTGAAGGGATAGAAAAACAGTCTCTATACCATGGCAAGACCATCTATACATTAATTTCATGGAAAGTGAATACAAGAAGAATAATCAAGGTCATTTTGGCAAACAGTATACCACAGGTAGTTTTTACCAACTGAATGAACACATGCCAAAGAAACATTTTTCACCATAGTACAAGATTATTTAAAAACAAAACAAAACAAAAAATAACACCCAACTTTCCTTGATACCACAATCTAACTCTGCAGTGTCTGAATCATGGATTCTCGACATTTCTGTGAACATAAATATATTTGTATCCATTCTGGTTCTGGGTAATACTGAGTAACCATACTCCATCTGCTCTCTGCCAATGAATCCAATTATTAAACCTGAAAGGACTGCGGAGAACAGCTGTTGGAAGACTATGAAAAGAAATAGTAGCAGGCAGACTGAGGAAAAACACCAAATTTGAAGTATCACTGAGCAGTTAACAGAGTTACCAGTGTTCTCAGTGCCCCCAACATTCTGTAGCCTGAACTCGAGAACAGAAACCACAGTCGGTACAGCGGCACATACATAGCTCTCCGAGATACTCTCTTGAGGAAACAAAAGGAACTCCTAATGCTCAGTGAGGGATGGATAGAGACCTTTTATTGTGTGTTTTCCTTTCTCTGTTCTCTCAGTGCCCAACTCACCAGCCCATCTCCATGGGGGCAGCAGAAGCTAATGGTAACTACACGAGGCTCAAAATTAAGGAATAGAAACTTTCTTCTTCATTCAGTGAAACCACAGTTCCAAGAGGGCAGGGCCATTCCACATTGTTTTATTTTTCCTCACTTTCCCTTCTTCCTTTACTCCATGCCAGACACAGACATAATCACAGAAGTGTACAGCAAGCAAGTTAATTATTCCTCTAAGTTTTTGGCTGAATGACAAGTGTAATCTCACCGAAGAGGAAGTTACAGGGAAGACTGCAAAGTGAATGGAATTCAGAAAAGAAACACTATACAGTTTTTTGGGTTTTTTTTTTTTTGTTTTGTTTTGTTTTGTTTTTTAATACACTGGGCTCACACCATGTTGAACATGCATGGATTTTTTTCCTTTTTTTTTTTTTTAATTTTCTAATGTTTATTTACTTTTGAGAGAGAGGGACAGGGAGAGAGAGAGAGAGAGAGAGAGAGAGAGAGAGAGAGGAAGGAGGGAGGGAGGGAGGGAGGGAGGGAGGGAGGGAGAGAAACAGAGCGCAAGTGGGGAAGGGCAAAGAGAGAGGGAGACACAGAATCCGAAGCAGACTCCAGGCTCTGAGCTGTCAGCACCAAGCCCAAGGCGGGGCTTGAACTCCTGAATCATGAGATCATGACTGAGCTGAAGTTGGATGCTTAAGCAAGTGAGCCACCCAAGACCCTGGATTTGTTCTTAATAAGCTAGTCAAAAACCTAGAAAACTGAATTAATGGATAGACAACAACCCAGGTTCTAGAATGATCACTTGGGTAGTACACATATAGCATCAATTCAAAGAGCAATGCAAAGATTTGGAAAAATAAACTTAACAATGAAACTGGAGCCAACAAAATTATGTTAGAACTTGTGGCCTGAACTTCACCATGTTAATTGCTTAGCGGCACAAAAATGACTCCATCCTCAGTAGAAACTGGACAAGACCCAGAGTTTGTTAATGTAATACTAAAAATAACCAGGTTACAATTTATATTTATTTGGAATACAAAGAAACACAAAAAAAATTAAACTCACACTAAAATTACACAGGGAATCTACTATATGGTAGACTTTGAAGTAACTATTATAAAAATGCTCCAACAGGTGATTTTTCCCTTAAAAATAGAAAAATTAAGGGCACCTGGGTGGCTCAGTGGGTTAAGCATCTTACTTCGGCTCAGGTAATGATCTCACTGTTTGTGGGTTCAAGACCAGCTGTGCTGACAGCTCAGAGCCTGAAGCCTGTTTCCAATTCTGTGTCTCCCTCTCTCTCTGCCCCTTCCCTGCTCATGCTCTATCTCTCTCTCTCCTTCAAAAATAAATAAAAACATTAAAATTTTTTTAAAACATTGAAACATTTAGAAAGTCAAGGAAAGAAGATTAACAAAGAAATGTCAATTTTAGAACTGAAAAATTTAATAAGGGAAGTCAAAATCTCACTGGATTGTTTCTCAGTACCAGAATGGATTGAACAGAGTAAAGAGTCAATGAACTCCTGGAGACTATTTTCTGTTGATCTATCTAAATAGCACAGGAAAGGGATGGAAAAAAAATGAATAGAGCTTCAGACATTGTTAGACATTCCTAAGCACTCTCAAGTTCAGGTTCTAGGTATCCAAAAGCCAAGAAGAAAGAGTGTGGTACTAAAAAGTATTTCAAGTAATACTGTCTGAAAAGTAATTTAGTGAAACACAAATTTCTAAATTCCAGGAATTCAATGAATTAAAAATGTAATAGACTTAATAAATCTTTCTCCAGAGCCATCATAATCAAACTGTTGAAAACAAAACACAGAGAAAAATATGGAAGCAGCCAGAAAAAAAGCCATATTAACAACAGCAAACAATTCAAAGGGCTGTAGATTTCTCAGCAAAACTACAAAGAGTAGAAGAGGGGCATCTTGTTTTCATTTATTTTTAAATAAAAATTATATATATTTAAGGGGTACAACACATATGTAAATAATTACTACCAAGCTAACATATTTATTTAGTTATTTTGTGTATGAGACTTTTTTTAAAGAAGTGTTTATTTTTGGAATGTAGGAGGGGCAGAGAGGGAGACAGAGGATTCAAAACTAGCTCTGCGCTGACAGCAGATATCCTGATGTGGAGCTCAAACTTACAAACCCCACATCAGACCCTTAACCAACTGAACCACCCAGGCGCCCCAGTGTATGAGACACTTGTACCTCAAATCTATTCTCTTGGCATATTTTCGGGGCTCCACACATTATTATTAAATATAGGCATCATGTGTGTATATTAGATATCTAGACATATCCTACTCAACACTTACTCTGTACCCTTTTATCAACATCTCCCCATTTCTACCTCCTTTGCCTATCAGCCCCCAGGAACCACCATTCTACTCTATTTCCTTGAGTTTGCCTTTTTTTTTCTCTTTTAGATTCTACACATAAGTCTGATCACATACTATTTGTCTTTTTCTGTCTAGCTTACTTCACTTCGTATCATGTTCTCCATGACCATTGACTTAAGTGGCATATTTTCAAAATACTAAACAAGAAACTCTGTCAACCTAGAATTCTGAATCCAGAGATAATAACCATAAGTAATCAAGTTAAAATGACAACATTTTCTTATCAAGAAAATGAAGAAAATCGTAGCCAACAGACATGACCTTAAAGAACTGCTAAAGAAAATTCTTAATATAGAAAGAAATGATTTCAGAAGATAACTTGGAATATAAGAAAGCAAGCTAGAGAATTGTAAATCAGCTACTCTTCTCTGAAGACTTCAAAATAGGTTTGACATTTGCAACACTTAAACCATTGCTTAGCAGGATTTTTTTTTTCTTTTTGGAAAAACATTCTATGCTCTGAGATTAGAAGAACACATATTGTTCAAATGTCTATACTCTCCAAAGAAATCTATACATTTAAGGCAATGAATATCAAAATACCACCAGAATTTTTCAGAGAGCCAGAACAAACAACTTTAAAATTTGTGTGGAACCATAAAAGACCCTGAATAGCCAAAGCAATCTTGAAAAAGAAAAACAAAGTGGGAGGCATCACAATTTCGGTCTTCAAGCTGTATTATAAAGCTGTAGTGATCAAAACACTATGGTACTGGCACAAAAACAGGTACAGATATCAATGGAACAGAAAAGAAAACCCAGAAATGGACCCATGACTGTATGGTCAAGTCATGTTTGACAAAGCAGGAAAGAATATCCAGTTGACAAAAGACAGTCTCTTCAATAAATGGTGCTGGGAAAGCTGGACAATAATATGTAAAAGAATGAAACTGGACCACTTTCTTACACTACACACATAAATTTGAAATGGATGAAAGACCTAAATGTGAGACAGAAAACCATCAAAATCCTATAAGAGAACACAGGCAGTTGGAGAAACATCTTACCAGACATGTCATTGGAGGTAGGAAACAAAAGCAAAAGTCAACTATTGGGACTTCATCAAGGTAAAATGCTTCTGCACAAAGGAAACAATCAAAAAAATTAAAAGAAATCTTAAATATATGGAGACGTAGCACTTAAGACAACAGCAGCATTAAAACAAGAAAGTGAAGAAATCCCTGTGATGGTAACATTTCTACATTCCAATTCAAGTAAAAAAAAAAAAAAAAAGAAAGAACTGACTCTCAACAGAGCTCTTTTTGTATTTTGTACACCCCAGATTAACAATTAAAAACTGTGAGATCTATTAAAAGTCACAATATAGAAGTTAAAATAGAATACTACAAATTTTTCATAAACCTCCAAGAAAGCAGCAAGCATTAAGTAGAAAAAAATCAACAGAAAATAAAATGGAAAATGGTAAACTCAAAGCCACACAATTATGTTAAAATAAATCATCTAAAGACACCAGTTAGGGTGCCTGGGTGGCTCAGTCTATTAAGCGTCCACCTCTTGATTTTGGCTCAAGTCATGATCTCACTGTCATGAGAGTGAACCCAGGTTTGGGCTCTGTGCTGAATAAGGAGCCTAATTAAGATATTCTCTCTCTCTCTCTCTCTCTCTCCCTTTCTTCCTCCCTCTCTATCACACTCTCACTCTTGCTCAAAAGTAAATAAAAATATCAATTAAAAGACAGAATTTATCATAATGGGTTAAGTAAGACATGATGTAACTATATGCAATCAACAAAAAACTTGTTACAACTATAATGATATAGGTAGGCTGAAACGAAAAGGATGGGGGAAAATCATTGGTAACACTATTTAAAAGAAGGCAAAAATGGCTATATAATGTAAGACAAAGTAAACTTTGGAGCAAAGAAAACTATCAAAGAAAAAGGCATATTTTTGTTTCTTCATTTACTATAAGTAACTTTAATGTTGGTACTGCACCTATCACTGACTTTATATTTTACTATTTTATTATCGAAGTATTTCTCCTGATTATTGATCAACCAGTAATTGCTAAGATCTTTAGACAATTAACTTACTAAATTATCCCAAATTTATGTCTCCACATTCTACATAGAAGATTACAAAGGACTTCAATTAGTCTATCAAAGAGTAACCAAATGTTAAGATTAATTCCATTATCATAAAAATTATTAAAGCTATATATTAAAAAGAAATAGAATAAGTAGTCAATAGAAAAAGTGAAAACCTTAAAAACATAGATATTAACATTTAGGTAAAGGAAAAGTATGTCTTCCTTGGGTCATTGTGAACCTGGGAGAATGCGTTAAAATATTATTTGTTGGAACTTAGATCAGCCACAATTCTACATCTGGAATTTAACCATGATATGACCTAGGACACTAGTCATAAACGTCAGTTTTATACATAAAACATATACTTGCCAATACATGTTCTCACATATTTAAGTACCCGAGGATACCTCATAGGTGAAACGTAACCCCACGGTACATTTAGCTAATGTGGGAAATAGCATATTTGGAGCTTCGGTGCACAATATGGAATTTTAAAACGTTTGGTCAATAAAATGAATCTGAAGAATATTTATCGTTTCCAACAAGACTCATTAAGAAAATGATTTAATATGCAAAATAGAAAATTTTGGTCAAAGCTGTTGGTTTTTTTTAAGAGAGGGAAAGAGCATGAGCTGGGGAAAGGGGTGAAAGGAAAGAGAGACAAAATCCTAAACAGGCTCCATGTTCACTGTGGAGCCTGACATGGGGCTTGATCTCACAAGCCAGGGATCATGATCTGAGCTAAAAATAAGACCCAGGAGCTCAACTGACTGAGCCACCCAGGGACCCCAAAGCTGGTCTGCTCTTTTAATCCACGTACCATGCTCCTGTCTTCAGATGGTATACTTTTGCATAAATAAACTACAGCTCAGAACTCATTAGTATTTCAATTAGGGAGACAAATTACTTTAAGTTATTCTTTGAGTAATATGAACAGATGGCATATGTGTTCAAGATCAAACTACGGTAAAAAAGGATATCTAATGAGTCTCTTACTCAGTAAGACATATTCTTGTGGCAGGTAGCTAATGATTAAGATTAATGTAATGTTTACAACTATGCAAAAGCTTTCATATTATAAAATGAAGATGTTTAAAGTATATTTCACCAACTGTAAACCATACAACATGTTTATAGCTTGAGATCCAAATCTACTTCAATGCAGGGGGTTATGGAATTTCATGTTTTAGAGAAAAAAAATGGGATTAGGTGACAGACATGTGAAGAAGCAGATAAGGTACAATTAGGTGGATATATAACCCGTTTGAATGACAGTAAGATTATGACCATGTCAGTGAAGGAAGAGTGATGGAAAATAAGCGGGGAATAATTTGGGCCAGATCAACAAGGGTGTGGCCCGCCAAGATCAGGAACAAGGACTGAGAATACAGATAATCCGAACAGTGAGGCTATTCATCTGTCAGAAACATGAAGAATGACAGAAGATCTCCAATTGCTTCAGATAGCATCTATTCAATTGGTTTTAACCCCAAGTGTTTTCGGAAGATCATACAAGTCAAAAACAAAAACAACAAAAAACAAACCCAAATAAACAAACAAAAAGAAAATACGTGATTTGTTTTTGGCCCCAAATTCAAATGAAAAGAAACACTAGTAATTCTGAAATTTATAAAGTATGTCTGTGCTGAGAAGAGACTTTGAGAAATTATGTGGTTTTATTTCATTTAAAAGAACACACGGGGCGCCTAGCTGGCTCAGTTGGTGCCACATGCAACTCTTGATCTTGGGGTCATGAGTTCAAGCCCCATGTTGGATGCAAAGATTACCTGAAGTCTTAAAAGAAAAAAAAAAAAAACGCACAATTCCATTTTTTCCTTCTAAGCATTACATATTGTTCTCATCACATTCCAGCATTAGATACATTTTTGCTTCATATTCCACTGAGTCACTACACAGTATGGATTTTTTTTAGATTTCTAATCCACCAAACTTAAATATTTTTATAGTAAAATATAAAAACTTGTTTACTTGACCACCTGATTACATAAAAAATGCTAAAACGGTTGTGATACTATTTATCAGTTGATTTAAACTTAAAATTCTTACTTTTTTCATGTTTGTCAAGCTCTATTTAAGTGAAGTAAATAACTTGAACATATTTGCAGATTTCAGACTTTAAGAAATTAAGTACTGAAAGTAAGCTGAAGTTTCACTGCTCTTTTAACTGTCCTCGCTCTCCTTCCTCAACTCAATGCAGCTTCTTCTAATGCATCTTTTAAAGAAATTTAAAACTTTATGTGAATCCATGGACAATACTGCAGTATCTTATTTTTCATAGCCATAATTGTGTTCTATTCCATTTCTTTTTTTTCTTTTAGTTAATTTTTTAAAATTTTATTTAAATGCAAGTTAGTTAACATACAGTGTAATAATGGTTTCAGGCATAGAACTTAGTGATTCATCACTTACATATAACACCCAGTACTCATCACTTACGTATAACACCCAGTACTCATGCCAACAAACCCGTCCCTAATACCTATCACCCATTTAGCCTGTCACCCCCACCCAAGACCCCACCAGCAACCTTCAGTTTGTTCACTGTATGTAAGACTCTTTTCTTCCTGCATTCATTCTTCTAACTTGCTTTCACTTTTTCCCTCTCAGCATACAGACACCTATGACTGTCAAGACTGGGCTATATGGATGGATACAGACCGGGTTTATCCATTTTGACTTTGGGTAAGACACTGGGTTTTGTTCATGCATTTCTCCATAGTTGGCTATTTTGTTTGTTTCCAAATTTTGACTTTTACAAATGGAGACAAAAATGCTCCCACATGTTTAATTGTGAACAAATGCACATTAACACTTTGAATGTGCATAAATTGAACGGCTGTTGTATGGAATATATTCATGTTTATCATCAAAAAAATGTTGCCACAGTTTTTCTACTTTTTCCGAGAAATCTTATTTTTATATCCATCAGAGGTAGGTTAGGACTTCTCTTTCTCACAACCTTCTTACAAATTGGTAGCATTTGGGGCGCCTGATTGGCTCAGTGGGTTAAGCGTCCGACTTCAGCTCAGATCATGATCTCACGGTCTGTGGGTTCGAGCCCCGCGTCGGGCTCTGTGCTGACAGCTCAGAGCCTGGAGCCTGTTTCAGATCCTGTGTCTCCCTCTTTCTCTGACCCTCCTCTGTTCATGCTCTCTCTCTGTCTCAAAAATAAATAAATGTTAAAAAAAAAAAATTAAAAAAAATTGGTAGCATTAGACTTTCTATTTTGTGAAAAAACTGAAGTATTTGAAATAGCTCCATGTTTGAGAATAAGTCAATGTTAATTATTTTGTTAATATATTGGTTTAGCATTCTGGGATACCTGTATTTTTAGATTACATGTATGAAATATGTAACTTATTCCTTTATTGATTCTATAGGATGAGGACTCACAACCCCAAGATCAGGAATCACACTCTTCTGACTAAGCCAGCCAGGAGCCCTGAGAAATGGCTTGTACAATCTTTCAATAGAAAAAGATGGTCTTTTATACTTAGGATTTTCAGGTCAACATAAGCCTTCATGAAAATGATGAAATAAGGCATCTTTAATCAAGGCACCCTATTTATCAGAATTTCATATAGCTTTACTCACCAAGGTAGGTAGAAATCTTACCCATAGAAATGTAAGTTTTATCCTATTTTTAATGCATTTTTTTAATCTTTTTAAAGTTTAGTTGAGAGAAAGAGCACAAGCAGGGGAGGGGCACAGATAGGGAGAGAGAGAATCCCAAGCAGGCTCTGCGCTGTCAGCACAGAGCCCTGTATGGCGCTTGGACTCAGGGACCGTGAAATCATGACCTGAGCTGAAACCAACAGTTGGATGCCTGATAGGGCCACTCAGCACCCCAAGTTTTGTTCACTTTAAAACAGAGATGATGAATATGTAATCTGAGTCTAAATGCTCAGGTATGACTGGTCATAGTGTCAACTTTCTAATTCATGCCTTACCTTTAGTCACTTCCTTTTTATTCCTCAAGAGAAGGAGCCTACATTGTCCCTTATTCCATTGCCTTCCTACAGCTCTTCTCCAATCCTTCTATTTAAAGTAGAGCCCAGGGGGGTCTGGGCAGCTCAGACTCTGCTCAAGTCATGATTTGGGGGCTCATGGTCTGAACCCATGTCAAGCTCACTGTTGTCAGCGAGGAACCCCGTTTGGATCCTCTGTCTCCCTCTCTCTCTCTGCCCCTACCCCGTGCTTCTTTCTCTCTCTCTCAAAAATAAATAAACATTGGGGGGGTGGGGGTAAGTAGAGCCCAAAGAAATAGAGGAGTCACACGAGGCCAAAAATGATTGAATAGTCATGTTAGCCCTACTGTCAAAAGCTCCAGACTCAGAGTCCTTCCTCTGCCAGTGAACAGTTTTCCTGTTTTTGCACTGCAATGCCATTGACTATTCAAAGAGGTAACTTCACGATTTCCATAGCAATTGCGGGCTCTAAAATACACAAATGAGACTTTAAAGACTAAACATGAATTATAGTGGAATGGTTCTTTAAGACAGGTTTCAAATTGAACTCTTGTTGCTATCACAAGCTGCCACATCCACTCTGGGTACACATTTTTCAAGGTCCCTCCCACAAATAGAACAAGAGATATACCTTGATGGATAGAGATACAGGACAGAGCTATACCTCTCTGTAAGTATGTCCAAGAAAAACTGCACTGAACGGATGATGTGAAACAGCCAAGACTTAATTCAAAACGATTCCACTGAAAAGAGATTGAATTCAACTCCAATGAAACAGAGGGTGGAGTGAGCTAGCAGAAAAAGTACTGGGAGTAGACAAAGGCACATTGGCCAAGGTGATTAGACCATTGGTGTTTGCTAAGTGACACTAATTTACTAACTGAATGGAGTCTTCTACCTTCCCACACAAACTAGGAGATGGAGACACTCTATTTCTCCATGATTACATTTCAAAGGGATGGCTCCCAGTCCTTGAGAAAGCTATTTCTGGGTTGTAAAACTGGCAAAAGTCTAGGAGATTTGTCTCTCAAAGGGGCAGAGGAAGAACGTACAATTCCAAGTTTTCTAACGTAAATGCTTTAAGAAAAGAGAAGTCGGCATCAAGAGTCAGGGAGCAGCGTGTCTAGAATTTACTCAGGCTGCAGGTACCCGAAAGCTATCCTGCTCAATAGAAACTAGGGGTGCTGTCAGGCTGGTGTCCAAATGACGGGACACCAAGACTGGCATTTTGGGATATAAGCATTGGCTGAATGCGAAGACAACTCTGTTTGAAGTGTTGTAGAGCACCCATTCTCCAGCCCTGTACTCACAAGCACTGGCAGATAGCACTATGTGAAATGGAAACCATCAGTTTAAGGTTTTCCCTGGAATCACAATTTTTCTTTTGTTATCTCAGTATCTGGATTCATCAGATGATTGAGGGTACCTCAGGTCTAAACCCCAGAGGTAAAGATCAGACCTGGAAACAAGTTATTAAGTGTCAACAAGCTAACCACTTTGACAAAGTATCCTTTTTTTTTCTTTTAATGTTTGCTTGCTTGTTTATTTGAGAGACAGAGACAAAGCATGGGCAGGAAGGAGCAGACAGAGAGAGGGAGACACAGAATCCGAAGCAGGCTCCAGGCTCTGAGCTGTTAACACAGAGCCCAATACCAGGCTAAAACCTAAGTACCCTGAGATCATGACCTAAGCTGAAGTCTGACGTTTAACCGACTACGCCACCCAGGCACCACAACAAAGTATTCTACGTCCACATACAGATGTCCACTCAATTTGCTTAAAGGTTTAAAATAATGTTTGCTTTCACCTTGATCTTTGCAATTTATATTACTGGTGTTTCATTGTACTGACCTCATGGGTGACAAAAGCACTTGCTTAGCTAGTTTCTGGTAGTTTACTTATAGGACAGATTTTACGATAAGCTGTTTTTTATAGAAACATCGTGGCATAAATAAAAAATATAGTAACTGGAAGTTAACATTTATCCTCATTTTGAGTTATCAGTTTCATGGAACATTATAATAGATACTAGAAAGTATATTGTGTGCATATACCGTACCTGTTTAAAAATTACAAGTAAAGCTGTGTTCAGGTTGAGGGTGACTGTAAGATTTTGGAAAGAATTTTAGAATATTATATTTAAGCCCCTTTTTAAAAATCATCACATATTGGTATCCTTGCGAACATTTCTGCATAAATTCCAAGTTTATTTCAACTCTCCATCTAAGAAGTTTGAAACGGTCTCTTGGCATTTCCTGGCACAGGTGAGAGACATTGCTTTATCAGGATGAAAGCAATGAGTCAAGAAGTTCTTAAAGCCCTCTATTTTCGGGATGCCTGGGTGGCCCAGTCGGTTAAATGTCAGACTCTTGATTTTGGCTCAGGGCATGATCTCTTTGTTTATGGGATTAGGCCTCGAGTGGAGCTCTGCCTTGATAGCACAGAGTCTGTTTAGGATTCCCTCTCTCTCCCTTCCCCCCACTCTCTCTCAAAACAAGCAAACAAACATTAAAAGAGAAAAAAAAAGGCTCATCATCAAAACTCAGGCAAATGTGATTTTTATATTCTTTTACTCTCAAGGTCATTTTCAATGTAAAAGATTTGTGACTGAAAGAACAGACCCTGAGAGGCAACTCTAGACCATTTATAGAGGTTACAAAGAGATAATTTTAAGCTGTGTATCGCAAGTCACTCTCTAAACCTTGTACCTGGTTCCAAGATGGCTCATTCTCAATGCCCTCCAACATGGTGGACCCAAAAAAATTTCTCAAAAATTCAATGACGTCTTATGGCAAAAAAATGAGACACTTGAAACACGATTACAACATCGTGTGTTTTCTGAGAGGCTTACTCAAAAATATATTATTTTACTGCAGAAATCAAATGGAGTAATATTCTATTTATCTTGAACATAAACAAAAATTTAAGCATAATGAATTCAGAAAGAGAAGGCAGAATGAATTGAATTGCAATGTAAAGGAAAATTGAATTCAGGATCAGAGCGAAATCAAGATTAACAAAGAAAAGTGTGTGGAATTCTCATTTCCCCCCTCCATTTCTAGGTTTTGAATCTTACTATTCACAGGGGCTCAAGTTTCTGGATCTAAGTTTATTTTACATCAGGTGCAAAAATTAAGACCTTCAGGCTGGTCAGCTTGAGATGGAGCAGAGAAACTACAGTGTTCTGGTTTTTGTTTGTTTGCTTGTTTGTTTTGAAGGCCGGGGCGACGGGTCTGCACCGGCACCTGGGGTTCTCCCTGCACCACTCACCATCCCCGCGGTCACTACTGTTCAGTGTTTGTCGTCAATTTCTGGTCTTAACACAGAGTAGGGCAGAGGAAGGGACACCCCTTATTAATCTTACATTTGCCGAAGCCTCGCTGTGGGTGGGTAACACTTCTGCGTGTCTTGCTTTGGGGCTTTACATCAGACGATTTCCTTTGCCCTCTGGCGACGCGGAAAGAACGCAGGGTCAGTTCCAAACCAAGACCTTAAAAGACCCAGGAGACACTCTTTTATCTCTGTTCTGCCACGAGACCCGTGTGCTCCAAGCTAGCCCACTGGTTCCTTGAGCATGAGAAGCACCTGGAGCCAGCGAGCTCAAGCATAGATTTGCAATGAGAAACAGGTGCTCGCCGGCTGCCGCCTCCACTGGCAGAGTTGTCCAGCTGAGCAAAGCCTACATCACGGGACTCTTGGGGGACCCATAGCGGAAGAGAATACAATATTCAGATTTAAGCCACTAAAGTCTAGGTGGTTGGTTACGTCACATTTTTATGAGATTAGCCAGCTGAAACATAGAGTAAACCAGAATATGGATCTTCTATCTTTGAGCCCAAAACTGCAAAGTGGAACACCAGGTTTGCAGCTTATTGATGGCATTCATTCAGGCACATGCTCCCTCTAGTATCTAGGACTTTTTTTTTTTTTAATCACAACCTGGGCTTTAGGGATTGCTTAGTTATCTCCAAATTCCTGGGAGACCCAAACTCGAGCTGGTATCTGATGATAACTCTCCCATTGTTTACCTATGTAAGCAATGTATTTCCTGTTCCTGTAATCTCTCCCTGAAAGAAATTGACATCAATTGTTAATACCAATGATTGTCAGTGATTGATGTCACGTTTTGAAACCCTCTCAGCATCCAGCCTCATCTGTTTCATTGCTTTCGCTTGTTGATGAGTCATCCCCAAATTACAATTTTACTACGGCAGGTGTGACTAATTGGGAGTTCGACCTTCTCGTCAGGATGCCAAAGAACGTTTTTAGATAATTTTTATTTTTAAGAAAAGTATACACTGTGTGCAGGAAAAATATATATATAATGTTCTATGAAGTACATTACTACTATAATGGAAAAGGAAAATAAATAAGTGAAATAAAGAAAGGAAAGACCATCAGATACAGATTGCAAGTCAAGCAGTTCAGTGTTTTCTAGAAACAGTCGCCTGCAGTGCATTTGGAGCTGGCCAGGTTCTACCAGAAATACGGCATTTAATCCTAATTACCACAATTCCGATGGCACGTACAAAATGGAACTCATTCAGGGTACAATAATGACAGCAGTAAGGAAAGCCAAAACAGGCTCTATAATAAATTACTGGGGTGTAAGACATTCATTTTCAATATAAAAGATTTTTAAATGAAAGAATAGACCCGCAGAGGTAACTCTAGACCATTTATAGAGGTAATGAGGAGATAATTTTAGGCTGTGTATCACTGAGTGACTCTCTAAACCTTCTAACTGGTTCAAAGATGGCTCATTCTGCCTTGTGGAGAAGAGAGATCTTTACCAAAAAATTTAGGAGTGCCACAACAGATATTTGCAGGGTGGAGGGGCTGTTTGCAGTATCTGAACAGTATTTTACAAGGCAATCTAAGTAGGCACTTGCATACTAAGAGCCAATATTAGTAGCTTAGAACTATTTTCTCCCATCCAGCCCAGGTAAAGCATTTATGTTAAATAAGTGGCTTTTACAGACATATTAGTTGGATGTGAACAAAGAGAGAAGAGTGTCCAAAAATATACAACATAATGCATAACTATTACAACATTCTAATCCTGACCTTTGTACACACACACACACACACACACACACACACACACATTTGCCATTTATTTTAAAAGTCTATCAGTGTTCTTACTTAGGTTGGTTTATTTCATCCTTGTTTGGGTAAGTTTTAATAAGATTTTAAGTTATAAATTCTACTTAAGGACTAATTTTGTCACACACATACATCTCTATAATTTTCCTTCTCCACACGGAAGTTGGGGTATAAGGAGATGCCACAGGAAACCCAAGCTGAGCATTTTCTTTGCTGTTCCTCTGATCTCTCACTGACCTTCATGGACATGAAATTTTGTCACAGAGACTGGATGTGCTCCTGCATTTCACTCCTCAAGTCCAAAGCTAACAGAACCCATGGTTTAATCCCTCCGCACACTAGGAGTCAAATATACTGCTTTCTGTCCCTGACTTATCTCCACCTCCACTGTGGCTCACCTTGCAGAGCCTCGAAGTCTCATTCACATTCTCCATCTGGCCTGTGGAGTAGCTATCAATTCCAGACCTGTGTCACAACACTGCCTCATCACTTCCCCCTTGCTACTACTGCCCCATTCCAAGCTCACTGTCTATTAACTTTCATTTAGCCTCCCAAAGGGGAGGAAAAGAGATTTGTGAACTTTTACTAAAGCACAATAGAGCCACTTCTAGTTCTGTGTGTATCATCTTTGCAGTTGATACTGTGGTTGGTGTCAAACTTTCTATCAGGTGGTCTCCATTCTAGCCCCAAAAAACAACCAGGGCACTATTTCTCCCTGTATTGGGTTTACCCTTGAATTTGAGTTGGTACAGGGGGTGAAGCAAGAATATATCCAAATGACCTCTTACTTCACTTCTGTCTCATTCCTCCAAAAGGCTCCTACTTCCTCCCCTTGACATTAATAGCATTACTTCTTTGAGGGCAAGGAACTTCTTTAGTGCTTTTAACTATCCGTTTATGATCAGGTGTCAAGACCCAAGTTTCCAAAGCACGTATCCTGACACAGAAACAGAGCTGTTTTAATTCATAAAGTGAAATAAACATTTTATCTGTGCAATAAAATTTCAAAACTGTTCTCTTTTTTTTTTTTTTCGTCCTTATAACCAACACAGTAAATCAATCAAAAGCTTCTCAATGGATACATACATACATCCACTAGCTAGCCTCTTTACACTTTTGACTGTAAGCCTTTATAATGGCCCAGAGACTTCTTCAGCTTCTAGGAAGATGCTTCTCGATAGAAGGAGGTTCTGAGGGGTAGAAAAAGTGGCAGATTGGCTAGAAACTTCAAATCCCCAGGAACGACACTGAGGTGAGTTCACTGGCTTTTCTTTTGCCTCACATATCCCAGGCTTAGAGCAGAAGAAACCATCAACCTGAAAACACCAACTGGTATAGAGAAATGAAAAGCCATGGGGCGCCTGGGTGGCGCAGTCGGTTAAGCGTCCGACTTCAGCCAGGTCACGATCTCGCGGTCCGTGAGTTCGAGCCCCACGTCGGGCTCTGGGCTGATGGCTCAGAACCTGGAGCCTGTTTCCGATTCTGTGTCTCCCTCTCTCTCTGCCCCTCCCCCGTTCATGCTCTGTCTCTCTCTGTCCCAAAAATAAATAAACGTTGAAAAAAAAATTTAAAAAAAAAAAAAGAAAAGCCAGAATAAAAGACTGGTCACTTCAGCAGGGAGCCAGGAGCAGAGAAATGTGACAATACAGAAAACTTTTAAACCACAATTCTGCTATTCCAAAGAACAGCATAGAAAAACCCCATCCATCCCTACCAAAGGCTGAGAAGACAGACTAGACTTCTACCCTTGCGTGGCTATAACAAGGCATCCAAATTCCCATTGGGGTAGCATCAAAGAAGGCTGAATAGGGATGTGGACTTTCATCCCTGGCTACAAAGTAATGATGCCCTTTTATGCCTCAGGAGTGAGTAAAGACCACAAGGAAAGACTGTGCTTTTACCCTCTCCCCAGTAGTAATGAGGCATCCTACACCCTGCCATAGGATGGTCAGGACTTTTATCTTCACCCAATGTGAACAAGGCTACCATACTTTCCCCACGACATCAGTGGAAGTCACATAGGGAGTAATAGTGACACACCTTTCTGCCTCTCAACCAGAGAGGTATGAGTAGAGGCCTAATGAGGAAATGACACTCGTAGACTGACCCAACAGTAACTAGAAGCTCTCTCCATCAAGTATCAATGGAGGCTGAGTGCAGAAACTGGATTTTTACCCCTATTGGCAGCAATGAGGCAGTGCCTCCATTTCCCCTACCAGACTGGCATCATAGGAAACCAAGCCAAAGAGAAGGTTTAAATAAGATCCAGAGTTGTGTAATATAATACTTAACACATCCACATTGCAACAGAAAATTACTTGTTATGCCAAGGAACAGAAAGACCTAAAAATGCATGGAAAAAAATGAGCAGCAAAAGACAACAACCAAAAGGACACAGATGTTAGAATTATTAGACAAAGAAATAGATAAAGCGGCCATAAAAACAAAAACAAAACCAAAACACTGTCAAGATGAACACTCCTGACACAGGTGTAAAAATATAAAATCTCTCCAAAGACACAAAGTACTAGCAAACAAATATGAGACATAAGTAAGAATCAAATGAAAATTTTACAACTAAAAAATACAGCCATGCAAATAAAAAGTTCATCCGACAAGAACAGTAGTAGACTGGTAAGGACAAAGAAAAGTATCCATGAACTTGGAGACAGAACAATAGAAGTGACTAAATCTGAACAAAACAGAGTAATCTGGGAAAAAATGGGTAGAGCCTCAGGGAACTTATGGAATGGTAACAAAACATCCAAGATGTTATCAGAATCCCGGAAAGAGAGAGGAAGAGGGCAACACTGGAAAAGTGTATAAAGAAATTGTCACTGAAACTTCCCAAATTGGTCAAAAGACACAGTGCTACAGGTTTAATAAACTAAGCAAACCCCACATACGACAATCCCAAAGAAAACATGGCAAGACACAACATAATTAAGCTTCTGAAAACTAAAGACGAGCATCTCGAAGTAGCCAGAGGAAGCAGCATTTTACCTACAGGGAAAAACAAATAGAATGAAACCGGTTTTCTCATAAGGAACGAAGGACCCCAAAAAGAAGGAGCATAATATTTTTGAGGTGCTAAAAGAATACAGTCATTAATCTGAAATACTTCATGCAAAGTAAATATTTTGAGGGTATGAAGAATCAGGACATCCTAAGATGAAGGAAAATTGAGACTTTATTACCAACAGATCTACCCTAAAGGAGTAATTAAAACAAATTTTGTAAATAGAAAGAGAATAACAAAAGAAAGAAACTTAGAACATCAGGAAGAGAGAACATGGTCAGCAAAAGATGGGTATATATAACAGGCTTTCCTTCTTTCTCATCTTGAGGTTTCCAAATTATGCTTAATCAGACAAAAATTATAATACTATTTAATGTCGTTATAGTCAAACTAATACATTATATTATATATAATATATATTATATGTATAATATATATCTTATAATTATATTGAATTGGATATATCTTGAATATATTATTCAAGTGAATATTAAATATGAATAGATTATAAATGGCGGATGGCCAATGTACATAAAGGGAAGCAAGACTCTCCTATTTCATCTGAACTGATAAAATTATACTACCAATAGACAGCGACAAGTTTTGCATGTATAATACCTACAGCAACCATTAATGAACTTACACAATGAAATCACTTCAAAAATCCTATAGATAAATCTAACTGGAATTCTAAAAAAAATGTTCGAGTAACCTCAAGGAAGGCAGGAAAAAGAAAACAAAGCCATGAAACACGGAGAGAATAGAAACCAAAAAAAAAAATGCCAGATTTAATCCTTAACATTTCAATAACTAAATCATATGTAAATCATATGAAAACGCTAATTAAAGACAGGGAATGGCAGGATGGGACTACAAGACATAATCCAAATATGTGCTGTCTACACAAGAGCAATATGAGGGATTATTATGGTAATGAAAATGTCCCTTCTCTTCACTGTATCAATGTCAATATCCTGGCCGTGATAGTGTATTACAGTTTTGCAAGATATTACCATTGGTGGAAACTAGGTAAAGGATAATGTGGTATCTCTATATTATTTTCTACAACTTCAGGTAAATCTGTAATTATCTCAAAATAAAAATTTTAATTACAAAACAAACACTAAAATAAAAAATACATTATTCACGTTACACTCAATAAGCTGAGGGTGATACTTTAGAGGCAATACTATCAGATATATTACTATATGGGGTAAATCACCAGGTCATATGTGAAACAGTATTTTATTTGAGTGCAGCATTGAAGACTTAATAATTCAAGGTACTCACTTTGGGTCAGGATTGACATTAGAATTCTGTGTGCAATTTGGGATTAGAAACTTCTCATGTAAATTGCTGGACATTGACAGGGTAGATGTATTGAGCTCCTACTTTACTAGATATAAATACAGTTAATATAATTTAACAATTTATTGGAGAACTACTTTGAGTATATGTTATGTTAAATGATAAAGAAAACAGAGGTGCCTGGGTGGCTCAGTCAGTTGAACAGCCGACTTCAGCTCAGGTCATGATCTCACCATTCGCAGGTTTGAGCCCTGGGTTGGGCTTTGTGCTGACAGCTCAGACCCTTGAGCCTTGAGTCTACTTAGGATTCTGTGTCTCCCTCTCTCTCAGACCCTCTCCTGCAGGCACTCTGTCTCATTCTCAAAAATAAATAACTGTTAAAAAATTTAAATGATAAAAAAACATTAACAACACACATGAGTTGCTCACACTTATTTGACCATGAAATGTTGTTTCTTTTCTTTTCTTTTTTTTTTTTTGCTAACTTCTAACTTTATTCTCTCTCTCTAAAAAAAAAAAAAAAAAAAAAAAAAGAATCCCAAGAGATAATCTGTGAGAACAATGCAACTATAGATAAGGTAATTGAATACGATCTTATTAAATCTAATAATTATTAAACCAAATTTTCCTACTAAAACAATAGTTGAGCATGTAAGAGATTTGTAAGGCTTTAAACTCTCACAGTTCATTAATAATTTATCTAGAAGTAATGTAAGCTACTATAAATTTATAAATAATCTGCTACACAGAGGAATTAATAAAAAGCTCAGAAATCACTGTTTATTAATTTTACATTTGCTAAAAGCAATTTATCAGAAGACAATATACAAAGGCAAATTAAAACTTAAGTCCCATTATACCTGTGGAATACATTTCATCTTGTCATAAAGCATGTCTAAGAACCTCAGAAGTATCCAAACATTTCAAAAGGCTGACACTGTGTGCCTTTGGAAATATTAAAATGTATTAGAGTACTCTTAATACATCACTTTTTATATACTAAAAATCAAGTTGTCTAAATTAAAAGTACTCTGGTTTGAGAAAAATTTAGCTATTCGTTCATTCCTCTGGGATACTCTTTTCAGAAATCCAATTTGTGTGAATGTTTCAGATAATTAATTTCTTAAGCTCAACCTACAATTTTTGAACCAACTGGCAATTATTAACCATGTAACAAATACCAGTTTCCCACCTAACATTGTTCACAAAATACTATTAAAATAAGCCATCTCCCTTACTGGGGAAGGGAGGAGTTGATTTCATACCAGAATTTCTGAGACCTGAAATTAAAACTTATCTCTTCTCATGATTTTCCTTTCTGAGATATGACATGACCTTTCTGACCCAACCAAATATGTTTACTAGAAGAGAAAAATAAAGTTGAAAAGTGAGAAGTGCACTGTTGGTGGACTGTCTTAAATTTCTTAATGGAAATCAACATTGTAATTGAAATACCATATTAAAAGTATACACATAGAAGGTAACTTGAATTTCTTAAGCCTCCATTTTCTTATATCATTAAGCTGGTATTTAAGATGTGACATTTCTGCAATGGATATTTCAATTAAAATGTGCACATATTATTTATTTTGTTAAGAAACACATATTGGGCACCTACTATGTTCCAGAATACCTGAGTGAGAAGCATCATTCAACCAAAGGAACAGTTCTATTCTTCACATAAGTTACACTCCAGTAGCAAAAGAAAAAATGTGAATACCATTTTAGAAGGCCTAGAAAGGGGACTTAATTTATTGATAGAAATGCTACAGTGGCTCTTAGTATATTAGACTTTATACAAGGTTAAGACATACCAATAGTAATAAAAATACCACATTAAGGAATATTTTTTAATTACCAAAAAAGAATCCAATTAATGCTTAGCTTTCTACTTTTTAGTTTACAGGCTGTATCTAATTAGTTTTTTGAAAAAGAAAAAATCCTAGGGAGATACACGGAATCTTGGATTGCGAGCAACTTGTTCTGCGAATGTTCCCCAAGATCAGCAAACATTGCTAATAAATTTTAAATTGATAAGTGAGCAATATCTTGCAATGCGAGTACTACCTGATGCCAAAGGTCACATGATCACAACTGAGCCACTGTTTCTTCTCTCTCTCTCTCTCTCTGTGGGGTTGTGAGTGACTGTCTCCCATGCTCATATGCTTGGTCTCAGGCCACAGTGTTTGGCAGAAATCAGTGATTTTTCAGAACGTTGGAAAGTACCCACGACTGGCACGAAAGTATTTTTTTTGTCACCTCAAAGCACTATGGACAGTCTTTTGCTTTTCCATGGTAAGTAAGCTTAGAAATGCTTTGTTTCATTCCAGGTCAGGCCGCCTGCAGATAGAGACCCTTTCCTCTGCTGCCTTATTGCCAGTTACATTCAATGCACGAGATGATCAGAGTTCATCAAAACTGTACTATAGTCAACATGGGTTAGCGACAGCGAAAGTTGTCCTCCACAATAACCCTCTACTTTCTTGTCTCCCTCACCCCAGCCTCTAAGGTTTTCAAAGGTAAGTGCAGGTTAATATGATTATTTTTCTTTATATTTTGTATTGTCTATATTGTTTTATATTATATTACAGTATTGTAATAATTTTAATGTGAATATTTTTGGGTTGTGGAACGTATCTTCTGAGTTTCCATTACTTCTTAGGGGAAATTCGCTTTGATATATAAGTGCTTTAGATGACAAGCATGTTTTCAGAACAAGTATGCTCACAAACCAAGGTTTCACTGTACTTGCTAAATTGTTAAATCTACCAATTACAATATATATATTTGAGTTTGTTTATTTATTCCAAAGGTGACTTATTTATTTTGAGACAGACAGAAATAGTGCAAGTGGAGGATGGAGGCAGAGAAAGAGGGAGAGAGAGAGAATTCCGAGCAGACTCCACATTGCCAGTAGAGAGCCCGATGAGCAGCTTGAACTCACAAAACCGTGAGATCATGACCAGAGCTGAAACCAAGACTTGGGTGCCTAAGCAAGTGAGCTACCCATGCACCCCTATATTTGAGTTTAGCACACATTTTTTAAATTCAAAAAAAGTAAAGGTAATTTGATTAACAACTAATGTACATTAATTTCATTATATAAAAACAACTGAATTTCAGACTATTCAGTTTCATGTTCAAAATCAGATTATATCTTATTAAAAATGAAAAAAAATATGAACAGGTGTGCATAACTACATAAAGGTTTTTATATATTGGGCCAAAATATAGCTGACACTTGAGGACACATTTCACAGAAAAGTGATTTTTAAGGTGCAGATGTCTGTGTAAATAATGAAAAACTGTATTTTTCTCTCTCATACATTATGTTTCATCTTATTTAGTAAAGTGCAGGAAAAACTTTTTAGATATTCTCATTTTCAAAAGATTTTATTTTATTCCCTATTTTTGGTAAGCTTTCCAAGTTTCAGGGTTTTTACTTTTAGTCAAAACTAACCTCATGCCAAATATATCAAAATTCTAAACAATGCACACCATTTTGTCTAGCAAATCTCTCCTATGAATTATTTAATGCAATGTATACAAAAGAGCATAAGAATTCTAACTCCAAATAACTGGGGTTTTGCTGAAAGTTAGGTACATACATACAATAGAGCATATGCAGTCATTAAAACTTATATAGATAAATTTTTTAAATCATGAAAAATTGTCTTTAGTATATGAAAAAGCCATTCATGGTAAGTATTCACAGTAAAGCAGGAATAGAAGGAAATCACCTGAGTCTTACAATAAAATCTACAAAATAATATAATATACATAATATGGAAAGGTTAAGTATTTTTCTCATAAAATCAAGAGGGCAAGTACAATTGTTCTCATAATTTTTATCTAGCATTTCAATGGAAACTTTCGCTAGTATAAAGAGGAAAAAGAAATGGATAAAAAGTAGAAGGAAGGAAATATTTTTTTTTTCTCAGATGACATGATTTATATAGAAAATTCTTGACTCTATAAAAATCTCCTGGGTTTAAAAGGGAAACAATCTACTAGGACTAAAAAGTGAATTTACCTGGGTTGGAAGTTTAAGAACACCAGTTTTTTAAAAAAAAAATTAATCTTATTTCTGTATACAAACCATAAGCAATTAGAAAATCAAACTTTTTCAAAAAGCGTAATTTACAATAGCATCATACATACAACATGCTTCAGAATAAATTGAGCAAAACCCATATAAGAGCTCTTACCACTGAAATTCTAAAACATTTCTAAGATAAATGAAATAAGACCTAAATGAAATCAGAGATGCATTGTTCATGGGTAGAAACACTCACAACAATGACATCCAACCTTTGGCTTCAACGGAATTCATGTAAGAAATACAGGAGGCATTTTGAAGTAACTAACAAGTTGCTTCTAACATACATATGGAATTAAAAGTGGTCCATAATGCCCACTATCTTGGTTTTTTTTAAGGTGGTCTTTAGTTATTTCTACCTAATAACCCATGCCAAAATTATGTGCCTTAAATAATAATTTGTTATCTTTCAAGCTCTATGGATTGACTGACAGTTCATACTTATGAACTTATGCAGACGGTTCATACTTGGGTATGTCTCATAAAGTTGGAGTAAGTAGTGGACTGGAATCATGGTACCTTAGGACTCAGTCTAAGACGGCTTATTTACTTCTACATCTGTTATTTCAGCAGGGATGCCTACAAATCTGGAACAGGTTGACCATCTCAGGGGAGGTTTCTACACGTGACCTCTCTATGTGGCTAGTTTGATGTTTCTCATGCCCCGGCAGTAGTCTCTGAGTAAACATCCATGCAAGCTCACTCTATCCAAAACCAGTGACCAAGGTGGAAACTAAGTTTTCTTATGACCTGAGGAAGTTTCACTTTTTCACTTTGGCCACACTCTATCAGTTATGCAAAGGTAGCCCAGAGTCAACGTGGAAAGGGTTATATGTAATCGGGTTTTAAGGCCAAGAAGTAAGATTCTCTTGGTAGCAGCCTTGAAGACCAGCTGTGACAATTATCCCCCTGACCTGAAGGAGGCATATTCCTTCACATTCAAAACATACGCATCTTCAAAAACTTCCTACATCTATGACAATACTTGTTTCAGGCTTGAAGTGCATGATATTATCAAATAAAACAGGTTTGAGGTGGATGAGTTTTTTGGGTGTAGTTACATGGGTGCATTCAAGACCAATGTCAAAAAGCTGTTTCCTTATATTTTCTTCTAGGTATTTTATGATTTCAGCTCTTACACTTAATTAAGTCTTTAATCCATTTTGAGTTAATTTTCGTGAATGCTGTAAGATAAAGATCCAGTTTCGTGATTTTGCATGTGCAAATCCAGTTTTTCCAGCACCATTTATTGAAGAGATTCTCCTTCTTTCCTGTGTTTCTTCGGCACCCTTGTTAAAGATGAGTGACCCTGTATGCGTGGGTTTATTTCTGGGCTCTGTATTCTGCTGCAGTGATCCATGTGTTTGTTTTTATGCCAACACCACACTGTCACCACTACCACAGCTACACAATGTAGTCTGACATCGAGAACTGTGATGTCTCCAGGTTCATTCTTACTTCTCAAGATTGCTTTGGATATTCAGGGTTTTTTTGTCATTCCATACAATTTTAGGACTGCTTGTTCTCTTTCTTTAGAAAATGCCAAACAAGTTTTGATAGGAGGCCTTTTAAAAGTTGCAGATAGCTTTGGGTGTTGTGAACTTATTAACAATATTCGTTCTTTAAATCCATGAGCACAAGATACCCTTCCATTTTTCATATTTTCCTCAATTTCTTTCATCGGTGTCTTCTAGGTTTCAGGGTACCAATCTCTCACTTCTTTGCTTAGATCAATGAAATAGCTGTCAGTGTTTGTTTAATACATTTAGGTGCTCTGATACTGGGTGCATAGCTTGTTATGTCCTTTTGATTAACTGACCCTTTTATTATTATATAATGATTTTTTTAACCTCTTGTTACAATTATTTTTACTGAGTCTGTTTTGTCTATTATAAGGATAAATATCATTATTTATTTTAGCTTTCATTTGCATGGAAATTTTTTTCCCTGTACCCCTACTTCAATCCGATGTACATCCTTAAGCTAAAGTATGTCTCTTATAGGCATTATACAGTTTGGTCTTTTTGTTTTGTTTTGTTTTGTTTTTAAAATCCATTCAATCATTCATTCTATGTGTTTTGATTAGAAAATTTAATCTATTTAGAGTAATCTGTAAGGACTTACCAATACCATCTTGCTGTTTCTTTGCTGGTTAATAGTTCTGTTCTTTCCTACTCTCTTACCGTTTTCCCTTGAGAATTTATAATTTTCCGTAGAGCCACTCTTTGATTCCCTCTCTTCATCTTTTGCATATTTAGTGTAGTTTCTTAAGCTTTATGGTTATGATGAAGCATACATAAAATATCATATAGTTGTAACAGTCTAGAGTTATAAATTCTTTAATATGATAAAGTTATATAAAAAACTGCTACTCTTGAGGTGCCTGGGTGACTCAGTCAGTTAAGGGTCTGACATTGGCTCAGGTCATGATCTCACGGTTCATTAGATCGAGCCCTGCATAGGGCTCTCTGCTGTCAGCACAGAGCCCGCTTTGGATCCTCTGTCCCCTTTGCTCTCTGCCTCTCCCCTACTCATACTCTGTCTCAAAAATAAACATTAAAACACACACACACACACACACACACACACACACACACACACACACATATACCCGTCTTTCACCTCCCTCTTTACATTTTATGTTTTCACGTTATAATTTACCTCTTTTTGTCTGTGCCTCTATTAATAAATTATTGTAGCTATAGTCATTTGTAATAATTTTGTCTTTTAACCTTTCTACTAGACTTAAGTAATAGCACACTGCCACATTCCAGTGTTAGGGCATTCTGAACTTGACTGCATACTTACCACTTAACTTTACCAGTGAGTTTTATACTTTCATGGAATTTCATATTATTAGTTACAGTCCTTAAAACTCCCTTTAGCATTTCTTTCCTATAAGACAGGTCTAATGGTGATGTGATGAACATCTTCAGCTTTTTTTCTTTCTTTCTTTTTTTTTTTTTTTTGTCTGAGAATATCTTTATTTCTCGTTCAATCTGAAAGACAGCTTTTCCAGGTAAAGTGTCCTTGATTGGCCTTTTTTTTTTTTCCTTTTGGCATTTTAAATATATTCCCCCACTCTTTGCTGGCCAGCAAGATTTCTCCTGAGAAATCTCCCATCCAAGTTCTAACCAGGCCAGACACTGTTTAGCTTCCGAGATTGGGTGCATTCAGGGTGGTATGGCCGCAGACATTTGTGGCTCTCCTGAGAAATCTGATAGCCTAAAGGGGATTTCCTTGGATGTGAAGATTTATTTCCTCTTGCTGCTTTTAAAATTCTGTCTTTGGTTTTAGCAAGAGATGTGTAGTCAAATAAATTTTAAACCAATTTGGCCCCATTAATGATTACTTTATTAAGCTTTGCCATGGTGAACCCCAAGCAGCCTTTTTGTTGGAACTAATTTATCACCACTACAAAGGTTACGCCTTTCTGGGGAATCCATTCAATGCTGCAAGTAATGTGACATCTCTTATCTATGGCTGATGGGAATTAACTACTCCTAGGCTTGTATGAGCCTTGGGAATTTTTCAGCCTACTGATTTCTTATGGTGCTCCCTAACAGCCTCAGGGAGTTTTTCTCTCACTGATGCATAGATTGGCGTTCAGCCACAGGCTATGCCCATCACCAAAGTTTGTTCTCTTTGTAGCTCTCTGATAATCTTCTTCACAAATTTTTGGTTTCTTGACCTCCCTGCCCTTCAAATACACCAACTTAACTCACTGAGAACATTCACTCTCATCTTCCTTGGATATGGCCTGGAAACTCTCTGGGTAGCAAGCTGGTGAAATTCTTTTCTCAGGGATCTGACTTATGGGGCCTGTTATCCAATGTGTAAAAACTTGTTTTATGTCTTCTTTCAGTTTTCTAGTTGTTTATCAAGAGAGAACTGGTTTTTTTGGCAGTCAATCCTTCATGAGTAGAACTGTGTTGTGTATTTTAAACTAAAATTTCTGGCTATGAACTATGAGGCCTTGCAGAAAGGGACATTAAGCTCTTCGGAAAACTGGTATTGTAATTGCTTCGAAATGGATTATAATTAGGATATTAGAGAAGGTACTTCACTATGTTTCAGACATGTGCATACATAAGATTACCACCCCATGTGCACACTGTTAAAAAGGACAAGGATTATTAATAAATCTAGAAAAGGGGAATTGGTTTTGACTCTTTCATTTTTCCCACACTAGTTAAGTATTTGTAGGCCATCAGAATCTCAGTGTGATTATATTTTGCCCCAGAAGTGAACATTTAAGCTTGGTGTGCTTCTTTTAATGCTGACATGTCAACATTCAATTACTTTTTAAATGTGCATTTATTATCCACCTGCTATTTGGAAGGTACAGTGGTAGGAATAACTGAAGTTTCAACCCATGTGGACACAAAACTATGCTCATAACACATATTCCTAGTTTGCATCCAATAAAATACTCATTCCTTATGATATTGATAGGTGTGTTATAACATAAAGTGTAGGGAGTACAGAGTAAGCAACTGTGTGAAACAACAAAATGTCAAAACATGGTCTTATAAGCAGATATCTTTGTTACTTATCAAACTATGGGAATACATGAGAGCAGTGAGAGCAGGTCTAAAATGTGCTGTGTAAATAAATGAAATGAAATGAAATGAAATGAAATAAAATAAAATAAAATAAAATAAAATAAAATAAATAAAATAAATCTCTGTATATTAAGGAAGTAAACTCACCATTGGGAGATCTAAATATGGAAGAAGAGAAGAAAATCAAAACAGGCATGGAAATAGGACTTTTCAAGGAACTTTTTAGAGGGAAAGGTGAAAGAGGTGTTGACTACAGTTGGTGTGGAATTTTGAGTGCTACATTGCTAAACAGAATTTTAGTCAGTGTTACTGTGTAATGACTTCTGTGACTCCTCTCTTCCATGTCTTCAATAAATTTTCAGGGAAAGAACATACTGCTTTTCAATGTTTTGAATGGGTTTTATTTACTTATTTCTTTATGCTGAGATGAAATTGGAATTAAAAATTTTATCTTAAGAAATTTTAGCTTTATCTGGGCTACACAGCAGTAAACAGTGGGATGACAGCAGCCCACGTATGATGCATGAATGCATACTGTGAATTTCCAAGAGGGTCCTACATTATGCAGCCTGGCCCAATTTATTTAATCGCAGAAGCTTTCCTCCAGGAAAATTTTGTGAAATCATTCCTCGAAGAACCAGATTGAGGAATAAGGCTTCACAATGTTAAGCCATTTAATTAAAATCTACACAGAACTAAACTTTAAAGCACTATATTTGTTGCCATAACAAAATACCATAGACCAGGTGGCTTCAACAATAGAAACTTAATTTCTTAAGAGTTTTGGAGCCTTAAAGTCTGAGATCACAGTGCTAATATGGTCACGTTCTGATATGTCTTTTCCTGGCTTGCAGATGGCAGTCTTCTCACTGTGTGCTCACATAGCCTTTCCTTGGTGCATGAGAGTGGAGAGTCATCACTCTCTCTTCTTCTTTTTCAATTTATAAAATTTCCTTTATTTTTTATTTTTTCAGAGAAAGAGCCCATGCTGGTGCACAAGGACAGGGGAGGGGCAGAGGAAAAGAGAGAAAATCTTAAGCAGGCTCCACACCAGCCCAGACCCTGACTCAAAGCTTGATCTCATGACCTTGAGATAATGACCTGAGCTGAAATCAAGAATCAGACACTTAACTGACTCAGACACCCAGGAGCCTCTCTCTTCCACATGTGGTAAGGCCACACATCCTATAGGATTAAGGTACTACCCTTATGACCTTGGCTTACCTAAATTACTTCCTAAACACCATATCTCAAATACAGTCATTTGGGGGGTTGGGTTCAGCATGTGAATTTGGGAGGAACATAATTCAGTCTATACCAAACAACATGAGAATTACTATCTCTAAACACATAAACATTACTCGTGATTGCAATTCTTTTATTTTTACACAAAAGTTACTGAAGATATATGCCAGAAAAACTAGATTTTAGTTACTAGCTTAATTTTTCAATGTTAGTTTAGCATTTTTTTAGAGAAATTTGAAATCTATATTCTTGATATTTTTAGCAGAGACAGTAAGTCATAAGCCAAAACAAAGAGAGAAAACAAAGAAGGCAAACTAGAACAGTCAGAGTTAGTCTGATATTTTATAACTTACCAGAGTATAGGTAATAACACTTCAATAAAAGAAGAATAGAAAGATTAAAATACTTTTTCTAGACCAGTTTCTTATAAACGTTAATATAAAGTTAAAGGAAACCCATTAGAGCATCATTTCATAAGCTGCAAATGACTTTAAGATTGTTCTTCTCTATAAATATTCATAAACACAATGATCTACTCTATATTTGGACCAGGTGAAATGTATGGCAGATACTTGGGATAATAATGATTATAGGGGCGCCTGGGTGGCGCAGTCGGTTAAGCGTCCGACTTCAGCCAGGTCACGATCTCGCGGTCCGTGAGTTCGAGCCCTGCGTCAGGCTCTGGGCTGATGGCTCAGAGCCTGGAGCCTGTTTCCGATTTTGTGTCTCCCTCTCTCTCTGCCCCTCCCCCGTTCATGGTCTGTCTCTCTCTGTCCCAAAAATAAATAAACGTTGAAAAAAAATAATAATGATTATAATTTCTAGGGGAACTCTGCAATCAAAACAAGGGTTTTCAACACAATTTTGAACGGCACAGAGAATGTCTCAAAAGTCAGTTGAGACTTTTACACAGTAAACATGAGTCAGTTTCATGGCATTAATTTGTTAAAGTAACTATGAGCTTATAAACCACCTCTCAAAATACTCAGGATGTAAACTATAACTATTAACAATCTGCTAAGATTTTTAGCATGCTATTAAAACATTTTAATGGACTTAAATATATTAGGAAAAATTATGTTCCGAGATTATTTCAATTAGCTAGGTAAAGAACGTTTTAACCATTAGAGAATAACATCTCTTTAATTGCAGTTTAAAGTTAGCAAATGTAACTAAAAAGCTCAAATAAAATAGCATACGTGAAAATGTCAAAGTACAATAATGTTAAACAGGGTAACTATGACAAAGAGTAGACAATTTGGGAAAATAAGAAAAAATATAACACTGAGGAAAAAATTATTCATAATAAACACAAACAAAAATAAATATTTATAAGTCATATTATCTCTTGGGAGTTTAATTTACTTGCCTACTTAATAATAATTTGGCAATGGGACATGAAACTATCTCTGATATGAGAATTTGGTCCAGAGAATTATGTTTGATGAGTTGCTTGAAATCTCTGTCAATGTTAAGTTCTAGCACTATAAAGCAACCATTTTTTGTTATTAGGAATCGTAGGATAAAATACATCATGCAGGCTAATCCATCAATTAAATTCTTCAATGGTGGTAGATTATTTGCAAATATGGCCACAATAATCCCTCTCATACCTGTATCATAATCCTTTTCATCTCCTCCTATGAAGTACAGAGTCTGTTTTTACATCCTTAAATCTGGGTTGGCTTTGTGACATACTATGACCTATAGTACTCAACAAAAATGAAGTTTTGTGACTTTCCAGCCTAGCTTTTAATAGGCCTTGCACCTTCCACCCTCTCAGGAGGTGAGAAAGCCTACCCTTTTGCTTCTCTATAAGAAAGCCCATATGTTAAAGGACCACATGGAAAGAAAAGCCAGGCTGACAAACAGAGCAGGCACTGGGGCCACTTTGCAAAATACAGACACATCTGAGAGGCCAGATGACTGCATCTTCATGAGTAAATACAGGCCAAACTGCTGATCCATTCAATCGAGAACAAACAAATGATTATTATTTGAAGATACTACTCTACTCAGGGATGGTCTATTATGTAGAAATGGAAAAATAACACAGGAATTGGTAGTCAGCATTGTAACAAAACCCTGAAGTATGTGGCACTGAATTTGGGATCAGACAGCAGGAAAAGGCTGGAACACTGATAAGGGGGCTGAGAAGGATGAATAAATGGCAAACTCTTGTGGAGCATGAAAAGACAGAAAGGAAGATGTCCTTGGAGTCTCAAAAAAGGTGAATCAAGCCCAGTGTTGGTAGGAAAAAAAAAAGTGGCAGAAAGTATGAGCCGAGGGAAGCTGGAAGTTAGTAAATCTCTTTAAGAGACTTGTTGATCTGGACAAGGAGGTATCCAGTTAAAATGTTGAAAGTGCCAAATGAGTTTTCCCACTGAGTGCTAGAAGATACTGCAAAAAAGAAATAAGCAAAGCAGATACTAATTTCTAAGAAATACAGAGGACTTAAACGAATCTTAAGAGCGTTATCCCATAGCAGCCTACCTCACTGCAAATAGAGAGAGATGAATCTCAGAAATAATTCTGAATATCACTTTTGGGACAGAGAGATTCACAGAACTATAACAATGTTTTTAAGAGAGGTGTCCTGGCCTAAGCACCACCAGCACAGACGATAAAGGCATGAGAGAGTAAAAATGAAAAGTATGGAACGCCTGGGCGGCTCAGTCAGTTGAGCATCTGACTCTTGATTTTCGCTCAGGTCATGATTTCATGTTTCTTGGTATCAAACCCCATGTAGCACAGAGAGCAGATAGCACGGAGCAGATAGCACAGAGCCTGCTTGGGATTCTCTGTCTCCCTCTTTCTCTGCCCCTCCCCTGCTTGCACACATGCTCTTTCTCTCTGTCTCTCAAAATAAATAAGTAAACTTAAAAAAAAAAATAAAGAAAGAAACAAAGAAAGAAAAGTAGGTTCTGGCTGACGACGTTGTACAAACAGGAAACAGATTAAGAAAGCTGTGCATTCCAAACATCGGACACTTCTTATGGAAAAGAAGGAAACGCTCTGAGGGTTTAGCAAAGAGATGTGGCGAATAGCGGATTAAAGGGAACAACTCCCAGGTAGCGGAACTGTTCAAGATTCAAAGAACATTCCGTTTTGAAACAAAAGGACCTAGATGGATGTGCTCAGATGCCTTTCTGTAATGCTATGAGCCAGTGACTCGTACAGTATTTTCCATTTCCATTCTTTTTGAATGCGGCTATCCTGCCAACGTCTGACCACTGTATGTGTGTTGAGGGCAGAGGGACTGGTGGTGGATAGTGTATCTTTTTAGTTTTAGGTGGGGAGAATAAAGAGGAAGCACCTGGGACAAGGGGCAGCCTAGAAGCTTCTTTCACATATGGATCATATATAGATAATGAAATCATGGATTGTGATACAGATGCACGTGACTTACACAGTACTCCTTAGAAATAAACCTAGGGGCATCTGGGTGGCTCAGTCGGTTAAGCCCCTGACTTCGGCTCAGGTCATGATCTCACTGTTTCTGAGTTCGAACCCCGAGTCAGGCTCTGTGCTGACAGCTTGGAGCCTGGAGCCTGCTTCGGATTCTGCGTCTCCATCTCTCTCCCTCTCTGCCCCTCCCTTGCTTACATTCTGTCTGTCTCTCTCTCTCTCTCTCTCTCTCTCTCTCTCTCTCTAAAAAATAAACAAACATTAAAAACGATTTTTTTTTTTTTAGAAATAAACCTAGAAGACAGAAAGGAAAACAAGACAGGGTAAACCAAAGAAGTAATCTTCAGTGAACTTCTCCATTACCAGTCAATGGAGTGTCAATCACAACAAAGAATTGTCACATCTTTGAGGCATTCCCTGGAGAGAGATTCAGCAAATCATCAACCAACAGGCACAGTAAGTGGGAGATGGGTGTAACTTCCAGGAAACGGGAATATGAGCAAGGAACAGATCTACGCCACATTTGTAATTTATATTGGAAGCTTCCCATTTGGACAGCTACACATTATACATTAGAGATGTCACATACCAGTGACGCTTGCTTTATAATTTATAATTACCCTGTATGAATAAAATCACTCAAATTCTATCATCTGATGTATTTTTAGAAAATACAATGCTCTACTACTACGTACTGTGCACACCGATTTTTAAGAAACTTTGAGTGTGGCCCTGGTATGCATCAGAAACGGCGAGGTGGTGGGGGCGCCTGGGTGGCGCAGTCGGTTAAGCGTCCGACTTCAGCCAGGTCACGATCTCGCGGTCCGTGAGTTTGAGCCCCACGTCAGGCTCTGGGCTGATGGCTCGGAGCCTGGAGCCTGTTTCCGATTCTGTGTCTCCCTCTCTCTCTGCCCCTCCCCTGTTCATGCTCTGTCTCTCTCTGTCCCAAAAATAAATAAAAAACGTTGAAAAAAATTAAAAAAAAAAAAAAAAGAAACGGCGAGGTGGTGAACACGCAACGCTTAATTACATACATTTCCTGCCAAACCAAAGCTCACAGTTGAATACCAGACTCTACCTTGGAAGCACATCACTGCAAAACTCTTTTAAATAATCAACAAACAACTGTTCAGACTGACAGGAAATTAAGCGAGCAAAAGTGCTTATCGATCACACTATCAATGTACAGAATCAAAAAACATTAGACTTTCAAAACCATCTCGCTAAATGCACATCAATCTAGAAGTCAGAAAAGCTTTATGTGTAAGATTGTGTTCACGTGATATACACTAGAAACATCCCACTGCTTGTTATCATTCATGATCGAAGTTAAATTATGCCTGCTGGCTTAACGGTGGATCGACAATCAAGGCAAAGGCCAGTGTCCAGGGTTCAGTTAACATTTCGAAATAAAATGTTTAACAAATATTTGTTGAGCATTTCCTGTACTACTATTGGATTTCTGTGTCACCAATTATCACAAACTTGGTGACTTAAAACAATCCATATTTATTATTTCACACTTTCCTGCAGTCAGGGGTCCATGCCACAGAGGTCTCCACTCTCTGAAATGCAGAATTTTATGCACCCTCAAGTTTAGACTGCATGGAAGTTGATGCTTTTACAATTACCTAGCTGTCAGACCCCAACGAAGGAAACAGCAGAATGTGATACGCAGAAAGTCAAGAATGTGCCAGATGATTGCAACCACTACTGGTTTATATATTTCTCTGTGTTTTTAAGTTTATTTATTTAGAAAGTGAGTGAACATGAGCAGGGGACGGGCAGAGAGAGAGAGAGGGAGAGAGAGAATCCCAAGCAGCTCTGCGCAGTCAACACAGAGACTGACCTGGGACTTGATCTAATGAACCATGAGATGATGACCTGAGCCAAAATTAAAAGTCAGACGCTTAACTGGCTGAGCCACCCAGGCGCTCCTGGTTTACACATTTCTCTCAAGCAAAGAGCATATATGTCAGGGATCCTCAGTAGAGCTGAGTTCCTTAATACAGAGGCTCTAGACCGCAGTGGAACAGGGCAAAAAATCACGGGAGTTTGAAGTTACACAGCCTTGAGTTCGGGCTGTAGAGATTTCTAGAATATTTTAATTCTGCATCCATGAATTACATCTGACTTCATGGTAGTAAATGTGAATCTTGGGCAGTAAAACATGTTTTGTAAATTGACAATGCCCTGCATCCTCTTATAGCAATGCCTTGTTCTGGGTACATATTAAATCTCTTGAGAAATTTGAAATACCTCATGCTTCTAGAAATTATTTACCACAGATCTTTAAACTAGTAAACTATTTTGCTTCCTTACATGGACTTATTTTATGCTCTAAAGAGTCATCTGTATGTAAATTTTAACTCTTTTAATATTAATTGTACGTTAACCATCATCTACGTCATATCTGAGCAGCACAGCTGAAGTGACCTTAAAATAAAGTGTTGATAATTTGAATAGAATCACTTTGACAGAACTTTTACCCACTCACTTGATGCCCTATGAAGACACTGATGAATATCAAGATGTAATTATCCAAAGCAGCAAGGGTTGCTTCTGCACAGTCTACAAAGTTTGATGATTAGTCAGACAAAACTGCTATCAATTATGGAGACAATTATCTTGCCTCCACAGTTGTGAGAGCTGAAGCAGAATGTCTCGTTCTTATAAACATTATGGACAAATATTTCATAACCATGCCAAGCACATAGGCTGACAAATTGCTTTATAGAGGCAAATAGAAAGTTTCATAATTTACTCATTTAAAACATGTTTATAAAGGGATCCCATGCTTATACAGATTTTTCTTTTGTCATTGAGTGAAATGAACTGTTTTGGCATGTATAACGCAGCGTTGTTGTAAATTTTATCCAAGTGCCCAGAAATTATTACAATGTTTTCCAGTCTTCAAATACTTTGTGACTTAAAGGAACAACAAGAAAGAAAAAAAAAGATTTTTAGAAAACATAACATAAAATAGCCAGGAAATTGCAGTATTAATGAGCATAATCTCACCCTTGTACAAGAGCATGTAAATTCAACAAGTGTGTAACAGGTATTCTCCTACTCTTTGTACATCTTTCTTTCAATAAACAGGAGAAAGAAGCTAATAGTATTCACGTAAAACCAACTGGGTGAAAAGGTAGATGGATGGTCACCACCAATCTGTCTGAGACCCTTACAAAGTACGGGAATACTGAAAGGCCACAGCAAATATAATGAAGTGAAGCAAAACATATGGGTCAATATCTTCCAGGGACCGAGTATGACTGAAAAGAATCCTTGGCTAAACCTGTGGGTATGATATTTACCAAGTTGGGTTCACACAATAGCACAAGTACCCTTTTCTGCACCATTTCCGTACGTGGTTCATCTAACAAAACATGTAGAACAAATACATAATTTAAAAATGAAAATTTGAATGGATGCGAATATACTTGCCTATGCAGTATTCACTCCAGTCTGGTGTCATGACAAATTTTTATGAGCAAATGATAATCTTTCTCTAGAATATAAGTAGATAATTTGCTTCCTAATTTTGATAATTGACTTAGAAGTAATAACGTAATGGTACCAATCTCATTATTTTAAAAAATATGTATAATGAATATGTAAACTATGCTTTGTGAGGTCTATGAGAGTGGAAAGTATGCGTACGGTAGTAAATTATTATTCTAGGATTCTTGTATTTCTGGAAAAACTATGGCCAACGAGTTGGAAAAATCTCTCCAAGAGCTAACACCTTTTCAGGTGCTATGCATTCCACCACCATGTATGAGAATTCTACTTGGTCCACAATTGAGCCCACCCTACTAACTGCCTTTCTGTTTTTCATTTAGTCATTCCTGCGAAGATGTACTCATGGTATTGGCTTTAGTTTTAACTGTCATTTCCTTAATGACTAATGACATTGAATATCTTGCCATGTACACATTTTCATTCAAAAATATTCTTTGGTTAAGTGCTCACATTTTTGCCCATTTTTATTACATTGTCTTATTTATGAGAGTTTTGCAGATAACTTGGACTCCAGTCATTTGTTAGATATGTGTACACAAATATTTTCTCAAAGTATTGGCTTGATTTTGTATTTGGTATAGTCATTTGCAAAAAGCAAAAAAACTTTTAATGTGAAGGATGTTCAATATAGAATTATCATTCATGATTTTGATTTTTGTCCATCAAGGTCACTAATTTTCTTCTATTTTTTTTCTATCATAAGTATTCTCTTTGCATTTCGGTCTTTGACCACATTTAATTTGATTTTTGTATATGGCTGTAAGAAGGGACAAGGTTTATTTGTTTTCATTATCTTTGAAGTATTCCAGCATTATTTGTTGAAATTACTCTTTCTATTATATTACCTTGGCATTATGAATATGAGGGTCTATTCCTAGACTCTCTATTCTGTCCCAAAGATTCATATGTTTATTTTTATTCCAATACCATACTGTCTTGATTATCTTAGTTTTAGGGTAAGTCTTGGAATCAGACAGTAGAGGCCAACAACTTTAATATTTTTGAAACTATTTTGGCTTTCTTTGCTTTTCATTATAAATTTTCAAGTTAGATTGTCAACTTCTAAAAAAAATCTACGATTTTGATTGAGAGCACATGTAATGTACAGTTAAATTAGGGGGACTACTGACATCTTAATAATATTGAGTAACTGCATGAACAATGTATTTCTTCATATACTGAATTCCTAGTTTCTTTCATCAATGTTTTATTTATTTAAGCATACAAATCTTGTATATATTTTGTTTTATTAATCCCTAAGTATTTCATACTTTCATGTTATTAAAATATATGCCATTATCATTTTCCAACTCTTCCTGGTCATTATAGAGATATATAATCTATTTTTGTATTTTGCTCTTGTATTTTCTAACACTACTCAGCTCACTTATTTGTTGTACTACCTTTATTGTAGTTTCTTCGGGATTTTCTACATAGGAAAATATGTCCTAAATGAATAAAGACAGTTTCTTTCTTTACAATCTCTGTGCTTTTTATATTTTTTTCTTTTCTGGTCCTGATTAGGTCTGCCAATCAAATGTTGAAAAAAATCTCATAAGAGTAGATATCCTTTCTTTGTGGTCTTCATAGGGAAGGGAGTGTTGGGAAAGTACTTAATATTTCAGGATCAGTTTCCTAGTGGATGTTTTGTGTTCGATGGAGGACCGTAGATTCCTTCTATCTACACTCACCAGAAATTTCTTTTAAATCATGAATTAAAGTTTGACTAATGCTCTTTCTCCATGTATTGATGATCATTTTACTTCATTACAGTACTGTGATATAGTGCATTATATTGATTGGTTTTTAAACACTGGCACACTGGCACAAACTTCCATTTCTGAAAAATTTGGTCATAATATATTGTAATTTTTATACATTGCTGAATTCTATTTTCTATAATTTTTAAAATACTGTGTCTTTATTCATGAGGGATAATGGTCTATAGATAGATTTCTTATAATGCTTTTGACTGGTTTTGTATCAGGGTCCTTATAAATGCTGTCCTTATAAAATAAATTCAGACATGTTCCCTCTTATTTATGGGAAAAGTTTGTGTATAAAGTGTATTTGTTTGCTTAAATGTTGGGTAGAATTCAGTAACAAATTTATCTGGACCAGGAGTTTTCTTTACAGGATGATATTTAACAATGAACCCTATTTATATAATGGCTAAGATTATACAAAGTATCTACTTCTTCTTGAATAAGTTGTTAGTTTCAGCCCAAAGGAATTTTTCTGTTATTTACATTATCAAAATTTGTTGTTGTATAAAGTTGTTCAAGCTATTTACTTATTATAATTTTATTGTAAGATGTATGGTTCCCCCTTCATTCATGACATTGTTTTAATTTTATCTATTAATCTTGCTAGAGTTTTATCACTTTTATTAATTTTTTAGAAAGAATCAGCTTTTGGTTTTCTTGATTTTCTGTGTGTGTATGTCTTTGTGTGTGTTTCAGTATGTATTTTTTGTGTGGGCAGGAGTGTGTTTGTGTATATTTCACTGTTTTCTGCTCTTCATCATCACCTTTCTTCTTGCTTTGCATTACATTTGCTCTTTATTTCTATGTAAGGTAGACATTTGGGATAGCTCTAATTTTCTACTGTAAGAATATAATGCTGTGCATTTCCTTCCAAGCATTGCTTTCACTGCATCTTTCAAGTTTTTTGTGTTTCCCTTTTCATTCAATATAAATATTTGCTAATATCATCTGTAATTTTTTTGAATCCATGTACTGTGTATTTAAATTAAAGGAGATTTTCCAGGTATTTTTTCACTGTTGATTTATAGTCCAATTCTACTGGGGTCAGAAAATATACATTGTACATTTCAATAACCTAAGTAATATGATCCTTGTCAATGTCCAGGTTTACTTAAAATCAGCAGGTACCCTTGAATTGCTGGGTAGTCCGCTAAAAGCTAAAAAGGTAAAATTATTTCATTTTGTTGTTCATGTCCCATACATCCTTATTAATTTTTTGTCTATGTGCTCTGTCAGTTACAGAGAGAGGAGCACTCTGTACCTTATACTTATATTTCAGGTATAACTGTGGGTCAGTTTTTCCTTTCAGTTCTTTCAGTTACTACTTTATATAATTTGATGTCATTTGTTGGGCCTGTAAATGTTTAGGACAATTGGCATCTTAACAAAAGTGACCTTTTTCATCCATCCACATGATTTGTTTAAGTTTTCTTTATTTTCTTCCAGCATATTTTGCAAGCTTGCCTGCATTACAGAGAGCTTCTGCCTTCACAATCTTCTCGCCCATCCCCCAGTAGCAAATTGCAGTTGTGTACCATTCATGGATAACTCTGTTTAAGCCAAAAGAATATTCTCAGTTTCTTTGTCAGATCATAGTCTTAGGAAGTTCTGTGCACTTGGGAATGGTGGTGGTGGTTGGTGGGAGGAATGTCCCGGCATTCCTAATCCTTTCCAGTACATGACCACCATTCTGTGTTTTTCAAGCCTAGTGGATTGGGCAGGAATAAATTTCCTTTCTCTGCCCACATCTGTACCAACTCTCTTCTTTATATTGATACAAGGTCCCAGGAGCAAGAGATTTTTCTTTCTGGAACAATTACTGGAGGTCTTTGCAGAAAAGCACGTGTGTCTACAAGCTACCCTTGTATCTGGAAACCCAGTTGTTCTAAACTGATGTCGTAGCCCAAACTCAATTTTAGAAATTTATTTAAGTTTGAGATAATTTATTCTTCCCTCTAACTATGGCAGCCAATTTTTCCTTCCATAATTTGTCAAAGGTGAAATGGTTCATGTCTTGTCTTTCTTCACAGGATTATGTCATTTTTTGGAATTCAGTTCCCTTGATTGCCTTCAACTTTGATGGACTCAATAAAAGTTATGGTTTTGTAGACCATCCAACTTTTACTCATTTGTTAAAACTGAGTGAGTTTCTTTTTCAGCTTTCTACATCCCAGGCAGAGGAGAAGCTCTGCTAAGTCAATCTTGAAGAAAAATAACACTACTGGAGGACACAACAGCTGCCAAATTTAAAGACTTACAAATATAAGAGTGAGAGCTTGGCAAAAAGCAGGCAAATAGAACAAGGAGACAGGTTACAGAGCTAATTAAATGAATGCACACATTGATGTCACTGATTCATGAAGAATACATCAAATATCAAGAAAAGAGTGTAAAACATAGGGATGTCCAGCTGGCTCAATCAGTAGAGGATGTCACTTTTGATTTCAAGGTCATGAGTTCAAGCCCCACATTGGCCTTAAAGCTTACTTCAAACAAACAAACAAACAAACAAACAAACAAAGAATAAAAAGAATATAGAAATATAAAAGGTGGAAAGATAGTAATGATATGGTATGCAAATTGACTAAAAAGAGTTGATGTAGCTATATTACTATAGATACAACAGATTTTAGATAAAAGTTTGAGATATAAATGATTGTCTCATAAATAGACACATATAGTTACCAAAAATATAAAAATTGTGTATAACCCAGAAATGAAATATAGAAAAGAAAACAAATTACATAAATATATAAAAAAAACAAATCAACAATTATACTGGGAGATGTTTAATACATCTCTCAGTAACTTACAAAATAAAAAGGCCACGTGCATTAAGTATATACAAATATTGAAGACTGTAAATAACAAACATCTTAATAGATATGTACAGAGCACTATACTCTAGACTTATGCCACACACACATTTTTTAAAGCCTTCATGAAACATTTATAAATACCGTATACTGATTCATACCAAATCTCGATAAATTTCAAATACTGAAGTTACAGAAAATTTCCTGTGCCTACAGTGCAATTAATTAAAAAAATTAACAGCTAAAATATAACTAGAACATTCCTGTGTTTCTGTAAATTAATAAGTCCATTTATAAACAATTATTGGGCCAAAAGAAAATTACTAACATAGTAAGACAGTATTTGGGACTTCATTTTAACAACAATATGACACAATAAAAGTTGTGGAATGCCATTAAAAGAGTGTTTTGAAGGAAAAATCAAAGATTCCAATGCTTCTATTAGAATAACAAAGGAAAAAATTAAAAGCTAAAATAGAAAATAGAAAAAGGACAGCAAAAATAACAGAGAAATTAATGCAACATATAGAGTATGAACAAAACAAATTATTTCTGTTAAAAAATAATTACATATTTTTAAAAATCTGTCTTATAATTGATTACAAGAAAAGAAGGTAACAGTAATTTTCACGAGTGCCACAGGCAATGAAATGATATAATGAATATTATAGAAATTTTTATGCCAATAAACTTATAATCTATGCAAATGGAGAAATACCTTGAAAAATTATTAATATGGACTGAAAAATAATGACTTTCTCTTGTTACTAACTTCTCTATTTATTCTACCCACTGGCAAACTATTTCTCTAATTCTCTGCTCTCTGTTTGTGAGTTTGACCTTTTTTTTTCTTTTTTCTTTTTTTTTTTTTTTAAGATTTCACAAATATTTCATACCATGCAGTATTTGTCTTTCTCTGTCTGGCTTATTTCACTTAGCATAACGCCTTCCAAATTCATCCATGCAGTATCAAATGACACAATTTCCTTATTTTGTACAAATGAATAATACTCCACTGAGTAGATGTTTTAAATATATAAATGCAAATACATATACCACATTTTCTTTATCCATTCATCTGTCAATGAACAATGGACATTCAGTTTGTTTCTCTACCTTGGTTATTGTGAATAACACTGTAATAAACATAGGAATGCATATATCTCTTCAAGATCATTTTGTTTCCTTTGGAAATATACCAGGAAGTGTGATGTCTGGATCACATGATAGTTGTATTTTTAAATTCTTAACAAAATTTCATACTGTTTTCCATCGTGGCTGAACCAATTAACATTCCCATCAACAGTGCATATCTTCAACATAATTGTTATTTCTTGGTTTTTTGATAACAGACGCCCTAATAGGTATGAAGTGCTATCTCATTGTGGTTTTGATTTGCATTTCCCTAATGATGATTGATGCTGGGCAGCTTTTCATATGTATGCTGGCCATCTGTATGCCTTTGAAAAAATGACTTTTCATGTCCTTTGCCCAGTTTTAATTGAGCTGTTTGGTTTTGTGCAATTGAGCTGTATGAGTTCCTTACATATTTTGGATATTAATCCACTCTCAAATGCATGGATTACAAATATTTTCTCCCATTCCATAGGTTAATTTCTCATTTTTAAAATTGTTTTCTTTCCTGTACAAAAGCGTTGTAGTATAATATATTCCCAATAGTTTGTTTTTGCTTTTGTTACCTTTGCTTTTGCCATCAGATCCAAAAAAGTCATTGCCAAGACCTGTGCCAAAGTGGGAACAGCCTACATTTTCTTCTAGTAGTTTTATAGTTTCAAGTCTTTAGTCAATTTTGAGTTAATTTTGTCTATACTGTAAGTAGTGGTCCAATTTTATTCTTTTGCATTTAGTTATCCAGTTTTCCCAGCACCATTTATTGAAGAGACTGTCCTTTCCCCACTGACTATTCTTGGCTTCCCTGTCATAAATTAATTGACCATATATGTGTGGGTTTATTTCTGGGCTCCTCATTCAGTTCCATTTGATCTCTCTGTTTTTATGCCAAGAATAAAGTTTAAAAAAATGAATTTACCCAAGAGATTTTAAAGAATTTAATACATAGTTAAAATTTTTCAACAGTGAAAACAGGAGACACAGTTAAAAAAAAAAAAAGAGTGACACGAGTGACTTGCATTTAAATTATCACCCTGTGTGCTATGTTGAGAAGATATTGACATAAATGGGATGAGAAGCAGGAGAAAAGTTGAGATGGTATAGTATTAGTCTCAGTGCGATAACAAGAGCAAGGTTATGACAGTGGAGATAACAGATGTCAAACTTGGGAAATATTTTGGAGAGAAGGTTGACTGGATTTCCTGATATGTTGAGTGGGAAATGTGAGTGGAAGAGAGTTGCCATAGATAAATCCACAATTTGGAGGTTGACCAAATAAAAGGATAGCATTTCTATCATTTGAGATGGAGAATAATATAGAAGGAGGAGGCTTAGAAATAATATAAGAAATTCTTTGGCTTTGGGGTGCCTGGGTGGCCCAGTCAATTAAGCATCCGACTCTTAGTTTTGGCTCAGGTCATGATCTCATGGTTCATGAGTTTGAGGCCCACGTTGGGCTCTGTGCTGACAGCATGGAGCCTGCTTGAGGTTCGCTCTCTTTTCCTATCTCTGCCCCTCTTCCATGCTTTTCTCTCAAAATAAATAAATAAATAAATAAATAAATAAATAAATAAATAAATAAATAAATTTTTAAAAATTGGGTTAGAAGTGTCTACTAAACTTTAGGACAAAGGGAAATAGTTTAATCAAGACACAAAAGCACAGATCATAAGTGAGAGGACTGAGAAGACTATACTAAAATTAAAAATATCACACAGTAAAAATACAAGCCCTGAATAGAAAGTTATTTGCAACCACACAAAGGATTAATATTTCTAATAAGGACATTCTATGGATTTGATTCAAAACATTTGCTCTATACTTGTGGACCCATATGCAATTCATAAGTGTACCATTTCATTTTAAATTGGGGGGAAATTTCCTAGATATCTTTCTTTTGTATATTTCCAGTTTAATTTCATTCAATCAGACACAAAATAGGAATTTGGGAAGGTAAATATTACTAGCTTTAATTTTAGTCATGCACTTTCTCTGTAAAGGAGTCCAACTTTCTTACATCTATTGTTTCACTCTTATTTGTCTTCAATTATTTTTCAGTGAGTAACTGATTAATTCTCATACTGCTAACGTTAACGAGTGCTAGGTGCCAAATGAGTCAGTCTATTTAATTTATAGGTCTGCAAATTTCTTCTGTTACCAATGTTTTTAAAAAATGTGTATATTAAAATATATCTTACAAAATGTGGGGAATAAGCTTAGCAATTTCCTGGGCTTACACCAATGGCTTAACAAGACATAAAGAATTACAAATCCATAGGATGCTCCCACCTGAGTTTGGGTAAACAAGATAAGGCACCCCATAATAGAGAGGGGTGCAAAGGCACTCAATACATAGGTATATGAAATAAACAAGATTAGGTATTCAGGGCAAAAGTGTCCCCCAATTTAGTACTATAGCAAAAAGCTGCTTTCACAGGATAGACCAAGTTAGGTAAACAGGTAAATTGGGCTATAGACCCCTGCACTGCAGGTGAAGGAGCCCAGAGCGGAGATGATTAACAAAAGAAAAGGTGCCTTGTTAACCCTGAGGCTATTTCCCCTATCTGCCTTATACTCTAGTTTATCTAAGAAAAACAGACAAGGGGCCTGCTGTCTGCCATTAACAACCATCTACCCATCTGCCCAGTGCCAGAATTTTGTTTTATACTGACCCAAACCCCAAACACCATATGTCTTCAAAACCCCCTTTGCCCTCAAGTCCCCAAGTTAATGCTCCCAGTTTCTTTGTCTCTTTGTGCACACCCATCACATTTGTAAGCCTTCTGATCTTAATAAATACGGGGCAAAAACCCTTATTCAGGGCTCTTGTCTTTTCCCAGACATTAACCATCTCTCACATTTTAATCCTGCATCCCACTCTTTTGCTGGCCAAAAGAGAACTTTAGACTTAGAGTCTACGACAACAAAATAACACATATACAACAAATTATACAACAAATTTAAGGGATTTAAAGAGGAAGAGTGAACACAGAAGAAACTACCAAATTGTAAGAACTAGAACATTATCTGTTCCTTTGCATTGCTAAAAATGCCTCTCTTGAGCTTACTTATATGGAAAGAAGCATGAGATATCTAAGTAGCATCTTCCTAAAGAAGCATTAGTCTGGAAAGTTCTTGTACACACAGTTCTTGAAAAATTTAAATGATCATGTGAACAAGCCTGATCTAACTTTCTGGAAAATGAAACAATAACAACAACACATGGATAAGATCTCTGGTTCTTCACTAATCAACCTCAAAACTCATGAGCAATGTTGTTTCAGATTATCTCATTGGCCAGGTGACTACAGATACAAGAGTTAGCCAAGCAGAGATTAGATAAATTTGTTCATAGAGAAGAACCACATAACAATAACTATAAACAACAATAAGGTCACTAACTTTTAGAGTGGTTTGTTATAGAGCAAAAGTCAGCTTATGCAAAGGATCACCAGTAGCAAAGGACAGAGGTAGTAAGGTGACTTGAAGAGCTTTGAAGAAAGGTTAGACAGATCTCTGGCAACAAGGAAGGTTCCAGAAGAACAAACAAATAATCTCAAAAGAATCAACACTTCAGTGACTGCTGCCACAAGAAACCACCTTCTAGTTAACACTAAATGGGGAAGAAATGACAACAAACTGAAAGAGCTCAGCAAATTTGGTACAGTCAGTCAAGCAAGAGGAGCGGACATCTGCTTCTTACTACTACCATCTCCATTCCATCACCAAGAGATAGATGCAAGAAGGAACACCGTAATACCCACCACTCCTGAAGTTGGGAAGATACCTGTTGTGGAGCTAATCCTGTATCCCTTCCCAACCTGAGGTTCAGCGGCATAAAACTAGTAAGTTGACATCAGCCACTGTTAGTGTATTTACACCACTCAAATTGGCAGATGCTACAGATCAGAGCTGCTTTTACCTTAGAAGGTCAGTAAACATTTACCGCTACAAACACTTTACATATTGTAGATCTTCCTTGGATTCTTTAACTTTAACTATATTTACTGAGATAGTTATTGGGATTCTTTAACTCTATTTACTTGGAAATATCTTAATAAAAATCTCAAATAATAACACAAAAACTAGATAGTATCTTAGCCTCAAATTTGCCATTTATTTTAACCTTGACTGACACTTAACATGAAACCACACTCTGAGTTCATGAACTATGAACTCAGAGTGTGGTCAACTCTCATGAAAAAAATATGTATACTGAAGACTTTTATACTACAGATCTGTTAATTTCCTTGATACCTTAAAACTTGAGGCCAACTTTACCTGTGGGAACTGTTGGAATATATTTCTCTAAAAAATGTTTCTCAGAATGCATGTTTCTCAAAAGATCTTTCAGAAGAAGCAAGCATGTGTTAGGTCCAATGATTCTATTTCTGATGGATATATATTCTATCACTGAGAAAACAACACATAATAAATAGTATTACATTTTGGCATTTACAGCAGTCCCTCCATCTTTCATGTTTAAATATCACATACCAGTATGTAATCAACAAAACACCTCATTCTTATCCATGCTGTCAATTCTTAGGACAAACTAGCATCAACTGTACCATAAGAGTAATAACTATTATTATTAGTTAATATCATTAATCTTATTATTATTATATAATTATTTGAGTTCAGTTCTTTTTTATTATCTTATACTATCATTACCAAGCTAGCCAAACGTTTCTGAATTCAGGGGTAGAGTGGGAACTAGAAGATAATTATCACGTAATATCTATTTTCTATAATGGGTACAGTGATATTCATTTATAACTTAGGCAACAGACTGCTGTTATCAACTCTTATTACATTCCTGATCAAAGGGTGATTTTTCATCCTTTTTGTTACTTTACTACAAAGCTGCAATGAATACATGTCCAAAAACTCAGTGTATAAAGCTTCTCTCTGAAGGAAAAAATAAATGACAGCCTTCATCAGAAAGAGTCACTCCTGTGTTCTGCCTCCATATCAAATGGCTGTAATTTAATGCTTTCTGAAAGCTCACTTTAGACTTTTGTATTAGAGAGAGATAAAGAAGGAATCTAAAGTGGTGTTTGCAAATGAAAGCTTATTAAAAATATGAACTCTTGGGGCACCTGGGTTGGCTCAGTCAGTGAGCCTCCAAGCTCTTGATTTCAGCTTAGGTCATGACCCCAAGGTTGTGGAATCAAGCCCTGCCTTGGGCTCCATGCTCAACATGGAGACTGCTTAAGAATTACTCTCTCTCTCTGTCTCTCTGTCTCTCTCTCTCTCTCTCTCTCTTTTTCCCTCTGCCCCTCTTCACTGTTCACACTCTCACTCTCTAAATTAAAAATAATAATAATAGTAAAAAGGAAAAGCAAAAATATGAACTCCTATATCCTAGACATATAAAATCATAATCTTTTGGAAAACAACAAAAATCTATTTATCTGCAGTCTCATAAGAGATTTAGAAGAGATTCCAAGTTTGGAGACAACTTGTTCGTAGAAGCGCACCTTTCAACTCTAAAAATTCCACAGTTAAGTAAAAAGAAAACCAAATACCTGCATGATTTATTCTTTGATCCTTGTGAAATAATATCCCTAAAAGTATGATTTATATAAATAAAAGTATATAAATAAATATATTTATTTATTATTAAATACTATACAAATATATTTATATAAATAAATATATTTATGCCCTTGACACTTTAGAAAATACCTATTTCAAGAATGTTTTTCATATTTTTGCAAATCCACAGTCACATATGCTATTGCAGTTGACCCTTAAACAACATAGGTTTGAAATGAGGGTCCAATGACACGTGGATTATTTTCCAATAAATACAGTAGAGTACTATAAATGCATTTTCTCTTCCTTATGACTTCTTAACATTTTCTTTGCTCTTGCTTACAATCTTATAAGAATACAGTATATAATACTTACATAAAATATGTGTTAATTGACTGTTTATGTTACTGGTAAGATTTCTGGTCAACAGGTTATTAGTAGTGAAATTTGGGGGGAGTCAAAAGTTAGACACAAATTTTCAACTGTGCAGGGGATTGATATTCCAACCCTTTTGTTGTTTGAGGGTCAAGTGGAATTACGCTATCCCATGTCTCTTCATGGATTCCTTTTATAATTTAACAGCTAATATTAGTGTTTCACTACATAGCAAACACATGTCGCAAAAATAGACAAAATATAAACACATTCTACTTCAACAAAGAAAAACTCTGTCCAAAAGTAAGTGGCTTTAGAGGCCGAGTTCTACTACCATGATTGAGAAGAGAAAGACAAGGATATTCAGAGATAAGCTGTTTTGTAGGAAAGGAGTTTATGTGCATGTGCTCTTATAGTATCAGATGCTAAATATCCAGGGCTGGGCTGTGGTCTCATGTTAAAAGCATGGAAAAAACCCAACAGTGGGTTTCAATGAGCATGGAATAATTATAGGCAATAAAATGAGATGGCTGTAGAGAAACAAGCTACCTGAAAACACATTCTACTTTATACTGGTGCTTTATTCCGGTCCTACAGTAGGAATTTCAAAATTCAGGTTAATGGCTTTTGAAGTGAAGTTGTATTTATACACAACACAGTATGTAACATTTAGAAAATAAGTCATTAATGCGATTGGGATTTAGACAGAATATTTGATCTGTAAAAGGACAACAAACCAGATCTTTCAAGTAATCCGAGCAATGAAATAAACTAGTAATCATTGTTGAAGTAAGTTTGTCTGCCTTTAAAAAGCTGTGAATTGGTATGCGACATGATCAGCCACATGGCGAAACCATTGCACAGTGTCTCATACTGAAACCCGAGAACGAGAGAGATGATAAAAGAACCCTGTGTAAGCAAGAGCTATTGGCAATGTCAAAGTCCCAAAGAGAAATATCATATGTCCAAATGTATAAAGAACATCTCGTTAAAGTATAGTCAAATGACCTGCTTGCTAATATTTGATGAGACAAAATAACATTTTTCCAAATCAATCAAGCAAGCAATAGTAATTAGTCTTTCTTGTGAAAAATTTTCTACTTCCATTATTCCTCCAGTTTACTTTTAACAATGGCATGGATTTAAGTTTTCAATCTGTAATATATTACCTGAATCTTTTCCCACGTGGGATAAATTCATTCTGCCATATTTGTGTCTTATTTCCATCATCACCCAAACTATTCATTATGTCTCTGCAATATGACATTTAGTTGTACCAAATAAGTTCAACATGAAGGAAAGAGGATCCAATAGAGACCATATGATCTTCATCTTTTCCAGCTTTGGTGACATATAACGGACATATAACACTGTGTAACTTTAAGATATACAATAGGATGATTTGATATACACACACATTGCAAAATGATTATCTCAAAAACTTAGTTAGCACATCCATCACCTGCCACGAAAAAATGTTTTGGTGAGGTGAGAACATTCAAGATCTACTCTTTTGTCAAGTATAAAATATAATATTGTCAGGTCACCTGGGTGGCTCAGTCAGTTGAGCATCTGACTTTAGCTCAGGTCATGATCTCACAGTTCGTGTTTAAGCCCCACTTCAAGATTTGCTCTGACAGTGAGGAGCCTGCTTCAGAGTCTCTGTCTCCTTCTCTCTCTGCCTCTACCCATCTCATACCTCTACCCCACTCACCACCCCCCCCAACCCTAGAAACTCTCTGTTTCTATGAGCTTGGCTGTGTGTGTGTGTTTTAAGATCATACAGTATTTGTCTTTCTTGTCTGACTTATTTCATAACACAATGCCTTCAAGTTCCATCCATGTTTTCCCAAAAGAAGAAAATATTTTAATCACGTTAATGAAGAAAGATTTTTATTGATGAGGCACCAAAAAGCAAGGGCATTTTAAGAGTAAAATATTAACAAGTTTGATGTATGTATTTATAAACTGTAAAGAATACAAAGAAGTCTGTGAGAACAAAATAACAAGTAAATAAAAAATGAGCAAAGAATATGAAGGGCAATTCACTGGAAAAGAAACACAATAGGCCAACGCACATATGAAAGGAAGTTTCATCACGCTGGTAATCAGGGAACTGCAAATTAAACCTCTCATCACGATTAGTTTGGCATGAATAAATAAATGTAACAATATCAAAACTATGAAAACTTACATAAATCCAAGTCCGAGCATACCTGTGCAACAACAAAATTCTTAATTATTTTCATAGTAGCTAAATATGCCAATCAAGTAAGTGGAAGATTGCTTCCAAAGGTACTCCAAGAAAGGAATATAAATAAGAAGTTATAGAATGAGTTTAACAGAAATTATTTTATTCCTTAGGCTGTGATAAAATGGAGGCACAAATAAGAACTGTTTATAAGGGGATGCCTAGGTGTCTCTGTCAGTTAGGTGTCCGACTCTTGATTTCGGCTCAGGTCATGATTTCCTGGCATCAGGTTGGACTCCATGCTGACAGCGCAGAGCCTACTTGGAATTCTCTGTCTGCCCCTTGCTCTCTGCTCCTCTCCCACACCATGCGCACATGCATGTACTAGCGCTCTCTCTCTCTCTCTCTCTCTCTCTCTCTCTCAAAATAAATAAATACACTTAAAAAAGAAAAGAGTGGTTTATAAGACAACACTTTGATGTAGAAGTAGGTTTTTTTTGGGTTTGGTACAGCTCATCAAAAAGATCAAGGATCCAGCACTCTGCCTTTCTGCTCTACTATTTGCAATATACATGCGTTTTATTCTTAAATGTTGTCCTACATATGTCCTATATATGCCAATGCCCTAAAGATTACATCCACCATAGGGAAAAAAGACAATCAAAGGAATATAGCTGAAAGAGTGCCCCTCTTTAGACATACTCTTTTTATTCAGGAAGAAACATTTTCCCAGAAACCTTGTGACAGATCTGACAAAAGATTTACTGGGCAAAACCGAGTCCGGGCAGCTTGGCAAACAAATACAGGACAAATGTATTGGGGAAAATTACTTTATATATACCTCAGTCCCAGTGTCTTCTTTCTGTGGTACAAGGTAGGGAGCAAATAATCTATGGTGAGTATAACATAATGTATAAACATGTTGAATCACTATGTTGTACATCTGAAATTAATGTGACATTGTATATCATCTAAAGAAACTAATTTAGGGGTGCCTGCGTGGCTCAGTCGGTTAAGCATCCGACTTCAGCTCAGGTCACGATGTCGTGGTCCGTGAGTTGGAGCCCCGCATGGGGCTCTGGGCTGATGGCTCAGAGCCTGGAGCCTGTTTCCGATTCTGTGTCTCCCTCTCTCTCTGCTCCTCCCCCGTTCATGCTCTGTCTCTCTCTGTCTCAAAAATAAATAAACGTTAAAAAAAAATTAAAAAAAGAAACTAATTTAAAAAAATAACACATGTTGATTGCCCGAAATGATGAAATTAACCAGATCATTAAATAATATCATTTATTTTCCATGGTATTATTTTAGTAGTGAACATCTTTGAAATATTTTTAATAAAAGTTAATGTGATCATCCTAATGAATTTTAATCTTGCCTAGAATGTCCCCCACCCGAAAATCACAGTTTAATTTTTTTTTCTTATGTTTATTTATTTTTGAGAGAGTGAGATAGAGAGAAAACAGAGGAGGGAAGGGAGAGAAGCAGACACAGGATCTGAAGCAGGCTCCAGGCTCTGAGCTGTCAGCACAGAGCCCAATGTGGGGCTTCAACTCCCAAACCACGAGATCATGACCTGAGCTGAAGTCGGACACTTAACCGACTGAGCTACCCAGGCGCCCCCAAAAATCACAGTTTAAGTAAATTAATACCACATAACAAGACAATTATACATTTTTTTGATAGTAGAGAAATATACAAACGTTAAAACCTAAAATTCAATTTCTGATATATTTTTGCTTCCTAGATTCAGAAAATTACAAAAGCAACATGTGTATGAATGCTTCCACATCATCTTCAGTGAGATTAAACTGTATGCATTTCAATTAGACAGTTTAATTATATTTTGCATATCAGTATTCTTAAAACTAAATCTGAAGGAAAGATTAATAACTGAATTAAGAATAAGAACAGGAGGCCACATTATTAATTAATGAAGATATTTTAATAATTATGGTCACACATAAACAACAATACAAACAATGAGACAGTGATATAAATTACAGAACAGTGATCTTTGGATTATTATATAAAGTAATTAGCAATTTTATTTATTTATTAATTAATTTATTTATTTATTGAGTATAACTGTCATGCAATGTTACATTAGTTTCAGGTATACAACATAGTGATTCAACTTCTTTAAATATTGTTATACTCACTTCAAGTGTAGGTGCCATCTGCGACTCTAGGCTGCTATTGGTAACAATGTATTAACAGTGCTATTAATAACGCGGACTATATCGCTTATACCTAAAAGGCGAATTTCCCTGATTTGTTCACTTTTTACCTGGAAGCCTGTACCACTTCCCTGCACCCTTTGGCTCCTCCCCACAAGCCCATCCGTTTGACAACCATCAACTCGTTCTCTGTATTTATAGGTCTGACTCTGCTTTTTCCTTTATTTGTTTCTTAGATTCCATATGTAAGTGAAGTCATATAGTATTTGTCTTTCAGCCTGACTCATTTACTTAGCATAATAACCTCTAGGTCTTCCCATGTTGTTATGAATGGCATGAGCGCATCTGTTCTTATGGCTGAGGAATATTCTATCACACACACACACACACACACACACACACACACACACACACAATATCTTCTTTATCTATTTGCCTGTCAATGGTCACTTAGGGTGCTTCCATATCTTCACTACTGTAAAAATGTTGCATTAAACCAAGAGGTACATTTATCTTTTCAAATTAGCATTTTTGTTTTTCTTTAAAAAGATTTTGTCACAAAGATTTTGTCATAAAGGAGTTGGAGTGCCTTTGGAGAGTTTGATCAGAGTAATGACATTATTTAATTTTTTTTTAATACTCAATAATGGAACACTGGATCATACTGTGTTTCTCTTTTTAATATGTTGAGGAACCTTAATACTGTTTTCCACAATTTCCACTCCTACAAACAGTGGACAAAGGTTCCTTTTTCTCCGCTTCTTCGCCAACACTTGTTATTTCTTATATTTTAGATTTTGGCTAGTCTGACAGGTTTAAGGTGATATCTCACTGTGGTTTTGATTTCCATTTCTCTGATAATGAGTGATATTGAGGATCTTTTCATGTATCTATTGGCCAGCTGTAGGTCTTCCGTGGGAAAAAAATCTATTCAGGTCCCATAATCATTTTTAATCAGATTATTATTATTATTCTTTTAGTATGGAATGTAAATACATCATTAGAGTCCAGCATCATCCTGATATTAAACTAAGACAAAGACATCACAAAAAAAGAAAACTATAGGTCAATATCCCTGAAGAAAAATTCTCAAAAATTATTAGAAAACTGCATTCAATATAAATTAAAAAGGATCATTCACCACAATCAAATGGGATTTATTCCATGAATGCAACCATGGCTCACTATTCGCAAATCAATGTGACATACCATATCAACACATCTAAAGATAAAAATCATAGGACCATGTCAATAAATGCAAAGTATGCATTTGATCAAAAAATCTGTTTATGATAAAAAGTCTCAGCAAAGTGGATTTAGAGGGAGCATACCTCAACAAAATAAAGGCCACATATGAGAGAAAGCCCCACAGCTAACATCATACTGAATGGTGAAAAACAGAGATTTCCCTCTAAGATTAGGAACAAGACAAGGATGTCCACTCTTGCTACTCTTATTCAACATGGTCCTGGAAGTCCTAGCCAGAGCAATCAGACAAGAAAAATAAATAAAAGGCATCTAAATACTGGTAAAGAAGAAATTAAACTGTCACTATTTGCAGACAAGATACTATACATAGAAAACCCTAAGTATTCCACCAAAAAAACAAAACAAAACAAAACAAAACAATTAGAAGCAATTTTCTTCCTATTTTTTTTTTCTTTTTTAACTTTAAAGACCAATCAGGGCACTTACTAGTGATTTCTGAGTTAGTTTTGAAAGACCTCTGTACTTAATTATCTCCAAACTACAAAGAAGACAATTCAGAGCAAGACTTTATAAAAATGTGAGACTCCCACTACCAGAGAGAATATTTATTATGAAATTAATCTATATATTTGGTTAATTTTAATACTAAAGTTGCATGCTTTAGGGTTCACTTGGAGTTCTCTACACAAAATCAACTTGCCCCTTCAACTGCATTTTTTTTTAACGTTTATTTATTTATTTTTGAGACAGAGAGAAACAGAGCATGAGCAGGGAAGGGGCAGAGAGAGAGGGAGACACAGAATCAGAAGCAGGCTCCAGGCTCTGAGCCATCAGCACAGAGCCCAATGCGGGGCTCGAACTCACAGACTGTGAGATCATGACCTGAGCCGAAGGTGGACGCTCAACCGACTGAGCCACCCAGGCACCCCCACAATTAATTCTTTAATGTAAGGAACTAGTGAGAATTAGAAGAGTATACAAAATTCTTGTAAATGGCTTTTACTCATTAACTATACACATAATAGCATGCATGGATGCATGTACGTAGCAGAATCTTCCACATATATTCATTGATTAGATTTATCAATAATTCCACAGCTTCCCATGTTTCAATAAAGAGAAACAGGATCAATTAGGATTGTATTATGACTTCTGTGGGTCATAGGCAATTTTGCCTTCCTTTGCCCCTTCTGCATGAAAACACACACAAAAATATTCAAAGTTCTGTTTTGTAAGTACATGAATATAAACATGAATATATTAATATTATATTCAATATGTATTATTTGACCTAAGAGCTCATTCTTTTCTTGTGATTTTAAACTAAGTCAAAGCATTTTTGTGGGTCCCTAAAAGTAATGAGCTCCCCAGCACTGTAGTTAAAGGAAAAGTTGGCCCCCAGTTCAATAGGAAAAGCTTTTTTTTTTTTTCTAATTTTTATTTATTTATTTTTTTTCAACGTTTATTTATTTTTGGGACAGAGAGAGACAGAGCATGAACGGGGGGGGGGGGGCAGAGAGAGAGGGAGACACAGAATCGGAAACAGGCTCCAGGCTCTGAGCCATCAGCCCAGAGCCCGACGCGGGGCTCGAACTCCCGGACCGCGAGATTGTGACCTGGCTGAAGTCGGACGCTTAACCGACTGCGCCACCCAGGCGCCCCTTTTTTTTCTAATTTTTAATGTTTATTTTCGAGAGAGAGAGAGAGAGACAAAGCACGAGCAGGGGAGGAGAGAGAGGGAGACACAGAATCCGAAGCAGGCTCCAGGCTCTGAGCTGTCAGCACAGAGCCCCACGCGGGGCCTGAACTCACAAACCCTGAGATCATGACCTGAGCCGAAGTCAGAAGCTCAACCGACTGAGCCACCCAGTTGCCCCCAAAAACTTTTTCTTTGAAATAATTTCTATTTTAATAGAAAAAAAAATTGAAACTGGAGGCTACTTAGAAGTTATACCAAAATTTGATTTTAACAAAAATATCTGTCTTCAAAGTACCTCCCTCCCTAGAAGTAATAAGAAGTGGTAAAATGGAGTGAATTGAAATCCACTTATTTCCTGTATGACATATGAGGGCAGGAGAAAAAAAAGAAAACTGGAAGCATAAGTGTGACATAGAAAACCAGAAATTGCTACGGATTTAAAGAGTCATCAGGGAAATATCTGAATTTCTAATAATAAATAATCTCAGGAGTTACCTCAAAAAAAATTTGCTGTGGTTGGCCAATGGAAAATGAGAAATCTTGTGATTTCCTAAAAAAAATATAGATTTTATATTCCAGTGGAGAAGGATTTTATATAGACTAGGAAGATTCTACCTTTAGTAAGAATTGAATAGAAAAAGGCAGATAGAGGCAAATTCTCACTGTTAGGGAAAAAATATATGGCTTAAGTCATAAATTTAAAAATACCAAACAATATATGGCTTCAGAAAATGAATTAAAAGATAAATAAAATGAAGACTAAAGTGATAATATAGAATTATTTCCAGGCAATGAAAATACCCATATGATTTCTCACAGTTTTGCTAATTACAATATTTAAATATATATATATATATATATATGTATGTATATATATATATGTATGTATATATATATATATTTAAATATGACCTACCCTAATTGAATGTCAGAAAAATGACTGAAGTGTTCTATGAAAACAAAACTAGCATAACGAAGTTACAATGTACATTTATGTGGTTCCCATTTGCTCTCATCCTGAGTGCCCAGAAATATTTTTCAGGCAGACTATCATATCCTTAAAATTTTGTTTTTTAAAATGATGTTTTCTATGATATCTCAGAGTCCACAAGACTGCATGAAAAAGTAATTGGTGCTAAATAAAATACATACCAAATGGATAAAAGGTTGAGATTATTCACCAACCTAACTTGTTCACACTTGTGCTAATACACAGACTTGGTTTATTTACCAAAACGAGCGCTAACAGTTACTATGCTAACCACACGTTTTGTGGAGATACAGTATTTATGGTAGAAGCTATTAAGAAATCATTATGAAGGGTGCTTTACAGAATATAAGTGAACCAAAAGGAACTGGCAAATGTATACTGGCCACAACTACAATCTGAAAAACCAAGAATGGACTCAACTGTATTCTTTCTGACTGAGGAGAACTTTGGGGCGGCAAAGGGAATCTAACTAATTATTTTTAATGTCTATTTATTTATTTTGGGGGGGGGGCAGAGAGAGAAGGAGAAAGAGAATCCTAAGAAGGTTCCACGCTGTCAGCATGGTGCCTGATGCAGAACTTGAACTCACTAACCATGAGATCCTGATCTGAGCCAACATCAAGAGTCCCACACTTAACCGAGTCACCCAGGAGCCCCCAGACTAATTATGTTTAATACTACATTTCAAGTGAGAAATTAAAGAACTTAAAGTAAGTATGTGTGTATATGAGTATGTGTCTCTATTTGCTTATGGAGATACATGCATTGATAGATGGATGGACAGATAAATATAAATTGATATGATAACACTGACTGAATTTATAAGGAACCAATTATATCCCTATTTGAGGTTTCAAAATTGCTGTAATGGTCAGCAACTTAAAAATACAGATTTGTAGATTATCTCCTGAGAAAATGAATGACATATACCAGGTATTGTGTGTATTATCCTGTAAAATCCTATCTGTTTATGAATTATTTGACATCACGTCTTAAAATAATATTTGCAAAATTAGCTTGAATGGGTTTGGAGAAGAACAATTATGTAGACTGACAAAGGGCTCTAAATTTATAAAGAGAGGGTAATCACACCTGTCATTGAATTGGGATGTGGTGAGTGTCGAGAGAATGTCTAGAAGGGCTGGCTTAAGTTGTAATGTTCTTTAGTATTAAATTAATGAGGTAAAAAGGGAAGCAAACTGCACATTTGTGGGAGGTGTGAACGATAATAAACTGGCAGGTGTACTAAAGAGGAGAATAAACAGAGAAATAAATCGAACCACACAGACTATGAATATAGTAATAAACAGAAGAAAATGAAATTCAACTCAGAAAAATGCAACTATGTCAGACAAATAATCACCTCCAATAGCAAGATCATAGGACTTTTAAAAAGAGCGTAAGTTAAAATTCAATAGCGTTAGAGGAAGATAAGAAACAGAGAAGGGAACTGTGTATTTGTGTGTGCATTTAGATATTATTTTACATAAGAATAACCAATATAGTTCCATCAGCTTCTATTCTAGAGCATTCTAGAGCCACAATAGGCCATTGATAACCAGTGCCTCTTGGCAAATATATTTTTTTTTCAACGTTTTTTATTTATTTTTGGGACAGAGAGAGACAGAACATGAACGGGGGAGGGGCAGAGAGAGAGGGAGACACAGAATCGGAAACAGGCTCCAGGCTCTGAGCCATCAGCCCAGAGCCTGACGCGGGGCTCGAACTCACAGACTGCGAGATTGTGACCTGGCTGAAGTCGGACGCTTAACCGACTGTGCCACCCAGACGCCCCTCTTGGCAATTATATTAATAAGAATTAGAGTCTTAGGACCTAGAGTCTACTACAGAGTGTGGATAAATACAGAAAGAGGTAGACCTGCTATTTTTACTACTCAATAACCATGTTTTTCATCTGTCCCCAAGAGTTACATCCCCACACTTTTTATGCTCAAATGTAACCAAAGTATGTAAATGTTCTACATACCAATGTACTCATAACTGAAGTCCAGTTTGAATGAAAACACCTCCAGTCTTTTACACTTTCTTGTCATTTGTCTCAGAATTCTTCCCCCCCCCCCTCATATTCTGTATTTTACAGATTATTTCCCAGCTGACTGGAAAATAGATACAAAGTGAAGAAGTGAAATCCATAGAATATTCCCAAACGGTCTTTTAATCAGTAATAAATTTCCCTCCAAACTGTTATACGTAGATTAATGTTAAAAGGTAAGTGATTTAATTACAAACTCTCTCTTTTCAAAAGGTAGGTAATGACATCATGAAGCGATCCTATCCTTGCTTTTTAATTACTCTTGTCCATATCTCAGAGATTTTTTCAGAACTCTGGGGTTTTAACGTCTCAAGGATTTCACAGGTATTTGTACACACAGCCTTCTGACTCACTAATTCAAAATTCCTCAAGTTGTTTCATGAAATACCCAACTTATATACATATATATACATGTATTTTTTAAATAGTTCTGTGATCCAACTGTTTAGAGAAATCTTGTGCTTATAACTTTGGAGAAGAGATTAAACTGATGTATTTACTACACGATTTATCAGAACCTTTTTTACTGTGATGAGGATGTTTATGGCATTGATTCTGGTGATAGTTTTACGGGCGTGTATCTCCAAACTCATCAAGTTGTATACATTAAATACAGCTTTTTGCAAGTCAACTTCACCTCAATCAAATAGTTTAAATAATTAAATTATTGGGGTACCTAGGTGGCTAAGCTGGTTGAAGGTCCAACTTCAGCTGAGGTCATGATCTCACGGTTCATGAGTGCTAGCCCCGCATTGGGCTATGTGCTAACAACTCACAGCCTGGAACCTGCTTCGGATTCTGGGTCTCCCTCTCTCTGCCCTCCCCCACTCATGCTTTTTCTCTGCCATTCAAAAATCAATAAGCATTAAACATTTTTTAATAAAAAAGATTTAATTATTGATCTCACTTTTTCCCGTACTAGGCCCAAAGTTTATTGATAAACTTTTGTTAATTTTTTTCATGTTTATTTATTTTTGAGAGAGAGAGAGAAATAGAGTACAAGCAAGCAAAGGCAGAAAGAGAGGGAGACACAGAATCCGAAGCAGGCTCCAGGCTCTGAGCTGTCAGCACAGAGCACAATGCAGGGCTCAAGCCCACGAATCTTGAGATCATGACCTCAGCTGAAATCGGACACTTAACTGACTGAGCCACCCAGGCGCCCCTGGTAAACTATTTTTTAATTAAAAAAAAAAAGATATGAACAAAAGAATACACAAATCATAGGTATATGACTTAATGGATTTTCACAAAATGGAAGAACTTAGAACCAGATCAAGAAACAAAATATTGAGAAGTTCTTCTTATGATCGTTTTCATTCATGACCCTCCCCACTATCCTGACGTGTAATGCCACGGATTATTTCTGCCAATCTGGACTTACTTTTGTGGTTGCTTTATTTATAAACTTATTTTAAATTAAACTATTTATTTTGCCATAGTTGTAAATTCACATGCAGTCTTAAGAAATAGTATATACAGATTACATGCACCCTTCTCCCAGTTTTCCCCAATGGTAAAATTGCGCACAATTGTAATTAACATATCACAACTGGAAAACTGACATTAATACAGTTCAACAAACTTACTCAGATCTCACATTTTGCATATTCATATGTGCACGTATTGTGTTCTCTGAAATTTTGTCACATGTCTATATTCATGTAACTATAAGTATAGCCAAGATATAGGTACATGTAAGTATAGCCAAGCTCCAAGAACAGTTGTAATGTTACAAGGATCCCTCATGCTTTGCTATCGCTTGCGTAGACACATCCACTTCCTATAGCATTCTCTCCCATCCTCCCTCTCCTTCACCCTTATCCCTAACCCTGGGAACCGGGAGTCCATTTTCTATCTCCATTATTTTGTCTCTTCAAGAACTTACACAAATGTAATTGCATGGCATATAGCTTTTGAGATTCGCTTATTTCACTTAGCGTAATTTCCTGAGATCCATCCAAGCTATAGCATATTTCAATAGTTTGTTCCTTTTAATTACTAAGTAGTACTCCATGTTATAGATGTACCACAGTTGTTTAAAAATTCACCCAGTGGGAAAAATAAATCACCCACTCAAGGACATTTGAGCTGTTTCCAGGGTTCTGTTACGGTAAACAGAGGTACTCTGAACATTCATGCACATGGTTTGTGTGAACATAATTTCTCAATTTCCTGGGATCACTGAGCAGGAAAGCAACTGCCAGATCACATGCAGGTGTATGCTTAGTTTTGTTCTGTTTTTTCACACACTGCCCAGCTCATTTCCAGAGTGTCTGTGCCGTTTTATATTCCCACCGATGTAAGAGTGATTTGGTTTCTCCACACCCTTGCTAGCATGTAGTGTTCTCACTCCTTTTTATTTTATCCATTCTGATAGGGGTTTAATGGCACCGACCGTGGTTTTAACTTTCATTTTCTTAAGATGACTAATAATGTCGAACAATTTCATGTGCTTACTTGCCATCTGCATATCTTCGTTAGTGAAATGTCTGTGTAGTGTTATTTCCCACTTAAATAGATTACATATTTTTGTTTTCAGAGTTCATTATATAACCTACCTACATTTTTTTTGTCAGATAAGCATTTTGCAAATATTTTTTCCGAGTAGACAGTGAATTTTCCCATATTCTTTACAAGAACTTTCACAGAACAAAAGTTCTTATTTTATAGTATTTGTATGAAATCCAGCTTATAAATTTTTCCATGTATGGGTCATGATTTTGGTGTCAACTCTAAGAACCCTTTGGCCAGCCATACTTCTTGTCTAAAACAAACAAACAAACAAACAAAAAATTCTGGTATTTTAATAGGAATTTCATGAAACCTACAGATCAGTTAGGGGAGAATTAACATCGTCACTTTTTTGATTTTTTTCAAAAATCAAATCTTCATTTATTTAGTTCTTTTTAAAAAGTTATTTCATTAGCATTTTGTAATTGTCATATAGATACCATACATGTTAGTATGGTACAAGCTTTGCACCTAAGTATGTTATTTTTCGTTATACTGTGTTTTCCTCGATACTGCAAAAGAGTTCCACATTTTCCCATCTTACCCAGCACTTGGTACTGACTGTTTGTCTTTTCAATGTTAGCCCTTCTGTTATGTTAGTGGTATAATACTGTAACTTAAATATTCCCTGGTCATTCATGATGTTATTATTTTCTTATGTTTCGCCTCTTCTACAAAGTGCCTACACAATTCTTTTGCCTATTTTTCTATAGACTCTTCTGTGTTACTGATAGGGAATAATGAATACACATACACACAGTTATATATGTATATACACACACATATATATACACATTTATGCTAGATATGCTTTTTGTCAAATCTATATATTTCATATATCGTCTCTCCATATACTTTTCTTATACTGTAAGTAGTGCTCCCAGATGAACAATTCCTTAGTTAAAATAAAGTCCAATTTGTAAATGCTTACCGAATAAAGCTTTTTTTGTGTGAATTTAAGAATTCTTTGCCTACTTCAAGGTTAATGCTCTTCTAATTTTTTTCCTATGTGCTACATACATATTTTTAAAGTTTATTTATTTATTTTGAGAAATAGAGAGTGGGGGGGAGCACAAGTGGGTGAGGGGCAAAGAGCAAAGGGGAGAGAGAAAACCCCAAGCAGGCTCTGTAGTCAGGTTGGAGCCCAGATGTGGAACTTGAACTCACAAACCATGAGATCATGACCTGAGCCAAAACCAAGAGTCAAGTGCTTAACTGACTGAGCCACCCAGGCACCCTGTGTGCTTTATATTTTTTACCCCATACCTCTTTATTAAAGAAACATTTTCTCATGCAGATAGAGAAATGTCACTGTAAATTTAAGAGTTAAGTGCCAGAGTTCTTTTCATGGAATATATATTCATCATGGCTGTGTTAACCTTTCCTAACAGACAAGATTTGTGGGTTTCCCTCTTCTTTCAATTAGTATTGTTTCAGATGACTATACTATTCCAATATTTCTCTTAGTGGTAAGACAATAACTGCACACTGAGTAATCTCAAAGCTTCAGGGAATAATATCAACTGAATATCTTAAATCAGAATTCTGGTTCAGTTAAGACTACACTCTGGACTCTATAGTATTAAGAAAAAACAATGTGATTTTTCCTTTCTGTCATTTTGGCATAAATATACACCACATTATGATGAATGAAAGCGGCTATGAAAATATATATTGTGCTCAAACCTGTAAGACAGAATTTGGTATATTCTATAGAAGCTCTTTTCCTCCAGCTGTTGGGGCCTACATAATGAAACCAAAACCAATTATAATATAGTTCAATGCCAGTAAGAATACTTTTTCTTAGAAATGAAACTAATTTAGAGAGGTATATGGGAAATGGAAGACCTTTTGATCTACAAAAAAAAAAAAAAAAAAAAAAAAAAAAAAAAAAAAACGGCAGCCAAACCCAACAAAGGCATATATTTGGAATTAAAAGGAAGATACACAAAGTGCATGAGTGTTATATATTGAGTGTATATATTATTTGTTAAAAAAAATCAGGGAATGAATCTAAACACCTGATCTTAAAACACGTATTACTTCACAGTATCTTATTAAAGCAATTTTTTTATTTCACAAATGTAAGGTTGGCAAGGTTTGAGGGTGAAGTAATTTTTAGAATATTTTTAAAAAATATTTTTCATACCTGCATTCTCCAAAAGTAATAAAACATGAGCTTAAAGCATTAAAAAGAAATTTTAGAACTTAATTTAGTACTCATAACAAATATGAAATCAATAAGGCAAAACACATAATTTCTCTGATATACAAGTTAATGTATTTGAAATAAATGCTAATGACAGTTTCAGCCGATATTGGGCCTTGAATCATAGATAATTAGCCTCGGACGAACAGAAACAATATTTAGATGCTACTGCATGGTGTATATTTGCTCTATGCATCTACTACTTGTTGACGTTACTAGTTCTTATCTTGACTAGCTATACACTAAATGGGATCTGTTCCTATATTTTTATAAGATTATTTGTTATCTGTGCAAATAAAACTGTGCAATATTAAAGCATTCAAATGAATGGAAATAAATGTAAGATTCTACATGGTTTTTATTGAGACCTACATACTTACCTGAACTTGCTCTTGCTAAGAGTAAGGTGATCTGTCTCCTGTTTGTAGGACGCCAATGATTATGTTTTTAATACAGAATATCTGTTAGTTTCAAACACAACTGTTTCCCTGGTTATTGTTACAGGGAAAGCGTTGATAATACGTCACTTTTTTTACAAGTAGTTCACATCAAACATACGACATGTGTTATACGGCTCCTTGGGATGGATAGATCACTAGAAGATTTAGAATAAAAGCTTAAAATACATGGCATGAAGCTTAGGTAAACCATTAAATTCTTTATCAAATTAGAGGATAAGGAAAGCAAAGTAAAATTGTTAGACACAGGGGCATTATTTTAATTCTAGCCTTCTTCCACACACACTTATGCAAAACATTCATCCTTCCCATGCCCACACGCCATCACCAACACTGGCATTCACAACTATCTTTAAAAGTAACCAGAGAAGTATGTTGCCCTAAACGTTTCAGGTACCTTACACACATTGCAAAGAATATACCCTTTTCTTAAATGCCCCAACTGTAGAAACAAATGGTAAGACTTAAACCTACTGTTGGAGAGAATGCTTTGCTGAAAAATCAAAGCTTAGGATGACCTAATTGCTTAGAAAATCATTGTAAAAGTTGCATAAACCATCCATATCGATCACTTTCATAGAGTGCTTCTGAGACAAGGAGCATTTCCTATCCCTTGTTTATCCCACTTAATAAAATATTTGACACCCTCACCTTTTTTCTCCCTCCCTTTCTATTGTCTAAATACTTTCACCAATATTTATTTAAAAATATATTCCAAATTGCTGAGAATCTTACCTCACTAATCCAGCCTCTATCAAAATTGCTATTTCATACGAGAAAAGATTGCACTTGGGAATGTACAGTGATTTTATTTTGAATACACTACTGGAGGACAAACAAATGTTTGGAAACAATACTAGAAAAGTCTGACATTGGATTTATTTTTTGCTTGTTCCAAAGCCACATTTTAGTGAACACTTTAAAAACAAAGACTGCATTTGCTTGAGCAGACTTTTATTATTTATGCCCTTGGAGTATAGTTTACTTTTGTAGGACAGACAGATGATGTTTCCACTCTATTTTATTAATTTAGGGGGAAAAAAACTAATTCTTTCATCTTTGAAAGCTAAAAACTTACGTCAACTGGCATATTATTTACACAGATGGTTTAAAAGGTATTTCCAGTTTCTTTCTAAGAAAACTGTTTACCTGTTCCCTTGAATTATTGAGGAAAGTTTCAATTATTCCTTTGTATCACTCCTTGCCAAATCTTTATTTATTTATGGCATAAATAAAATGACGACGTACTTATTTAATGTTAGCTGCAAGACTTTTTCCAGGCACTGAATAAATGCTGAATGATTTTATAGAATAAGTATATGCAACTTAAATGAGTCAAATTACAAAACTACTTTCTGTAGAATGTATGGGTTGTATTAGGAGAAACATACACGTAACAAAACAAGTGGAAGTTACCTTAGATATATGAGTTTTGAGTTGAGACATAATAAACACAGAAATATATTTAGGATAATTTGGCAGCAAAGAGTTCCTTGAGAAACTGGGATCTGATCAGGTTTTTGAAAATCTTACACAGAGTAGCGTCGAGGTGTTGAGGCAGTGGGAGGACAGAGGACTCTCTGCCAGATTCGCTCTGAGGAAGAAGTGAGTAACTCACACTGGAAATGCTGAAGAGGGTTTCACTGAACTGACACCTCTTCATCATCATCTGCAACTACCAGACACCAAGAACTTTCAGAAAACTGTGTGAGTTGGTGGGACATTGCGAGTTGGTGGGACAACCAACTTGGCTGTGAGTTGGTGGGACATTTTTGGGACAGGGTACACTGCCGTAGCAACATGAAAGTGAAATTAGCCCAACTACCACTCCATGCCTCCCACCTTCCTTTATCACTTCATCCACAACAAAACTCCACGCTAGGGTGTCCTGACATCCAAGGTTATAATACAGACTACGCCCGAGGACCTTGTAAAATGGACATAGTGGTATTTCACAACATCACTATTGTTTAATTGATCAGTCCTGGCTACCCAGCACTGTGCCAAGTGCTTTCTATTTATTAGCTATTTACTTAAATGGCATAATAACTCTGTAAGTTAAATACCAGGCAATAAACCTGAGATTTAAACTTAGGTCTACTTTCACATTTTAAACTATTATTCTCAGTTCTCAGATCCAGAAGCAAATGGTATTCATTGAGAAGAGGTAATTTAATACATGCCCTTTGGTATTTGTATATAAGATGTTATAAATATGTAATATATAAATACATAAAATAATACAATGGTATACACACACAACAACAACAAAGTACACAACATAAATTTCTATTGTCGAGAGTTTAGCTAAGCTGTCTTGGCATCCATTTTGTTTGGCCGGCCAGTGTGCAGTGACCTTATACTGACACTAGCCCCTTCATGTAAGCATATGCCCCAGATAACAGCCTGCAGAGTCACAAGGCAACACAAATTCTTGATATGACTTCTCCAACAACCCTCATGATCAAAACAGTCTCCCCTGTCTCACAGGGCATTTTGCTATGTGCCTTTTAGGTAAAACAACCATGTGGCTTGCCAAAACCCGGCTTGTTAAGTTTGAATTGACCAATATGGCATTAGTCTGGGAACCCCAAAGCATGCTACACATGGGCTCTAATAAAAAAGTATGTGCCCCCAGATTTTGCCCTGCTGTCTGCATTGTGTCTTGACCTCGCTATGTGGCCTCTCAAAGTGCCTCAGGTTTTTCCTCTGGAACCTATGAATAATAAACTTCTCTATTTCAAGTCCTCTTGAGATCCACTGTGGAGCCAAGGCTCACCATCTTGCAGCCTGTGCTTCACCTAGTAGGTATTAATTTGACAAATTCATAACATATATAAAATCCACTAAACTTCTATAAAACACTATTCACTCACTGTGCAACCTGTCAGATTAGTACAAATGTAAATAATATAAGGAGCAAATGCTAAAGGATGTGACAAAGAAAAATCGCAAAAGTGCTAAGGTCAGATCTTTAATCTTCTGCTTCTTCTATAACAACCTGATATAATGAAACAGACGAAAACCACGGCGTACCAAGCAAGTTCAAATTCTGATTTCAATGCTCAGTTGCTAGCTGACTCTGGCAACTTAGCTTCTGTTATCTTTACTTTCCACATGTATTTCATTTGCTTAATACAAACTATCGTAAATTTTGAGGACTGGGCCTATTCTAAATACAAGGATTAACAAAGAGTAGCTGCCCCATAAATAACAGGAAGTACAATTTTTAAAATATTTCCACTTCCTCAAGAAAAATGAAACTACTTCCCCCCCAAAGTTTTGAAACTGAAAACAGAGGCACCTTGGGAACAAACTGGAATAAAATATGAAATATGAAGATGGTAGGACAGAAATATTTACATATAAACTAAAATCAATCACGTAATCAAAATGCAAAAAGGTTAAGTGGGAAAAATGGTGTTTTAATTTTTAAATAAGAACCAGGATTAGAATCAGAATGTTAAAGCTATCATTTATAATGTAAATGTGAATAAATTAAAACAACGTTGCTTACAATGTAAACAAAGAAAATGAACTTGAGAGATAATGTTTGAAAAGTAATAAAGCAGAATTGAGAGATGATTTGCAGAAAAGAAAATTACAGTGAAACGTTTCCAGTGTTACATAAAAATGGAAAGCATGGCTGCTCTTAAGAAGAAAAATAAAGAGAAAGACTTACCCAAAGCAACCCCAATGTTTATATTTCTTACTTGGCAAAAGTTGCCATATTGCTATATTAAATGGGAAGAAAAATAAAAGGCTGGGTTTAATTTCTTATGAATAAAAGATAATATGTGTGTTACTGACTCCCAAACTTCCTGACCCCAAAAAGGCATTTAACTTCCTACTTTGAATTTTGATATCTTTATGATTTTAACCTAGTCCAAGATAAACATTATTATGACTTTAAAACGTTGAAGCCCTTTGAAAGCACTAACCAGTTTCTTACCATGTCAACTCCACTGACCACCTCTATAGCATAATGGTTGTATTTTTTACTTTGATTTAAAATTAAATTAATTCCCTGTTAATAAAACTGAATGTCCTTGCTCTATTTTCCCAAGGATGATTTTTAAAGTTGTACTTTAACTACACCCATCATGTTTTTACTGCTTGAGCCCAGACCCATTGAATTCCTCTTTCCACATAGTTTCATCTCATATGGAGATTATGGGTTCCTGTTTTCTCAGCTTGATGTTGGCTCACGGTCACTATTTTTCCATCATTGACTCGTCCAATCTACTTTTAAAGCATTAGTATATTTCCCCAGGCAGACTGTAATTAGTTAATAGTGAGAATGTGGAAATAAAAATCACAATCCAAAATCTGTTTTAGGGTTCATAGAGATTTCACTTAAAGTAATAGATCCATTTGGCAATGAACTATTTTTTCATATTTGAGGGATAACCAAAGCATTTTAACTATATCATGACCTCAATGGGTGTTACTTAGTATAGTAAGAGATTTATATTTACACAGGACTATTGTTCCCTGTTTTCACTTCAAGATGAAAAATGAAAAGTTTGGCTGAAACTGTACTTGTGTCTAAGTTGTTGTTATATTTATGTTTTCCTTTATAAAAAAAACATTTTTGATAAAATAAATCTTCTGTAATCTTCACAACCATCTAAAGAGACAAATAGTTGTTTGTTTGTTTTTGTTTGTTTTTTCTGTTCCACAGGGATAAATTGAGGGGTACCTGGGTGGCTCAGTCAGTTAAGGGTCTGACTCTTCATTTCGGCTCAGGTCAGCATCTCACATTTCATGAGATCGAGCCTTGGGCCGGGCTCTGCTCCAGCAGCATGGAACCTGCCTGGGATTCTCTCTTTCCCTGTCTTCCCCTCCTCCTGCTCATGCTCTCTTTCTTGAAATAAGTAAATGAACATCTAAAAAAAATAAAGTGATAAACTGAAGCAAGGTAATTTTAATTGGCTTGGTAACATTCATGCAGCTAAAATCAGATGTTGAGAATCAAATCAAATATATACATATACATATATACACACATATATATATGTATATCTATAATTTTGCCTGTAAGTACTGTTTTAGTTGGTTCTCTTAAGTCCATATGTGCCACAATTTCATTACTATTCAGCTGAAAACATTTTCTAAGTTGTATCATGATATTATTAAAGATTCGTGTGTTAGGGGCACCTGGGTGGCTCAGTTGGTTGAGCTACCAACACTTGATATCGGCTGAGGTCATAATCCCAATGTCATGAGATCAAGGCTGGTGTAAGACTCTGTGCAAAACACGAAGCCTGCTTAAGACTCTTTCTACCTCTGACCCTCTCCCCAGTTCATGCTCTCTAAAAAAATTTTTTTTACATTACATTTAAAAAATCCATGGGTTTTTGAGAAATATATATGCTAGTGTTTGGGGATTTTTCCATTATCATTTTTTTAGTTTTATTTTTCAGCCATTTCCACTCAGGCCAAAGAAAATGCTCTCTAATTCTAATTGTTTGAAAGGTACTCTAACTTTCTCTACTTTCCAGTCTGTGGTCCATTTTTTGTAATTATCATTTGTCCTTCACGAAAACAATGGTATTATATAGTCACTGAGTGCAAAAGTCTACACATGCTCATTACGTAAAGCTTGTTAAGATGTTTTAATCTTGTGTTTATCAAAAGTTATCATTAAGAGAGTGAGGAGGCAGGCCACACAGTGAGAAAATGTATGATAAATATTATGTTTAATGGAGAAATCTTCCCTGTAAGACTGAGCTCAAGACATCGCTATATAAACTACTATTTAGTCACTGCTGTTAGACATAAGACATCATTAAAATAAGAGGAAGAAATAAGAAGTCCAGGTTTGGAATTGACCGGTACGAGTGCTATAATTGTGCAAGACTATCATCTGCACAAGAAAAGCGGGAAAACAATGGCTACATCAGCGTGGAAGAAACGCGAACTCCAGAAATAGCTTTGCAGAATGGATGAGATATTTGTGGAAAAATAAATTTAGACTCGGATCTCACATCTTATATGGGAATACAGATGGAGACTTAAATGTAAATAAGAAGACCAGTAAGATATGGAGAATACAAAAATAATAGAAGGAAACAATAGAAAGTTGTACCAGTTGTAGTTTAAATCTAGGAGTGGGAGTGACCTTTTTTAAGTGTGACCCCTAGAACTAGAACTCATCAAAAAGAAAGTGCTGTATCTACTGACATAGTCCCTAAGTACCAAATTGCTACCTAATAACGTCCTTAGGTACCAAAATTATTTCAAATGCCTATTTCCCCTAATAGAGGTCTCAATTCTCTGCAGCTACAAAACAAATTTCTGGTGTATTGTTATAGGATATTAACCAGATTAATCTTATTTTTATTGAAACAAAATAAAGACAAATGCAATGCATTTCAAACACAATAAAGACAAATGCAAAGACAACTATTTGAATGCAAATAGTTATTCACTGAAAATGAATAACAAAGAAATGGTATTTGCTCTCCAACTAATTGAGATATATTATCAAATTTCAGAAACTAAAAAATATGCTAACACTTTCAGAAGAGACAAAAGACAGATGGGATTAAGGCAGAATTTAGCTATATTCATACTGTAACACAATTTTATACTGCCAAAGGGGGCCGTGGAAACTATACTGAAGACAGTGTTCAGGAAACTGGATTTCTCTATGGAGAAAAAGAAATTATACATCATTTGTTTATTCAATCTACAAATATTGACTGAACACCTTATAAATGCCACGCTTTACCATCTGTTTCAAGGACCGAAGATACATTCATGAACCAAAGTCTCAACCTTTATAGAAAGCACAATCTGGTGGAAGAAAAAAGTAATTAGGGAAAGAAATATATGATATGTCACATGGTGGCATGCTCACTGAGAAAAAGAGTCAGTAAAGAGGCTAGGAGGTTGTGATGGTAGTCACGTGACACTGAGGCAGGGGTGGGGCTGAGAGGCTGGGATGATGGGGAGAGTAAAGAACGTCAAGATATAGTGGTGCTCGTGTTCATGGGGGTCATGGTGGTGGCAGGGCAGGTGTTCTTAGATTGGGAATCCTTTAAGTGTTTTGCTATTTTATTAGTTGTTAGAGAAGACCTCATAAGTGTTCTTTGGACACATAACTGAAAGAAGTGAGGAAGTAAGCAAGGCAGACAGGGAAGTGTAAAAGCCATGTATGTAAGTTGCATTTAGCATGCATTAGGAATAGGAAGGAAGCTTGTATGCCTGGAGTAATGGACATATGATGTGAGGATATACAGAAGAGCTGTGCAAACTCATGATGCTCAGAGAAATGAAGTGAGTTAGCATGTAGAAAACACACACACATATACAAACACAACATACACAAAGTCTGCCTTCAAACAAATCTTTCTCTTTCATTCAACATTTAGTAATATTCTAACGTGTTGTTTCTCCTGTAGTCTAAATTGCTCATGTTTACTGTTATTCCTATTTATAGCAAATCCTTGGAATGCTGTGAATGTTCAACCTGTTAATCTTCTAACAGAATTTTGTCTGTATCAAGAAAAAGATTAAAGAATATACACTGATGCAAATGTGTTTTTTATGCTTAACCCCTTGATTTTAACAACTTAGCCAATTTCAAAGTCATTAATTTATGTCAATTCTTCGTAATCCTTTAAGTAAATGATACATTTCCTGGTATTTTCACTCAATATTTATTTCATTTTAAATAAATCCAGAAAAAGCCTACAAAAGTTCACAAGTCAATAACTGGCTAAGCCACATATCTTACTTATGTGAAGTAAGTCAGATTTACATAAATAAGTCCAAATTTCTGGCTTAGTTTTGTATTCTATTAAACGGAACACTGCATATTGAAATGAACGATTTCTAAAGAGGATTTTTGGTGCATCTACTAAGACTGTGTCTCTAACAGTTTTTACTGTATCAGTCCGTTTGGGAACCAAGTCGGTTATACCTTGACTTGTTTTAACTTGATTGTCAATTTAGTCCCATGGAAGACCACGAAAAGAGATGACAATTTTAATGTACTTAGGTTTAAAATTTCCTTGGTGAAAATTCTAGAGGTGAATGTTAGTCCTCATCCCTTGGCCTGATGTCAGGTCATTGTGAAATAAGATGTACAATCATGAATCCACATTCCAGGCAGCTAAGCTCCAGTTAACCTTTTGCTGTCTGGCAGGTGGCATGAGGCATGTTCTCAGAAACAGGACTAATAAAGGACCTTTAAAATATACAAGTAATACACTGAATTGAAAAACTTCGAAAAATGGAAATGATACCAAAGAATTGCTTAAACTCTATGAATCCTTTAAGTCCCTATCAAGGCTCAGCTCTATTATCAGGTTTTTATACTTCTCGACCTTATTGTATGTACTTACGTAGAATATAAACATCTGTCAGATATATGATCAAGTACATATCTGGCTGATACAGTAGTATGTGTCAATGTGCTTTAAGTATGAACTGACGATTTTTCTTCTACTTTTAAAGGTTAAATGAAATATATATATATGCTTTTTACATCTATACAGGCTATCTATCTAAAACAGGAAGTACGAAGAAGATGCAAAGACTGGTATATACCTCAACCCTACTATTATTGAGTCTAAATTAGGCTTATTATGTCATATTAATTTTAAAAAGTAGTGCCAGTGTCAATATCAAATATGATTCTAAATGAACACATGTACTTCATGAGAACAGGTATCATTTCTGTTCATCAATGTGAACCCAGCACCTAGGCATGAACTCTCATGTTACTATGCACTCAAAAACTGCTGCATACTCAAATGAATGCACTGAGGGAAAAGAAATGATTACAGATACAACGATGTGGAAATCTAGTTAGAATATCACCAAAGTCAAACTTGTTTGGTGAATTAGACCCAAGAGCATATCCAGAGAGAAACATCTGGTAACCCCATCATTTAAAACAGATTATTAAGCCAGCAGCATTATAATGAAGTATAATTTCCTTTCCCTAGAACAGAGTTGGCCAGTGTGTCAGAATGATCACTGGCATCTGAGATTTCCTATTTACATCATCATCACCACTTTTACTTGTATTCCCACCTGCTTTTGCATTACTTTGGTTCAGTTTGCTCTCCAAGTCAGCCATACTTATTTTAGGACCTCAGTTTCCTATCCCACGTACAATTCCCCCTCTATTATCTGAAGAACCATTTCAGTCACTAAAAACTTCCAAAATTAAGAATTAACTAGCATTATTCTTTCACAAATAAGATAACACTAATTTAACCAACTTATATCTGAAAAGAGATTAGTATACCCTTCCACATATAAAGGCATTTCTGTGTGTATTTTTCCCCACACTCAAATTCCCTTGTGCCCCCAGATGAAACTTTGTGGAGAAATTTAATTACAATACATTCAAAAATGAAAATACAGCTTCTTTTGTTAAAATTGTTTTTAATGTTTGTTTTTGATAGAGAGAGAGAGAGAGAGAGAGAGAGAGAGAGAGAGAGAGAGAGAAAGAGTGAGAGCGGGGGAGGAGCAGAGAGAGAGGGAGATACAGAATCTGAAGCAGGCTCCAGGCTCTGAGCTGTCAGCCCAGAGCCCAATGCGGGGCTCAAACCCACCAGTGGTGAGATCATGACCTGAGCCAAAGTTGGACCCTCAACTGACTGAGCCCCCCAGTTGCTCCAAAAATACAGCTTCTTTATTTTCCTGTTCTTATTTGGTTATCCTAACAAACCACTGTCCTATAATTGGCCTTTATTATTTTGCAAAGCTACATCCCTAGTGACAGCTACCTCTGCCTTCCTTGGCCAAGCTGGTATGCTTTGTAAACAAACTCCAAACCATTCCACTGCAGTTCAGGCAGGGCTCCTGAGGAAGTAGACATGGGCTCAATCTGCCATCAACATATGCAAGGTGAATAAACAGTATGGGTGGGTCACAGGGGCCAAGTGGGAGAATTCCTTTCACCACAGTATGCACCAACCACAGAGACTTTGCTACTCTTCCTTCATTCCAGAGCTGTTAGCCTTTCAGTTATCCAAGAAGCTACATCAGAATAGCCAGTCAAATGTGGTAGATATCTCCTATAAGGTCCCAAAGCCAAATAAATGTGTGCTGTTTCTGTCATCAGCTTATCTGAACTTGGTTTTATCACAAAATAATCAGAAATTCAAAAATTACTTATATTCGCTCATTAGGTGATCAGATATTCAATCTAACTATGTCTTAATTATGCCGCATTTTTTTAATCTCTATTTTAGATTGTCAACTATAAGGAGACAAGTTTTATTCATTCCTGATAATTATATCCCCACAACAGTGTCTTTAGAAGACAGTAAAACCTTGGTTTGTGAACATAATTCATTCTGCAAACATGCTTGTAGTCCAAAGCACTTGTATATCAAAGTGAACTTCAAGAACCACTAAGTTGTGATGTGATGTTCAACATCATGTACTACTCGTATTGTAAGGCATTGCTCGTTTATCAAGTTACAATTGATTAGAAATGTTTACTCGTCTTGTGGAACACTCATAGAACAAGTTACTTGAAATCCAAGGTTTTACTATATTTAGGTTTCGAAAGTTTATTTATTTTGAGAGAATGAGAGCATGCGAGTGGGAGAAAGGCAGAGGGAGGAGAGAGAGAATTCCAAGCAGGCTCCACACTGCCAGCCCAGAGCCTGACACGGGGCTTGATCTCACAAACTGTGAGATCATGACCTGAGTCAAAATCAAGAGCAGATGCCTAACTGACTGAGCCACCCAGGTGCCCCCAGAATATATCTTGATGCATTAATAAGCGTAAATTCAATTATATGTGGTATGCTCTCGACATTTTTCCAGGCAAGGCAATTTCTTTCTTGATTTCACAAACCATGTTCTTTCTTTCTAGAACTAGGAAAATACCAGCTCTAAAAAACTTTCAACTTATCTTCCATTACAAATATATTAAGAATTACAGTGTCAGTCACTGAACTGTACACTCTATCCCTATAAAATGTCAGGTTGTTATAGTTATACTATTAATTATTATTACTATTTCTTGATGCCCTGCTGATCCCCTTGAGAAATATACATTTAGAGAATTCAATACATTTAACTCTCTGCTGGAAACATTTGGACTAGTGGAAACAGCAAATCACTAAATCATTAAAGCTGTTAATTCTTATTATGTGTAAAAGCAATTTACCATTAAAGAGTAGTTTATCACAGCCAGGGTCATCCCCACTGAGGACTCTTTCACAGGGTTTTTTTAACCATGTAGGGAAGACATATTCTATAAGAGTATGAATAAAAATTATAGTTGGATGTGATATGAAAGCTTAAAATATATATTTAATTGTAGAGAAAGAGAAGTTCAAGATGAAGAGAAGGGAAGGCAGTGTCAGCAATGCTTATATTCAGAGATGTTCATAATTTTGCCTCTACTATGAGAACTGTATCCCTGGAAATATTAATAGGAAAACTGGAAGTGAAGACAATAGAATCAGAAGTTTAAGATTTGATAAAAGGCTTGTCATTTCCTTATCAACCTGAGATTGTGTCTTCCCAAAAACATCAAATAAAACTTGGAAAGATGGCTGTTCCTGTTCAGAGATTGGAAGACTCACCCTTGTCAAAAGGTCACTTCTTCCCAAATTGAACTATAGAATCAATGTAGTCTTAATAAAATCCCAGCAAGTTATTTGTAGATATCAATAAGCTAATTCTAAAATTTATGTGGAGAGGAAAAAGACCCAGAATCGCCAACACAATAATGAAGGAAAAGAGCAAAGTTGGAGGACTGACATTACCAGACTTTAAGATTACAATTAAGGTACAATTGCCAAATAGTGTGATATTGGCAAAAAAACAGAAAAATAGATAAATGGAACAAAACAGAGAGACCAGAAATAAACCCCATAAATAGAGTCAACAGATCTTTGACGAAGGAGCAAAAGGAAATAAAATGGAGGAATGATATTTATTGCTAGTTGGGGAACAACTAGACATTGATATGCACAAAATGAACCTAGATACAAGTCTTAACCCTTCACAAAGGTTAACTCAAACTGGATCACAGACTTAAATGTAAAATGCAAAAATATAAAACTCATAGAAGATAATACAGGAGAAAATCTAGATGATCTTGGGTTTGGCACTGACTTTTTTTTTTAATGTTTATTTCTGAGAGAGAGACAGAGAGACAGAGACCAAGAAAGTGTGAGCGGTGGAGGGACAGAGAGAGAGGGAGACAGAGTCCGAAGCAAGCTCCAGGCTCCGAGCTGTCAGCACAGAGCCCGACACGGGACTCGAACTCACAAACTGCGAGATCATGGCCTGAACTGAAGTCGGACGCTTAATTGACTAAGCAACCCAGGCGCCCCTTGGCGTTGACTTTTGAGATACAGTACCAAAGCCACAATCCACGAAAGAAAGAAATGATAAATTGGGCTTCATTAAACTAAAACTTTTTGCTTTATGAAAGACACTGTCAAGAGAATGAAAAGCAAGCCAAACTGGGGGAAAATATTTGCAAAAGGCACATCTGAAAAAGGATGGTTGTCCAAAATATTAAAAGAACTCTTACAATAGAATAATCAAAAAATAAACAACCCAATTAAGAAATAGGTCAAATTTTGTGAGAGACACCTGACCAGAAAAGAGATACAGATAGCAAACAAGTAAGCATATGAAAAGATGTTCTACATCACATGTCATCAGGGAAATGCAAAGTAAAACAACAGTAAGAAACTACTACGTACCTATTGGAATTGCCAAAATCCAGAACACTGACAGAACAAAATACTGGTGAGGATGTTTGTGGAGCAAAGGGAACTCTCATTCATTGTTAGTGGGAATGCAAAATGGTACCGCCACTTTGGAAGACACTTTGATGGTTTCTTACCAAACTAAACATACTTTTACCATACTATCCAAACTAGCCATTGTGCTTCTTCGTATTGACTGAAAAGAGCTGAAAACATGTGTTTACACAAAAACCTACACATGGGAATGCTTACAGCAGCTTTACTCACAGCTGGCAAAACCTAGAAGTAAGCAAGGTGTTCTTTCAGTAACTGAATGGATAAGTAAAATGTGGTACAGCCAGATAATGAAATATTAACCAGTACTGAAAACAAATGAGTACTGAAAATAAATCAGTCTGGGTGGCTCAGTCAGTTAAGCATGTAACTCTTGATTTCACCTCAGATCATGATCTCATAGTGGTGAGTTGGAGCCCCACCTGAGTCTCTGTGCTGACATCTCAGAGCCTGGAGCCCACTTCAGATTCTGTGTCTCCCTCTCTCTCTGCCCCTCCCCGACTCACACTAGGTCTCTCTCTCAAAAATAAACATATTTTTTTAATAAGATAAAAAATAGAATTAAAAATAAAAAATAGAAAATGTTAAATAAATAAATAAATAAATAAATAAAGCAACAAATGAACTATCAACCCATCAAAAGATATGGAGAAAACTTAGATGTGTATTATTCATGAAGTGTATGCTCAGTAGACATAAACAATACTAATGGTTCTTCTACAACTAAGTGAAAGAACACAATCTGAAAAGGCTACCTATTTAATGATTCTACCTATATGACATTCTGGAAAAGGAAAAACTAGAGACAGTGAAAGATCAGTGGTTGCCAGAGTTTGGGGAGTAGGAAGGATGAAGAGGCAGAACAGAGAAGAATTTTAGGACAGTGAAACTAGCCTGTATGATACTATAATGGCAGTCATATGTCTTATAAATTTGTACAAACCTACAAAATGTAAACCACCAAGACTGAACCATAGTGCAAACTACAGACTTAGAGTAATTATGACATTCCACTCTGGGAGTGTCCTCAAGATAGTAAGTTCATTTTGTTAAGTTTATCAGTTGATTACTATAGTCTACAGAACACAGAAAAGTTCATTCCATTTCCTATAAGACAAAGGATGAATAAAAGATTTAGATTGGAGAAAGTATGTAACATCCATATAATTCAAAAAAAGGTTCCCAACCTCTGGGTATTTGAAGCTTCTACCGATCACGTAATAGCACATACTATTCAAGGCTTCCCCCATGCTAATTTTCTTCTTCTGCCAATTTTTGCTTTCTCAAGTCATTTTCTCCTTTTCTGCTCTTCTTACAAAACTGGTGTCTCCTCCCATTAAAGGGAATCACTCCTCAAATATTGTGGCTTCATGTTCCTTTTCCTGACACCTAAATGATCTTTCTCTCAGCTACTTTCTATCTCTATTGTCAATAGGCAAAGATCACTATGTTCTTAAAACACTGAATGCGGGGCGCCTGGGTGGCGCAGTCGGTTAAGCGTCTGACTTTAGCCAGGTCACGATCTCGAGGTCCATGAGTTCAAGCCCTGCGTCGGGCTCTGGGCTGATGGCTCAGAGCCCGGAGCCTGTTTCCGATTCTGTGTCTCCCTCTCTCTCTGCCCCTCCCCCGTTCATGCTCTGTCTCTCTCTGTCCCAAAAATAAATAAACGTTGGAAAAAAAAAATTAAAAAAAAAAAAACGCTGAATGCAATGAAAACCCAACTTTCATTGTCTTCAGGCACTTTATTTTTCTCATTTCCTTCAAAATGTCTTTAAATAATTTGGGGCGCCTGGGTGGCTCAGTAGGTTGAGTGTCCAACTTGGGCTCAGGTCATGATCTCGCGGTCTGTGGGTTCGAAACCGCATCAGGCTCTGTGCTGACAGTTCGGAGCCTGAAGCCTTCTTCGGATTCTGTGTCTCCCCCTCTCTCTCTGCCCCTCCCTGTCTCATGCTCTGTCTCTCTCTCTGTCAAAAATAAATAAACATTAAAAAAAAATTTAGTAATAATCTAGGGGCACCTGGATGGCACATTCAGTTGAGCAACTGATTTCTGATTTCAGCTCAGATCATGATCCCAGGGTCATGGGATCCAGCTCCACATCAGCTCCTTGGGATATTCTCTCTCTCTGTCTGTTGCACCCTGCCTCTCTCTCTCTCTCTCTCTCTCTCTCTCTCTCTCTCTCGCCCCCTCCCCCAAACCCTCTGCTCACATGCCCACTCTCTAAATAAATAAATAAATAAATAAATAAATAAATAAATAATAGATAGTTTAATCAATCAATTTATTAAAAGAATAATCTAAACTCATCATCTACAGATCATCGCCTCAGATTCCTAACCTTGTCATAGTTTGCAGATCTGAGAATCCTTGTTATTTCCACAAATTTGGCCAGATGCTAGAGACATTAGGTTGCATAATTACGATCTTCTATAGCTTTTGTTTCTTTTAAGAAATTCTTTGTTTTTAAGTTTATGTATTTATTTTGAGAGAAAGAGAGCACAAGCAGAGGAGGGGCAGAGAGAGGTAAGAGAGACAATCCCAAACAGGCTCCGCACCATCAGCGTGGAGTCCGAAGTGAGGCTCAAACTTAGGAACCACGAGATCATGACCTGAGCCGAAGCCAAGAGTTGGACTGTTAACCAAATGAGTCACCCAGGCACCCCTCTTCTATAGCTTTTAAGTGTCACACTGGGTCATGTCAATGTACTTCTGTGCCACTTCTGGGCGATACACCACATCATCTTTTCATATTATAATGGACCTCATGTCATATAGATCTATGCACTGTCATACTTCCACTAAGGACATGTTAGAGTTATTTTGAGACACTTTGTGGCATAAACAATATTATTTATTTGAGGGGCACATTAGAACAAAAAAGATCTTGCATATCTAATGGTCTGCATTTCTGAAATACTATGAGACTCTGAAATGCAATTCGAATTCTAGAATCATCTCACTAAAAAGACTCTTCAGCTAAAACTATTACAAATGTGAGAAACTTAATATTTCCTTAGGGTAATCCACCAAAGCTCATTTCACACATTTTTTCCTCCTTACATTTCCCTTCTGCTCCGTCTGCTGAAGTGTTTATACTACATTAGTATCGCTTAATATTGTAATCTTCTAATAAAAGGGACTGAAATGTTTCCTAATATAAAATCTTTAAACCCTGATTTAGTTCAATTCTCTGTATCATGGTTAAGGACTTGCTAAGTCCTAGCACGGAAAAGAAAAATTTGTTGAAGAATTCACTCTCGTCCTGGCCAGATACATTCCAGGCCTTCCTAACCAATTCTAATTGGTCATTCATTCATTCCTTCATTTATTCATTGGTGTGGTCCGAAAATGGAAAACTGTCAGTATTATACATAAGAAGGTCACTGGAAGCATCAATGTTCTATTCTGTGACAGCTGACACCCAATTTTCCAATGATACAAGTAAAAGTGCAAGAAATGGCAAGAAATGCCTTTAATAAGAGAATCTCAGAAACAATCTTTTAACACAAAAGGTTCTGTATAACCAGCAAAGTCCCTTCCACTGTCTCTTTGCTTCTCAGAAGTAAACCTCAGAATTACAGCTCACCCTGCTCAGACCTTCTGCCTTGGACTAAAGCACCAATTGCCACCATCTCTATTTCTGGCCATAGGCAGCTCTCGGTCACAGTCCTTTTTGTCCGCTCTCCTTTCTCCCTCTCTCTCTGGAAAAACTTTGGAGGTTACGCCACCACAAGCTTCTGCTCTCATGTTATGGGTACTCAAAGTGTATGTTATCCAGATAAACAGATCTAACACACCATAACATTTGGCAGAAGGAGCCCAAAGTAAACTTCAATGATTAAGAGATGCCAGTATCATTTCATCTGGCTAAAAACTGCAGTTTAAAGAAAGGCAAAGTCGTCACTTTCAGTTTCATAATGACTTATTAATGGCTTTAAAAATAAGAAACATTGAGCTCTCAAAGCTATGGCATACTATTTTAAATCTTTAAGTTTTAGTTTATAAATACGGAGATTTTATAAACTGCAGTGGAAAAGAAGCCCATATAATATTCTTGATACATAGATGACCTCAGACAAAATTAGAATGAATCAATCACTTTGATTGTAAAACCATACGGAGGACGAAATAAGCTTCTGTTAGAACAACTCTCTCCCTGGAGATAAGTGCAAGCTCTGGACAGAATACAGAACATGGCCTCTCAAAGTAGTAAAGGGAGAACAGAGGCAGATGGGGTGCCTGGGTGGCTCAGTCGGTTAAGCGTCCAACTCTTGTTTTTGGCTCAGGTCATGATCTCATGGTTCGTGGGATCCAGCCCTGCACTGGGCTTCTGCACTGACAGCGTGGAGCTGCCTTAGGATTCTCTCTCTCCCTCTCTCTCTGCCTCCCTCTGCTTGTGTGTATGTACTCTCTCTCTCTCTCTCTCTCTCTCTCTCTCTCTCTCTCTTTCTCAAAATAAATAAACTTTAGAAAAAAATTAAGAGGCAGATGATTCTGGAAAGGGGATGATATTTGGAAGAAGAGAGTGGCAGTGGGTGAATTTCGCATTTTCGTGCCTTCTGGATTGAGGCCAGATATGGTTGAACCAGGAGAAACTCTAAATGGCCTGAGGAGCTGGAGAGAATATGAGACAACAAACTCGGAGATGTAGGGAGAATCACATCAAGAATAGAACTAGAGAGGAAATATTCCAAATCTGTATGTAAACTCTTCCAGAATCTCCAAGCAAACCAGAGTCATGCATGAGTAGGTCGTACCCCAAAGCAGCCCAGCCAGGAATAGAAGAACATATGTAGACTTTTGACCTGACACCGAAATACAAGAGTTGACAGTTTGAGTCCAACTAATTTAATGCCTACTAGGCTGAAATGAAGACATCAATACTCTTCCAAGAAGCACAGCAAAATCCAGAGTCCTCACAGCATGATATTTACACTATACATCTAAGTAGTTCAACGTTATCTTCTTGCTCCACTATCTGATTTTAGTTAACTGACTAATCAATACACAGTTGATGTCCATTCGCCAATATGTATCATTGAGATATGCTCACAACAAAGGGTTCGCTCTAAGGGAGATTTTCTAATGCAAGCAGTGGAAATTTTAGAGATGTTATTTTAGGGGTGGACAGAGGCCACTGTCTTCAAAAAAGTCCTTTCAGAAACAACTGAGAGTTAGCTTTTGCCCATGCACAGATTTGGCCGCCTTCATTTTCTATAAAACGTGTATGATGCTCTTTCCCATAAATATGTAATATCTTTTAACTTAATGCACTGCAACTCCCTAGGATTCTAATATTCTTTGCCCCAACTTGATTTCTCATAAAGCACTGTAGGTTATTTTCCTTTTGATGGCAATTTACATGTTTCATCTTTGATTAAAGAAATTCAAAAGGAAAAACTGCCAACAAGTGAGAATCTTTGTAATGCTATGAAAGACCAAGTTCTCTCATTTCTGTCTGACAAAAGCAATTAGTCTCATTAGTTAAAACTGATTCTAAGTAATCATGCACCAAAAATGACAACTTCTTTGTGGAAAAAACAATACACTCAACGAGAGCCATTTCCTTTGGAAAGTGCATTCCAGAGGTGAAACATTTTTTTTTCTGATGTTAGAATTTCAACACACTGGATAATGATTAAAAATTAAACATCATTTTTAAATGCCAACAGTCATCTATTATAATTACTGTCAATTTTGCAAAGAGAATTTAGAATAAATTATGAGTGACAGGCCCAGCGTACTATGTTTGGGGGTGGGAAGAGGCTAAGGTTAAAAACATTGCCAAGAATCGGGGTGCCTGAGAGGCTTAGTCAGTTAAGCATCCGACTTTGGTTCAGGTCATGATCGTGTGATTCATGAGTTTGAGCCCCATGTCGGGCTCTGTGCTGACAGCTCAGAGGCTAGAGCCTGCTTCAGATTCTGTGTCTCCCCCTCTCTCTCTGCCCCTCTCTCACTCTCTCAAAAATAAATAAACATTAAAAAAATTAAAAAAAAAAACATTGCCAAGAAAAAAAATCCAGAATATAATACTTTGGATGAAATATGAAGAAGCTGAAATGGAAAAGACTTAAATTATGAGGAGACACTGAAGATCAACAGAGAGAAAAATGTATAAATTACTAAGACAATATGTAAACTCACTAGAGAGCGAAATGAATAAATGTGTTTGGGAAGTACTATATCTAACAGCCCAAAGATGCCAATTATCACTCAAATTGCATAAAATTAGTACAAAGAGGTATGAAAATGTCAATTACTTATTTAAAGGATCTAATAGGACTATACACTTCTATTTTACCAAGGTATCCAAAAGTTCAACTCCTTTTTTAATGTCTTAATTTTTCATCCAGTAAGCAGTTAATAAGTTCTTCCTATTGGTCAGGCCAGACACTCTGCTAGGGGCTGAGATACCAAACCAAACAAAGTGACACACTGAGGCGTCCAAAAGGGAAGGTACTTCAGGGAAATGCATGCACATCATTTCAGTGGCGAATTCATTACTATAAATTAAGAAAAGAAAGACCAGGGGCACCTGGGTGGCTCAGTCAGTGAAGCATCTGACTTCAACTGAGGTCATGATCTCATGGTTCATAGGTTCAAGCCCTGCAAGGAGCTCCTCACTGACAGTGTGGAGCCTCTTTGGCATTCTCTCTCTCTCCCTTTCTCTCTGCCCCTCCCTCCCTCCCTTCCTCTCTCTCCCTCTCCCTCTCTCTGTCTCTGTCTCTGTCTCTCTCTCTCTCTCAAAATAAATAAATAAGGGAAGAGAAGGAAAGGGGAAGAGCAAAGAGTATGGGAAGGGGAGGGGAGGGGAGGGGAGGGGAAGGGAGGGGAGGGGAGGGAAGGAAAGGGAAGGGGAGGGGAGGGAAGGAAAGGGAAGGGAAGGGAAGGGAAGGGAAGGCAAGGCAAGGCAAGGCAAGGGACAGGAATGGGAAGGGAAAAGAAAAAGGAAAACGCAAACACCAGACCAGATTAGTGGTAGGAAATGAACAAAGGAAGATGATAAACCGGAGGGTCGGAGAAGGCATCTCCAAAAAATGACAGGAACTGAGAACTGGTGGATGACAAGCGGTTAACTAAGAAGAAAGGGATGGGATGGCAGGAATTTAAGACCGGCTTCCAGAAGTATAGCAACTGCCCCTACTATATGGAAACCCTTCCTGTTATGCCCAGTAAAGTTTATCAGTCCCTTTAGCTGTTCATTTTCTACTGCCTCACTTTTCACACTATATCATAATAATGTTTGGTATGTTTTTACCCTACTGAGCTCTCTAAAGGAACAGTTGCTACGAGGGAACTTTCTTTGCAAATTTAGAGAAACAAATCACTGCAGTTTTTAAATTCTGCAAGAGGTAAATGAGAAGTTTATGAGATAAGATAGTGCCTTTTTTGGTATAACTACTACCTTCCTTGATGGCTGGCTTCTAACAGATGATCAATATATACTAATTTTGCATTACTTATACATATCTATGCCTGTTTATGAAGATTAATATAAAAAGCAGTAAACAGTAACACTGTGCCCTCAGACAAACATATACCACACACATAGACACATGAGATACAATGCATATACACACAAGCACATGCACGGAAATACATACCTGACCACCCTAATTCCCATGATAACTCTTGATTAAGAGCAAATTTCAATTTGCAAAAGCCTATGTGTATTAAGTTTGAGTAGATGTTGGGGCGCCTGGGTGGCGCAGTCGGTTAAGCCTCCGACTTCAGCCAGGTCACAATCTCGCGGTCTGTGAGTTCGAGCCCCGCGTCAGGCTCTGGGCTGATGGCTCAGAGCCTGGAGCCTGCTTCCGATTCTGTGTCTCCCTCTCTCTCTGCCCCTCCCCTGTTCATGCTCTCTCTCTCTCTGTCCCAAAAATAAATAAAATTTGAAAAAAAAATTAAGTTTGAGTAGATGCTAACATACAATCTAAGTCAATCATATCCAAAACATAGTATTTCATGACACAAATAACATTTAATAGAGCCAAAGAAGTTAAGAAATCTTAGAGTATGTGTCCTAGAATGAAACCTATGTTATTTTTCTACGACTTTAATTAAATAATTGAAGGAAATGCTCAAAGTCTTAATAAAAATAAGGGAATAAAGTATGCAACACCTGAAAAGAGCTGATAATAATGTAATAAAAATTGCAAAGATTTCCAATTTTAGATATCATTTTAAGGTTTCTTTAATGAAAATAGGAATTTAAGAAATAAGTGCCCTATCTCCAGATATCCCCTTGAGAACATAGAAATTATTATCTAAAAATATACAGTTCTTATTTCTCTACTATAAATTGAGGTCAATATTTTGAAAACATTATAAATCATCAAAATAATTTGAGAAGAGCATAGTTCTTGCTCTCTAGAAATCTATAATGTACCTAATTGTAGAATATTAATGTAAAAAAAAAACCCTATGTATCCACTTATAGTCCCATTGTGTATGCATTGAATATCTTGTCTCTTCCTTGATTCATTTTGGAGCAAATTATTAATGCGCAGTTACCAAGTTCAAGTATATCTTATTTTGAATCTAATGGACCTCTTAACATTGAAGTATCCCAAAACTCACTTATGAGTCATCTATTTAAACTTATAGCATTAATTTTCTCATTGAGTCTTTAAATAAAATCTGTATGATGACTATTAAAAAATGTCTAACTCTAACACAGATCTTTTGAAGAACTCTGAACTCTTATATGCAGCTACCTACTCAACATTTCCACTGAATGTTAAGATGCCTCCAGCTAAATCTGTCTAAAACCTCTCAGTTGATGGTGGCTCCATTTGTACTTTTCCAAACAACAAAAACTACGGATGGCTATCTCACCTTTTTCTTTCTTTCGTGTCATTTTTAATGAATAAAGAAATCCTAGGGTCAAGCTTCTATATAAGCTTGTCCATGGTCTCACTCATGGCACCTTAGTAGATTTTTAAAACTACACAGGGGCGCCTGGGTGGCGCAGTCGGTTAAGTGTCCGACTTCAGCCAGGACACGATCTCGCAGTCCATGAGTTCGAGCCCCGCGTCAGGCTCTGGGCTGATGGCTCAGAGCCTGGAGCCTGTTTCCGATTCTGTGTCTCCCTCTCTCTCTGCCCCTCCCCCATTCATGCTCTGTCTCTCTCTGTCCCAAAAATAAATAAAAACGTTGGAAAAAAGAAATTAAAAAAAAAAAAAAACTACACAGAAAAACTTTTTTTTTTTTAATTAAAAAGTGGGTGCCTGAATGGTTCAGTCAGTTAAGTGTCTGACTTCAGCTCAGGTCATGATCTCCCAGTTTGTGGGTTCAAGCCCCATATTGGGCTCTGCGCTGACAGCTCAGAGCCTGGAATCTGCTTCAGATTCTGTGTCTCCCCTCTCTCTGCCCCTCCCTGGCTCACGCTCTGTGTCTCTCTCTCAAAAATAAATAAACATTAAAAATTTTTTTTAATTACACAGAAAAAAAAGAAGTTCATGAAGAATGCCTAGGACATATTGAAAAGCACTATTACATTTATACATTCATGCTAAATTCATAAAAATAACAATAATAACAACAATACTGACTTAGTCAGCCTCTATGGCTCTATTTATACTTCTTGAATTCATTAAGAAATTAAAATGCATTTTAGATCAAGAGATAGTCAACATGCTGGGAGTGCTGACTTTCTTGCCCTACTAGGAGAACAATGTCCACAGGAATAGGGCAAAGAATTAATGAGTTTTCATGGGTTCTGAGGTGTCTAGACAATGAAGTACTTACTGGTCAGTTTGTGACATAAAATCTTGAAGAGAACAAGACCTAGCAACAGAGTCTGGATCTGTGCATGTTTTAACATGGAATAAACTATGACGGCAGATATTAAAAATACTGAATGATTCCCCATGTATGTCATTTGATACGAAGTTCATGTTCACCATTTCAGCACCTAAAATAAAGCCCCGTCTGTCTGCATCCTAAGACGTGACTTTCCATATCACTTCAGTATCAACATCATGTCATTGTCATCATAAAACGAACCACCCAGGGATACAGTGTGATAGGGAACAGAGTACTTCATCTTACTTAAATGCACAGACAGTGAATTCTGAGAAAGTACCTGTCAGGAAGATAAAGATGATATATTGAAATCCACCTAAGACAAGGTAGCTATCATTAAAGCAATATACAATACTAGACTCCATAAAAAAGTATATTTATAAAACTTATAATGATTAACAAAATACTATAAAAAATATCTTTTTATCAGGTGGGTCTGGGAAGAGAAATATAACCCAGGGCCTTTAAGCACCCTCAATTAGCCCAACAGAGATCCTGTCCCTTAGAGGAGAGGAAGAGATACTTCTTTCTGCCTGTCTGTCTTCTGTCATCATGGATATTTGTCTCAAAGGCTTGGGAAGCTTTAAAACCCAGCACTCAGAATTATTTCTTGCTCCTCCAAGAAAAAAAATTCTACTCATTATCCCAATATCTCAATTTAAGTTATTCTCTAATTCCAGACAGACATTAATAAATCAGTTGACAAATTTGAACAAAATGGGAAAACTGTCATAGTTTCTTGCGACCAGTCAGTTATTCAGACTGTCAGGTAACATGGATGAGCCAGCCATGCGCTGTGATCAGAGTCCAGCTTGTTTGAAGCCATGTGACTCTCCCTCTGACTATTTATCGTGCACTCGGGACAAGTGGAGACGGCACAAGGTGAATAGAGAGCAAAAAAGGAAAGAGACCTCAAAACGAGTCATTTGTCATTCGTCTGCTTAAAACCACCCACTGGCTTTCAATCCCGTTTAGAAAATAATCCTTACTCCTTTCTAAGTTAGAGAGCCATACGTGGTTATCAGCGTTCGTCACCCCAGCCATCTTGGATTTCTTCAGAAAGGAAATCTCCAAACTCAGGCCCTCCCCAGAACTCTGCCCCTGCTCTTACCTCTTTATTCTATCTGATTCTTCCATATATCCCCCTTATTTCATTCGTGCATAAACTCAAGCACTGCTTTCCCAGGGAAGCCTTCTCCAAGGACGTTCTTTACAGTAGCCTCTCCTCCATCGCTGCCGTCCTCCTTACTTTCTACCACCTATTGCTTGACCTACCCTGAACTTTAGTCAAGGTGATTATCACTGCTTAGTAGTATATACAATCCACAGGTTTCTGCTGCCAGTACTTGGCCCATAATAGAAAACTGAGGCAAGGGTTCCTGTTGATGATTTATCCCAGGCACTAAGAACAGTGTCTGGCACATAGTAGATATTTAATAATATTTTCAAATTAACTATTAGTTTAAGGATATGTTTAAAAAGTATGAGAGGACATTTGTTTCTCCATTTACTTTGTTCCCTACTTACATTTAGACTAACTTATTTTAAATTTTAGCGGCTCCTTTGAGATGTGGCTCCTTTCTGAAATTTCCATTTGTTTCCAAATATTGTTTGGAAATATTAATTTGTTTCCAAAATATTAGTTTCTGGAAAATTGGCAAATGGGTTCATTACTAGCCCAGGGCCATCTTGCTCTGGATCTGATTTCCTATTACAAAATCAGTTCTAACAAAAGATACTATAACTTCTAAAATCATCTTTTGAGAGTTTTGCAAAATGGAAATATTACAATGATGGAAAGGAATGCAGATTTAAAAACAAGTACAAGTGATATTCGATAAAAATTGAGCATCTATAGACAATAACCTGATATACAAATTAGTGGCATAATTTAAATCGCTTTAAATCTTTAAATTGCTCTTTTTAGAGTACTACCTTGTTGTCATAATCAACAGAGTTACCTATGGAGTGTTTTTTAGGCTTAAGACACAGTTCTGGGCACAGTGTGAATAATAACGAAGCTCCAAGAATTCCAGTTAAATCATAAATCTAAGATATATATTAAAACACTGAAAACAGAAATTTCAGACAATACATGATAATTGAAAAAGGGGGGGGGGCGGCGGCTACCCTGGGGAGCACCTGCGTGGCTCAGTCAGCTAAGTGTCCGATTTCGGCTCAGATCATGATCTGGTAGTTCGCGAGGTGGGGCCCTGCGTCGGTCTCTGGGCTGACAGTTCAGAACCTGGAGCCTGCTTTGGATTCTGCGTCTCCCTCTCTGCCCTTCCCCCATTCATGCTCTGTCCCGCTCTCTTTCAAAAATAAACTTAAAACAAATTTAGTAAAAAAATAGCGGGCCACCCTGGGTCAAAAGACTGTAGGCTGAGACAGCTGACTGGAAGTGGAATATAGCAAGTGCAATTGAAGGCCATCTGTGATTTACAAAACAGATTGAAAAAAGAGTAACTCAACAGGGATAAAAAGTTAGGGAAGATTGTGCCCAGCATTTTGGACATCAACAAGTATGCTGAGCCTTATAACAAAAGGGAGGTTCTGCAACATAAAAGGAAAAGATAGACCTACAAAAAAAATTTTTTTGGCCACATTGTTGAAGTGTTCTGTAGGTATCAGAAAACATTATTCTAAAATTTTCTAAAAGTGAAAATATGAGTTAATCTTTCATAGTAAGAAACAAATTCCTTTATAGAGTTTCGCTTAAACTGATGCTGATGTGGATAGTTTTGTTAGCATTTGAATATATATTTTTCACCTCTGAGAGAATCTGCCTTAGTAGTAATACATAATCATATTTAAACAAAATATGTGTGCTTTCCTTATCATGAATTATATACTTTTGAGGCAAAACTAGCTTAATAAAAGATCCAGAAAAACTTCATGAATTACTTTGTCTTCATCATCAAGTCAGGGAAAAAGTTTTTAAATTTTAATATGAATATAGATATATTTTCCAAAACATTTCCTAAAGCAAAGGAGAAGAAAAATATTCCTTGAAGGATAAAATACTTTTGGTATAATATGTCAAATGCAGGTGTGACAACTTCTAGGATTCTTTGATATCGCACACAGCAGCATCCCAGAGGCACAACTGTTACCCTTTCTTCGGCATCAGAGGAGCTGAAATTTAAGCACCTGACTGAACACAGGGCCAGGACCTGGCTCTCATTCCTAAAGCCTAGTAGTTTAGGCTCCACACTTGGCTGCATTCCCATACTTAGTTCATGTAGACTGAGGCATAACCCTAAGATATTTGATGCAAACCCACTAACTTCACTACGCTGAATTTTATGAACAGTCTACTTGAACACTCGTAATGTGAGGAAACATTCAACCACTGTCCTACAAAAAAGAAAAAAAAAACCCTGATATTCAGAATACTAATTAGCAGCGTCAAGACAGGACTTCCTGATTAGAACAACATCTGACCTCCCCTGGAATGTGTGATCTTAATGAGAACACTTCCTGTACCTGAATTATAGTTTAAACTGCAAAACACACACCATGTATCACAGTGTGTGGACAAATCTGAAAGTAAATGATAGGTGTTGGTCTAAAAAATTATATGTATTTCCTCAAGTATACACTTTAGTCTGTACTCACCGTGGTGTATGAAATTGTGGTAATTATTCTAGTAAAAATATTCATCTAATTCTAGAGGTAAACACTAAAGAGACTAGGATAGCCCCATACCCTTTGTGAAGTGCATATAGCATCGGATTAATGTGAAGCAATCTTACAGATGAGCGTATTACAAAGATATTTGGGAAGAGAGATGTGGGGATTTAGAAGTTGCTAGGATGTCTTCTACACGGAGCGCATGGGGAGATAGCTTCATGGAAGAGTGGAGCTTAGCTGGGCTCAGAAAGAACAAGCAGAAGTATAGAGCAACAGAATTCTGTTTCTTTGTTTTTGTTTCGCCCAGAGAGAATAACTTCGTGAAAACCATACAGTGAGAAAATAAGCTTTGTCAGAGTATCACATAAAAATACACTGGTAAGTCTGGGACTTCTTTTAGAAGTCAGTATTAGGTGTCAGTATTTTTTAATCATTCTAAATTTCGTAAGAACTTAGAGAATTTTGATAATATTTAGATTTAAAAAAAAAAGTGACCTGGAGTTTGTTGTGGAAGATTACTCTGAAAGCAAAGCGGAAGTCAGAATGGAAGCTAAGAAAAGAGTCATGGAATACAGCTCATTCATTCATTTGCTTATTCAAATATTCCTGAGCGTTCATGGACTATGTGCCAGCCACAGTAATGGGAAGAGACAAATGTGTAAGCTATGTAGTTTATGGTAAGGGAAAAACAGTTAAACGCTGCAAACCTAATTTAAAATCTATTTCTTAAAAGTTACAGTTATCCCTAGAAGCAGAAAGATAAAGAGGGAGATTGGAAGACAGGCCTGTTTGGGGTTGGGTGGTAACGTAAGTTTTCTTTCAGGAAATAGTATCCAAGCTAAATCCTGAAGGAGACAAAGGAGTAAAAGAACTCTTGAAGCAGAGGGGACAGCATGTGTATGGAATTCAAGGTGGGAAAAGTCTCCAAGTAGCTGAGAGAAGAAAAACATGACAAGCAATTTGTACACAGAACAACATGAGATAAATTTACAGCCATATGAAGACACTAGATACTAAGGGCTTTAAAGCCCACTTAAAATTTTTATCTTTTATCCTACATGCAACCAACTTACACACGACTTTTAGATCTGAGAGTCAGGTTGATGTATTTTAGCTTAAAGATTACATTATGCCCAGGTAAAACACAAATAATAGTGAACACGGGTGATAACAAGAGAAATGAAAATAAGATGACCCAGGAGTTTATAAAAATTTAAGTTTAAAAAAAGATAAGTTTGTCAGAACAGGGCAACCAATTGGCTGATATGAGAAGTTGATAGAAACAAAAAGCTGTAGTTACAGGTTGAATAATAGGCCCATGAATAAAAATGAGAAAAAAAATGAAGAGAAGCTCGTGTCTAGACATGATGAGTTTGTATTAGACACTGTTAACATCTCTATCACAGCATGTATCTACTCATCAGCCACTTAAAAGGGGGCATAGATCTTCTGTGGCCAAGATGAGCATGGGACCTGATTGATCCTCTTGCCAGAAACAATGAAAAATACAGACAAAATAGATGAAACAATGCTCTTCAACATTTTGGAAATGAGGTAATTAGAGATCATGCTCTCTGAGAGAGATAAATAGACGTGTAAAACTTACAACTGTCCTAGCTCTATGCCTGAAGTAAATCGACAGATCTTGGTTCAGGCAGTTGGAAGCCAGACAGAGCCCAATAATCTACGTGACCTGAGGAGAGAGAGACCAGAGAAAACAAGGCAACTGAACTTTCTGAAGGAGAATATTCGAGAAGCGAGAACTACTCATAGAGGGAACTCTGGAAATTTACACAGGGTGCTCACGGATTCAGTTGGGTACTGAGCAGCACGTATACATGAGCAAACGACTCCAAGAGTAGGAAAAGAACCACCCCCAAAGACTTAGAAACAATAGTATGTACAGATCAGACAGGACTGGGATAAGTGCCTGCTTCTGTCAGCTAGACTGAAAATCCTCCTAACTCACAGAACTTTCTAGAATTCAAAAGGATTCTGCCTTATGAGTCAGAAAAAAAAAATAATGCTAGACAAAACATTGCTCTTGTCTCACATAACAAAGCTTAAATATAAGACCCCAAATTATGAAACTGCTTCCAAGTAACTTAACCATATGCCAGAATAAAGCTTGAGAATATTTTTGAGGATACAAAAATATCCGCACTCAAGAGGGTAAAATTCACAGTGTCTGGCATCCAATTAAAATTCATAATGAAAAGAGAAACCAACTGATCAAACTAAACCAGAAATGACATGGGCAATATTAAAAGTTATTCAACTGCCCCTCAAGAAGCTAGAGTAAAGATTTAATGTGTTAGCTAGGGACACAAGATATGTTAAAAAGAGACAAATCAAACTTACGGAGTTAAAAATAGCAAATACATTTGCTGAAATAAAGTGGCAGATAAGATATTGGAGGAAAAAAAAATATGAATAAACCTGAAAATAAAATAACAGAAAGTATCCAAAATAAAATAAGAGAGGAAAATTAAACAGAAAAAGTAAACATGATATCAATGAAGAGTGGTGAACACCAAGCAGCAAAATGTATTAATGTGTGTGTATAAATGTGTGTATATATATTATAAACAACTTGATAATGATGTGATCTAATATATTTTTAAGCTACTTTCCTGCCCTAGTTATTTCTTCAATTTTCTTGAATCTATTTGTTTATAATTTCATCAAATTTGATGCATCTTTGCCTATCACTTCTTTAAATATGGCTCTGTCCCCTTTCCGTTCTTCAGTGTCTCTCTGTGAAGAAAATTGATGACATATCATAAGGCAGCATTATGGGGGATTTCTCATGGATGATTGTAGAGATAGATATTCTGAGGCCTACCAATAAGCATGTGAGAAAACTTAGAAAAAGAATCTCCTCCAGTCAAGTCTTCAGGTGAAGCCCCAATCACAGCTGAGAACTTGACTACAAACTCATGAGAGACTTAAACCACACCCACCATTCAAGCTGTGCCCAAATTCCTGACTTACATAAACTATTAGGTAACAAACATTCATTGTTTTCAGCCAGTAGACTTTGGAGTAATTTGTTATTAAATAGTTGACAAATAATACACAGTAACAAATATAAAAAATCTTAGAAGCTAGAGAAAAAAATAAAATAATAAATTCCTTATTAGAAAACATGCAAGATGGGGTAGGTGGCTCAGTCGGTTAAGTGTCTGACTTCAGTTCAGGTCATGATCTTGCAGTTCGTGACTTCGAGCCCCGCATCGGGCCCTGTGCTGACAGCTCGGAGCCTGGAGCCTGCTTTGGAGTCTGTGTCTCCCTCCCTCTCTGCCCCTCCCCTGCAGGTTCCCTGGCTATCTCTGTCTCGCAAAAATAAGTAAACATTAAAAAATGAATAAATAGGGGAGCCTGGGTGGCGCAGTCGGTTAAGCGTCCGACTTCAGCCAGGTCACGATCTCACGGTCTGTGAGTTCGAGCCCGGCGTCGGGCTCTGGGCTGATGGCTCAGAGCCTGGAGCCTGTTTCCGATTCTGTGTCTCCCTCTCTCTCTGCCCCTCCCCCGTTCATGCTCTGTCTCTCTCTTTCCCAAAAATAAATAAACGTTGAAAAAAAATTAAAAAAAAAATGAATAAATAAGGGGCGCCTGGGTGGCTGAGTCGGTTGGGCATCCAACTTTAGCTCAGGTCATGATCTCACAGTCTGTGGGTTCCAGAGCCTCTGTGCTGACAGCTCAGAGCCTGGACCCTGCTTCAGATTCTGTGTCTCCCTCTGTCTCTCAAAGGAAATGATGCCAGATGAACACATGGATCCACACAAATGAATAAGTAGCAGAAACAGCAACTATATGGGGAAATATAAAGACAATATTCTAACTCCTTATATATCTTTAAATATCTACCTAGCTGTAAAAAAAAAAAAAAAAAAAAAAAAAGGGAATTACCTGAAGTATATCTGAGAAGAAACATACAGTAAGAAACTCTGGATTAGAGATCTAAGGATTGACCACAGGTAGCCCTATTCTTATTGCATAAGGCTGGTTCAGGTCTTATCTGGAACAATTCTGACAGCATGGGATGGAGAAATAAAGACAGTGAATAGAGTCATTATTATGTATTAGACATTTCCAGACTGTTCATAATTCAAGTAGTGGGTGACTTACGTTTATTTTTTTTTTCTTTGTATTAGTTTTTCATTTTGTTTTAATGTGTATTTATTTTTGAGAGAGAGAGCGCAAAGGGGGCAGGGGCAGAGAGAGAGGGGGACGCAGAATCCAAAGCATGCTCCAAGCTCTGAGCTGTCAGCACAGAGTCGGACGTGGAGCTTGAACTCAAAAGCTGTGAGATCATGACCTGAGCCAAAGTCGGATGCTCAACTGACTGAGCAACCCAGGTACCCCTATTTTTTTTTCTTTAAAAGCCCACTTTATGTGCTAGGTCTCTTTTGAGTCACAGTATAGATACTAAGCAACCAAGTTCCAAAAAACCAATTATAAATGGACATATCTAGAGATTTATTTTTACTTCTGCAAAACAGTCTTATACATAGTGAATCAGGAAGTCTCAACCCAATGTGTGGAAGTCTCTTTGTACTTTATTTGTAGTTACTAAAATGAATATTTCCAAAGTGACATTATCTGAAATAGGTCTTATAAATCATTGTATCAATAGTTTTTTTAAACATCAATGCAATATTTTAAGACGCACTCGAAGCCTAGACCCATACAAGTTAACTTAAAATGTCCGTTATTTTAAGAATATTATGGCAACATTTTTATAAAATTAGTTTACAATAAAATTCTGTGTTTTCTAAATCCACAAACCTAAGATGTGATCATTGAGATCAAGAAAGAAAGACACAAACTCAATAATGTTTATCAGTTTATTTAGTGATATTTTGCTGTTCAAAATGAAGTCATGTGATATATAAATTGGGACTAAAATATGGTTATAAATAGCTACCTATCATCCATCATGCTTACAGCTTAAATTCATTTGAAAGACCATGAATTGCTTTAATTTGTATTAAAAGAACATACTGAAGATTCAATTTTATTTCAGCTACGCAGATAAGGCCTATTTACACTTTCCCAGTTCACAAGTTGTAAAGTGTTTATGCTATTTCTAAATGTATTTAATGTCCATTTTCTGAGCTATACTGATGGCATTGTAGAGGTAAGCATAGTTATCCCTGAAACACACAAGATTGTCTGCTTGCTTTTGGAGGTATGGCAGGAGGGGACAGCTATATTTCACTGCTACGTCTACATTGGCAGTAAAACATCTTTTTTTGCGAGTATGACAAAATGTAGGGTTTTTTTTTAATGTTTTATTTATTTTTGAGAGAGACAGAGACAGAGTGCGAGTGGGGGAGGGGCAGAGAGAGAGGGAGTCACAGAATCTGAAGCAGGTTCCAGGCTCCAAGCTGTCAGCACAGAGCCCGATGTGGGGCTCGAACTCAGGAACCGTGAGATCATGACCTGAGCCAAAGTCGGATGCTTAACCAATGGAGCCACCCAGGCACCCAGGTTTTTTTTTTTAATCAGCCCAGTAGGCATTGTTATTTGTTCTTACAAAGACACTAGTCTTTATTTCAAAAGACAATAGTTTCTTGCTTCAGCTGTTTTCAGCAATTTAAATTTGACACCTCTCTTTTTATTCATTTAGATTCTGCCTTATGTATGTTTTTTAAAGGGTGAATGTTATTTTGTATTTATTTCCACAGTAGTAAATGTAACCGGTCCAAAATGACTGAGACAAACAGAGTTTACAGCTCATCTTCAGAATGGAGCAGGTCATTCCACTCTGTCCCTATTCCAAGAGTAAATGATGCTGCTTTTATGGTAGTTCTGGCTCACCAGAACTCTGTTATTTATTTACTAAATAACCTGCCCACTCCCATCCATGCCTTTGCCCTCCCTGGACACTACCTATTCCCTATCCTGCCCAAATGCGTGTTATAAACACAGGAAGAAGAGAAGAAAGTGCTGTCACAGAAATTCACCCATAGTCTCCTTATCAGATATTATTTTTAACCTGTGTTAAATTTGGATGTTGCCTTAAAGATATTAGGAACTGGGATAAAGGGGTCCCTGGGTGGCTCAGTAGGTTAAGCATTCGATTCTTGATTTCGGCTCAGGTCGTAATCTCACAGTTTGCAAGTTTGAGCCGCATGTCAGGCTCTGTGCTGACCCCGGGAGCCTGCTTAAGATTCTCTGTCTCTCCCTCGCTCTTTGCCCCTCCCCTACTCGCTGTCTATCTGTCTCTTTCAAAATAAATAAACCTTTAAAAAAACAGAACTAGGATGAAACGATGACAAGAATATGACTGAAGAGACACAGTGTTTTGATGCACACAGGAAGAATGATGCCATGCATAATAGACAACACGCACATATTTCCTAAAACAAAACATCATGCCTGAATTCAGTATTTATCCATACCAAACTATTTATAGTTTTTACAATCACCATGCTACCTGGGTATTCTTTATACACTTTTCCTCTTTTGGGAATGGATTTCCTTGTATGTTCTTCATGGTAAATTCCTATTGTTTGAGACTCAGATCAAACATGCTTTTACTCCAGGAAGCATTTCTTGCCTTATTCCTCCTAAAACAAAGTCGATCAACTTTTCTTTACACCACCACACTGGCTCTATTACCACATTTGCCAAACTGTTCCATCTGACAGCCCCAATATTGATTCTACATTGTATCCTATAAGCAACTACAGGGCAGGGAATGTTTATTATCTGTCTCTGCCTCACTAGCACCCAACAGAAGCCTGGCACATGGTAGATACTCTATCTTATAATAATAAATGAATAGACAGATTTATAATAAATGAATAGATGTCTGAGTGAATGAATGAATGAATGAATGAATGAATTCAGCATCACCCTGAGATAAAAACAATGGATACTAAGTCAAAATTTCTTCAACACCATAAATGCTCATTAAATCATGCATTTTAGGCTGGAGATACCTTCACAGTGCCAAGTGCATTACATGATGTAATTATTAAAACTTCATAAAGTGGCCGTTTTACTTCCGTTTTAGATATGAAAATAGTGAGACTGAGAGGTTAAATAACTTATCTTAAAATATTTAGGCAAAGACAGCAGAAGCAAAAGTACAGTGAAACTAAATCGGACTGAAAAGCTTCTGCCCAGCAAAGGAAATCATCAAAAAATAAATAAATAAAAAGGCAACCAAATTTAAGAAATTATTTGCAAATCTTATACTTGAGAAAAGGTTAATATACAAAGTATATAAAGAACTCATAGAACTCAATCGCCAAAAAACAATCTAATTTAAAACAGGCAAAAGATCTGAATAGACACACAGATGGCCAACAGTTATGTGAAGAGATGCTCAACATCACTGATCATCAGGGAACTAAATCAAAACTGCAATGAGATTTCACTTCATACTCATTAAAATGGCTATTATTAAAAAGAGAAGAAATAACAAGTATTGGTGAGGATATGGAGAAAAGGAAACCCGCATGTACTGTTGGTAGAAATGTACAATTGTGGAGCACTATGGAAAATAGTACAGAGGTTCCTCAAACCATTACAAATAGAAACTACTAGGGGTGCCTGGCTGGTTCAGTCAGTTAAGTGTCTGACTTTGGATCGGGTTATGATTTGACAGTTGATGAATTTGAGCCCCACATCGGGCTCTATGCGGAAGCCTGCTCTGGATTCTGTGTCTACCTCGCTCTCTGTCCCTCCCCCACTCATTCTCTCTCTCTCTCTCTCTCTCTCTCTCTCTCTCTCTCTCTCTCTCTCTCTCAAAAATAAGTAAACATTAAAAATAATATCGGGGCGCCTGGGTGGCGCAGTCGGTTAAACGTCCGACATCAGCCAGGTCACGATCTCGCGGTCCGTGAGTTCCAGCCCCGCGTCGGGCTCTGGGCTGATGGCTCGGAGCCTGGAGCCTGTTTCCGATTCTGTATCTCCCTCTCTCTCTGCTCCTCCCCTGTTCATGCTCTGTCTCTCTCTGTCCCAAAAATAAATAAAAAACGTTGAAAAAAAATTAAAAAAAAATAATAGAATTACCATATGATCCATTAAGTCTTCTTCTGGCTATTTTGCAAAGAAAATGAAAATGCTAACTCCAAAAGAATAATGCACCCCAGTGTTCACTGCAGCATTGTCTACAATAACCAAGGTATGTAAACAACCTAAGTGTCCACCAATAGAGGAATGAATAAAGAAATTGTTACAAACACATGTGCACACACACACACACACACACACACACACACAATGGAATGTTATTCAGCTGTAACAAATAACGAAATCTTGCCATTAGTGACAATATGGGTGAAACTGGAGGGCATTATGATACATAGAATAAGTCAGGCAGAGAAAGACAAATACCGTATCTACTAACTTATATAGAGCATCTAAAAAAAAATCCAGAAAACAAAAATCTGAGTTTATAGATACAGATAATAGATTGGTGATTATAAGAGCTAGGGATAAGGAAGTGTGGGTGAAACGGTTGAAGAGGTTCAAAGTTCCAGTTCAAATTTCCAATAATAAAATATGTATGTCTTGGGATTATAATGTAGAGCATGATGACTAAAGTTAATAATGCCATATGTATATTTGAAAGTTGCTAAGAGAGATCTTAAAAGTTCTCATCCCAAGTGTGGCACCTGGGTGGCCTGGTCGGTTAATCATATGACTTTGGATTTCGGCTAAGGTCATAATCTCAAAATTCATTAGAGGGAGCCTCCATGTGGGGGTCTTAGCTCAGTGCCTGCTGGGGATTCGTTCTCTCCGCCCCCTCTGCCTCTCCTCCACACATGCTTTAGCTCATTCTCTCTCAAAAATAAACATCTTTTTTTTAAGTTCTCATTGCAAGAAAAAAAAACACATTGTAATGGTGTGATGACCACTGTTCACTAGACTCTGTGATCATCACTTCCCAATATATACAATGATCAAAACATTAGGTTGTATACCTGAATCTCATAAAATGTTATATGTTAGTTATTCCTCAATATAAAATATACTCATTTATCTAGCTACCTCTACGTTGAACCCAGACAGTCTGACTCCAAAGTCATCATATAAAAATGGCAAACTAGAGTAAAAGGCAAATGCAGAGAACTCCCTCTTTAAAATGGACTTAGACTTGTAAGGTTCCTTGCATAGTACCACAATCTAAAATGAACCCCCACTGGAAATTATATTTTCTTAAAATTATTATAGGTATATACACTATCATAGAAATAAACACAAAATCATTAGGGATACTGAAAGTTACAGTGTCGTGTTCCTATTAATACATGTTTTAATCGCTTATGAAAAATCATCAGATAATGTGGAATATGAGCACAGCCTGAAGGAGAATCTCTCATTAACACTAAATTAATCAAATGAGTATTTTGTTAAGCTCTCACTATGCAACGTCTATTGTGTCTGAATCTAGGAGTGGAAGATATGGAGGAGAATTAGGAAGAATTTTCTTACTAGATGGGTTAGTTATAATCACATTGGTTAAGTATAACCTATTCAAATGAAACTAGTGACTAGCGTTTTATTTGCATACGCCCTAAAATTGCTTTTCCATCCGTCATTTCTCCCAACCCATCAGTTCTTATACTTTTTGACTAGTTATCTCCTCTTCTCCTTCCCATCTAATAATATTAAATGTAACTGCTTTCAGGATGTACTCTTTAATCCTTAACCTAGGTTATGATGTGTTAACATGGATTTTCTGTAGCAGCAATGCCCATTACCTATTGGAAAAATGTACCCTACTCCATCATAATCTTCCATTATGTCGCTGTTTTTCCATGAAATCAGAAGTTCCCTAAGGACAAGCATTACCTTGTTCAACATTGTCTTCATAGTGCTAAAAAAGCAGTATTAGGGAGACTTGCATTAAAGACTTAATGTAGACAAAACTATGGGAAAAAGCAAAACCCAGTGTGATACAAGGAAAATCAGGATACTCCCCCAATTAAAACCAAGTCTGTTTGGGTACCTGAGAAATAGAGACCAGATTATAAAAGACAGTGAAAGGTAGGGTGTAAACTTTGTGAGAGAGACTTTATTCTGAGTCTAAATCATACAAGTGAACAATAAATGTTGTGTTTCAATAAAAATAGTCTGGTGGCCTAAAAGGAGAAGTGATGGAAGCAGAGAAAACCTGAAGCTAGACAGAGAAATTAGGACTAAAGATAAGAGAGACTCAGGCAAAAGAAGTCCTTATCACAGTGACACTTATTGAGAGCTTACTCTGCTCTGTATGCTTTACAAAGACCAATTCATTTAAGTGAGACTAGTATCATTAGTCCTATTATGCAAGAAAAAAAAACCCAAAAAAAGTGACATGTTCTAAGGACGGTAGGGACCAAGATCTAAAACAACCCTCAGTGATCTCTCCCTCCTAATATTCACACCCTTGTGTAATTGCTCCCCCTGAGTTTGGGTTGGATTTACTGACTTTCTTCTAACAACATCAGCAACAACAAAAGACATGGCAGAAGTGATCAAAAGTCACTCCTAAGATTAGATTGTAAAAGACTGTAGTGTCTCTCTTGCAAGCTCTCTTACTCTATTTGACTCTTTTGCTCTGGGGCAAGTCAGTTGCCATGGTCCGAGCCAGCCCTGTGGAAAGGGCTACATGAGTTAGCTTGGAAACACACACTCTCCAACCTAGACAAGCCTTAAATTAACTGTAGCCTCAGTCAATATATAGATTGCACACCTTTGAGATATCCTGAACTAAAACCACTTAGCTAAACTGTTTGCACATTACTCATCCACAGAAAATAAACTGTGAGATGATAAACTTTTTTTTTCTGTTCTTAGGTAGTAAGTACTGGGGTGAATTGTTACACAGTAATTGATAACTGGTACAGAAAGTGATAAAGGATTAAAACCCAGGCTCCTGAGTTTATAGGTGTCATCGTGTACCAAGGTGACACTGAAACAGAATTGTTCCACATGAGAATGTTACTTTTTATGTTTATTTTAGCAAGAGATCATGCACGTAGGGGAGAGGGGCAGAGGGGGAGAGTGCATCTTAAGCAGGTTCCCTGCTCAGCATGGAGCCTAATGTGGGGCTCGACCCCACGACCCTGGGATCATGACCTGAGCCAAAATCGAGTCAGAAGCTCAATTAACTGAGCCACCCAGGCACCCCACACATTTTGTATTTCAACAGTTGAAAAGTAAAGGAATGTACATGATGAAACTAGTGCCACCAAATATATATAATCATTTTTCTTAGATACTTTCTTTGAGAAATACAGTATTACCAGCAAGACTAAAATTTACTACACATTGCCTTTGTAATTCTTCCAACAGAGCAGAGTTACAACTTCAGTATTCTCTAACCCCAGGGCAACAAGGCGAAAGAACGAGATACTGACATTTTCAGGGTCATAAGCGTGATATGGCAATTGAATGGGAAATGAAGACGTTGGTCCTTGAAATGAATGATTAATGAAGAAAATTCTTATAGCAGATGCCACCATGTGACTATTCAAACTCTTTTCAAAGATGGATTTTTTTTCCCCATAGTACAAGACCTGATGACTCAAGCAAATCTTATGACATGTGTTAACCTTCGGCTCAAGCCACATTTAGTGACCTTACTTTAAGTGGACTGTACAGGTGACGGCTATAATAGGTGTGAGAGGGCTCCGTATACTTGTTGTGCAGGATTGCAGAAATCTGCAAACATATACAGGCACTGCATATATTTCAAGTTATCCCAGCGTAATCGTCTACAGAGGTTTCCTTACAAATTCATTTTCCTGGCACTGACAATTCCCTTTTTCTAATAAAAAGCAAGTGTCTCACATCTCACTTAGGCTTATGCATCTTCCTTTGTTACAGTTGGGTTCCTCTTCTTTAAATGTCATCATTTGTAAATTAAACTAATTTATTATATATGATTATCATATGCATTATCAAGATCATCAAATTATTTTTTGGGGGGCACAAATGTATTTATCCTCCTGATGAAATGTCAGTTACTGAGACAGAAAGGGCCGTTCAGAAGCTAGATGGCTACTGCAGGTTGTAAACCAGTTACACTCTGATAATTTATGTGCCTTCAAATTTCCTGGGTTTAGGTGGTGCCTGGGTGACTCAGTCGGTTGACCGTCCGACTTCAGCTCATGATCTCTCGTCAGGCTCTGTGCTGACAGCTCAGAGCCTGGAGCCTGTTTTGGATTCTGTGTCTCCCTCTGTCTCTGACCCTCCCCCATTCATGCTCTGTCTCTCTCTGTCTCAAAAATAAATAAATGTTAAAAGAAAAAAATTATAAATATATACACATATATAAATGTATGTGTGTGTGTGTGTGTGTGTGTGTGTGTATATATATATATATATATATATATATATATATATATATATATATCCTGGGTTTGCAGCACTGTTTACTCCGGCAGGAACACTGTCTGTTTTCTTTTTCTTTTTTAAGTTTTTCTTTATTTTGAGACAGCAAGAGAGAGCTAGGGCAGAGGCATATGGAGAGGGAGAGAGGGAATCCCAAGCAGGCTCTGCCCTGCCAGCACAGAGCCCGATATGGGCTCGAATTCATGAACAATGAGGTCATGTTCTGAGCCGAAATCAAAAATCAGACTCAAACAAATGAGCCACCCAGGCGCCCCCCCCCTCAACACTTTTCTTTTTTACTTATTTTTATTTTTTACCTTTTAATTGTCATTAAAAAGAAAACCTCCACAATCCATAAGATTTACCCCTTTAACAAATTTTTAGGTGGAGAGTATAGTCAATGTCATTGTACAGTACAGTTCTGTCAACTCTAAGCCCAAGAGAATCCAGAACTCTCATGTTGCTTGACTGAAACTCTGAACACATTGAACAGTCAGCACTCAGTTTCTTCTTCCAGCCCCTGGAAACCACCATTCATTCTACTTTGTATTTCTTGAGTTTGACTACCTTAGATACTTCACATAAGTGGATGAATCTTGAGGGCATTATGTCGAGCAAAAGAAGCCAGTAACAGAGGTATGCATACTTCAAAATCATCATCATCTTTGAAGCAACAAATTGCTTCTGAAATTATTACCACAAACACAGAAGGGCATTCACACTCCCGAATGCACACATGCGAGAGTGACAACAAAGATAACCTTTTGGGGCACATGGGCTGGCTCAGTCTGTCAAGCCACCCAATCTCGATTTTGGCTTAGTTCATGATCTCGCGGTTCATGAGTTCCAGCCCCACGCCGGGCTCTGCACTGACAGCTTGGACTCTGCTTGGGATTCTCTGTCTCTCTCTTCTTTTCTGCCTTACTCCCCTCTCTTTCTCAAAAATAAATAAATAAACAGACAAAAATAAATAAAGAGCCCTGTTTGTTACCATATTACAGCGTGTAAAACAATCAGGCAAGAATCAGTATCGAGTCTTTCCTCGTGACAGCTGTGAACCTACTTTGTGAATGCACTGATTTAGATTATGGGTCAGGATAAACATTTAAAGACCTGAATCAGACTATTTCATGGTTTGCCACTTTGTCTCTTTTCGATTAACCCAACACGTAAGCCATCACTTTTCCATACTGTCTTCTGACTCCAGAGAATTGAAGATCTGACCTGGCATTCAATGGACAGATATTCTAAGGCACATCAATAATCTACTGAAGAGGGGCACCTGGGTGGCTCATTTGGTTGAGCATCTGACTTCAGCTCAGGTCATGATCTCCTGGTCCATGAGCTCAAAACCTGCACTGGGGTCTCTGCTGTCAATGCAGAGTCCACTTTGCATCCTCTGCCCCCACCTCTTTCTGCTCCTCCCCCTGTTCGTGCTTTCTCAAAAATAAATATTTAGGTTTTTTTTTAATGTGTATTTAGTTTTGAGAGAGAGAGAGAGAAAGAGAAACAGAGCGCAAGAGTGGGAGGGGCAGAGAGACGGAGAGACACAGAAACTGAAGCAGGCTCCAGGCTCTCATCCGTCAGCACAGAGCCCTACATGGGGCACAAACTCACATATTGTGAGATCATGACCTGAGCCCCAGGTGGACTCTTAACAGACTGAGCCACCCAGGCGCCCCTCAAAAGTAAATAGTAAGAAAAATAATCTACTGAAGAATATCAAAAGAACTTCAGAATTATTTATTTAAAAATAATATTCAAATGGGAACAGAGATCTAAATCTAATATCACAACTTAAGATATTAAAACATTAAACAAGAACCAGCCGGATGTGGAGAGGAAATACAAATGTTACTGCACATCTGAAAATCACACAGGTACACCGTACTCCCTCCTTTCCCTGCAGCACCGCACTCGATTAATAAAAAAAATGAATTCAAGGCAGCACGAAGCAAACTGAACCGCATCACTGTCTGCTGTTTCAACATCTGTCTACTGAGTGCTATTTTTCCTACTGCCATATGGACATTCTAATAACTAACTTTAAGGCACACGTACGGATAAGAAAAACACAGCCGTTTCCCACCTTGATGGGTCCTCTGGCCGATATGTACTCGTCTCCAAATCCTGTCACCAGATGGACATTCAGAAAAAAAAAGAAAAGAAAGAAAGAAAAAAGTGGGCAAGGCTTCAGCAGCTTCTTATCCTTTCTAAAGAAAGGAGTATGGAAAAGTTCAAGTTTTTTTCTTTTCTCTGTATTCAAGCCTATAAGCACAAAATAAATTACAGACGACTAATGATCTGAGACCTGACTGCTATGGCCTGTGTTGTGCCCTCCCAAATTTAAATCCCAATGTCACAGTGGTTGGAAATGAGACAGGTTCAGGTAAAAGTGGCTTCATGAGAGTGGGGCTCTCCCAATGGCATCAGTGTCCTTCTAAGGAAAGGAAGAGACTCCATAGTTGTCTCTTGACTAGATGAAGAAGACACAGTGAAAAAGTGCCTATGAACAGAAGAGAGCTCTCACCAGGATCCAGCTGGCTAGTACCTTGAATTTGGACCTCCAGCTTTTAACTATGAGAAATCACTGCCTACAGTTGAGGCCACCCAGTCTATAGTATTTTATGGTAACTAAGCTATTTCCACATACATTAGCAAACAAAAGGGATGAGAGCATCACTTCAAAGTAACCCTTATCCTTTATTTTCCCTCAGTAAAGCTTAATTTCAGTGTATTTAGCAAGAAAATAAAATGAACAAACCTACAGTAATCAAGTACATGTATCCTAGGTTCACCAGTTTCACCGTTAACATTTCTTCCACATTAGCAAAAATAAATGAATTCATTTAAACACAGTGCTCTTTATTTTCTCATTCACCTCTATTTACTTAGCTTCACTGCAATAATAATCTCCTCAGTTAAATAGCAGAAATGATTACCGAAGATGATTTCCCCATCACCTTGATCCAAAATAATTTTGTTCAAACCTCTCTATCTCTTGCTACCATAACAAACAGTATGATTTAACACATTTAATTGATACCTGGAAACAGAAATAATGCTGATTTACCATCTTTTTAGGAAACAATGTGTACTATTGGTTTTACTGCCTTGTCTCAATAGGTGACTGTATTTTAGTGTAATTCTAATTTGTGAGTTCTCTTGAATCTAAACTTTTTCTATTTGAATCCCTATCTCATTAGCTGTTTTTGTTTGTATTTTATGTTGCATTAATGTTATTTTCATTCACACTTTGGTACCATTAATTCAGGCGATATTTTATTCTTTTCTAACATCTTGGGTTTATTGCTTTTGCCAAGCGCAAAAATAGTTATTAAAAAAATGTAGTTTCATGTATACTTATTTTGGATAAATAAAGTAAATTACTACGCTACATGGAAATAATAAACCAGTGAAATTTATCCTAAGATTTATAATATAAATGGTGAATATTAGGATCAATTCTAATGAGAATAGTTGAAATTCCCAATAACATTAAATATTGATCATTGTTTCCTCAAATCTTTCTGCATTTTATTTCTTAATTTTTTTTTTTGTTCTTTAACTTGTTCAGGGAAGACAGATAATATTAACCCCAGCAGAAGGTCCTGACAAACCCATCCACCAAGTCATTAGTTGAACTGCAACACCTTCAGAGTAAATGATGGCTTCACAAAGGAATTTGTTACAAGTCAGTTAGCCACACTGATTAGCAAGGCCAGACAGGGACATTCTCATAAAATTCCACCACAGAAAGTGGAAAAAAAAGGAGGTTATACAGTTTCGATATTTTTTAAAACTTGATTCACTATTTGTACAGTGACAGAACCTTAAGAAGTCTGTCAGTCATTTGAGTCCTTAATGCTGATCATGGCTCACATTGAATAATTTTAAGCTTGAACATAGACTTATTCAATTGTGAACTTATCTAATTACATATATGTATCACAGGTAGGTCAAAGATTCATTTTTTGTCTAAAATTCCTCTCTACTGACCTGTATTACAAATGTGACATATTAATATCACCTAAAAAAATGTACAACCTGTATAATATTGGGGAGACAGGTAAATCCTTAAGAAAAGCACCTTTTGTGTGTTTTAATTAATTGTAACTTTGACAACCTGAAATACATGTTAATCTTTAACAAGTGGACAATTTTTACCCTCTCCACTTAAGTAGGAGTTAGTGCCTATTTCCCTGATTCGGGCTTTGGAGGCAACATCAAACCCAGGAGGAAATAATTTTTGAAATGCAAACACTATATGACATTCTGATGGTATATCTAAGACAGAATGCCATGTGAAAAGCAACAGAGAAATGGGCAGGGCGGAAATTAAACTGCTTTTCAATCTCCTTGAACAAAATATTCACGGCGTGACTATTAGGTCGGGTTTAAATTAATTTCAGAGAACGACTATCTATTCATAAATAAATATTCCTGTAACCATGCACATTGCACTTTCACGTTGCTTAGAGACAATAGTAGCTACAGCCTTAAAAATGAATTAATTTTATTAGATATCTACCATGCACAAGTCTCAGTTATGAAAAGGAGATTCCAGGAAACGATAACATGTGCCAAAAAATATGTTGGGGGTGTGAACACGAGAAAGCCTACAAACCAAGATGTGGATCTGAAACCTTATAAAAGGAAAGAGAGAAGGAAGAAAATTGGACAGGAAAGGTTTCAGACTACAGGAACCATGTTTCAAGAAATTTCTGCCTGGAGCAAAGAGTCTTCCCTCCAGATTTAGCCACTGGAGGAGTCCACATCTTGCCATGATGGGTCTCTGCCATGCTAAGCCACTGGGTGGAGCTTCCTGTGTTGCACGTGTCCACACCATAAAGGCAGTGATGGGTCCAGAGGTGTGCAGCAGGGTCAGTAAATTATGGCCCTCACCCAAGATATTGTAGTAACACATGTCTATGGTCATCATAAACTCCATGCTATCATTAATTATCCATTCTTTTAACATATTATCTATAATGTTCTAGGCCTATTGTAATATTTTGCTTTTGCTCATCTTCCCTGCATGGAAAAGCATCCCAAACAAAATGTGAGATGAATGACCATCACTTCTCTTGACATTACTCTGTAATATTACTGCAAATGCAATCAAAGATGGACCAATTTTATCTCTATTTCAGTTAAAAAAAAAACAGAGAGAGACAGAGTATTCTAAAACTTATTAGGAGAAACAGTGCACAAAGGATTCAAGATATTATGAACAATATGTAAAACACAAGGAGTAAATACAAATTTTGCAGCCATATTATGAAAACATACAATAAAAAGTTCAGTGGCAAATACTGTAGTGAGGTACTGCTAAGTGTCAAATATGGCAACATAAAATTTAAAAGTGAAAAATTTGTATTTAGAGATTCATATAAGAATTGACATTTAAAATTTGTGTGAAAAGAAATGTGTAAGACAACAAGTGTTATTTTATATCACAATAATTTGGAATAAAATTGATATATTAAATGTAAACATTAACTTGCAAGTGACTGAAGCATTCAACATAATTAATCAGAAATGCAGTAAAAAAGATACTATATATATGAGTTGAGAGAGCCTTCTCGAACATGACAAAAACAACAACTCCATTCTTTTCTGTGATAAATATTACAACATCAAAACTTAATAACTTATTTGAAAAAAAATGTATTGGGACACATAGATGACTCAGTCAGCTTAGCGTCCGACTCTTGATCTCAGCTCAGGTCGTGATCTTATGAGTTCGATCCTCACATAGGGCTCTTCACTGACAGCACTGACTTTTCGTAGAGTTATCTTTCCATCTCTCTCTGCCCCTACCTCCACTCATGCCCTTTCTCTCTCTCTCTCAAAAAAAAGTGCACCCTCCTATAAGAGGTTTAAATACTGCTCCCCAATAATGCACTTCCCATCCATTGACATTAGGCTTAGCCTCACTGTTGGTTTTAACCAGGGCACGTGAGCAGTAGTAGTGTTTGCCGCAAAGAAGAAAGAGACACGAGCCATATACAGAAGCTTTGTTTTCTGTTTGGATCCTGGAATAGGAAACACAGAACAGAACTACAGAAAACTCAACCTGTAGATAAACAACAGTATGAGGAAGAAATCAATCTTTTTGTAAGCTACCTATTTGTGGTTTGTTGACACTACAACTTTACCTAGCAAAGAATTCTGATAGATACAACATAGTAGAGGTAATCCTATCCTTACAGTTGCCCAAGACAAAAAAATCTCTTCCACATCCTGTGTCTCACATTCTTTTCTTTTTTGTCACAGATGGTCGAAAAAAATATGTGAATGCAAACTAATAAAAAAAAAAAGCTAAAAAGACTGATAGTTGGGCAATACTATCCTCCTGCATCTCGAGGACATAAACTAGTGGGATAGTGGATTCTAAAGCAAGCACTGCTTTTTTCTATTTTAAAAAGCATGATATGTATCCTCTAACTAAAGGATCTGGAACACAACTTAATGAACAATGCACAGCATTTATGATGGGTTATAATCATGACTTTGTTGTAAGTTAGCACTTAGGGAGAATCCATAAGGCAGGTGTCGTTAATGCTTTGGACTGCCCATGTCCTACCACAGCAGTAAATTAGATCTTTCCTTTTCCAAAGTGGGTTCCCAAAAGATGCTCCAGAATAAATGTGGTATGGTCACTGATGTTGGGAAACACTGTCCACCATAATTACCTCCAAAAACTGAAGTAACCACTCTCACAACTCAAGATCTGGTCACCATGAGGAAGATAAAACTATTCAATCTGACCCAGAATTTCCAAGCTTATTTCTCTTGGGGGCTTTTTAACCAGGAATCGCTGTCATCCTGCTAAGCTATTTTGCACATTTTAGGAAACGTGGTATTACATGATCCAAAGAAGTAAAGTGAGGTCATGTAAGTTTAACCTCCCAAGAACTAGCTTCCCTCATTTGTATCTTCAACACTTTATTTTTACATCATGACAAAAAATTAGCATATATTTTAAAAATATATCTTTCAGCAAAGTGATAGTAGATACCATTTTTTATTGTTGTTATAGCCCAACGCCCCCTCTTGAAAGAATGAAATAACAAAATACTTCTATAATGTAATACTAAAAGGAAACATTTCCCTATGTGTGAGCTTGTATATTTTCTTTTAAAAAAATTTTTTTTAGAGTTTACTTATTTTGAGAGAGACAGAGAGAGCATGAGTGGCGGAGGAGCACAGAGAGAGAAGGAGAGTCCCAAGCAGGCTCCACAGTGTCAGCTCAGAGCCCGATGTGGGGCTCAAGTCCACAAAACTGTGAAATAATGATGTAGGCCAAAATCAATAGTTGGACAGTCAACAACTGAGCCAACAAAGCTCCCCACATATTTTCTTTTAACACAACGCAATAGTTGGATTTAGCATTTAGAAAAGTAAAAACCTAATTTAGTGCACTAACTTCAGTAATATTTTTGGCATGTTTTGACAGGTATTTCTCTACTGTTTCATCAGTTTATTTGTTGAAATATGGATCTTCAGTATTATGTTTAATTTGGATAGACTGTCTCACCTCTTATCACAAAAGAAATCAATACATTTAATAAATTTTATGATTTTCTAAATAATAAGTGCTCACCTAGGGCTGCATCTTTATATATACTCAATGAACTAACAAAACAATGCTATTATATAAAGTTAGGAACGAATTGGACTATGCTATCAAGAGAACCAAGTTCTAGATATAAAAATAATTGGCATGTAAAGTGGAAAATTTCTCTTCACTTTTATGAGTCTCCTATTCCTCATCGGCAAAACAGGAATCATAAAGGACCTACCTCATAGGTAATCAGAATTAAAGAACAAAGTGATGCCAACATATAAATATTAGTTACTTCTAATCATTGGTCATGTTTTCGTGGCTTCCCTGAAAGCAGAGCGACTGTTCAAGAACAGCAAGAGACCTTTCTCAGAGCCAACAATGTAGCCAGCGTACCCCAGTTTCAGTTTTCTAAACCAGGTGTTATACTCATTCTTGCCTCTTCTCTCAGGTAAAATGTTTAGTTGTGGTGAACAGTCATGATGAAACCAGCAAATCTAATTAAAACAAAATAAAGCACCTCAGTTATCCCTCTCTCCCTTCCTCCTTAACTCTGTGTCTCCCTCCCAATCTTCTTTATTAAGCTTGTTTATTTTTGAGAGAGAGAGAAGGAGAGAGAAAGAGCAAGAGAGAGGCAGAGCAACAGGGAGAGAGAGAATCCCAAGCAGGCTCCGCACTATCAACATGGAGTCCTACACCGGGCTCGAAGCCATGAACTGTGAGGTCATGACCTGAGCCGAAATCAAGGTGCACACACTTCTTACTGAGCTTCTGACTGACTGAGCCACCCAGGTGCCCCTCTCTCCCAATCGTAATATATTCTCCCACCACCCTTTCTTGCTACTATTGCTGGAAGACTGGATGAGTATGGCCCATATATGAAAATAGATGACAATAATTAAGAAATCTTTTGTGTTTTAAGTTTATTTATTCACTATGAGAGAGAGACAGAGAACACAAGTAGGAGAGTGGCAGAGAGAGAGGGAAAGAATCCCAAGCAGGTTCTATGCTGACAGTGCAGAGCCTGAGGCAAGGCTCGAACTCACAGACTGTGAGATCATGACCTGAGCCTAAACCAAGAGTCGATGCCCAAGTGACTGAGCTGCTCATGAACCCTAATAACCATGGAATCTTTAAGACAATAAGTTATGACAATTTTAGCACTCATAGCTTCCCTACTGTACTTCCAGACTCTTCTACTCAAAGTACTGCATTCCTCAGGCCTTTAGATGAAAGCCTAACAGATCTAAATTTACATGCCATTTGGTCATTTTGGTCAGTGAAGTATTTCTGGGCAAACTAAAATCTGATTTCTTCATTGTTTTCCTGTCCACTTAGTAGAAGATATCCAATTCTCAATTCTGACTTTCTGGAATGAATTAAAAGGACATAGAACCTTTCAAGAACTTGCTGAAACGACCTTGTCAGTAAGGAAGGAAAGGAGGATAGAATCCGAAACTCCCAGATACCCGTACCTTTCTAGATCTTACTGACGGTTGTTCAGAGAAAGTTATTTTAGTTTGGTGAAGGTGAAGTAACATGAGGCATAACAGAGCCACTGTTTACAGTTTCTCCTGTGTGAATAGGCATCTGGCATATTCAGATACTTTTGAAAACTTCTTCCCTGTGAGTGCCATTACTGACTGATGCGCAAATCTTGCCTACTTGATCTCCTTGGTGGTTTATTTACCCCTGAGGCACGTGGTTGAGGAGGCTGGATGTGGCAAAGCATGGATTCCACTTACAACAGGAGAGGGAGTAGCTGGTTGGGATACATAACTCTCTCTGTGTATATAACCCCCTGCTTCTAGCTGTGAAAGCTCCTAACAGACTTTTAGAAATTGAGTGAATTGGGCCCAGTGGTGCCCTGCTGCTCTATCATGCATAACAATACTATATAATTTATCTTGGTTGTCCCTAACAACAGAAGCAATATATTTAAGAGACACCCAGGGATACAGAAAGAAATGGAATTTATGTCTGCATGCATTTGAAAATGCTGACAATTAAAAGCTAAATTGAGGAAAATAAAATGAGAAAATCTTAAAAAAAATTTTTTTTAATATTTATTTTTGAGAGAGGGAGAAAGAGAGAGTGTGCAAGCGAGCAGGGGAGAGACAGAGAGAGAGGGAGAGAGAGAATCCCAAGGAGGCTCTGTGCTGATGGCACAGAACAGTGAGATCATGACCTGAGCCAAAATCAAGAGTCAGATACTGCAAGGCTGAGTCACCCAGGTGCCCCAAGAACTTCTTTTAAAGGTGAATATTATCAACTCTTCCTAATAAACTACTAAAATAAGGCATACTCTTATTGTTTTAATTATGGATATGGGGAGGGGTGATCTATGTGAACTGAGAGAGATACAAGACACAGATTAAAAACAGAAAAATTACATATGAAGAGTGGATTTGGTACGAAGTCTTTAGAATTAAGAGGTGATGCTCGTTTTCCATGACCATCAAGGATTCCATACTATAGCAGGACACATGAGATAAGAAAAAAAAACATAACACAAGACAGTATGATTAAGTGTTTCATTCAAAATTTAAGTATAAGACAGAATGAAGAATAGAGATTCAAATTTCCTAGGGCCATTTTTATTTCAATCTTATCAGGTTTCTTAAGTTTTTGCAGCACAAATCTGATTTGCAAGTGGCCAGTCTTTTTTTTTAAGAGAGTGAGATCTTGAGGGAGGGGCAAAGAGCAAGGCACACAGAGAATCCCAAGTAGGCTCAGTGTGGTCAGCGCAGAGCCCAGTGCAGAGCTTGAACTCACCAATCGTGAGATCAAGACCTGAGCCGAAATCAAGAGTCAGACGCTTATCCCACAGAGAAAACCAGGTGCCCCTGCAAATAGCCAGTCCCAGTTTTTGAGACCTGGAGTGAAAGGGAACATAATCAACTTTGTAAGTGCCCATCAAGTCCCACGTGCAACATCAGCCCATAGTTACTATGCTCTTTGATTGCTACAACAACCTTTTCAATAAGTTATTACTAGCTGTATTTTACAGATGAGGAAAGCGAGTCACAACATTCAGGTAGTTAGTCCCTGGTTCCTGACCTACAAAAAAAAATGGAAGGAAGAGGACTCTTGGATTAGAAATCTTTTTCGTTGTCTTGCCTTTTTTACCATGAGTGTTTGTTTAGGAATAAACAGAACAAGTTTATATTTTTCCTCCTAAGATTAAGTGACAGTCTGAGATATAGGTGTGCTGTTTCAAAGGGACACATGCATCGCCATGTTTAGAGCAGCACTATCAACAACAGCCAAGTATGGAAAGAGCCCAAATGGACTGATGAATGGATAAAGAAGAGGTGGTATAAATACACAATGGAGTATTACTCGGCAATCAAAAAGAATGAAATCTTGCCATTTGCAACTACATGGATGGAACTGGAGGGTATGATGCTAAGTGAAATTAGTCAGTCAGATAAAGACAAAAATGCTATGACTTCACTCAGATGAGGACTTTAAGAGACAAAACAGATGAACATAAGGGAAGGGAAACAAAAATAATATAAAAACAGGGAGGGGGACAAAACAGAAGAGACTCATAAATATGGAGAACAAACTGAGGGTTACATGAGATAGGTGGGAGGGGGGATGGGCTAAATGGGGAAGGGGCACTAAGGAATCTACTCCTGAAATCACTGTTGCACTATTTTGGATGTAAATTTGGATGTAAATTTTAAAAAATTAAAAATAAAATTAAAAAAAAAAGATTAAGTGACAGTCTCCTATAAAAGGAACCCTCATTGACAGTGAAGCAGCTGTCACAGTTAATGAGGAAATGCAAATTTGTATTCTATTAAGAAAAACATTATGAAAACAGTAAGGCTAAAAGAAGCAATAAGGAGTTATTGGCGCACATGTGGAAGATAAATTCTTAATCTTTTCTCAATTTTTTATATGGAATATATATGTATATTTACACACAATATATAACTTATTATATACATATGACATATATATTCTTCTTGCAGACAAGAATATTAGCCTCTTTTGTTCACTAGTGTAGCCACATTCCTAGATCTAACACAAGATGGGTATTTTGTTGAAGGAAAGAGCAGAGGTCTCAAGTTCAAGTGGTACACGGGCAACACCTTTCTTGCAAATTGTACAATATAGCCATGTTCTAATTATTTCTGAAAAGTGTGTGCAATATTTATACAAAATAAAACTAAAATTTACATACCTACTTAAAATGAATACATTTGGGGGACCACAATTTGATACCCTTGAATTAATGGAACCAATACAAGAAGAAAAAGAATGAGTAAGAGAATTTGTGCTTCCAAAAATCAAGTATTACAGATTCAAGACTAAACCTAAACTACAGATCAGACATGTCTGTGTACAGTCCGGAATATGCATGGGGTGGCTCAGTCAGATATGTATGCATGAGTATCTTATGAGACTCTTGGAAAGAACTAATCCCAAAAGAAGACAGAGCCCCATGTGACAAGGATAACACACTCATAAAGCCTCAAGGACAGACAGGAGATGAATGTGGAGAAGTGTAGTCAATGTAGTATTTATTTATTTCATCATGGACTTCTCCAAGGGTCCTAATGAGAAGAACCACTAATAAATATGGGAAAAAAATGGTAACTTACAATTCTGTAACATATAAAAGCACACATAGCAAAAGTTTCATGACTTTCTAAAAATAATTTCACACAAAAATAAGAAAGAAAATCACAAACTCCAGGGTGTCAGAAACATCACTGAAAGAACATTAGGACATTATCAAGAGACGAGATTAAGACACCCAGCACATCTTGACACTGTTCCCTGAGTGTGCAGTGAAATCCAGCCACGGAGAAAGCAAGTTCAATGGCAGAAATTGTGTAAAAAGACATCACAAGGTGGCTGACCAGACTTGTGCATGAGCACAAAGGAGTTAACCCTGGGCATTCCTAAAAGTATTTAACCTAAACAGTGCCAATAAAAGAGACATAAAGCCAGGAAATGTGGTCTCATTTGTAACTGCTGATAATTACACACGTGAAAATTAGGAAACTACAGTAAATCATAAGAGAGAATGACAACATTTTATACACATTTTCTAATGTGAATACATTATTACATAACACAGAAAAGTGTTAAGTATTAGCGTGTAGCTTTTTGTTTGCACTGGGAATTTTAGGATTACAATTGTTATTCTTTATTTTTTCAGACAGCGATTTCAAAGGAGTGTCATAAAATATGTCCCTTCTTGTTTTGCTTTTCAGTGAACAGACTCTTTGGAAACAAAGAAATAGTAAAAATATTGGTTTAGTCCAGTCCTTGAGAAGATATATTCTCCAACTGATCTGTGTATCTTGCAATCCATACATTCTAAATTTACTATTGTGGAAATGCCTAGAAACTGGTATACCCACCATCTGTGGTTGTATTTTGTGCCCAAGACAGCCTTCATCTCCCTCTCAGCTTGACTCAACTTTAGATAGGTTTCTTCCTCACTGCAGACCTCTGATCTCCCTTTTCTTAGAACATTTACTTCAGAAAACATTTCCTTGTAAATCCCTTCACTGCCCTTTTAGATGTAAATCTTTTAAAAGGCTGCTTGCAAGTTTTATGATCTAGGCAGTCTTTCTCAAGGACTTGGGAGCCCTCCCTTGGAAGTATAGTTCATCCGGGAAGATCGATCCCCAATTTCTCAGTATCTGTGGGAGGATAGGAGCCCACCTTCTGCAAAACAACTTACTCCAAATTCTAAAACTACCTCCCATTATGAAAATAAGAGAAAGTTTACTGTTGCTCTGATTAAAGGCAATTAACAAGCAGAGATGTCCTATGATCTCCCCAACTTAGCTTTTAGAAATTCGTGAGCCTGTATGACTCAGGCATAAAAAAGAATGAAATGTTGCCATGCGCAATGATGTGGATGGGGCAAGAGTATTATGCTAAGTGAAATAAATCAGGAAGAGAAAGACAAATACCATATGATTTCACTCATATGAGGAATTAAAAAACAAAACAGATGAACATGGGTGGGGGGGAGAAAAGAGTGAGAAACAAATCACAAAAGACACTTAATGATAGAGAACAAACTGAATGTGGATGGAGGGGAGGTGGGTGAGGGGATGGGCTAAATGGGTGATGGGCACTAAGGAGGGCACTTGTTGAGATGAGCACTGGGTGTTCATGTAAGTGATGTACCACTAAATTCTACTCCTGAAACCAATATTACACTATATGTTAACTAGCTAGAATTTAACATTTTTAGAAAAAGGGGGTAATGGGGTTTAAGGAGTGTACCTATGATGAGCACAGGGTGTTGCATGTGATGAAATCATTCACTTGTACACTTGAAACATTACACTGTATGTTAACTAATTGGAATTTAAGTAAAAATTTGGAAAATAAAAATTTTTCCAGCCCAATGTTTCAAAAAAAGTTGAGCTCAGAATGGCTTCTCCAACCATTTATTTATCCTTAAATAAAAGCCTTCCTTTACCTGTTCAACTTGGTCCAGTTTATGTTCAGCAGTTTTTGTGCTGACATCTGCTAAAATATCAATTCTACGTCTTGTCCATATATTTAAATCAACATTCTTCATTTGAAATAATGAGTATCAAATTCTGCCTATGGGTTTCCCAAACATTTATTTCATTTGTCCAATTTCCTGTTGTCTGTTTAAGGCTTTGTTTTCTTGTTTGTTTTGTTTTGTCCTAGTAGGTAAACATAAGAAAGTAGAGTAGGTACTGCGAAGTTTACAAAAATTGTTACCATTTCTTAGAAAAATATGTTTGTTATGTGGGGAGGTATAAAGAAAATGGGTAAAGGATGTTTTAAAAAATAATCCATAAATTTAATTGTGCATGCTGTATTTCCCTTCCAGCTGCCAAGTTAAATTAAGAAGTGCCTAGTTTTGTAAACGCTCAGGGAAACACATTAAAAATGAATACAAATATCCAAAGATAAACTAACTGATGGCTTAACCTAAATTTTTAAAATATATTATTTCCCAAGGGGTCTGGAAATAATTAAGAAATCCAATGTCTTTAAGTCAGTATACCCAAAATCTGTTCTGTGTAACACTAGTCCTCCAAAACGCTATAGGAAAATATACTTCCCTTGTCAAATAATTGTGAAAAACGATGCATAATACATCAGCAACATGAAGATTCAAACTGCACATTAGGTTATAAAACCTGAGCATTTTGCAGTAAACCACGAGAATGTGTTTAACTCCATAATTCCCAAATTTGCTTTTCTAAGGAACTTTTCTTGCTAGTTTATGATTCTCTTTGCTGAGCTCATTTAATACAGATATCATATATATAATATACACATATTTTTTAAAAAAATTTTTAACGTTTATTTATTTTTGAGAGAGACAGAGACAGAATGCGAGTGGGTTGGGGCAGAGAGAGAGGGAGGCACAAAATCTGAGGCAGACTCCAGGCTCCGAGTTGTCAGCACAGAGCCTGATGAGGGGCCCGAACCCACGAGGGGCGAGATCATGACCTGAAGTCGGATGCTCAACCAACTGAGCCACCCAGGTGCCCTAATATACACATGTTTTTATATACTCTATAAAAATGCATACCATATCAGATAAGCCTACATTTAATTTTTAGGCTCTTGGTATTTTTCTTATTTAAATTACTTCTTGGTTCCTAGGACATTCAGGCCAGTTACACACATATGCTGAGCATTCTTTCTACATCGCAGCTCAGATTTCAGGCTGGAAAGCTAACATGTTCTTGGGTACATCAAGATCCCTTAAGGAGGAACATTAAAAGAAACACTAAAAGTTCTTGGGTCATTAATATCATCCTGATTTTCTCTAAAAGTAGGATTCAGCACTTTTTTAGTTTTAAAGACTTATCAGCTCCCCATTCCTCCTAAAGCAAAATGCAATTACTGTAAAATAGTATTCAAAATCCTTCCAATCCCCCACCAGCCATCCACACAAACATTTTTCGCTCACCCCATCTATTTGTGCTTCTCAAAAATAAACTTCAGTTCGTTTTTATTTATTTTCCTACTTTACAGTTGCCAACATCTTCTTCTGCCTAAGAACTTCTTCCAGTTTCCTCTCCTGGCACATTTTTATTCTTCTTTAATGCCCAGTGCAAACATTTTAGTAGTGTCTAGGGTGAAATGGCATTAACCATGCAGCCCATCTCAACCCGCTTCCAATGGAAAAACCTCCTCGGTAGAGACTGGGAGGCTAAAAGTTACATTTTCTAGAATCCTCTGCAGCCAGGGTCGTGGCTAGAAGGAATTTGGTATCTACCAGTCAGATGTACTCCAAATGTGGAACTCAGAAGGGAGACATAGATTTGAATCGTACTGCTGTTTTTATTGGCAAATAAAATCTGGGTGAAATTATTTTTTCCTGGGGAAATATTAACTGCGGTTGCAATGTGTAGTCATTGGCTTTATGGCTTTCAGAGGTGTGGAGCATTTGATCTGATGGTAAGGGTGATGGCAAGTAGGAACTGTTGTTTTTTTTTTTTTTTTTTAATTTTTACTTTTTTTTTTTTTGATTTTTGATAGGCAGAGAGAAAGCACAACTGGGGGACGGACAGAGAGAGAGGGAGACACAGAATGAGAAGCAGGCTTCAGGCTCCGAGCTATCAGCACAGAGCCCAACACAGGACTTGACCCCAGGAACCATGAGATCGTGACCTGTGCAGAAGTCGGACCCTTAACCGACTGAGCCACCCAAGCACCCCAAGCATGGAATTGCTCTCATGCTGGGCGGTTAAAAAAGTCAGTTCCTATCTGCCTTCCCCACTGCAGAGTGGTGATCTGGTTCTAACTCCACCAGCTACCACTGAAACTTGCTGAATAGTCATGCAGATTCCTGATCCCAGGAGATGAAGTTTCTCAATGGCTCAGGTCTGGAGGGTGGCTTTGGGGGCCAATCCTAAAAGCCAAACTTCTTGATTCTTCAGATGTCCTAAAGATTTAGCATCTGACTTAAGTATACAGGAATCAAGGCTCTTTCTGCTTAAACCAGCCATAGTGTATTCTGTTCTCTGTAACTGAATTCTGACCTTTAAAAATATCATATCGTCTGTGAGTTACAATTTCCTGGGCATTTAGCTGTTTTCTTACTCCAGCTGGTATACATTAATAGTATTTATTAAATTGTATTTTTATGCCCTTTCTGTTCAGTGAAACTTTATTGTCTTTTACGATTGCTACCTCTTCCTTCTGTGCTCACCAAAAGGCAAAACTTTTCTTGCATCCAGTCCTTTCTCTGAGAGATGTGTCATCTTTTAAAAAATTTTTTAATGTTTATTTATTTTTGAGATGGAGGAGGGGAGGGTCAGAGAGAGAGACACATACACAGTCCTAAGCAGGATCCAGGCTCAGAGCTGTCAGCACAAAGCCTGATGTGGGGCTCAGACTCACGAACCCATTGAGATCATGACCTGGGTGGAAGTCGGGCCAGAAGCTCAACCGACTGAGCCACCCAGGTGCCCTGACCTGTCATCTTTGTTAATTCAACTGGCTGTCTTGAGACTCAGCTCCTTCATGGGCTTTACCAAATTAAGCATTTAAATTATCTATTACTTGCTGTTAGGGTGTAAGTGACCCTCTCTTGTCAATTTCTGCATTCTAAGTGGAATCATAAACTACTTTTGTTTTTATGATTAGAAAATATTTTCTAACAATGATCAGATATATATTTTCAGCGTGCAATTTATAGTCATTTTAAAAATCGTATAATCATAACTAGAATTAACCTGGAATCTAATATATAATTTGAAAAAAAAATTGTTTTTAAACAAAAGGTCCTTATGATTTGAGATGCCAATTTTGTCATGCGCCATGAATGATGACCTCTATCCCAGACATCTTCTTCTGCTCCAGTGAGTATTCCTAACATGAAGCAGATATTATCAGCTTGTTGCTTTCAGAGTAATTTGATAATATGTTTAATAGATGACAGTGCATGTATTCCCATCTTTACTTTGAAAAAAATTCCATGTAATCTCAATTTTTGTTTACTTTTTGTCAGACGGAATTTTGGATTCATTTAATTTCTAGTAACAATCTCAGTGAAATAATTCAAAGTTTAGAGGTAAATTTGAAGAATTATTCAGTCCTTTGAAAATTAAGCCTTCCTATACAAGACCGAAGGGTCACTCTCAATTGATTCCGATTCTCTTTGGTTTTGAAATGAAAACCTTTATTTTCATTCATAGAGATTTTGAACATTTCTTCTGATTTTTACTGCTTTGTAGTTGGTATTATGAAAGGAGATTTTAAAAAGCATTCATTTCTAATTAGTAAATATTTGTTATTTATTTTTGAATGTTGATTTTTCAACTTTCCCATTTTATAAATAATTTATGTTTATAATCAGAAGTATGTGACTCTTAGGCAGGCAAACCATGGAGACTCTTAAATACAGAGAACAAACTGAGGGCTGAAGGGAGGTAGGGGGGTGTTAAATGGGGACCGGCATTAAGGACGGCACTTTTCAGGATGAAGCAGGCATCATATGTAAGAGGTAAGTCTCTGGATTCTACTCCTGAGGCCAAGATTACACTGTACGTTAACTAACTTGAGAATAAGAAGGTAAAATTAACTAAATAAATACAATAAATGTATGATTCTTATTATGAGCCTTTATGAAATCTATTAAGATAATATCCCTTCTGATTAATTGCTTATCTTGATCCCGATGTTCACTTTCTCTTTTTAGCAACCAGGTTCTTGAGCATTAATCTACTTCACTGACCTTTCTACAAAGAGCTTACGGATTTTTCAATTACGTTATTTTTTGTTTTCTAATAAATTTGTCCTTTGCTTTCATTTTTACCTTTCTTTAATTTCTGTTCTTTTGTTAGTTGGTAATGTCTCATTATGACGTTCTGATCGGTGTTTCTTAACATTTGCTGCACGTTGCAATCACACTCCGTGTTTATAAAAGACAAAATACCGTGAATGCCAAGATCCATAGCCAGACTTCTTTTCTAATTTAACCAGATAGACTCAGGTGGGATTCTTCATATGATCCTAAAATCCAGCCAATGTTCAGCTAATTTGGCTTCAATATTTCAGATTCATAATCTACACTCTTAGTGATTTTTTTATCAATTATTAATACGATGTCATTCCATAAGTATTGTTAGATGTCATTTCTCTCTCACCAATTCACATTCTATAATTTTAGTTTTTATCTCTTCATTTTCTTTAATTTGTCAGTTTTATTTTCCTTTGTAGTTGTATTCTTTTTTGCTATTATTTAAAATTGAATGATAATGTCCTAAAATTATGATAAAATACAGTCTATATTTTGTATTATTTACACATTAGGGAAGTTTTAACTGGTTGAATATATGCATTTTATATGTAAATAGTTTGATTTTGGAAAGACGACAAATTATCTCCCTTTTCATTGTCATGTCTATTCAATGTCATGTCTAACTATTACCTACCTTTCATAATGATAAGGATAAAATATATGTATCTATACAAAAAAGTTACCTTTTTGGTAAATGTCATATCAAAGACAGAAAAATTCTTAAACTTCCACAGTAAACCTGTATTCTTAACAACTTTTTTTTCAATGTATATGTTTATCCTTTTCTAGTTTGTTTAATGTGGTATTTTGATACATGAATGAGATATACTGATTTTTTTATTTAACTCGTTCTATTTTTTATTATTTTAAATTTACATCCAAAAAAGTCCCTTCGAAACAGCATCCTGTATCCCTTGGATAAATGCCTAGTATTGCACTTGCTGGGTGGTAGGGTAGTTCTATTTTTAGTTTTTTGAGGAACCTCCACACTGTTTTCCAAAGCAGCTGCACCAGCTTGCATTCCCATGCGATATACTGAATTTTACATTATTTACATTTTTATACAATGACCTTTTTGGTTTAATGTAATGATGTTTTATTAGTAAAGTTTCTATTGGAATTGTAACATCTCTTGCCTTTATATTATGTATCTTATACAGTTGCCCTTTGAACACAGGTATGAATTGCACTTGGCCCACTTATGTGCACACATTTTTCAGTAAATACAGTTCAGTACTGTAAATATATTTTCTCCTCCTATGATTTTCTTAACATTTTCTTTTCTCTAGCTTTCTTTTTTTATTGTTTTTTTCAACGTTTTTTATTTTTGGGACAGAGAGAGACAGAGCATGAACGGGGGAGGGGCAGAGAGAGAGGGAGATACAGAATCGGAAACAGGCTCCAGGCTCTGAGCCATCAGCCCAGAGCCTGACGCGGGGCTCGAACTCACGGACCGCGAGATCCTGACCTGGCTGAAGTCGGACACTTAATCGACTGCGCCACCCAGGCGCCCCTCTAGCTTTCTTTATTGTAAGAATACAATGTACATAAAACACAAAATAGGATCTCATCAACTACTGATTTTATTGGTAAAGCTTCCAGGGAAGGGTAGGCTATTAGCAGTTAACTTTTTGGGAAATTAAAGTTATATACAAATTTTACACTGCACAGGGGTCAGTTCCCCTAACTGAAGTGTGCAGTTCAAGAGTCAATGATATACCTCTTTTCATGTTTTCATTTTTAACCTGCACCATTTCATTTTTATGCGTCTTCTAAGCAACCTTACTTAATTTTGCTTTTAAGCAAATTTAGTGAGGTTTTTTTTGTTTTAATTTTTTTCAATGTTTATTTACATTTAAGAGAAATAGAAATGGAGCGCAAGCTGGAGAGGGGCAGAGAGAGGGGGAGACACAGAATCTGAAGCAGGTTCCAGGCTCCACAGAGCCATATGTGGGGTTCAAACTGACAAACTATGATATCATGACCTGAGCCAAAGTTGGACGCTTAACCGACGGAGCCACCCAGGCACCCCAACAAGTTTAGTGAGCTTTTAACCTCAGTTTCTGATGCAACTCGTAAGTACTATAATAGGCACTGAGTTTGGGTGTTTGTTTGTTTTTTAATCTTTTCGACTTTCTGGTTTTTAAAAATATTGTTATTTGCTTTTTTAAAATGTGAAATGCATCTCTGTTGTTATCCACTTTGCAACATGACATTTGAAACACCTAAATGTTGTTAATTTACATACCCATATTTGAACCTATATTTCCCTAATTTGAATATGAACAATAAGTTGCACTTGACCAGTCAGTCATATAACACAAGGAAATGAGCGTGTCTTTATTCTACTCCTAAGCACTTCTGCTTGCCAGTATGTGTTCATGAAATTAAGATTTTAAATTCAGACTTTATCACCACTGATTATTAAATTAGTAAAGGATTTCATTATTATTTATGACATTTTATTCTGCTTAATAGCAACATCTATAGTAATGCTCACACAGAAAAACAGAAATCATAACACCAAAAATAAGAGTATCAATATGAACTCAAAGAAATACTTGGACTGACCATCCTAATCAATGTAAGAATAAATCAAGCTTTCACACCGCAGGATGATTATTCCAGAAAACTGTATCAAGATTGCACCATCACCATATTCACTGTCATTGTGTGGGAAGTTCCAAGGCAATTTATATGCCTAATTTCATTAAATTTTCTATAACTGTCAGCACAAGAAACAACAACAATGAAAATTACTTTAAAATACATACTTGCACACAAGCTAAGTCAAGCAGATAACAAAAGGGCCACTAGTTCTGGTTCGGTGATTTCATCATTTCCAGAGCTCACAAAATAATAGCTATTATTGTCTTTTCTTCAACATATTCACGTAGGAAAAAAATAACCACTCCAGAGTCTAAATCAGAGTAGTACCGCAGTATCAACTTAAGTAAAGTATGTTGGTCACCGTAAAAACATTTACAAACAATCTTCTATGAGTCGGGATCAGTTAAAATACTGAAGTGGACAAACTATGTTTTAGTTTTAAGAGATAAGAATGCATTTCGTGTTTTTTCAAGACACAATGCAGTTTGGGACTAAAACAATGTGGATGTTGGTATCAAACAGTAGTGGATTAGCGTTTCAACTCACTATTACCGAAGAATTCTATAAAATTTGATTAATCTCTGGTGTTTCTGTTTTCCCTTTAAAGGGCTACCTATAGTGGCCCCTGGGTGGCTCAGTTGGTTAAGCAATTGACTTTGGCTCAGGTCATGATCTCACAGTTTGTGGGTCCGAGTCTCACATGGGGCTCTGTGCTGACAGCTCAGAGCCTGGAGCCCGCTTCGGATTCTGTGTCTCCCTCTCTCTCTGCCCCTCCCTGACTCATGCTCTGTCTCTCTCTCTCTCAAAAATGAATAAACATTAAAAATAAATAAAAAATAAAAAATAAACGGGGCTAACTATAGTAGCTTACTCGTGTAGTAGCTGTGAAGATTTAAATAATTAATGAACAAAAAGCTTTCAGCACAGTATCTGGTATGGACCAGTACTCAATAAATGCAAACTGGAGACTGATGGTCTATTGTGACTGGTTTATATTTTTCAATAGTGAAATAGTGAAAATACCTCTATGGACCTACTCATTCCGTATTATATGCAGAAATGGTATTCAAAATATACACAGACCAGTACAGTATATAAAAATATACATAGGGGCACCTGGATGGCTTAGTCGGTGAAGCAATCCAGCTTCGGCTCAGGTCACGATCTCACAGCTTGTGAGTTCCAGCTCTGCATCAGGCTCTGCACTGACAGCTCAGAGCCTGGAGCCTGCTTCAGATTCTGTCTCCCTCTCTCTCTGCTCCTCCCCTGCTTGTGCTCCATCTTTCTCTCTCTCAAGAACAAATAATAAAACATTAAAAAAATGCAGAAGTATATATAGACCTGTATCAGAACAGTCATCTGACCAATCAGAATAGTCCATCATGCCTGGCTACTGGTGCCCAAATGCTAAATATCAGTAACAAGATAAAAAAATTTTAAATTACACAGTGAGAGAAAGCTTCATATACATACCACTTAACAGTTGTTCATATATGTTCTTGTGTTTTTATTCTTATGAATTAAGAAATATAGATAGATAGATAGATAGATAGATAGACACAGTGCTCTTGATTTTCTGAGAAAATAATACACATGATCAGATGTTGAAGAAGTCACCATATTAAAGAGAACAAGAGAAATAAGCCAATACAGGAGTAATCCACTTGATACCATCATCTAATGTTATTTTTTTAAATATTTTTTACGTTTATTTATTTTTGATAGAGAGAAACAGAGCACAAGTCGGGAAGGGGCAGAGAGAGAGGGAGACACAGAATCCAAATCAGGCTCCAGGCTCTGAGCTGGCAGCACAGAGCCCAAAGTGTGGATGTTATTTTTATATATGTTTAATGTTGTTTAAGATAATAGTAAAAGAAAAAATAGTAAAAGAAGAAAATAACATGATTTTTTAGTTGGCAAGTTTTTTTTAAGTTGAACTGCTGAACTGAGAAAATTATAAATTACCTTGTGTAAGAAAATGTTAATATAACTTTATATATTATATATGCATATGCTCATCATAATCATATATATATATATACACACACAAACAACTTAATACAGCTTAATATTTCAAATTGACTTTTGAAATACTACAACAGAAGAGTTCCAATATTGAATTTCTGAAGTATGCTGAACTTACTGCGTCAGTGTTACAATATAAGGAACAGGTGTAATTTACATGATGTCATACTGTCACCAGCTAGACCCCAAGACCTGACCCTTACTGCCCACCTGCTTGTACTCACTGACCTTTGATCCACATTCCTTCTGAAGCTCTCTTGTTTCCAGCTCCTCCCTTAGTTCTGGTAAATGGAAAGCAAAACCACCCCTTGAGCAAAAGCACCTGACTGGACAAGACCTCCACCTGGCCCAGACCACCCAGATCACTTTGAGCCAAACTCTGACTTGTACTTGTGGACGATGGAGTGACTTCTAATTTTTTTTTAATGTAATGTTTATTTATTTTTGAGAAAGAGAGAGACAGAGCGTGAGTGGGGGAGGCACAGAAAGAGGGAGACACAGAATCTGAAGCAGGCTTCAGGGAGCTCGAACTCACCGAGATCATGACCTGAGGTAAAGTTGGAATTTTAACCCAGAGTCACCCAGGCGCCCCCCATGGAGTGACTTCTAGAATGACATACAAATACCCTTACCTCATTAGGATACAAAAAACTCTGCCCAAGGAGGAGCACAAGCCTCAGTGGCATAACATATGTATGTATAGGCACGTTCCCTTAAGGCACATGTGTGACCTTATGCCCACCTCTATATCCAATGACCTGGCTTCCCTATCTAAATATTCATCCTAACCCTAAATAAAAGGAACCCATCCATCCTTGCCCTGGAGGCAAGCCTTCCCCCTGATCTCCATATTTGCTACAAATCAAGGTTTCTTTTGTGCATCAACTCAACCTGGCACAGCTTCTGACTCACCAAAAAGTGAACTCACTGTTGGTTTGGTTATAATACACTGAGAAACCTAACTAACTACACTGTTTGCAGTGAGTCTTCTCAGGGAATAGTGAATGAAAACAACCTTTCCACTTAGATTTTTTTTTTTCTATAAAAGTAAGTACATTAGAAGGCCATGCAAATACAATTTAATCAACTTGCATCTTTTTTTTTAACGTTTGTTTATTTTTAAGAGAGAGACAGACAGAGCAAGAATGGGGGAGGGGCAGAGAGAAAGGGAGACACAGGAACCCAAGCAGGCCCCAGGCTTTGACCTGTCAGAACAGAGCCCCACGCGAGACTCAAACTCACAAACTGTGGGATCCTGACCTGAGCCAAAGTCTGATGCTTAACCAACTGAGCCACCCAGGCACCTGAAATCAACCTGCATCTTGAATGATTAGGTAATTCCTTAACAGTTTCCTTTGGGTCCCTAGAGTTTTATTTAAATACACATCTTTAAATAGCAAGGTCTGTGCCAAACAAGAAAATGGGACTAGGTGTTTATGTGAGATTTATTTTTTTTAGTGAAGATCTATGTAGGCAATGACTTTTTAGGAAGATTAAGAGGTCTTCAAAAATTATTATTCTTAATTCATTTAAATTTAAATGCATTTTCCAAGCCAACAAGTACAGCTCATTTATCAAGAAGAGTGAAAGAAAATTTAATAATTAAATAGATCACTTCGAATTACAGCCCTTTACTTTAGCAAATATGGCAACTTTGAAAACTGTGTGCTCCTCCTAACTTAGGGAGATTAATTCTGAATTTCAGCCTACCTCTGTTAATAAGAAAAAGTGCAGTTATTACAAATTAATAACCAATACTGCAAATGGAAACCCCAGATCCCTAGGAAGAGCAATGCTAAATAAGGTTAAGAATGCAGGTAGTAAAAAGGTTCCAAAAATGTTACAGAAATGAATGGCAATGGTGACATGAACATAGAAAAGGAGGCACCACAAAAGATCTCATTGACACTAAATCTTTCAGTTAGGTATTTTAAACTGACAACTAATTGTAGAGGTAATTATTTTTCTATTGACTATGTGAAACGATACAATTGGCAGAAAGCAGACAAGGTGATCAATACTGAGAAATATAAAGGAAGGAACAGAGACTCAGATGCCTTGTTATTTGCCTACCTATTTGTTCCTCTATCTGTTTAAGAGGGAAAGAGAAACATAGCAAAGGGTGGGCTGAGTTATCTTTTCTATGAAATTTAAATTTCCTCTTTTTAAATGTAAATTGTGTCTTCATTCTATCTGTGCTTTCTCAAGCCATTTTTTTTTAACCTAAGTTATTTTTCTATCTGCCCTGGAGGGTGAGGTTCTGCCCCCATTCAGACACCTTGTTGTTCTAACAGGTTTTTTTTTCAACGTTTTTATTTATTTTTTGGGGGGACAGAGAGAGACAGAGCATGAACGGGGGAGGGGCAGAGAGAGAGGGAGACACAGACTCGGAAACAGGCTCCAGGCTCCGAGCCATCAGCCCAGAGCCTGACGCGGGGCTCGAACTCACGGACCGCGAGATCCTGACCTGGCTGAAGTCGGACGCTTAACCGACTGCGCCACCCAGGCGCCCCCTAACAGTTTCTTTTCATCACTTAACAGATGGTTTGGGCTGCCTTGATTTGGTTTCTGAAATGTAATGAGTGTTGTTGTTGTTGTTTTTCCTTATTTTCTGCTCAGTTCTACGTAAATTTTTCCATGTCTCTTGAGTTTAGAGGTTCCATGCCTATGAAATCAAAATGATCTAGACAGAATTCATAATTTATTTATTTACCTAGACGGGAATACAATTCATAAACAATGACACTCATGACTTACCTCACACAATGACATTTAAATGAAATGATTTATGTAAAAAATTTAGCTTAGTTCTTGGAAAATATTGCCTTAAATTCATAATGGCAAGTTCTTATTGTTTTCTAGATGGTTCCTATTTTCTTTTTACCTAGAACCTTGGTTATGTTATTCATCTCATTGGTTGTCCTGCTTGTTGGTTTTGTCTTATCTTTTAATTACACACATACTAAATGAATTAACACTGTAAAAAAATGAAACAAAATAGATTAAATATGAAATCCAACTTGATACTTCTGTCACCAAATACATCTCTCTAGAGGCTGTTTAGTGCCAGTTTTCTAGTCCTTTTGATTACTCAAATGTACAATATCCATTACAGTTGTGTAAAAGAAGACACAATATAATTCTACCACAATGGTTCAATGCATATTAGTTATTATAATTACCATGTATATCATTGTTATCAGCATTGGCAATAATAGGGATAGTAGTATTATAAATAGTAGTATTTATAAAACAATAGGTCATTAAGCATACTTGGAGGAAGACAACACAATAAAGTCAAATAAGCAAGAATCACAGGTAGAGAATTTCACATTGTGGGATACCCTTGGTTAAATAATATTGATACAAAATTAGAAATGTAAACAAAAGCCTAATAAGAGCCTTGAGACACTGTGAGGTAAGAAAAACTCACTCAGTAGGTATTTATTGAGAAGTGAACATGTCTTACGTTCTCCTACTGTGTTCCAGATTCTTTGCTTGGATCTGAAAATGAAAGCTGCATTCTGGACATAGGACACACCTAAGGGATATGTAAGAGCTGGGCAGGTGACTTTGAGCAGGACAGTAAACGTCCAACGTGGGGTAAAGCCCAGTATCAAAGGAAGTAGAGCAGCTTGAAAACCTAAAAGTCAATTCGCTGGCTAGAGAACAGAAGGTAAGATTGAATATGGAGACAGAGAATCTAAAGAGATGGGCAGATTACATCAGTCACTGAAAGCCTTGTCCCAAGAGGTTTAGCTATCCTAAAATTATGGGAGTACCATTAAAGTAAGTGTTTTTAGGGGTACCTGGGTGGCCTAGTCAGGTAAGCGTCCAACTCTTGATTTCATTGGTTTCAGCTGAGGTCATGATCTCATGGTTTGTGGGTTCAAGCCCCAGGCTGGGCTCTGCACTGACGGTGAGGAGCCTGCTTGGAATTCTCTCTCTCTCAAAAATAAACAAACATTTAAAAAAAAAAAAGGTAGTGCTTTAATACAAAGAGTGGTAAAATCAGATGTCATTTTACTTTTTCGTGGGGGAGAGGAGATCAATAGGTCTGCAGATTACAGGTGAGAGAGAATATGTGAGAGAGAAATAATTCCAATACACATTTCAATATTTTAGTGTGGCACTACCATGACGGTTATAGAAATAGGAAAAAGAAAAAGAAAAAGAGCACAGAGTCCAAACACATTTGGTGATGAATGACAGGATGGAACGATTGGCTGGATAGGGGATGACTGAGTTAAAAGCAGTTATGAGAGATGCCTAAGATTCTGATTTTAGGTTACTAGTTGAATTGCAATGCCCTTTACTCAAACAGGAAACAGTAGAGTACAAACACTTTGGGAAGAGATAAGAATATTTGAAATACTTAAATTGTGGTTCCTCATGAATATTCAAGTGAAAATTTCCCTTCACAAAAAGGGTACATAAATGTAACTCAAAAGATGCAGTAACACCCCCTTATCCACAGCTTTGCTCTCTGTGGTTGCAGTTACCCATGGTCTAAAGGGCACATGGCTCTCAGGATATATTGTCAGAAGGTCAAAAGTCGCCTAACTACATCACCGTGTCCACATCCTTCGCTCCATCACATAGCTGTCTTATCATGTCCACGTCAGCACAAGAAGAAGGGTGAGCATAGTACAGTAGTATCCTTCAGGAGAGAGGGATCACATTTGTGGAACTTTTAATTTTGTATATTGTTATACCTGTTCCATTTTACTGGTTATTGTTTTAATTTCTTACAGTGCCTAATCTATAAATGAAGCTTTATCGTAAGTGTGCGTGTATAGGAGAAAATATTCTACGTAGGGTTTGGTATTATCCACAGTTTCAGGTATGCTCTAGGGGTCTTAAGTGTGTCCCCCAATGGAAAAGGGGAGATCACTGCATTTAGAATTTATCAGCATAGAGATTGCACTGGAAACCAGAGAGCTGAGAAAATTTCCAAGAAGCAGAAAAAGGAAGAGTCCTTAGAACTGACCCGTGGGGATGACAGCAGTTAAGGGCTGTAAAAAACAACTCCAGAGGCGCCTGGTTCGCTCAGTCAGTTGAGCATCCCACTTTGGCTCATGTCATGATCTTGGCTCAGGCCAGGATATCCAAGTTCAAGAGGGAGTTTGACCCCACATCAGGCTCTCTGCTGTCAGCACAGAACCACTTCTGATCCTCTGTCCCCCTCTCTCTCTGCCCTTCTCCCACTCATGCTCTCTCTCTCAAAAATACACATTTAAAAAAAGATTCTAAAAAATTTTTCTTCAGAAACTCTGCCCACTTTTTTTCACTTTTTTTAAAAAATTAAGACTATTTTCTTACAGCATTTTAAAATTCACAGAAAAATTGAGAGGGAGGTACAGAGATTTCCCATAAACTCTCTGCCCCACACATGCACTGCCTCCCTTATCATCACCATTGACACATGATTATTACTGAGAGCCCATAATCTACAGTTCAGTTCACTTGGGCTGTTCCACGTTCTATGGGTTTGGAAAAATGTGAAATGATAGTTATTCCTTATTATGGTATCATACAGAGTATTTTCACTACCCTAAAAATCCTACGTTCTCTGCCTATTCATCCCTACCTTACCTCCTTAACTCTCAACAACCGCTGATCATTTTACTATCTCCACAGTGTGCATTTTCCAAGGGCACCTGGGTGTGTCAGTAGGTTAAGCGTCCAACTTCTGCTCAGGTCATGATCTTGGGTTTGTGACAGGGATCTCTGCTGACAGCTCAGAGCCTGGAGCCTGCTTCAGATTCTGTGTCTCCCTCTCTCTTGGCTCCTCCCCTGCTTGTGGTCTTCTCTCTTTCTCTCTCTCAAAAATAAATAAACATTTAAAAAATAACTTTATAGTGTGCATTTTTCAGGATATAATACAACTGGAATTGTATAGTATGTAGCCTTTTCAGATTGGTTTCATTTAGAAACTTGTTTCATTTAGTTCACTGTTCATTTACTTCATTTAGTTCCATTAAGTGGCAATGAAGTTTCTTCCATGTCTTATCATAGCTGGGTAGCTCATTTCTTTTTAGTGTTGAATGATATTTCCATTATCTGGGGGTACCACAGTTTATTTCTGCCTCCACTTAAAGGACCTCTTGGTTACTTCCAAGTTTTGGCAATTATGAATACAACTTCCATGAAATACTGGGTATATGGGCTTTGATATAAACCTTTCTTTCTACTTCTTTGGGTCAAGACCAAGGAGCATGATTGCTGGATCGCATGTTATGAGTATATTTAGTTTTATAAGAAACCACCAAACTGTCCTCCATACGGTGTTCCATTTTGCATTCCCATCAACAATGAATGAGAGTTCTTATTGTTCCACATCTTCACCAGCATTTGGTGTTGTGAATGTTATAACAGACTTGGGTCATTCTAATACTACTGTGGTGATATCTCGTTTTCATTTTCATTGCCCCGGTGACATGTGATTTTCACGTGTTTATTTTCCACTTGTGTATCTTCTTAGGTGAGTTGTGTTAAGGTCTTGCAACTATTTTAAACTGTATGTGTGTGTGTTCGTTTATGGTTGCGCCTTTGTATTTTTTGTAAAATAGCCCTTTATCAGACATGTCTTTTGCAAATAAGGCTAGAAAAAAAGGATTGTTCGTGGAGCTGTGAGTGACTCAATTCAGTTAAGAGAGCAGCAAGCAGAATGGACAATAATCACTGTTGAGAGTGAAAGGGGCTGAAGAAAAATGCTTACGTATAGGACAGTGATGGGGGTGTGTGTGCACTGAATACCAAGGTAAAGATTTAAGATTTTATTCAGCAAGGGATGGAGAGCAAAACAGGTATTCAAGCAGGAAAGTGACTCAATGAGAGCTGAATCCACCATTTTATTTATAAGCACAATTAACTCTTAATTACATTGTGTCTTGTTAATATAATTAAGCTTTTAAACCTGGGTTGCTGAGCACTGCCAGGGAAAAGTACACAATTGTTGGAATTAGAGCCACAAAAATTTATGTTCCCCAACTTCAGCAGTATCATCAGGAGTATCGTCAGCACTGCATGTAAAAACTTTACATTTCCCTGGTCAGGAGTCATTCCCCGCCTACCTCTACCCCCAAAAGCCTTTAAAACACTCTCATTATTAACCAGTCCTTTATATAGAAATTACAGAGCTTCATTTTTTGCTTAAGAAAGGTCTGAATTGAGGAAAAATAAAAATGCATTTAAAATAATGCATCTATGCAACATTGATGGGATCCTAACAAACTAGTGAACATAGCAATTTTAATGATAACCTCCAATATGTTATTTTTGAATGAAAAATTAATCCTAGGTCATATGATGTCTAAGCAGAGCCCTTGCTTGACATGTTTGGCTTTTATGTTTTTCTGTAGAAGACACGAAACTATCACGAATCATAAAAACGAATTTAAGAAAAAGATAGAGCAACACAATCACTCGTCTCACGTAGTCCTAGAATTACTAGTATAAGCACTAAACTGTCACCGATGATATCAATTATGCAATCCTGACAGCAAATTAATGATGGAGAATTGAAATACGCTACACTGTGGGTGACACATTACAGCATTTTATTGAAAACTATATCATTAGGTAAGCACCTTACAAAACCACAATATATTCTCCAAAACACCAACCATTCCAATTATCCTAAAATATTTCAAACCCAGTAAGTTTATCTGTTATCTCTCCAGGACAAAGAGCCAGGGGCAGGTGACCTTTAAACTGCAGACTTATAGTTTTATCACTGAACCTTACCTAAGTTGAATGTCACTGCAAAGCAATGATTAAAGAAATATTCTGGAGGCGCCTGGGTGGCGCAGTCGGTTAAGCGTCCGACTTCAGCCAGGTCACGATCTCGCGGTCCGTGAGTTCGAGCCCCGCGTCGGGCTCTGGGCTGATGGCTCGGAGCCTGGAGCCTGGTTCCGATTCTGTGTCTCCCTCTCTCTCTGCCCCTCCCCCATTCATGCTCTGTCTCTCTCTGTCCCAAAAATAAATAAACGTTGAAAAAAAAATTTTAAAGAAATATTCTGTATTTGTAGTAGACATATTAACTGTAGTCATCAAACATTGAAATATTACAAGTGATAAAAAGGGTGCAGGAAGCTAAAATTCTCTCTGATGAATTTTGGGGAATGTAACTCACTACTTTTTCAGTATCACTTCAGTCAGAGGGGCTGGTGTCCTACCTAGTGTGATATGCTGGGTAGAATTAGTACCAGAATATCCTTTCCCCCTGATGACCAGCAATCAAGTTTACCCTGTTCACTAGAGGATGACTCACTCTACCTACGTTGTTATAATTTCAAAAGACTGCTCTTAAAATATAAGTGTATTACCTAAAAATTATAAGCTGATTAGCATCTATAAGGTGATGTAATTTTCAGGAGCTCTCATCTAGTTTAGTAATGTCTAAACAACATGAGAAATTAAAAGGGTAATAACTTTTATTAGAGCCTCTTATATATAAGGTCCCACCAGAACTCTAAATTAGTATAATTAACAGCAGGGGGAGGAGCCTCAAAAGTAGATCAAGTTTTCCTCCTCCTCCCATGGAAGCAGTATCTTTTTTCATAAACACAAATGTTAATTCTCTCTGTCTTTCTTAAGGTAAAGCCCTCCTGAGTTATTTTGTGTTGCTAACTATAAGAATTGAGAGACAAGACAGACAGTAAGACAAAGTTCATGTAACTCTGCCTGTGAAAAGGCCAATTTTTCAACCCTAAAATCTCTATTCTTCTTCCCCTCCGAGGGGAGAAGAGAATCATAACATAGAGGCCAGAATGGGTCTCAGCCCCTAAGAGGCAGTTGGGATTCTAATGAAGAAAATTTATTGATTCTGCATTTTGAATAGCTCTAATTTATTAGGTAATGTATTGACAAAAAAATCATGTGGTTACAAACTGAGCATTTTGTACTAGATAAATGTGATATTGGTTTATTTTATTGCCCAAGTAAGCAACTTTAAAAATATAAAAAACAGGAATGTGAAATATGAACTACTCACAACAAAGTAAACAATAGTGTATTGTTGAGTTGATCATTTCATTTCCAAGGAAATACTTCGTCTTTTCCAACGAGGTTTTCAATTGGTCAGTCAGGTAATGTTTAAGTTCAGAGTGTTTTACAGCTACAAGAACTGTTCTCTCACCAAGGAGGCCTTAAATTTCCTTCCCCAAAATAGCTACATGTTCTTTTCAAAGTAACTCCTTCCCAATTACTTATGTAAATACTGTCATAAAACAGACTTAGGATCACTAGATCATGAAAAATAGTGTATGGATCATAATATTCAGAAGATGTACTAGTATTTGAGACTATTTTGGGAAAGCAATGAATACTTTGTATTCTTTGACTTTGTAGTAAAGACCCTTCTATCAACCACCATGATTTTAAAAACTATTTGAAAACAGCAATGCATAACTACATACTAGAAGTACTCAACATGAAACAACAAACATATTAACCTTTGCTTAGGCAGTAATTTTTTCTGGGTATATACTTCAACATCCTTTAGAATATATGTAAAAACTACAAAAGTGGTCAATTTTAAAACATGAAGAAAAATATCTACCTGAGCTCATGTTGTGAAATACATCTGAAGCAAAGAAGTCCTCCAAATCAAGTAACAAAATACATGCCCATTTTTGTCCCAAATGTTTGAGCTTTTTTTTCCTAGAACATGCTAATATTTCAATAATTATCTGAATTTTTCACTGTGTAATCATTGAATACCATGTCTCTTATAATGTAACAACTATACAGAAACACACACACACACACACACACACACACATTTCATGATTTATTTTATTAATTACCTATCACCCATCTAGCCCATCCCCATCCATCTCCCTCCTCATGATTTATTAATATGAAAGATTAATACATTTTAGGTCTTTATAACTAACGTTTTTCTACGTAGACTTCTGTGTGTGTTAATATTAATTGTTGTCTGGATTTCTAACCACCATTTTAGTCTAGATCAATGTGATCATATCTAAAAACCACATTATGCTAATAAATTGTTTTTAAAAATTCAGTTTCTGTGCTATTCAAGATGTTTATTCTGGGAGTCTGGAATTCTAGATCTTTACAAATAATGTTATTGGTGATTCTTTGTCACATTATAATCTAGATCACTTATTTTTTTAAATAGATACATGCATAAAAGAAAAATCTCCTTTTTAAAATTACTTAGATAATTATTTATACTATCTAGTATCTATACATTATTATGATTATATGTGCATCACATAGTAGCTACCTATGTATCAATTCATCTGTATCTACTTTTTATATATAGCAAATTTGAAATAGTTCCTGATGTAATTAAGTCATAGCAAGTATGAAATGAAATGTATGGGTTAGAAATATCCCTGAATAAGGGGTGCCTGGATGATTCAGTTGTTGGGTGTCTGACTCTTGGTTTTGGCTCAGGTTAAGATCTCACGGTTAGTGGGATTGAGCCCCATGTCTGTCTGTCTGTCTCTCTCTCTCTCTCTCTCTCTCAAAAAAAGAAAAAAAAATGTAAAAAAATACAAAAAGAAACTTAGTTTCTATACAAAAGAAAAAAGAAATATCCCTGAATGGACATATAACTTGAAAAAGGGAAGTTGCTTATACTGATGGGATTTAAAGCTGAAGACTTTTGTCTCCCTTACTGAAGAGTAGCTAATTAAATAGTTTTTTTTTTTTAACTTAGCAGCACTTGCCCCTTGTTGCAAATTTTTGCAATGCTATTGAAATTAAGGAAGGATATATGACCTACAGAAATGTCAGTGTAGTTATAACTTGTATTCTTTTCACCAGTACCTCTAGTTATTAAATTTGGTCCTGATTTTAAGTCATGCTGAAAAATAAAGATTAACTGGCAAAAGTGTGAATTTGTATATGAATATAATTATCATTCCAAGATAAAAGAGGGAAAAAAACACTAGTGGATTCAATCCTTCACTCCATCTCTCTAATGTCTACCCCCTAACTTCCCAGAAATCCGGAATACACCACCTTCCTACCACATAGACATACACAAATTAACTCACATTTTCATAAAATATTCACATGACTCAGAAATTGCATGTTCAATAAAACTTGTTCCCATACAAAAATTTGGCCTCTAGGTTCTGATTATTTCTCTTATAAGATGATTCAGTATCTCTGTCTAAGATTAAAAAGCTTCTGCACTGCAAAGGAAACAATCAACAAAACTAAAAGGCAACCAACGGAATGGGAAAAGCTATTTGCAAATGACATATCAGATAAAGGGCTAGTACCCAAAATCTATAAAGAACTCACCAAACTATACACCTTAAAAACAAATAATCCAGTGATGAAATGGACAGAAGACACGAATAGACACTTTTCCAAAGAAGACATCCAGATGGCCAACAGACACATGAAACGATGCTCAACGTCACTCATCATCAGGAAAATACAAATCAAAGCCACACTCAGATATCACCTCACGCCAGTCAGAGTTGCTAAAATGAAAAAATCAGGAAACTATAGAGGCTGGTGAGGATGTGGAGAAATGGGAACCCTCTTGCACTGTTGGTCAGAATGCAAACTGGTGCAGCTACTCTGGAAAACAGTGTGGAGGTTCCTCAAAAAATTAAAAATAGATCTACCCTATGACCCAGCAATAGCACTGCTAGGAATTTACCCAAGGGATATAGGAGTACTGATGCATAGGGGCACTTGTACCCCAATGTTTATAGCAGCACTCTCAACAATAGCCAAATGATGGAAAGAGCCTAAATGTCCATCAACTGATGAATGGATAAAGAAGTTGTGGTTTATATATACAATGGAATACTACTTGGCAATGAGAAAGAATAAAATCCTGCCATTTGCAGCAACATGTGTGGAACTGGAGAGTATTATGCTAAATAAAATAAGTCAGTCAGAGGAAGACAGATACCAAATGTTTTCACTCATATGCAGATCCTGAAAAACTTAACAGAAGACCATGAGGGGAGGGAAGGAAAAAAAAACAATAGTTACAGAGAGGGAGGGAGGCAAACCCTAAAAGACTCTTAAATACAGAGAACAAACTTAGGGTTGATGGGGGGTGGGGGACAGGGGAAAGTGGGTGATGGGCATTGAGGAGGGCACCTGTTGGGATGAGCACTGGGTGTTGTATGTAAGCCAATTTGATAATAAATTATATTTTAAAAAGTTTGTTATATTAACTTAGTTTCGAAGATAATTTTTTTTTTTCAAATTTAACACTGGGTAAGAAAGAATAAATTATAATCCTCTCAGTTATTCTAGTGTTTGATTAATTTTATGGGTAATGTTTGTCGTATTAGCTTTAATCGTTCACCATCTTGCCAACATATTAATGGGGGGAAAGGAAAGGCTCGAAAAGCATACTAGTTGTTTTTTAAGCAGTTTGCTCTCCTATCCTCTCCTCTCCCTTTTCCCTTTTTGTCTTCCCTTTCCCTTTTTCCTTTTCCTCTCCCCTTTCCTTTCCCTTTCCTCTCCGCTTTCTTTTCCCTTCTTTCATTTTTTCTTTCATTTTTTCTTTCTTTCATTTTTTCATTTTTTCTTTCTTTCTTTCTTCCAGAGAGAGAGAGAGAGAGTGATGTTCCAGAGAGAGAGAGAGGAGCAGAGGGCAGGAAGGTGAGGGAGATGGAGAGGGAGAGAGAGAGAGAGAGAGAGAGAGAGAGAGAGAGAGAGAGAGAGAGTAAGAATCTTAAGCAGGTTCCATGCTCAGCATGGAGTCCAATGCAGGGCTTGATCCCACAACCATGGGATCCTGACCTGAGCCAAAATCAAGAGTTGGACACTCAACCAACTGAGCCATCCAGGTGCCTCCAGTTATTATTATTTTTTAATATATGCTTTCAACTTGATAAAAGATCACAGTAAGGGACAATATTGAAACAAATAAATCAGGGGGAGGGGGTTGCTTTTCATTGTCCTTAATTCCTTCATCTGTAAAATGGAAGATTTCCATTTTTTTTCTCTCAGAAGAGAGAAATATGCAAGTACATATTATCTATGAAAATATATTTCTCTTTGTCCAGTATTAAAATTTAGCATCTGTTTTTCTTTCAAAACTTGTTGTCACTCTACAATTTTTTGACATCTTGAAATTAGTGCTTTAAACAGACAAGGAATAAAGAAAGAAAGGAAAAGAAACAAAGTAAAGGGAGAGAAAGAATGAAGAAAAAAATTATTCATTCAGCAACCATTATAAACTACCGACCATGGGCCTGCATTAGGACACAGGAGGCAAATGATTAGAAATATTTAAAATGCACTGTGTTAGGGGCCCCTGGGTGTCTCAGTCAGTTAAGTGTATGATTCTTGGTTTCAGCTCAGGTCATGATCTCATACTTTTATGAGTTCAAGCCCTGCATTGAACTCTGTGTTGACAGCATGGAGCCTACTTGGGATTCTCCCTCTCCCTCTCTCTCTCTCTGCCCCTCCCCCACTCAAGCTGTCTCTGTCTTCCTCAAAAATAAATAAACTAAAAGAAAAATACACTGTGTGAAATTTTGACAGTATATTAGAAGATGTACTTCTCTTATGTGCTTACGACAGTACTAGGAAGTTAACATATACTTTCTTATTTAAATCTACTAAAATAGATTTATGTATGCTTATGGTAAGATGAAAACAAAAACAAAACCACTTTCAGGACCCCATAGAACTATGGAAATAGCATTCATTTCATAGTTTAAGTAAAAATAGAGGGAGAAAAGGGGTATATGTTGACTTTCTGACAGTTCTATCAAAAGGAGATTCAGATTTTGCCTCATCTTCACTTTTTCTCCCATTAAAAAAACTTCTTTCAATTTTTATTTATTTTTGACAGACACAGCGATAGAGTGAGAGCAGGGGAAGGGCAGAGAGAGAGGGAAACAGAATCTTAGGCGGGCTCCAGGCTCTGGGCTATAAGCACAGAGCCCAACATGGGCCTTGAACCCACAAACTGTGAGATCATGACCTGAGCTGAAGTCGGATGCTTAACCAATTGAGCCACCCAGGCACCCCTTTTCTCCCATTCTTTATCAAACTACAGGCCTCAGCTGTGAAGTGTTTTTTCCTCATCCCTCTGAAGCTCATGGATTTTGTCCTGAGTTAGCTCAGCCCCATTTCCCTAACTACCTTACATCAACATGCAAGAATCCAAAAGGCTGCCCAATATACTGTGGGGAGGTTTGCACATGAATGGAAAACCCTGGAATCTATGCAGCCTGTGGTAATTTAATACTTATAATACTACACTTATCCAAAGAAAATTCTTATTTGATACAATCACGACTGCTTTGTCTTAGGAGGAGGAAATCTCCTCTACCCACTAAAGAAAGTCGAGAAACCTTCTACTACTTCTTCCCAACCTTGTCCTAGCAAGAGAATGCAGGCATTGATAAGTGTTAGATAGCAGAATGTCCCTTCTGGGTATCTGTGCCTCTCTGGAAAGTAACAGGTACACAAAGAGTTTAAATTGTTTCAAGTTTCCAAGGGCATAGACCTCTATTGTTCTAGGAAGTTTCTTAACCAGACAGGTCTTGAGGAATGACCATGGCTGTGCTTCCTTCAACAGAAACTCTCTTGCCTCTTCTACTTTTCTCTGGCCTGGTTCCCTATTTCTTTGTGAGAAAACTACCTTACTTTAAACAATTTATATTTCTTCTTAAGTTAGCTGTTACAATAAACAAGCCCAACCAAAACATTCCTTCTCATCCAGAGGGGGATGCAGGACAGAGACCCAGGATGGGTGGTTACCTTAACTTGACAAGAGAGTCAGCTGGTCATGGTCAGTTTTTAGTAAGGCATTAAAATATAAATGAAGCAAATTTGGGAAGACAGTTAATCCAGAAGAGGAAAAAGTAAATAATCTTCGACTACATACATGCTGAATCATATGGTATAAAGTCCGTGTAATGTAAGTGTATAGAGAAAGGCAGCAATCACTAGAAAAATCCTGTCCACTTTTTTCCCAAGATTCAACATTCTAATAAAAAATCCTACTCTCTAGTCTCTCTCTCTCTCTGTATATATACACACACATACATATGTGTGTATGCAATGCACACATATGTGTACATGTGTGTACGTATGGATATATATACATATATAAGCATAAGCCATTAGGAATAAGCAGCATTCAATCCTTAGACTTCACATAAAAATATAAATTCGTTTATTTGCTGGGACTTTAAATTGGATTTCTATTAGATTTTTAAAAATAATTTATGTTCTGATATTGCATTAACATAGTTGATTTTTCTCATCACTCCACCCAGAAACACTGTGGTCTCACAAGAATCCTATTCTGGACACCACATTTTCCCATGAAATTATGTTTGACATGTGCTTGGAAAGACAGTGACTAGAGCAACTCTTTGCCAAGTAAATGATATTCCAGAAATGTTCTACAATTCTGTCAGCTGTGCTTACTAAGGACTCCCAGATGTGGGGGAATATTCAGACAAGCTCCCCAAGGCTAACAGTGTGATTCACAGGTCAGATTCCCAGACTTATCCATTCTTTAGTTACTTACCCTCTTAACATTGCCCAGAAGGAAGCATGAAAGATTGAAACAGACAATATACACCAAATTCATCAGAACTAGTAATCAAACACACTATAGCACCTAGAAATAATAGAAGATTGAGAGCTCGTTGAATGTTAATCAGATACAGACACTATGAGCTATAAACAAACTTAATTATATCACCTGCCCTTTTTGAAGGTTGTAATTCAATCCTTTAAGGGAAAATAAATTCAATAACCACATATTTTTCAGCATGATTGTCTGGTTTATAAATAAATTGAGGGCCCAACCCCCCAGAGGTCTACAGACGTATTTTGAGTCATTCTTTGCAGCAAAGCTTACAGAACTTAATTAAATTATTTATACAGCTTCTGAGAGAGATAAAGGAGGATAAAGGACGTCTTAATTTATGCTAATCTAATCCTAAGAGGATGGCATTTTAAATAAGGCAGTGCTTCTAATTAGGTAGCTATTTCAGAGGAAAAATAATTTCAATTTCACAAAATATTGCATTTAGAACAATTCAAGTACTTGAGAAAAACTGTGGAAAAAAGAACTTGAGAAATTTAGGCAACTATTTCTTAGGACTTCACAGCACTAATCATGAAAGGTAAAAAAAGATAAATGGAAAAAACTGATAAAAATTATAGGTGATAAATTAAGTTTCATCAAAATTAAAAACACATGCTTTTGGAAAGAACATGTTAAGGAAATGAAAAAGCAAGCCACAGCCTGGGAGAAAGTATTTCTAATACGCATGTGACAAAATATTTATATCTACAAAATATGAAGAATGCTGATAATTCAACAATTAGAATGTAAAGCATTAAAAAAAAATCACAAAAAGATTTAGACAGGGACTTTAAAAAACAGTTCTGTGAAACGTAAACACATGAAAAAGTGCTCGATATAACTAATTCAGGAAAAATGCAAAGTAAAATGAGATACCACTGCACAAGACTACATGATAAAAGTTTGACAATATGAAGTCTCAGCAATAATGCAGTGTAATTGAACTCCCGTGAATTATTAATAGAGCATAACACTGTGTAGCCATTTTCAAAAAGAACCTGGCAGTTTCTTATAAAGTTTAACATAGATTTACCACATGATTAAACCCCTACTAATTTATCCAAGAGTCATAAAAACACATGACCACACGAAAACTCATAGTGGTGCCAAACTGGACACAACTCAAAAGTCTATAAATAGGCATGAGCTTGGGGCACCTGGGTGGCTCAGTAGGTTGGGCGTCAGACTTCGGCTCAGGTCATGATCTCACGGTTCATGGGTTCAAGCCCCACCTCAGGCTCTGTGCTGACCGCTCAGAGCCTAGAGCCTGCTTCGGATTATGTGTCTCCCTCTCTCTGCACCTCCCCTGCTTGTCCTTTGTCCATCTCTCTCTTAAAAATAAATAAACATTATTTTTAAAAAAAGGCATGAGAAACTGATATACCCAATAACCTGCTTATGCTGAGAGAAAGAAGCCAGATACAAAATGTTACATACTATTCTATTTCATTTATGTAAAATTCTAAAAGAGGCAAAACTACTCAATACTGAATGAAACATATCAGCATCTCCCCGAATTTGGGTGTGTAGGGGGATATTGGCTTATGAATTTAATACAAGGGGGTAAGAGGAAGGTTCTGTGATAGAAATGTTGTGTATCTTGATTGACGTGGTGGTTACATGGATGCATACATTTCTCAAAATTAACCCAACGGCACATTCAAAATGCTTGCATTTCACTGTTTATAATGGTGAGTAAAGATGATTATTGAAAGTTAATTTTAAAAGTTAAAGTAAGTGAAAGAGATAAAGGAGATTAAGAGTACACTTAATTGTGATGAGCACTAAGCATTGTACAGAATGGTTGAATCATACTGTACACCTGAAACTAATAGAACGCTGTATGTTAATCCCACTTCAGTAAAAACAAAAAGAGAAAAAGTTCAATTAAGAGATAGTGATCATATCTTTTCAAACCTACCCAAGAAATTTTAATATGCTGTCATGCAGCTAGGACTGAATTCGGTTTTTAAAAGATCCGCATACTCAAGGGGGTCATCACACAAGATCCAACACTGACCATGAATGAGGAATAATAGTTCTTCCCACCAAAAATATTTAATGCTGATTATCTCTTTTATTTAGAGTAATAATTACCACTATTTAATGAAAACTTGCTTCACAACCATTTTTTAAAAACCGTCTTTGTAAATATTAAAATGAAACCCTCCTTGATAGGTTTGAGCTAAACCAATTAAATTTAAAATATGGTAGTAAAGATAGGAACTGGATTTTTCTTTTTTTAATTTTAATAGTTTTATTTTGAAACTATTTTAGACTTACAGAAAAGCAGCAGAAGATACTACAGACGGTTCTCGTATAACATCTTACGTAACTATGCTACACTGATCAAAACCAACACGGATTCAGGATTATTAACTAAACTGGACACTTTATTTGGATTCCATCTGTTTTTCCACTAATGCTCTTCGTGTGTTCCAGGATCCAATCCAGGATGTCATACTGGATTTAGTCCTTATGTTCTTAGCCTCCCGTAATCTGTAAAGATTCTTCACCTTCCCTTGTTTTTGCTTGTTTGTTTTTACTGCCTTAGATATTTTTTGAAGAAGGCTAGAACATCCCTCTTTCTGTAGAATATCCATTGACTTGGTTTGTCGATTTTCTCTTAATTAGGCTGAGGTTATAAAGTTTTGGAAAGACTATCACAGAAGTGATGTGCCTTTCTCACTGCACCATGTCATGGGATACATGACATAAACATGACTTATTATTAGACATACCAACCTGGATTACTTGGTTAAGGTCATGTTGGCCAAATTTTTCCTCTGTAAACTTACTGTTTTTTCCTTTCCCCCCACTGGGTTAGGAGTGATTAACTATGTCTTAACCATATAAAAAGAACAAAACAGTAAAATCCATCTCCTGATAGGAAGAGTATCCAAGGAACTGTGGACTTAAGTCAGAAACTACTATAATAATTAATAGATATCAGGCAGAGAGTTCTTTTTAACTGCAACTGTACTGTTTCTTCTTAAAGTCTCACCAACTAATTTTTGCCAACTAATTTTAGTGTTCCTCAGCTATGTTTACTGGGGTGCTCTAGTAATTTTATAATTCCTTCATTGTTTTTATGTGCTTTCTTTGGAAATCTTTGCCCTATTTAGTTACTTACTCAACCATTTATGTATACTAGCATGGATTCATGAATAGTGATTTCACTATTTAATTATAACTACAATTTTTTTTTCCAAATTGTTTGATTTTTGTCCACTGGGGGCCCTTTCAGACTGTCTCCTGTATCCTTTTTTTTTTTAATGTTTATTGATTTCTGAGAGAAAGACCATGAGTGGGGAAGGGATAGAGAGAGAGGAGGGCAGAGGATCCAAACTAGGCTTTGCGATGACAGCAGAGATCCCAATGCTGGACTTGAACTCACAAACCATGAGTTCCTGACCTGAGCCCAAGTCAGACAATCAACTGACTAAGCCACCCAGGTGTCCCAGTCTCCTGTATCCTTTTAAAATACCTCATCTATTGCTTGTTTTGTACCTTTTTACTTTGTGTCTTATGCTGCCCTTGGTTTAGTTCAGATTTCCCTCACCCAGACTTCAAATCAGACATTTCTTTAATGGCCCAGTGTCCTTTGAAAACCAAGATCTACCTGAAATCATTGCTCCTCGGATATCCCTGTTTCTAACCTCTCACAGAGAAAATATGTCTATGTGTATGTACATGGCTATATTTATTTCTGTCTCTATTTATAAGTACATTACAGTAAATATGAGTTCATAATTGTATCTGTGACTATAATCCAGCACTGCAGCCTCCATGATAGACTTCCTCTTGATTATTTGTAACTTCTTTTCTCTGACAGTAGAAAACCTGGCTTCTGTTATCTATAATTTATTTGCTTATTTGTTCATTCCTAGCACGCATGTCAAGGTGCTTCCGGATTATTAAACCATACCCATGTGAAAAATAAATTTACCAACTCAAGCAGAGTGTTTACGTATAGTTCTTTTCATATTTAGCCTTACAGTATCTAGACAAGACACTGCTGCCAGAGTTATTTAGCTCTGCTTTCTTTTCTCTTATCTCCCGTACTGAGTGTCTACCATACATTCATAATACGACTGGATTCATTTGCTATACTCTACACTTCATCCTGGATTTCACCTGTACCTTTGTAGATACATCTTTAAGTAGGCAGACAGTAAAAGTTTATCTTTGGGATGTACCTTTCTACGGGTTTAGATAAATGGCATAGTCACGTCTCCACCATCAAAATGTCACACGGAGTAGTATCATCATCCTAAATACTCCCTTGTAAAGTACCTTATATCATCAAACACAAGGTCATATAAACTTGTGTCCAAGATGTTTTATAGTCTTACATTTTACATTTAGGCATCTAGTATACTTTGAGCTAATAGAGGTCTAAGGTATGAAATACGTGTCAAGGTTAATTTACTGGCATATGGATGTCCAAGGAGGCAAATGGAAAAGGCTATCATTTCTTCATGAAAATGGCTGTGAATCATTGTCAAAGGAGCCGACTCTATTTGTGTAGGTCTATAAATGTCAGTTATGTAAAGATGGTTGACAGTGGTGTTCAGGTCACCTATATTCTTACTCATGTGCATCCTTTTATGTTATTACTGGCAGAGATGTGCTCAAGTACATGACTATAGTCGTGAATTTTTCTATTCCTTCTTTTACATATACCTTTTGCCTCACACAATTTTCAAAGACTGTTAAGTGTATACACACTATTAATTATTTTAATTACCCCTCTATTTATACATCATTTTACTCTTTATCCTTGATTAGGTTACTTGTTCTGGTACCTACTTTTCTGAAATTAACGCAGCTCTTCCAGCTTTCTTTTGGTTATAATTTAAAGTGAATATTGATAAGATTTAATTAATATTCTTATTCTAGATCTTTTCCATTCGATGCACTCGTTGTGTATTTTTTTCACTTTTTGTGTTTTCTATGTGCTTAATATTTTTGTATGTTTTATATCCCACTTTATCTATTTAGAATTACTCTGTATAACTCATTAAAAAGACTTTTAGGAGGCTTGACAGTGTTTATAAGAAACATTTAAATAATTTCCTATGCCATTGAATATAATGACACTGCTTCATGTTTTGTTAGGACCTTACAAAGGAACCCAAATCCCTCCCTCTCATTCTTTATGCTACTAACATTATATATGTTTGTATACGCTTTCTCGTATGCTTTAAGCACACGATACATTGCTATTGCTTTGCTTTAAATGGTCATCTTTCAGAAAAATTAGAAATGAGAGGAAAAAGGAATTTATCTTTTCAAAATTGTATTTCCAATGTTCTTCATTTCCTTGAGTAGACACATTTCTGACTTTTATGACATTCTTTCTACCTCCATAATTTCCTTTAACATTTCTTGAAGAGTTGGTCTGCAGGCCATACATTGCCTCAATTTTTGACTGAGAAAGTATTTTGGTCTTAATTTTTACTTGAAATAATTTTAGAGTTACAGAAGTGTTGGTAAAATAAGCCAGAGAGTTTCAATATACATATTCTCCTTTATTGTTTTTAATGTTTATTTACTTATTTTTGAGATAGAGCGACCAATCACACAAAAGGGGGGAGGGGCTGTCCGTGCAGAGGCTGATGTGGGGCTTGAGCCCAGGAGCTGTGAGATCATGACCTGAGCCAAAGTCAGATGCCACCAAGGTGACTGAGCCATGCAGGCACCCCAAGCATCTGACTCTTGATTTCGGCTCAGGTCATGAGCTCATGGTTCTCGGGATCAAGCCCTTCATTGGTCTCTGTGCTGACAGCATGGAGCTTGCTTGGGATTCTCTTTCTCCCTCTCTCTCTCTCTGGCCCCACCCCACTCATGAGCTAGCGTGCTCTCACGCTATCTCTCTCTCTCTCAAAATAGGCAAATAAACAAAAAAAAATGATGAGCATGGTAGGATGAGCATGGTAGGAAATAAAATGAGGGAAATAAGGCAGAGGACCAGATTATGTAGGACCACTCAAGTCATAGTTCAAATTTTTACTTTTTCTGTCTGAGATGCATATTATAATATTTGGGTCCTCAACCCAGGCTGCACATAACTGTCACCTGAGTAGTTTCAAAAATATCAATGTCCAGGTTTAGCTGAGAGATGTAGAGACCCAGAAAGTGTGAATTCCACTGTTATAATAATTTTCTTAAAATTTGGGAGAATTGATAATAAAAGACTTTTCTGTAACTCCTGAGGGAGTGGAGGGCATAGGGCCAAGAACTCAGCTGAAATATGGGCAGAGAAAAAAGCCTTCAAGAGGAAATTAGACCCAAGCATATGGGGCAGATGTTGATGAATGGATATAAGCCATGAAGAAGATTCAGTGAAAAAAATCCTTAACAAATTGCTGAAGACCGTGTGTGGGCCAACATGAGAGCATCAAGCCAGAAAGCTACAGATATAAGAACTCTTTTGCAGGTTTCTCCTTCACAAATTCTACCAGACCCACACAGGGAGGATCTGGGAATTGTGAAAAGCATTTTTTTTTCTCTTAATTCTAAGAGGGGAACAGCAGCCACTGTGAAAGAAAATTCCATCTAGACCCAACTTCCTTTTTCTCCTAAGGAAAAAAGAGTGCTTTATTCTGGTGGAGAAACATAATGAAAGTGCTTGCTTTGGGGCACCAGTGAATGCTTCCTGTGACCAGAGGAGAGCAATAATTACAAAAGTCTACCTCAGGAGAAAAGCTTCCTAGACCTGTCGCTGCAGCTGGATAAGAGGCACAGACATATGTAAAAGCGACAGTGTTAAGTCCCAGGTTTACATTGCCTGGACTGAGGTTGAATTAGAGTGTCAGAGAATGTCCTTCCTTATCCTACCCCTGACCCACCACCACTATACTACCATACTTTAATAATAACACCAGACCATGTCTGACAGACCCACAGAAGCTGTATTTTATCTGGTGCACAGTGCAGGGAGAATATTCTGGTTAAAGAGTGAAGTAGATATGGTTAAAGAGGAATCAAATGAAAAACAAGTTATTACTCAAGAAATGTGATACCTGTCGTGTACTGAGTGTAACCATAATGGCAAACTCCAATTCTATGTCAACTCCTGACTACAAGAACGCGAAAACTCAAGCTAAAGCCTTACAAAAGGAAATATGTGGTTGCTTACAATCACAAAAAATATTTACCTCCATGTCCACCGACCTATACAGTTTTTTCAGTTTCCGATAAACTGCTGGAATAAGGTAAGAGAAGACACAGTCTGAAGAGGAAGCAATCATCTGAACGAGATGCAGCCTCAGAGCCTCCAACAATTCTGCAGGTATCTGCCCATCTCATTCAAGAACATTTGATCCACTCCTCTATGTGGAAGACAATGCCCCACTGAATCATTCTTTATTCTCTTATACGTTTGTATTCCTTTTTCAGAATTAATAGGAAACAAAGAACTCAAAGCTTTCTAGGTTTTTGAGACTGAAGGATGAAAATACTATTCAAAGAAAGGGTCTTTAAAATGTGGACAAAATCCATGCTTGTGTTTTTGTATTTATTATTCCATAGACATATTTTATTTGCATTTATGGATCTATTATCTCTACTCACTGGAATAGAAACTCTATGAAACGAATGATTTTAGTTTGTTTATTGATTCACTGCTTCTCCCTTCATTCTTAGATCATCATCAAGTACATAGTTACAAGCCAATATTTCATTAAAATACGGATGGTACACTTCTTATTTTTGGACGTGCCTCCTGTGTGCCAGGTAAGCATTAGGGATTAAAATTCAAGGTATAATGTGTAATATCAAGAGTTTAACGTCTAATTTATAACATGAATAAAGTCCAGCTGAATGTGCAATCCTAGGCTGGAAGAAGTTTGGGTAGAAATTATGAAGGATTCCCTAAAAGGAAACCTGATGTGAACCTGAAGGCATTAGTGGACATATGACAGATTGTTTCAGTAATGTTATTATACATGCAAATGAGTTTAAAAAGACTTTTTTTTTTTTTTTTTTTTACCAAGAGTATAATATCTGACTCATAGGATTCCACCATGGGGCTAGGGCCACTTTCAAAGCATAGTGGAAATGGGAATTCTGTGATGATCTTCCCACCTTTGCCATGAATGCTTCAGAATAATTACCTTCATTACTGGTGCCCACTGCCTCAAAATATCCAAGCCATGCCTAGTTTCAGGAGAAGAGAGTTCCTCTTTCAATCTGACTGCTTTGTGAGTTGAATTCTAAGGTCCAGATGCTTTTGTTTTCCTTTCTTCTTTTCAAAAATGTTCCTTTACCTGCTCTCTCACCTCACCTTCTCCCTCTTATCCTGTAGGTCTTAGTCCTAGATCCTCATTCTGTTTCAAAATGCGTTCAGACAATAGTCTGAGAATTCTCACAGGAAGAAGAACAAAAGTAAAAGTTAATATGGGTTTTTAAATTATTCGATAAGACAAGGCTTAAGAACACGAATTCAATGTGACAAGCCATTAGGGGATCTTGCAGGTTTATGAGAAAGATAAGTGCAGTGAAAGCAGTGTTTTAAGAGGATTAGTCTGGCATCAGAGGACTGTGTGAATTAGAGGTGGTGACTCCCTATTCCCAGAGAACAGGCAAGGCAGTTAGAGAGATCCCGTGGTGGGCGGGGGGGGGGGGGGGGGGGGGGGTAGTGATGAAATTTAATGACAGAAGAAAGAACTCTAAGGTTCCTATGTTGTGAGATCAGAAAGATGAAAATGGGTTTACAAAATCACGTTTAGAGTAAGAAAGTGCAAAAGTACATGAGTGATACATTTTTCACGCTCCTTTTATTTATATCTGTGCTCTCTGTAGTAGCAGAAGGTCTCGGTAATGACTTAATAATTTCTTTACATTATCTCTAATAAAGCACAATGATAATTATCATTTTAGTGAGATAATGATAAATTGTTACAGCATGATTTTTTATAATTTAAGCAATCTGTAAGCACAGAAGCCTTAAATAATTCAACACTAGCCTTGAGACCAAATATGAATTCTATTTCATATATTATTTTCCTTTACCCCTGAGATCTATGAGACTTAATATAAATTTGTTAGTCTAGAGAATAAAATCCAACTTGAGGATATTAAATATTAAGAGAAATTTTATGGGATACCATGCAGCTTTTAGGTACTAGCAATATATTCCATGTAATTAAAAGAACTCCTGGTAGATCAGATGGCCACCAGATATAAATATAATTCTATGAATTTCATATTCATGACATTTGCCAACATAGTAAATATGTTTGTTGTTTCCTGCCCATCCTACCCCAAAAATACTTAGGTCTCAAAGTTAGTCTATGTGCATTATCCAAATAAAGTTTTAGGTGTCATATTTTAAAAATAAACTCCCAATATGAATTATAATTTATTTTTCCATTAACTTAAAAATGTTTTCTCAAAATCTCTAATATACTTTAGTGTTTGGAATAATGAAACACTATGATCATTTGTTAAGGATCTTATATCTTACATATCTTAATATATCAAAAGAAATTAAAATTTGAATAAATATGTAAAGACATTGCATGGCCAACACCCAGTGCCAGGTATTTTTCAGTCATGTACTCTTATCGATTTAGAATGTATTTTTCAATTTAGCATTCAAATTCATTCTATCAATGAACTGTAAATATTGTTCTGTAATAGGTTAGATAAAAGTAATGATATTTTAAAACCTCAAATTTCAACTTATTAAATAATATTATCTTTAAACCTCTTTTTTGGTAATGTTATATAAGTGTATATATTTTTAATGCATGAATAAGAAAATACATTAACACATAAAAACGTGGATTATGAGTTTGAGCACCACATCAGGCTCCACACTGACAGCATGGGTCCTGCCTGCTTGGGATTCTCTCTCTCTCTCTCCCTTTCTCTCTGACCCTCCCCTGTTTGTGTGCTTGCATGCTCTCTCTCTCTCTCTCTCTCTCTCTCTCTCTCTCTCTCTCAAAATAAATAAACTAAAAAAGAAAAATTAAAATGTCTATACTACCCAAAGCAATCTACACCTTTAATACAATCCCTAATAAAATACCACCAGCACTTTTTTTTTTGCAGAACTAGAACAAACAATCCTAAAATTCGTATGGAACCCTAAAAGACCCTGAATATCCAAACCAATCCTGAAAAAGAAAGACAAAATCAGAGGCATCATGATTCTGGATTTCAAGCCATATTACCAACATGTAGTCAACAAGACAGCATGGACACATAGATCAATGGAACAGGAAACATAGAAATGGACCCACAAATATATGATCAACTCATCGTTGAGAAAACAGAAAAGAACATTCAATGGAAAAAAAGGCAATCTCTTCAATAATCCAATATGACATCCTGTTTTGTCTATGGGCTAAACATTAGTCAGGCTTCTCTCCCCAGGGACCCCTGACCTTTAGTTTGCACCTCCTTCTACCACATCTGAGCAAGTAATGAGATGCAAGAACACATTCCCAAAAAAGTTAATCCCAAGAATGAGGTGAGCTCAGCAAAAATATTTCCTCTCAACCCCTCAATCCTGTTATCTATTCATGTGCCCTCCTTGCCCTATTTTCCCTTAAAAGTGCCTGCTAACTCTGTTTATCCCTATCTAGAAAAGAAAACAGGTTTTCAGGTTTTATTTGGAGGTGCTGCACATCCTGAGATCAAAGTTCACCATATTGCCATAGTTCTTTTGAAAAAAGTCTCTCTTATCTAATTCCATATTTTTTTATTTGACACACGCAAGCATGTACTCTGATGCTTCAAAATCTGTTCATATTTGTACTCCCATTATGATTTTGGATAATTAATGACTAATTATAAACATCTTCCTTATGCTACCGTCTGCTGCAACTATTAATATAGGATTCCTTTGGCCAATAATGCAGTCAAGGCTATAGCTGTTTCTTATTTTCAAATCTTTCTCTCTTAATACAATCAAGTACACAACTGGCTGATTTTAAATGTTACTGTCTCCAAGATGATGCTCCAAATAAGAAAACAAGTGTTGAGATTAGCAGAGTATTGCAGAGTGTGACAGTGACCTTCCAGTTGTCTGGTTGGTGGCAGAATAGTTCTTGCCAATCACTATTTTTCTGTAACCCAGGATATGATACACAAGGACAATCAGTTATGGGGACATTTCTTTAGGATTGAGTTACTTTTAATGTTTCCTATATTATAATGCGATCTCCCCTAGTTTTCCAGTATTAGAGTAAGGGGAATGCCCTTCTTTCCTTTGAGTCTTATTTGCATTAATTTTATTCAAATGAAGATGCAAACCCTTAATCATTAGAGTATGGGCTAATAATTATATGTATCTGAGATTCAAATATGCTCAAAAGTGTGAATGCCATTTGGTAGAAACTCCTTAAAGATTATACCTAGATTATTATATCCATAAGTGTTAAACATAGGAAGATCAAACATACTCTAGAGACATTGCAAAGTGAGTTTGCAAATCTTTACTAACATAGATATACTTTCCCTAAAAACTGGAGGTCAAAAATCTGTGTAGCTATAGTTCAAAATCAGAAAGATTGATGACCCTGGCCTTTCTGGATTTGAGATCTAAAGCAAAATGAAGGCTCTAACTCCACCCAGATACAATATTAGTAGACATGTTTATATGCCTTCTGTTTATTCTTCCAATAGTTATTCAGTGGAGAGCAACCATGAACTAGCTGACGTTGTGATGAACTGTTCCTCAGGAATCGTGATGATCCTTCATTGTGAGAAGCCTATTCAGTAGACTCCATTACACACCATCACTACTTGTAGAGCTACCCTTCCTCAAGCGATATTGTAAAGTTATGATGGTGGAGGATTAGGGAGACCCTAAGCTTGTCTTGTCCTTTGAACACAGCTGGATAGTTATCAACTCATTCTGAACACCCAAGAAATCAATTGAAAGTCTGAAAGAAAAAACTACAAGTTTACACATAGAAATGCAATCACCTTCTAGAAAGTAGAGGTGCAGAGAGTTGACTTAGGGGAGACATAGCCGCGGGTACAGTGATAGGGAGGGAGCCTGCTTACAGAGGTTACCAGAAAGTATTCTAAGCAGCAGAGTGCGAAATCTGAACTTTGAGAAGTCCGCTACAGTGGGGTATGTGCCTGGTGGTAGTCAGGTGGCAAAGCAGGGCAGAATCTCAGGAGTGACAATGTGGTCTGAGGATCCCCTGGGTCTCAAGATGGTTGGGTGGTTCCAACATGCTGTACTGTTTTCAGGCATAGGAGGGGGGACTGGGACTGAGGGCAAAAAGCAGTGGTGTCAACTTTCTGCTCTGTTTTATTTTTTTTAAGTTAATGTATTTATTTTGAGAGAAAGACAGCAAGTGAGCTGGGAAGGGGCATAGAGAGAGGGAGAGACAAAGAATCCCAAGCAGGCTCCTCACCATCAGCATGGAGGCTAACTTGGGACTCGAGCTCAGGAGATCATGACCTGAGCCAAAGTCGGACACTTAACGGACTGAGCCTTCCAGGTGCCCCTCCTCTGTTTTGACAAACTCTGAACTGCTGTGTGGCTATGGAACTGCTTTCTTCACTTGGACAATCAAAAGCAAGGTAAGACCCTTCCCCAGAGGAAGAGAGTGAGTCCACATGTAGGAGACCCTAAAATTTGGAGTTTTGAAAGTCATTGGCACAACTGAGATAAAGAAAGCTTGGATACAGGTGGGGTGAATGCAGTGTTCTGACAGGAACCAGGGAAAACAGAAGGGTGATTAATTGTTCTTCTGTAAGGGTTCCCTGAAGAGTGGGGGGTGTGATACTTCAGCTCCAGGGCTAGAGAGCAGGGCACTTGCATAATCATCCTATCCATCAGTGTTGAAAGACTTCAGCAAAAAACACCACCTAGTGGAGACAGGAGCCCCTTACACCAAGCCCGACCCCACTATACCCTGGAGGCACATTTCTACTGAAACAAGTCAGCCAGAGAATCAGCGTAGCAGGGCCCTCTCCCAGAAGACCAGCACAAACAACTCCCTTTCACCAAGTCTACTGATCATACAGTACTACAAAGCATCAGCTCTAAGATAAATTGGACCTACCTTTCTGTTTACTTTTATTCTTTATTTTTTAAATTATTTTTTCATTTATTTTTTTTCAATTCCATTTTTTTATTTATTATTTATTTTCTATGTATGTGTTTATATATTTTTAATATTTTTTGATTATTTTCTTTTTCTTTTTCTTTTTGTATCTAAATTCTTTTAACAAGCATACCAAAATACAGACAGGCTCTAGTTTTGTTGTGTTTTGTTTTTTGCTTGTTTCATTTTTTTGTTTGTTTGTTTATTTTTGCTTTTTTTATTTCTTACTTTCTTTTGCGGACAAAGTGACATGACAGAGAAATTCACCCAACATAAAAAACAGGAAATATAACTCATGGTCTGGGATTTACTCAATACAGTCATAAGTAAATAGTGTGAACTAGATTTTAAAACAATGATAATACGGGGTTAAAAAAAAGCAGAGACGATACTAGAGAATCCCTTTCTGTAAATACAAAAGAACTACAATCTAGTCAAACTGCAATTAAAATTTCTATAGCTAGATGCAAACCCAAATGGATGCCATGAGAGTAAGGATGGATGAGGCAGAGAATTGATTTAGTGATGTAGAAGACAAAATTATGGAATATAATGAAGCTGAAAAGAAGAGAGGAAAAAGGTCATGGATTATAAAGGCAGACTTAGGGAACTCAGCAACTGATTAAAAGATAGTAACATTTGTATCAGAGGAGTCACAGAAGATGAAGAGAGACAGAAAGGGGCAAAAGGTTTATTCAAACAATTATAGTTGAAACCTTTCCTAATCTGGGGAAAGACACAGACATCAAAATCCAAGAAGCACAGAGAACTTCCATTAAATCAACAAAAGCCAATCATCACCAAGGCGTATGTAGTCCAATTACAAAATACACAATCAGGAAAGAATCCTGAAAGTAGCAGGGTAAAATAAAAAACAGTCCTTAACCTCCTACAAGGGAAGACAGATAAGGTTCACAGATCTGTCCACAGAAACTTGGCAGACTAGAAAGGAATGGCAGGATATATTCAATGTGCTGAATGGAAAAATATTCCAAGAATTTAACCAGCAAGGCTGTCATTCAGAATAGAAGGAGAAATAGTTTCGCAGAAAACAAAAATTAAAGGAGTTTGTGACCACTAAGCCAGCCCTGCAAAAAATTTTAAGGGGGACCCTTTGAGTGCAAAAACAAAGACCAAAGCAACAAAGGCTAGAAAGAACCTGAGTGTATCACCAGAAACAGCAATTCTACAGAGAACACAATAGCACTAAATTCATATCTTTCGGGCATCACTCTGAATGTAAATGGACTAAAAGCTCCAAGAAAAAAACATAAGGTATCAGAATGGATTAAAAAAAAAACAAGATCCATCTACATGCTGCCTGTAAGAGACTCATTTTAGATCTAAACACACCTTCATATTGAAGGTGAGAATATTGAGAACAATTTATCATGCTAATGGACATCAAAAGAAAGCCAGAGTAGCCATACTTATATCAGACAAACTAGATTTTAAAACAAAAACTGTAACAAGATGAAGAGCATTATATCATAATTAAGGGGTCCATCTATCAAGAAGATGTAATGATTTTAAGTATTTATGACCCCAGCTTGAAAGCACCCAAATATAGAAATGAATTAATCACAAACATAAACTCACTGGTAATAATACAGTAATAGGAGGACTTCAGTACCTCACTTATAGCAATGGACAGATCATCTAAACAGAAATCAACAAGGAAACAATGGCTTTGAAAGATACACAGGACCAGAGGGACTCAACAGATAGATTCAGAACATTTCATCCTACAGCAGCAGAATGCACATTCTTTTAAAGTGCACATGGAACATTCTCCAGAATAGATAACATACTGGGTCACAAATCAGCCCTCAACAAGTACAAAAAGATGAAGATCATACCTCGCATCTTTTCAGATCATAACACTATGAAACTACAAATCAATCACAGGAAAAAATTTTGAAAGCCCTCAAATACATGGAGGTTAAACAACAGCCTACTAAAGAATGAATGGCTTACCTGGGAAGTTAAAGAAGGTAATTAAAGAAGATATAAAACATGCACGGAAGTGAATGAAAGATGCACCAAGGACAGTTCTAAGAGGGAAGTGTATTGCAATTCAGGCCTATCTCAACAAGTAAGAAAGTTCCCAAATACACAACCTAACCTTACACCTAATGGAGCTAGAAAAGGAATCGCAAATAAAGTTTAAAGCCAGCAGAATACCAGAAATAATAAAGGTTAGAGAAGAAATGAATAATAGGGTATTTTAAAAAAAAAACAGAAGAACAGATCAATGAAACTAAGAACTGGTTCTTTGAAAAAATAAACAAAACTGAGAAACCCATTTCCAGACTTATAAAAAAGAAAAGAGAAGGAACCCAAAGAGATAAACTCATGAATGAAAGAGAGATCACAACCAACAGTACAAAAATAGTAATAAGAAAATACTATGAAAAATTTTATGCCAACAAACCGGGCAATCTGGACGAAATGGACAAATTCCTAGAAACTGACAAATTACCAAAACTGAAATAGAACAAAACAGAAAATTTGAACACACCCATAACCAGCAAAGAAATTCTACCAGTAAAATCAAACATCTCCCAACAAACAAGAGTCCTGAGCCAGATGGCTTCTGAGGGTAATTGTTTTACCAGACATTTAAGGAAGAGTTGGTATCTATTCTTCTCAAACTGTTCCAATAAATAGAAATGGAAGTAAAACTTCCCAACTCATTCTAGGTAGCCAGAATTACCTTGATTCCAAAACCAGAGAAAAACCCCACTAAAAAGGAGATATAAAGGCCAATATCTCTGATTAACTTGGATGCAAAAATTCTCAACACGATAATTGCAAATCAAATTCAATACTACATTAGAAGAATAATTCACCATGATCAAGTGGAATTCATTCCTAGTTTTCAGGGCCGGTTCAATATTCCCAGATCAATCCACATTGTGCACCACATTAATAAAAGAAAGGATAAGAGCCAAATGATCCTGTCAATAGATGCAGAAAAAGCATTTGACAAAATGGAGAATTTTCTTAATAAAAGCCCTCAACAAAGTAGGGAAAGATAGAACATACCTCAACATCAAAAAGGCCATATATGAAAGACGCACAGCTAATATCATCCTCAATGGGAAAAACTGAGAGCCTTTACCCTACAGTCAGAGGTAAGACAAGGATATCCATTCTCACAATTACTATTTAACAGAGTAATGGAAGTCTTAGCCCCAGCAATCCATCAACAAAAAGAAGTAAAATGCATCCAAATAAGCAAGGAATAAATCAAACGTTCACTATTTGCAGATGACATGATATTTTATGTAGAAAACCCAAAAGACTACCAAAAAAATTGCTAGAACTGATACATGAATCCAGCAAACTCACAGGATATGAAATCAACATGCAGAAATCTGTTGCATTTCTATACACCAATAATAAAGCAGCAAAAGAAAGAAAGAAAGAAAGAAAGAAAGAAAGAAAGAAAGAAAGAAAGAAGTCAAAGATTGATCCCATTAACAACTGCACCAAAAACTGTAAGATACCTAAAAATAAACCTAAGAAAAATAGATCTATACTCTGAAAAGTATAGAACACTTATGAAAGAAGTTGGAGAAGACACACAAAAAAATGAAAAAGAATTCCATGCTCAAAGATTAGAAGAACAAAAATTGTTAAAATGTCTATACTACCCAGCAGCACCTGGGTGGATCAGTTAGGCAGGCAACTCTTGGTTTTGGCTTGGATTATGGTCACACAGTTCATGAGTTCAAGCCCCACATCAGGCTCCACACTGACAGCATGGGACCTGCTTGGGATTCTCTCTCTCTCTCCCCCTTTCTCTCTGACCCTCCCGTTTGTGCACTTGTGTGCACTCGCTCGCTCTCTCTGTCACAATAAATAAACTTAAAAAGAAAGGAAATTTAAAATGTCTATACTACCCAAAGCAATCCACAGTTTTAATACAATCCCTAATAAAACACCACCAGCATTTTTCTTTTTGCGGAACTAGAACAAACAATCCTAAAATTTGTATGGAACCCTAAAAGACTCTGAATAGCCAAACCAATCCTGAAAAAGAAAAACAAAATCAGAGGCATCATGACTCTGGATTTCAAGCCATATTACCAACATGTAGTCAACAAGACAGCATGGTAGTGGCACAAAAATGGACACATAGATCAATGGAACAGGAAACATAGAAATGGACCCACAAATATATGGTCAACTCATCTTTGAGAAAACAGAAAAGAACATTCAATGGAAAAAAAGGCAATCTCTTCAACAAATGGTGTTGGGAAAACTGGACAGTGCCATGCAGAAGAATGAAACTGGACCACTTTCTTATACCATACACAAAAATAAATAAACATGGGTGAAAGGCCTAAATCTAAGACAGGAAACTATCAAAATCATAGAGAAGAACACAGCAGCAACCTCTTTGACCTCAGCCAGAGCAATTTCTTATTAAACACATCTCTAAAGGCAAGGCAAACAAAAGCAAACATGAACTATTGGGACTTCATCAAGATAAAAAAAAAAAAAAAAAAAAAAAAAAAAAACAAAAACAAAACAAAACAAAAAAAACACTTCTGCAAAGAGAAGGAAACAACCGACCAAACTAAAAGGCAGCCTACAGAATGAGAGAAGATATTTGTAAATGACACATCTGATAAACAAATCTGTAAAGAACTTATTTATCAAACTCAACACCCAAGAAAAAAATAACCCAGTTAAGAAATGGGCAGAAGGCATGAATAGACACTTCTCCAAATACATCCGAGTAACAGACACATGAAAAGATGCTCAACATCACTCATCATGAGGGAAATACAAATCAAAACCATGATGAGATACGACCTTAAACCTGTCAGAATGGCTAAAATTAACAACACAGGAAACAAAAGATGTTAGTGAGGATTCAGAGAAAGGGAAATTCTCTTGCACAGTTGGTGGGAATGCAAACTGGTGCAGCCACTTTGGGAAACAGTATGGAATTTCCTCAAAAAAAACTATAGATAGAACTACCCTAAGATCCAGCAACTGCCCTCTTAGGTATTTACCCAAAGGATACAAAAACACACGTTGGAAGGGATACATGCATTCCAATATTTATAGCAACATTATCAACAATAGGCAAAGTACGGAGAGAACCCAAATATCCATTAACTGATAAATGGATAAAGAAGATGTGGTGTGTGTGTGTGTGTGTGTGCACGCGCATGTGTATAGACTATTACTCAGCTGTAAAAAGAATGAAATCTTGCCATTTACAATGCCATGGATGGATCCAGACTGTATCCTGCTAAGCGAGAAAAGTCAGGGAAAAATACCATATGATTTCACTCATATGTGGAATTTAAAAAACAAAACAGATGTACATGGTGGGGGAGGGGGGGAAGGGAAACCAGAAAACAGTGTCTCAACTATTGAGAAAAAAGTGAGGGTTACTGGAGGAGAGGTGGGCAGGGAATGGGTTAAATGGGTAATGGGTAATAGAGAAGACACTTGTGATGAGCACTGGGAGTTGTATGTAAGTGAAGAATCAGTGAATTTTACTCCTAAAACCAATATTGCACTGTATGTTAACTAACTAATATTTTAAAAATAAACTATCATATCAAAAAAAATCATTCGGTAAATTTATACAAAAACAATTTTCATATAATTGTATTTCAAATATGTTCAAATTGAGCATAATTATGTTTAATCAAACTGAACAAAATGTAATATTCAGAATATAATCACAGTAATTAGGAACTTATAGTTCCTTATATATATGCATATATATACATATATATACAAACATATATATGAAAATAATTATGTCTTGCTTTACATTTCTTATGATTCTGATGCTTATGTTTTCTGATATTATATTTTTGTGAAACTGCTAATCATATTGGGCAGTGTTTATTGTGACACTGTGTTCTTCAAATACTTATGAATAAATTTTAATTTTGGGGAGCTACATTTTCTAGTTGCATTCCATTTTGATAGAATTAAATATGTCCTTCAAGCTGGAGAATCAGTCCCAAATGTATCCATTTAGTTATTTGGCAAATTTATTCAATTACTTCACTGGGAATCATACTGTGTTTTAGGAAAAACCTAAATCCTCAATTTCTTAAATAACAATGACTCACCAATATGGCACTCCTTGCAATAATTTTTTACATTTTTATTTAAATTCCAGTTAGTTAACATACAGTGTAATATCAATTTCAGGTATAAAATATAGTGATTCAACAACTCCATACGACACCAGTGCTCATCACAGTAAGTGCACTCCTTAATCCCCGTCACCTGTTTCATCCATTCCCCCAGCCTCCCTTCCCCGCTAGTAACTATCAATTTGTTCTCTACAGTTTAGAGCCTGTTTCTTGGGTTGTCTCTGTCTTGTTTTGCTCCTTTGCTCCTTTGTCTTATTTCTTCAAGTCTACATATGCTTAACTGACTGAGTCACCCACCCCTCCATGTTTCTATTTATATGTAGTTCAAACACAGACAGAACTAATCTACAACATCAGATGTTAATAGGCAAAAACCTTCTGTTTGGAGGCTCACACAAACCACTAATATGGGTGAAAAATCAGTAGCCTTACTTCGGAGGAGGAAGATTTAATTTGAAGTGGAGGGCAAAACCTGTGGTATCATGCCAGTGTAAATAGCAAACACATTAGAAAAGAAAAAGGAAAAAACATGTAACTCTTCCGTGGAGTCACTATCCCAAGTGGGCAAGGAAACCTGCTTCATCCACAAATATAAGGCAAAGTAAGTCCCTCTCATATACTTTGCTGGGAAACTCTGCATGTTTCCAAGGAAGATCAGGCAGGGTGCCACACAAAGTAAAAGCCAAGATGGGGCGCCTGGGTGGCTCAGTAGGTTAAATGTCTACTTAGACTCAGGTTGTGATCTCATGGCTTGTGGGTTTGAGCCCTGCATCCAGCTCTGTGCTAACAGCTCAGAGCCCGGAGCCTGCTTCAGATTCTTTGTCTCCCTCTCTTGCTCTGCCCCTCCCCCACTCATGCTCTGTCTCTCTCTCTCTCTCAAGAATAAATATTAAAAAATTAAAAAAAAAAAGTAAAAGCCAAGAGAGATGTAAGTACAGGCTGAATTCTGAGGATATTGTCCAGACCATGCAGATCCAAGAGCAGAGGTTAGCAACCTTGTGGGTTAAAGGAGGTTAGACATAACTGCTACCCAAATAATTGGCTGAACCCAATAACATGCAGACAATGGGACAACTGTTCAGAAGCCAAGCAAAAAATAATAAAAACTAAGCATTTAAAGAATAAAGCAACAGCAACCACATACCAAGAAGGAGACAGATTACATCAATTAAGTACAGAAAATATGCTAAAGAACTTTCAGGAAAATATAAAGACTCCAGAATTGCCATAATATATCATCTACCATGTATAGCTTTCAACAAAAATTAAAAGGCTTGCAGAAAAAGTGAGATCCATAATCAAGAAGTCTCAACAGAGAAGTAAAAACTCTCCTACTCCAACAGTGAGAACAAGATGAATTATCTACAACATGCTTACTTTAACCGTATCAAAGAGCTGGTGCTGCAAGGTAACTTAATAAACTAAAATCCAATAGGAAATTTCCCCCAATGGACACAAGCTTTCTGTTCTGGCAGAGAGTGGAGGAAGGAAGGAACCATTACAGATGCAGAAAACATGCCCAGATTCTCAACTAATTTGCAAAGGTTGAGAATGAGCTCCTGAATCCTTGGGTACCCCAGTCACAAGGAGAATTTGCACCCACCTGCCAATTCTCTTTCACAGGCTTTGATGAAGCTCCAAAAATGGTGAGAAGAAGAAGAAAAATGAGAAAGACCTCCTGGAAGGCACAGGTGCACCAGGTATGAGATGGTCTGAAAGTTGAACAGGAAAACCAAGCAAATTTCTACAATCAGGGTATGATAATCCAAGTGAAAGAAACATCCCTGAGAACTAAACAAACCACTCCTTCTGTATATCATCTGAAGGCAGAGCAGGGATTCCAAAATTCTCCATACTCCAGGTCTTTCTTACAATGGGTGAGGCACTGGCCATCTGCAATGAGAAGAACCTACCAGTTTGTAAAGTTTAACCAACTACTATTTACATAGGCCCCTTGGGAAACAGGGATGCTCCATAAAGGACCCTTACTCATCTGTCCTCAAGTCTACCTGGTATCTCTACCTGATACCTCAAACATCTCACGTATGTTAAATTTATAAGCAGTCTTTAATTTTTTTTTCAATTTAATTTATTTACTTTGAGACAGAGACAGCATGAGAGGGGAAGGGACAGAGAGAGAACAGGAGAGAGAGAATCCCAAGCAGGCTCCATGCTGCCAGCACAGACCCAAGGTGGGGCTCAAACCCATAAACCATGAGATCATGACCTGAGACAAAACCAACAGTCCATCACTTAACTGACTGAGCCACACCAGTGGCCCAATAAACAGTCTTTACGGCATGTTGTGATCAGTTTAGAAAAGGAAGCTCTGTTTTTGGCAATATCTGTAAGGGTTAGGGAAGGTTCAAATCCACCCAAGTGGTTGGCAACTCACATGAAATGAAATCTTCCTTTCACTGCTGTAATCCTGCCTTTTCTCCAATCACCTGTCACCACCAACTTCAGGCCTCTGAAGGCTCTCCTCCTTTGAGAATCTCTGTTAGTGTCAAGACTAATACATTTTTTATTTCTTATGTTTCATGTTCATCCCATCATTAGCACAACCATCAGTAAGTCCCCAGATTGCCGAAGGAAAGCAGGTTTTGGGAGCTCACTTTAGGGTCAACCAAAACACAGTCTACCACTAGGTAAGGGGTAGAACTGGGAGGGACACCCCGAAGGTGCAGGCACATGGGGCAAGTCAAAGTAGGAAGACAGGATAGAAAATGTGAGACAAAACTTCCAGCCCTCAGCTTCTCCTTAGTGTGCCATTGGCTGGCACTGAGATTGATAAAAGGAAGCTTACGGCCCACCCTCCAAAATCAACTGAACTATATACACTACATCTAACTAGAGCAAAAGCAAAATCCAGACCCAGCTAAATTACAGCATAAATTGACTGATATCCCCACTCTAATAGCCTAAAAGAAGAATAAGCAGGCTCTTTTGGAAGAGTAAGCAAAATTTATCTCTCCCATACCATTTTTAAAAAATTAATGTGTATTTATTTGTGAGAGAGAGACAGAGCTCAAGGGGGGAGGGGCAGAGAGAGGGAGGAAGACACAGAATCCAAAGCAGGCACCAGGTTCTGAGCTGTCAGCACAGAGCCCAATGTGGGGCTCAAATTCACAAACCAGGAGATTATGACCTGAAACGAAGTCAGACGCTTCACTGACCGAACCACCCAGGCTCCCCTTGGGGTTTTGTTTTGTTTTGTTTTGTTTTGTTTTGTTTTCTACACACACAATATCCAATATGCAGTCAAGAAGTGTAAGACATGAAGAAAGCAAGAAAATGGCACCTACTGTTGAGTAAGGAGTCAATACAAGCAGACTCAGAGATGGTCCATTTGTAGAACTTTTAGACCAGAACTTCCAAACAACTAGTGGAAAAGTTGGATGACATATGTGAATAGCTGGGAGATTTACTCAGGATTGAAATCATTAAAAAAAAAAATGCCAGATGTTACATTATGGCCATTAGTGATAAAGAGTTCATTCAATGGATATATAATTGTGTTAAATATAAAAGAGAAAAGAAGTGAACTTTAAGGACAGAGCAATAGACATTATCTAAACTGAAAGATAATGGGGAAAAAGAGTACTAAAGATGAAAAAGAGTGCCCAAGTTCTGCAAGATAGTATCAGTCTAACAAGGGGTAATGAAGTACCACAAAAAGAAAATCACAGAAGAAATAACTTGAAGAGATAATAAATCAATGCAAGATGTCAACCCACACAAATCCAAGTAGTTCACAGATCTCCAAACAGGAAAAACACAAAACAAAACACACACACACACACACACACACACACACACACACACACACAACAAAACAAAAACAAAAATAAACCAACAAAAATAATATACCTAGCACAGCATAATCAACATCCAAAACAAAAGCAAAAACCATTAGCGCATCCAGAAAGAGAAAGAAAATGGTGTTAGATTCAATGAAAGAAATACATCACACACAGTGAAACAATCTTAAACATTGTGTCTCAGTCAAGAAGACCACAGAATTAAACCCCTGAAGTACTGAAAGAAACAAAATGCCTGTCCTCAGGAATTCTTACTAGCTAAATTTGTCATCAAAAATTAAGGCATTAGAAATGAAATAAACACGTTAAATAAAGACACTTGACAGCCGAAAAATGCTTGCCGTACAAGAATGAGGACTTTTTTTATTATTCTGGAAGGAAAGGACACGATTTAGAAAGTAAGTTTTATGGTAACAAATGAAGTGTGGAATGAGTAATACATTGATAAAAATAAAGGTCTTTAAAGAAAATCTCATTAAATATTACTGACTTTTTAAAATAAACATAACACCGATGTAATACTGAGCTTAGAACATATATAAAAATGAATTATATGACAGTAAGAGTACAAAGGATGGGGAGGTGATCATTTAAGTACTAATGTCAACCACCGTGACTTATTTGCCATTTATAGAACACTAGATTCAACATCAGAATATATGTTCTCTTCAAGCACACATGGAACATTCAGGGACTGTTTAGGTTTTAAGCTTCTAACCAAATGTTCTCAATTCTTCTCTTTAAAGTAGTTGTAGTTTAAAAACTGCTAAGTGTACGGTATTCTCAGGTTAGCTAGTAACATACAATATTTCCTTTAGTATTTCTCAATATCCTTATGCCCAGATGTATTCATGTAATACTGACACTTTGGAGCATTTGTCATTTTGAAACTCTTATATATTCTTCCGAGAAGTAATTACAAAGGGTCATAGGAACACCTAGAACACACAATCACAGAAGTATATGCATTGCTCTCAATGAATTAGAATAGAAATCCATTCTGCCAGACACATAAATAGCTGAGGACATGCCGTGGGAAATCCTCAGACATTTTTTTTCCAAAGCTCTCATTTTCCTCCCCACTCCCCAGGCATCCCTATCAAGAACTCGAGAAAGAACAGGGGATTAATTACATGTTACAGTGACTATTTCTCTCCTCCTGTTTTTTCCCTATGGCTAATGTCTCATAGCTCTCTTTCAAAACTCCTCTGAAATCATGAATGCTCGACAGTCTGAACTTTGGTTTGAAGGTTCATCACACCTTGGTGTGAGAATCAGAATGCTATTTTTTTTTTAGTGTCCAAAACTTTTAATGTTTGCAAACAAAACTTCTAGAATCCTGTGCTGTAGAATAGCATCAAGCAGATGGGTTGTTTTTAAATAATTTACATCTTTTGTTCTCAAGATGCAAGCACATGTTATTTTTCACTTAAAATTGTGAGAATATATAGGAGATGTTTACCAGATAGAGCAATTTTCAGAGAGTTACATATTTTGTTTTTTATGGCCTATCTTTATATTTCCTGACTTAGGTGAAAAATTGTCAACTAAGGCCCTCTGGTTGCTGTTACCATGGAGGTTTTTCCTATCTGTGAGAGTGAAAAATGCAAAGTAGTATAAAATAGGGTACACAATTTATGCACAGTGAGGTGAGGGTAGCAGTCTGGGTCCGAGGTACCATTATATCCCCTACTGTTCTTAAATAAAGACATAGCCATTCTCTATAATTATTCATTTATTCTTCAGGGTACTCAAAATAATTAGCAAAAAACACATAGCCTTTCCAAGAACAGCAGTGATTAATCTCAAGATTGCTGTAAAAATCACCATAACCATTTTACTTTGAATTAGCCAGATTTGAGCTTTCCTCAAAATCCCCGAGCAACTCACAGAAGGATGACCTGTTTCCTTTACAGAAGACTTGACTCACTGCTGATCTTTGTCTGCTGAGGATCAGTCTAGGTCATCCACCAATGTTCAGAAAAATAGTAAGATGTAAATAAAGAATTAGCACCAGTTAGTGTGGCAATGCTAAGCAGATACCCCTGGCCATCCTTAAATATCAGAGTTGAAGGGGCTCCTGGGTGGCTCAGTCGGTTAAGCACCTGACTCTTGGTTTTGGCTCAGGTCTTTTCAGGGTTCGTGAAAAAGCCGCATTGGGCTCTGTGAGGTCAGTGTGGAGACTGCTTGGGATTCTGTCTTTCTCTCCCTCTCTCTCTGCCACTGCCCCGCTTGTGCCCTCTCAATCAAAATAAATAAATAACTTAAAAAATGTACCACAGTCAAAGACCTTTTATTCTTTAAAAGAGAGTAAATATATGTCACAATACATCTTAAGCCATAATCATGTTTATGGATCAACTAAGCATCTATTTGTATACTGATAGTATGATTTACCTTTAACTGTCACAAAAAAACGTAAAATGTAATATGGAGTGTAAATAAGAAATACTGTCAACACAGACAGTAAATATTAAATAATTTTTGAGAACTGCAAAAATACATTTTGATTTTAGCAGAATTACAAAGTCTTTAGAGGACAGAGAATCTATATCATGAGGAAGCACAAAAAATGCAAGTATCATGCATTATGTCATTCTGTGGGTTAAACAAAACAACCTCCAAACACCAGAGGGCCTTTTGGTGAAAACTGGACACCTAGCTAACAGAACATGAATCAGTGTCTCCCGACTGCCTATAATTTTAAACAACAAACCCCAAGAAAATAAAAGTGTGTTTCGACTCTCTTTTATTTCCCTTAATTTTTTTTTTTAATAAACATAGTAGTAAATTAATCCTTTAAAGCTAAAGAACACTACTGAGAAATATTTCATACTGGTGCTCCAGTTCCCAGAGTCAAAGGTTTATGTACAAATAGACACAAGAAGAACCCCATGTTACTTCCTTCTGGAAGTTTCTAGTACATTAAGGGATCACATAATCAGAAAACGAAAAGAAAAAAAAAAAAAAAAAGAAGCTAGGTACTTGGTCCCTAAGAGAGAGATTAGAGCTTGCTAGACAAAGAGAAACACTAGCGTAAGGCCTTTAGCCAGAGTGACGATCTCCAACAGCAACTGAGGAGAAAGTAGAAGTGAGCATCATGGCCAGACTGAGCATACTTGCACCTCATCTATTAATCATCACCACAACGCGATACCCTTTACCCCATCCAAAGATGAATATATTATAAAAAGTTTTAAAAGGAGAACACCCCAGAATTGTAACAAGCCAAGCCGCAAAGAAACGCTTTCGGGCAGCACCAAAAATTTAACCTCTGAGCGGAATACTACCTCCATCTATAACAAATGCAAAAGCTTGGCAAATGCCACGGTGAATTACAAACAGAATGCAAGAAGGATGCTCCGCGGGGCTTTCATATTCTCCTTTACACTTGACTGTGAATATAATAGTATTTTTGGATATGAAAATACAGCTTGATTTTGTGTATTTAACTCAATGATTATTTAATTATAAATCCTACAGGCATAAAAGTGTTCAGTTCCGGGCGGGGTGGGGGGAGGTAAACAAATGAGTCACACATGGCTGAATTGTTGTACTGGGACTGCCCACATAGGGGGGACATCAGGCTATAAACCATGAGCTATCAGTGTGTTATGGGCCTTAAGCAGTATGGTTTTCTTTTTAATGTTTATTTATTTATTTATTTATGAGAGAGAGAGAGAGAGAGAGAGAGAGAGAGAGAGAGAGAGAGAAAGTAAGTGAGTGCACAAGGGGAAAAGGGGCTGAGGAAGAATCCCCAACAGGATCCATGCTGTCAGTACAAAGCCCGACACAGGGCTGGATCCCAGGAACTGTGAGATCATGATCTGAGCCAAAATAAAGAGGGAGTTGCTCAACCAAATGAGCTACCCATGTGTCCCTAGGCAGTATGTTTTGAAGATGCAACAGTTCTTTGGATTCAGGGGCCCTTTAGAAAGAAGCTAGTTAAAAAAGTTCCTTCCTTCCTTCCTCTCTCCCTCCATACATATATAGAGATTTGTTTTATATATACAAGTATGTTTTGTTTTTTTTTTTTTTCCAGCGTTTTTATTTATTTTTGGGACAGAGAGAGACAGAGCATGAACGGGGGAGGGGCAGAGAGAGAGGGAGACACAGAATCGGAAACAGGCTCCAGGCTCCGAGCCATCAGCCCAGAGCCTGACGCGGGGCTCGAACTCACAGACCGTGAGATCGTGACCTGGCTGAAGTCGGACGCTTAACCGACTGCGCCACCCAGGCGCCCCAAGTATGTTTTGTTTTTAAGTTGTATTTGTGACTTGTGTTTTTGGATGAGAAGCAAGGATAAAAGAGAAAGGGGGCCAGGAGGGGTCTTATGTGACCAGGAATCTGTAGTGGAATCTCATCACTGATACTTCTCCCCTGTAGCTCCCTGACATGACCAATACACTCAATACAACAAATACGGGGTCACTTGTAACTCCTTCCTCAATTCCTGAAGTAACTATTCTCATCAGTATCTTTCTTTTAACGTGTATTTATTTTGAGAAAGAGAGAGACTGAGCAGGAGAGGGGCAGAAAAAGAGGGAGAGAGAGAATCCCATGCAGGCTGTGCTCTGTCAGCACAGAGCCTGATGAGGGATTTGAACTCATGAAGCATGAGATCGTGAGCTGAGCTGAAATCAAGAGCCAGACACTTAACTGACTGAGCCACCCAGGAGCCCCACCTATCTCTTTCTTCTGCCATCTCTTTACTCCTCCCAGAAGCCCTCTTATGGTAGGAGGGATTTGAAGTCAGCTCCACAATGGTTCCACCAGCCCCTTACTTGCAAGCGGCCCGCTAGATGCAGCTTATGCTGGAAATCTAAGACCCATCCCATAGTGTTTAAATGATCTGTGGCTCCAGAGATGCTCCACATACCTCAGCAAAGAACAAACAAAACAAAACAAAAACCTTGCGTGACTTATTTACCTTATGAATCACTGGGTTACTTAGAAGTGTCTTTTCAAAATATACATCGTAATTTAATCACCTCCAGCTATTTTCGCTACTCAAAATTATGTAAGGCACCACTACAGTATTTCCAAGTTGCAATCTATCTTAGTAACTGGGATAAATCGAAAGCTGCGGGGTCCTCAAACTGGGTAAAATTTTTCACAGCTTGACATCATTGTACAGGAATTAAATGTAAACCCAAGTTTCTTTAATCAGGGGCAAAAAAATAAAAGCAAATTGACATAACTGGCATAAGCACAGTCTTCTTCATTAGTCACATGCATAATGTCAAGCGCTTGTAAGAAACCACTATTTACAGAAAAAGACTCTGATATGAGGACAATGTTGGCTTATGGTTTCGTCTGTTTAACAGTTATGGGTAGACCCTATCACTGAAAAGCGTCTAAGTGATGTATTTGTTGTATCTTCTAAAAGTGTGATTTTATATTTCAGCAGTGGATCTCCAGCAAGCTCTAATTTGTGGAAACATTATTTTATTCTCCATTACGTTCTGCAGATACTGTTTGTAACACACTAGGCTCTTACCATTCATTACAAACTCCTGGAAACCAGGTAATCCTATTATCTAAACAGGGCTTCCCCACCCCCACCCCCCTCCCCCACCCCTCATTCCCTACCCAAACTGCCTTTCTATCCAGCTCTTAAAGGTTTGCAGACCTTTTGGATCTGCCATATTCCTAAAACATGAATCTGCTGCCGCCAGAATTATATGGTCGATTTATCTAAATTACGTGCATCTGCCTTGGTACATTATCGATCTCCATTACTTATTCTGCTTTAAAAATCTGTCCCAACTGTTTTGTTTGTTTGTTTGTTTGATTTTAAGCGTTGTAAGATATCATATGATATATCAAGGTAATAAATTCAAAGCCTACTTCTTTACCAGTGTCCAGGAAAGGCGCTATGTTCTGCAGGCATGCATTTCCTGGCTACTCCACCCACAGCATGTTGACCTTAGTGACTGAGCCTCACACTGACATCATTTAAGGCAACAGGGGCTCACCGAGTGCCTCTCCTTATACCCATCTGCACCTGATCCAGTCCATGTGCCTCGTCGCCTCATTTTCCTCAACTGCAGATCCTGGAACCCCGCTTCAGGCTTTGGTAGTTACTTCTGTAGCCTTCACTTGGGGCAATCATTTCCAGATTCTTTGGGGCCCGTGGTAACTTCACTTTCTGACTCTGCTCTCAACTCAACTTCCCCCAACACTGGAGTCTCCTCATTCTTGGTTTCCTCTCCAATCTCATCCTCAAGTTCTGTTATATACAAGTTCACCAGACAGGGTAGAGAGAGGAAAGGATTCAGACTTACAGGAAAATTACTCAGACTATGCCTTTTTTCTTTTCAAAGTTCTCCTAGACAGCCCCTCTTGCATATACACACACAGAGATACACACATGAGTGTGTGCACAGTATTTGGTTAACAGTGCAATACTAAGTCCTAAATGCTCCACCACTCTGTATGAGTTTTTATTTTTATGCATTTGCACGTGCCGGGAGGGAGAGGTTGCCACAGGAGACTGCGAATTCCTCTTGAATAAACAAGTCTTCATTTTTGCTTCCACCTCCGTATCATGTGCCTAAGTGGTACTGCACATACGTGGAATTAAGTTGAACAGAAATGTCTGCCCCTTTAGGAAACTGACAGGATTTTGTTTTCATGGGATTTATCTCTGCACACAGGCAATGCACAAATGCCCAAAACACAGCTAAATGAATGAAGGATTCCAATACAAAACTAGACTCATGGACTCACATATACATTCCTAGTTTACAACCTGGTAGTCTATCACGGTGCAAAATCTACTCTTGTATATATTTTTTAAGTTTATTCATTTATTTTTGAGAGACCAAGGGAGCAGGGGAGGGGCAGAGAGAGAGAGAGAGGGAGAGAGAGAATCCCAAGTAGAGAGCCCAACATGGGGATGGAACCATGAAATCATGACCTGAGCCAAAATCAAGAGTCACATGCTTAGCCAACTGAGCCACCCAGGCGCCCATACTCTTGTGTGTTTCTGATCATTCTATCCAATGAATAATCTCTGCCTCACTGAGAGGAATTTTCATGACTGCTACCATTCTGCAAAGGACAAAAGAATGTATTTCAGAAACTGTTGCCACGTGGCCCTGTTTCCAGTTCACTCTTTTTCAGCCTGGTATTGGATGATTCTGCATGTACTACGTCATTCACGGTCAGTCCCCCACTGGACACATTTAACTTTCTAAAAAGTGATCCCCAAGTGAATTAGTGAATTAAATCATGGTAAGTAGTGAGTGAGCGCGTGCGTGCGTGCGTGCGTGTGTGTGTGTGTGTGTGTATAGGCACCCTGGTGCTCATACTCACAAGGCTCAGAACAGTTTCTTAATATCCTTCTTCTAAGAACACTGCACATCCCTTGGAAAACCTATCCCTTTTACTCATTTCCTGCAGCATCAACAATCATCAGGCTGCCTTCTGTGCCACTGCAGCGGCACAAATGTAACCAAGGCTGGGTCATTTGGAGTCCTTCCCGTAAGTTTTGAATTGCAAATGTAAGTCAAGATTCTTATCATCTTGGATCATAAATATTAAGATTACAGGGCTCTCATTAGACCTTTCTCACAAAGCAGATAAGCTTTATGGAAAAAATGAAATCCAGTAAAAACTAGCAGAGATCAGAGAGTCCTGCTAGCCCCGAATCCCAGGATCTTGTCTGAAGCCTTCATACTAAGTGTTTCTTCTTTGATTTTGTAAGCTGCTCCAGTATTCTTTCCAGCCACTAAGAAGCATTTATTTCTCTTTTGTTTGTATTTTTCCTTCAGGTGATTTAAGTGGTGATTTTTATCACTTGCCTCTAAAGACAAACTACTATTACCAGGAAAGGGGGCTGGTAATCTCAGAGTTCACACTATTTGCAGACTGCTTTAATCTCTGAAAAGTTCAGAAAATGGACCTTCTAAACTTGGAAGGTTTGTATCATTTCACAAAACGGTGGAGTCTTTCAAAAATATTATAGGTATTTTTATGAAAACTGTAAGCTGCTTTTCTAAGTCAAAAAAAAAAAAAACAGTTGTCTTTCCCAGCTTTCTGTAAATTGTTTTTGCTCAAAAGCACTGGTTAGCAATGGAATTTACATCTTATTTTTCATACTAGATTACAAAAAGTGTCTCATTTTAATCCTTACTGGGCTTAGAGCTAAAACTTTGCACAGTATAAAGTTTTGCCTCCGGGATCTTACCACTTCTGTCCTAACATACTCGATGTCAGGTAAGAGCAGACTATGGGGGTCAGTTGGATAGTTAAAAGGAGATTATGAAAAATAGATGATACAGGCTGAGAACAAAATACAAGTGGGTAGTACATTCATACAAATGTGTTAACAACTAGCATAAGGGTAGTCAAACCTACCTTAAACTCGAGAAGACTAAGAGAGATCTTTTCCTTATAAAATAAGGGGTACATTGACCTGAGTATTACCCAGCTCTGGGCAGAAACATGCAATGCCTGTTTAGTTCCATGTTGGATGCATTTACCAGGAGGGACATTCAGTTGTTTATAGCTCGATGTTCTTCTAACTGACTGATGCCCATAAAAGAGCAGGTATTAGATTATTGAATGTCTTGAAGATCATTTTAGGGTTTTAAGATTGAACGGGTAAGAAATTCGAGATATATGGACAGTATTACCAGGAAGAAATTTTAAGCAAATCGATATGTTTTTATATATTTATAAATATATATAATAAATATAAACCAAGAAATAATTACAAGGACTCTCTAAGATAACTAGAAATTTTATAACATTTTCTTGTCTAATTTGCTACTCATTCCTTATTTCTCTACAATAGTAATGGCATCATTGAAAATTAAAAGGTTTTCTCTTTCCTTCCTTCCTTTATTCTTCCTTCACTCCTCTCCTCTCCCTTCTCTCCTCTTTTTCCTTTTTTTTTTTTCTTTTTCTTTTCTTTCAGTTCCCTAGTGGAGAGGTCATGGATAAGTTATGCAAAAAACTTTTACTCAATAGAAAATTATAGAGTAAAAGGAGTTCCAAAAGGTGGGATAGAGGCACCGCTATAGAGAGAAGGGAAGGTAAAATCTGAATTTTAAAGAGAAGAGATTGGGAGCCCGCCTGGACATGTGCAGTGTTGTCTAGAATGGGCAATATGGTTTTTCCCTGCTTGGTTTTCTCTTATTTGCAAGATGGGCATTCCATAATTTACACTAATTCTTCTAAATTTCTACCAAGTGATTATGGAAAATTACTTGATGAAGTCTTTTCCCTCCACCTCTGAGCTAACACTTGAGACCCATATCCCAGTAATAGTTAAACTGTCTGGAGGACAAGGTGGTCCTTTTTGTATTTTTGTTTTGTTTTGTTTTCATAAATCCAGAACCAAGGCCATTTAATATTTACTAAAATGTTAGTAAATATACATTGGGATAACTTGGCAGACTTTCCAGATTTGTTTTCCTCTTTAAAAGAAACTCTTATGGTATATGTAGGTAGTACTTTTATAAACTTACTTTCCTTTTCAGAACCGTTTGAAATCCTGGAAAAAAGCAAAAATCTGTCTAAAAACAATGTGTGAGTATTTTTCTGTGTTAAGGGTGTACTTGGGAGAAAAATACTAGACAAAACTCATTTTCAAAAGCAGACCAAATTGTAAGCCTAGATTCAATTTGAAGAAGTGAAATGACATGTGACTTTCTTTTTTCCTTACATATGAGGATTTTTTTTAAACCAGCATAAACAACAAGGTAAGTGATTCACTAGAGGACTTTACACTTGCCAATGGATATGGCAGGTAAACAATTCAACGTACTATGTTGTAAATGGCACTGCTCTATTTCCTATTTATAGTCAAACCACTCAATTCATTCTACTTTAGCTCCAACCCTTGTAAGAACAGATAGCTGGAAAATAGAGTGCCTTATCTCATTTCATTAGTAAAAGGAAATGGCTCATTCCACTTGATTCCTAGAATTTCTTTTAAAATCAAGAATATTGAACCCCTGCCAACATTCATACTTTATTTGGGAATATGTTTTGATTATGTGTTTTGATCTGAAAATAAAGAAATCTGTCATTTAAATAAGCATGACTCTTTGAAAAACACAACATGTTAATGACAAAAACAGCAAGAGTATACCTACAAAAAATGCCCATCTTTTCATTTACAGTGTTTTGGCTTCAATATAACTTATTAAAATGTGCACTTGACTTTTTATTTCCTATCATCATATAATCAAGTAATTATTCAGTAGTATTAAAAAAACAAACGAAGATCGAAAAAAACAAAGCAGAAAAACAGAACAGACAGACTTAAAATACAGAGAACAAAGTAATTTACTTCAGGATAAATACGGCAAACCACCTCTGGTGGTGGCCAGACCAGAGGTGGTGGTGGGGGGATGGGTTAAAGAGATGAAGGGGATTAAGAAGTTCACACTTGCAATTATAAAATAAGCAAATCATGGAGAAGGAAAGTACAGCATAGAGCATACAAGAATATTGTAATAATGTCAAATGTTGACACATGGTGACTACACATGTCATGGTGAGCACTGTGTAATGTATAGAAGTACTGAACCACGGTGTTGTAAACCTGAAACTAATGTAACACTGCATATCAATTATATACTTCATTTTAAAAAGACCATAAACTTGAAAAGTGTTGATAGTTGAAAATTATTATTATTATTATTTTTTAATTTTAGACAGAGAGAGCATGTGCACAGGTGTAAGCAGGGGAGGGGCAGAAGGAGAGAGAGAATCCCAAGCAGGCTCCATGCTCAGAGCAGAGCCTGATGCCGGGCTCGATCTCACAACTCTGGGATCATGACCTGAGCTGAAATCAAGAGTTGGAGTCTAAACCGACTGAGCAACACAGGGGGCCCTGCATATTTAATTTAATAGTCAAAAATACATTAATTTTTGTTTTAGGGGCACCTAGGTGGCTCAGTCGGTTGAGCGTCTGTCTGACTTTTGATTTTGGCTTAGGTATTATCTGCATGGCTTGTGAGTTCATGCCCCATGTCAGGCTCCGCATTGACAGCTTGGACCCTGCTTGGGATTCTCTCTCCCTCTCTCTCCACCCCTCCCCAACTCGCAAATGCATATTCTCTCTCTCTCTCTCTCTCTCTCTCTCTCTCTCTCTCTCTCTCTCTCAAAATAATAAACTTTTTAAAAAATTTAAAGATGCATTAAAATTTTTAAAATAAGGTATAAAACTATGATGATAGCTCTGTATGTAGATCATGACAAGCCGAGATTGGTAATTAGGTCTTGGAAGGGTCTTGAGATTAAATGAGTTTTTCGTCAATGGGAAAAGAATAATGGTATATGTGTGTGTATGAAGGCTTATTTAATATACTATTATTCAACATATATCTGTATCTACTTTTTCTGTAGGTATTGTGATATGCTTTCTGTAGTAAAGGAGCTTAAAGTTTAGAAAGGGAGAGACACTGAATTTTAAAACTAATTCAAGAGGGGCGCCTGGGTGGCGCAGTCGGTTAAGCGTCCGACTTCAGCCAGGTCACGATCTCGCGGTCCGGGAGTTCGAGCCCCGCGTCGGGCTCTGGGCTGATGGCTCGGAGCCTGGAGCCTGTTTCCTATTCTGTGTCTCCCTCTCTCTCTGCCCCTCCCCTGTTCATGCTCTGTCTCTCTCTGTCCCAAAAATAAATAAACTTTAAAAAAATAATAATAAATAAAACTAATTCAAGAAAGTGAGGACTGTGGAACTGGGAATTCAACGACAGCAAAAGATGTCACTTTCAAACTGACTCCGTCCCTTGTTATTGGGAGTTGGTAACTAAGTGAATGTGTGTCCCTCAGTTGTCATTTCTATGAAAGAGGGATCAAAGCACATTTATAAAACTACTAAGACTAAGCCTTTAATATACACTACACTGATTGAATATTGATTTTACTTAAGTATGTGAAAGACAAAAATCAGGAAAGGAGTACAAACATTTGGGCTAAAATGAGAAAAATATATAAGCACACAAACAACTCAAACACACAGATATATCTACAAAGTTGTCTCTACCACTTTACATATTTCATAGGTGCTAGGCCATAAAACCAGCCAGGTAAAAATGATTTACTTTGTAAATTAATGTATCTTAAAAGTAAATAAAATGTACTTTATAAAATCTAAACCTTAAAATCTATGCATGTTTCATCACGTACTACAATCATTACATTTTTCCATCATAGGCTCTTTGTTTACCATGCTTTCTTTCATAATATTAATTCAAAAGTGTTATTAAGTTGACAAAAAACATTTTTCTTTAAAATTTTTATTTTACAAAGAGTGTGTGCATGACAGGGAGAGAGTGGCAGAGGGAATGAAAGAGAATATTGAGCAGGCTCCAGGATCAGCACAGAGGTCAATGTAGAGTTTGATCCCATGACTGGGATCATGACCTAAGCCAAAATCAAGAGTCAGACACTCAACCAACTGAACTACCCAAGAAACCCAAAATCATTTATGTTTTTTCTATTTTTTTTCAGTTTCTTTTTTTTTTAATGCAAGTTTGTTAACATATAGTGTGGTATTGGTTTCAGGAGTAGAATTTAGTGATTCATCACTTATATATAACACCCAATGCTCATTCCAACAAGTGTCCTCCTTAATGCCCATCACCCACGTAGCCACACCCACTTTCTTCCATCAACCCTCAATTTGTTCTCTGTATTTAAGAGTCTCTTAAGGTTTGCCTCCTTCTATTTGTATCCTATTTTTCCTTCCCTTCCCTTATGTTCATGTGCTTTGTTTCTAAAATTCCACATGAGGGAAATCATACGATATTTGCCTTTCTCTGAACTCATCAAGATCAAAAGCTTCTGCACAGAGAAGGAAACAATCAACAAAACTAAAAGGCAACTGAAGGAAAAGAAAATATTTGCAAGTGACATATTGGATAAAGTGTTAGTATCCAAAATCCATCAAGAACTTGTCAAACTCAACATCCATAAAACAAATAATCCAGTGAAGAAATGGGCAGAAGACGTGAACAGACACTTTTCCAAAGAAAATACCAGATGGCTAACAAACACATGAAAAGATGTTCAACATCACTCATCTTGAGGGAAATACAAATCAAAACCATGATGAGACAGCACTTCATGTCTGTCACAATGGCTAAAATGAACAACTCATGAGACTACAGATTTTGGCGAGGATGCAGAAAAAAGGGAACCCTTTTGCACTGCTGGTGGGAATGCAAACTGGTGCAGCCACTCTGGAAAACAGTAGGGAGGTTCCTAAAAAAAATTAAAAGTAGAACTACCCTATGATCCAGTAGTTGCACTACTGGGTATTTATCCAAAGGATACAAACATGCTGATTCAAAGGGACACATACACCCCAAAGTTTATAGCAACCCTATCAACAGCCAAAATATGGAAAGAGCCTACATATCCATAGATTGATGAATGGATAAAGAAGATGTGGTGTATATATAAAATCATTTACTTTTAAAATAAACCTTTGAATGAAGTGTAACACACATAATGAAAGGGGAGCAGATCATAAGTGTGTAGCTGACAGCGTGACTACCATCTAAGTGCAGAAAGAGAGCAACACCTGGAACTCTGGCACTTCTTGTTTCTTTCTAGTCACACATTCTATTTCCCTGTGCAGAGGAAACATTAACCTCTAACACTCTAGATTAATTTTGCCTATTTTTGAATTCTATGTAAGTAGAATCACAGATACATTCTTTTGCATCTAGTATATTTTTAAAACATTCTATTTGATCGATCAGCTCATTCTATTGCTTATAACAATAGTTGGTTCATTTTCATTGCCATATAAATTGTTATAATTAGTCCACAGTGTATTTATCCATTCTCTTGTCGATGGACATTTGTGTTGCTTCCACTTTGGAGCTATTATAAACAGTGCGGTTATATGCATTACTGAGCTTTTACTGCTGAACAGATATACACACTTTATTTGATCATAAGCTTTGCAGTTGCACTCTTGTAAATATACCTTAAGTTTCAATACTTATTGCTAACACATTTTTCAAAGAGATTATATGGAAGCAGTCTAAGTGTCCATCCACAGATGAATAGATAAAGAAGATGAGATCTTGTCATTTGTGATAAAATGGATGGACCCAGAGTGAATTATGCTTAGTGAAATAAGTCAGACAAAGACAGGCAACATGATTTCACTTCTATGTGGAATCTAAAAAATAAAACAAACAAATGAACAAAAAGCAGAAACAGACCCATAAATACAGAAAACCAAAGGTTGCCAGAGGGGTGGGGTGCAAGATTCATTTTCCAAATCAAATGTATCATTATTCATGGTCTTCCTTTCTGAATCTTGGTCTCCTTTGCTATCTGCTACAGAATCAAAGTTTGTTATTTGCTAATACAATCAAAATTTGTCATCTGGAATGGAGACACCAAGTTCCAAAGGAAATTTATCTCTTACAAAAATTAGCTAATTTTCTCTATTCATGTAATTTGAAGGGAAATGTATGACTTTCAAGCATCAAATAGCCCATCGTTTTATTTGTCCCAAAATAAAAGAGATTATCTCAACAAGCCTACACACACCAAAAATAAGTAAATAAATAAAAGGATACATTGATAATCGATATTTGGTGCTGTTTTCTGTGAACAATGGGAAAATTCTGAATGTCTTACAAATTTTTTTTAATGTTTATTCATTTTTGAGAGACAGAGACAGAGCACAAGTAGTAGAAGGGGCAGAGAGAGAGGGAGACACAGAATCCCAAGCAGGCTCCAGGCTCTGAGCTGTCAGCAAAGAGCCTGACACGGGGCTCGAACTCACGAACAGTGAGATCGTGACCTGAGCTGAAATTGGGTGCTTAACCGACTGAGCCACCGAGGCGCCCCAATACTTAATTTCTTTAAGCAGAAGAGTGCTGAGGAGATTGAACCACCAATTCTGTGGAATGTGAAAAAAATCACATTTCTATCCCTTGCAATCATGAAATTACACATAGTCAGATCACAGATTACCAGTATAACTTTATATTTTTTATTACTGTAAATTTTTAGTGTACCTACCTAGAGAAAACCCAGATGGGTGTGGGTGGTCTTGTCTGTTTCAGGGTCCTGGGTTTTGGAAGCATGCACGTAGTACTCTCTATTGATAAAATTTAATGAGGCCTCTACTAGATCAAGTTCTGCTAATACCAAACGTATTTTATGGACTATGGGCTCATAAGATAAATCGGGTAAATTTTGTATTTGTTTTCACTCTGTAAAGTGATCTTTTCAATGTTGGGAAGCAGAGAAAGGCCCTATCTCAGGGAACTTCAGTGAGGGAAGAAATCTACAAAATCATTTTGATTAGCATTTAACAAGGTAGTCACTTGTAAGCTTAATGTTAAAGAAAAACCAGGTGCATTTTATGTAACAATAAACAACTAAAAGAATAAAATAATTAAAGAGAAAATGCTAATATGAAAAAAAAAGTTAGCTAAGAATGAATCCAAGGGCAAGACCTTTTGCAGGTAAAATCTAAAAACTGATTACAACACTTTAGAGAAGACCTTAGTGAAGTGAGATGCTATATTCACAGAGTGAATTCACATAATGTCACAAATATGTCAATTACCCCCAAAGTAATCTACATACTGAATACAATTCAAATTAAAGTTTCAACAGTGATTTAAATGAAATGTTTTGGTTTCTACATTTAAATGGAAGATTCAAGAGTCAAAATCCACCAGGATAATAGCAGGTCTTACAAAGAAATAGAAATTTAGACAGTGTGCATTTAGCAAAGAATAGAGAAATTCATTAATGTAGTAAAACCATGTATTTATGCAACATATGAAAGGTAGAACACTAGATCATTCAAAGAATGAGGGACTACTGACAAAGCCATGCTCTAAAAAATGGTTATATATAGGGTAAAGAAAATATAAAGAACACATACTATATATACAATTCAACTCCAGATCAATTGAAAATATTAATATCAAATGTAAAACTTGTCTAAGCTGGGAGAGAGAGAATTACCATGAGATCATGTCCTGAGCAAAAACCAAAAGTCAGATGTTCAACCGACTGAGCCACCCGGGTGCTCCTCAAATGTAATTATCTTTTTTAACTTTTTAAAGTTTATTTATTTTGAGAGAGCCAGAGAGAGGGGGAGAGAGAACAAAAATCCCAAGCAGGCTCTGCACTGCCATCGCAGAGCCCCACATGGTGGGGGGGTCGTTCTCACAAAGTGTGAGATCATGACCTGAGCCAAAACCAATAGACGCTTAACCTCATGAGCCACCCAAGCACCCTTCAAATGTAAAATTTTTTAAACTCCGGTTGAAAATTTAGGTTCTGGTACTTTGGGCTTTGGTGTAGAGCAGGCGAGGGAATTACAAAACCCATTTATCACTGTTCAAAAAAAGTAATACATTTTACTCTGTTAAAATCAATGGCAGTTTCTCATCTGAAGGGATAACAAGACAGTAAAAGGACCTATTAAACATGGGGGGAAATATTTACAAGGTCAACAACCACCAAAGGAATAGTATGAAGAACATTTTTAAAATAACTACCAATCAGTAAGGAAAGCAAAACCAATCAAACTGAAAAATAAATGGCAAAATCTATGAATAGGCATGTTGCTCAAGAAGAAAACTGTAAGAAAACTATTAGAAGTCTGGGAAATTTAATCAAAGCCACAATGAGATGTCCTTTTACATTACTGAATTGATCAAAACAGATGGCAGGGACACTTGCGATGAAAATAGGATAATGTATAAACTTGAAAATTACTATGTCCTATATTTGAAACAAATGTAATATTGTGTGGCTAATGTATTCCAATAAAAATAATAATTAAAAAATAAATATGTGATAGTAGCAAATGTTAGAGAACACATGGCCATAAACAATCTTACCCATTTGTATTAAGAGTATAAATAGGTACAACTATTTTCAAAACAGTTTACCATTATCTCCTATGGCTAAACATCACATAATTTACAAGGGAATAATTCTACTTTTAAACATATACACAGAACAAACTCTTGTCCATGTACAACAGAAGACATGGGCAAGAATATTCATAGGAATATTGCTCACAATAGAAAACAAATAATCAAATGGAAAACAGTCCAATTGTTTGTGATGAGAGCACAGATCAGGTATGGTGTATTTAGACAATGGATTATCATAAAGCAGACAAAATGAATAAATTATGTTAATATGCAGCAGCATGGATGAATTTCAGCAAATAATATTTAGTGAAAAAAATCTTAACTCCAAGATTATGTGAAGTACGAGGTCATTAAACAATGTGAACAGAACTAACAACGAAAATATACTTCTTGGGAAATATTTAGGTGCACAAAACCATATTAAGAGGTATGTGTATAAATGATGAACAGACTTGATATGGGTAAGATTACATTACCAAAGGGATAACAGGGTAATGTAATGGACAAGAACATATGTTTACACGCAGGTTTAGTTAACTGATGGATTAGCTTGTGTTCCTTTTTATTTCAGTTTATTTATTTATTTTGAGAGAGAGAGAGAAGGGTAGGGGCAGAGAGAGGCAGAGAGAGAATCCTAAGCAGGCTCCACGCTGTTAGAAACCGACACAGAAAATGACTCAGGGCTCGATCCCATCAACCATGAGATCGTGACCTAAGCTGAAATCAAGAGTTGGACACTTAACCAACTGAGCCATCCAGGCGTCCCTGGATTAGCTTGAAATTACTCATGAAATTACACATGAATTACACATGAAAGTACTCTTCTCAATATGCACAATAAATAAAAGCACAGTATACTGGACTAACAAGGAGAGTGAACCAACTTTTATGATATCTAATTCTATACACATGGTGGAATTCTAAAGAATTTTAGTTAACTATCATAGATGGAAAAATGTGCGACATATTCAAACATGGCTTGGCCAAGAAAGTGATGGGTTCAAATGAAAAGGGATGTAAAGTCCAGTTTTATCCATCTTTCTTATTTTTCTCCAAAGGTTAATATTAACATAGTAGGACTTGGGAAGACATTCTGATCATACTCTTTACCTTTCTTACCTCTCCATTTCTATATACACTGAATTTTTTTTTCCCTAGTGGAAATACTAAGGCAGCATCTTAGACATAATCATTTGTCTCTATTGGCATGCAAAAGGATCCATCCAATGTGGCAGGTCCCAGGCTATCCAGTAATGCTTTCTTCAACTCAGAAGGTCTCCAACAAACATTATATATCCATCGGTACATCTGTATGCTATTCAGGTGAGTCTAGCACTACTATGTGGAAATGGAACAGAGGGCATAATGGACTATATGAACAGGGACTGTAAAACATGGTACAAAATATTATCAGAGCATTCAGTACACCATAACCTGTTAATCACCTGTTGAACAGGTGATAACCTGTTCATGTGTGTGTCTTCTTCAATGAACTTAACCCCTTGAAAGTAAAGGCTGCATCATCTTAAGAAAGATCAGCAATTCCTAGGGAGTGCTTGATCCTCTGTAGAGGTTAATTCAAGAAATAGGGGGGTGCCTGGGTGGCGCAGTCGGTTAAGCGTCCGACTTCAGCCAGGTCACGATCTCGCGGTCCGTGAGTTCGAGCCCCGCGTCAGGCTCTGGGCTGATGGCTCAGAGCCTGGAGCCTGTTTCCGATTCTGTGTCTCCCTCTCTCTCTGCCCCTCCCCCGTTCATGCTCTGTCTCTCTCTGTCCCAAAAATAAAAATAAATAAACGTTGAAAAAAAAAAAAAAGAAAGAAATAGGGGCACCTGGGTGGCTCAGTCAGTTGGGCAAGCGATTTCATTTCAGGTCATGATCTCACGGTTTGTGGGTTGGAGCCCCACATCGGTCTCTGTGCTGAAAGCTTGCTCAGAGCCTGCAGACTGCTTCAGATTCTGTGTCTCCTCCTCCCTCTCTGCCCTTCACCCACTCATGCTCTGTCTCTGTCTCTCAAAAATAAATAAATGTTAAAATAAATAAATAAATAAATAAATAAATAAATAAATAAATGCTTATTATCTTATCATATGATGAGGTTATATACCTTCCTATATTTCATAGACTGATTTAAGTCATGAAAATGGTCATTTTGGTGGAAGAACAAAATACAGTGCTTCCTGGAAGTGAACTTGAAAGGCATGTTTCTGGTGAGGAGGTATATCTTTATATGCTATGCAGAAACAAGATTCTTACAAATATTTGAGCACATTAATAGGCTGTCCTTCTTGAAGAGTAGCCCTAGAAAATCATTTATTTCTTCAGACTTTCTGTTAATTAGAGCTCTCCTTAATTTAACCTGGTAACTGTTCTCATTCCCTTTCAGAACTGCATTCTCTATCACTCAAACTCAGTAACTGTCACATTGCCGTGAAGAGTTTTCAGCTTGGCCGTCTGCTATTGGCAACACTTTCCCTACATGTCAAGAAGAAATGGGGCTTTCTAGGCAGAGATAATTCAGTGGAATAGCGCAGCAGTGAACGGTCACATACAGAGTAAAGAGGAAGAAAGGGGACTAGAATAAGTTGGTAAACAGGTACCATGGAGCCCTCAGATAAAACAACTAGAAGGTAGAGTCCAAAATGATAAAGGAAACACCACCAACATCTTCATGACAATAATATAAGAATTAATAGGAATGGAAGTCATGTAACTCAGGTAATAAGAGTCCCTTTGGCTCATTTATTTCTTTTCGAGGGTTTACACTTCTGGTTTCAAAAAATTGTACGGTATTACTTTCTCACCCTATCTAACCTCTGTGTTCTTGTTAATGAAATCTAATAATGAGTGTCTTCAGTTGGGCTATCTATCTTACGCATATGGTTAATAATATGAGATGACCCAAAGGTTTTCCTTAGGTCACATATGGGGATGACAACACAAATTATTTGGGAAACCTCAGATATTGTGGGGAAAAAACAAAACATTATAACCATAAACCAGATCATGAGAGCTTATACACTTTGCTTCTATTCTCACCTTCTTTATTCATAAAATACATCCCTCAACTCTCTAGGATCATAAACTCTCCATCTATTATTTAAGCAAAGAAGCTTTGAGAGGAAAAGACAAACGGGAAGCAAAAGACAAAAAAAAAAATAAGAGAGTTCAGGTGATAGAGAGCTATGTGAACATGAAAGTAAGAAATGTAGTACACAGAACAGTACTGCCGAGGTAAAACCACAAACACAGGGGAAGGAGGCCAGTGCTAAATAATAAATGAATAACACATTGAAAAAAGAAGAAGAGGTTGGAAGTAGCAAAATACTCTGCAAACATTTTTTTTTAAATCTCTATTTCAAACTTAAACCCTCCAAGTCTGGGGAACGCAAGCCTTTGGTAGGAAAAAGGTGATTTCCCGGCCAGCAACCTGGACAAAGATATGCACCTACACATAAAAAATGACAGAGCCAGGTAGGCAGGGATTTTAATAAAAATGTAAATCATGACCTTCAAAACAAAAAACAGACTATGCTTCTTCCAAACAGGTGTGAGAACTTTACTGAAGTGACATTAGCTACCAGAGGAAAAGCCACAGGCAAGTTTGAAGTGAAATGTTCCAGAATCACTTGTATAAAATAACCTCCGTAGGTTTCATTCAGTGGGTAAGTGATAATTATATGAAACACTAACAAAGTATCAAACATGTAAGGAATGAGTTCTAAAGTGAAGTTCGGGAGAAGTATTTTATATAGAAGGAATAAATTAATAATAAAGAAATAATTAACATCCAATAAACAATACATTATTGTAAAGTATCAAATAAATCTATCAAGTTAACTAAGCTAGAAAAGATCATAAATATAAAAATAAATGACCCCTGGGGCACCTGAGTGGCTCATTTGGTTAAGCATCCAACTCTTGATCTCTGCTTGGGTCATGATCTCATGGCTCATGGGATCGAGCCCCGTGTTGGGCTCCACACTGACATCATGGAACCTGCTTGGGATTCTCTCTCCCCCTCTCTCTCTGCCCATCTCTTGTGTGCCCTGTCTCTCGAAATGAATAAACTTTTTAGAACAATGACCAGAAATCAGGATAATACCTTGGTACAAATAGCAGTCTTAGTGTTCTTATTTGTTTGCCCTTTTTCAACAGGGAATATTTGAGGGTTAATGTATGTAATCCAACCTGACAAAAACTTCTATAATTCAATGATTAATGGCAGGAATCTATGTAAAAGAAGTATAAAATGGAAAGTCAAGAACTCTAAAATAGTATGAGTGTTAACACCAATAGTATAGTGTTAACACCAAATAAAACGACATGTTAAAAGTTGGACATAATAATTTTACATACTAATGGACATAGGGGATGCCATGATATACACAGTCAAATGAGGTGATCTAATAATAATGTGTAATAATTCTTCTGGATACATGCAACCATTAATAAAGGTGGATCATGCAACCAGATTGAGGAATGTGCAAATCAGAGCTCTTTTTAAAATTATTTTTAAATGTTCTTAAGTTTATTTATTTTGAGAGAGCGAGAGAGAGAGAGAGAGAGAGAGAGAGAGAGAGAGCGCAAAACAGGGGCAGAGAGAGAGGGAGAGAGAGAATCCCAAGCAGGCTCCACACTGTCAGGACAGAAAGCAGTGCAGGACTCTATCTCACCAAATGTGAGATCATGACCTGAGCCAAAGTTGGGTGTTTAACCAACTAAGCCACCCAGGCACCCCTAAAATTTATTTTAATAGATTTTACTTTATAGAGTAGTTTCACGTTTATATGAAAATTAAACAGAAGGTACAAAGGTTCTCCTATACCACTAATCTCATACAAGCATAGTTCCTGGCATTATCAACACTCCCCACCAGAATGGCCCATTTATTACAACTGATGATCCTATGTCCACACATCATTCTCACCAAAGTGCACAGATGACATTAGTGTTCACTCTTGGTGATGTACATTCTATGGATTGGGACAAATGTATTAGGTCATGTATTGACCATGATCATATCATACAGACTAGTTTCAACACCATAAAATCCTCTATGTTCTGCCTATTTAGCTCTCCCTCCCCACCCACTCCTGGTGACCACTAATATTTTTATGGTCTCCAGAATTTTGTCTTTTCCAGAATGTCATATAGTTGAGATTAAATAGAATATAGCCTTTTCAGATTGCCTTTTTTCACTCAGAAATATGCATTTAAGTTTCCTCTGTGTCTTTTCATGGCTTGATAGCTCATTTCTTTTTAGCAGTGACTAATATTCCATGGTCTGAAAATACCAGTTTGCTTATCCGTTCACTTGCTGAAGAACATCTTGTTTTTTTCCCAGTTTGGGCAATTATGGAGAAAGCTACTATATAAACATCTGTGTTCAAGTTTTTGTGTGGACCTAAGTTTTCAACTCCTTTGAGTAAATGCCACAGAGTGTGATTATATGCTAAGAGTTTAATAATAAGTTCAGCTACTAATAAGTTAACAAGTTTAGTTACTTACGGTAACAAGTTTAGTTTCTTAAGAAACTGCCAAACTGCCTTCCAAAGTGAGAATTAAAAAAACAAAAAATAACTTGAGCAAGAATACCCCATATATCTCCATAGTTCATTAAGGATGAATGTCAACAATTAATGCAGGTAGACTCTTTTCATGTTTCACATATATTTCATTATACAATTCTTTTAATAAAGACTAATCAGATCAAAAAGGATCAGTGCACTTTCCCAGAGAATAAACCATTTCAGAGATTGGTGGAGTATGTCAATTCACTCAGGCAGAGGAGTCTAAAATTTAGCATTTACTTACTTAAAACTCATAGATCTACAATTCAAAACAACTTTCTCAAGGACTATAACAAGGCTGCATCTACAGAAACAATGCAAAGTAGACAAACCTATCACAAATGGAGAACACATATTAATAATGGGAAGTTACAATTTGATTCATAAGTTGGTTTATGGACTGAGATTCTGTAAGTTGTTAGAAAAGCTTAACACAATTTTTTCAATATTATTTATTTTGAAATAAGGAGAGAGAGAGAGAGCACACACAGAAATGGGGAAAGGAAAGAGAGAGAATCCCAAGCAGACTCTGCATTGTGAGCCCAGAGCCCCATGTGGGGCTTGATCTCAGGAACCAAACTGTGAGACCATGACCTGAGCCAAAACCCAGAGCCAGGTGCTTAACCAGCTGAGCCACCCAGGCACCCCAACACAAATCTTTAATTCATTACTTTCATGTGTTTTATTAATGTTATGGAAGGGTAGAAAGAGTAAAGTGTGATTAAAGCATCTACCAATCTCCCTTGCCTGTCTGAAAGACTGGTTTTGGTCCTGAAAGATTACTCAGATGTTATTTCTTCTGTGAAGACTCCTGAGATCTTGTGATCTCTCTTACGTTCTTCTTCATCTGCCCTTCCAAATCACTTTGTTCATTTGTTCATACATGTGTTGGCACTTGTCACCTTGTTGTGGTTGTTTGTGTGTGCCTGTTCCTCTGGGCTCAAGAGTATCTACACACAGACATCTCTGAAAATCTTGTGCAATGAGGAGAGAGAAAACTGAGTCACACATTTTTCTGTGTTACAACCTGACAAATAAATGGTGAGGAGTCTAGGAAGTATCAACCATCTTTCTGGTTCTCTGATTGCAAAGACTGTTAATTTTATGAAGGAATAGTAACTGAAAGTGATGTCTTGTTATCTATCCGACAAAGTGATTGTTCCTATTTTTTTTAAGTTTATTTATTTATTTTGAGAGGGAGAGAGACAGCATGAGTTGGGGAGGGGCAGAGAGAGAGAGGGAAACACAGAATCCCAAGCAGGCTCCACGCTGTCAACACAGAGCCCAACACAGGGCTCCAACTCACAAATTGTGAGATCATAACCCGAGCCAAATCAAGAGTCGGACGTTTAACCAATTATGATTGCTTCCTTCAGATTCTCTATCCTTCAGATTCTCCAGGATCCATCTAAATACACTATGCATTACAAAACATTCTTTATCTGTTCCACTGCTTTACAATATCCACATACAATTTTAAGCACTCTTGTCTCCTTTGTGGGATATTTTACTACTTTTTCCATTTTCACTTCTTTTCTAAATAAATTCTGATATCCTAGAGTGCTCTGATTATTTTTATAAGCAAGAGTTCTGTTTTCCCACAGGCTGAGCCCAGTGCTTTACCCAGAATGCAATCACTGCCTCTTTGTTATTCATTTGAATAAACTGCACATTTAGAAAAATCAAAGTACACTGTTTGGAAAGAAAATATTTGTTCAAGAACTCCTAACTCTCTTATTTATGAAAATAAATGTTTAAAATGCTTTCTCCCCAATTTTGGTTACTTTAAGAACTGTGATATCATTTTCATCTAATGAAGTTGGGTACGAGATAAGGTTCACAGGAAGAGGGGTTTGTTTCTAGTGGGAGTTAGTTTCTGTTGGTATCCCTGACTCAATCTGTGGTATGAAGCAGCTTGAGTATTAAATCTCCCTTGGAAAATTGGGGTCACAGTCCACTTCCCCTGAAAAAACTTTCCTAAATCCTGGGATTATAGGTACATCCAGCAGCCATTAGGAATTTACTCTGCAGGAGGAAAGGCATTATACTCTAAGAGGTTTGCTCTGCATCACGTTTTGAGGTTAAAAAAAAAAACACCTTCTCGGATCCAAATACATAGCTGACCCTTAAATTTCAAAACCAAATTGTAGAGGACGCAGTCTACAAGCTTCTTTGATTTCCTACACGAAATACTTTTGCCAATGAATTTATATTCGAAGGCACGGAACTGTGGTGGAGAAGCGGTAGGATACCACAGAAACCAATGTAAGCAGACTGTTACTCTCCAAAACCAGACTGTAAATGTTAGAACCTATCAAGATTTAAAAAGAAGGTGACAGAGTCAGACATAGGTAGTCATAGAAAAAGGAAAAAGCTGTTTTATTTGATCATTAGGCATAGAAGCAGAAGATCAGAACTGGAAAGATTCTTAGAAAGAAGGAAGTACCACCCCTTAATGTATAGAGAAGAGCACTGAAAGCAACGGAAATTATGAACTGCCCAAGAGGCTTCTGGGTAAAAATGCAAGAGCAAGAGTTTCAGGCCTTGCAATTGGTATCACCCGCGAATAACAATTACAATGCCTGGTTCAGGTACTGGCACTGAGTAGGACTCTAAAACAGTTGCTTTCTCTTGTTTTCTTCCTTCTATCTTTCATTGCTATAAAAGGTATCGCAACTGACTGGAGCACCTGGGTGGCTCAATCAGTTAAATGTCCGAATTTGGCTCAGGTCATGATCTCCCGCTTTGTGAGTTCAAGCCCCGCGTCGGACTCTGTTCTAACAGCTCAGAGCCTGGAGCCTGCTTTAGATTCTGGGTCTCCCTCTCTCTCTGCCCCTCCCCTGCTTGCACTCTGTCTCTGTCTCTCTCAAGAATAATTAAACATTTAAAAAGAAATTTAAAATATACGTGTGTGTGTGTGTGTGTGTGTGTGTGTGTGTGTATATATATCTCACAACTTACTGATTTCACTAGCCAGACTTCCTGATTACATAATGGGTGTTTGGTCACTTAGCAGATGTGTAATCCTGGGCAAAAAATGGCAGCACCTTCCTGCGCCTTGGATTCCTAATATGTTAATAACAACTGTAACATAACTTTCATCACAGCATGACTGGGAGAAATTAAATTAGTACATACAAAAATGTTTGGAGGAGTACCCAGCATAGAGGACACATGAATGGAAGTTACCTATTATCCTATTATTATAATAATAATTGTGATTGCTATGATGTATCACCTCTTGGCATTTGCTTCCTTGTTCCTCATATTTAGATAATATGAAGGATATTTATCTGTCTTCCCTTATTAAAAGATACCAGAGAGCCAATCTAAGCTCTCCAACTGCATTAAATCCTGAATATATTTCAATAAATTAATTAAAGCCATATTTACAGTTGCTATTGGTTTTACATATTTAAAGCCAGATACAGTTTTCATGTTAAGGGTCCTTTTATTAATTTCACTAGGAAGAGAAACATAGGGAGAAATACAGGAGACCATGCAGGATCAACAGGGTCTCTATCTTGGTCTGTGTTAGAGTCTGTCCCAGGTGACATGGTGCTTTTTTCATCTGCACGTAAGACTATCCATTGTAAGCAGCCGATGAACAATTTAAGCTGAGGATTCCTATATGAGACTTCTTTCCTAATACAGCAAAATGTGACCAATTACCTGAGTCCTATTCATTAGGATCAACAGGTCTACAAAATAAAAACCAGTTTTTTTGAAAGCATGAAATCAACCTTTGTGTATATCACAAAGTGTGTATAATTTGTGTCATTCCATACATATGTGTTTGGTGTGTGTGTGTGTGTGTGTGCGCGCGCGCACATGTGTGTTTATAGTCAAATGCACACCTGTTTTCATATAGAGTCAAAGAGAAGAGAGATCTTTCACCTAACAGGCAACAGTAAACATATCAGAGCTTATTTACTCACTTCAGTTCAAAACATACTTATCTTTCTAGGTGCAACAATATGAAAGTTCCTCATGTTTACATTTTAATAGATCTTTCATTGAAATTGCTTTTTTAGGAACATTCTCTTAATGTCTCTGAAGGCAGTAAGGCAAACAAGTGTGTTATAAAATAATGAAAATCTGGGCTATATTGCTAGTACTTTCAGAGAGTCATTTGACTTTTTCTTACATAATGTTAAAAACATTTTCTTGATCTCCCAATTGGAAATGCAAACTAAATGGAAATCTGTACTGATTTTTACCCTTTCCCTACTTCCCATCCATGATCATTATTGTTTCTGCTTGCAAACTACTGAGGGACACTCAATTGAGACTCTCTCTGAACTATTAAGTTTTAAAAATCACACCAAATAATTTAAGTGATAAATCCCAAGGCATATTGAAGGCACTGGATAGACCAAGAGTTTCTATTTGTAACCCAGCTGTGTCTTCAGCAGCCTAAAAAGGGCTGCATTCTTTGGGAGGGGAAGTGGGAAGAGAGACGATGAGCTAAGCAGTACTAGAAAGATCTGAGTGATTGAAGCAAATAATGGCAGTGTCCATTTAATCACAATCTGGAAGAAAGGTAACTTTAGGCAAGGGACCCTGACCATTTCTATCTCATTGGAGAAATGATGACTCTCTTAAACTAGGAGATGTTTACATCTGTAAGCCTAAAACTTACATATTTGAAAGATGGCTTTCACCAAGCACGCAAGGTGAGTCTATGTGCCTTCCCATGATCTGATAGGTTAGTCAGGCAAAGACTGATATTCCAGCCTGTTTGAGAGCTACATTTCACATCATATATCCTGAAGCGTCATTTGTTTTTCTTCACAATTCTTAAGAGTTTGGTTTATGTGACTGGACCTCTGGGAAATGCTGTGCACTCTCATAAAGCATGGAAGGCTGTCTGCAAAATGTCACTAACAACAAAAATAGGAATAATTAATAATCAACAGTTGAATATTTACTAAGGGCTTTGCAGGGATTACCTCATTTCATCCTTATGCCAGTCTTACGAGGAAAGCAGTACTGTCCTCATTGTTTGACAAGGACATTGAAACCAGAGACATCTACTACTTTGCCAAAGTCAAATAAAACAGTTAAATGGGACAGGTCAGATGTGAAACCAGGCAGTCTGACTACAGGACCTATGATCTGAGCCATCAAGTTGGAGAGGCTTATTCTGTTTGCTGAGAAGGAAAACTCATGACTTACTCATCTTATTCAGCTGTTTAACTGACATGGTAACTTGAATCTGGAAGCTTGATAAAGATTTGCTGGACTGGGTCACAAAGCATTCAAGATCATTAGGGCTATGAACTCTGAACTAAGCAAACAAACTAAACAACAGGTTAAGAACTAAGTTCTATTAAGATTTTTATGCCTTTCAAAATAACCAAAAAGTTAAGATACTAAATCCTGGATGTGCAATAAGCACTTTCTAAGAGGTTACAATATTTCTTCTATTCCTCTTAAGAGAAAGTGTGTATGAACTTTATTTTCACATTAGAATGGCTTTTACAAAGGATTTTGAATGGACTTCAATACTTGTAAATCTCACCAATGTTTCCCTATACTTTCATTTTGTTCTCTCCATAATTTAATAGACCATTTTAGATCCACTGGGTAGCTGCCATCCCATTATCAGGAAAAAAGAACATCAACACTCATTTATTAACAGATGATATGATATCATTTTCTAAAATGAGAAATGGCTGAGACTGATGCTTCTACCCAGGTAATTATTTCATCAAGGAAGAATACAAAATCTAATTACTTCTGATAGATGCTTCTGGATATTAAGAATTAATTTTAATATTAGTTTTGGTGGTGGTATTATTACCCTAGCGTATACCTTGCAAACAATTTATCTGCTGAGTGCAACAAAGATTAGCAGTTCTGACAGGCATTCTATGGGAGCTTCAGAGAAGCAGATACATGTCTATAATTACTTTAATATCGTTCTCCAGATGGAAATATTACCGGCATGTCATATGACAAAGACTTCTATAACTTTTATCATAAATTTATCTCTGTATTTAGGCAAATTCTAAACAACTGCTTAAGGGGAATACCAACCCTACACTTCCACTCAGTGTAGAGTTGACATGATCTTAATTAAGCATGAACCTTTGTTGGCCTTGAGCTCTCACAAGGGACCACTGATCTCAACCATAGTCAATCAACTGTGGAGGAGGTGTGGGTGTTCACTCAGTAGAAGAACTGTTCTCCTCCATTCACCAGCCATTCCACCTTTTCCAAGGCTCAGCTGAGAGAAACCACATTAAAAGTGGACAGCTTGAAGTAGTCTACCTTATACTGATTCAGATCACCCCAGGGCAAGACTGGCATTCTCTCAGTCATCTAAAGCATGACTTATCGTAATTTCACTTTGATGTTATGTCACTAGTTTATGCTAAAGAGTCAGAATAAGATATGGTCTTATTGAATTGGCACTTAAATACACTACATGTCTCTTTTTGGTGGGATGGAGAGAGGATCCAGTCTCTTTATACTCGGGGTCCCCTCCCTGCGGCTTTCCTCTCCACTGATACTCCACCTGAAGAGGTCAAGATACTGGCTGGGGTGAGTGGGGAGGTAGTTCCTGCTGACAGCTCTCCCCTGGAACCCACTGATGGGTGGCATCTAGAGGTGGGTGCCCATCTTGAGGCCTGGGATACCACACACCCTTCTTCTGCTGGTGGCCATCACTACTGTCTGGGTGCTTATTACAAGATTCCATCTTCTGTATCTTTCATTTCATATCCTCACTTTTATACCAGCACATTTTGTGTATGTAGACCACTATGATAAACTCTCTCAATTCTTTTTTTTTTAATTTTTTTAGTGTTTATATTTGTCAGAGAGAGAGAGAGAGAGAGAGAGAGAGAAAGAGACATCGCAAGCAGGGGAGGGGAAGAGTGAGAGGGAGACACAGAATCTGAAGCAGGCTCCAGGCTCTGAGCTGTCAGCATACAGTCCCACATGGGGCTCACACCCACGAACCATGAGATCATGACCTGAGCCGAAGTCAGACGCTCAACCAACTGAGTGAGCCACCCAGATGCCCCTGGATTTCATTTTAAACAGCCATCAGTTTTGTTTTGTTTTGTTTTGTTTTTAGTTTATCAGGTTTTGCAATCTTGCATGTTATATATTCTCTTGAAGTGATGGTCTCCTTGAATGTGTAGACAAGATATAAGGAAAATCAAGTCATCTTATTTAGAATCTGCCCAATGATTTGGCCACAAAGTTCTCATCAATCTCAACTCCCTACCCTCCCCCTCAGCAATAGCTGTCCACTCTTCTCTGAGCTCTCTAGAGATATTTTCCAGGATGTTTTCTGAACTTTCTACAAAAAGGCAAAAAGATTCATGATCCGAGGCCACCTAGCATCTTCGGAGCTTCACTCTCATTTAGTCGATGTTAATTCTGAGAGAGAAACATGGAGAGAGAGAGAGAGAATGTGCCGTGTAAAGCTGGAAAGATGTATTTTTTAGGCATCTTGGGGAACTGAGCCAACTAATCCCAGGCTGAAAATTACAGATACTGCAGAAAAGTCAGAAATAGAATCACAGATCTCCATGGTATGGCTCCAGCACTCACCAGTACTCACATGAAGGCCTGAAGTAATCAGGATCCAGGATTCAGTACTCAAAATTTATCTGCCATTCTTAAATCTGTGATCATGGGGGTGAGGAGTGAGTCACAAGAAGAGCTATCTTCAGAGGCCAGCAAGGTAATGAAATAAGTGAACTTGGCAGAGTTTGCCTGTGGTTACATGGAAAGCGGGCAGGTATGATTCATTTTAGTTTGATTGATGCCATCTGGAAATACAAGCCCTAACATATCTGATTATCCTGCCAGAAATATGTCAATTTTGAAAGATATCAAATAATTTAAAAAATTAAAGTGCCATTCAGGCCAAAGAAAACAGCCTGCCAGTTTGTGAATTTTAGTTTAAAATCTATATAAATACCTCAAAAGACAGCTTGTGTTTTTTTAAATAAAACCCAGAACATTTTGAAAATAGCCCTTGGATTTAAATGAAACAGTGAATCATGAAGAGCTTAAAAATATTTGTATTTGTATAGCCATACATACATTCAATAATTCATCAGGTTATATAAGTCCATGGAATTTTGGAGAAGAGACTGAAAAATCAGCTACTCCAGAGAATGTTGAGAAACTATCTGGTAATTATGACGATGTAAGAATGTATGTTAAAAAAGACATTTAACCTAGGGTGACTGGGTGGCTCAGTTGGTTAAGCACTCAACTCTTTAATTTCGACTCAGGTCATGACCTTCAGCCCTGCACAGTTCATGAATCCAAGCCCTGCATGGGCTTCTGGGCTAAGGAACCTGCTTGGCCTTCTCTCTCTCCCTTTTCCTCTGCCCCTCCCCACTTGCTCTCTCTCTCCCATATTAAACAGACAAATAAAAAGTTTTTAAAAAAGACATTTAACTTAATTTGGTGCATTCTAAAGAGTATCTTATGCTCTGAGATGAAAATTCAAGTAAATATCGACCTTGATTGAAGCTTGGATATTTCACTCAATAAAATGAGTGAAATAATTGATTGGGGTAGGAGGCTATTGGTTTTGGAGTCATTTGGGGGCATATGTTCCTAATTTCTACACAACTGGAAAATGTATCTGCAACCAACCAGGTGAGTATTTCTAGATCCCACTTTACCACTTTGACTATGTCTGAAATCAAATCATTGATTGTATCCAGTTCTTCCCATCTCTTGACCCTTCTATACACCATGGAATATTAAACAAGCCAATTCACAGTAGCTATTATTTATGGAGAAATGCAAATGTTTTAAGAATGGGCCTCCTTTTTTATTATTTCATTTTTTAAATGTTTTTATTTATTTTTGAAAGAGAGACAGAGTACAAAGAGGGGAGGGGCAGAGAGAGAAGGAGACACAGAATCAGAAGCAGGTCCAGGCTCTGAGCTGTCAGCACAGAGGCCCACGCGGGGTTCGAACCCATGAACTGTGAGATCATGACCTGAGCCAAAGTCAGATGCTTAACCGACTGAGCCACCCAGGCGCCCCTGTTATTATGTTTTTAGTTAACTCATCTATATTTTAAAATAAATGAAAAATATTACCTGATAAAATACACTTAAAGTGAGTAAGAAAATGATTTAAAGTGACAAAACTGTACAGAAAATAATGTAAATCCAGGTAAGTAGGAGAGAGAGAGACAGAGAATGAATGAAGGGGGTAGAGAAAAAGCCAGGGATTAAACCCACACAGTCATATGCCATAACTCCTTTCCCCATTTAGAGGAAAATACATACTTGACTCTCAAGTTTCTACAGCCAAAAAAAAAAAGGTGAAATATGATTAATCTCATATGAGTATCTATAAGGAATAAATAACTGTTCCCAGTTTTATTTTTGATAGAGTTGCTACAACTCCTCAAGGAATTAACACTATGTATTGTATCTACATTATAATAGATGTTGGGATAAACTGCACAGTTGCTTCCAACAACCATCAATAAAGTCTAAAGGTATCACCTCAGTATATAAACCAATGAGTAATATAATACAGTGTATACAATGTATCAATGCATCATAATAAAATCCAATTACAGTTTTCCCATTTCTTGACTCTTAATATTTTCAGCCTGATATTTATTTGTTGTGGGGAGGTGTCCTGGGCATTCAAGGATATTTATTATCCTCTCTGGCCTCTACCCACTAGATGTCAGTAACCCCACTCTCCCCACTGTGACAAACTAAAAGGTACCTAAACGTTGCCGCATGTCCCCTGTGGGGAAGGCAAAATCAGCCCTGATTAAGAAGACCACCCTAGAGGCAAGGAATATTTGTACAGAATTCTCCAGAAATAGTATTTCTTTCAGCAGAAGCTTTGAAAGCTATTAAGTGGCTGTCAACTCAAGCTTAGTCTGTCTCAGAAGCATCTAGAGAACAGGTATTTGTCAGAGAAAATGGTATAACTGCAGAGATTTATCTTGAAAAATGGGCTGCTTCAATGTTGGCTGAGGAAGAAACTTGTGCCTTTTTACCACAGATGCACTTTCTCTACTTCCTGGGCATCCAATTGAAAAGCATTTGCAGCCTGCCTCACACATCAACATGGTTGTGTGGCAGAGTCCTGGCCAACATAATGTGAGAAGAAGTGATGAGTACCATTTCTGTGGAAGACTTAGAAGAAGCAGTTCAGAGCCCTCTTTAGTCTTTCCCCATTCTTCTTACTAGAGGCAGAAAGCATTGACTGCATGGGAGATGAGGAATCCACAAGATGGAGGGAGCCATCTTGAAGGACCAGTGGAGAACAGCCAATGGTCAACCAGTAACACTTGTGCTGTGCTATTTTTGCAAATGAGAATTATTTTTGTGCTTGAGCCTACAACCAGTTCGTGTCTATGTATCACTATGGCGTGGCTAATGCTAATAACACAATAGGACACAAAGCCTCTTCCAAACTAATGATGCCAAATATAGACCTTTTTATGCCATTTCACTGTTTGCACACATCAGTTTATCACATGGATATTTGTTTGTAATGTCATGTGAAAATAAGTTTCATAAATAAGTTTTTATCCTCAAGGGTATTATTTGGGAATAAAGATGACAAAGCTAGACAATAACAGCACAGGAACAAACCAGAATACAAAAATAAATAAAGCAATACATAGCAGATTATCTGGCTCAAGAATTCTAAACAGGAAAGTGACAATACTAAGCTTCATTATTATTACTAGTTCCACTCAAAGAATGTTGAAGTCAAAACAACTTACAACTCGCTTTTAATTAGGTCTTATCTCCTCTCTGAAGCTGCTATAAATTGATCCTTCTGCCCTATGAATTAGTGAATAGCTTCTCTCATTGACCATGTATCATTTGCTACCCCATATTATTAGTTATCTCCTATCTCCTAAAATCAACAGAAAGCCTGTTAACCTTTTGAGGATGGAGTTAGAATGGTCACAGATACTTTGTTTTTTCTAACAGCATCTACCATATATTCTCCAATTTAGGCACTAGGTGAAAACAATAAAATCAGAGAAGTTGGCCCAAATGTGTATTCAGTGTGAAAAGGATCAGTTGGGGGGAGGGGGAATGGTTGAAATAAAGGGGTCTACATACTTTTCCTGACGTGCCCAGAGAAAACGTGAGGCCCAAACTTCCCAGTCTTATAAATGTGAATTCCAAGGGTGCCTTCTAAAATTGACTGTGAAGAGGGCAAAGGAGACCACAAGAAACCACAGAAAAACTTCTCCCTTTTGCAATGCAGGTGCTGAATGGATATGCATACTGGCATTCTCTATTAGCCCAGACTAAAAGTTTAGGTTAAATTCCTGAAAATCATGGTATAATCTCATGCTTCAATTCTGCATCTTAAAAAAAAAAAAATACTAGAATCCAACCAGTATATTTTGATTTTGGTAAAACCTCACTGCAATGAATTGGCCAAGTAACTTAGAGAAAATACCTTTGTGTTGGGGACAAGGACACAACAGGTTTAGTCCTTAAAATAATTATGGATAATTGTACTGAAAATAGCTATACTTTTCTAAACATGTGTTATGTAAAAGCTGAAATCTCTGAATATAGAGTGAAAACACCCCAAATTCCTTGTAAAGCTATTAATGGATCACCCATTATTGCAATGGAAATAAGAAGTCATAAAATAAATCAAATGAAATATTCTAATGTCTATTATTTAGTTCTTGTGGCTTCTAGATCAGGAGTCATCAGAGTTTTCTGTAAACAGCTACACAATAAATATTTTAGGCTTTATAGGCCACACATTCTCCGTTACAACTATGTGTACTTAATCCTTTCATTTGGGTGCAAAAGTAGCTTTAGATGATTTTTAACAAATGCATAAGGTTGTCTTTCAATAAAACTTTATTCACAGAAGCCAACGGTAGGCCAGATTTGGCCTACAGGCCATTGTTTGCCACCACTAATCCAAATTATACTATAAAATAAGTAAAATCTTCTATATGGTGGATGATTTTTAAAAGCCTAAAAATCCTTTTCTGAATGTTGTTACATTCACTGACATCTTTAATGTGCTTTCAAATTTTGGGGTAAAACATTACTGAGATAATTACTATAATTATTTAAATGCCATTAAAATTGGAATTCAATTCTAAAGCTACTTGTCTTCAGTGGTAAATAGTACTTTTACCCATGAACATAAAAAATTTAAATGAGAATTCTAGGAAATACCTCAATTCTGGCATTTAAGAATTGAGAAACAATTCGCGTGTCTCTCAAATTTCTGCACATCCTAAATTTAAGGCACTAGCAGCTTTTATCTGACCTATAATACATGCTCAAGAATGTTGAGATAGTTAAGAGCCTCAGAAGACAGAAATAGAGTTTGCACCTAGATCAGATTATATTTGTTTTCTGCCCATTTAAATGTTTACTTATTGGGGGGGGGGAGCAGAGGGCCACAGGGGCAGAGAGGGAGACAGCGAGAGACTCCCAAGCAGGCTTCATGCTGCCAGCACAGATCCTGACACGAGGCTCGATCCAAGACCATGACAAGCTGATATCGAGCCATCCAGGCACCCCCTACCCATTTTAATAAAGATAACATCTTTGCAAAGGTTTGCTAGCTGCCCATTTTTTAAAAATACAGGCGATTCCTGGGGGGCTGAGTCAGTTAAGCGTCTGACATCAGCGCAGGTCATGATCTCAAGGTTTTTGAGTTTGAGCCCTGTGTCAGGCTCTGTGCTGACAGCTGGGAGTCTGGAGCCCGGGGCCTGGTTCAGATTCTGTGTCTCCCTCTCTCCCTGCCCCTCCCCTGCTCTTGCTCTATCTCTCTCTCAAAAATAAATAAACATTAAAAAAAATTTAGGGGCCCCTGGGTGTCTCAGTCGGTTAAGCATCAGACTTCAGCTCAGGTCATGATGTCGCGGTCCGTGAGTTCGAGCCCCGCGTCGGACTCTGTGATGACAGCTCAGCGCCTGGAGCCTGCTTCAGATTCTGTGTCTCCCTCTCTCTCTGCCCCTCCCCTGCTCAGGCTCTGTCTCTCAAAAATAAACTAAACATTAAAAAAATATTTTTTTTTAGTTTAAAATATTCGGGTTGCTTGTTTTAAAATAACAAAAGGGTATTGAGAAATAAAAATTGAAAAAAATCTCACTGTATAAAAATGTATCCAAATTTCTCTGGGCTTTTCTCCTATATAGCTCTCTATTAGGCTCAGAATGTAGGTCAGGAGTCCTTAAAGCCAGTGATGTGTGAAAGCAGATTTCTACGTCCTACAAGATGTAACTTTAATTTGTAATCACTATGGTGAAATATTTACACCACATACATCGCTAAATACTACAAATCACAAATTAAGGTTCTTTGCCATCCTTTATTTCTTTCTTTCTTGCTCTCTTTCTTTCTTTCCTTCCTTCTTTTCTATCTTTTCTTTCTTTTTCCCTGAGAGCTGCTTTTCTAGCATATAACTTATACCATTATTAATAGCAACAAATACACCCTTTAGGTACCTTCTCTAAATTCACAAATGCATCTTAGATAATATCCCAAGGTAAACTGATATGAATATTGTACATCAAAAGTATGCCAATTATATGAATTTATTAAAGTTTATTCTTACAGAAGCGTTTATTAAATCACAGCTACCAGAAACAAAAACCCAAATTAAAAAAAAAACTGATTTCATTCTTATTTAAATGCCTGGTTCCTATTTCCAGTAAGCAGGAACTTACTCATGGTTTAGACAGTAAATAAAATGAGCAAAACATTACATCACAAATTCCTACACTATCCTTTCAAAGTTTGGGAGAAAGTAAGAAAAAGAATGAGATGTTAAAGAAAAAAGTTACCAAAATCTGTAACTACACTAAACTAAAATCTGAAAAATAACCTTTGCCCCAAAAAGGATGGGGACCACATAAAACAGAAAAACTTAGAAAAAGATCATGAACAGCTGAAGAAGTTGCTCACCTTGACCTCAAGATCTTGGCCAACTTGCAAGGTGTTATATGTGTTGCCTTCAGTCTTACCATTTATAGGTCAAATTCGCCTTCCGTGAGAAACTTACACAATTAGGTCTTCTGTACAATCTGACCCACGGAGTCGGTCCTGACTGAGAAATGTGTGTTAAAACCTCTTGACCCGTGCTGAACCAGGCTAAACCAGACTGTCTTCAAAAGTACTCTGATAACTGTGATGAGGAAATTAGATTCACACATCCAACTGCAAAGTCACTTCCAAACAAAGCAATAAGCACACAAAGCGCTACCTTTTTTGAGTATCAGGAAGAAAAAATAATATTGTCACACATCAAAATGTATGGATAACCAAATCCAGTATCATACCAGTTGAAATGGGAAAAGGAAAGGAAAAACAACCATTTCAGCCTGAAGATGCTATCTACATGTTTTGGAAAAACAGGCTCTAGAAGGAGCCTGTGTGACTGTTAATGAATGCCATCCGTGAAGACTGAACTGGCCTTAGAGATTTGGTTATTTGTTGACAAATGAATACAGAATCAACAGGGAAATCTTCAAAAAGTCTTTGGCAGTGTGGGCTAGATGCTTGCTGCATATTAGATATATAAGGACAGGGCTTCTCATTCTTTGATACACATGCACTTCCCCTGGGCAAGTTTTAATATTTCAGAATCTGATGCAGTAAGTCTGGGGTTGGACCCAGGATTCTGCACCTGTAACAGGTTCCCAGGTGATGGCAACAGTGACCATCTACAGAATAGCCAAGACTTCATCTTATTGATAGATGAGTTTTAATAACCCTCAATTATATTTTACCTGTGTAAGGCTTTGATAACTAAAATCTATGACACCTGTCCTAGAAATAACTTCCAACACTTCATCTGGGAGTATTGCCCTGACTCTTAGTAGCCCTGCTGCTTCAGTACATCGTTCAGCCAGCTGGCCCAGAATGATCCAGAACAAACATGGTTACACTATTATCAGGACTCTAAACTGGCTCTATTAATACTCTAATCTCAGTATAAATCTTGCCCAGCCTCTTATTTAGAAGATTTCTTCTGTTTTAGATTACTGACAGAAGCAGCTCCCTAAAACCTTAAGAAGGCAGACCAAGAATAAAGAAATTACTTAAGGACTTGGGGATCTTGTCTCACTTGGTATTAAAAAAAAAAAAAAAAAAAGGAATTGGCAGTCTAAGTTCATTGCATGTAACAGTCCTTGACAGACCATCATGAAAACCTAACACAAATCAACAAAATTCAGGCAAATGAATAACTCCAACAATGTAGCTACTACAAATTATTTGTATCATCTTTTACTTTGTTCAACCTGGACTAAACAATCACCACCCTAGGAAATGACACTCCAGTTGCCGTATTTATGCCAACAACTGCCCCAAGCCCAGATGGATTGAGCTGCATCTGTCCTCAGTGTTCCAGCCAGGCTATTTGTCTGAGACCTGACCATCTGGGTTACATAAAGATATCGTTCAGATTGAGACTCACCCGTGGAAGTATGAGCTTTCTCAGCTGAGTTTCCCATAATGCAAGAACTGATACGAGTTGTGCGTGGGTCAAATAATTGGATTCATTATAAGCGGAACAAACAAGAGAAACTATTCTGGAAATTTTTCTTCTCCTGCACATTGTACTGAAATATCATTCGGAATGGGTGAGATTTAGATGGTGCTAATTTTCAGGACTGTTTGAGTCTTAGTGAACTAAAAGGTATATAGTTCTCCTCTGCCTCAGAATTAAATCGAATATCAGGTACTAATTATGTAGTTCTGAAATTCCAACTTCTAAAAATAGAATGCTGCATTACTGACTTTTCATTATTTATGTTAAAATATTTATGTGTGCTATATATGTTAGGGAATATTGTTAATAAAAGGGAGTATTCTGTGATAATTCTAAATTAGCATAAAACAAATTTATAAACATGAATAGAGTGTGCTTGCTACTACAATATTTGTTCATTTATTTTTTTTTAATGTTTATTTTTGAGAGAGAGGAAGGGAGGGGAAAAGAGAGAGAGAAAGAGAGGGAGGGAGGGAAGGAGGGAGGGAGAGGGAGAGAGCTCAAGAGAGGGAGGGGCAGGGAGAGAGGGAGACAGAGAATTCAAAGCAGGCTCCAGGCTCTGAGCTGTCAGCACAGAGCCTGATGTGGGGCTCAAACACACAAGCCATGAGATCATGACCTGAGCCAAAGTCGGATGCTCAACCAACTGAGCCACCCAGGTGGCTCTCATTTACTTTAATAGTATTTTCCATTTTAATAGCTTCACTGTCAACTCTACTTATTTTTATATGTATTTCTTGCCCATATATTGGTGTTTTCAAACAAATATCTCTTGGATTAACTTTTTATTTTCACTGTTTTTATGATACATATTTGGATTTTATTTATTTTCTCCATTTGCTTTTTATTATGTTTTAAAAATTCTTCACTCAAATGAAGATGTGATTGTTTTAAGTTGTTTTTTCAATGTTTATCATTATAAAGATAATGTGCTCCTAACTGTAAAAGTTTGAGAGTATTAGAAAATAAAGTGACTCCCTTCAACCACTTTTTCTTTATACCAACTACCCTCTCCTTCATCAGTTAGTTCATACACTTAAGTATTATAACATACATAATCTGTCGTGATAGTTTTAAAATTACAGTTCATAATGAATAAATAGATAGACAGATATACATATGACTAGGGATAGAAATAGAGATATATATTTAGATAGATCAACAGAGACAAAAATAGATAGCTGTATATTTGCATTACATTTAATATTGACAATTCTAAAAACATGCCTGTTTATACTAAATCAACAAACTGAAATTAGTTTTTATTTATCCAATATTATCCCAGGTAATATAAACTTATGAAACATTTGGATTAGTTTCTATATTTATGAGAGTTTTAGGAATACTTATTTTATATAAATGCTTATTTTTCTTTAAGTCTACTGAATACAACTCTTAAAAATATCACACATACATAATATACACACATACACATAGACATATTAACAGACACAGAGATCATAGCTTTTGTTTTAAATTTTAATCATGTCTAAGGTATAATAATACAAGATTCAAGACAATCGCTGGATCCAAATTGTTTCTGACAGATGGCCTAAGTTAAGGTCACCTGCATACTGTAAGGGCACTTTTAGAGAAGTTATTTTCGGAGTCATTTTGTCTTAAAAGCATCTGCAACCCAACCAGAGAATGTATGCCATTGTCTCACAGAGATCTGAGATTCTCTGCTTTCAAGGGTTCCTCTTAAGGTGGATTATCTGGTCTTAAGTTAAAGATTCCCCAAAGTAACTGCTCCAATTCCACATTCACCAAAAGTTAACCCATTTTCCAAAAGGCACAAGATCCTGGTCCATACGTGGGTACACATATAGGAAGCAGGACTTTTTGAGGGAAATGGAGGAATAACCGTAGACCATCTTCCTCTTTTGATCCCCCAAGATTTTTAACTCTGAGGGTGCCTATTTCTTTTTTTAAAATTTATTTGAGAGAGAGAGAGACAGAGAGAGAGAGGGAGAGAGAGGGAGAGATACAGAGAGAGAGACAGAGACAGAGAGAGAGAGGCAGGGAATTGCGTGAGCCGGGGAGGGGCAGAGAGAGAGGGAGAGAGAATCCAGAGCAGGTTCTTCCGTGTCAGCACAGAGCCAGATGCGGGGCTAGATCTCACAAACCAAAAGATCATGACATGAGCTGAAATCAAGAGTTGGATGCCCAAGCAACTGAGCCACCCGCGTGCCCTGAGGCTGTCTATTTCTTACTGGCTGTTCCAAAGCACAGGGAATCACGTTTACCCCCTTCTGAACAGAATGAGATGATTTGTCAATAAGCTTCAAAAAAGAAAATACAGGTTTGTACAGCAATGTCGGGGAGCTCAAAACACAAAGAGAGAGAGCACAGATCCAAGGGAGACTTACCCATGACTTCTCCAGTTCAGAAGATAGTATTTAGTAAGAGTTTATTATACATGAAAGAACATTTCACAGACTGGGAGCCTTAAAATTCAGAGAATCATATCAAACTCAATGGCATGAAGTTACACGATGGCTTATAAAGTGAAAATGAGGAAGTTGTCTACCCTTCAGAATGATTAGTTATTATAGTAGGTGTTTCCAAATGGCAGGGGATTGGTTAAAAGGGATTATCTCACACCATTTTCAGAAAGACGACTTACATTTCTTTTATGATTGTCAGAGGCATTTATAAGAAATAACTTAAGTTTCATGCATATTCATGGAATAAGATGAATTTAATTTCAGGGGCACCTGGATGGCTCAGTCGGTTAAACATCTGACTCTTGATTTTGGCTCGGGTCATGATTTCTGTTTCTGAGTTTAAATTCCTAGTCAGGCTCTGAGCTGATGGCAGGGAGGCTGCTTGGGATCTTCTCTCTCTCTGTGTCCCTCTCCGACTCATGCTCTCTCTCTCTTTCTTAAAAAAATAAAAATAAATCAAACAGTGGTAAAAGACTTCTAAAAAAATTAATTTCACTTGCATGGTTTAAGTGGTTTTATCTGTTAAGGAAGTTAGTTCTTAAGTTCAGTCATCATTTTGTTTTCAGTTTTATCAACAATATATAGTAAAAAAAATAAATAAATAAATAAGTCCTGTTCTTTGACTCAATGGTTTTGTGATTATCGTTTTAGTCTCAATATTCCTAAAACATGTCTGTCTTCATTTTCTTTAAATGAGTCTATCTTGTTTTCCTTGAAAACATGGGCTTTCCTTGAAGCCCAGGATTAAATTATAAAGTCATGAATAAAGTTAATGCTGACCATCACATAACTTCTTATTCTAACTAGTAATGATCTCTAAGTAATCACAGGAAACAGGTGTCCTTAAGGATTCCCTGTTTGTAGAAAAATATATTTTACATGTTCCTTTACAATTCATGAAATTATTTACTAAACTAACTTTGGGCATTCACAAGTGTATGTTTAACCTCTGAGGAAAACAAAGTTTATTACATACTTTCTATGTTGCAGACACTTGTCAGTATTAAAGTAGGCAACACAATTCACACTTGCTATATGGAAACCCTGCTGCAGAGATATTCCAATCAAATTATTGTTAATATCATTAGCTTGCTTTTGAGATAGATGTGTGAATTACTTAGGAGATTTGAAAGAGTCTCATAAAGAAAAGTCTATACCAGTAGCATATTTGTGGATATACTTTTGTGCTTGATTCTGAGAAGACAAGCTGGTAAAATAATTTCACGCTTTAAATTGCATTTCGCATATATGACATTGTTCCCTTTTAAATTTGTTCATATTCTATCTATGCTTTCTACTTGACAGCTAGTTCCCAGGTTGCCAATAAAAAAGACAAAAAGGATACCAAAATTGATTGTATGAAGATCTTGTTTTCTAGTCATTTCAAAATATATCTAAGAAGGTAAACCAAATCCATCTTTTTCCCTGTTTTACTAATAAACATAGTTTAGATGCCATAATTGCTGCTCTTCTTTGAATAAGCATAATTAAAGAAGATGGAAGCTTCTAAAAATTAAACAGTTTTCACATTTGTTTAAAATTGCTTTGTAAATCCTATCAAGTCAATTAAGCTTAGGTGAGAAGAAAAAATGAAAGTAACAAAAAAGTGGTAACTTGTTTCCTTTCTCCCCCAAAAAGATCCAAATGCAGGTGAATGAAACACTGTATGTAAACACATAAAATATACACAGTCGACCCTTGAATAACACAGGTTTGAACTGCTTGGGTCCATTTACAGTGTGTTTTCAATAAACACAGTACAGTATTGTAAATGTATATTCTCTCTCATTTTTTCTAAATAGCATTTTCTTTTCTCTAGCTTACTTTACTGTAAGAATACAATATATAATATAAATAACAAACAATATATGTATTAGTTGACTATGTTGCCAGTGTAACTACATAAGGCTTCTGGGCAAAGTAGGTTATTAGTAGTTACCTTTTTGGAGGCATCCAAAGTTACATGCAGATTTTCGACTGAGTGCTGATGCCCCTACAACCCATGTTGTTAGAGGGTCAATTATATTCTTCCTTCCAATAACTACTGTGTGTGAAACACCAAAGAACCTTCTCCTCCTCCAAAGAATTCTTGTTTCTCCCATCTGTCAGTCTTTGGGCTTGCTCCAATAAGCTTTACTGTTCATGTGATTATACAAAACAAAAGGGAAATCAAGAATGAGAGATAGTTTCAAGGTTTTAGGCTAAGTAGCAGAGAGGTTATGTTCCGGTTGAAAATGTAGAAAGTGAGCAAAAGCTATATAAAAGAAAAAAAAGTTAAATTCTAGAAGGAAGACTATGTGATATCCTTGCACACATCTCTGCTCAATGTGGATATGAAACTACCTTTTCAGGTAAGAGGTTGGGGCTCCTACTATAAATTAAGTGCTAAGAATAAATGCAAGATGCATATACCTAGGGAAAACAGGTAGAAAAATAGCTGTGATTCAAAGACCCAGGTTGGTGTTTGCACATAATTAAGAAATGGGATCTCAAGCCAACAAAGAAAAAGAGTCTAGAGAAAAAGCTAAAAACAATAATAAACAAAATATTAATTTATAATATTACTGTGTCTCTAATATTCAAAAATAAGGCAACTGATGTATTATCAATGGAATATACTCTTCCAGGCATTTGAAAAATTTCTTTTCCAGTAGCATGGAGAATATATACTTATTTTCATTCATGACGCAGAGGCAAGATATGTAAAAAAAATGGCCCATATTAGAAGTGAAGGCAAGGTCCAAAGTAAGAAATAAACCATCTGGCTTTATTATCCCAAATCAATTTGGTTCTACCATTGAGGACTAAATGTTCAATTTAAAGAACTCTGCAAAACAAAGAAACAACAGATCCAATGACTAGTTTCAAAGATATCACCTGCTCAAGTAATATGAGTGTCTCATAGTAAGGAGACAAATGTCATACTGGTCCTAAAATGAGACAAGGTACTATATTACAAGGGCTCAAAGTAGGGGCACAGAACTTAATTTGGTATTTGCGAAGACAGATGATTGTGCCTTACCCTGTGTGAAGATTTCTTCTAAAAGGAAGGATTGTAGCTGAGCATAAAAGATGTGCCCAAGAAGGAGTCACTTCTGACACTTACTGTTAATGAGGGAGAGATACTAACTCCAGGGTTATCGGATGAATCAACCCATAACAACAACACTAAACAGATGAGATCAATGCAGGTTATTGATCACATACACTCACAGCCTGGGGGAGAAGGACACAGCATACCATGGAGGGCCACAGGGCGCTTACATTTGGGAAGAGAGAAAGAAGCAGGGGACGTGGAAGACAGGTTCTGATACAGAAAGATATGGTTGGTTGGTTTTAATAATTCTGTAAGCTGGTGGACCACTGAACCCCACTACTTGGGAATAAGTAGAAATTGTGCTTGATCTCTTTGATAAGGAGACTGTTTGACGGTGGGCTTTATCCGTGGGAGCATAATGGAGAGGCAAATTTGTAGTGGGGCCATTTCAAGCCTTCCTGGTTTCACTAGATGTCAAGGTAGCACATGATATTGGGTGTCAGTTTTCGGTCTTACAGCAATGTATGGAGACAAAACATGGCCACAGAGTGAAGATGGGAACATGAATGCCATGCACAAGATGGAGACAATGCCTTGTGACACATAGCTTAGGAAAACCCAAAGAACAACGGGTCAACAGAGTCAGGTGAGACTAAAGAATTCCTAACAATCTGACTGAGAAATATGAATTTTCTGTCAGTTAAAATTGTTCATCTTTACTGTAGAATAAAATTCCTTCAAAAACTTACGAGCAATTTTGTAGTGGTGTTCAAGTAAGTATGTGACATTCTAATTATAGTCCACATTAATTTACTGAGTTTTCAAATGTGTAAAATGGTACTAAATTGGGTCTGTGTTAGTAGTCTTTAAGTTAGCACCTCTTCTTTATGCAATTTTCAAAACACTAATATAAATTAGATGGTCTGTTCATTCAATTGATCTGAATTTATGAGTTTAATGCACTATAGCACCGATAAAGCTCAAAATAATTTTGAATTTTTTTCAATGGTTATTTTTAAGAGAGACAGAAACAGAGAGACAGGGAGAGCAAACCTGAGTGGGGGAGGGGCAGAGAGAGGGAGACACAGAATCCGAAGCAGGCTCCAGGCTCTGAGCTGTCAGCCCAAAGTCCAATGCTGGGCTTGAACCCATGAATGATGAGATCATGATCTGAGCCAAAGTCAGACGCTTAACCATCCGAGCCACCGAGGTACCCCTATAAAATAATTTTGTAATATAAAATTAGCTTACCAGATATTCTGATTTAAAGAACATCTGTCTACATTACCTAGATTAATTTATAATGCTATTCTAACCAAAAATGAAATTAAATTAGTTACAAACCTTATTTGATTTTCTCTGTGTAAAATTTTGAGACAAGAGGAGTGCATGGGTGGCTCAGTCAGTTCAGCATCTAACTCTTGATTTTGACTCCAGTCATGATCTCATGGTTTGTAAGATTGAGCCCCACATTGGGCTCTGTGCTGACAGCACAGAGCCTGCTTGGAATTCTCTCTTCCCTGCTCATGCTCTCTTGCAGAATAAATAAATAAACATCTTAAAAAGTAAATAAATAAAACTGTGAGACAGGAGACAATTTCTTTTGTAAAAAAGATTATATTGAGTTGCAATCAATTTTTAGGAATGGACTTTACTATGAAATACACACACTGTGCCAACATTTCTGTGACAGTTGTTAAAGAAAAGCATCATGGCTTCCCGATACTGGAACCACGTCTCTCACTCCCAGGATGAGAGGACATTACTGTCTACCAGATGTTCCAGCAAACAGCCTGCCCTTCTATTCAGCTCTATCTGGGGAGCCAGTAGGAAAGAGCGATACCACACTAGGTGAGGAGGCAGAATGTATAAGGATCCTAAAAGAGTGGGAAGAGACTAGGCTCGCTCACATGCTTTGCCATGGATCAACAGCAACTAGCCCTGGTGGTCCAGGAAGGGGTTACATGCCATAGAAGCAGACTTATAACTCCCTGCCACTCTCAGTAATAGCAGAAGTAAATGCTTGAAAGGCTGCCACTTAATCTGTCAGACATCACCACCTGTTATTTACCTAATGCCAAAGAAACTCTCTAGTTCCTGTCTTTAAAAGCCCTCGAGGGCTGGTTTACAGTGACTGGAGTGCCAAATTGACTTTGTCAGTAAGAGACCCTGGACACTTGAAAAGTATCTCTGGAAAAGTATGAAGGACTTTCGCGAGCCAGCATTTTTGTTGGAAAGGTAGAATTGGAGTAATTTCAAGTATGTGCTTTTTTCTTTTTATTAAAATGATGATCACATCATGTTATCTACACTGGATCACTATACAGTTTTATTACTACATTTCTCATTAATAATACTGTAGTAGCCAGTGTGCAGTGTGTATTTAAACTTGGTCTTTTGGGCTGAATCGAAAGTCTCAATACTTGTGCTCTACAATCGTTAAAAAATAAATCTGCACGTTCTAAATTTGAGATTCCTCATATTTCACAAAATATGCCCCATGGGCTTTAAATTATATTTTCACATGCTCTCCAATCACGGGAGCCCTATCAAAGCAGGGAAATCACTTTGTAGAAGGCAATTCCCTCACAAAACTCCAGATACTACCTCAATGCTCATAGCTAAAAACCTCAGATGCTCAGACTTTTGTTCTTAGTTATTAAAGACTCCCTTTTGTCTCTGAATAAACAAGAAACATAAGTTGGGGTGCCTGGGTGGCTCAGTCAGTTAAGCGGCCGACTTCGGCTCAGGTCATGATCTCGCGGTCCGTGAGTTCGAGCCCCGCGTCGGGCTCTGTGCTGACAGCTCAGAGCCTGGAGCCTGTTTCAGATTCTGTGTCTCCCTCTCTCTGACCCTCCCCCGTTCACGCTCTGCCTCTCTCTGTCTCAAAAATAAATAAACGTTAAAAAAATTAAAAAAAAAGAAATTAGTTTCATATATTCATATTCTCACCTCCTGACCTCGTTTTTGGTCAAAGTCAGTTAATCTACCTGCATACGTAGCTTAGAATCTGTAATACTTTTTTAGAAACTTGATTTTAATTCACTGGTCCAGAAGAATAACGGCAAACCTTCAACATCATCCAGTTATAAGATACCACTTATGTATACAGTGAAGACCATTTATATAAAAGCAAAATTTTGTATTTAAAATAATAGACTAAAGGTACATTCATATATTATATAGTCTTACATGTTTTAAATCTCCTTAGAACTCAAGCTACCTTATATAAAACTGGTATGAAAATCCTGCTCTAAAAGGGATGGAGTGAGCTCCCTGTTGTAAAAATAATGCCATTTATGGTGCTGTATCCTGGCAGCAAGTGGCAGGTACCTAAGCAATGTTATTTCTTACTTTTCTGTCTGCCTTTACCTGTCATCTGCCCACAGGAGCTCACTCATGTGTATTTTTTAAGTTTTGTAAAGTATTTCATGTGAGTTATACAAGTCTGTTTTACAAAATGTATACAATATGAATCAAAGGGAAGAATACAAATGTGTCAATAACTTTTCAACCCTAAGACAATTCATGAATTCTTTTGGTATAATATTAATGGTTTTCTATGCATATGTGTGTATTCTTTTTAAAAAACTGTTTATTCATTTAATTTGAAAGAGTGTAGGTGGGAGGGGGCAGAGAGAGAGAGAGAGAGAGAGAGAGAGAGAATATCCCAAGCAGACTCCATGCTGTCAGTGCAGAGCCCGATGTGGGCCTCAATGTCTTGAACTGCGAGACCATGACTTGAGCCAAAATCAAGAGTAGGATGCTTAACTGATCCACCAAGGTGTTCCCAGAGATATGTATTCTTAATAAAATTGTGTCTTATTTACATCTGTTTTATTTCTCATCAACAATAGGTTGTAATAAAGAAGTATTTCTACATTATAATTATTACACATAAATATATTAGCTTCAACAATCCATCATAGTAACTTTCTTTGTTGAACATTTAAAATGCTTTCAGTGTGTTATTAGCAATGATAAAAACAAATACATATGCAAGTACATTTTTTCATTCAATTTTATCTTCTCAGAAAAAGTTCCAAAAATAGAGTTTATTTTTCACTAAACACACACACATACAAATACACATCAAAAAAGGATGAAGATTTCCTTGGTCTCTAGTTCAAGTGCCAACATCCAAATAAAAGAAAATTCTAAGCAAATGATTTCTTCTATGTTGTATAACTCACTTTTAAAAGTTTTATTTGAGATAGAGAGAGAGAGAGAGTGCATGTGTGAGAAGGGGCAGCGAGAAAAGCAAAGAGAGAGAATCCCAAGTAGACTCCACACTGTCAGTGCAGAGTCAGTTTATGACTCAATCTCATAAATTGTGAGATCATGACCTGACTAAAGTCAGACTCTTAACTGAATGAGCCACCCAGGCAACCCTATGTTATATAACTTATCAGACAGTCTTGAATGTAAGTGAACCTCTGGAAATATTTTTTAACCTTCCTCACATTTTGAAGAAATATCCTCAAAAGAAAATAACTACATGCCTGCATAAAAGAGCAAAAACATTTTTTTACTACTGTGTGACCGGGCTGTGGGCAACTAAGAGAAGTAGGGGAGAACAGAAACCATGAGAAAATGGGAATTCTAAGAGAGTAGTGGAGCTGGAATTCATTTCAGGGAACCTAAGATTTGGACTTAATAGAACTAAAACTTCATCAGGAACCAGGACATAAACCTGCTACCCACAAGAAAGTTTATCAGACCATTAAGGACAGGTCTAAAGTGGTAACTATTTCATTGAGTGAAATGAAGGCCAGCTTCACAGTTAATGAACTTACTTTTCTCAGGCCTTGCTCTACTAGAGCACAAGCAAGGGGACGGGGGGCAGAAAATACCTTGGCTGAGAAAATACAACCACAAAATTACTTTCACTTATGTTAGGTGCTAGAATATACTCCATATGGATTAAGAAAAAAATGGACAACCCAAAATAGAATCACAAAAGCAAAAGCAGAAAGTATGGAACAATTTCAATTGGTATATGTTGGGAGTCTTGCTTAGTAATTGGCAGGGATGCAAATCCTATTTGAAGAAATGAACCTTAAATCCTAAAATAATTCCCACAGATAAAGTTCCAGAATTTCCAGAACTTGTAATCAAGAGCTCAGAGACTGACAAAAATTAATAAACATATGAAGAAACACAGCTCACTGACAAAATATTACCAAGACAAATATCAGATTTTTACATAGGAAACTGAAATGATCACAAATAAACTATTTCCAAAGGCTTTTAAATATGCTAAAAAGAAAAGAACTTTCAGAATGCTTCATGAATGAATGAGCATCAAAAATAAGCAATCCAGGGGCGCCTGGGTGGCTCAGTTGGTTAAGTGCCCGACTTCAGCCAGGTCAGGATCTCGCGGTCCAGGAGTTCGAGCCCTGCGTCGGGCTCTGGGCTGATGGCTCAGAGCCTGGAGCCTGTTTCCGATTCTGTGTCTCCCTCTCTCTCTGCCCCTCCCCCGTTCATGCTCTGTCTCTCTCTGTCTCAAAAATAAATAAACGTTAAAAAAAATTTAAAAAAAAATAAGCAATCCAATCTTAGATTCCAGTATAATTTGTAAAAAAATATTTAACTAATATTAACAAGAGCCCAACTGCATACATTTTAAAGATCTAATTGGCTTTATTAACCGATTCTCGAATTGGGCAGCATCAATCTTGCAAGTAGAGGTGAGCTCCAAAGGGCTACAGAGAAGGAAAAGTGTTTTTTTAATGTTTATTTATTTATTTTGAAAGGTGGGGGGTGGGGGTGGGGATATGAGCAGGGGAAGGGCAGAGAGAGAGAGGGAGAGAGAAAATCCCAAGCAGGTTCTAGCTTACAAACTGGGAGATCATGCATGACATGAATCAAGAATGGGATGCTTAATGAGGTTCCAGGGAGAGAAAGAGTAGGAAAAAAAGAAATGATTTGCAAAGAATCCACTGTTTTAGGTGAGGCTACCCTCCTGAGGGGCATGGAAATGCTTCATCAGTAAATTTCCTCGGGCTGACCAGGATACTCCCATGCTCACTGGCTAAAGGTTACATTTCTGAGTGGTTGGAACTATAGTTAGGTTAGGCATTAAGTCTTTCTTTATTGACTTTCGACCTTAACCTAAATTATACCTCTGGTTTTCTTTTTAATAGTAGCAATTAAATTAGAAATCCAATGAACTAGAAAATAGTAGAGGATAAAAAATTTAGACTATTCATGAATTGGCTGACAAATCTGAAGAAATCATCCAGACAAAGACACAAAGAGAGATAAAACCTAGTAAGATAAGGTAATAGACATAAGGGAGAGAGTGAGACATTCTAACCCACGTCCATTCAGATTTTCAGAAGAAAAAATAAAAGTAATGTAAAAGAGGCAATATTTAGAATGATATTGCATGAAGTATGCTTTGAATTGCTGAAGGATACCCAGTCTTAGATTTGGTAAATATGATAAATTGCAAATGAGATAATAAAAAGAAATAGAAGTATACACAATTTGAAGCAAAACTACCAACACTAACTGTAGAGAGAAATCATTAAATGCTCTCAGGTAGACAAGACAACCCAAAAATGGCAATTAGGCCAAAAGCAGACTTTGTAAAACAATATAGAAAGCCAGAATGCACAGGACGCTCATCTGGAATATAGCTTTCAGTACAGAATTATGTTCCTAGTGAAGCAGCATTTCAGAAATGATTGTTAACCAACTCTATTTTTAGATAAACCAAAGCTGGGGAAGTTAACTACCAATAGATCTTAGCAAAAACAACTTCCGAATTTGTACTTCAGGAAGAAGAAATACCATCTGACAAAGAATTTCTGAGATACAAGAAAGAAAGGTGAGCCAAGAAACTGCATCCAAGAAAACTGATTGTACAAAATATCAAAAATGCAAGATAGAAATAAAATAAAAGACATAGACATTACTAGACATAACTCAAATATAGTAAAAGAAAATAGGTGAGCAATCAGAGTTCAAGTTTTCATGAGGCTTTAATTATTTTGACAGGAGTGTAAAGATGTCGACCAAACTTTGATGTTGTTAAATGTCTAACTTTAAATAATAAGTTAAAATCCATGTTTAAATTCTAAGGAACAACTAAATTGACAAACACAGGGAGTGCAACTTCCAAAACAATATAGAGGGAAAGGAGAGTGAGAAAAATAAGGTTCAAAATAAGGCCAACCTCACAATAAGAAGAGCAAAAAGAATGCCAGAAAACATAATATAGTTAGAAGAGGTGGTTCAGAATACAGATACCATATGTTTTCACTCTTATGTGGATCCTGAGAAACTTAACAGAAGGCCATGGGGGAGGGGAAGGAAAAAAAAAGTTAGAGAGGGAGGGAGCCAAAACATAAGAGACTCTTAAAAACTGAGAACAAACTGAGGGTTGATGGGGGGTGGGAGGGAGGGGAAAGTGAGTAATGGACATTGAGGAGGGCACCTTTTGGGATGAGCACTGGGTGTTATATGGAAACCAATTTGACAATAAATTTCATATTTAAAAAAATACAAATACTAATATCATTGATCTGTTTATTCTTTTAGGCCTTTTATTTCTTTTCCCCACTTTATTGCACTGGTTGTTCCCTTCAGAAAAATTCTGAACAAAGATGCTTCTAGAGGGCACCCTTTTATTTGCCTTTTCCCCCCCCAAGGGAATACTTTTAATGTATTAGTAAAGCATAGAGTAAGCATTTGTAGATACCTCTTATTGGATTGAAGGCATTTTCTTCCATTGCCCATTTTAAAAATAAATGGTGTATCAAGTGTTTGTCAGAGGACATATGACTTACTTCCTTTAATTGGCTAATGTGGCAGGTTGTATTCTATCAACCACTAGTGAAAACATATGAACTGGCTGCACATATCAAAACGACTAAATCTCAAGAAGTGAATTTTTCATAAAAAATAAGTTTTCATATCTATAATATGATCCCATTTATAAGATTCTAAAATATACAAAACCTGGTAATACATTGCTGGGGTTCAATTTAGCCAAGCAAAATGTAATGAAAAGCAAGTGATATTAATATGATAATTTATAATGGGTAAAAATACGTAAATTTTCTTCAAAGCTTGATATGTACCATGTTCAGTACTGAGTGATCTATTTATATTACCTCATATACTAACTGAAGAAATCCCAAGATACATGCGCTATTTTATTCCCACTTTACAAATGAGGAAAGTCATAGTTAAAGAGATTCATTAACTTATGCTGACATCACAGTCCAAAGTTTGGTATCCGTGTGATCAGCCACTAATGTACACTGAACCCCCCCTCCACAAACACATACACACATACTTATTGGTACACATATTCTTCCCCTCAAACACACAGAGACACAGAGAGTCTACATACAGGACATCTCTACAGCCCAGGCATTGATGTTCTTTCAGTTACATATTAATTTAGACAGTGTTAAGCCACATAACCCAAATGCAATGTCTATTAACAACACTTTTTCTGGGACTTCTGCCAGAATATGGTGTAAAAATAGTGTCAAGTGAGCCTGAACTTACTATTTAAGTAGAGAAATTACAAACCTATGCACATACAGAAAGAGCTTTTTTACTAACAGCTGTATTTTTTTTTTTTCCTGAGAGGGAGAGAGATAGAGAGTAAGCATGCACACCTGTTTATGTGAGGGAGCGAGGCAAAGAGAGAAGGGAAGAGGGAATCTTAAGCAGACTCCAGGCTCTGAACAGAGCCCCAAGCAGGGCTTGGTCCCATGAACCTGGGATCATGACCTGAGCCAAAATCTAAAGTTGTAGGCTCAACCAATTAAGCCACCCAGACACCCCTTCTAACAGCTTTATTAAATCAGATAATTTAAATACAAAGAAGAAAAAAACATTCTCACAAGGAATATATCATCCTATATTTGAGGTCCATAATTAAACAAATCATAACTTTTCTCAAATAATCATACTGTAGTGGAATATGTAATCTACTGTTTAAGCTCATTATTTCCCTAAGTTTCCAAGTAAACACAGTCTTCTCTGAAATAATCAGAGCGCAAACTCTCTTCCACGTAATGGCTTTGTCAACTTCCTAATCATTCAATATTTGTTCTGAGTGACATTTAAGTGTATATTACACAGAAAATTTATCTGTAGGAAATATCGTGAACCATTTACTCCGTATAAGATTTGACAATTTCCCTCTCACACATTTCCTTCATTATCTCTAATCATTCTCTATGTTAAAGAACTCAGGTTTTATTCTTTAGCCCAAGTCCACTGCTTCTCACTAATCACTGAATTTAATTCAGCCAAAGGTTCAGGACAGCACTGGTTTTATATCTGTAGTATACCTTTATTATCCGAAAGGAGAGTGATTTATGGCAGTGAAACTATTATTTCAATTTTACAATAACAGTTACATCACAAGATGTTCTTTTATATCTGCCCTTTTAGAGCATGTGATTTGCTCCCTTTCATTGTTACCTAGATCAGATCTAACTACATCTTGGAAAACTTGGAAAGATCTTGCAAACATCTTTGGAACTAGTGCAGATTAAATAGACGACAAATCAACAAAATAATCTAATATGTAGATACTGTCTTATTGTCTTTCAGAGCTGGTTTTACTCTTTGGTGTTTGAATAATTAATACTATAATGGAACCCATAACATCAGTATAAATTTAGAATGCCCATTCTACAGCCTCGAGATTAGAAAATTAACATGTATGAAAAAAACAGTATTTTAATCTGTGACTTTAATCATTGTTACATATGAAAAAGTAACTGCCTTATTCCTCTTCATCATAGTTGTTAGTAGCATTTTATAATGATCATGAAATTTTAAATTTGCTTGGTGATAATGTTATCCTTGTTTTCCAATTTTTATTGTTCTTTTAGATTTTTTTAAATGAGCAAAATGCAACTAAAAAATGTTATAAAAACTGTCTCAAACATCAATATCAAATGTCATTTAAAATATTTATCTTATACATATACTCATCTTTTACTTCCCCCCAAATATTATTTAAAATTATATTAATGTAATAAATATCTCTGGAAATTAAATAAAAATGGTAACATTATTTATTTATTTGTTTATTTTGAGAGAGAGAGAGATGACATGAGTGGGGAAAAGGTGCAGAGAGAGACAGAGACAGAGAATCCCAAGCAAGCTCCATGTTTAGCACAAAGCCCATTCGGGTGCTCAATTCCATGACCCTGAGCCAAAATCAAGAGTGGGTCATTCAACCAATTGAGCCACCTACGTGCCCCTTCATTTTTTAATAGCTTTATCAAGGTATAGTTTAGACACACAAAATAAGCCCATATGAAGTGTGCAACTCAATGACCATTAGTTAATTTATAGAGTTGTTCAGTTGTCATAAAAATCCATTTTTAGAGTATTTCCATTAACCCAAAACAATCATTCACATTTTAGATAGTCATTCTCCATTCCCAAATCCAGCCCCAGGCAACAACAATCTATTATTGATTCTGTATATTTGCCTTTTCTGGACATTTAATATAAACATAATTTATACAATAGTCTTTGGTTATTTAACACACTTTGTTCAAAGTTCATGTATGTATGAGCACATCATTCTATTCAATGTCAAATAATATTCCATTATATGAATATACCATATTTTGTTTATCCACTTACCATTTAATGGACATTTAGATTCTGTCGTATGTTTGTCTTTTCAAAGCTTCTTCCAGATACTTAAGATATATTTATTTTTGGTATTGATAAAACCTGCTGTGATGTTCTGCCTTTCTACACAGAAAAGGGCATTCAATGGAATTAAGAATATTTAAAAGAAAACTTATGAATAGAATCTTCTAGACTAGAAAATGATAGTCAATGCTAGCTCCATATTAGAATCACCTAATAAACCATTGAAACCTGGAGCCCAGAATCTACCTCCCAAATTTTTACTTAATCAACTAACATGCAGCCTGGGCAGCAGGCATATCCAAGTGACTAGGCATATACCAGCCTGGGAATATCCAAGGGACTAGAACATACAATTAAGTTCAGCAGCCATTACTATACAATTCTACCCTTTTATCTCACTTTTGTTTTGACTTAAAAATCTCTTTCAACAGGGGTGCCTGGGTGTCTCAGTTGGTTAAGCGTCTGACTTCAGCTCAGGTTATAATCTCATGGTTGCTGAGATTGAGCCCTGCATCAGGCTACATGCTGACAGCTCAGAGCCTGGAGCCTGCCTCAGATTCTGTGTCTCCCTCTCTGTCTGCTCCTCCCCCGTTTGTACTCTCTCTCTCAAAAAAATAAACAAACATAAAAAATAATCTCTTTGAATAAAAACCTCTTGAGAATATAGCTTGCAGTACCTCCAGGTGCCTTTACATGTGAAGATAAGTGAAGGAATTCGTTCTGTGAATAGAAACCCAAGATCCAACAACGGGCAGGGAAATTTCAAGCTCTCGGTTTGTCAGCTGACCACCTTATATAGCATGGTTAGTGTCTTGTGTGAATTTACTCTTTGAGAAATAAAGTAATCTGTCTTATTTCTGTAGATCACATTCACAATGAACATAGTTGACAGCAAATGATTTTTAGCTAACTGAATATACCTATTTTCCCTCAGAAGAAATGAAGGGATTCAGAAAGAAAGTCTCTGAATTTTTTCCCGTGATGGACTTCATAGAGAACAAAATTTTCCAATGTAAAATTTGACTCTTTAATGTATTTCAGGCATCAGTTTATTGCTAATATTTTCTAGTAAATTGTTGGTTTATTCAATGTAACCAGGCATCAATTTAAATGACACCTCCTAGGGTTGCCTGGGGGTGGCTCAGTGGGTTAAGTGCCTAACTCTGGGTTTCAGCCAGAGATGGAGCCACTGTACCGACAGAGTAGAGCCTGCTTGGGATTCTCTCTCCCTCTCTCTGCCCCTCCCCCCTCTCTCAAAGTTAATAAATAAATACATTTAAAAATAAGGTAAAAACAGAGAGAGAGGCCAGCCATAAGAGACTCTTAAATTCAGAGGACAGGGCGCCTGGGTGGCTCAGTCCGTTAAGCATCTGACTTCAGCTCAGGTCATGATCTCACCGGTTGTGAGTTTGAGCCCTGCGTCAGGCTCTGTGCTGACAGCTCAGAGCCTGGAGCCTGCTTCAGATTCGGATTCTGTGTCTCTCTCTCTGCCCCTCCCCTGCTCATGCTCTCTCTCTCTCTCTCTCTCTCTCTCTCTCTCTCTCTCTCAATAATAAATCAATGCTAAAAAAAGTTTAAAAAAATTCAGAGGACAAAGTGAAGGTTGCTATAGGGGAGGTAAGTGGGGGGATGGGCTAAATGGGTAATGGGCACTTAAGGAGGGCACTTGTTGGGATGAACACTGGTGTCATATGTAAGAGATGAATCACTGGGTTCTACTCCCAAAACCATACACCGTATGTCAACTAACTTCAGTTTCAATAAACACATTTTTAAACAAGAAAAGATAAATAGTTATGTGATCAAAGATTTTAAGTAAAATGAGCAAGAACATATACATCACTTAATTAAAAAAATCATTGAGTATTATAGCTTTGAGTAGTGATTTGAAGAAATGCAATAAACAGTATGAAGATAACATAAGTTGCATTTTCTAATAAGTAAATGATTGAACGGCTAAAAAAATAAAATTAAAAATTAAAAACCATACATAGAGGCACCTGGGTGACCTAGTTAGTTAAGCATTTGACTCTTGATTTCTGCTCAGGTCATGATCTCATGGTTCCTGAGTTCCCTGTGTTGGGCTCTGCGCTGACAGTGCGGAGCCTGCTTGGGATTCTCTCTCTCCTTTCTCTCTGTCCCTACTCTGCTCTCATCCACACAAGCTCTTTCTCTCTAAATAAATAAACATTTTTTTAAAAAAATTGGAATAAATAAGTAACATCTTTGAGGAGAGCTTCTGACCTCTGGTATAAAGGAATCGTCCAGTTGTGATCATGTTACCTTATTTTTTTTAATTTCTATATATATACATGTAACTTATTTCTGTCTGATTTTTAAGATTCATGTATATGGCTTTTGTATGCTTGTCTTATGAAAACTAAACTGCAAAAGAGAAAGAGAACTTGCTGTCTTATGCATCACTATTTCCTCAATGCTGACGGAGTGTAAAAATACTCAGTTCTCATGGTCAATGACAATGAGGAGGAATGTGCTGCTCTATTCCATGGCTGTACTTTTATAGAATAGAAGAGATTTGTTCCTTAGAATATAATTTTGTCATTCTTTTTATCTGTTTTCTTGGAAATGGAAACTCTGGCTTTGGTGGCTAGGCTAAAATTCATTTGTCATACATCATTGTTGATGGGACTGTTAGTGAGATCTCATATGTACTGAGAAAACCCTTGTAACAGGAAAAACAAATACCATTGGCAGCCCATATACTTGGCATCTTTTCATGCTTTTCTCTGGTTTCCAATGCTTAATACACATTTAAGTATCTCTAATCATCCGCTCAGTACCACTTGGAAAAGAGAAAACTGAAGACAAGCCACGTTGGGAGTTATTTAACATCTGAATGTTCGCATATTTAGACCTAGAGTTCTAATTGCAGCTAGGAAATATTCTAAAGAGCAGAATTCGATAGCTTTTTAGTTTTAACATATCGATAGGCAATAATGATATTAATAAAAACTATTACTTGTATAGTGTTTATGCTCTGCTAAGAACTCTTTTAAAAGCTTTATAAATATTAGCTCATTTTAGTTTTTTGAGAGAGGGAGGGAGGGAGAGAGAGTGAGTGGGGGAGGGGCAGAGAAAGAAGGGGGGAGGGGGAGGGAATCCCAAGCAGGCTCTGCGCTCAGCTCCAAGATTGACATGGGGTGCACAACCATGAGATCATGACCTGAACCAAAATCACGAGCCAGATGCTTAATTCGCTGAGCTACCTAGGTGCCCTATTTGTTACCAAATATTAGCTCATTTTAATATCAATAACTACTCTGTGAAGTTGGTACTCTTGTTACCTCTATTTTAGAGATAAAGAAGCTGAAGCACAGAGAAGAAATGTACCTCACCCAATATTAAACAATTAATGAGTGTCTGATATAATCTGAATCCAGGATCTGTGGTTTTAGCAGAAGACAAGAGATGTAACACTGTCACCCAGTTACACATTCAAATATTGCACCAACATGATACTATTTAGGATATCCAGCATTAGTCAATCTTTTCGCTTTAAATGTTAATGTCTTTGTTCAAATAAAAATGTACACATTTACATAATAAACACATTATTGTAAATTAATTTGTGTAAGAAGTATTACAACCATCCCGAATAAATGCAGTAGTACTATTTTATAAAATAACACTGAGAAGAAGAGGAAATCTAGCAGGATCCCTGAGATGTTATTTAACATAAACACGGAAATTCTGGTAGTTCAGGTGAAAGATTAGAAAAGAAGGGATATGGGGCACCTGGGTGGCTCAGTCGGTTAAGCACCTGCCTCTTGGTTTCAGCTCAGGTCATGATCTCACAGTTTGAGTTGGAGCCCTGCCCTGGGCCTGCTTGGGATTCTCTTTCTCTGTTTTTCTCTGTCCCTGATCAGCTCATGATCTCTCCCTCTCTCTCTCTCTCTCTGTCTGTCTCTCTCTCTCTCAAAATAAATGAATACACTTTTCAAAAAAAGGAAAAATAGAGGACAAAGTAGAAATTTTCCTAATTCATATTATTCTTGTAGACATAGCAGATTGTATTTATTTAGCTGCCCATGCTCATTTCTTTTCTGCAAATTTGAATTGCATGTACAGGAAGAAGCTATTGGCAGCAAAATTAAAATAATTTAAGGGTTCATATAATCAGGTTTATGACAGTGTCACAGCCCTAAACGGTAATCAGACAATGCATCTGAAGCAAAAACTCATAAAGTACACGCATTCTTCCTCATGTAAGTATATACGTTAATATGTATTATATGAAACATCTAACTTTCTACTAACCTTAGAAGGGCAAATTAAAACAGTGTTATACCACTTAACACATACTTGGAAAAACTTCATACTAACACAAATAAAGGCTTGGCCTTCCAGCATGAATTATGTCAAATTGAACATACGTGCCTTTTTCTAATCCATACTAAGATTTCTCTCAACTTACTGAAAAAAAAAACAAGAATAAAAAGAAAAGAAACAAATGTAAAAGTATAAAAATCAAGAAAAAGGAGAGAGATCAGTAGTGAGAAGGAAAATTCAAAGCTTCTGTGATAATTCAAGGGCTTTCATCGAAAGGCCATGAGGGGCACCTGGGTGGCTTAGTCAATTAAGCATCCCACTTTGACTCGGGTCATGATCTCATGGCTCCTGGGTTTGCACTTTGCTCGGTGACAGTGTGGAGCCTGCTTCAGAGTCTCAGCCCTCCTCTCTCGCTAGCCCTCCCCCTACTTTTTCTCTTTCTCTACCTCTCTCTCTCTCTCTCAAAAATAAACAATTAAGCATTCAGGAAAAACAGAAAGGTCATTAGAGGGACAATCAGGAGACGAGGTTTCAGCTTCCAAATGGGATACAGACTCCCTGTGTGACCAGAAAGAAGCACAAATTACCTTTGAGCCAAAATTTCATGATTTATAAAATAAAAGGAAACTCATCAAACTTCCAGTTCCAGAAGTGGATTTTAGATTACCACGTTGAAGAAGCACATACACTATGATTCAGCAATCCAAAGCCTGGAGCAACTTCTCTAAATGTGAATCTGGAGACTCGTCTAAGAACGCTCAGAGCAGCAGTATGTTACATCCCCAAGCTAAAAACAACCCAATTCTCCATAAGGAGAGTAATGGATAACTTGTTTCCATAGAGGGGTGAAAGCCAATGAGTCACAGCTGGATAGATCAGCATCCCAAAAACATTGTATTTAAAGAAGAAACAAGTCAGGTACAGCCTGGTGCTATTTCAGTAAAGACAGAAAAACAAATAGCTATTATTTAGGGCACACACAGGTGACAACTAGATCCTATAACCAATACCAAAGAATAATGGACACAATTTTTTTAATATAATTCTGGAAGGAGGGAAAGGGATGTGACTGAATCAGAGTACTAAGAGGGCTTCTAACTTCTATTTCTTTAGCTGGGTACTGGTACAGAGGACCTTATATTATTCATTAAATCACGCTTCAGTGTTGCATACATGCTCTTGTATGTAATTATGTATGCCTTATGTTTTAAAGCTTAGACAAATATCTCTCAGATGGCTAAATTATTGCTGTCATTTCTGCTAAAGGCAGTAGTGTGTCAAAAACGCACAACTGATTGATATTTGCAGAATCATCTTTACCCACACCCATGCCCATGAAGAGGACAGAATCCTCTCCAATATTCATTCTGTCGATATGGCCAAAGATCCACAATCCCTTCCCATGGCCCTATTTTTGCTTTTGGCCCTGCTGGCGATAAGGACACTAAGACTCTTCACCACTGCTTTCAAGGGCTCCTAAATCCACATTCATAATAATTACTCGCCATTGTTCATGTACCCAAGGTGCTTATCTGCCAGCAACAGCAAGGAAACTCTCACTTAAGCAATTCAGTGGACAGGCCCAGCTACTGGCCTGCTGTGATACAGAATAGCCCTCTCTCTGCTTGGTCCTATTTGAACAGGTCAGTCAGGCTCTATCTAAGTTTTAATTCTTAAACCATATACAGTATCACTGAAAAATTCCAGTTCTAACTCTGAAACAACTTCCATCATTCGGAAAATAATTTTAAAAGTTTTATTTCAGGACAACAAGAATCTGGAAATACAAACAAAAGCCTTCAGTCTGAGTGACATTCGAACACCACCTTTGTTCCATCTCACTCCTCTGGTAAGGTGTCATGGGCAATTAGCGACAGCTATTCAGAGCTCCCTGAGCACAGATCACATAGGAAGCTATAACAGAAATGTGAGCTAACAATTAATTAGGAGTTTGAGAAGAGCTCTACAGCTAGGAAATCTTTTTTTCCCCAGGTACCATGTCAGACTTACCCTTTGTCAGAACCACGGTCCTGAAGGAGTGAACAAATCTTGCTCTCACACAAAAAAGGGTACCATCAGCAACAGTATCATTAGGGGTACTTGAAAGAAATGTTGGGTGCCTGGATGCCCCAGTGTCTCACTGGGTTAAGCATCTGACTCTTGGTTTCAGCCCAGGTCAGGATCAAACCGTTTTTAAGTTCAAGTCCAACATTGTGCTCCATGATGACAGCATGGAGCCTGCTTGGGATTCTCTCTCTCCCTCGCTGCCCTCCCCCTCTCAAAAATAAATAAATCAACTTAAAAATAATTTAAACCAAGAAGTATTAAGAGACATACAGAAAACTATCAGGGATAGGTAGGAAGCCAGAGTCAGCACATATATTCAGACCATAATAAAAATCTTAAAAAATATATTAAGGGTTTATACAAGTAGATATTTGGCTTTTCAGGAAGGAAAAGTAGTGATGCATTCTATGATTAGGGCAAATACAAATATTGCAATGAACCCAATGTGACTCGGAAAGGCTTAAGTGAGCCATGTTCAGGCAACACAGCATCTATTTTGCTAGCGTGAAACATGTGGCTGGAGAGACAGATCAGGACCAGGTGACAGAAATCAGACAGGGATCACGGAAAGGATTTAGGAAGAAGCAGGAAAATGAGAAAATCTCTGGTTAGATATGTCTTTAATTTCCATGTACCTAAATTTGTAAAGTTTGGTTTCAGTTAGTAAAACATTCTCCTTGAAAAAGAGGATTAAAAGAAAATAAATGTCGAACATATTGTGCTTCTCCTGTCCTTTGTTAACATTTGTGGTGTAAACAACGACAACAACAACAAAATGCAGATAGGATTTTATGGAGACTAATGCAGTAGAGGGAACATTAATGAAAAACATTTCAAAGAAAAGGAAGGGAGGGGGCCCATGGGTGGTTCAGTCGGTTGGGCAACCAACTTTGGCTCAGGTCATGATCTCATAGTTTGTGAGTTTAAGTCCCACATTGGGCTCTCTGTTGTCAGCACAGAGCTCACTTCAGATCTTCTGCCCCCTGCCCCTCCCCACTTCTGTCTGATACTAAGAAAGAAAAGAAAAGAAAGAAAGAAAGACAATAAAAAGAAGAAAAGAGAAAATAAAGAAAAAAGAAAGAAAGAAAAGAAAAGAAAAGAAAAGAAAAGAAAAGAAAAGAAAAGAAAAGAAAAGAAAAGAAAAGAAAAGAAAAGGGGCGCCTGGGTGGCGCAGTCGGTTAAGTGTCCAACTTCAGCCAGGTCACGATCTCGCGGTCCGGGGGTTCGAGCCCCGCGTCAGGCTCAGGGCTGATGGCTCAGAGCCTGGAGCCTGTTTCCGATTCTGTGTCTCCCTCTCTCTCTGCCCCTCCCCCGTTCATGCTCTGTCTCTCTCTGTCCCAAAAATAAATAAAAACATGGAAAAAAATTAAAAAAAAAAAAAGAAAAGAAAAGAAAAGAAAAGAAAAGAAAAGAAAAGAAAAGAAAAGAAAAGAAAAGAAAAGAAAGAACAGAAAAGAAAAGGAAAGAAGGGAGACTGGGTTTTGTAGAGGCAGGTAAATAAAGGAGTCCTCCAGAAGTCTGATGGGAGTCCTGAGGAAAGAAGGAAAACATCTTAGCAAGGAATACGCAACGGTGGGGAGGTTTCATAGTCACTGCTGCTTTCTGAGGCCACAGGGCTCAGATGAAGTTCAACAATGCTCATGGTGACAGTAAAATCATCAATGCTGAGAAAGACCAAATCATCACTCTGAAGCAAGAGCTACAAGCCAGTAAGTGCATGGCTTGTGTGGACTGTCAACATATGAAATGTGCACTCTGCCTCAGTTTCTCCTCACTGGTGAGCATCCTGTCTTAAGGTCTGTGTCCAGCACTCTTAGGAGAGCTTTAGTTCCACATGGGATGCTCCCCAAGTTAACTTCCCAGAAGTCAAAGACACTCAGAGCAGAGCCAAACCAATGGCTCCATGTGACATGTTCAGAACAAATGTGTGCAGTTGTTTATTAAAATAAATAAGCAAATCAACAAAAACTCATCAATATCTCATCACAGCTCTCTTCATGCCAGGTGTCTGCCAAGCTGTTCCGCATGGCTTTTGTAAAATTCTTCAAATTTATTGGGTTATTTTTTGATTGATCTATCATTCTAAATAGAACATAAGGGTTAAGTGCTGAATATGGCTTAGTTAACTTCTCACAACCTGACTGCATTTTGAAGAAACCCTTCACTTATTATACAAAAGTGACTATGTGGACAGTCAGGTATTTAAGCAAAGGAAAAATTTAGTGCAACCAGAGGCTTTGGGACCTTCAGATTGTTTATTTGAATCAACTCCCTCCAATGTCTGCAGGTTAAACCTGTTTTCCAAAAGAATAAGAGGAGGAGGAGGAGGTGGAGGAGGAGGAGGAGGAGGAGGGAGACGAGGAGGAGGAAGAGGAGGGAGACGAGGAGGAGGAAGAGGAGGGAGACGAGGAGGAGGAAGAGGAGGGAGACGAGGAGGAGGAAGAGGAGGGAGACGAGGAGGAGGAGGAGGGAGACGAGGAGGAGGAGGAGGGAGACGAGGAGGAGGAGGAGGAGGGAGACGAGGAGGAGGAGGAGGAGGGAGACGAGGAGGAGGAGGAGGAGGGAGACGAGGAGGAGGAGGAGGAGGGAGACGAGGAGGAGGAGGAGGAGGGAGACGAGGAGGAGGAGGAGGAGGGAGACGAGGAGGAGGAGGAGGAGGGAGACGAGGAGGAGGAGGAGGAGGGAGACGAGGAGGAGGAGGAGGAGGGAGACGAGGAGGAGGAGGAGGAGGGAGACGAGGAGGAGGAGGGAGAGGAGAGAGAGGAGGGAAAGTAGGAAGAGAAGGAGGAGGCAGTGGTGGCAGTGGTAGTGTTGATAGAGGAGCAAGAGAAAATACTTTTCATTTAAAAATATAGATATTGGAGGCACCTGAGTGGCTCAGTCAGTTAATGTCTCTTGATTTCAGCTTAGGTCATGATCTCAAGGTGGTAAGATCAAGCACCACCTTGGGCTCTTCACTTACAGGGCAGAGCCTGCTTAGAATCTTCTCTCTCCCTCTCTCTCTGTCCGTCACCTCCCCCCACACAAGTAAAAAAATAAATCTAAAAAATTTAAAAAATATATATTGAAAATCAAAATTATCAAGAAAAAAATCATAATTTCAGATTATGATAGAACCATACAACTGTACCACTGTATTTTTAGTGGATACAAGTTGAAAACAAGGATCTTTTCATCCTAAAATTCATTAGTCTATGCACGTACACTCAAGGTAACTGAGATACGGGAGATGGGATGTGTTCAACTTTGTGGCTTTCTTCGTGATCACGTCAGAAAAAATCCTAATTTCTGTGGTGATTGTTCTACATGTGATACTTTTCTTGTTATGAACATGGTGTCACTTCAGACTGATTGATACACCCTTCTGATATACTCCAAAGTTCTATCAATTTAGAAAGCTTAGTCCTGAAAAGAACATGTAAATGCCCCAAATCACACTGAAACCTCCACTATTCCATGGTCAAGTTCTTAATGATTTCCTGAATATTTGTATCCTGGAGAGTTGTCAGGTGGATGGCAGGCAGTAAGTGGAAAAGCACAAAGGAATTCAAATATAACCTAACTAATTACTCTTGACATTGTCAGAGAATGTCTTTCATACTACTTTTAACAAACAGCCCAGTGTACATAAAATATATGTATAGCAAATCATTTGCCTTTCATGTATTGTACTAACTTATCACAAAAGTAAAAATATTTCACAAAATGCCATTGAACAGTATTTCATATTTTCCATTTTTTGACTGTCATCCTGAACAAGGCTGCATATCCAATGCTCTTTCTTGATGCAAATCTTTACATTTTGTGATTTAATTTTAAATCCCTGTCTTTAGATTGTTTTTTATGCAGTAAGATAATCTTGAATTGACGCACTTCTGTGAACTTGCTAAATGAAACACAAAATTCAAGTAACTTAAAATTCATAAAATATAATCCTTTGTGAAAATTTGGAGCATTTAAAATTTTTAATTTGGCATAATTACAGCCTTGGAGAAAACTGCAAAAACAGTACAAAAAAATCCCATGCATCCCTTACCTAGATACTTCAGATGGTAACGCTGTATCACACTACCACATGTTTGGTTTCTGATTCTCTCTCCCATCTTCCTTTCCATCTCTTTTCTGCCTTTCTTTTCTTTCCTTATCTTTCTTTCCATCCTTCCTTCCTTCTCTTTTCTTCTCCTTTTTTAATTTTCTTTTTTAATTTTTTTTACATTTATTCATTTTTTAGAGACAGAGACAGAGCACAAGTGAGGGAAGGGCAGAGAGAGAGAGGGAGACCCAGAATATGAAGCAGGCTCCAGGCTCTGAGCTGTCAGCACAGAGCCTGACACGGGGCTGGAAACTCATGAGCTGTAAGATCATGACCTGAGCTGAAGTCAGACATCTAACTGACTGAGCCACGCAGGGGCCCCATTCTTTCTTTCTTTTTTCTTTCTTTCTTTGTTTCTTTCTTTTCTTCTCCTTTCTTTCTTTACTTCTTTCTTTCTTTTCTTCCCTTCTTTCTTTTCTTTTCCTATCTTTCTTTTCTTCCTTGTCTTTTCTTCTCCTTCCTTCCTCACTTCCTTCTTTCCTTCCTTCTCCCTCTTTCTCCTTCTCTTTCTCTCCCCTTCTCTTTGCCTTTTTCTTTCTCCTCTTCTCTGTATCATTAATTGTTGCTGAAATTAGCCAATTTTATTAATCTTTTCAAGGAACAACTCAAGCCTTGGCGTCATTATAGTTCTGTCATGTTTCTATGATTTCTTTTTAATTATCTTTCCTTTGCTTTTGGCTTTATTGTGTGTGTGTGTGTGTGTGTGTGTGTGTGTGTGTGTGTGTGTAATTTCTTAGCATGTCTGCTTAGCGCACAAATTTTCACTCCCTCTTTTATTTTAATATTAGCAATTAAAGTTGTAAATTCCTTTCTAGCAATAATTTTAGAAAATTTTGACACTACATCCTTATGTTTTTTCAGTTTTACTTATTGACTTATTTTCATTCTTTTTTCTTAATTGATCCATAGGTCACATGATACTGTGTTTTTGGTTTGCCAAGCCTCTCCCCTATTATACTGTGATTTAATTTCATTTTGCTTGAAGATGGTGCTGCAAGTGATAGTTGCTGAGAGACTTATTGTTAATTGGGTACTTGTATATAATTGATTTTGTAGATGGTTACTCAATTTTTAAAACCTATATTTTCTACATATTAGATGTGATGATCAAAAATGTTAATTGTTGTAGTCCATATTGACTATACAACTATAAGACATTTTTGTCTGCTTTATATATTTAGCATTAAGCATTCTTTGGAAACACAACTATATGGTGAATTTGTTAAATTCCCTTGTAATTCTATTAGCTTCTGCCTTGTCTACCTTTGAACTATTCAGTGCGAGTTATAACATTTTTTTTCTTTCTTGAAAATTGATTTTTTTTAAATATACTGCCTGTATCACTGAGAAACATTTACAAATGTAGCTAATAATGTTTCCAGCATTTTTAATGGTTCTATATAATATAATGGGTTTCTTTGCCTCTAGACTTCCAACTGGTAGGACATACTCCTAGCATATGAGACATCATTCCAATGGGTATGTATTGATTTAGTATTTTTGCATTTTATTTTCATAATTGAGATTTGCCTAAATCTATCTTTCATTGATTTGTCTGTCTAGAGTTAGTATAATTTAAAATGACCTAATAAAACGATTTAAAATTTCTTTTCCCTTTTCCTTTGCTCTAAAAAAGTTTCTGTAACATAGAACAACATACCAAATTTTTTCTCAATTCTGGAAAAGTTCATAAAAATTAAATTACCCGTATCACTATTACTTGCTTGTTTATGTGTACTTTTGAAATCAATATTTTTTTCCATTCACTTACACATTTTCTGAAGTTCTTAGGTTGCCACTACTGTTTTGTAATTTCAACCTTTTCCTTGGATCATTTTTTTTTTTTGCAAGCACGTGTTTTTTTTGTATAACCAATAATTATTTTCATTTAACTAAATGCATTTTTTGGAACTGACTACATTTTTCCCCCTAATTTCTGTTTTCATCTATTTTTCATCTTGCTACAATACAAGGTCAAATAATTATTTGAGAAAAATTCATGGAGGATAAATCGCCTGTCTTTAGATATCTGAAAATGTATTAGTTCTGTCATTTACCTCAAGGACTATTTAGTTAGGCTTAGGATTCTACATATAGAAACTCTTCTCTCACAGAGAGCCAACCTGTCTGGTTTGATTCCAGCTCTGATGGTCTCTAGCGGTCACTCAAGAGACATCTCGGGGCCTCACTTTCTTTGGTTCTAACATATTCTTTGTGAGCAGTAACTATATCCCTTTGACCTCATGGACACAGACTCATCATTCAGCTCACTTACCTTCTCATTTAATCTCTTGAACACTGTGAACTGGGGTGATTATCTAGCTTTTGCTTGCTCCTGGCAATACGCTTTGAAAATAGAGTCAGAATTAAGACGTTATAATCCAGGGGTGCCTGGGTGACTCAGTCTGCACTGACAGCATGGAGGCTGCTTGGGATTCTCCCTCTCCCTCCCCCCTTCTCCCTCCCCTCTCCCTCCCTCCCTCTCTCTCCCTACCTCCTTCCTCTCAAAGTAAGTAAATAAACTTAAAATACAAAAGAAGCTATAATCCAAATGCATGCAAACTAAAGGAATGATCTTCAGAATTAGGGGGTAATAGCAAAACTTAGATTTAGTTGACTGTCCAGTAATTATAAAATACTCAATTCTTATCTCGAGTAATACTCTTGCTATTGTATAATATCATGTAATCTTTTCTGATACATGATATTTTGTAAGAATTTCATTGAGACCTTGATGGTGTTTTCTTTTGTCATTTTTCTGGATTCCCCACCTGTAATATTTAACTGAGAGAGAGGGATAATTTCACATGGTCAGCAAAACATATGTCTCCTTAAAAAAAAAGAAAAAATCCCCACGGAATGCATGCGGGGGGGGGGGGGGGTTGCATCAACATACTTATTACATCCTCTGCATATAAGTGCTTCCCCTGACCATTTTCCAGTTGGATTAAGATTCCAATTTAAGGAAATTCCCTGAACACCAGCATTCTTCCAAGGTCTGCTGCTTTGGCCATTAAACTTCAATAAACATGAATAAGATGGCATCATCTATTAAAAAGACTTATTTTCCTAGCTGGATAACCATTATTCTGTGCAGTTAGAAAATTCATAATCTAGTTTATTTCAACAACTTTTAATATAATGGTACTTATGAAAGGGAAGGAATTATGGTTTGGAAATATAGAGTGGGAAAAACCCAGACGCTTCTAGAAACACTGCTGCTAGGTAAATTAAATCACTAATAAAATTACTCTGTCTATTCAATTTACCTCGCACATTATGTACAGATGGCTTTCAGATTTTATTAACGAGAAGAATGAAAGAACAAGTGAACAAGAGAACTTGATGGAATAGAATATGTTAACTGTACTGGTATTCATTTCCTTTCTCCTATGCATGGGAAGGGGGAAAAAAAAGAAAAGAAAAAGGTCTGTTTGTTTAGCCCTTAAGTACATTAATTTCCATACAAAGTGGTTATTTTAAGTGAGGGCACCATATTTCAAGACTACATTCTTTTTTGCACCTCGAACTTGGCACACATAGAATCACCACGTTAAACAGCTAAAGCCCTTATTGTAATCAGTTGCATTCAGTTTAAATGCCTCAACTGTTGAAAAAAGTGACTTGAAGGGGAAATGATTCATCAATTCACTCTTTCTGGAGGCAATAAATCACTAAGTTGGAAGCCCAATTTTCTAATCTGGGCTGTTTTTTTCAATGTTTATTTATTTTTGAGAGAGAGAGAGAACGATTGGGAAGGGGCAGAGAGAGAGAGGGAGACACAGAATCCTAAGCAGGCCCCAGGTTCTGAGCTGTCAGCATAGAGCCCAATGTGGGGCTCGAACCCACGAACGCATGAGATCATGAGTTGAGCCAAAATTAGATGCTTAACTGGCTGAGCCACTGAGACACCCCTCTAACCTAGGTTTTGCAACATCTTTTCAAGAAATATAATATGGAGTATGTCAAGAATTCAAGAGGCCATTTCCTAGAGTTCTTAAAAATTTGTTTCAATGTTTATTTGTGTGTGTGTGTGTGTGTGCGTGTGTGTGTGAGACAGAAAGAGAGATAGAGAGTCAGAACATGAGTGGGGGAAGGGCAGAGAGAGAGAGGCAGACACAGAATCTGAAGCAGGCTCCAGGCTCTGAGCTGTCAGCACAGAGCCCAAAGCAGGGCTCAAACCCACAAACCATGAGATCATGACCTGAGCCAAAGTAAGATGCTTAACCAACTGAGCCACCCAGGCGTCCCTATCTTTCCATTTATTCAGACCTTCTTTAACGGGGAGGAGCAAAAGGAGAGAGAGAATATTAAACAGGTTCCATGCTCAACACACAGAGCCCGATGTGAGGCTCAATCCCAGGACCCTGGAATCATGACCTGAGCTGAAATTAAGAGTCGGATGCTCAACTGACTGAGCCACCCAGGCTCTCTGAGGCATAACTAGTTACAAAACTCATCTCTCAAAGTTAAACTGGTACTGTGATTACCTGTAGAAGCATTCGACCTAGGACTTAATCTTTATCTCTTAGTGTCTCTTCTCCCTTAAATAATGTCCTTTATCTTGCTCACAGATGCCTGAGGTTTATGAATTTTGTTGTCCTATTTGCTGTAAGTTTTTGTCCTAGGATAACATGTTAGGGTATGAAAAGCAGTGACATTCTTCCTTTGTCTAAAGTAACTTAAAATGGACTCAAACCCTCACTATCCAGACTGGAAAGGAATCCAGCATACTGGTCCTCCAAAGCCCACATCCTTTACTCTGCCTTCGAGGAGGAGCACATCCCTGTCATTTGTCATTTGGCTGTAACTGCTGTTTCTCCTGCTGCGGTACATAACATCACTGCATTCCACATCCTCTGCTGTCTGGAGCAACTTCCCAGTTGCTGTCCACTTTCACTGGCCAAATATGCAGCAAACAGGCACTACTTTGTTCTATACTGTTTTCTAGTTTCAAGCAATTTCCCATCATAATTTTAAATCCATAAAGCTTCTTCTAAAAACAAATAAACCAACAACAAACAAAAAGCTCTTCCTTCTTTTGCTGCAAAACCAGTCTTGATTATCCCCTGCTAGGGCTCTGCCTTTGAAACAACTCCCTTACCCCTTTTTCTCCAGGAATACTTTCTCCTCCTCAGATAAGTGTTAAGTGATCAGATAAGTGATCTGATAAAGATTGCTCAATAGACTTTCCACCACTCCCTTATCACCCCTTTCACTAGAAAATAAACCATGTGTTCAGACACAAACATAAGCATAAACTTCAATAGATACCAATTGCAGTGGAAAGATTTGACACATTAAAATAAATTGATTGGAGCAAATGAGCTAATCAGACCTTTTCCTTACAGACTTGAAAACGAGGCATGCAGAGATCTTATTATTTACACGAGTATCAGCGTGGAAAATTTCACTCTTCTTAACAAACTACCAATGTCCCATTGGTTCACCAGATAAACATTCCTATCATGTGTATTCTAATTCCAGGTTGGTTAATATACAGTGTTTTATTAGTTTCAAGTGTACTATAAGCCAGTCAGAGAAAGACAAATACCATATGATTTCACTGTTATTTTTATTTTGTTTTATTTTATTTTATTTTATTTTCCATGAGAGAGAGAAAGGCAGAGAGCACACGCTCATGAGCATGGGAGGGGCAGAGAGAGGGAGAATCGCAAGCAGGCTCTACAGTCAGTGTAGAATTCGACATGAGGCTCGATTCCACAACCCTGGGATCATGACCCAACCTGAAACCAAGAGGTGGACACTCAACCAACTGGGCCACCCAGGTGCCCCTACTATTCTAATATCTTTTACTATCCAATGGATTTCTGTTCCTGTAGTCAAGTTAAGTACTTATCTCAACCTTGATTAGGCAGTTCAAGTGATTACTGTAATTATAATTTAATTTTAATTTACCTAACCTTATGAAATGTGACTGCGAACAGAAAAAGGTTGCTCGCAGGAAAGAAAATAAAATGCTTTCAAAAGACCTTACCAAGGTCCTAGAAAATAAAACTATCTGTTGAATTCCTTATGTCGTCATATAGACTTGACAAAAGTTTACAACATGATTTTCAGAAAAACATAAAATGAACATAAAGCTCTATATTTAGCTAAAGAGGCACTCATAATAATAAAGCTATTTCTAAGAGCATTACACATAAATTTTGAGTATTAAATAAACTTAAGATAAAATTACTAGGTGAGTTAGACAACTAGGTCAATGTTCTAAAGTACATCAAAACCATAACCTTTTCTTTAAAATTTCTCTGGTAGATTGTCAGACTGTATGTAGGCTGTAAATGACACGTGTTAATAAAACACACTTTTCTGTATTCTCCCAGTGATTTGTGTTTTGGCTTCTGAGAGGGATGTATTCCCTTTACAATATAGAAAGTTTTTCCAGTGGTTTATAAGGAGCAAAATCCCAGCAGTATCTTAACTGCCTTCTCTTGATACAGACCAGTCTTACACACAAGTGTGTTATACAAGCTTGTATTCCATTTTGCAAATTAAAGCTAAAGAGAGGTTAATAATTAGACCGGCTCGTCTCTTGATACACAAAGATGCTGAAGTCCAAAGAGATGTGAAACCACAAGCATCAAAGAATGCAGATTTCTTTCCTAAGTTTTTTTTTTTTTAATGCTTATTTACTTTTGAGAGACAGAAAGAGAGACAGAGTGAGAGGCCTCAGAGGGGGAGGGGCAGAGAGAGAAGGAGACATAGAACCTAAAGCAGGCTCCAGGCTCTGAGCTGTGAGCACAGAGCCTGACACAGGGTTCGAACCCACAAACGGCAAGGTCATGACCGGAGCCAAAGTCAGATACTTAACCAATTGAGCCACCCAGGCACCCCTCTTTCCTCTCTTCTTAATGCTTAGGTTTACCTACTGCTGTCTTCCAGAAGGCCATTTAAAAAAAGTGGTTGATACACAAGAAGAAATAGAAATATGTCTTGAATCCCTACAGGAATTCAGACAACGCTTGCAGCTTTCAGTTAACTGAAATTTCTAAGTCTTGTTTTTCCCATTTATCAGATTTATTGCAACTCCTGAATTTTATTTTTAAAACCTGAAAGTAGGACTTTGTACTTTCTCATCCTAAATTGCACTTTTTGGTTTTTAAACATCATTTTAGCTTGCTGAGGTATATTTAAATTGGGATTCTGTCTTCCATCATAATTCATCATTCATTTTCTAAGATTAGATCAGCTTGTTTGGGGTTTTAATCAAACCCGTGATCAGAGATTTAACCTTCAAGAACACCAGTAAAATCTGTTTGCCAGAGGTTTCAGTGAATAAGGGAATCAGACTAAACATTCAAATAGAACCCAAGGGCACCTGGATGGCTCATTTGGTTGACCGACTGACTCTTGATTTCATGTCAGGTCATGATCCCAATGATCACGTCATCCCATGATCCCATGGATCAAACCCCATGTTGGGCTCCACACTGAGCATGGAGCCTGCTCAAGATTCTCTCTCTCTCTGCCCCACTTCCCCACTCATGCTCTCTCTCTGAAAAAAAAAAAAAAGCCAATTGAACCCTAACACAACAAAGCTTAGACAAGAAAGCATATTAAAAATCAAGCAAACTGATAAATTCTGTTTTAGATCTGGAAACATCCCAGAGTAAGAGACACTGACACAGATGTCAGTCAAAACACACACAGGACTTAATTACTGTCAATATAAAACTGATCAAGTTTTTATGACACTGACATGCTATCTACAGTGCTACCAAGTCACCTAAGATAAAGGTTTTAAAGAATCAAAGAATAATATTCCGTATGAACTGCTGAGTTAAAAAGAAAATCACAACATTTAAAGTAAGAACCATAGGAGAATGAGAAACATCAATCTACATTTGTTACTATGACATCCTCTTCTGTCTCCACTCCCACAGAGACACCTCAAGCGGTGAATTTCCTATTCAACTATCAGTGGTAATTAGTTTGAATTAGGGAAAAGATAGTCGAGTATCAACGATATTCAAATAACTCCTTTTTTAATTTTGACATATCAACTTTCATTTCATTATAGAAACCTTTAGCCCCTCTTGTCCCTATTCCAAGGTAGAAAATATAATTTCAAATTTCTATCAATTTACATTGTACAAATTGGAGAATTCCTTGGGTGTTTCCTGGTTCCCCTGTCTCCCAACCTCTCACTTTATTTGCTTTGTCTTGTTAAGTTGATAAAAATATTACAGCGTCAGAATTTCAGTGCACTGGACACCTTACTGAAGAAATCCATTTATATCAGTAGATGTCATATTTGCCTTTTATTGAGTAGGAATGACTATTAGTTAAGTTGTCCTTTTGAAGAACTAGAAATATGCCTGTTTAAAATCTTTGAGAATTCTTCTGAGTTTTCTGCCCGGATTCTCTCCTAAGTACATAAGGCACTGAAATAATCCAGTGTATTCAAGTATCTCACAAAATAAGAAATCATTGTACATCCTACATCCAACGTCACATTCTTGTGTTTAAAATCCAGTGTCGGGTGCCTTGTGCAGTATAATGGATATTAAGTACTGCTGAGACATAAACTGCTGTCTATGAAAATGTAGCCTGTAAATAAGCCACTGTCTACTTCCCAGGGGACAAGTGAGTATTTATGCCAGGCAAGTGCTGCATTAATTTTATTGCCTACACATCTCCAGGGAGCTAACTTGCAAACTACCATTTTAAGTAAGTTTTCTCTGATCCATAGCCTTTATGTTTACAGACTTTTTTTCAGGATGTCAAGTTAAGAGCAAACCAACTAGATTCTGAGACGGCCAAGGCCAATTTTTATCTTTCCTTTTGGATAAGAACTGAACACTACATTTCTGTTTTCTCTTCAAACTGCCTTTCAAGAGGCAGGCATATCAGGGCAAAGACCCTACCTTCCTAGGAACTGGTTGCCAAAAGTGTTGAAATATACTAGTATGTTCCACACTGCTTTCATTTTTCACATTGACTACTGCAATATCCCCAAATGATGTCCAAACCCAGTCCATAATATAGTCAGAATACTTCTCCAAAAAAAAAAAAAAAAACAACCCTTGGGGCGCCTGGGTGGCTCAGTTGATTAAGTGTCTGTCTGCCTCTTATTTCAGCTCAGAACATGATCTCACGGTTCCTAAGATGGAGCCCTGCATGGGGCTCTGTGCTGACAGCATGGAACCTGCTTAGAATTCTCTCTCTTCCTCTCTCTCTGACCCCTCCCTTTTCCCCTCACACACGTTTTCTCTAAGTAAATAAATATACATTTTTTAAAAATGCAACCATTACCATCCCATGGCCCTGTCAGGTGCCTCCCTTGATTTTCTATATGCAATTCAACCTCTATGTTGTACTCTAACCACACTTGCTAGTCTTTTCCCATTCTTCACCTCAAATTTTATTCAAAGGTAATAGCATACATACCACACACACACACACACACACACACACACACACACACACACACACATTGATGGTGTGTTTGCTTGTTTTTCAGAGGGTTCTCTGTACAGGGAGCTTACCTCCATGTCTGACTAACTTGATTTGCAATCTATATTTAACAATAGATTCAAAGGTGCTCTCCCATTCTGTATCAAGGTAAGTTAATAAACATAGATGGAATGAATTCAAAGAGGAAAGCTGCTTATATTGTCACAATCTCACTAGAACAGGATATAAAACACACTAGAAGCTGTGACATTTAATTAACAATTTCAGCCATGGCCATTTGCATTATTGTTCCTCAAGGATGTCTTTGCAGTGAGATCTTTAAGAGTGAAAAAGTGGCAAGATAAAGGGGTTTCCCTCCATGTGAAATGTTTATAGCTACTTTTAATAGTGTGTTACTTAGGACACTAAGCTTTCTAATCTATAAAATCAATTACGTTGCCATATATGCCCTCTTAGGTTATAAAAATTAGTGCTGTTTCATATCAAGAATCATGTACAGTTCTAGGGTGCCTGGATGGCTCAGTTGGTTAAATGTTCAATTCTTGATTTCAGCTCAGATCATGATCTCATAGTTCATGAGTTTGAGCCCCACATTGGGCTCTATGCTACCAGTATTGAGCCTGGTTGGGATTCTCCCTCTACCACTCTCTCTCCCATTCCCCTGCTCATGTTCTCTCTCTCCTTCTGTCTTTCTCAAAATAAATATATATATATATATTTTTTTTAAAAAGCATCACATACAGTTCATTACTAAATAAATAGTTGATGTAATTATTCACCATTAAACTATCTGATTGATGGCGGAATTCAGCAGTAAAATATAAAGAGATTTCCTTGAGTGACTATAGTTTCTTTTAGATAACTTATTTCTTTTTTTTTTTTTTTTAATTTTTTTTTTCAACATTTATTTATTTTTGGGACAGAGAGAGACAGAGCGTGAACGGGGGAGGGGCAGAGAGAGAGGGAGACACAGAATCGGAAACAGGCTCCAGGCTCTGAGCCATCAGCCCAGAGCCCGACGCGGGGCTCGAACTCACGGACCACGAGATCGTGACCTGGCTGAAGTCGGACGCTCAACCGACTGCGCCACCCAGGCGCCCCGATAACTTATTTCTAAAAATCCCTTCACAACAAAGGAAGAGTGAGAAGTCTTAATAAATGAAGAGAACGTGTGATGCCAACATTACTTTTTGCCTTGCTCTGTACTAAAATCTTATCCCCAGCTCCCTGATGGTATTGATAAATGGTAATAAAATAAAATTTAAATTTGATGCATATTATCATTGAATTACCCCTGATGATGCCACCAGGTAAAATTAGATTACAAAAACACATTGATTTATGTATGATGAAATAGAACTTTATGTTTAAAAAAAATAAAAAGGATATGAAGTTCAAACCTCTTTTTGTGTCTTAAGAAGACACTGCACCATGATTTAGAAGTTTAGAAGTTTATCTAAATAGTATATTAACATGACAAACATAAATAAGAATACCACATTGAATTTTAAAAAGTTATGTATCATACCTAATGGGACATAATTTCTGAATTCTGGGTTCCTTAAAAAAGTATATTATACAAGTAAGTTTTATGAAGATGTTTTTCTAGAAGAGGAATGTACATTTTCTCACAATTTCCCATGCTGCACAGGATGGTGGGTCTAGTGTCAATTAACCTCTAGTTTAGAAGAAAATTTATCTCTGAGATTTGGTTTATATGCTAAACACTTTATCAACGTTTTATTGATTGACTGGTTGGTTGATGGGGGGCAGGTAGGGGAGATGTCTGGCCAACTCTAATTCAACCTTTAATATCAAGGCCACAAGGTCACAGCACAAATACTCCAGAAAATCTTTACTGAATCTTGACATTAGCTTACTATGTTCTTTTTCTTTGCTCACAAAGCTTATTTTTCTTCACTCTTACCCTGTAGATCCCTTGAAAGTAAGAAATATACCTCATTCATACTACATCTCTGGATATGGAAGAGTACTTCCTATGTAAAATACATTACAAATAGTTCTAGATCTGTAATTGTGCATTGTAAATATTTAATATTTTAAATAAATGTTTTAAGTTTATTTATTTTGAGAGAGAGAGAGAGTTCACATGAGCATTGGAGGAGCAGAGAGAGAGAGAATTCCAGGCAGACTCCAGATCAGCTCAGAGCCTGATGGGGGGCTAGAACTCATGAACAATGAGATCATGACCTGGACTGAAATCAAGGGGCAGACGCCTAACTTACTGAGCCACTCAGGTGCCCCAGAATACTTAGTATTTTAAAATTGACTTAAACACATTTATTGGTCAGACAATAGAAAGGGTCAAAATGTTTCCAATCACAGTAAATGAAAAAGGTGGATTCCTTGATGAAGCACCCACAGAAAACAATCCCCAGTGTCCCCTCTCAACTTTTGCAGGCATGTATTGTTTCTATTGGGCAATATTTGGTAGTCAGAGACCCACCACTGCCTTGCTTATCAGGTGCTGGTCATGCCTGGCTAGTTGATGTTGGCCAAATGGGAAGGAGAGGACAGGGCCTGACTGTGTCCTGCAGGGCAGGCTTCTGTACTGACTCAAAACCAGGGCCAGAATAACAGGTTCTAACTGGGAAAACTGGGCCCTTTGTGTAGTTTTACAGGGTTCAGTGGAATTTGGGGCTTTGTCATTTTCAGGAGAATCCAACTCAGTTGTCGCCATTTGGTCCCACACTTTCCAAAGCCTTGACAGAGCAGACTTGTTTTGATCGGCAATTTTAACAGCTTAATAAACAACTATTGTGTTGCTTGTCTACTCTAGAAAAGAAGTCCTGGGCCACGTGCTCAGCTTCCTCAGTCCTCTCCCTTCAGGAGATACTACCAAAGAGGCCCTTCAACTTTTCATATTTACTCAAAATTGGCTATTAGTTATTGTGACATTTTAGCGACCTTCTCTCAGTATATCCCCAATTCCTCTGTCTTTAGAGTTACTTTGTCAAACACAGGGAACCTCACACTAGCTAATACGTTCCTTTGCACTAATATGCCCTTTATTATTTTTTTAATGTTTTTATTTATTTTTTTGCAACAGAGAGAGACAGAGCATGAGCAGGGGAGGGGCAGAGAGAGAGGGAGACACAGAATCCGAAGCAGGCTCCAGGCTCTGAGCTGTCAGCACAGAGCCTGATGCAGGGCTCGAACCCACAGACTGTGAGATCACGACCTGAGCTGAAGTCGGACGCTTAACCGACTGAGCCACCCAGGGGCCCCTAATGTGCCCTTTAAATGACCAATGAACAATGGGACAACATCCTTTTTTCTGGGGACTATCTGTACTTCCCCTGTGACCAGTTGTGGTGGTCTCATTGCAAGCCAGGCAATGTGGGATCCTGCTCCCAAACCCTGTCTTTGAAATGGTATACTACAACTCTTAGTGTACAGGGGGGTGATTAAGAAGTGTCCTTATGACCAGCAGCTGTGGAAGGAACAGAGTGAAAGCAGGAGTAGACAGATACATGACTGGAGCTTCAGTAGAAGCTCAAAGGCAACTCTGAAACATGGACAACTCTGGAGCCAGAATGGTCTTTCAGACGTGTCCCAGGTTAAGCAGAGATGGCCGGCCAGACCGTGTCTCTACATCATCAGTCAGTTACTGTGTGCACTTGCCCCTAAAAGGGTAATCAACTGGGGGGAAGGCAGCTTTCTGCAGCTGAGGCCATGTCTCAAGAGTTAACAGCCAAAAGCCATCCCAGGAACCTTACAACAAAGTTCTTTATTAAGGGCTATCATAATGAATCACAGTGTCACCCACACTGAGGCAACTTAAAAAAAAAAAAAAGAAAAAGAAAAGAAAAGAAAAATGAATTTGAACACAAAATGGAATGAATGTGACGTAAAAACAAATGTTAAGGTGGTGGGGTGTTTTGTTTTGTTTATTTATTTTGAGAGAGAGAGAGAAAGAGAGAATCCCAAGCAGGATCCACACTGTTGGCACATAGCCCCAACAAGGGGCTCAAACCCATGAACTGTGAGATCATGACCTGAGCCAAGATCAAGAGTTGGATGCTTAACCGAGTCACCCAGACACCCCATGATGGCAATGGTAAAATCATATATACATCAATAATTGTATTGCATGAAAAGAAAATAATACGGCTATTAAAATTCAAAAAATCAGTGGAATGGATTTAAAAATGCAACTAAAGAGGTCTTAAGAGAGATTCACTTAAATGTAAAGAAAAGAAATTATAATGTTAGTATTTATAAAAATATATGCTCCAAAGTGTTTGAATATCCTTGTTCTATTTTAAGGAAAAAACTATAGGTAAAACAAGAAATACTGTTGTAATTAAAAAAAAAATCAAGTTACCAGGAAGATATAAAATTTAACAATTTCCAGTCATAAAATAACTGTGTCAAAATACATAAAGCTAAAATTGGCATAACGGAATAGAGAAATGGGCAAATCCAAAATTATAAAAGTAGATTTTAGTATACTTTTCATAGTAACCAATAGAATATTCAGGTAAAATATCAGCTTTTTTTTTTTTAAAGTAATCACTAAACCCAAGATGGGGCTCAAACTCATGATCCCAACATCCAGACTTGCATGCTCTACCAGCTGAGCCAGCTAGGGTTGCTATAGGTAAAATATCAGTTTAGAAAGATGATAATGAACAGGCTTAAGATTTCTTAACTGATATCTGTTGAACACATACCATACAACTGTAGATCACACATTACTTTCATGTGAAATTTGAACGTTTACCAAGATAAACCATACAGTAGGCCATGAAGTAAGTTTTAACATATTTCAAAGAACTGAAAATACACACAAATGTTCTTTGATCATACTATATTTCAGCAAGGAATGTTTACAATTTAAGTAGAAAACCTTTTATTTCTAAATCAAGCAATACACTTCTAAATAAACTATAATCAAATAACCATTGAAAATAGAAATTCATTTTTTTGCTCAATGATTTTAAAACACAGTATTCAAAGTACATGGGAGATATTAAAATCAATGTTTTCAGGAAAATTTATAGAACTAAATATATGTTTTAAAAAAAAGAACATGAGTGTTTTAATGACAGAGCTCAAGGAGCTATAAAACAAAATTGTACTCAGTGGTGATTGAACCACAGAAACAATCAAGATGAAAGTAAAAATTTGGTAATGTAGAAGAAAAACCCACAAAACCAAAGTTATTTCTTTGAAAAGCTAATGAAATTGGTAATTTCCTACCAAGCCTGATCAAAATAAAAACTCAATATGTACAAATAAACATCAGTACAGATCTTTCAAATATTGAACAGATAAGAGTACTTTATGAACAACTCTATGCCAATAAATTTTAAAGTGTAGGTTAAATAGTTGAAGGCTTTCAGAAACACAACTTATGAAAAAGTATAGAAAATGTGAAAATCAAAACAGCCCTCTATCTCATAAATAAAGAGAATCTCTGAGTAGTAACTTTCCAATAGGTGTAACCTTAGAACTAGATGGTTCCATCTACATATTTTTCCTCATATTTCAGAAACAGAAAGCCAATACTATACATAATCTTTTAATCTTAGAAAGATACAGAGAGGGGAAGTTTCCCACTTTTGTTATTAAGTTACAGTAACGATACCAAAGCAAGACAAATGCACTAAGAAAAAGGATAATGTTATACCAATTTCTCTCCTAAAGATACAAAATTTTAAATAATATATTATCAAGCCAAATCTAACAGAGCATGTCATGACCAAGGTTGTTTCACTTCCAACTTTGTGAGTTTACCAACTCCAAAATTAATGTAATATACCATATTGATAAAATAATAAAAATCATGTAGTCATGCCAGTAAGTAATTTCAAAACCTCTAATAGAATTCAATATATATATATGATAAAATGAAAGCAAAAAAATAACAAGGTAGGAATACAAGTGAAATTCCTTATACTCATGAAGTTATCTTGACAAGAAAAACAAAATACCAAAAATTCATATGATATATGCTAATTAATAAGAAAATATTGTAAGCTTTGTCTCCAATTTGAGAATAAAAAAAAAAAAAGTCCTAGGTTCATTCAACACTGTGCTGTAGAATCTATACAGGGCTATAAGACCAATAAATCAAAACTATGATTAACAAAATTAAAATGAAGAAAAAAAATATAACATACACAACTGAACAAATGTGTATATTAAAAAAAAAAACGAAAAAGGAACCTGCAAGTCAACTATTAGAATTCATGATCAATTTTAGGGCTGCTGAATCCCAAATCAATATATAAACACCAATTTTATGTCCAGGTTCCAGTCACATGAAGTTATAAGATGGTAATTTGAAAAAAAACATTTCATGTGTAATCATCAAAAACATTAAGAATTTAGGCATAAATTTAATAAAACCTAATTCTAGTACCAAAAAACTATAAAAATTACTTAGAAAAATTTGAAAAGATTCCAACAAATGAAAATACACCTTTTCTATGAAGTTGAAAATTTTAAAGAAGGCGATTCTCTCTAAATTAGGCTGTCAAAACACTGTAATAATAATCAAAATTCCGGCAGAATTTTTTGGGGGTTTATGGCAAAGTTTATTACCTGATTGTAAAATGTTTAGGAAAATTAAAAGGCAAATAATAGCCAAGATAATAGTGAAAATAAATAATAAAGGTGCATTTCCACTATTATATACAGGTGTCATTAAAAACCACAGTACTGAAGACAGTATGATACTGATGCAAAAAAAAAAAAAAAAAAAAAAGCACTAGAGACCTGGGTGGTCAAGTCTTATCAAAATGGAGTAACTGTGGTAAACACTCCAGACATTCAACAAAGAGAAAAAGAAACATATTGTCCTATAAGCAAGAGACATTCTTTAGCAATAGGACAAAACAGAAGCAAACTCATCTAAAAACAAATCTTAGGATTCAAGTGGGCAAATGTCAATTTAATTATCTCTCAGAAAAGATTTTCAACCAGTTTTAGATAAAGGTCACACAGGCTAAAGTCTTTACAACATATTCTCTGAAGTGACAAGCATACAAAAATTATAGTAACAGTAACGTTAATAATAATCTCTTGGCATGAAAAGAAAAAAGTGACTAACAATCAAGAGACAGGATAATAAATATAAGCAGACCTATAAAGGATACAAACCTTAAAGGTAGCAGTGAAAGGCCTCAAAGTAACCATATTTAAGATAGTTAAGGTATTAGATAAAAGAGTTCACAGACACCAGAATGGACCATGTCTTAGGAAAGCTGAATTATATCTCAAATTTTTTGTCACTTTGAAAACAGAAATGAAACCGATTCATTCCTTGAAGAAAACAAATCTACAGCAGAAAAATAAATTGTAATAGTCCTGTATCTACTAAAGATATTGAATTCATAGTTTAAAACCTTCCCGGAAAGAAAGCTTCAGGCACAAACAGCATGCTGCACTAATGAATTCTTCTAAACATTCATGGGTGAAAAAATATTACCATTCTTACATAAATACAAAAAAAAATCAAGACACAGAAGAGTATGTGGTATGAATTCTATGTGAAGTTCACCAACAGCTATTCTATGGTGATATAACTGAGCTGCATGCCCGCATACACATTAAAAGTGCACACGTTTTTAAAAAGTGTGCATAAAGCTCATGTAAAATATGGCAAAGAGCTACAGAGCAGGGGATTCGAGAGCAGCCTGATGTGATGGGTAGGGCAAATGTACTATTTAGGAACTAGCAGTTTCTGAAGACCATAGGTTGTCAGTCAGGGGCACAACTCCACAAGAACATGTGGTTTTCCCTTGCAGCGTTTGGAATCCCATACACAGGACATGTAAGACTCGTGGTTGTACTGAACCGAAGCTGGAATTGATCCTAAAAGTAGGTGCTCTGGAACAGGTAAGACAAAGAGGGCTATTCAGGTGGTGGAGCTGGGCCAGAGAGGCAATCAAGGAGAGCCTTTAAGAATGAGCTGATAGAGGGGGGCCTGGGTGGCTTAGGTGGTTAAACTTCCGACTTCAGCCTAAGTCATCATCTCATTGTTCCCGAGTTTAAGCCCCACGTTGGGCTTTGTGCTGGCAGCTGGGAGCCTGGAGCCTGCTTCAGTTTCTGTGTCTCCCTCTCTCCCTGCCCCTCCCTTGCTTGTGCTTACTTTCTCTCTGTCTCTCTCTCTCAAAAACAACTAAACAATACAAAAATATTTAAAAAAAATGAAATGATAAATTGGGATGAGTCATCTAGAAACATGAGCTATCAATGAGGACCAAGCATATGAACATGCTGGCAAAGGCATATGCATATTCTATAGTGAATGAAGTGAATACCTAAGTGAATGAAGTGATACCTAAGTAAGGGAAGGGAAAATTGTCCAGGCTAAGGAAAACTGTGTACCAAGGTAAACGTGTCCTGAGGAGCTTAAGGAATAGAGACATGCTCAGTCTGGCAGGAGTCAAGAGATTTCTAGGAAATGAAGGAAAAATGAAGGAGTAGTTTTATTGGGTCAATACTGCTCAAAGTTAGAGAATAAGGAGGATCTTAGAGGTCATAAACACTTCCACAGGAGCCATTTCAGTAACTGCTGAATATAAAAATAACACTAAACTTCAGGGTAGTTAAGTGAGGAGATGAAAACATCATATACAGAATATCTATTGAATAATCATGCTTGAAGGAACAAAAAGAGATAAGCCAATCACGGACAAGAGTTTCAACTGAGACTTTTATTTGTTTTGTTTCATTTATAGGAAGAATAGGATTGATCCATAGGGACATTGGTTTTACATTCGGTACCATGAAAACGAGAGAATTATTAATACGTGTCTTCTCTTTTCTGTCTGAAGTAGGTGGTGAAGCTAGAAACTAAGAGTTGGAGTAATGATGAATTGAACATTCAAAGAAAGCCTGAACATATTGAAATGGATACAGTAGATACACGTGCACAGGACCACAGAAGATCAGTGGTCATAGACTACTAGCCATTGTGGAGACCCATTCTAAGGTGATGACCATGAATTAATTATGGATCCAATCTGGTCTTGCTCAGTGATTTCTCCAACAATGGCCCTCACTGTTTAGTTACAGGCAGTAAGTGAGATTCTAGTCGAAAACTAATGAGTCACCTACAGGAAGGTTATGGGGAAAAACAAAGGAGAGATGGGAACAAGTTGGAATCTACAGAGATGAATTTTGTTTAGATGCTATCTGTGACAGAGAAAAAGAGTTCAGGGTGACCTCAAGGTATTATTCACTGTGATAAGGAATAAAGAAAAATATTGAAATAGCATTAGAGTGGAGTAAGATAATGAAGTCTCCTTTGGAGGCGCCGATCTTAATTTTCTTATGGGACAGTACGATGGCAATACTTAGCAGGATACTAAGTAAAATCAATCTCAAAGACAGAAGGATCTTCTAATCTGAGAATTAGACCTTTTTGTCAAACATTCTCTTGGACTAAGTTTTTGACTGAAATCATGAGACTGGGTGAGATTTTCTAGGAATTAGAATGATCAAATAAGGCTACCAAGAAAGACATCTGACTTCAATATACTCTATCCCTTATATTCTCAAATAAGGGATATGAGAATTTTAGAGTATCAAATAAATTTGTTCTAAAATAGCATTTAGTTTTTGGAATAGAAACCAAAATATAAACCTCTATGCCTTCAGCCAAAGAAATATTCACACAAAATATTTAAACAGGACTTTAAAAGGTATCTCATTAACACATTACAATATGATAATTTTCTACAAATACATTTTATAAATATGCAAAGCTGTAAAAGTGTTTACACATTTGGAAAGAATCACGGATTACATCTGGAGTCTTCTGGACAATCAAGGCACCCCTTTAAGGCTACCCTTAATTACTGTAGTTCAACATCAGGTTCCAACTAACATTCTAACGTTTCTAATGAATTAAGTATTTTGTTTTCTCTGGTTTGAATAGTCAACATTAAATTCATTTATGACAAAAGGAATCTCTAACAAAGAAATTTGCTTATTTATTGCCCAATGTATTTCTAATAAAGTATGACTTTCATGAATACATCATTATAGAATGTTACATGGACATTTAGGACTCTTACATTTAAACCTTTTTTTGGTATTAATTTAGGTTTTAAATGGCTTTTGTTTCTAGGAAGACAGATTTCTTTGAAATCACACACACACACACACACACACACACACACACACACACAGAATAGGAGTCAATCCTTCTACAGACCAGGCAGAATGCTTCAGTCTAAGTGTGGTATTTAATATTTAGTTATATTAATATACATCCATCAGATTTTGCCAAATTTTACTTCAGAATAATGGGGGGAGATTTTAACTTATTAATCAGTTATTTTTAATATTAAAATATAAACATTTAAGAACTGAACCAATAAATATAGTATATTTGGGGTGGTTAACATGTTTCTTTCAAAATTTGTATTTTTAATATTAAAATGTAAACATTTAAGAACTGAACCACTAAATATAGAATATTCGGGGTGAGGGGGGATGTATTTTTATTTTTTTAAATGTTTATTTTTTAGAGAGAGAGAGAGAGAGAGACAGAGCATGAGCGGGGAGGAGATAGAGATTGGAAGAGCCTAATGATCCCTGTGAAACAAATAATGAAAATTTATTAAAAGATTTATTTAACTTTTTTAATGTTTATTTATTTTTCAAGAGAGAGATTGACAGAGCGTGAGCAGGGGAGGGGCAGAGAGAGAGAGGGAGACACAGAATCAGAAGCAGGCTGCAGGCTCCTAGCTGTCAGCACAGAGTCTGACATGGGGCTCCAACCTATGAACCTTGAGACCATGACCTGAGCTGAGGTGGGATGCTCAACTGACTGAGCCACCCAGATGCCCCAGGGGGTGGGGGAGAATTTTTACTTGTTTATTTTCCAGTTAATATTTTTAAGTTTAAAATTTAAACATTTAGGAATGGAACCGCTAAATATAGTATATTCCCTTATCAAACTCAATGCATGCAGTACTTTTGCTCAATTCTCTTCTTCACTGTTTTCACTAGCAGGCTACATGAGAATTAGGTAGAAATTTGGATTGAACTTTGAGTAAAGAGCTTTTTCAGCATAAGAAAACACACACATACACACATTATACCAAGATTACTAATAACTTCTTCTGGAAGAGGACATTTCAATATAGTAAATAATTAATCTATACTTCATAAAAATGTAGAGCTAGTGTCTATCACTCAAGGTCTCCTAGTACAATAAAAAAAAAAAACAATCAGTGGTCAAATGTTTAAAAGTCAGAAACCCTATTTCTTTGTCAATAAACATTCCTTCAAACCTATTACAACTTTCAACAGTTTAAAAAAATTTTTTTAATGTTTGTTTATTTTTGAGAGAGAGAGAGACAAAGTGTGAGCAGGGCGGGGCAGAGAGAAAGGAGGATACACAGAATGCAAAGCAGGCTTCAGGCTCTGAGCTGTCAGCACAGAGCCGGACATGGGGCTCGAACTCACACACCATGAGATCATGACCTGAGCTGAAGGTGGGTGCTTAACCACCTGAGCCACCCAGGCGCCCCCAAACTTTTAGCAGTTTAAAAGTAAGTATCTCTGGTCTGCTTACTCAACCCCAAAAGATTTAGTCCTGACCAAATGTTCACAGAAATACCTGAACATTTTACTTGGTCTACCACATGGCCTTGAAGAAGGAAAACTTACTCTCATATTCTCAAGCTTCTATCTGGGGGACACAGCAGTGCTTGCAACTAATGGGGAGAGAAGGCGCTGCTCTCATCAGCTCCAAGGACTCCTTTTTGGTTCCTCCCACTGCTCACTGTGGGGACCAGAAGTTACATGTGGCCAAGGGAAGATGGAGTACTCCATAAATCTGCCATTATCCCTATAAGAGTATTTCTCTTCCTGGTTTTCCTTCGGGTCTGTTGATCCTGTTGCCTCTATCAGGTTCCATACACCAGTCCTCAGAGCTCAGACTCAAGGGGGAAGGCCCGTCCCTACAATTTCTGAATGCACACCAGACATACTCTCTGTCAGAGAGCATGTTACCATTGCCAGTTACCACAGGGCTCACAACAAACAACTCGAGACCACTATAGGCCTTGGTCATTTTTTTCCTTATGTTTAGACAACTTTTACAAATATAAAAGTTGGTTTTGTTTTTTGTATTTTTTCCCCCCTCTCTGAACCAAGTTTCGTCTTTGAATGTTACTGGTATATTTGCTGGAAGATGGGCCTTAGGAGACAAGTTAATGAAGCACTTTTTGACTTTCATGGGATTCAAGTCACCAAAATGACAATAGATGTTAGAGACAAATACAGAACGTTACTCAGTTGTGAAGCCAACTTAGCTTTTCTAACGATGAAAAGGCTGGGTTTTCTTAAATAATGGAAGAGACCTCAGAAATCCAATGTGTAGCACAGTAAATTATTTTGGTACTGGCGTCGAATCAAAGTACTTAAAAGTTAACAACCTTTGTTTACAATTTCATATTAACAGCAGACCAATAACCTAAGAGAAATGTGTCCCTTCAACAAAAAGAAAACCACATTCTAATTCTATACCAGTGTACTTGTGATATTAATTCATTTAAGAAAAACTTAATTAAATCCATTCCATTAATGAAATCCATTCAATCCATTCAATCTTAGTTTAACCTCTCATAAAATTCCTTTCCCAAGACTCTTTTTCCACACACTTTCTACAATATTTTTGATAGCCATTAAGATTTTGTCCTATATTTTTCCTCTTCTCATTCCAAAACAATGGTTTTCCTTTCCTTACCTACTTTTCATGTGCCATTGTTTCCTCTCACCCTTATTATTTCTAAGTGGTTTTAATTACATATATTGATTAGAAGAATGATTAACCTTCAGAATCACTAATTCCTGGTTGAAAACTCAGAAGCAAGCAAATTGTGAACTTTTATACTAGTGTTCTATGCGTGGGCAAAATTAAAAACACATTTGGTAATTTCTAGAAGTATATTATTCCTCATAACAGGTTTTCCAATGTGGAAAACTTCCACATGTGTACTAATAGACCCCCCCCCAAAAAAAAAAAGTTTTAGTTCCTCTGTGGCATATCAGATCACAGTGTGAAAACCTTAGAGTCTTTCACATCCCAATCTTCTACTGGGAGGATTAGGACAAATAAACTTTCAGAGCTCAGCAACACAAAATAAGTGGAGCTCCCTCAGAGAGAGGCTTACCGTTGATCCAGAAGAGGGGCCAAAGAGGCAGCCAACCAACAGGACTCTGTGGGTAGATTTGCCTGCATTGACGAGCAGCCTCCAAAATCTTCACCAGCTGTCTTAAGGTCTTCTCTGGTTTCCAAAACCATCAAATGACTGAACTAAAACAATTTAGTAACGAGTCTAATGTCCTTTATTCAAGGGACAAAAATCCATGGATCGGAAGAACACAGTGTATCAAAAGCAATGGCACACTCTTCTCGAGAGATTTTGGGCAAGAGCAAATTCTGGAGAATGTTTAGCTGAGATAACACGGAAATGGGTCAGGATTGGCTAGCATGGGATGTCGGGATTTCCTTATAAGGCTAGTAAGGTCTTATTTTCTCTGGAAAGGTAAATTAGCTAAAGCTGAGTTAGATTGTGATTGGTATGGGTTAGGTTTCCTTCACAGGTGTTTCCTATCAGCACAGGTGGACTTAGGTTTAGTTTTGGGATGTGGACCCGGTTACTGCGGTAGCCTCTGTTCTGGGCTTACTGATGTACTAAATTAGCTTTTTCAGGCCCTATGGGGGAGGATCCTCTGATGATCCCCAATTCTCCTTTAATCTCTAGCATCTGATTATTTATCTTAAGAAAATATTGCATTGGGAATTGGGATATATATAACATGTCAGAGATACATGATTTTCAGTGAAATTTATATAAAGCTACTGTATTGTCAATGTTTTGGACAAATTAGTGGGTGGATACCACAACAGAAAGAAGGCTCAGAATTTTTATAAAGTGCTTTCTCCAAACAACACACCAGATGTCAGATTTTTACTGAACCATAATGATTCCACTTTAGAGAGACTCATAAATCAAGGGCAAAAAGTTGAAACTAGCCTTTCAAGGATTTAGCATCACATTTATTAACTAAATTCAAATTGAGTTTCTGAACTTTTCTGTATTTTGAGTATGTGCAATGTTAAACATTGTTAAACATTTCTACATTTGGTAACAGCACCAAACTATCTGGCCTGCTTTTCTACTACAAGCTTCATACCATGCAAAGAAATTCTAGCATCAAAGGTGGTCATCTGTCCAGAGAAAGTCATTTAACTCTCAGACCAAACCCAGAGACACAACGTTAAATATTTCTACATTTGGTAATCGCACCAAAAGATTGAGCTTGCTCTTCTAGGACGAGCCTCATACCATGCAGGGAAATTCCAATATCAAGGCTGATCATCTGTCCGGAGATGGCCATTAAACTCACAGACCAAATCTGGAAAACATTTGTAACTATTTAGCCACTCCTGAATAGCTTTCGCTGTAAAGCTAAATCATCTTCTCCAAGTGGTAATTGTTTCAATGTCCCAAGACATTAAAAGCTATTAAAGTCTAATGACCCAAGTCTTGTTTTTCCTAAAAGATGGAAACTTTTTTTGATACTCTAGCTTTTTTTTTTAATAGCCTTTAACTGGCTACCAGTTTTAGAAAATATACTATTATATCACTACGTAAAGCACAAATCAAGTAAGTCAGTAAAATTGTTGGTTTGGAAAACTTACATTTTTGGTTCATTATTTACTTCACTAAAAATACCTAAAATAGGCATTTTCACGTTCAAATGAAAGAGGTAAGGGTATCACTAGGTGATACGAAAATCCTCACATGGCTGTTATATTTTTGTGGTTTATTTTACTAATATTTTCAGTCTGTATCGTACCACAGATTTTTGGTCATTACCCGGTAAAATCTTGTCATAATAATGAAAAAGTAGTATTCACTGGATCTCATTTTATGATTTTCAGGTAATTATCTCTCTTATAAGAGTGCAAATATAGTACAGACTTTCTCATTTGCAGTTTTTCCCGTCTCTGGAACATGTTCATCTTGCCAAAAGGTAATGTTACAAATGGTACTTAGCTAATCAAAAGTTAAAAGAAAACATGACAGAAGAATGGATCGATGAGAAAAACACAATTTTGGTAATTATAATTACACTGGAAATCCACTTGAATCATCTTTTTGCCATGGTTAATTTTAGATATTTTAACTTTTCATGTATCATCAGAGCAAATGCTATCCCTACTAAGGAGGAGAGGGCCTGAAGAAATAGAAATAAAATCAACCGATTATTAACCCAAGTAGTAAAGGGGAAACTCCAAAGGAAAAATAATCAGTAAAAAATATGCATACTTATTCATTCTTTCATGAGTCAATCATTTAAATTTTCATTAATAAAATGATCAAGTTGAGTCAACTAATTATATCCATCATATCCTTTTTTTTTAAATTTTTTTAACGTTTATTTATTTTTGAGACAGAGAGAGACAGAGCATGAACAGGGGAGGGGCAGAGAGAGAGGGAGACACAGAATCTGAAACAGGCTCCAGGCTCTGAGCAGTCAGCACAGAGCCCGACGCGGGGCTCCAACTCATGGACTGTGAGATCATGAACCTGAGCCGAAGTCGGAGGCTTAACCGACCCAGCCACCCAGGCGCCCCTATCCATCATATTCTTTTAGCACCACTAGTATGATATGAAAAGATAGGATAAAATAGGCAGCGATGGAAAGGATTAGGACCTGAGGTCCTGGGTGGGGAAAGACACCTATTTGGGAGCAATGCTGGGAGATTTTGACACTAGCAAACCCCTTGGGACATAAAGTTCCTTTTAAGAATGTAACAGACACCACCTACTGCCACCCCCCACCCCCCACCCCCGCCAGGGTTCCCTCAGGACTTTGACAAAAGACCTGACTAAAAAAAGTAGACCATAAAACCTATGACCCACAAGGAACAGTATGGCCATACACTACCCCTCATAGAATGGGAACGAGCCAATCAGGAATGGACAACCCAAGACCTAGAGTTAGCCAATAAGGGTAGAACCTGAGAAGGACCGAGGAGGAAGGATGGGGGGGAGGGGGACAAGAACCTTGTAAAAGTGCCCCCTCTCTGCAAAGAGAGCTTTCCTACTATTCTTCCTTTCTAATCTTATACTCTTAATAAATTTTTGCCTGCTCCTCATTTTGTGTCTACCTCTTCATTCTTTGAAATGGTGAGACAGTGAATTCTGGGTATTGAGGTAAAAAAAATACTGCAACAGTAGAGAACAAACATAAAGCTGATGTTTACCTTGAATTATAAGGTATATTTATGAAAAATACAGTTATCTGAATGTGTAGAGCATTTTCTAAATCTTACCAGATTGCTTAACTTGAATGCTTATTATAATGTCTTTGTATAATATTTTTCCTTTTAATTTTCTTGATGTTTGGAGAAAAGCAACATAAAGAATATTTTTTAGCCAAATTCATTCATTTTAGTTTTCCAGTCATTTGTTGTCATTTGTTCAACAAGTATGTCTTTTTTACTATGTGGCAGTTGTCACATTAAGGGTTGAATGTATATTGATGAAGTAGAAAATGCTGTCATTCAAAATTAGTGACAGATGCCTGGGTGGCTAAGTTAATTAAGCATCCAACTGGCTCAGGTCATGATCTCATAGTTGGTGGGTTCGAGCCCTGTGTCAGGCTCTGTGCTGGCAGCTCAGAACCTGGAAGCTGCTTCAGATTTTCCATCTCTCTCTGCCCCTCCCCTGCTTGTGCTCTCTCTCCCTCTCTCTCTTTCAAAAATAAATAAACGTTAAAAACAAAACAAAAAAAAAATTTTTAACTTAGCGACATATCAGGGCACCTGAGTGCCTCAGTCATTTGAATGCCTGATTCTTGATTTTGGCTCAGGTCATGATTCCAAGGTCTTAGGATCCAGCCCTGTGTTAGGCTCTGAGTTAAGCATGAAGCCTGCCTAAGATCCTGTCTCCCTCTCTCTCTCTCTCTCTGCCCCTCTCCCCTGCTTGTGCTCTCTCTCTCCTAAATAAATAAATAAATAAATAAATAAATAAATATTAGTGGCATATCTATCAAAGTAATAAAGTGAAATAATTTTAATATGATACAAATATTTTAATAATTCTAAACTAATTCAGTCCTTGGTGATCAAAAAACCAAGTTCACATGACAAAAAATATACACAAGGAATTAGTGCAATTTTACTGTGGTGTTTGAGGAGCCATGGTTGAGACTTTGTGTGCAAGTTTGCATTTTTTTATAACTGGTTCACCATGTCATAATTAGGAACTGTCTACAGCTAAATGTGGAAACTCCAGTTTTCAAAGGGTGTCTCAGCAAATTAGATTTGCTTCCAATACCACATTCTTCACAGCAACGTGAAGATTTCTGACATATGGTACAGTTCCTAAACTTGTTTAGGTTAATGTTGAAAATTAATCCTAACAACTGACATTTTCAATGTACAAAAATCTCCCAGCAGGATCTGACCAACAATACAAATTGAGGCATTCTGAAGACAGAAATTTCCTGAGTCCAAGTGTAGGGAAACCTGATCTAGAAGAGGGCGAAATATTTAATGGGCTTTAATAGCTAGGTCCAACAGAAACAAATCACAAACATTTTATTGAAAATTCCCACCATGCCTTCACTGGACTGCAGTTCTGCTGGAATCCCTGAGTTGAAAGTAACAGCTATACGACATAAATTAAAACTGAGCGAATAATTGGTTTGAAATGACCTGGAAATCCCTATATCCTTAAACATTTTTGTTATTACCCTCTCTTTCGGCTTATATTCTCTCCATATGCAACATGCCCAATGGGACATCCTACAATAATCAGAAATATAATTGTTCAGTTTTTAATTTCCATTAGATAGTAATGTAGCAAAATGCACCTGTAAATACCATGGCATAAATATCTCTATTTGCTACTTCTACTAATCAGAAAACAAAGGGCCTGTGACTCAATTGTTGTATTTATATAAACATAAATATATACTATATATTTATAAACATACATATATTTATACATTTAGATATTTACATAAATTAATGTAAGCATGTGTATGTGTGTGTGTGTGAATCCAGAGACGAGTCTATAGAACAGGAAAATGAGAAATGTATTTAAAAATTGAATTCATTACCACTTCTCAGATGTGTAACTAACCCCCATGATCTTTCCAGTCTTCCAGAATTAGAGTAACTTTAGAGATATTACTTTTGTATGTGCATGCATGCGTGTGTGTGTGTGTTGTTATTTTTTTCCCTTTAATATCTCAAATCTATAGCTATATCTCTGACCAATGTATTTTCTATAAACAGAAATTGGATATACTGGCATTCCCTTCTTGGGCTGGCTAACACCAAGGGTGTTAAGATTTATTGGTTTATTTTTCAACAGAAAAAAAGTAGAGTGAATTTTTCACAGAATGATTCTAAATAATGTCACTGAAGTTAAAACCTAGATGAGAATAGAGTAAAAGTTAGTGTATAGGCATGTTTATGAAACTTTCCTCGTTTTAACTGAATAAAATTGAAGAAAAAGTAAAAACTGTCATCTGAGCAGAATGCCTCCAGCCTCATAGCAGAAATGAACAAGTGAGAGTTTGGAACCAAGTGAAAAGGACAGCAAACATGAGCAATAACTCCCATACTCAAAGGCATGGGAAAGTCTGTGAGAAGAAATTGCAAAAGACCCTACCGATGTTTTCTGTCACAGAAGAACCAGAATTGTGGATATGGGCGTGTTGTACAGAAGGCATCGGATAAAAAATTGTTTTCATCCTATTTCATCAAGACATGTCAGTAGAAGACCAAAGGAAAGACTGCCAGGCTATATACCAACCATTTTTGACCACTGGCCTAGATCCCTAAAGAAGAAAATTGAGGTTGAATAATAAAGGTAGAGAGTAGGAAACGGTGTAAACAGCCTATATTATGAAAATGATGGTGGCCAACCATAAGAAATCTTGGGGTGAAGAGTAAATAACACACATTTTAATTCAGTTCTCATTGTCATGTCACCCCAAGGGAGACAAGGCACACCCACCAGTGTCTCTGTGTCAATGGGAAAAAGTAGACATGTTTCACCAATTCTGATATAATTTAGAGAAACTCAAAGAAAAATTCCACAGACTGCCATTACCCATATTTGTGTTTGTTTCCTCTGCTCCCAGGCAGCTGAATGAATGAATATAGAAGAGACATTCTTCAGTCAAGCTCTTAGGCACAAACAGAACCCAGGTAAACAGCTAGTCAAAAACAGCCCACTCACATGATTTTCAGACATAGTTGTCTAGATATCTGTTGCTTCTGATAAAAAATGAGTAGCAAAGTAAATGGGAACCATGGAATCATATTCAAGAAAGGAAGAAGAGAGAAGGGAAAAGCGGAGAAGAGGAGAGAAAGCAAAAAAAAATTTTTTTTTGCAAAGGATAGCATTTAAATATGAGGCAGAATTCATCTAGCAAGTAGAAGATAATTTTAGAAAATCTGTATTATTCCACCCCTGCCATCCCCACATTTAATTTAAAGAAAGTGTGAAATCTAAAATGCTGGATAATGGGAAAACTGAATATAAAAGAGATAGATAATAAAGAAAATTATAAACAAGAAAGAACAGCACCACAGTAGTCATTAAACATTATAATGGACAAACTAATATCAACACTGGAAAAAATGAGCAAATCAGGAGACTATAGATGCTGGAGAGGATGTGGAGAAATGGGAATCCTCTTGCACTGTCAGTGGGAATGCAAATTGGTGTAGCCGCTCTGGAAAGCAGTGTGGAGTTGCTCAAAATTAAAAATAGAACTACCCCAAGAGCCAGCAACAGCACTACTAGGAATTTATCCAAAGGATACAGGAGTGCTGATGCATAGGGGCACTTGTATCCCAATGTTGCACTTTCAACACTAGCCAAATTATGGAAAGAGCCTAAATGTCCATCAACTGACGAATGGATAAAGAAGTTGTGGTTTATATATACAATGAAATACTACTTGGTAATGAGAAAGAATGAAATCATGCCATTTGCAGACACAGATGGAACTGGAAGGTATTATGCTAAGTGAAATAAATCAGAGAAAGACAGATATCATGTGTTTTCACTAATATGTGGACCTTGAGATACTTAACAGAAGACCATGGGGGAAGGGAAGGGGAAAAAATAGTTACAAACAGAGAGGGTGGGAGGTAAACCATAAGAGACTCTTAAATGCAGAGAACAAACTGAGGGTGGATGGGGGAGTGGGGAAGAGGGGAAAATGGGTGATGGGCATTGAGGAGGGCACTTGTTGGGATGAGCACTGGGTGTTGTAGGTAAGCGATGAACCACGGGAATGTACCCCAAAAACCAAGACCATACTTTACACACTGTATGTTAGCCAGTTTGACAATAAATTATATTTTAAAAAATACTGGAAATATAAAAGTAAGTGAAATAAAGCACAGACTTATAAAAATATGTCCAGTCGATTGCCTAACATCAAACACTTCACTGTGGAAAGAGATCGTGAGGGTTCATATGCTTGTGTGTGTGTGCACGCCACGTGTGTGTGTATGTGTGTGTGTGTGTGCGTGTGTGAATAAGGGAGTGATGAGTATGAAATTAGTTTGGGTATTGTACTTAAATGGATTAAAACTTTTTAAAAAACTATAAGATTAGTAAAATATTTCAATATTGTAGCACATTACTTTTTATCTTTCTGATATGGATAAAGCTCATGTATATAACAAAGTTATTAACATCTGCCCGAAGACTGCAAATTGGAATGCAGTTTGGTCAATCTCTTACACACAAAATGCAGGGATCAAAAATACGGCAATGACTGGGAGAGCATATAAGATGGGGAGGGAAAAAGACATAAGAAACAAAAGCAGCAGACCTAACAATAGAGTTAAGGTCTTTATAAGAGATTCCAGAGAGCAATTTCTTCCTCTCCCTCCCTCCCTCTCTCCCTCTCCCACTGTGTGTGTGTGTGTGTGTGTGTGTGTGTGTGTGCCCATGTACAGTGGAAAGACCATTTGAGGACAAGTAGAGAAGGTAGTCAGCCATCCACAAGCCAGAATGACAGCCTACATGTACAAACTGATCATGGACTTCTTGTCTCCAAAACTGTGAAAAAATAAATTTCTGTTGTTAAAGTGGCTCAGTCTGTGGGATTTTGTTATGGCCACCCAAGCTAATACAGTAATACATCATCGATGTTTATAATTCTCATACCTCCTTACTATTTCTTTTTTTTTTTAGTTTATTTATTTATTTTGGGAGAGAGAGAGAGAAGGAGAGAGAGAGAGAGCACAAGCGGTGGAGGAGCAAAGTGAGAGAAGGAGAGAGAGAATCCCAAGCAGGCTCCGTGTTGTCAGCACAGAACCCAATGCAGGGCTCGATTCCACAAACCGTGAGATCATGATCTGAGCCAAAACCAAGAGTTGGATGCTTAAGTGACTAAGCCACCCAGGCGCTCCATCCTTCCTATTTCAAACATAATTCTTTATTTTCAAAACATTATTTCATTGCACTGAGTTCCAATTTTCCAGCAGTATCTTTTCTAGTAACACAGAGATACATGTTCCTTGATAAGGTTTTTAATAATAGCAAGTAGTTCTTGCCACTTTTCACACTGCTACTCCTCATAGAGACCCATCCATGGTGAGGGAACAAAAATACCTCTATGCATTCCCCAGACATTCCATGTTGTTTGTCTCTGTGGCACTACATAAATTATATGGTAATATATATGATAACATAGTATACATTTATATTTATCTCAATGTAAGTAGATATTTAAATATATTTAAAACAATATATGGTAATATAAAATCTGTATGTGTATATATACATATGCATATATTTTTATATAATTTAGAAACAAATAAATGTTTCTTACGATTCCTGGAATTTAAAACTCAGCCCCTGGGTGGCTCAGTCAGTTAAGCATCCAACTCTTGGTTTTGGCTCAGATCATGATCTCACAGTACAGTACAGATTTACAGAAACAAATAAAAGAACAACACCTCAATCTTAACAATTCTATGAGAGAATGAATCAGATCTTCAGTTTATTCTCTGACCATAAACAAAAAGCTGGACAATTCTAAAGTCAATTTTACTATAGTAGTTTTTGTGTATTGTTCAAGATATTAGTGTAGTACTCTCAATTACATGGAAGATAGCAATATAAAAAAATCACAAATAGGACAAAAGTTTCAAAACATGTCTTCAATAATGCATTATGGTAATGGCAAATCATAGTTAATACGCTAAAGGAAGACCATATAAGAAATCGCATAAACATATGTAAGGTGTAGCAAATAGATACACAATAAGAGACAGAATTATGGATCAGGCAGGAACTTTGAGATCTTTACATTTAAAAGCTTCAATGTACTGGGGCACCTGGGTGGCTCAGTAGGTTAAGCCTCTGACTTTGGCTCATGTCATGATCTCTCTGTTTGTGAGTTCAAGCCCCACGTGGGGCTCTGTGCTGACAGCTCAGAGCCTGGAGCCTGCTTCTGATTCTGTGTCTCCTTCTCTCTCTGCCCCTCCCATGCTCACTCTCTGTCTCTCAAAAATAAATAAACATTAAAATAAAATAAAAATAAAATAAAAGCTTCAATTTATAGATGTATAGATCATTCCCCATTTGTCCCCTCACGTCCCTTTTCTAATCATCTTCACCATGTTCTGTTCAGACAACTACCAAAGACTGTTTCATATTGTAGCCTGGTTGTGTTTGAACATTAAGCTCCTGGCCACAGACCAAAGGGTGGGAGGAGAGAACCATTGGGGTGCTGATTCCCCAGCTCCCTTCCTGCCAAGGCAGCAGGTTGACAGAGCAGGTGTTATTCTTCCAAATGTCACTACTCCTGCACAGTCATTGGATAGCTCTCCCCTCCAGTCTCTACAAGCCCACAGAGAGGAGCAACTTCCCACTACTGTTAGTACTGGACTCATTCACCCTTCCCTCTTGGTTTCCATTAACATTTGTTAAAACCCCTTATGAAACTCCTGCCAATTGCCCCTTTTTAATGCCCTATTTTCCCTGGGAAATGAACTAATATGAAAGATGAAATCTCTAAGTCCTAAAGAGATAAAAGTACAAGGGCTAATTTATCTCGGTCATATTATCATTTGCCTGTGGTCTTACAAAAACAAGGAGCTTTATGATAGCCATTATAAATGCTGCCCACAAAGTACCAGCTTAAAAATAAAATTCACAGCTCCTAGTATATGATAAGAGTGTTTCTATTCATTCCATTTCATTAAAATGCTGAGCACAAAGGAAACACAAAATGTGTACACATTAGTTGGTTTGTCTGTCAGACAAGAGTCTAGAAGGCTCATATGTTGCTTTTTGTTGTGTGCCTCCCTAGGTGCCAAAGGTCTACAGGCCCTGATCACAATGACACAGGTTAGTGGTAGAGCCTAAGCCAGAACTAAGCCCTTCCCACATTTGTGCTCTCCAATGGGATCCGACCACTGGTAAACAATGATGACACACTATTTCTGAGAAACTACATTATGTCCCCACATTAAATAGATGCATGGGATAAAGAGAAGGGAAACTTTGGAAGCAGACACAAAGAATAAGATGAGTGGAGTGGTGACTTAAAAAGGAGCCCAGAGCCCTTGATCATCATCAAATTTTGGGTTTCACTCCTTCTTGTTGGCTCCTATCTCAAGGAAGCCAAAGTAAGCACGGATATCGATCCTCGGATTCCTGGTAAAGAGTGAGAGCCTGGGAAATTGTGTCATACAAACAGCTCAAGTGAAACCACAATGGCCAGGAACGGGTTTCCTACACTCATGGAGAAATAACAAGAACATATTGGCTGCCTTCATTTTCCTACGCTGTTGCCAAAAGCCACAACCTTAACCTGTGTGCAGTGACTTGACCCCGTTTTGCAGCATTCCTGTTCACTAGGTTTCAGATAACCATTTAGCAACAATTGGTTAGGAAAAAGGCTCAGAATCAACTGAATTTCTGGATTACGGTATCATTTGTAAACTACGTCTCATCATTATCAGGGTAGAATCTTTCCATTTTCATCAGTTCAAATTGTTTCCATTAGGACACACAGATTTTGCACAGGGACTATAATCACCAACAATTTATGTAAACTGATAGATTACTTGCTGAAACACACCAAAAAATTCCATTATATATTTTGTTTTCCTTAAGCTATGAAGGGAGTAAAACCCAATTCCTTTCATCCTTGTTGGAGCTTCATGTTTCTTTGCGTGCCCATTTATATCCTGCTGCTTTTTTTATGCCTGCTACAGGAAGGGCTGTGACATCAGGACTCTTGACCATGACAATTGGTTAACTATGCAATAGTTAATGGAAGTAAACATCAGGAATAAGGTGAAGTTATAGTGGAAAGAAGAGTAAAGGGGCTAAAATGTTAGGGGAAATTGGCTTTTTTTTTTCCCCTTTCCTTTCTATAAATGCAGAAATCAGAAAAGAATGGGCTATCAGATTTCTGTTCAGCAGGGACCTAAAGTTGTAATCCATACCAGATGTGAGGAATAATAGGAGGAATCAACAAAAAGGAGTTTTAAATCCTACATTATTATAATGAAAAGGAAATGGAAAATTTTTTTTCTTTCTTGCTGTTTTAAAAGAAAAAGCAATACATAAAACCATACAAGGAAACTTCAGTTTTAGCGCACTAACAATCATCATGTTTTGATGATATATGGGTAATCCAAAAATAGACAATTTTCATAGGGTTGGAACACAAGAGTAGATCACTAGGAAAATAAATGTTTCAAATTATTGCAGATCACTTTGCACTAGTCACAAATATTTACATTTCTGACAAGTTTTTATTTTATTTTTTTAAGATTTTTAGATATTTACAATTCCCAGTGTTCTAGACTAAGATGTCATTTTCTCATTTCTTTTCCATTGGAAGAAAAACATCCATGAAATGTTAGTATCCAATTTTTTTTCCAGATCAACTTTTAAAAAATTTTTTTCAATGTTTATTTATTTTTGGGACAGAGAGAGACAGAGCATGAACGGGGGAGGGGCAGAGAGAGAGGGAGACACAGATTCGGAAGCAGGCTCCAGGCTCTGAGCCATCAGCCCAGAGCCTGACACGGGGCTCGAACTCACGGATCGCGAGATCATGACCTGGCTGAAGTCGGACGCTTAACCGACTGCGCCACCCAGGCGCCCCTCCAGATAAACTTTTATGTTAGGTATTTGTGTTCAGTTCCAACGTCCTCATCAAACTGAAACTAATCTTAAAATCTCTGGAGAAAGTGTCCTATTTTCTTTTCTTGTATTGATTCACTTAAAATGTTGGCAAGGGGGGGGGTGGGGCCGCAGGAAGGAAATGTGAAGAAATGATCTTCCAGAGAGTCATAAAATTAGGAAGATCATCTCTATTGAAATGCATTTGTCTCTTATTTTCATGCTATTTGCCTTTAATGTTCATGAAGTATTGTCCCTGGAGTCTTAGATAGTCAGCCAAAGGGTTGTGGTTTACGATACTTCTGTCTGGCTCTCACCTTGACTGTGAAGAGCTTCTCTGTTATTCATTTGGACACAAATCTATTTTGCCTGCTTTATTCCTAAAATATGAAATGATCCAATTCTTGAGCAGGCCACAGAATAAGGACAGAACAGCCATTCCCAATTTAACTAAAACAGTCGTCTGACTTTGTGCAAACATGGATTGTCCAGGATTGTTTATCTATAAATTTATAACGGCAAAATAAATTCCTAACACTAGAGAGTTAGTTAAATAGATCATACTTCTTTATAATGTATGCAGGAGAGAAGCTTAAAACATGTTATATACACATATTTATTTACTTCAAATAATATTTTCCTGTATTGTTAACTAATTGTATTATAGGAGAATATGATAAGCAGATGAGACCACTCTAGAAAAATGTACTCATTAATGGCTATATGAATAATATTTACCTTTTTGGTAATGACTTTTCTGTCCTGTGTTTCATGTGCTAATTTTCTTCACTGAATTGACATTAATTTTATAAATAAAATCAAGCAATTTAAAAATTGAGACTACAGTGGTTATCACGTAGAGTTCACCATGTTTATTCTCTGCCCTCTCCATATGTTGAAATATTTGAAAACACATGAGCTTGAGCATTGTAAGTCAAAAGAATTAAGGAGAGACAGTTTGAACAAAACCTTCACAAGGGACAAGGCTTTTATGCAGTCTGGTGGACAAGAAGCGACACACTAAAATTTTGACAAATGTATCACTAATATTCCAAGAGGACAGTATACTGTGACTTTCACACACTGCTTGAAGGAAGTACTTGTCACAGCTATAGGGAGTCAGCAGACAACATCATATGTCACTCCTTGGAGGCTTCCTCAGCTACACAGGGCAACATCATCCAAGGGCCTGACCTGTTGGGGGAGTTTACACCAATAACCAATCCAAGAAGAGTACAAAGGCCACTACTACACAAGCCCCTGGGGCTCCAGAGCTCTCAGTGGTGTGGGCTGAGGCAATTGTTGGGCCTGTATCACATTCACCACCTCCTTCTGTCCAGTGCTGCTTCATTCTGCCATCTTCCTCAGCTGTCAGTCTTGAAGGTGAGCTAAACTCTCCCTCAGAATCTTTGTTTTCAGCAATTCAAACTGAGTCCAAAAAAACAATGGGAAAAAAAATTCTGATCCTGAGCAAACACAAATATATTTTATTGTAACATTATAGTACATTTCGATGTGGAAGAGAATTTGCATCTACTTTATTGCATTAGTTATTCTCTTCAACATAAAATTAGGAATTAGCATGATGATGTCCATTAAAGACTTTTACTAGAATGCACATGTGTTTTGACGTCATACAGTAAATCACAAAGGCATTATATTTAATTCTTCCAATAAATAGCACATAATTATCTCCATCTACTCAAATCTTTTCTTGTACACCTCAGTGAAGCCTTAGTTAATTCTTCAAATAGGGACTGAACATCTCCTGTTAAGAGTCTTGTTCTATCTTTTAGTGCTTTCAATCCATTGTGAGTGGAATCTGAGTTCCTCTTGGATGTCCTGATATGTAGGTGATTTTCTTAATATTAATATTCCCGCGATTAATCACTTTGTAAACATTGTTCATATCCACATTTTCCTTTGCTATTATCTTAAAATCTTCTGACTCATTTATTTTGATATGTCATTTAAAAATCACAGAGTGGCCTATGTTGCAATGGTTTATTCCTTGCTGAAATGAGAATCTCTGGTGTTTAAGGATTTCACTCATAACCACTTACTGTGATCACTAATGTGCAGTTGTATTTTACGTTTGTTTTTGACTCTCTATCCTACATTTTTTCCAGGTCTTTTGGTTTGTATATACACAAAGCTGTACATAGTCTACCACCAAGAAGGTACTTGTACTTCTTTATCTCTTAGTTTTGTCTTTTACATTATATTTGCATAATTATTTAGTATTATATTTTGGGGAACCCTCTTAAAAGCCATGGCTCTGTTTTTTTTGTTTGTTTGTTTGTTTCCCTCTTAGATACAGGTAATAATACCAATGAGCACTTTGAAACTGTTCTGACACTTTCCTGATGTTTGCTGAAAAGTTCTATTTATTCTCAGATTTCTGAATGTATTTTCTGAATGGACCAAAATGCCACTTTCATTATTGTACAGGATGTTTTTTGTTACTCCTTTTTTGGCTAGTAAGAGCACATTCAGTACGTCTTTCTTAAGCATTAGGATATTTTCTCCCATTATTTCTTGGTTATTTTGTTCCTTTTATTCTATTCCCTTCTACTGTTTGTACAGAAGAAATCCTCGTGGCAGTTTCAATGTATTTCCCTAGATTAAGCTTCCAGCTCAATAATTTCTCTAATTTATTTCATTTTACTACTTAATCCTTTTTTTAATTTTTGTTTATTTTTGAGACAGAGAGAGGGGGGGGCAGAGAGGGAGGGGTACAGAAGATCTGAAGGGGGCTCCACACAGACAGCAGTGATCCTGATGTGGGGCTCAAACCCACAAACTGTGAGATCATGACCTGAGCTGAAGTCAGATGCTCAAATGACCAAGCCACCAGGTGCCCCACTACTTCATTCTTCCACTGAAGTTTACTTCAGTGTATGTTTTTCTTCTGCAACCACAATTTAAAAATTTCAAGATCCCAATTTTTTTTATGAAGTATATTTATTTTGCAAGAGAGACAGCATAAGTGGGGTAGGAGCAGAAAGAGAGAGGAGAGAGAAAATCCCAAGCAGGCTCCAGACTGTCAGGCTGATATAGGGCTCGAGCTCACAAACCATGAGATCATGAAGTGAGCTGAAACCAAGAGTCACATGCTTAACTGACTGAACCACTCAGGCATTCCCCCACCCCAATTTTTTAATAGTACCCTTTTCTATTTGATTTATGAAGATTATGTATCTTTTATCTTTATGAGACTAGTAATGACCTTTGTTTCAAATGTTCTCTTATCTCTACTGCATTTTGTCTTCTTATAGAATTACTTTTATCATTTGATGCTTCTACTTCATAATTTGGTTTCTCTTCGGTTTATTTGGTAACAGAATTATTTTTGATTTACTGCTTGTCGTCTCAATGTTACATTAGAGAGTACTTGATACTGTTAATCTCCTGGAGATTAGAGGCTGCTGTGGGAGGACACTGTATTCAATTATTTTGGCTGAAAAACAGATTTAAATATTTAATATATACATGCACTTATATTCATTCTCAAGTTTAAGTTCATTACATTAATCATGAGGTAACAAAAACAAACCTTTCATGAAAATGGGGTCTTTTGTTGATGGGAAATTATTTATCTAGGTCACTAACATACCCAGCTTTTTAACAATAATTATTTTATCTTCTGAATTTTTTTATAGAGTGCTAGGATAAATATTAATCCAATAAAGTTGAGATTATAGTTACACTCTTGGGAAGTATATTTTTGTTAATCTTGATGTTTACAGAGTGGTAATTCTTACCTTTGCAACTTAACTTATCTCTAAAAATTTATATCCAGAAGAAGCCAGAGTTTATTTAAAAATCACAGGTTTTCAACTAGGAAGTAAGTTTTCAGTGTGTAATGTGTTTTGATGCTTCACCTCATTTCTTTAGAGGATTTAAGATATTCCCCTAAGGGATAATACTCCGAGGTATATATAAAATTTAAAAGCCTGCACAGTGAGACAACTTCATTTCAAACACTCTGTAGGTCTTTACAAAAAAAAAATAATAATAATAAATAAATAAAAGAAGCAAGCACTCTTTCTAAATGTCAGAACTAATTGAATCCATTTTCCTGTAACATATTCAATAGCTATTAGGGACACTTTCTTCTTTCTGCATCCACAGTCTCATTTCCTCCCTTCCCGCTTACATATCCAGAGGCTCTTCTGGCTTTTCACTTCAGAGCTTGGACCAGCCTTCACTGCAGTGAAAAACTGGTCACTTCCCTCTAAAATACAGAGGCATCCTCCTCTGCTATTTGTGTACAGAAAGATATGCCATAATCACAATTATCAGAAAAACCTAGTAAGAAACAGTAGATAGTAACAAGAAAGAGAAGTAGAGAAAGGCTTAGAACAATGGTTAGGAAGTAAAACCTTCCCTCCCGCTGTCCTTCCCTACACACACACACACACACACACACACGCACGCACATACACACACATGCACACACACAGCTTTTCTCCTCCTCGGAAATCCCTGTGGGAACTATCTCTAGTGATTTCATGCCCTGTCAACATCTCGCTCCTACACCCTTACATAGACAGTGCTCAAATCCCAGCAGTGAGATGCATTATAGCCTGTGGCAGTTAAAATCTCCCAACTCTAGAACTGGACTATGATTTAAACTGGGTTTGGGGGCATCTGGGTGGCTCAGTTGGTTAAACGTCCAACTCTTGACTTTGGCTCAGGTCCTGATCTCATAGTTCGTGAGTTTGAGTTCTGCATCAGGCTCTGCACTGACAGGGTGCAGCCTGCTTGGGATTCTGTCTCCTTTGCCCTCTTCCCCTCCCCCACTTGTGCTATATCTATCAAAATAAATAAACTTTAAAAAAGAAAATAAATAAACTGTGTTTTGAGAAATATTCTGAAACTACAAGGCACATAACGCCATTGACAGGTAAAATCCAAGCCCAAACAAACTGCTGTTCATAGGGTAAGACAGGGTAATAAGAGAACCTGTATATTGTAAAAAGTTGCTGCTTTTATAATTGCCAAACTTGGGAAGCATTTAAGATGTCCTTCAGTAGATGAATGGATCAAGAAACTGTGGTTCATCCAGACAATGGAATATTATTCAGCACTGAAAAGACAAGAGCTATTAAGCCATGAAAGGACATGGAAGAAACTTAAGTGCATAATCCAGAGTGAAAGAAGCCAATATAAAAAGGTTTCACGCTGTATGATTCCAACTATATGACCTTCTGGAAAAGGAGAAACCATGGAGACAATAAAAAAGATCAGCAGTTGCTGGGGAGTCACTGAGACAGTGGAGGATTGCGAAGTGAGAAATAGGCAGACTACAGAAATTTTTAGGGCAGTGAAATAGTCTGTATGTTCTAATAATGGATGTTATGTCATTATATATTTGTCCAAATCCACATAATGTATCCAAGAGTGAATTCTAAGGTAAACCATGGACTTTAAGTGATTATCATGTATTGGGTCAGGTTCATCCTTGGTAAAAGGTACACCATTTGGGTGGGGGATGCTGATGATATGAAAGGCTATGCATGTGTGTGTGGGAGGGACAGGGATTATATGGAAAATCCCTGTGCTTTCCTCTAAATTTTGTGGTAAATCTCAAAAACAAAGTGTGTAGGGCAGGTGGGTGGCTCAGTCAGTTAAGTGTCCAACTTCAGCTCAGGTCATAGTCTCACAGTCTGTGAGAATGAGCCCTGCAACAGGCTCTGTGCTGACAACTCAGAGCCCGGAGTTGCTCTGGATTCTATGTCTCCCTCTCTCTCTGCCTCTCCCGCACTCACGCTCTGTCTCTGTCTCTCTCAAAAATAAATAAACATTTAAAAAATTTTAAAAATATAAAATAAATTCTTTAAAAAAAAGACACTGCTAAGAGTTTTGTCTGAAACTAAAGATATAAGTTGAGATAATTTGACTTAAGACCTTGAGGTGATTTGTTAGAGGAACTGCTTGTACTGTTTAATGAAAATAAGACAGTCACATATTTGGATTGCTTCCCAGCCTCTAGAACAAAAGATGTAGGCACTTGAAGAAGAAATAGACAACCCAGCGTTGATGGGTGATTACTATACTCTTTAACACTGGTCAGCTGAGAAGAAAACATCCTACCTAATATCTAGTGTTTTCAAGAATTGGTGCAGGTGAATGAGAAGAATGAAGGGAAGAAACTCAACTAAAAGATAAATTCTTCTTGCATAGGATAAAACAAAACAAAACAAGAAACTGCAATAACATCACAGGGACTAGGTTTTCAATCAGGGGCAATTTTTTTTCACCCCAGGGGACACATTTGGCAATGTATAGCAATATTTTTTTTAAGTTTCTATTTATTTAAAAAAGAGCATGAGCAGAGGAGGGCAGAGAGAGAAGGAGAGAGAGTATTCCAAGCAGGCTCCACACTGTCAGCACGGAACCAGATGCGAGGCTGGAACTCAAGAACCGTGACATCATGACCTGAGCTGAAATCAAGAGTCTGATGATTAAACAATGGAGCCACACAGGTGCCCCAGCAATATTTTTTATTGTTATAACTGGTGTAGCAAGGGAAGGGGGGAGAGTACTTTCATGTAACGGTTAGAGGCCAGGGATGCTAGTAAATATCCTACAATGGACAAAACAACTTTTCATCTCCCACCCCAGCAAAGAATTATCTAGTCCAAAATGTTAATAGTGCCTAAGTTGAAAAAATCTGCCATGGAGGAATGAAACATCATCATAGAAGAACAGATGAATATGGTGGTGTATCAAGTTCAAAGGCAGGATGATGCTACAAGTGAGGATATACGGAGGAAAAGGTACTTTGTAGGTGAGGTAAAAAACCAAGGTATGACCTCACAGTGGCACAGACAGAGGTAACAGATAGGAGGACCATTACATATGTTACAAGTTTTTTTTTAGCCCACTTTTCACCAAAGAACAGCTCAGGTTTCTTTAAAAGAAATAATAATGTTTATTCCCTTTTTGAGAGACAGAGACAGAGTGTAAGCAGGGCAGGGGGCAGATAGAGAGGGAGACACAGAATCGGAAGCAGGCTCTAGGCTCTGAGCTGGCAGCACAGAGCCCGACGTGGGGCTTGAACTCACAAACTGAAAGACCATGACCTGAGCCAAAGTCAAACACTTAACCGACTGAGCCACGCAGGCACCCCAAATAGCTCAGGTTTCTTGAGAAAGGCTCACATAGTTTCAAAATAAAATCCCCATCAAAAAAAACAAAGCTCCACAGATAACTACAAAACTAATGGTGTTAAATATGACCAAACCTTAAATTTATCTGGGGCCCGAGGAAGGAAAAAAGGGTACAGTGTCACTGAGCATTTTCTCTCACCTCCTACCTTCTCCAAAACTATCGTTTTATTTTTTCTGAGAGAGTAATAAAACCATATCATTTCCCCCCAACTTTACATCTGTGAATCATGAGCCCTGTTATCCAGTGTATCTCATCAAAGAAAAGACATAGTATTACATTTCAACAGAGAAAAAGAACATGACAGATTATTAATAGGGGAATGAGAAGCAGTTTTGTCAAAAGCAAAATGATTTTTCTTGTAAAAGTCAAGAGACAGACATCATCATGTCTGCTCTTTTTATAAAGCTATATATCTTTGTTATCTGGGGAAAAAATCTGTCTAGAGGGTCTCTATGAATTTCTGAGCAGACAAAAGAAAATCAAGACGTCGTGAGAGGAAAAGCAAAAGCAGTTGCTCAGGACTATGCTAATAACAGCACAGGAAAATGAATAATGGAGCGAAATAAACATGTACAGAGATCACAGGACCTGTATATTATACTTAAATTTTAACAAGCCATTATATTTTATATTTCGATCCATTGTTTCTCTGGTGATTACAACTAAGGAATGAGCAGAAGACTGTAATTTTAGGCAAGCAATGGTTTGCTGTGCCTGAAATCACATCAGCAAGGTTTGGTATTAATGCATAAAGTCAATTCAATGCTCACAGACACTTACAGCAATGGTCTCAATATTTCCGGATCACTAACGCCACTGCATTATTTTCCACTGTTCTTAACTAGAAGACTAGCAGGAAGATTCCCTTTGCTACTTTCAACCATAAGTTTTAAGGCATAAAAAATAAGAAAGGTTTGCACCCTGAAATAGATTCCACTAGTATTCCTGGTCTGTCATCAGGCTGAGAGTCAATTTAAGATCAAGAATTCACATAGGGAAGAATCATTTTGCTGGCCAGTAAGTTGTTATGTGCCCATTGGTGGCTAATCAATGTAATTGTCCACAACTCTACTAATTTTTAACAGATTAAAAACAAAATGTTCCTCTACCATAGGTAATGAACAGATTTAAGATAATTTTGAAACTGGGTGTCCAATGTACAGATTGTAAGAATAAAACCTATTCTTTTGGCAAGAAGTTGAAGCTCAACACATACTGTGAAATGTTGGAATTTATGAAACATGTGATTATGTCAGACATGCTAAAAGCTTTATTTGGCAGACACAAGGTGAAGTAATTACATGATGTACAAGTCTTCCATCTAGGTCTGAGTCAAATAATGACCTCCCAAATGATGCTGGTAGATAATATAACAAATACTGAAGGTAAATGTAAGCTTTTAGAAATACCAGAGGTAATCTAGTAAAATAGATATATTAATTTGTTCTGAGAAGAGTGAAAGAAGAGCTACTTAAAATACTTTGTTAAACCCTATAATTAACTAATTTTACCTTCTTAACAGAAAGTAAAAATCCACTTTATTGGCACCAGATTTATTTGAGACACAGATATTTCATGTTGTACAAATTATCAGAATAATCAATTCTCAAACAGCATTGAGAAAAATAAACTACCAATAAAGACAAAGAATCAAACTGAAAACCTATAAACCCAATCCTCAGTGAAAAAAATAACATGTATGAAATATTAGGATACTAGTTTTAGAAATATTGAAGTTTAAATGGAATCAGAATGAATTGCACCGGCAACCTATATTTTTGGCTATGTTAACCTCAAAGTCATATATATAAATAGCCCCTATATGAATTACATCTGACCACAAAAATTTATTTAAAAAATAAATATTGGTAAGTATCTGCAGAATCTTAAGCTTCAAAGAACATAATGACATATACATTTATATAAAACATGACTTGTGTTTTCCAATTCCATATTGTAGAGTAGTAATTTTAAAAAGACCATTAATACTACAACTAATGGATAATAGGTCTTCTTTTACCAGCATTAAAAAAAAAATTATCAAGATCAATGAAAGTTCGGGGCTTTACTCTACTTGAAAGCCAAAAGGTTAGCTGCCAATTTCATGAATGATGGTGGAAGATACAAGATCCCTGGGTTAGCAACAGAGGATTTTATTACTTATGGCACAGAAGACAACAGGGTCATGATACTCACATTTGTCTCCCTTGCTCTGCCTGTTCCATACAACTGAAGCACAGTTGTTCAGCTGGATGCTATACTTACTGAAACTTTGCATTAGGCTGAGTATGCTATTACTAGTCACACCATTTTATCAAGGATGATAATGAAAAAGGTGATGATCTGTAGACAACAAGGAGCACATAGGTCACTGTAGGGTAAGCCCTAGGTAGCTCATCAGCCTTCAGCTCAAGTCATGATCTCACAGTCTGTGAGTTCAAGCCCTGCACGGGGCTCTGTTCTGACAGCTCAGAACCTGGAGCCTGCTTCCGATTGTGTGTCTCCCTCTCTCTTTCCCCTCCCCTGCTCATGCTCTGTCTCTGTCTCTGTCTGTCTCTAAAATAAACATTTAAAAAAATTTTTTTAACATTTATTCGTTTTTGAGACAGAGACAGAGCATGAATGGGGGAAGGTCAGAGAGAGAGGGAGACACAGAATCTGAAACAGGCTCCAGGCTCTGAGCTGTCAGCTCAGAGCCCGATGCGGGGCTCGAACTCACGGACCGCAAGATCATGACCTGAGCCGAAGTCGGACGCCCAACCGACTGAGCCACCCAGGCGCCCCTAAAATAAACATTTTTTTAAAAGGAAACCCCACTGTGGGCCAGGTTTTGGTTCTGTACTAAATATTCATATTGATAATCTTATGAAATTTTCACAATAACATCAAGTTGTACAATTTATTGAACTATCCCCAGAAGGGATGGTGGACATTAAGAAGAGAGCATATTTAGCTTAAGTTTACAGAAAAAAAAGATCCTAGATGCCTGGTGCCAGAGCTCATAGTTGTAATCACAAATTACGAAAGTTGTAATCTTTTGTCATGAAGAAGTGACTTCCCATCAGGAACTCTGAGAGACAAGTGGTCAACTTTCTCCTTTAAAGTCTTAAAACTACCCAAACAGGTAATGATCCCTCATTGGGATACATGGGATTGGCACATTTTGCTAATGTATTTTAATAAATTATACTGAGAAATATGTGCAAGAGAAATTTTATGTATTTCAGTAAAATATTACATAACATTTGCAAGGTTCGTGTAGGACAGTGGTTATCAAAGTACAGTCCTAGCACCAGCAACATCAACTTGACCACACAACTTGTGACAGGTGCAAATTTCAGGCCCCATAACTACCAAACACAAATTCTGGAAATGTGTCCCTGCAAACTGTTTTATCAAGCCCTCAGGGTGTTTGTGATGCATGGTAATGTTGAAGAACCACTTCTGGGGAAAACCCTCCCTGGCTTCCAAATCAGGAAAACCAAAAACAGTAAGAATAGGGAGGGAAACATACATTGTGAAAACAGGGAAACTGAACTACTTCAGACAGAATTGTTACTTAGTCCTCTTCCAACAATTTGGCCTCAAGAATATTCTGGTAAGCATACAGATTCCCAAGCTGGAGATTTTAATACTTTTTTTTTTCTGGAGACGGGAAAGGCCCCTAAAGAAATCCCTACATATCTGACATTGAAAATGGCCAGTACTCTCTCATTCACACCACAGGCAAGCCCATGAGTTAACAAATCTTGCATAGGATCATAGCAGTTCCAAGAAACCTTTTATGACTCACTCTAAAACATTTAAAAGCCAAACCATCAGTGAAATGCAAATGATAAAAGCATTTTCAGACATGTAAGCTCTCCAAACACACTCTTTCTTAGAAAACTCCCGGAAGTTTTACTCCACTAAAACAAGGGAGTAGACCCAAACAAAGATAGACCTGGGATCCATCAAGCATAGCTCCCAAGAAGAGCACTGAAAATACATCCCATGAGTATATTTGTGCAGATCTGGCAAGTAACTATTCCAGATTGTTTCTCAGAGATGAAGGACTGTAGGTGGAATGCCTCAAAGGAAAACATGAGGCTGTTCATCTGATGGTTGTGAATATGTAAGAAGTGGCATTCAAAAAGGTTTTTAGTACTGTTGAATAATTGGGCAAGGCTTAATGAACTAGAAATGGAAAAAAAATAAAAAAAGTAGCTGTAAACAGAAGAAATGTCATTATATAATTACATGTCTTTTTAGGGAAGAAAAATTATGGAGCTGTAATAAAGCAAATAATCCTGATTCAGTCAAATCAAGCCTTCAAATCCAAAGATTAGAGAATGTAAGTCAGCAAAAATGGAACCAAGAGAAATCTGTGTGTTTGTGCAGGCACATGTATACACAAAAGTGTTTAAGTAAATGTTATAAATAATGGACAATCAAATATGAATGAATTTATTAGTCTAAAAATTACTAAGGACCTGCAAAGGCATGTTATCTAAACATATGGCAATAAATGCCAAAAAAACTAAAAGGATGGAAAACATGTTTTAGCATAAAACTTGCAAGATTACTTTCATAATTTATATAATTATTTGAATTATTATCACTTACTTTGATAAAAATAAAATTTATAATTAAAATAAGGGGTAATAGGGGCCAGATTACTCACTGGCCTAAAACAATAAAAAATAGGCAAAATATATAACGGCGCTTAAAATATCTGGCAGTGAAAAACAGTAATATTTGAGAGACAGGAAACTAATAAAGCAAACCCTTAAAATGCTCCATCCTACTTCCCAGTAGAAATTTCAAGGTGAAGGGAGGGAACACCCATGTAGAGCCTGCTGGACACCTTAAGGTTGACACAGAGTTGAGAAAACAAGGAATCCAGTGAACCTAGAGTTTGTAAGACACGGGAAAAAGAGAAGAGAGCTGCACAGAGAGAGGAGTCTGGATTTATGCAGTAGTCAAATATTCAGCTGAGTACTAATCCAGGAATACATGTAATGAAATTAGTCAAGACTAGAAAAAAAAATTTAGGCCCTGAAAGGACTAGAGAAAAGAGTGTCTGTAGTTGACACAGGGCTAAGAATGATTCCAGTACCTAATAGCCAGAGTGTAAAAGTCATAAATCAATGGGCAATGATTAGAGTATAAACTGTCTTCCCAAAATAGCAGGAAGGAGGTAATTTAACCCTAGAACTCCATGCAAATGTAGCTTTGGTTCTACCTAACAAAGTTTATTTTTTTTCACTTGAAAAAAAAATTAATGTTTATTTATTTTTGAGAGACAGAGAGAGAGTGGGGGAGGGGCAGAGAGAGGGAGACACAGAACCCAAAGCAGGCTCCAGGCTCTGAGCTGTCAGCACAGAGCCCCATGCAGGGCTTGAACTCAAAAATGGTGATATCACATCCTGAGCCAAAGTTGGGATACTTAACCAACTGAGCAACCAAGACACCCCTTTAACTATCAAAGTTTAAAGGTCAGACCAAGCATATCAAAATGTTTCCAGGTAATCTGATCTTATCCTATGAGAAAAGTTCTGTAATAATAATTTAAAAGCTCCAGCATGCAATACGTAAAATACACAATGCCTGACATCCAAATGAAAATTACCAGGCACACAGAGATGCAAGAAAATACAACACATATTAATCAACACTGGTCCAGAAATGACACCATACTGAAGGTGGAGTAGTGGATAAGGATACTAAAATATGTATCATGATAATATTCCATATGGTCAAGAAACTAAATAAAATACTGAATATGATAAGTAGAGAAATACAAGACATTAAAAAGACTCAAAAATCATACTTGTAGAGATAAAACCTAAAAAATACGCTCAATAAGATTAACAGATTAGACATAGAGTCATTTGAATTTTTAATTTTAAAAATAAAAATGTAGCAAACTCTTGCCAACTCATTCTATCTGTAATAGCAAAAATATTTTAAAAATTCTATGCTACATAAGAAAAAGTTACAAAATGTAAAAAAAAATAGTGTAGATTTAAAATGAAGGCACGGTTCTGTACTATGAGAAAATCTTTTATAATGGGACACATGCAGGAAAACTAAACAGCTGCTCTTTATTAAACTAAAGAGATAATTTTCCATAGTTAAATCACTCTGTGGTTGCCACCGTACAAAGCAGACTTTAAAAAATTATCTTATACTGCACTTAATGGCAGGTATATTGGAACTGAGGGAAAAATAAAGACAAGAACAAGGAGGACTGTGAATCTCAGAACCATATGTACACTTTTATATGTATACTTTTATAGGAAAATGGGAAAATCAAGTTAATGTAATCATACAGGGGCACATGGGTGGCTCAGTCAAGTAAGCAACTAGCTCTTGATCTTGGCTTAGGTCATGATCTCATGATTTGTGAGAATGAGCCCTGCATAGGGCTCTGCAATGATGGCATGGGATTTGTTTGGGATTCTCTTTCTCTCCCTCTCTCTCTGCCCCTCCGCCACTTGCTCAACTCTGCTCTCTCTTCTCCTACAAAATAAAATAGTGTGTGTGTGTGTGTGTGTGTGTGTATAAAATGCATACAGATATTAAAATTATTAATAATCATATAGGAAATAATAGTAAATGACAAAAATGGGCTTGGTAGCATGCTAGAAATTTTATTTTATTTGCCCAATTAACAAAACCCACTGGGCAACTCTTCAATATTTATCATTTTGTAGAATGCATACTATGCTCCATCACTGAAGAAATATACCAGTTGCTGCAAAGGTTGATATGAATTATATTTAAAATTTTTTTTAACATTTATTTATTTCTGAGAGACAAAAAGATACAGAGCATGAGCGGGGTAAGGGCAGAGAGAGAGGGAGACAGAATCTGAAGCAGGCTCCAGGCTCTGAGCTGTCAGCACAGAGCCTGACGTGGGGCTCGAACCCATGAACCGCGGGATCATGACCCAAACCAAAGTCAGATGCCCAAGTGACTGAGCCACCCAGGTGCCCCTGAATAATATTTTTGACAACAGTTAAGGATCCTTAAAAATCCACTACGTCCCTATGATTCAGCTTCAAATAAGCTGTACTAAAGATTGAAAATGAATGAAAAAATATTTTGAGTATACATTTCGTGCCAACCCCTGCATAGCACATAGGCAGGATGGACCTGAAGGAGCACAGCAAAGGCTTTGCAAACTGAACTGACACTGAAACCATGACCTACATAAAATGATAAAGAATTTGCACTCTGAACTTAGCCACGTTGATTGCATTCAAAAATATAAAATACATTTGTCGTACAACTTTAATAGCATTCAAAATCTTCCACTTCAATATTGAAAATGTATCAGATACAATTCTAAATTACCCCAAAACAAAGAAACATAAAATATGATCAACCCTCAGGGTAATATATAACTGACAAATGTCAATCTCATGATGTCACAGGTGGAATTTTCAGAAAAAAAAAAAAAGCTTTAACACAGCTGCTATTAACTGTGGTCAATGAGGTAAAGATAAACAAATCTAAACGAGTGGAAAATGAGCATATTATAAAGATATACAAGCAGTAAGAGCCAACTGGAAATTTTGGAACTAAATATTACAATATCTTACATCTTAAAAATTATGAATGGGGGGGGCACCTGGCTGGCGCAGTCAATTAAGTGTCTGACTCTTAATTTCAGCTCAGGTCATGATCTCACAGTTTGTTAGATTGAGCCCCATGCTGATTTCTGCAGTCAGCGCAGAGCCTGTTTGGAATTCTCTCTTCTCTCTCTCTGCCCTCCCATGCATTCTCTCTCTCTCTCTTTCTCTCAAAATAAATAAAAATTATTTTAAAAATAAATAAAAATTATGAATTGGGCCAAAGAGCACAATGACAAAGGAAAGATTCAGCGAATCTGAAGGTAGATAAAGAGAAATTCAATTATGAAAAAAAAAAAAGAATGAAAAAATGTTAAAAGAATGAACAGAGCCTCAGACAAACAGGGATAATACCAACAGTTCTGACATTTATGCCACTGGTGTCCCAGAAGGCGAATTTACAGATTCAAGAAGCTTGTGAATCAATCTTGTAAATCCTGCACAGGGTCTGTAGAATGAAAAGTACAAGCACTGATAAAAAAAAAAAAAAATCAAAGAGGACCTAAATAAATCGAGAAACATATAATATCCATGCTTTGGAATGCCAGGCATATTTAAGATGTCAGTTCTTGACAAAATGATGTAGAGATTAAATGTAAGCCTTATTAATATCCCAGTAAGATTATTGGGTATATATTTACAGGCTTACCTTAAAATTTATGTGGAAACACAAAGGAATTAGAATGGCTAAAACAGTATTGGAAAAGCAGCAACCGATTGGAAGAACTACACTACCCATTTTTAATAATTAGTCAATATCTATAGCAACCAAAACAGCATGGAATATCAAAGAGATACACACATATAAATTGATGGGACCTGAAATAGGGAACTTGGAAATAGTTCCCCACACAAATATGACTAGCTGATTTTTGACCAAAGTTACAATATCAATATAAAATGATGGTGGAAAAATGTATAACAGTGACCATAATCATCCATCTAACCCTCACATTCCACGCAAAAATTAACTCAAATGGATCATAGATATACATGTAAAATGGCAAGGTATAAAATTTTTAGAAGAAAACATAGGGGAAAATCTTTGGGACCTGGAGTTAGGTAACAAGTTTTTAGACATGACACCAAAGGTACTATCCCTAAAAGACAATAGCTGAAGTATTTGGATTCATAAAAATTGGAATTCTGGGGGCACCTGGGTGGCTCAGTCGGTTAAGTGACCAACTCTTGATTTTGGTTTAGGTCATGATCTCACAGTTTATAGGGTTTAGCCCGTGTCACGGAGCCTGCTTGGGATTCTCTCTGCCTGTCTGCCCCTTGCCCACTCACTTGTGCGCACTCTCTCTTCCTCAAAATAAATATACATAAATAATTAAAAATAAATAAATAAATAAAAATAGGTAAAAGTCTTATACTCACAATCCACAAAAGAAAGATTGCAAATGATAAGTACCTGAAAAGACATGCAGCATCCCTAGTCATAGGGAAACACAAATTAAAAACACAAAATACCACTGCATATCTACTGAAATAGTTTAAAAATATTTACATCTATATTTGTCATATATTATACTAATATAAAAACACTCAGGCATTTATATGGGGAAAACTCATGTCTACATTAAAAACCTTTGTCACGGAAGCTTTATAATCACCACAAACGTGAAAGCACCTTTGAACACTTGACACGTTAAATGGCTCTACATAGCTCGATGGAATACTACTCAGCAATAAAAGTAATGAAGTATCAAAGTATTCAGACGTTTTGGCTGGATCTTAAGAAAATTATGTTTAGTTGGAAATGCTAATCTCTGACGTTTACATATGGTACCATTCCATTTATATGAAATTTGTGAGGTAAATAAGTTATAGAGATGGAGAACAGATAGGCGGCTGTCAGAAGTTGGGGGAAGGGAGAATGGGTGTGCCCTTTATGACCAGCTTGAGAGAAGTGCTTTGTGGTATCAGAGCATTTTTGTACCTTGACTGCAATGATGTGTATATAATTCTATACAAGGGACAAAATGTCATAGAATTATATATAAAAACATACAAGAAATGAGCGCATGTAAAAATAGTGACATCTTAGGAAGGTCTACAGGATGGTTTATTGTATTGTTCCAATAAATTTCCTGTGTTTGGTAACGCACTACAATTATGTTGAAGGAAGCAGGGTGATAGGTACATGGTACCTCTTTGGAGTGTTTGCGCAACTTCTTGTGAGTTTGTATTTATATCAAAACTAATAGATTTTTAAGGTGCGCCTGGGTGGCTGATTCTTGATTTCGGCTCAGGTCATGATCTCATGGTCTGTGGGTCTGAGCCCCAAGTTGGGCTCTATGCTGACAGCATGGAGCCTGCTTGAGATTCTCTCCCTCTCTCTGTGCCCCTCCCCTGCTCTCTCTCACAAAAATAAATCATTAAACTAAAAAAAAAAAACAACAAAACCCTAAAAGTTCTTAAGAAGCTCAGCATATCTAAAATAATATATATAAAAAAATTCCTACCCAGACATATGAAACTACTGATAAAGGTAAAGAAAATAGTTACTAAAAATGTATGAAATTTTATTTGTGAGTAACTAAGTTGGGTGCTTTTACCTGTATCTTACTCACCTCACAATTACTATTACTTTAGGTACTATGATCTCCAGTTTTTAAAATAGAGCACTGATTCAGTGTACAAATATGTTAAGTGGCAGTAAGAAATCTAGTCCAGTTTGACTATTTTGAAGCCCGATCATTTTGTTTATACACCCAAATATTTGTAATGCACTTTTCTAATTAATCAAGTGTACATACTGAGTATAAGCATATCTCTTACTGTTTAAATACAAAATCAGAGGAATATAATAATGTATTACTGATTTCTAGGCCACATCATTTCAACTATTATAATGGAAGAAATTATCATGTTAAAGTTGATTTGCATCATTAGGTAACAAACATTAGGTAACAAACAAAGTAATTGACTCAGGATAATGGAAACAAAACAAGAATTTATTGAAGTGGTTAGTGGGGGTGCTTAGCATATTAGACTAATAGTTAAAACAGCCAGGTCTTCTAAAAAGGAGGAATTGAAGCGTGTCCAGTCATAGAGGCTCATAGACCTTGAGTTGCAGACAAAGGAGAACTCCCCACCAATTGCCCCAGTCTCCAGCTCCTCTATTTTAATTTTCCAAGCTATCAGTACAACCCAGACTGATGATTATTCCCAGGGTGAATCATGGAAGCCAAGTAGCGAAGTAAGGACTTCACTAGTCTGACTTACTTGCCCATATATTTGTGGCCAGAAAGTAGAGCTTCTTATCAAAGGAAGCAGGAAAAAGAATTACACAGATGAAAGCAAAAGCAACTATAATCCACCCCTTCTATGACACACGGGTACACACACACTTCTTATATGTACATATCCATAGGGGCAATAGACATAAAAATAGTTTCAAGATAATCATATATATATATGACATATACATATATATAGAAGAGATGTGTATCTGTATATATATTACACACACCTGGATATACTGTATATATACATATAGGTGTCCCAAATGCCATAGGTCAGTTTTAAGCTTTAGTAATACCAGAACTGCAAAAGCTACAAATTATAAACACCACCATCTGAAAGTTGAACTATTTTAATTTCCCTTATATAGCTTTGTGAACTGTCACTAATGCTTTAAAAACATTTTTTGTGTGTATCTGTCCCTCTGACTGAAGATGGCAGATGACAAAGAAAAATTACAATTTATCTTTGAAAATGTATTATTACAGTGTTAAGTGGCATGCAAATAATTCAACATGCAAATTATATTGTTCAAAAATTGGTAGCTTTTAGGTTTCTAAAATGATTAAGCTTGAAAGTGCGCTATGACTTTTGGGACACCCTTGGGTACATATACTTGATCGTCTCTGATGTTTGTCATACGTTCCATCCTTCCTACTTTGATCATGTAAGAAGTGTGTGTACACCTACACGTGCACGAGCTCATGAAAGCCAAGGAGTGGGTTTTCTTTACTTTTGGTTTCGTCTGTACACTAGCTTTTCCTGTCTCAATGATAAGAATGGCTCCCCAGGCAAATAACTGTGTGGGTGAGCATGTTAGAGAAAGGTAGGGGAAAGGTATATGTGCGTTTAAAGAAAAAGATATCGAAAAATAAGTCAAGTTGTTAACAAAGACTATGTTGGTGGGAATGCGTGGGTGAAAAGGTATGGATGACAATCTGTACCATCTGTATCCGTCAGTGTTCATGCTCTGCTACATGTATTCTGGATAGAAGGTATGGAGGAGGGGAATACATTTGGTGGGTTGAAGAGCGACAGCTGGGCTAGAGAATAAGACTACAAGCCAGGTGGTCAAGCCTCCACTAAATGAAAGGGACCTGAGAAGCTACAAGTAGATCTGAGACTGGGAAAGAAACTGACATATCCTTTTAAACCTTCTGTTAAGTTAGCAATCTCCTCCCTGGAGTCCTGCCAAGTCCTCATCAACCTTCTGTTGCACCGGTGAAAGGTCTAGGTATGAGAAATGTGCTTTCCACAGTACTACGATTTCTCTAGGGATATCGCCCTCTTCTCCACAAGGCAACCTTGCAGATGTCTGCAATGGCATCGGACTCCTGGAGGGGTGAGGTGGGCTGGCAGGGGCAGGAAAGTTGTCTTGCAGATCTCCTGAGTGCACAGTATTCCTGGTGTTCCTCGGGCTCCTCACAGGTCCATGTGGATATTTTCTCCAGACACGGGCACCACATTTTACCAGGGTAACTTGGGAGCAGCTGCAAAGGATCAGGGACATCCATCTACAGCTAGCCCTCCCTGCTATGGGGCTCACGAGAACTTTTGTGCTCCCATCAGACTGTAGGAAGGTACTGGATACCATCACTTGAAATCTTTGGGCCATAGGTCTCTGTTGCTGTGAGAAAACCAAAACAGAGAAGAGGGTCCCTTCAGTGAGGAAGGCAGCTTTTCTTATTTTAGTGATAAGTCCTCACTCACTCTACATTATTCAGAAAATTTGGGGCCATTCCCAGGCTACAGTCTAACTGATTTCTGGAGCATGGAAAATGAGCCCTTCCTTCGTCCCATTAACTAAAAAGACATACACCCATTCGTTGTAGTGTGAAGCTGGCTTTGCAATGTCTTTGTAGTTTCATCTATGTTTAACCCCTCTATAGATCCCTTAGAACAAGGCACTTGATACTGCAGCAAAAATAAAGAATAAGATGTGGGGACTGTGCACTTTCATAAAAGAATATGAGGATCCTCCAGGAAGCAACACATTAAAAGCTTCCAGAAAGGATCCTTGGCAGAAGGGTACCCTCAATCCCTCTCCTCCTCCAGTTGCATCTGACACTTGAGAGAAAGCAACCAGAACTACAGGCAAATAGTATATACCAAAGAGGTAAAACAGCAACAACAAAACAACAAAAAAAGGATTCCATTGGTTGTTTCTCTCAAGTGGTTGTAACTCCCCAGCAGATTCCTCAAGGTATGCAACTCACAATATGACACCTGAGATCTCACTCACACCTAGGGAGACTGGCCTGTGTACCAACCCTTCCTCTAGGAGACAATATTTGTCCCTGCTAAGCCCTGTGCCTCTTGAAAGGGAGGCAGGCCCAGGAATATATTTAGGGTGGATGTGACTCCCAAGACATTTGGTTTACCTAGGAATGATGGGCCCAGGCTTGTCTGACCTACTGAACTACCAGACTGGTCTGTCTTTACTCCTGTCTCCTCAAAAGACATAAAAAGGAAGCATTCTCACTAATTAATTCCACTTTCAAGTCTATATTCTTCTGAAGGAAATTCATCATCACAGTTACTGGAGAACCTCGGGAGGCATCTCTGCTGGCTGCCACCTTTTCTCAGAACCCTGAATCCCAAATACCCTTGAGGTGCTCTCTTACCCCAAGGGCCCTCACCTCTTCTACAATTTGGCCCCTAGCAGTTGCCACCTTCCAGTGAGTCTTTTTTTTCTCAACTGTAATGGTGGCGATGATATACTGGTGTTCACTGTTCTTTCGTTGGCTCAAGAACATCTTGCTGTTCCGCAAGGTGTGACCTCCCTTCTTCTTCCTCCTTCTTGGGAGAGGAGTGGGTAAAAGTGAAAATGGGTCTCTGCTCCTATGGGTGGTGTGTGATAGTGGTGAGGGTGGGGGTGGGTGTAAATAAACAACAGTGGGTATTAGGGCTGTTTAGAGAAGATGAAGCCCCCTCAGTAGAGTAAGGCCTACTCTACTTCCTCTTAGGGGCTGAAAAACAGTCTGTTTATTTGTGTGAAGATTTCATGCCAAAATGCTTTCCTTTCTGGCATTGGAACATTATCTTCCTGACTTTCTCCCTCTTCCTCCTCCTCTTCTTCTCTATCCTGCTCTTCTTGCTCTTCAGCCAAGTCAAGGTAAGATGGAAAGTACGGCAGCTAAAGCCCTCACTGATCCCATGCTGCACGTGCTGCTGGAGGACTTCTAAGGTGGGGAAGACCCGGCAGCAGCCCATGCACCTGACACCACTATCCTGGGACACCAGCCATTCGGGCGTCTTGGCCCTGGAACACTCATCTACAGCTGGAGGTTCTGCTGGACTCTCAACCTCCTCCTGTTCCCCTTGGTCTTCGTTGTTCCAGCTTGACTCACTGTCAGTCAGGAGTTCCTTCGTACCCACATAAGAGAGGGTGGCTTCTGTAGGGCTCTTTTCAAGAAAGGTCATTTCTTCCATTCTTGTCTTCTTTGAGGGAGGCTCCAGTCCTTCCTCTGTGTCACATAAGGCAGCCACTCCCCTTTTCATCTGGACACGCATATAGTAAATTTTCATGAGCCTTTCCTCTTTCGTGTCTTCTGAGGTAAAAGAGGACTTAGTATCACTGACCAAATGGAATGGGAAGGAGACGTGTGGAAAGGGGGAGGAAGTCTCCAACTGGTATCGAAGACAAGAAACACCTTGATGTAACTGATGGATTCCTAGGAAAGAAAATTCCAAACATAAAATAAGTAGAATAAGTATGTGATGTCTGGAGGACTTAATATGGCCAGGAGAATATTCCTATGTGGAAATGTGAAGCAGAAGCGTATGTACATGTTACACTGCAGAATTCTGGGAATGGTATGTTTTACTTGAGGTGCACCTGGTATAACTGGGGAAATGAGGGTGTGGTGTGTCTAGCGGAGTTGTACGTGTGTTTGGGGACATCTCTGGTGAGTGTTTTCGATACTGGTAAAAGGTGACGGTGGATGAATGTGCGCATGTGCGTTAAATGTAAACAAGTGCAGGAGCGTTGCCTATTCTTGCTGCGAGTCGATATGACATCGAGTGTTAGCAGAAGTGACCTGAGCTCTCAGAATGTGTGGCTCCATGAGGGGCCGAAGTCTTTGTGGGTCAAGTGGCATATAGATTAGAAAGGCAGTATATGAAAGTGCATTCCCTCCAGGGTCTATGAATTTTCTGCAGTTTGGCTTAGCATGAGGGAGTTAAAACAAGTTATCTGTGTGAGGCAACATAAATTACTTAGGGGATTAGTGTGTAAGTGGGTGAGTCGGAATGAAGGTACCGGGGCATACCTACACCATGTAACTAGAACACAGGAAGGTTAATGAGGAATGAAGGCAGGTAAGTTTGGTAGAAAAAGTAAAAGGAGGGGCGCCTGGGTGGCGCAGTCGGTTAAGTGTCCGACTTCAGCCAGGTCACGATCTCGCGGCCCGTGAGTTCGAGCCCCGCGTCGGGCTCTGCGCTGATGGCTCAGAGCCTGGAGCCTGTTTCCGATCCTGTGTCTCCCTCTCTCTCTGCCCCTCCCCCGTTCATGCTCTGTCTCTCTCTGTCCCAAAAATAAATAAACGTTGAAAAAAAAAAAAAAAGTAAAAGGAAGGAGAAATGGCACCATACCTGGTAGGAAGGAATACAGATGAGTGAGTGTGTGTGAGCATATGAATTCATGCTCCTCTGAGGGAGAAGGTTCCGATGAACTGCCCACACCAGCACTGCGCTCTACATGACCCATCCCAGTGTTCATATGAGGAGCTGTGTCTTATCTTTGAAGGGACACTGACTCTCTTTGTTCCTCTGCAGAGGCTTCAGCCCAATGCCTCCGCCCTGAAACACTTTTCTGCTTTTGAGGGGAGACTAAATAAGTAGGGCTTGGGCCAAGCAGCTCAGTTTTACCTCCTCTCCATACTCAGACCCCACCTGTTTGTTTTTCTTACCACACTCATCAACAGGAACGAGCTTGCGTACAGAGGAAACACAGGAAAAGTATTCTGAGACAGAGGACTTTTCTTCTGCTGCCTGATTGCAGGCAGGGACCACTACACATGACTCAGCAGGAGGGACATCCTCTTGACCTTTCGTGACTTCTGGAGAATGGAATAAACACGAAGAAACACACAAAAAACCCAAAACATTGAGGTGGCATTTTGTGGAGTCATAAAAACAAACAAAACCAAACAAAACATTGAGACGTGGCATTTTCCAGAGTTTGTCAATTCAAAAGACACGCATTGAGTGGACATTAGAAGCCACACATCATTACCAAACGTGAGACTTGCTCTCATTAAAATGAAGGTGACTTTCTCATTTGAAACCCAAAAACTTTAAGGTGCGTTGGCCTTTGAAAACTTCACTTACTCTAAGATATAAGTAAATAATAATTATTAAAATTGTGTTTATGGTGGATACCCATGATATTTAGTACCTTGTATGTGATATTTCTGGAGATGTGTAGAGAATACTGAACACTTAGAAAGAACCATTCCTGGAAAACAGTATGCAGTCACTTAAGTTGGATATTAATAGCTTGATTTTCCTCATGGGAAATTGTGTAATTAGGGAATGTGGGGTACAAGCTGTATGAAGACCTCTGCATCTACATCTACTTACATATGGATATGTATCTATCTACACACACATATAATGAGGATGGATAGATGATGGATGGATGGATGGATGGAGAGAGAGAGACAGAGAGAGGGAGGGAGGGAGAAAGAGAGAAACATAGATACAAAGATATGTATATATACAGATAAAATCGATTTTCAAGATTCCCTCGGAACTCTGGTGCTGGAGATGGTCAAATTAAGACTTCACAGACTCCTCTTCTGGAAATGTATTTCTACATTTCTCTTAGATTTTTAATCTTCCCACTCAGATCCATTAAGGGCTTCTTCCAAAGAAGACAGGGATGCTGAAATGGTATATTCTGCCTAACAATTATAAACAGAGACCCTGGGCAGTCCTTGAGAGAAGAGGTCATCTATGGACATTGCTGAGCAAAAGAGCTCAATTCTAATTTTTGACTAACACGCTGCCTCACCACCATGCCTGAATCCCCCTCAGCCCCTCCTCTCCCCCATCACATACCACTGTGAATGGGCCTGTCTGGAGAAGGGACACCGAAGATCTGTTCTGAGCCTGAAACCTTTGCCATCTGGTTGTGGAACTGGACCAACCTAGAGGGTCCAGAATGTGAAGAGTCTTCACCTGATTTTAAGACCTCTGGGGAAGAGAAGGAAAATCAGATATTTTTTTGCCTCCATAAACATTCAAGAAATACCACATAGAATCACACACATGGCACTTATCTTCATGAAGATTATAGTCTAGTTTCTTTTCAAAGTCCTAAAATCAAGGTATATAAAAGTATTTGTTGGAATGAAGTATCTGATGAACTATGAGTACCCTATGTTGTTTTCTGGAGTGTATCTGAGCTCAAATTCTTTCCAGGTACATGATAAGGTAAAGGTCTCAGTTGGACAGTTGTGGTTTATGATATATAAGTCCTGCTGCTTCATGGTAGGTTTAGAATTTACAGGAAAGAATTGACTGACTTCCACTGCTGGTCCTTATCCTCCCCTTCCAGTTTATCTACTCTTGTGGAACCTCACATGAGGGCCCTGCTGAACAGGTATGCAATGCAGGACCTGGAGACTCCAGTAAGAACCCCAAGGTGGACTTCAGACCACACCTCTCAACAATGGACACAGCTCCCCTGTCAACAGCTACTGACTGCTAAATGGTTCAGCCTTCATTTGGCCCTGTCACTGGTGTCACTTTTCTCACATTCCCCACACATTGTTCTGATCAATTTTTGCACCTATACTTACCAAACTCATACCCTACCTTTAAATCTTCCCAATCTACAGGTAAATTCTAGGTTGTTGGTTATTTTCCTACTAAAATATGCATATTTCTTGGATCACCTCTATCTCTACCATGACTTTAAACACATCATGGAAATCGCCAGTTTGTTTTCCTTCCTCCTACATTTCCGTGGACTTCCAGTAATAGGTGAATTTTTGTTCCTGATAAAGTAACTCAGGATTAAGTCTCTTATGTTTAAAAACTTCAGTTAAGCCTGGACCCCAATTTTCACTTCACAAAATACATCTATTTTGTCTCTTGGATGACTGGTAGGTCATGTTGGTGTAAGGATGAGACAAGTCAGTGGAGGTGGTGTATCTTTCAGAGAGTTCGTATGTGTACCAGATTTGATGAGTAGTCTGATGTGTGCATGTGTCTGTCAGGTTTCTTCAATAATTTTATGTAGACAGTATAGGGGTGACACAGACATTGAATGTGAAGGTGGCGTTGAGTATGATGTGTTGGGTGATACGCACCATAATTCTGTATAGGTACAGCCAGTACATCTTCCCTGTATCATGAGTGATCTGTGTGTCATATACTATTGAAGTTCAAGTAGTTACATAATATCTGTTGGTTTATGACAGGCTATATGAACCTGGGTGATTCTGTGAGATCTGGTGACACCAAGAAAGTGTTGGAAGACTAACCATGTGAAGGATACATGGGAGACCTCATATGAGCTCCCAGATTGTGGAATTGCATGAGGAACCCAAGGGATTAGGAACAGAAAGGTTTTAGAAGATGGTATATGATTGTGTTGGCTGCATGCATTACTGTGCAATACGAAGTTCTACAAGAGTGAGATTATCTGTGTGAGTTAGAGATTACAGTATCTAAGGAATGAGGTTAGAGAAAGCAAACGTGAAGAATACAAATGCTGCAAAATGAGACGTGAAGGTTTACTATGTGAGGATCTGAGCTTATGAGAGTGTCTGGGAGTGTAAACAATTGGGAGCAGAGAACGCTGAATGAAAGGATGAGTGTTAATACGTGTAAATGTGAGGGCACACGGTAATGAGTCTAGTTGTGGGTGTGATGGAATAAAGATTCCTGTGTGTTTACAGGGGTAGGAGGTTGTTAGAGATAAAATTTAAGGATTCTTTTCAAATCTCTGTCCCATCTTCACCCATTAGAGGACATATGCTAAGGAGTTTACTCCTCTCAAAGAAAAAAAGGAAAATCTGTGGTTCCTCCTTACTCTCTCTGGTCCTTGCTGGCCCATTTCACACTGGTTGTCAGAACTCTGCCCACATTATGACCAACCAAGTTCATCTTCCCAGGTTCAGACTGAGTTTATCTTGCCATTTCTCAGAGATGTCTGACATTTCCTTAGCCTCCATCTTTGCAAACACGGTTCTGTTCTGATATCCTTGCACTTTGGGCTATTTGTCCTTTTTGAGATTTCCCTTGAATCTCTCAGTTTTATTTTATATGGCTGCAAATGAGTATCCCCCAAGGGGGAAGACACCTTGCACTCTCACTGTAGTCCAGACGTAGACTTGGATCAGCTGATACCAGTTTGTAGACAGCAAACGCCGTGCTTACTTTCTCTGCCACTCCCTACCTCCAGTCCAGACATCTCTACTTACGAGTATTCTTATTGTCAGAGACAGAGAATGAACAGTTTGAGAAAATGACATTGTTTTCTTCGTGCCTGGGAATAGGACCAATCAGTGTAGTTTCCTTTTGCTTGTTTAAGATTTCTGTTAAAGTGCATCCAAATTAAAGAGATATATCCAATCATTCATACACTCAGTTCATTTGGGTTTCTAACTCAGACATACGTGTCCCACGTATGGAGAATACTGCATGGAGAATAGAGTCTTTTTTCTGGCCAAAGCTCCAGAATATAAGTATTCAAAAATTTTTAAAAAAATGTTCCCAAGTGTTGATGGTCAGGTAGATATATATATATTGTCTTCATGGAGACCCCTACAGTGTGTCCAGGAACTGTGCTATGACAGAGTGTAGTCAATATATTTTAATATTTGTTTACCTGACTCTACATCTGCCATTGTGTGTAACACATTTTCATTTTTGTTGTTAACCTATTCACATGTCTTTGCGTGTAACACATTTTCATTTTAGTGGTTACAGGCTGAATAATACCTTAGCCAAAGATGCCCATAACCTATCCCCAGAACCTGTAATGTTACCTTATAAGGCCCAAGGGACTTGACAAATGTTATTAAATTAAGGACCTTGAAGTAGAGATTATTTTGGATTAGATGGGTGGATCTATATGACATATTTTAGACTTCTGACCTCTATAATAACAGGATAAAGTGTTGTTGTCTTTAATCCACTAGATTTGTCATAATGTTATAGCATTTGATAGCTGATAACAATTACCTTAAACTAAGGACCTCCATATTCACTGGGAGCTTTCAAAATGGGCAGGCTCTATTTACCCAATTTCCTTTCTTTTCTGAGGGCGAGTTGCTTATGTGAGTCAATGGTGCTGCCCACTCTGTGCAAAATACACAGCTTCGAATACTTGAACTCCCAGTCATGTTACATGTGACTATCATCTAATACTTCAGGTATACCCGTTTTGTTGACCATCTCTGAATTCATGATTACCAGTCTGGGTGTATTAATCATCAAGCCTATTTACATTCAATCACAGACTTACCAACTCCTCAGCTCACCTTTTGTTCCTGTGTTCCATTCCGTCTTTCTGAATAGATTCTGTGCTTTTAACTTTTTTGTATTTTATTTTTTACTCTTTTTACCTGAAGAATGTCTTTATTTCATCCTTATTCTTTATGATATGACTGTTCTTTTCCTTCAGCATGTAATTTTACACTGTCTTCCAGTGTTGACAATCGCTGCTGAGATGTACACTGCCTGACAAATCACCGTTCTTTTGAAGTATTGTGTGCTTCTCTCTAGTTGCTTTAAGGTCTTTGTTATTGAGGTTGTGAATGTTTGTTTTAGTATACTCAGGTTTGGATTTATTTTTGCCTTTCCTGTGATCAGCTTCCTAATAATGTTTCCTGATTCTAAGGATTTGTATCTTCCATCATTTCTGAAAAAAATCTTGACCATTATCTCTTTATGTTGTCTTACTTTCTTCATATTACTCTTCATGAACCTCAGTTTGATATGTCATACTATCACATTTTGTCCTCATTTATTGTAATCTCTCTCTCACACTTCCCATCTATTTATCTCTCTGATTTCTATTTGTAGGTAATTCCTTGGCTATATCCTCTGGGTCACACATTTTCTTTTCATTTGTGTCAAATGTGATGTTTAATTCATCCCACACTTTTTATAATTTCTAAAATGTTAAAATTTCTCATTTCTAAAACTACCACTTTTCTAAAAAATCTTTTTTCTTGGTAGTGTTTTCAGTTTTTACATCTTTAATAGTTTTAAACATTATTTACCACCCCTAAAGCACTATTAAATTAAGTGAACTTTGAAGCTAAAACTTGGTGTTCACGGTGTTTGCAGAATCTACCTTGAAGGTATATATTTTGTAGTTTTCGATTGTGAGCTCAAGTTCAGCAATTCATTACCTATAGGACTCTTTAACATAGATAACTAATGATGCAGGGCTCTTTTATATTTTCTGTGGTCATGTATTACTAGAGTGCTACAAGCTATGGTTTAATTTTATATTAATTCTTAACTTGTAGGCTTAAGGGACACCACAGCAATTGTGGATACTGTGTCTTTGATTCTACTTCTTCCCTCAATAAATGATGTTTGTCTCAAAATGAATGCACAGAGTACCTTCCTACCCCCTATGAGTGAAAAGTGTTTATATATAATGAATTCCTATTGAGGGTACAGAAACAGAGACCTAGACTCCCAAATAAGAGAGGAGGAGAATATGATAACTGGACCCAATGTGCACCTTTCCCCCAGTGGCTGAGCAGAGATGCTGAGCTGGACGTCTACAGGTCTGTTCAGGCTCCCACTGCCCTGATCTGCCTACCCTTTAAATGCCCTTTCTTTCTCCTTACCAACATAAGGGTGATGGTGAAAGGAGGAGTTACAGGAGAAGTATTTCAATTCAGAGTGTCCATCTTTTGCCTCAGAGACCAGAGTACTGTCTTCCAAAGAAGACTCAGGTGGTGGATCATATTTGTGTGACTTTGGGATTCCTGGAAAATGAAATCAAAGTCATAAAAATAGTTGGTTCCATTCTGTTCCCCTCCTACTGTCTTCTCCCTAACCTACTCTCCTCACTGCCAGCACCCTCCTGGGGAAATACTTATTTTGTCCTGAACAGTACTTCAGCATTCCATTTTTCTATCTGGATCTTGCTACTATGGCTCCTCATATCCATTCACCCTGGTGAGGATTTTTGGTACCATTTGCTTTCCATTTGATACTCTTTGACCCTCCACATTCAACATCCTAGAGATTTATAACCTCAAATGAAACAATTGATGAATTTTTATTTTTGAAGAACATATTTTTTATTATTATACCAGTGTCTCTGTTTCCAAGTTAACCAAGCTCACTGCTCACTAATAGTTTAAGATTATGATCGTTCCTCTGGGGCGTCTTGGTGGCTCAGTCAGTTATGCATCCAACTTCGGCTTAGGTCATGATCTCACAGTTTGTGAGTTCGAGCCCTGTATCAGGTTCTGTGCTAACAGCTCAGAGCCTAGAGCCTACTTCTAATTCTGTGTCTCCCTCTCTCTCTGCCTCTCCCTGACTTGTGCTCTGTCTCTCTAAAATAAATAAACATTAAAAAAAAAAAAAAACGATGATCATCCCTTATGGATGTGTCTGCTATGTGTATAATGCACATATTGTAGCAAACTGTTGTGATGGATGCAATGTGATTTGTGTGTATAAGTTCCTAACATGTTGCTTAAGACCGGACTGATGCTTAATATATGATTGATTTGGTGTTTGTGAATCTGAATACGGGGTGAATTTTGCGTGAGTGAGAACAGTAGGTATGCTTCGTGTCTGTTTCAGTTCAGCTAATATCTATGTGTGTAGATTGCATGTCCCACGATTACATGTTTGAGTGTGTATATGCTGTTATGATTCAGATGTATAAGGTAATGATTAGGAATATTCTCTTTAAGACTCACAGAATTAGTTGATTTGTGAAATCTAAAGAAATAATGAAAGAACATTAGAAGGTGTAAAAATCAAAATTGTAAGAGAAAGAATATATGAGCTTTGAGACTATGTGAAGATCCAAATTAAATGGGGGTATAGAGGAGGATGTGGAAGGTTAAGTGTACAGTGACATGTGACTGCATAATAAAGGCATAAAAGACTCATGTCTAAGGGATTAAGATAAAATCTGAAAACTACCACCTAATAATTTAACTCAAGCATTCTCCAAACAGAAATATGTCAGATAGCAAAATGCATGTGATAGAATATTCAAACATCACTTTTTTAGAATAGCCCCATATTAAAAACAACCCAAATACTCAGAAAAATATAATCAATAAAGAAATTATTTATATTCATAAAATATGTGTTTGTGTGTGTATATATACATGTGTGTGTGTATATATATATATATATATATATATATATATATGTATGTATCTGACACACAGAACATAGATAAATTTCACAGATATTATGAGTTAAAGGAATCAGACACAAACTATAAATTGTGTACTACTATTTAAATGAAATAAAAAAAACCAGGGATAACTAATCTAGGGTTCTAGAAGTCAGAGAAATTACCACTGTTTGTATGGTAGGGACAAAAATATGGCATAGAGAATTTAGACACATATGGAAGATTATAAAGAAATGAATGATGGGAATAAGGAGTGCAAAAAGTGTATATGGTGATTAAGTGTGAGAACACTGGCTATAAAAATACATGAAAGGGACGGGTATTAGACTGGATGTCTCTGAAGTCCACCTCAAGTCCAGATCTCAAGGATCCTACCTCTTTTGGTCCATTTCAAGCTTTGAGTAATTTCACACCTTCCTGATAACATGTATGCTTTGCTGGCTCATACTGACATTCTCTTCCACATTTCTCTAGTAAAATTCTCATACCCAACACTCTCCCACCATTTCTTCAAATAAAACACCACTCTCCACTGATATTTTGGGGCTTATTCTAATCCTCTTAAGTATTTTTCTCTTGCAACTGATGGCTTCCACAGTTGATCATGGAAGAAGATGAAGACACATTGTGAGTTTGTTTCTGTACTAGGGAGCCTTGTATCAACTAATGGGCAAAATCACCCAGTTTCTCTCTGGCCTCAGCCTAGATCCCAATTTATTCAATACACTCCCCTTACCAGCACCAGCAAACATGTTTTCTGAAGAGATGCAGGAGAAGTAATCTGAAGAGGAAGAATCTCCCCTTGCTATCTGGTCTTGAGTTGGGGCCATTCCCTTGTGTCCATGATGCAGAACTTTTAAATTCATATATGCTGAGAAATTACAGGAAAATAATAGAGATGTAGTCCACGTTTGCTGTTTGTACATTTATCCATCCATTAAACAAACAAGAAGAGTCTACCATGTGACATGTTTTGTGAACAAACATGGACTCCATTTTCATGGATAGCAAAATATAGCTCATCTATTGTATTTATATCATGATTGGTTGGGTTTATATAAGGGCACTCTTTGTAAATGGAGCAGAGACTATAAGCTGTCTCCTTTCGACCTGGACATACTACTAAATTATATTTGTCAACTTCTCTTGTGGTAGTTCTGACCACGTGATTATGTTTTTCACAATAGAAATGAGTGGAAATGGCACGTGCCACTTCCAACCAGAATCATAAAGACCTCCTCTGTGTCTCTCTGAGCTCTTTCCTTTTCTAGCTGATGAGCATGTTGATAACCCAGGGTCTATTGGAAAACTGCATGTTAATGATAGCAAAGTTTCCATCAGCCCAGGAGGCTTGACCCACTCCTCCTCATATACCCTGAATTATTAAATAAGTAAGAAATAGATGCGTTTGTGTATGAGTTACAAAGGCCAAAGTAGAGATGTAACGTGTTCTTGAGGGGCAAATAAATGGACCTAGTACATAGTACATAGTACATACCAAGCATATGTGATATTAGTATCTACATTTTCCTGGCTTATTTACATTCTACATGTGTGTATATGTGAACACATGGTTGTGAGTGCATATTTTACAGCTCTCATAGTTTACACTTAATAACATCTCTCAACATACACTCATTTTATTGTAGGTAGACATGACTCACTTTCTAGCCCTCTCTCCCCAGAAACCCCAAACACTGTTGGAAGTGCCAAGTTCTCTTCATGAGTAACAACTGCCACTTGGAACTTTGGGGTTGGTTCTCAACTGTCCCCCACCCCCACTCCCTTGAACAATGGTCTTTCTTTCCTCAGAGAAGTTACTTGTTTACTGTTAATCTCCATGGTAACCAGAATTATTTCAGTTTCCCATTTTTTTTCAGGAGAAAACCACAAACTTTCTCCTCAGTTCAACCATTACGGCTAAACAGTGGTATGTATGTGTATTCTGCCTTTTTCTTGCATTTCACATAGGAGCCCCACATTTACATTTTCATAGTCTGAAGGAAAACAATTCTTTTTTGCTTCTGAATAAATTATGACTTTAAATTCTCATCCCTCTACAACCAGTTTTAAATGTTAATTTTTTCTCACTTTTATGAGCCACATTTTCTTCTTCATTAACAGAAGAAAGGACTATTAGAAGACTCATAATAACATCATATACTTACCCAATGCCCTTAGGCAAAAATCAAATAAAGGAAAATACGATTTTTTTAAGTAAAACTGTACTACTCAACCACTACACCTGTGACACAGTGAGTGACAAGGTATAAACAGTACAGATCTTAAGCTGCAGAGACAAGGACTTGGCCATTTGAACTTTCTCTTTACTCTCAGATGACCTGTGGCCTCAGAAAAACCAGCATATACACATCCCTCTCCTACCCATCCCTCCTCCTCTCCCTTGCCACAGCTAGGGATATTCTCTCCCTATTTTTTTAAGTTTATTTATTTTGAGAGAGAGGGAGAGGGAGAGAATCCCAAGAAGCCTCAGCAGTGAGCCCAATGTGGGGCCTGAACTCATGAACTGTGAGATCATGACATGAGCCAAAATCAAGAGTTGGACATTTAACTGACTGAGCCACCCACGTACCCTTCTCCTTTTTTTTTTTTTTTTTTTTTTAAGAGGCAATTCCATGGTATCCTATGCTCAGAGAAGATGCTTAACACATACCTCTTGACTTCTTGGAAGTTTCGGGAAAGTATATACTTTCCAGATGTTTCCTTTTTTGTTTCTGCTTCATGGTTCACCTCTTCAGAGTGACTCAAATCAATACCTTTCTCCCTGAAACTCTGCTCTCAGAGAGTCAGTGGAAAATAACAGAGAATCAAATCAGTATATTCAAGAACAACAACTCACTTGAGAAGTTACCTCCTCACTAAATCACTGTCTTGACCAGTGCTCAGTACACCATCAGGACTATTATGATGCAAGTCAGCATCAGAATTCTGTGACCTATGCGTTACATCAGTGCACCCCAGGGACACAGCTGGTACTCACAGGACAGAAGGAGTGCCATGACCCACTGACTAGAGCAATTGCTTTCCCCCCAGTGAAAACCCCATCAGTGGCTTGAATTTGTGAACTTTGCACTTGATATCAAAACTAGACATGACTTGGATCAAACAAAGAACATTCTTTTATGTATCTACAGTAACCGCATTACTAAATCTCCCCATGTAGAAGATATTAAAATCGTACCTGAGAGAACTAGGTCTGAATGGTAGAAAAGAGTTGACATTAGATCTTATTAGCAGTACTATTTAACTTATGTGAAATGGTTATATGTAAGGTATATGTTGGTATATACATATGCAGTTGAGGACATCTCATAATCCTATACAACCCTAAAATGTATTGACATTCCCCACTCCCGGGAATAGTCTTATGTATTGTGACAACAAGCCGTTGTCTCTTTTGCTACTCTTTTTTCTAATTATTTCCCAAGAGATTTGGGGAAAGTTAAGCCCTTGGATTACATTTACATTCCCTGGATGACATAATGAAGCTTGTCCTCAAGCATGAAGGTCTCATTCTACAGGCTACTGTTCCAGGCCCCAGTCTATGTCCTCTGGAAGGAGCGGGGCTCTGTATAGGGTTTGAACTCTGTGGTTAGCTCCATCCTATCTCCCATCTACCACTGCATACACCCCCTCCCGTAGGGACAATCTGTATTTACTTCTACCACAGCAGCTGGACTAAAACCAGGCCATAATCTATGGCCTCCTTCTGTCTTCTTTGGTCCCAGTAGGCACTGCCTCTGCACATTCCCCTCACTCACCAGGGGCTCAGCCTCTTACAGCCACTGAATGGCAGGCACATTTATCAAGAAATGCTCAGCCTTGTTAGCAAAACAAAAATTAGATACTATTTTACATGTATCATATTGGTAAAAAAAATAGTAAAAAAATTGGTAAAAAAATGATTATAAAGATATGGGTAAAAAAAGGAATCCTCATGATCTAAAATGACTTATGTAGCCATGGTGAAGAACAATTAGTCAATATTTTGTAAAATTAAATAAGCATTTACTCCACAAGTCTACAATTTCATTCCATAAAGAGGTCATTACAAGAGCGATACTCATGGCACTATATATACCAGCAGGGAGCGCTAATTTTTGTTTACTTTAGTTTCCAACTCAAGAAGAAAGGGCAAGCAAAGTATGATAGGTACATGTGACAGAATTAATTTCCAAGGGTATAAGTCATGCCCCTTAAAATATATGACTACAGGGAAGAATGTGATCAGAGATAAAAAGAAAATATAATGCAATCAAATTATCACAAGTACTTCCTTAACCAGACTAGTTACTAAGCAGAATTATGAACTCAACAGTCAATACTTTTTGGAAGAAAAAAAAAGAGTAATTTCACCCAAAAGTAAAATGCCTCAGATTATGTCTAGATCCAAGAGAAAGAATTGTTCTGAAGATTCTTTACTGTATTAGTTTCCTTTTGCTGCTACGGCAAATTACCATAAACCTGGTAGCTTAAAATACAAATGTATTATCTTACAGTTCTGGAGGACAGAAGTTCAATATGGGTTTTACATCCTGAAATCAAGGTTTTCGGTTCTGTCTGGAGGCTCCAGGAGAGAATCTGCTCTCTTTTCTCCTCCGGGCTTTAGAAGTTGCCTGAATTCTTTGGATCTTGCTCCCTCCCTTCATCTTCAAAACATACCACTTCAGGGGTACCTGGGTGGCTCAGTCAGTTAAGCATCTGACTTCCGCTCAGGTCATGATCTCCTGGTCTGTGATTTCAAGCCCCACATAGGGATCTGTGCTGACAGCTCAGAGCTTGGAGCCTGCTTCGGATTCTGTCTTCCTCTCTCTCTGCTCCTCTCCTGCTTGTGCTCTGTCTCTCTCTCTCTCTCTCTCTCTCTCTGAAAAATAAATAATTATTTAAAAAGAAAATATAGCACTTCAATATGTTTCCACTGTCTCATTTCTGTTCTATCACTCTCCCATCTCCCTCTACTAATGATTCTTGTGATTACATGAGTCCCACACAGGTTATCCAGAATACCTTCCCATTTCAAAACCTTTAATTTAATCCCTTCTACAAAGGCTCTTTTGACACTTGGAGTAACCTATTCAGAGGTTCTAGGGATGGGTGGTGGGAGGGGTTTGACATTTTCTTCCAGGGCAGGGAGAATGAATATTTCAGCTATCAGAGAAAGACAAAAACAAAGCATGTGAGAGTAAATTCACCTAAAGTAAAATATAGTGAGGTAAGAATACAAACCCTAAATGAAACAAGAGCAATAGGGGAAAAAAAGACACACCAACAGTGGATATCTATTGAGTAAAACAAAGCAGGACAAAATATAGGAACAACCCCAAGTGGGACATTAAACATAACCCAAGGAACAGAAGAAGAATTACACGAGATTTCTCCATGCTGTAGAATTTAAACAACTAGATTTAATAAAACGAGAGCTCTAAGACAAGATGTCATTGTCAATGCAAAGATATAAAAATGGAGAATTCAGAGCTGAGGAAAAAGCAAAGACTCTAAACAAGGTCAAAACAGGGTAAGTAAACAAAGGAGAACCAGAAAGAAATAAGGTTTTAAATTGAAAAACTGGCATCTTGACTTAAGTGTAAAGGGAAGAGAGAAATAGGTAATTAACTAGAAGACAATGGATATAAAAAGGCTAAATGATGATACATAATTATAAAGAGGTTAACAAATAAAGCAGACAGTTATTCAAGATATAATACAGTAAAATATCCCTAGAATACAGAAAGAATGGAACCACAAAGGAAGAGTACACATTTTTTCCAAAAAAAAAAAAAAAAAAAATTGAGAGCCTTACAGGAATTTATAAACCCCAGTTATATATATATACATATATATGTACATATAATATATACATGTATATATATAACATGTGTACATATAACATATATGTATATATACATATATGTTATATGTACACATATATTATATGTACATATATACGTATATATGTATACATATATGTATTATATGTATATATACGTAATATACATATATACATATATGTTATATGTACATATATATTATATGTACATATATACGTATATATGTATATATATTATATGTACATATATGTATATATGTACATATATATGTATATATATGTACATATATGTACATATATATACATATACTTATGTGTATATATATGTATATAAATATATACACATATATATACATATATACGTATATATGTATACATATATTATATGTATATATACATAATATACATATATGTTATATGTACATATATAGTATATGTACATATATATGTACATATATGTGTATATATGTACATATATGTATATATATACACATATACATATGTGTATATATGTGTATATAAATATATACACATACACACACACAAATGTATAAAAGACATATATAATCTTAAAGGATAAAAGGAACAAGCAAAATTCTTCAGGTATTCTAAGAGAAGGAGCAAGTCACTTGAGAGGGGCAAACAGGAAGCTGGCTTCCCCATTCCATAGAGCGACACCTAGTGCTTGAAAATAGAAGAGTACCCCCAGATACTGAAAGAAAGAAGGTGTGAAACTGTGATAGTATTTGTAGCCAAGTTGTTTTGAAGTGCAAGAGCAACTGGCAGACATGGTCAAAAGTGTATCAATTTTTTTTTTTTCAGAAAGATGTGTGCTGTTAAGAGCCATGCCTGGAAAAGTCAGCTCTGTGATAGAGCCAATTCCAATGCCGTGAGAAAAGGACAAATGGAATACTCCATGCCAAAAGACAGGAGAATTTTGACAGTAAACAACTGAGGGTGGGGACAGGAGTGGGGTGAGAACTATATGAAAATAATAGTTTTACTATACCATTCCTTCTGAATAAAGTTTGGGTTTCAGGGCTGTCAAGAGCCTGCCCCTGACTTCCTGTCACCCGGTGGTGTCTTACCATGTGCTCCCAGACTGGCCAAATTTCGATGGTACCTCTGCACGATTGTGTCTGATCTCTGTGCTTGTGCCCAAACTCTTCTCACTCTTGAAAACTCATACAACATCTGGGGCTTCACTGTTACTGTAGTTAGTACAATATATGGCTGCTTGGTCAACTTTAAGTCTCCCAATTGAGGAATTTCTGTGTGCACATCTCTCACATGGTAGTGAGTGTTCACTGTCTTCTTGCAAGCAAAAAAAGAAAAAAAAAGCCACACGTAATTATAACATTTTAAGAGCCAATAGAATTCTCAAAAATATATCATCCATGAGCCTTAATTGAAAAGGCATACAAAAAAAATTAACATGATGATGAAATCCAGCCAACCCAGAGATGACATTTTAAAAGTCCCCTAAATACAATGGATATGGTATAATTGTTTGGGGAAGAGCAATGAATCCATTGAAGTATAAAAATAAAATAAAGCAAGCGCAAAGATTACAGTTACAGAAGAGAATGCAGAACAGAAATAGCTACAAAATCTAAAAAACAGAGAGAGAAAAGGGGAGTACAGATGGGCTACTTTTATCTTTAATGGCAGGATTAAATGGATACTATCTAAGAGTGAAACTTAAATTCATACCTATCTCAACATTTTTAAAGTTTTTATTCTTAGTCATAGGGGTATTTTAAATATTACTACATTTGTGTTTATGGAACATTTACAGATCAACATTGTTAGCTTCATTCATATTTCATTTTTGATAAGTTCAAGTATACCTAGTTTAATTTTTTAATAACTATAGTACAATTCGTTTTCTGCAAAATAACTTCTGTTCCTCTTTCCATCCATCCATCCATCCATTCATTTATGTATCCATCCATCTACTGATCTACTTGTATACAGGTATAAATGAGGGTATTCAACTAGTTTGATATCCAACAAATGTGGAAAATGGTTACATTTGAGTAATTTTGAATAATTTTAAAACATAATTTTCAAGAACTTTTGAGGTCCCATTTTAATATGTATTACTTATACTAAGCTCACCCTAAAAGTTAAAGACAATGTAAATCTGGGGAAAAAAAGTTTGCAAACTGGATAATTCCTTTAGCATTCCTTTCTCTGAGTACTTCCTCTTTTCAAAGTACTTTTGCTTAATAACAATATCATTCAAAGTCTCCAAGTTTTAAAGGAACATAATACTCCTAAAAAACACTTTTATGTGACTGTGCTCTTATAAATACAAGACAGAATTTGTGTGATAATGGATAACAATTATGGAAGATTTCAACAAAAAATAATCAACAAAGGAACAGCAAACACATTCAGTAACATCGCTAATCTACTTAATCTGGTACATGATCCAGTGAGAGTGAAATGCATATAATTATGTAACTGGCAACCCCATGATGTACCTGTCCTGAAGACAGTCTCACAGGTCAACAATGTTTGTTTGTTTGTTTACACAGGCCCTGTAACACTTAATAGTAATTCAGGCCATGGCACAAATTCTTTTAAATGGACAGCCAGAATTATACAGAGTTGGGTGAGTCAAGGCTAAATTAACTCCTACTGAACCTTTAATGGGAAAATATATCCTCAAGAAATTATCCAGCAAAATGTAAACCCTATAAGAGCTGGAACTATGATCTAGCTTTTCTATTATTTTTTTAAACATTTATTTATTTTTGAGAAACAGAGACAGAGCGCCAGCAGAAGAGGGCCAGAGAGGGAGACACAGAATCTGAAGCAGTCTCCAGGCTCTGAGCTGTCAGCACAGAGCCTGACATGGGGCTCAAACTCACAAGTTGTGAGATCACGACCTGAGCCGAAGTCAGATGCTTAACTAAGCCACCCAGGCGCCCCTGTGACCTACCTTCTTAATTGCTCTAACTCTAATATCAGGAACAGTTAGACCTTTTAGATTTATTGCAAAAAAATAATAAATCTATAAGTGAATCATAATGAATAAATTCAGATAATCAGAAGTGCATTGCGGTTTTCTCTGGCTTTAATTACCTGACTTAAATTAACTGGCAAAACAATGTTTCTTCTAATAAAACGTATCTATTCCAACAGAGAATATTTTAACTTTAAAACTCATTTCCATCCATAATCTCTTCTCACAAAAGAATGGATCGGACTCATAATATATAAAGAGAAAGGTTAAGAATGCTTCAGACAGTTAAGCAATCTGCTTGGTCATAGAACTTTGTGAGTATGGAAAAAGTCTTTCTGCTAAATTAACATGAAATGAAATTAGTTTTTCCTTAAACTAGGAGAGGCTGTATTTTGTTTTGAATGCTGCTCTTAATACACTGTAAGCTTACTACAGCCATTACTTAGCAGGTTAATATATCAGTGGAAATTGTGACTTAATGAACCAGCCACAGGAGTTTTAACAATGCTTATCTTTTTAACACGCCCAAAAAGCAGATTTTTGTAGAGGTCAAAGACACTGACTAGAATAGCACTTGCTTCACACCAGCTCTCAAGAGGAAGCTTAAATAATAAATGTCACACCCTACTGTTAACAAGTCTTCCTACCGATGCAAAGCTATCCAAAAAGAAGTGTGAGGGTAAGTACAAGGAAGAAAAAGAGAAAGCGAAAAGAAGGATGTGAGTTAGCCTCTTCAATTTTTATCTATTTGAACGCCTTTGCCTCTGACAACTGGTGCAAGGTGGAACGAACATCAGAGGATAGAGTAAGCAAGACGGATGTGAGAGAGGGCTGATATCCCTACCCTGCCTCCAATTTTCTCCTTTCAGTTCTGCCATTACGCCATAGTGAATGTGTAGCTTGAAGGAAATGCGATGAGTGAGGTTAATTCCTGTAATGACCTCGCTTGAGTCAGACTTATGACTGTAAGGCAGAGCAGTTTAAGAGCATAAGTTCAAGCCCCGTGTCGGGCTCTGTGCTGACAGCTCAGAGCCTGGAGCCTGCTTTGAATTCTGTGTCTCCCTCTCTCTCTCTCTGCCCCTTCCCTGCTCATGCTGTCTCTCAAAAATAAATAAACATTGGAAAAAAATTAAGAAAATATGGTGCCAATCTTATTGATATGAAGATTAAGTGATCAAAGTCTTTTTTTTTTAAGGTTATATTTATTTTGAGAGAGAGACAGACAGCAAGCAGAGAAGGGGCAGAGAGAGAGGGAAACAGAATTCCAAGCAGGCTGTCAGCATAGAGCCCACTGTGGGGCTTGAACTCACAAACCCTGAGATCATGACCAAAGTCAAGAGTTGGGGGGCGCTCAACCTACTGAACCACCCAGGCACCCCAGTGATAAAAATTTTAATATACTTCTTGGATGATTGCTAACACTCAATAAATATGCGTCAAGAGTTGACTGTATGCTGAGTGTTTTCATATAAGATGGGTATACAGAATTACAAATCTAAGTCAAAACGTCAGGTTTAGCACTGAAAATCGGGCAAATGCAAACTGAAGACATTTGAAATAGCTAATTTACTTTCAGCACTTATTCTGTTTAAATATTTTCACATCCTACTTAATTTTAATGATGCTAGTCATTTAAGTCAATTTCCCCTCTCTGTTCTCCTTTATTAGTCCAAAATGGCAATTCTCATTTGCTTTTGACAATCTGATGAAAGTACTGCTTTTCTAAAATTCTCTTGAAAATTGGCATTGTGCTTTGATGAATATGTTTCCATTATCATTTAAATGCACTTTAAAATGGGTGCTCTGACAGATTAGATGCAAAAAGTTATACGTTGTCTGGCATTGGCTGTCTTTTACTACCTGTGGTGATAAAAACATTTCTTCCTATGGTGATAAAAGGACATTTAACATTTCATTTTGTCAAATTACCTGTAGTTAAGTTCCTTTATGGGAGTTTGCATAATAGGAAAAAGTAAGGTTCTACAAGTTTTTAATAAACTAACTGAATCACCCCAGGAGAAAGTAGTTACTAACCAACAGATGGTTTGCAAACATAAATCTTTTAACAGAGGCATAAGGGCTAACTGCCTGATGCCAACATTTGAGATTTCTTGGGGGATCTATTTTATTTATTTTTTAAACTATGATTAAAAAGTACTTTAGTTTGTACAATTTATTATCTGTACATCCATGATAGAAGTGTAGCCAGGTTTTGCTAACAATAACAACTTTTAATAAAGGTGATCTATTTTTAATTGCTACAATTTCCTCATAATATTCTATTATCATTTTAAATATATCTTGACATTTATTTCCAAGCAAAAACAGAGCTGATCCAGTGAAATGCATTTCATGGTAAGCACAGATGAGAAACATAAGATAATTATAAACTCCAAATTATTTCATAGAGAAAATATTCTGCAGCATATTACAAATGAATTTAAATATATACTTGGTTTGTGAAAGCCTTATGTAAACATAACCTGAATACACTTTAAAAGGAAAAACAGAGACGAAAACAAACATTTTTATAACCAGCCCAAAGACAGTCAAATATACATTTAAATAATAGACTAGTGAAAAAAAAAGAGAAAGAAAAGTAATTTTAGACAGAAATGTTCACAAAGAGTTCACTAATCAATCATCACATGCACATTCTTCCCCTAACAAAACAATGTTGAATGGCTATTCCTTCCACCTCTTGCTTGCTTCCCATAAACAAGGAAGGGGGAGCTATAACTGCTTTACGATCTTAAAGAAACAGATTCTTGATCTAAGGTTCATTTTGAGGAAAAAGTGCAGTTTGCTTTTCAGAAACAGTTGTTCACTGTCATTTTTCCTAGAGCTTCTGGATCCAGAGAAAGAATGGGAAAGCATGGATTCAAACCTCCTGACATGAAGAGTTGTTGCCATTTCTTATAACCCAATAGGTTTCAAAGGTATCTTTTTCAGGTAACACTCCTTGGGGCCTTTTTGCTCCTTAATTGAAGAAGGGTAACCACTCTCTTCTTTTATAATGAAAAATGACTTTCCCAATGAAGAAGCCATTACTACTAACATATCACCATCCTCAGACATGGAGGACTGTAAAACTTTTCTTCTTCATATAATTACTCTGCATCATTCCCTACTACCATGAGGGCTATGAGGCTGTTTTTTTTTTTTTAATTTCACTAAATGTTTTCATTTTGAGGTCAGCAGGTATATCCTGGAGTTCAGGAGGAACTACACTATCTTTTTCAGAAGGCTTTATGGAGAATTTGGAATATGCACTGATTTGGGCTCAAGTTCCATCTTGGCTATTTTTTTCTTTTAAATTATTTACTGGTTTCTCTGTATGATTTATTTCACTTAGCATAACACTTTCCAGTTCCATCTGGTTTCACTCTTATGTGGATCCTGAGAAATTTAACAGAAGATCATGGGGGAGGGGAAGGGAAAAAAAGAGTGAGGGAGCCAAACCATAAGAGACTCTTAAAAACTGAGAATAAACTGAGGGTTGATGGGGGGTAGGAGGGAGGGGAGGGTGGGTGATGGGCATTAAGGAGGGCACCTGTTGGGATGAGCACTTCGTGTTGTATGGAAACCAATTTGGCAATAAATTTCATAATAAATAAATAAATAAATAAATAAATAACTGGTTTCTTTGTCAAAAGTCTGGTTTCTTTTCATTTTTTGTCATTGATAATAATTACTTCACACCATTCTTTACTCGCATTATAATCATAATAATTTGCTTGGCCTTGGAATAATTTTCTTCTGAAGTATTCTTGAATGACTTCAGTAACATTTTGCATTGCATCTTTTAAAGTTCTAACAGCGGCTTCTTAGCATCCTTTTCATTCTTTACAAAAGTCATTGAATCCTGTGGAAGACAAAGCAGAATTCTGATTTTTAGATGTTTAGACAGATGACACCTTGAAGAAAAAAGAATTTAGGTGACAAAGCTAACCAAAAGTTCATTTGGGGTCTTTGGGAATTCAAATTGGGGAAATACAGATTGAGGAGGAAACTGAAATGTGTTCTAAAGGGGAGGAGAAAGACAGAATTTATAAAGGCAAAAACCATATGCTTGTGTAAGTTATTCTGAAAAAATTACGACTGATAGGTAAAGATAATTAAGGTTGATCCATATAGGCTAGGTTACTATGCTAAATGCTGGGCTGAAATACAGCAAATTAAGCCTCATTCTGAGAATTCCAACAAGATGTACTTTTGTGGTTGGCACATTCTAAAAGTTCATATTCCATCCAAGTATGGAAGAGCCTAAGACTAACCTCCCCAGTGGTCTTCTGGCTCCATTTTATGGCCTCTTGGTATTCTCGACTTCATTTCAGATGTTTCTGTGAACAATATCAAATTCACTCCTTTTATTTTTTTTCTACTCCTTTTATTTAACAGATGAATAAATCAAATTACTTTCAGTGTCAAAGTAATATTTATTGTTAAAATAGGAGAAGATTCCAAATTCCTTAATTTCTAGTGCTCTTTACACTGTATCATAGTACTTCTTAAGGATTTCTTTATATTAAGCCTAGTTATTCATGGAGTTAATCGGAAGGAGAAAGAGGAGAAGGCAGGGAGGTCAGGGAGGAAGAAGAGGATGAAGAGAAAAGGAAAGATTTAGTTTATTGCTTTCACTATATACTTGAACATGAGTTTGAATTGTACAGATTCACTCATACAGAGATCTTTTTGTAAATATAACAGTACTGTAAATGTATTTTTTCTCTTCCTTACAGTTTTCTTATTAACATTTACTTTTATCTAGCTCACTTTATTATAAGAATACAATACAGAATATGTGCAACATATAAAATATGTGTTAATTGACTGTTCATGTCATCGGTAAGGCTTCCAGTTAATACTACAGTCAATAGTAGTTAAGTTTCTTTTGGGGGGGGTGACTCAAAAGTTGTACCTGAGCTTTCCACTACAAGAGGGCTGATGCCCCCACACCTGTAATGTTTGAAAATTAAGGGTACTAAGATTTCTTGGTTTTCCTCAAATATCTAATATGCTTAAGGGTTCTAGTCCAAAGTCTATTCTGCTCTCCTTGCAAACTCTTCTGAAATTCTCAACTACCTCATTACTTCCACTGTCAGTTGTTACCTCCCATCACCCTTCAGGTAAGCCTCAAGTGTGGATCTGCAGTTCTCTCATGGTCTTGGTCACCCTTCAGATTCCACTTGAGGTGAATAAGCACCACCACAGATGTCAATGAGAAAAACAAAACAAGATTTATAAAGTGTCAAAGAAAACATCCAAGTCCAGACATTAGTAAGGAAAATGTCATGAAGGATGACTCTTGCACTTAGAGAATGCTCTCACCATCTGCTAAGAGTCTTGAAGATCAGACAGAAAGGACATTTTCAGGGAGGAGCAAACAAGGCTATGAGGAATGAGGTGGGGGGTGGTGATGAACAGGTGACATGATCAGACAGTTGAGCAAGGAGAATGCGTGTGTGTGTGTGTGTGTGTGTGTGTGTGTGTGTGTTTTATTTTTGGTCCTAATTCTCAGGAGAGACCATAAAGAAGAGATGTTTCATGATCCAGTGCTTGGAAGAACCTCAGGAACAAGTCAGAGTTTAGAGGGGAGAAGAAAAGTCTAACTAAATTTTAGTGGTCACATGTTCAGATTGACCAGTGAGAATAAGCAGGGCAGGTAATCGTTCACTAAACAAAGAGTGGGGATTTAGAATATTTGTGGCTAGGTTTGTCACGGGGAATCTAGGGGAACATCCCAAGAGTTATCTATGTCATACAGAGAAGGGTGGTTCTTTGCATTGAGCTGTTGCCTGGAATACAAAAAAAGAGGGAGTTTCCTTATCATTGCTATTTTCCAGGAGTACAGAGATTAGGTAAAGGTGAACACTGCCACAACAAATACCAACTTTTCTTTTACTCTCATGAAGTATTATTTTACCTCAAGATGATGTTTCACCTTTGTAGCTTCCCCATTCTCATCAGTAGTATCACTAAGAGCTCAGCGGCTCTGTGACAAGTGCCCACTCAGAGGACTTTTAAAGTGATTGCCCTTGATCACATAGCACTCCAAATTGATGCAGGTAAGCCACCATACATGCTTGGGATAAGTGATGGACAGTTCCTCCTACTCCACCTCCTTCTTGACAATCACTGTTATGTCTAGAATAACCTCAACTTTGGAGGGATATTAGCATATCTCCAGGAGAAAATTAGATCCCAAATACTTTTCTATTGTCAAAAATCTCTCTCTACAACATACCATTCAGCATCCTCATACTGCTATTTGCAGCTTCTTTATTTCCTAAAATCCCCTTCAGTGAGCCTTCTGGAGTGCCCCACTGACACCACCTCACTATGTGTCCCCAACTCCCTCCTCGTGTGCTACGCGTCCATCACCTTGATGACATTGCTTCTTCCACGGCCTCTCAAGTGGACACTGCTTTCTCTCCTACCCAGTGTCCCCTGAGCTGCGATAGTGCTAGAGAGAAAAATCAAAGAACTCATTTGGTGTATTTATCAGGTTGGTGTTACATTTATAAATAAAGTTAGAGATAATTGATATCTTTTTGATGTTAAATCTACATATCCCCAAATACTGAAAGCATTGTCATTTTTTCAAGTCTCCTTTTGATTTTTGGTTCCTTCAGAACAATTATAATTTTTCTCACCTAACTAACTCTAGTTAAGACTATTTAAAGGTATTTTATTTTACTTTGTCATTTTAAATGGGGTATACTCTTCAATATATTGTCTAGAGAGATGCTTTTACATGTGAAGATGATTGATATATATGTTAATTTTATGTATACCTTAGCCCACAATTCTTGCTTTTCTAACATATTTAACTTGGCTAATTGTATTAGTTAATACTTCAAATAAAATGTAAGTAGTAAAGATAATGGTGAACATTTTTGTATTTTTTATCATAGGAGGAGTATCTCATTTTTCTCCCTAAATTGTTGGATTTTAAGTCAAGATAAATATTTTATCATGTTAAGGAAATATTAACCAATTTTAATTTTTATTTAATCATTTGAAAATCAAAAAGATGCTAAATTTTATGACACACTTTTTCAGCATCTATGGAGATTTATCATGTGGGATTTATCTTGGGACATAATATGGTGAATTTTACTATTATGCTTTTTAATATTGAATAACACCTATATTTTTAGAATAAATCCCATCCTGATCCTGAGGCACTGTATTTGCTATGGCAGAGTTATTTTATCTTTTCTCTTAGTTCACATATGTGTTCCTGGGTCGTATCCATTCTGCAATTCAACTTCTCTGTGGAGTTGTTTTTTTCATCAACTATATTATTTTTCAGATTCAGTATTTCCAATCAATACTTTTAATGTCTTACCTTGATTCATGTTTCTGTTATCATTCCCCATATTTATTTTGCCTCTTCCTGTAAATCAAATTTAGCTGATTAAAAGGGTGCGTTTTCTTGTCTTTTTTTCACTAATGGTTGCTCCGCAAAAATGTCTTTTAATGTTTTCTGAATTCATTTTTTTCCTGGAGAAACTGGCTCATTAGTCTATGATTTGAATCTGTGTGGAGAGATCAATGGCCAAGTCCTAGTATCCATGTTTGGAGGATAGAAATGCATTGTTTCTCAGGGCAGAGAGCATTGACACTTCTTTTTCCACAGGGTAATCATCATCCTTTGTGCTGTGTTGTTATTTAGTCCCTCCCCTCAACTGGGGCATCTGAGAATAATTCTGATGCTACCCTACTAGTCTGGCTAGCCCAGAGCTAGATTTTTTTTTTGTTTTTTTTCTACTTTCAGAAGGAAATATTGTGGTGCTAATATACAAAAGTCGATACGAAGACCAGAGACTACTTAAAAACCTCTCCTCAACCCATACTCATATCTGCAGTGTTTTTCCCTATTCCACCATGTATGTTATTTTAATAGACAAACTGTTACCATCTTGTATTTCTCACCCTTGGTGTTTCTCATCTTTCTAATAGTTGTTAAACTATTTGTTGTTAAAACTAGTTGTTAAACTACCCATCAGCCTCCTTAAGCCTTCAGTACCATCTCCAAAATGGGGGCCATGCAAGAAAAAATGTAGGTCCATGCTGGTTGTACTATATTTGGAGGAAATAGAAGTCTCCATGCATTTCTACTAAGAATTTGTTTCTTTAGTCATTAAACTGATTCAAAGAAATTAAGGGCTTAAAAGTGATTGAAGCAACTTGATAATATTCCTAGCAATTTATTTAAAACACCAGTAGTATGTTCCAAGTGTGAGACTGACTTATTTTAGTTTGATATTTCACCAGGTCTGATCAGATACCAAGGCCAAGACTGTCTGATCCCAGAATGCCTAGCCACACTCAGTAACAGTCATAAGTGAACTCAGTTGGTCCCATCCATTTCCTCAATGACTTAAAGGATTTTAGAATACCATCCCCCATTTTCTATACTTTCATAGTTGTTCTGCCTTCCCTGGAATGTTGGGAATCTGTAACCCTAGAGACCTAACTTGACTAGAAACTGACTGCTTCCTTCCCGACCCTATCATTGAAGGAGCATTAAAACTAATTTAATTCATAATTTATATATCTGTATCACAGTGTACAGGTCCATTTATTTAAGGGGAGAAATACCCATTTCCAGTTTCACCACTATAAACAGCTGATTTATAATTAGACCAGCAGACAGTTTACTGGGAATCTGTTTCCCTACGAGCTGGAGTTTGATATCTGGGTATTTTCAACAAATCTCTACTATAGCCAAATGATAGAAAAGCTCAGGTTCTGCTCCCTTGACTGAAATTTAAATGTCCTGTACTGGGGTCCTTCCTATAACTAACGGTAGATGTCAGATGGTATATCTTTCCTCTAAACCAGAGTAGACCTCTTACAATAAAGCTTCTGCCCAAGAATATCATCTAATCATTCATGTCTCTCTCACCCTCTTCTTAGTAGCAATAATTTCTAGATGAAACAGAAAACCAGAGAATGGTAACGCATCAGTATTAATCCCCAGGTGAGTTTTCACCCTTCACTTGGACTTCAGCATGCTGGTCCTGGTTCCAGGTTTGCACGTTCTCATTACTCTTCCCTTTACTGGTTATTATTCTTGGTTGCCCACTGTAATCCTTGGGGAGCTTTTGTAAATACCAATGCCTTGTCCCAATTCACCCTACTATCTCTACCCTCACGTCTACCAAAACTCGTATTTAATTGGTCTGAAACATGACCTGGGCATTGAAATTTTAAAAAAGCACCCCCCACCCACCCACCCAGGTGATTCTAATATGTGGTCAGAATGGCTAGTGCCCCATTCAGAATTTTTCTGCCAACTCGTGAGACCAGATGTGGATTTTTTTCTGCCACAAATCAAGGCTGGCTACATAAATTGTAGCACACAGTGCAAAGTGGAAATACAGACTCCCTTATTCAAAAATTGTTAAGAATTTCAAGCCTGTGATAGGAGAATATTAAATCCAGCCTGGGATCTGTCTGAGAATATGCACAGGTGGATTGTCCATGAAGCTAGCCCTGTCTGAGATCCAATGGTAATAGTTCATTGCTTTTCCTCTTGTGGGTTTTTTACTTTCATATTTTTCTGTCTCCCTACTAAGTCTCTTTAGTCCACCCATTCTCCAGGTGGCATTATCCTTTTCCCACACCTGACCTCAGCTTTGGTGGGTAAAGGTAGTCTATTAATAGCAACCTGAGTCGTGAGAATCTTCTGTCTCCTTCCTTGGCCATTCCTTTTTGAAGTGGCATTGTCCTCTTTTCCTAATTTGGTTGTTCCTGGGACATTCTAGCGACTATTTCTGAAGACTATATTTTAAAATTTATTTTGATAGATTTCAGGGAAAGAAGATACTTAGAAAGAACTTTAACCATAACATTTTACCCAGAACACACTTCATAATTTTGTTTTTCTGGATTGTAATATAACTTGTTATATGGAAGTAGTGAAATCATTAATTGGCAAAGGAAAATTAAGACAGAGAGTGAGAAAATGACCTTAAAGGCATCATTATATATGATGGGTATTCTTTTTAATTAATTAATCAATGTATTTATTTATTCATTTTGGGAGACAGAGAGATTGCACATGAGCATGAGCAGGGGAAGGGCAGAGAGACAGGGAGAGAGACAAAGAATCCTAAGCAGGCTCCACATTGTTAGCACAGAACCAGATGTGGGACTCGAACTCACAAACCTTGAGATCATGACCTGAGCTGAGTTGAATGCTTAAGCAAGTGACTGAGCCACCCAGGTGCCCCAAGCAATGGGTACTCCTAAAACAAAGCTCCTATCTTGGGCTAAAGGAAGACCAAGAATAATGTAACTACGGGCTACTTAACAAATATATTGTAACTCGGTGAGACTTTCTGGACTTACTTTTCTCCTGCCACGCCTGCCCATTTCAATTACAGCTTCTTCTCCTTCCCAGCACTTCCAAAAACTTGAAGAAGTGACAACACAAGATGCATGTCTGAAAAGAGATTTAAGGATCAGAGAAACATAGCCCATAATAATCATCACATCTTTCAAGATGAAAGCATTTTTTTGACTCTTGGGCCAGGACTGCAACCGAATTTCAGGACCCAGCACTCCCTTACCCTCAGAAAGATGGAGCTGTCAGCACCTCTGACAGGACTCTGCATCTAATACTCGGCTGACCTTGTGGCGTGCAGAGGATTTACTACACACGGTGTGTGGGGAAGGAGCCAGCACTGCCGTGATATAGTGCGGTGTCAAATAAAGTGGGAGAAAGGCTGCTCAGTCAGGATCTCAGGGAGACTTTAATCCTCACTAGACCAGAGCTGAAGTTTATATGACAAGCAGATGTGAAATCTCCACTGGGAATTCAGCAGCCAGGGGCTCTAGAAAGGGAAAAGAAAGGCCCAATAATATGAGAGATGTAACAGTGAGCCCAACAGGTTCACTCAATTCTAGCTGGTCTGTGGTAACTGATGTGTTATGATCTGCTGATCCTGCCTTCTTTCTTTTTAACCATGTTCTTCCAATTCTTTAAAGTTAGGCTCCAGTCCAGATGCCTAACTCAAGTTTTCCCTGATGGCATCAGCACTATTTTTTTCTTTGAAGGTTTATTTATTTTTTGAGAGAGTGTGTGCACACAAGTCGGGGAGGGGAAGAGGCGGGGGTGGGGTGGGGGGGAACAGAGGATCCTAACTGTTCTACACTGACAGCAGAGAGCACAATGCCGGGCTCGGACCCATGAACCATGAGATCATGACCTGGGCCGAAGTCAGATGCTTAACCAATTGAGCCACTCAGGCACCCCCTATTATTTTCTTTTCTGAATATCCCCCCTCCTGTCAGTCCACAATTTAAAAACATATATATATGTTATACATATATAACACATATATATATTACTCTATTCTGTTCTGTTGCTGAGTCAATTATTTTGTAGATTAGAAAGCCAACATGAAATGCATACGGATGGTTTACTATACTCATGTTTTGTCACACCAACTAGAATGCCTGATCCTGCGGGCAGAGCCACTGGACAACCCGTGTATAGTCATTTGGATTCGAATGATGCTGAATGCAATGCTATGAACCTATCATGCAACTTTCAGTAAAAGTGGGTGTTGCTGCATATATTGAAAGACAGATGTAATCTGTCAATTCAGAATTAAGCATTATTGTAGGTAAATGTAATTCTTGTGAACTTGGAAAAAAAAAATTCAGTGGAGCTAAATTTGTTTTTCCTTTTTTTTTTTCTTTTTGACCAGGTTTGAAGTTTGTTTAACTATACAGAGGGGCGCCTGGGTGGCTCAGGCGGTTAAGCGTCCAACTTCTGCTCAGGTCAGGATCTTGCGGGTTTGTAGGTTTGAGCCCCATGTCAGGGTCAGTGCTGACAGCTCAGAGCCTGGAGCCTACTTTGGAATCTGTGTCTCCCTCCCTCTCTGCCCCTCCCCCACTCATGCTCTCTCTTTTTCTCTCTCTCTGTGTCTCTCTCTCAATAATAAATAAACATTAAAAAAATTTAAAACTATGCAGAAAGGGTGAAAAGCAGAGCAAAAGAAGGAAACAAATCAGAAACACAGAACAGCCTGATACTGTATGAAATAAATGGAAACATCTTCCTCAGCTTCTGTATCAATAATGTGTTCAAATCTCACAGGCTAGTTTTTCTTCTAAGGCAGCTGACACAGGTTTTAAATGTCTACCTAAATACACAGTCCATAGTACTGTTTCCTTGTAAGAAGAAGGCAGATCTTGGGATGGGAATTTAATACGAATCAAACAAACTGAACGATAAAAATATCTTTACCAAATACCACAGGTCTATTTGGTGGTAAAGGTTTGCTCCCGGGGGAGGGGGGAGGGGGGAATCAAAACAAGACGATAATTTAATTACTTCTAATTTTAGCACAACAATAAATTTAGTGGCCTGAGAGAAACTTATGCCAACTTGCGACATAGAAACTATGAGTGAATTCTTTTTTCCAGCATAATTTATTTTTTGAACTACCTCTATCTCATCCATGGATTAAACATGAACATCTCCAGTTAATATTTCTGACTTCTGTAAATTTATGCACAGAACTCTCTTTTCCTTTAATTCCTTCCAAGGGATCTGGCTTCCAATTACCTCCGGAAGCAAGCATATATAAATGATTACTTTTCCAGGGAAGTATACCTTGTGTCACTTCTCGTCTTTTACACGAGCATCCTTAATTCTCAAACCCAGTCCAATAAGCCAGCTCTCCTTCTCCACATGCAAGAAAAGCCCTTATTACTACTTGCTCTGCATTATCCCAAAACTACCATTAGTATATAATTCAGGTTAAGATGTGGGAAATTATCACGGTCAATTCCCTCACATTTCATCAATTTTTCTGAATTTTCATAGCGATACTCAGTTTTAGCTGTCCTGACACCTCTGCAGGGCCCACATAGAGTATGAAGAGCAACGGATACCAGAGCTGTTCAAAAAATGCTAGAGGAACAAATGGAAGGACCATGGCCATCAGGAATTTTTTTTTTTTTTTTAATTTCAGAATCTGTGGCTGTTTAACTGAATTGAGATGGGACACAGGAATCTGGCCTACAGATCTATGGAAATCACAGATGCTCTCAGCTATTGACCTACTTAGGGTACAGATCCTCAGAACAGATGATTTATTATGACTAAACTCAGGATATATCTATAGTCTCAGAGTTTATGTACCTAGAGCCTTTGAGGATGCAACGTGTACCAAATCCTAAGTACTTTTCACTCCTGTAGTTACTATCATTGCTTTGTTTTGTTTGAGTGGTTTTCTGTTCACCTGACTTATCTCCTCTATTATATTAATAGAACCTTGGGAATCGGTGGCATATTCCAAAAACACAATAGACACTTACATACTTCAGAAACTGTAAATAAAAATTCCTTACCTACTCTGTGCCTAGAAAATAAAATAATAATAAAATAAAAATGAAATAATAAAATAATAATTAAAAAAATAAAATGTTTAATCAATCAATTGATCATTTTACATTTACATTTTACATCTGATTCTTTATGACAGTAAAGAATACTTGTCCATGATATCTTCCACTCAAGGAAATGAACTATTTCAACTGAACTTACTGGTTACTTTGGTAATTTGGTAGCAAACTGAATTAAAAACAGTCTTAAAATGATATTAGAAGAAAAGCGTTTCTAAGTTTGATTTAAAAGTGTGACGTTAAAAAGTAAAGAAATAATACAATCTGGTACCATGGGATTAATCAGGAAATGGAGTGCTTAGTTTTAACACATTTAAGAAAGAAATCTTCAAAAAATGTCTAAGAGATAAACAATTGAAAATGCACAGAAAATAAGTAAAATATAAATGTAAAATAATCAGTGTTCATATAATTCACAAATTTCATGATGAGTAGATCAAAGTACTGTATTCACGTATTATAAAACTAGAATAAGGAACAAAACAGTGATTCCTCACTGAATATTTCCAATGAAAAAATAAAATTATAATTATTTGGCTTCTTTGTTTTCATGACCACTTTATTAGCCTAAAATATAAAATGCTCATAAATAAAACTGTTTCTTTTTTTTTAATTTTTTAATGTTTATTTATTTTTGAGAGAGAGGAAGACAGAGTGTGAGTGGCGGAGGGATAGAGAGAGAGGGAGACAAAGAAAACGGAAGAAAGCTCTGCTGAGCTTTCAGCAGAGAGCCTGATGCGGGGCTGGACCTGACAAACTGCTCGATCATGACCTGAGCAGAAGTCGGATGCTTAACTGACAGAGCCACCCAGGAGCCCCAGTAAAATAATTTCTGAATATTACATAAGTTAATTCTGAATATTACATAAACTCATGAAAAGAGTAGTAAATGTATTAGCACCTTTTATAGAGTAATATGAATTAATAAAGCAAGATGTTACAAAATTTAACACTGACATTCTAGAATTATCTTCTTCAACCAAAAACTATTTTTTAAAATGTCAATTTTAAAACGTCATTATTATGCAGATTTAAGGGCATTTACTAATAATCATTTTTTATCAGCTCTCTACTCACTTTGGGTATGCAACTACAATAATCTGGATTCTGAGCTTTTAAACTGAGCCTATGGTATAAACTCAGAACTCAAAATTCTAAGCTAAGAAGACATACCGTCAACATATGTGTTATGCACACAATTTTGGAAATAAAAAAGTAATTTCATTTAAGAATAAAATGACTTCAGTAACTTCAACAACTTCAAATAAAAATGATTATCAGAAAATATTGGTTGCATATGTTTTGATTTAAAGTGTTCTGGCATTTACTTGATTCTCCCCCACTGAGCAATCTTTAAGGCTGCCTATATAATGTGTTTACCTATACTGATTTACCAGAAGGTTTAAAAAAAAAAAAAAAGTAAAAACTTACAACATATTTCATGACCCAAATCCCCAAATGTCCTTGAAACTCTGCTCCAGGGAGGCATAAGTTTTTTTTTTGTTTGTTTTTTGTTTTGTTTTGTTTTGTTTTTTGTGGTCAAATGGAACCATGTGTTTCCTTCACACAGAACAATGAAATCCATAGTCTTTATTTTCTTTTTCTGGGGTATTTCAATCGACTGTCAAAACCCCTCCACCAGTCCTAGGATTAACTCATCATTTTCTTCTCTGTTGGGATTAAGTGTATGTTATTTAGAATGTTAATTTAAAAGCATGTGCAGCAAAGAACCTATTGTGGTTCTAACAGAAAACAACTTATACAACCATGGAATAAATAAATAAATATGGTGAACACCCGAAAGCAACCCAAGTGTTCACTGATGGAAACATGGACAAACAAGATGTGGTGTATACATACAGTGGAATATTAAATGTCAAAAAAGAAGGAAATCCTGATACATGGTACAACATGGATGAACTATGAAGACAGTTCAAGTTGAAATATACCAGTTGCAAGAAGATAAATACTGTACGATTCCATTTATATGATGTATCTAGAGTAGTCAAAAAAGTGGTAGCTGACAGGGGCTGAAGGGAGGGAAGATAAGGAGTCATTGTGTAATGGGTAGAGTTTCAGTTTAATAAGTTGAAAAGACTTTCACGGCTGGATGGTGACGATGGTAGCACAGCAATGTTAATATACTTAATGCCACTGAGCTGTATACTTAACAATGGCTAAGATACCAAATTTTACGTGGTGTGTGTTTTACTAATTTTTTTAAAGAAATAAATTTGGTGAAACTCATGAATGGTATACTTGGATTTAAGACTGGTATCTGGAGTCAAACAGGGTTGAGTTTGAGTCTGGTTTACTATTTACTATGTCCTTGGCCTCTCTGGCCTTCAACGAGAAGGGAACACATATATGCTCAGGATTGTGTTGTTCTGACATATGCCTTGGAAAACATTCACCAGTTATGTTACAGGATAAATTTGTATAAGGTAAACTGATTGTAATGTGACCTACTGGGTGATGAGGGAACAAGATTTGCCTTATGCTTTGATTCAATTCAGATCAATCATTTCCAGCCAAAATAAATAACTGTGGCTGCAACACACATGCTGTACTTGAGGGTTTGCACTTTATTTATACTAACAGTGAACTACCTATCTACCTATCTATATCCATATATATGTCTGTATCAATAAGTAAGAAACCTGTGTTTAAGTCCTAAGGGTGAAAAGAGAGAGTCACATTATTCTTGAACTAAAGCTAGATGAAATCAATGCCAGAAGTACTCAGGGATATTTAGGTTTTATACCTATACATATATAACTATAAAAAATACCTTTGTTATTGAAATATGAGCGAGAGGGAGAAATAAAGCCTTTATTATTGTGAGTCATGAACACTAGGACTCTTAAGAATTCTTTTCTTAGAAAAAAATATAAATCATGGCATCTTAGAAATACAATAATTATATATAAAATTATCATAGACAATATCTAATGAGGGACTCACCCAGAAGACTCAATAAATGTTTCTTTCATTCTGCCCTATCTCTTCAGTGTATACAGTATGTAAATAGGAAGAAGAATAAAAGTCACAGAAGGAAATAAGAATATGAAGTTGAGGAGGCATTTGAATAAAACAGGGAATAGAGAACATCATAGAAAGTCTGGCTAACGTTCTGCAATTAAATGTGAAGAATCAGGAGATTCCTCAGATGGTGAGATCTTTCTGGGGAAGCCATTGGTTATATGGTAATCTATGTCACATAACCAGGAGAATGTTATCTGAACTATATATCATATTTATGTCTACTTAATTCTCACAATTTGAATATTTTAAACACAAAACATTCTGACTAAAATATAATCAATACCATATGGTGTTAATGCCACATGTTTGTTCTCTGGAGCTAAAACTGCCTTGCAGACATAATCTGCCAGTCATTGTCTCCATACACTGACAGATAAGAAATCAACAGATAAAGGGGGTGCTGAGAATATGGTGAGTGGGAGAGACTCTAGGACACAAAATCCAAGGAGGCACTTAGTTTGGGAATCTTAGGAAGCCCAAGTCTCCTTGACCTGTGTGTCTCAGGTGTCTCACATGAGTCCTGGCCATGAGAGAGGTGTGGAGATAAAAGTTTGTCCATCTGACCAAAAAGAATAACCAAGAAACGAAAATATACAACCATCTACTCCAATGTAGTGTATTAGTGTTAACATGTCACCTGCCAAACACCTATACTCCCATTCAATTGTAGATTAAAGATGGATTCTAAGAAATCCAAGTGACCTGATACTTTGGTCCTAGACATTTTAACCTCTAGCCTAATAACTTAAATAAATTAAAACTAAGTAAGGAAAGATGTAAGTAGAGTACAAACTTTCGAATTTCATGAAACCAGCTATGCACGAAACATTGCACACACTCACTGGAAGTACCCGGGATTTTAGTGTTCATATGTACTCATGTGGTTTCAACCACATGTATCTCCAGGACTATATCTAATTATGGATGTCCATTCACCTTCTAAAAATAGAACCCAGGGAAAAAAGAAACCAGGACACTAATGGAAAATCTGTGCTATCTCTGTCACAACAGCTCTTCCAAACATGCAGCCCAATTTTAAAAAGTGTCATTTAGCACGATTTAACCACTGTCCCTACACCTATAATAAATTTTCTTAAATTGAGAAGATGTCCTCCTACAAAAGAAAACCAAATATCTAGTTAGCCAGCTTTCCACATTAGGCCACCTTAATTCTGTGGTTTTAGCTGAGTTACTGAGACCCATTAAGAGACATTTATTACTGGGTCACCTGGGTGGCTCAGTCGGTTAAGGGTCTGACTTCGGCTGAGGTCATGATCTTGTGGTTCGTGAGTTTGAGCCCCCCATCAGGCTCTGTGCTGACAGCTCGGAGCCTGGAACCTGCTTCAGATTCTGTGTCTCCCTCTCCCTCTGGCCCTTCTCCTCTCGAGCTCTGTCTCTCTCTTTCTCTCTCTCAAAAATAAACATTAAACATTTTCATTAAATAAAAAAAAAGCATTTATTACTGCCAGTAAAACAAACTTTACTCAGGTAGAAATGTCCGTAAGCTTCATGGCCTTCAGTAAAGTATCAAATATTCAGGAAATTTTAAGACTTTATAAGAGGGCAAAACATGGCAAAACATAGATAGCATATTTACCTAGTAATAACATCTGACATCAAATAATCTTGTCAGATACAGAATGCTAAGAGATAAAATTAGGTATAGACACATGAACTGTTTCAAAGTCATTAGTGATGAAGGTTCATTTGTATCTAGATAACGGCTTGGATATTCAGCTCAATAAATGACATGAATCCTTTATGCCTCACTGTTACAGACAACCCAGTTTATAGTTTTCAATAAAGCATGTAGAATCTTCTGACACCAGGGTAGGCAAACTCTGGTCTATAGACCAAACCCGGCCCACTGGCTAATTTTGTAAATAAAGTTTTATTGGAACATGTCCTTTTATTTACTGCTGCTTATAGCTGCTTTCCTACCACTACAGCAGGACTGAATAGATGCAACAGAGACCACATAGCATGAAAAGTTTAAAATATGTACTATCTGGCCCTTTACAAAAGGTTTGCCAACTTGATACAACATATTAATTCATGCTACTATAGTTGTAGTCCATGTAAACTGCAAAAGAGTTATTTGAACTGTTATAGTTTTGTAAAGGCCCTCCTAAGCCAACAGAAATGCTATATTTCTCTTCTCTTGTTCACTTATTGTTTTGCTTTTAACATCTGAATTCTGGGCATTTTAACCACATATATATACCATGACTACGGACTTAATAAAAACAGAAAGGATCCCTTAAATAAATAACAAATATATATTTATTCCATTTGTTGCTAGGTACCCAACTAAATCAACAGTGAGAGATTTAACCACCTAAACCTACAGCAATGTGAACTTACATTTTTGGACCATGCTAAGGTACATTCATTTTCTTTTCACAATGTCAACAGGTAGACTGAATAAATCCCCTCTTTAGAACACTACAGATGGTTAGATAGGTTTCACATACTTATGAACATAACGACGAAATTGTAGCATTAGAATCACATATTCCATCTCTTAATCAACAGTTTATCCATTTAACATTCTCTGTTGGTGACATTAAATTGTGTGCTTTGAATTACCTGTATACTCTCAGAGATGTTTCTCTTCATCAAATCTCCCTCTTGGCAGAAATCTTTCCTTCCAAAGTGTTAGTGAGTGACCTGGGGGAAAATGAACAATGTTCTTTTTAACCCCACCAATGTTCATCTCTATTAGTACAATACTTTCTAGACCTACACAACCCAACTAGAGAGACAGAAAATAAATTCTAAATCTAGAAGGAAGTACCATTTCTGTTGCCTCCAGCAGAGTAAGGATAGGCTGACACAGTGAGGCACGTATCTCAGCTACAAAATTTAAGGGTACGCCAAAAAGTTTGGCAATCAATATAAATAATGTTTAATGCGACGTTTTAAAAACCAAAAAGAATGTGAATGTCCGCAGGAAATAAAATATAAAGATTTTCAACCAAGACAGGATCAGTCACAGTGCCTTAGCGAGCCAGGTGGGACCCTAAGTCAAAAGAAAAATCAGTAATATCAATCCCACTCTGAATTAGCCCTGACTTTTTGTGTATTCTTTTAAATTTTGCACCCAGAGGCACTTGTCCCTCACCTCAGTCCCATCCCTGTTCTTCAACCAGTTGACTAAAAGTTCATCAAATGGTAAGTAAATTGAAAAGCCCCTTTGTGAGCAGCTGACCTGCAACACAGCTGGGGGCGGGGCGCGGAGAGGGAGAGGAAGGGAGAGGGGGCTTCTGGCAATTTGCCAGCAGCAGCACTTACAGCTGATCATACCCAACCAAAAGAAAACATTCCTTCTTTCTGTTTTTGTTTTTTTTTTTCCCCTTTCCCACGTTCATCCTCTCTTTATATTCCCTTGACACCTTTTCTCTCAAAACACAACCTGGTCTTGCCCTTTATAGTCAAAGATAAATAGAGGCCTGACCTTTGCTTTTCAACCTGGGTACTTATTCCTAGGGTATCATTATACAGATAGACAGACAGATTATTGGACTAAGGACACTGAAATCCTAAGGGACACAAAGAGGTTTTTATCAAACATAGATCCCATTTCTATCGCCTGTAGCTAACAAGCAGCCAAAAAATCTGAAAGTATTAATTGAAATGTTACCATTTACTGCATTACACACCACTTCCCAGGCCCCTTAGGATAAGGCTTGGCCAATGCATGGATATTCTTTGCGGGCTTTACCATGAAAAAGAACAACACAAGGCAATTTCTTTTTCAGAGTACATGAAGCACTGATGACCCATAGGTTGGCCATGACAGCCTTAAAGTTCTCCTCCATTTGACTAAACTTTAGACAAGTTTCTCCCCAATTTTAGTCCCTGACCTTCCTTTTCTCAGACCATTTACTCTGGAAAACTCATAGTTGTAAATTCTTTCTCTACCTCTTCGGGATATAAATCTTCCCCCAGTCTCTCACCAGATTTACAACTCAGGAATGTCTTTCTCAAGGACTTGGGAGTCGTCTCTTTGAAATGTAATCATCAAGGAAGACAGTGCCTGTTATGGAATGAATTGTGTCTGCCCCAAATTTATATGTTAGGGCCCTACACCCCCATTTGAGTGTATTGGAAACAGGGCTTTTAAGGAGGTGATTAAAGTTACATGAGATCATAAGGGTGAAGCCCTGATCCCACAGAACTGGTATCCTTATAAAAGAGAAAGACATACCACCCATCTTTCTCCCTCCCCCCCTTCCCCCCCCCTTCTCAGTTGCTTTGTGAGAACACAGCAAGAAGGCCATCATGTGCAAGCCAGGATTAGAGTCTTCACTAGGATCTACTCCTGCTGATACTTTGATCTTTGGACTTCCCAGTATCCAGATATGATCTGATGAATTTGTTGAACTGACCTTATGTAGACCTCCTCTTTCTTTAATATCTTGCTGGCTTTGTTCCGCAGGATGATTAGAAACAAACAGAGCCACTTAAGTGTTCAATGAAACAAAGTTTTGTTTTCCAGCAAGATGCTTTTTAAGTAAAAATGTCATTTCTCCACACCCACCCCCCCGCAGAAGTGTATAGGACATTGACCCAAAAGACTTAGATTTTCCTGCACTATCCCTGTTTTAGAAAGCAAAGTCCAATTTTCCAAGAAGACTCAGTCCCAGGCAAGTTGGTTGAATAGATGTCTCTTCCTCTTTTGGCTTTTCTCTAAGATTAGTTATCTACCAGGTGGTAAGAAACAAAGCCATTGCAAATGATTGGTATATTCTCTATTGGGCTTATGATCTGCAATGGATAAGGACAGAAAAGGGATGGGAGAGGGGCATCTGTGTGGCTCAGTTGGTTAAGCCTCTGACTTCAGCTCAGGTCATGATCTCACAGTTCATGAGCTCAAGCCCCACGTCAGGCTCTGTGCTGACAGCTGGGAACCTGGAGCCTGCTTCAGAGTCTGTGTTTCTTTCTCTCTCTGTCTCTCTCTTAAATATAAATAAATATTAAAAAAAAAAAAGAAAAGAAAAGGGATGAGAGAGAGAAAAAGGAAAAAGGAAAAAAAGAGAATAGAGTTAATGATAGCACACTTCCCTATACTTATTACCACATCAGGAGAACTACAATTCTTAACATATTTATCTGCAATTATTAAATAAATTTCCACAGCTATTGTGTCTGTTTTTATGCATGTATAAAAAATGTCTACCCTTAAATATATTTTCAAGCTCATTTATCCCTCAGTAAATCCAAAGATACACCAGTATTAGGTAAGGGATACCAATGTGTTTTAGGACAAAGATAAATGCTTCAAAGCAAAAGCAACTCAGCATATCCACAGCATAAAAGAAAAATTAAATTCAAGTTTAATGGTGGTACCAATCACTGAACAATCCTGAAAAAGTGAAAAGTGTTTGAGTTATTGCTTCTGTGACTACCCCTAACATTTTTATTAACTTCCAAATACACAGTAATGATATTTCGGGAAAATTACCATACTTACAGATGGATTTTAAGAGAGAAATTATTCCCTAACCCCGGCCCCACAGCTATCATGATAATAAAAATTTCCTGCCCATGGCAGCATTTAACTCATTCAATGTTTTCATACCTTCAACTTGACAGACCCAAGGACACAGACATACACAGGGTGAAACTTGAAATTTCTTGCTCGGTGTTGCAATAAAAGTGTGTTTTCAATTTATATGTTTTCTTCTATAAGATAAGCATAAAAGAACAATTTTATTTATATATCAGTTTTATCCTTCATAAATTCATTCAACTCATTTTTTTCATTGAGGCCGAATTTTTCAGATATATGGGTTAAAAAGTGTTTAATACAACGTATTCAAGTGGATATTACTCTTTAGGAAAAGATCATATTTGCTTATTCACATATATCCTAGTTTATATAGAGCTTACTCTATCGAATATGCTTTTAGAATATATATACTTCAGAATATATATTTTTCTTAAAAATTTTTTTAATGTTTATTTTTGAGAGAGAGAGAAAGCACGAGCAAGTGCACAAGTAGAGGAGGGGCAGAGAGAGAGAGGAAGACACGGAATCTGAAACAGTCTCCAGGCTCTGAGCTGTCAGCACAGAGCCTGACACAGGGCTTAAGGGCACGAACCTCAAGATTATGACCTAAGCTGAAGTCAGAGGCTCAACTGACTGAGCCACCAGCGGCCCCTATTATTTTTTTTCTAACGTTATGTTTTGGTTCAAATTATCACTAACCACTGACCACAGTCTCACATTTATATACTTTTCTTCATGTGAGAAATGTATAAATGCAAATGGAAAGTTCTATCAAGCATTAAATACACAGAAATGTTTTTCCTTCGTCATGTGTCGTCATTCGCAAACATCCAGTTCCCTATTCAACTTGTCCTTTTATCTAACTTACCCTTCTCCTACTCTGTACCTATCAGAAATACCTAGAAGGACTGCTAAACATGCAGATGCTTTAGCTCAACCTCTGGAAATTATTATTCGATAAAACTCAGGTAGACTTGCTGACTCTAAACAAAGCCATCTTAATTAAACAGTCTGTGATAGGTCTGGGAAACTTTATAAAAGATGTAACATTCTTTTCCTAATTAGAAGGATGTAAAACAAGTTCTATGAAAAAAAGGTTTCTAGCTATGAAAGGGACAGAGGAAAACACACCACTCATCTTTTTACTATAGATCTCTCTAACTCATGGATTCCTTCCTGCACTTGCAGTCTTCCCTGCAATCTCACAGACCTCTGACTTTGAAATGTGAAAATTCACTGTATGAGCAGATGAGGGGGTAAAGCAATGACTCAGTCTCCCTGTGTTGTGATAACTACAGGGTATTAACTAGCATATGAAAATGATACCCAATAAATCATGGCAGCTCCTGAGGACCGACAGTGCCGGGCCCTGTGCTGAGCATAGAGGGTAAAAAAAGTGAATGGTGTCTACGTGGAATGTGAAATTTAGTGAAATCCAATATTAAGATACTTGCATTTCCACATACCACTCAGATCATACACTGCTTATAAACTTCCTCTCAAGGCTACCTTTGATGTTTCTATATACATAATTTTTCTTTTTACAATTTTTTTTTAACTGGAGGAAGAAACAGGAAGCTGTTATAAGGCAGTAACAAAGTTTCCACAATCTGCTTCCATCCCCCAGCACAGTCCCATACCAGCAGGGCCTTAGGGAAGACTCAGCCTTTACTGGCAAGTGGTGCTGGTAAACAGAGGGACCAGTATCCCATTAACAATCAGAAAAACCTTCTATTTTTATTTTCTTTCGTGACAATCCTCCCTTTCCCCACTGTGGATACTTCCTCATTTTAGTATTTGAACTCCAGTTGCATCTGAATAAAAGAGATTTAAGAAACCCTAAAAGAGGGGGAATATGTCATGAAAAAACATACACAAAATTACATGAGTACAGTAAGCTGGAGTAGCCATTACACCTCTTTTCTGCTTCCTTAGGACCCTTCTTACTATTTCCCTTTGGCCATTTGGTTAGATTTGTATTATCAGTGGAAAATGACCTCTTTTAAAAGAAAACCAGGAAAAAACATACTGCTTCACAAGAGTGAAAAACACAAAAAGAAACTGTTATAAAGCTGTAAGTAGCAAAACTTTAAAAAACAAAAGTGAATACAAATGAAATAGACAGGACTTACATCATTTACATGGAACCACATCACAGAAGCAAACACTCAAGAATGTTCTATAACTTTGGTATCAATAATACAAGTTTGTGAGTCCTGGGATCCAATGAGGTGGATTAAAAATTCCAAAATGTAAAATCACTGTACAATTATTCAGCCTGTTATTTTTCCACATTTTATTGAAAAGTTTAATTTATGACTTGAGTTACTTAAGAAAAAGTAGGAATGTGGGATTATCATTTTTATCTCTACTATAGAAGATGAGGCATTTGTTTCTAACTTTCAAGAGCAGAATGCATCATCAAAAGAACTGCTGTCATGGCCAAAATGAAAAGTTTAATTTATGAATTTAAAAACCTTTATGCTAAAAAATGTTTTCATGTAAAACTTTTCTAAATGTTCAGATTTCTTATTGAATACACAAAATCTAATGGGGCACTTCCTAGACATTTGAAGAAAATGAGTAGGTTTACTAATGCTTATTGATTCCTAATCTAACACTTTTAGTGGCATTCCTCATGGAATTGATGCAGTTCACTGCATGTTTAAAACAATTCCTAGGGACACCTGGCTGGCTCAGTCAGCCGAGCATGTGACTCTTGAACTTCAGGTCAAGAGTTCAAGCCCCACGTTGGGTATAGAGCCTACTTAAAAGAATAAAAAATTAAAAAAAAAAATAAAAGTGGCAATAAAGAAATCTCCCAAATGAGTATTATTATGTGTGGAAAAGAGCTACTCTGTGGTAAATTATGTCATAGGGCACTTCTGTTTTCAGTAAAACTGAATCGTTCCCTCCACATTCCAAACCCCTAGCTTTCATGTTACCATTGAAAATACCTAGTCTTGAAGATTATTTTTACTCTGAAAGGAAAATATATACATAAATCTTAAAGCAAATAAATCATTTTCTATATACAACTGATAAGCAATAAAATTCTGAGAAAGTAAAAATTCTAAAGTATTATTTCTTTACTATAATTCTAGTTATTGGACAAATCTAAGGACAGTAGTCTTTAATGTTTTAACAAGGATTCTCATTTTCTTTAGCGGTCTATCATCTACAATTTCTGATGAGAACATTTTGTTGTCTGGTAAGCTCCCTTTCACTATGCTTTGATAGTGTCTCAACAAAAAAAGAGGTGAAGTTATGGATTAATATGCTGAATCAGTATATAATAATGGAAAAGTAAAACATGCCTACAGGAATGAGTAAGCTGTGTGGCTACTGTTGAGAATCCAAACCTAATTACCAGTTTAAGAGCTGAGTCAAGGTGGGCAGTATTGAGCCCTATTTAACATCACTGTCTGGGCCAATAAAACTAAACAGAACACAACAAAAACACAATAAAACAAAGTGAAAAAAATGAAAACAACAACAGCAGTGACAGAATCTTTCATGTGCTATGATTTGGAATAATAAGAGCTCAGGTCTTAGCAGTACTGTTTAATTAAATCTCACTATGTTGGTAAGCAATCAAGAGCACTATACAGATGACCCTTGAACAAGGCAGAGGTTAGGGTTGCTTATTCCCCACGCAGTCAAAAATCCACATATGGGGGGCGCCTGGGTGGCTCAGTAGGTTGAGCGTCCAACTGTGGCTCAGGTCATGAGCTCACGGTTAGTGGGTTTAAGCCCCGCATGAGGCTGTCTGTGACCAGCACGGAGCCTGCTTCAGATCCTCTGTCCACCCTGCCCACCTGCCTCTGTCCCTCCCCTGCACGTGCATGCTCTCTCTCTCTCTCTCAAAAACAACTATTTTTTTAAAAATCCATGTAGGGGTGCCAATGTAACTCAGTCTGTTAAGCGTCTGACTCAATTTCAGCTCCGGTCATGATCTCACGGTTCGCAGGTTTGAGCTCCACACTGGGCTCCATGCTGACAGTGTGGAGCCAGCTTGGGATTCTCTTTCTCTCTCTGCCCTTCCCCTGCTCATGCTCTGTCACCCAAATAAATAAACACTAAAAACAATCCACATATAACTTTTGACTCCCTAAAAAGTTAACTGCTAAGAGTCTACTTTTGACTATAATGCCTTAACAATAACCCTATCAATTAACACAGATTTTATGTGTATTATATATTGTATCCTTACAGAAGGTAAGCTAGAGAAAAGAAAATGGTAATAATATCATAAGGAATACAAAATACATTTACAGTACTATACTTCTAGTTATTGAAAAAAGTCTGTGTATAGGTGGGCCAGGTCACCCCTCTGGGACAGGATCAGGTGTGGTGGCAGGCCTCACCCCAGGATGGTGATGCTCCACGGCCTGGTGGCCTCTGCCCACCAGCAGCTTCTTCCAGAACGGGCCCACAGATGGCAACAGTGGCCTACAGGAATATAGCTACTCCATCTCTCAGGAGATGTACCACCAACTTGTGGCCACCAGCGACTATAGTCTTAAGGAGGCCAGGAGGCTGAGGTGTCACTCAGGGCGGATCGTAGGCCCGTAGCTGCTCTGGGACATGAAAAACTCAGGGGGCAAAGGCGCCTGGGGGCTCAGGGCTAGTGTGCAGTACCATCTGTGCCCTCTGGGCATGTTCACCCACTTCAGTCCCGCCTCCTGCCCCCGAGCCTCAGACATGCAACGTGACCACCCTGTGAGCCAGTGGGGCGGACTACAGCCCTGCCTGGTCCAGGGACCTCCAGAGGCTGCTGATGGCCTGGTGGGCCTCCCTAGGTACTCAAGTTTTGCAACCTCTGTATCAGTTGCCTTCAGTTTGGTCCTGTGGAGACGGGTAGGCAGCTGTAAATAAATGCCTTGTGGTTTTGCTTGCTGTTAACTTTTAAAAAACAAAAATGGGTACAAGTGAAGCTGCTCATTTCAAACCTATGTTGACTGAGGGCCAACTATATAGGACTAAGTTTCCTCCTCTATGAAAGGAGGAGGTTGGATGGATGATCGCTAAGTAACAGTCTACATCTAATGATGTCTGTTTTCATCTGACAAATAACAACTTCAAGAGGGCCTGTGAACACAGCAAATTTTGCTGAGGCTGATTAAATTCTTTCCAGTATTGCTACAGAGAAGCAAACATCAGAACTCAGTCCTAATATACCCAATAAAATACAGTCAGAAATGATCTTGATAAGGGGGCACCTAGATGGCTCAGTTGGTTAAGTATTAGCTCAGGTCATGATCTCATGGTCACAAGATCTAGCCCCATGTTGGGCTCAGCATGGAGCTCAAAGTCTGCTTGAGATTCTCTCTCTCTCTCCTTCTCTCTTTGCCCCTCCCCTGCTCATGCTCATTTTCCACTCGATTTCCACTCAGGTCATGATCTCAGGGTTGCAGGATCTAGCCCCACTTGGGCTCCATGCTGACAATGGGGAGCCTGCTTGGGATTCTCTCTCCCTCCCTCTCCCTCAGTCCCTCCCCAGTTCATGTTCTCTCCCTCTCTCTCTCAACAATAGAAATAATCCCGATAAAGTGGCATCCCAATATAATCAGTTTACATATATTGGGAGTGATTCAGTGGAATCTGTGCTAAAACATACAAACCAATGGAACCCTATTTATATGAATAAAAATCAAAATATTTATTCCAGAATGATCTTAGAGACTAGTTATCTAAACCTATCAATTAAAGGAGTAGGAAACCAAGGACCAGTAAGGTAGAGAAATGCCTGAGGACGGAATTCATGGCACAGCCATGGCTCATATCCTGGCCTTTTGATATACTAAAATTATATTTTATCCCCCCTCTATTGTGATAACTCACTTTCTTCTAAATAAGAAATATGGGAAAGTAAGTGACCCAAATTCTTCTTTTGGTTTAATTATCTTAACTAAAAGTTATTATGCATCAGGCATATTAAAATAGCTCATTAACAATGCAAAATATAAACTCTTTAAATAGTTTTACCATTTATTTATTTATTTATTTATTTATTTATTTATTTATTTATTATGTTTTTATTTATTTTTTGAGAGAGAGAGAGTGACCAAATAGGAGAAGGGGATACAGAGAGAGGGACAGAGGATCCCAAGTGGGCTCTGCACTGACAGCAGAGAACCCCACGTGGGGCTTGAACTCATAAACCATGAGATCATGACCTGAGCCAAAGCTGGATGCTTACCCGACTGAGCCACCCAGGAGCCCCAGTTTTACCATTTTGAATGAATAAAATGAACCACATATTTTTCTCTGGTCCCTGCTGAAATTACACCAGAGATATTTAAGGGGGGAAAAAAAAGATAAAAAAGGACAAGGAGCAGGAAACATGATCATCAAGTGAAATCTGAAATCTGAATAACAGACAAATTAGTAGCAGATGATGGAGACTGAGAAAGCCAGATTCTAAACTAGCCATTGAAGACATACAGAGCAAACCATACCAAAGAATCACAGAAAAACTAAGGAGTTTCTGGCAACATAACTCTCTGAAGCTGGGTTATAGATCCCTTCCCCATCTCAGAAGTAAGAAAACAACTTCCTCCAGTCATAATAAAAGCAGAATTTTCCTCTCTAGAGAACTATAGCAAGGGAGATGGGGAATTAGGAAAAAACATGGCTCCCATTGAGGATGTGGAACAATATAGAAGGATATTAAAGAAAATTCTTCCTGGGGCACCTGAATGGTTCAGTCAGTTGGACTTCTGACTCTTGATCTAGGCTGAAGTCATGGTTCCAGGGTCGTGGGATCAAGCCTGGCACTGGGCTCCGTGCTGTCAGCATGAAGCCTGCTTGAGATTCTCTGTCTCTCCCTCTGCTCCTCTCCTCTGCTTACACGTTCTCTAAAATAAAATTTTAAAAAAGGAAAGAAAATTCTTCCAATCAAATGGTGAGATGCTATATCCTTCCTCTATTTGATCTGAGAACATTGGCAGTCAGTTATACCTTTTAGGTACTAGAGGGAATAAGTCCTCACTAGGGAACTTTACCAGTCCCAGAGAAAAACTTAAAAAATACTTATTGTATTTGACAATAAAAAAACAAAAAGAATCTAGCCATAATATTCTACAATGAATCCTGGTAATCCACAAGCAACAGCATGTGCAGAAACTTCCAATCAGCTATTTTAGTGCCCCATGTAGTTTTCTGAGAACAAAACAAAAAAATAAATTAAAGGAAGTTCAAGACTAGCAATAATCAGAAGAAAAGTGTTTAAAAAATGGCTAAGAGCTTCAGAAAGAGGAGGGAAACTATTACAGCAATAAAATTAAATGGTAGAGAAAGCCGTCAGAAATAAAACATGGGATTATGAAAAAGAATGTGTTCAAGTTAAAAATCTGAAGGGGAGGAGATTCCACTACTGGCATCATGTCCTCTCCTGTGCTGAGAGTAACAGCAGGTGTCAATCCAGAGGGCCTGCTCTAAAAAGCAATCTGCATGCTAAACTCTGCCTCAGTGTCTTCTTTCCGAAAACCCAAGCTTCAAGAGTTCTCTAGAAACCAAGTTTCAGGTGTACAATATAATGATTCAACAATTCAATGCATTACTCAGTGTCCATCAGGATTTTCATGCAGAGCTTCTGGCTCCTCTTATTTAAAGATGACACCTGGGGCGCCTGGGTGGCGCAGTCGGTTGGGCGTCCGACTTCGGCCAGGTCACGATCTTGCGGTCCGTGGGTTCGAGCCCCGCGTCGGGCTCTGGGCTGATGGCTCGGAGCCTGGAGCCTGTTTCCGATTCTGTGTCTCCCTCTCTCTCTGCCCCTCCCCCGTTCATGCTCTGTCTCTCTCTGTCCCAAAAATAAATAAACGTTGAAAAAAAAAATCTGAAGGTGAAAAAATAATACTTAAATACAATATTTGGAAAATAAAATTTAAAAGATCCCTAATTCCTCTATCCATTTGTTTGTTTAATGCTATTTAATGAACTCCTACTCTGTATCCGGTGCTGGAGATAAAGTAGTGAAAAAACAAAATCTCTTTAAGAATTTTTTATTCTAGTAGGAAACACATAATCAAGGTAAAAAAGTGGAATAGTGTACAGGTAGTGTTAATAACTAAGGAGAGAAACCAGGAAGGGGAACATGAGATTTCGGAAGAGGAGTGGAGTTGTGGAGTTGGTGGCTAGGGAAGGCTTCATGGTGACTTCTGAGAAAAAGGCCAGAAGGAGGTGAGACAGGGGTGTGGACATCTGAGGGGAAAACACTCCAGCAAAAGAAAACGGCCAAGTCTCTCAAGAACATGCTTGCTATGTTCCGAAAACACCAAGGAGCGGTATCCTGGAATTGGGAAAATCAGGGCAAGGGACTTGGAACCTAAGTGAGGGAAATAAAGGAAAGCAAGGTTGTATAAGATCTTACAAGTCAAGATGAAGTGGGGCTTGGAGCAGAGAGATGATCCAAGACTACCGGAAGTTAGAAATAAAGAGACATATATCTTAGGGAATTGAAAAAAAATAGTAGACAATACATAAAATAAAGTCATTTTGAAAACATAATTTCAAAAGCAGTCAAAAGGAAATGAAACAACCAAAGGAATAAAGACAGATAAGGCAGTCCAAGATGGCAGCATAGAAAGACCTTCGCTTTGCCCCCTCCCATGGACAATCCAAATTTACAGGTACATAGCAAACAGCTCCCTCTGAAAAAGACCTGAAAACCCACTGAAAACCTCCTTCAGAACAAAGGATAAAAAGGCCACATTGAGACAAGTGGGGGAGGCAGCGATACAGTCTCATTCAAAATGCCACGCCCTGGTCAGGAGGGATCTCACGAACATGGATGGAGCTTTTCTCTGAGGAGCAAGGGGTTCATGCCCCACATAAGGTTTGCCAACCCATGCAACCTGAACTAGAGAGAGATGAGCCCCCAAAACATCTGGCTTTGAAAACCAACAGGGCTTACATCCAGGAGCCAGGAAGGGCTTCAGGGAACTGAATATCTGATTTCGAAGGGCTTTACATGCAGACTCACCCCAGAACCCAGTGCAAAAGCAGGTGTTTGACAAGTGCCTCAGGGGCACCTGCGTGGCTCCTTGGGATAGGCCTCAGACTTTGACTCAGGCCATGATCTCGCAGTTCCTGAGTTTGAGCCCCATGTTGGGCTCTGTGCTGACAGGTCACAGCCTGGAGCCTGCTTGAGATTCTTTGTCTCCCTCTCTCTCTCTGCTGACAGGTCAGAGCCTGGAGCCTGCTTGAGATTCTTTGTCTCTCTCTCTTTCTCTCTGCCCTTCCCTCACTCTCTCTCTCTCTCAAAACTAAACACTTAAAAACAAAAGAAAAAATGAAAATTGTTTTAGACTATTTGCGAAGAAGATTCATTTGCTAATCTTTAAAGCATCTGCCAGAGGGACAGGGCTCTGTTGGGACTCTCTCCAGGACAGAGGTACGGGCGTTCACCATTTTTGTGCTTCCCTTCCATCCAGCTAGTGCTGACAAACACACAGTCACGGCACCCTAACTAGTGGATGTGCCCTGACCCTGTGCTCTCCAGCTGCCTCACTAAAACTAAATCCAGTGCATATGCCCAGGCCCTGCACTCCCCTTGCCATGCCAAAGCTGGCAGGCATATACAGTCCAACAGGAGACTCCCTACCCAGTTATGTGGCTCTGGTGGTCAGGGAGGCCTGCCTCTCTGGGCCCCACAGGACAGAAACAGTTGAAGAGTTAGTTCTCGACAGGCTACCACCCCCAGGCACTGCACAGACAGCAGACAGAAATATAACTGAACTCTTACTGTGAAAAAATACTAACTTGTCTTATAGCTTCAGCCAGAAGGGCAGGCCTCAGGTTGGCCACACATCAAGAGGCGACAGAGGTGCCAGGGCAAGTTATCTTCGTGTTGTCCCTAGGTCTTGCTACAGCTTGGGACTATCTCCAGGAAAGGAGCTTATACACTCATCTGAAGACCCAATTTTTGCAAATGTCGAACACCTCTACATCTCCTGAAGAAGAGGCCAGAATGCTGTACAATTGTGGCCCCAAGGGACTATATATATATAGTATATATATATATATATATATATATATATATATATATATAGTATATAGTATATATATATATAGTATATAGTATATATATATAGTATATAGTATATATATATATAGTATATAGTTATATAGTATATATATATATACTATATATATATATACTATATATATATAGTATATATAGTATATATAGTATATAGTATATATAGTATAGTATGTACACTATATATATATGTATAGTATGTATAGTATGTATATACTATATATACTATACATATATACTATATGTATATACTATATATACATACTATACATATATACTATATGTATATACTATATATACATATTATATATATACATACTATATATATACACTATATATATACACACTATATATACACACTATATATACTCTATATATACTCTATATATACACTATATATACACTATATATACTATATATATACTATATATATACTATATGTACTATATGTACTATATGTATATACATATATACTATATGTATATAGTATATGTATATATATAGTATATATATAGTATATGTATATATATGTATATATATGTATATATATACTATATATATGTGTGTATATATATGTATATATATACTATATATATGTGTGTATATATATATATATATATATATATATATATATACACACACTTGCATAGTTTAAAAGTGGCTTCCTAAGGGTGTGGCTTCCAATTAGCCTGAAGCTAGGTGCCAAATGAGATTCCTTTCTTTGGAACACTGACAGGTCTTGGCAAAGCTTCAACAACTGGAACCTGATGGACTTCCTGGTGAATTACACTAAACATTAAAGGAGATTCAATACTTATCCTTCTGAAACTCTTCCAAAAAACTGAAAAGGAAAGAATTCTTCCAAGGCCACCATGACTCTGTTACCAAAGCCAGACAAGGACCCTAAGAAACAAAACAAAACAAAACAAACAACCAAACAAAAATTACAGACCGATATCCTTGATGAACAGAGATTCAAAAATCCTTAACAAAATACGAGAAAACCAAATTCAACAATATATGAAAAGGATCATATACCATGACCAAGTGGGGTTTGTGCCAGGGATGGAAGGATGGCTCACGATCTGAAAATCAATCCACACGATACACCACATGAACAAAGTGAGAGATAAAAATTGTATGTTATCTCAGTAGATGCAGGAATAAAGGATGTGACAAAATCCAACACCCATTTATAATAAAAACTCTCAGCAAAGTGAGTATGGAGTGAACATCCCTCAGCATAATAAAGGCCATGTACGACAAGCCCACAGCTAACATACTCAATGATGAAAAGCTGACAGGAACTAAGATCAGGAACCAGAAAGAGATGTTTGCTTTTGGCACTTCTACTCACCACAGTATTGGAAATCCTAGACAGACAAATTAGGCAAGAGAAAGAACTAAAAGGCATCGAAATTTGAAAGGAAGCAATGAAACCACCACTATTTACAAAAGACATTATTTCATATATAGAAAAGTCTATACACTCCTCCAAAAATCTGTTAGGTCTAAGAAACAAATTCAGTAAAGTTGCAGGTTACAAAATCAATATGCAAAAAATCAACTGTGTTAGGATACACTAACAATGAACTATTAGAAAGAGAAATTAAGAAAACAATCGTATTTACAACTGCATCAAAAAAAAAAAAAGGAAATGTCAAGGAATACATTTAACAAAGGAGGTGAAAAACCTGTAGTCTGAAAACCATTTTTTTTTTTTTATTGAGAGACAGAGAGTGAGTGGGGGAGGGGCAGAGAGAGAGGGAGCACAGAATCCAAAGCAGGTTCCAGGCTCCCAGCTGTCAGCACAGACCCCAAAGTGGGGCTCAAACTTCTGAACCATAAGATCATGACCTGAGCCAAAGTCAGACACTTAACCAACTGAGCCACCCAGGTGCCCTGTGTACTCTGAAAACTATAAGACACCAATGAAAGAAACTGAAGATGAAAGAAGTAAATGGAAAGATAAACTGTGCTCACAGATGGGAAGAATTAATATTGTTAAAATGCCCATATTACCCAAAGTAAATTTACAGATTCAATGCAATCTCTATCAGAATCCCAAAGACATCTGTCACAGAAATACAATAAATAATCCTGAAACGTGTATTCAATCACACAAGACCCCAAATAGCCAAAACAATCTTGAAAAAAACAAAACAAAACAAAACAAAACAAAGCTGAAGGCACCATATTCCCTGAATCCAAACTATATTACAAAGCTATGGTAATGAAAACAGTATGGTACTGTCATAAAAACATATAAAGATCAATGGAACAGAACAGAGAACCTAGAAATAAACTGATAAATGTATGCTCAATTAATTTTTGACAAAGGGGCCAAGAATGTACCAGGGAAAAAGTGCCATCTGTTCAGTTAATAATAATGGGAAAACGGGACAGCCACAAGCAAAAAAAAATAAAACTGTATTACTATCTTACATCATACACAAAAATCTAGAAATGATTAAAAGCTTCAAAGGAGACCAGAAACAATAAAAGTCTTAGAATAAAACAGTTAATCTACTATAATCAAGTATGGTCAGGATTCGAAGTAAATCATTTACAACTAAAAAATGAAACATGTACTAACATATTTAACAATTTCAAGGAAGTAATTATAGAAATATAATATTATTATTTTATATCAGGTGATAGAGAAAAGGAGAAGAGAAGGGAAGAAAAAAATGCTCATTTTAACATTTCTCACTGTAGAGAAATAGATATTGTAAATTTTGCTTAAAGAGATAGACCATTTTCATAAAAGTGAAAAATGAGAGATATGATATTACCTTCCACACCTAAAACATCCTGAATTATAATCTAAACATGAGGGGGAAAACATAATGTTGTTTAGTTAGCAAATCTGATGAAGCAATAAAGCAGAACTTCTCAACAAATATGTCCGAGCACAATACTGTCGTACCAGTGGGTTAGAGGCATGCTGAGATATATTTAATTGATATAGCCTTAGATAATATCCCTTTAGTCTTATGAATGAGATGTCCAAATACGTTCTTTGACCCTCAACTGTATTATCCACCTTCATATAAAACACGGATAGAGTTTTGTTAGAGATCACTTGATTGCTCTGGCTTTGATCATCATTTTACAGGGGCTTGGGTGTATGTGGGAGAAGGCAGGTGAAAATTTGGCCTAGAAAAGAAAATGGACAGGGTAGCAGGAGTAAAACAGCAGCTATATTGAAGGTTGCTGTAAAGTCAGAAGAGTGCCCAACTGCCCAGGACAGGGCAGTAACCTGCCACTCCTTAAACATCTGTGACTATGAAAAGGAACAGTTCAAACGTGCAGGGTGAGACCAAATCTACATGGAGGGTAACAATAGCTTCAGCTTGGAAACTAGAGTAATATACTAGAGTAAAATACTTCAGGTAGGTCATCAAATTCATTTCTTTAAAGATATGTAGAATCAAGTTGTTACCTTACCTCTTAGCTGAACTGCATTCAAGTTCTCAAAGAGCACATCACTGAGCAAAGGCAAAACAGTTTGAGGAGGCAAAATATGTCACATACACATATACAACTCTTTCATATATTAAATACATTGTCAATAGGCTGACTCAAACAAATGCCAGTGGAACATGATAACCTCAGTGTGCCTAATTTCACAAGCCTTTGTTTCTTGGAGTTGGTATTAACAGTAGACAAATCAGTTTTAGCTTCTTAAGTATAAGTTTTCTTCAGGAGCATGGTTTTCCATATAAAACTTAATGATGAGTGTAATCATGAAAATGATCACTGTCTTCGTTTGAATTTCTCTCCCAGAGCAGACACCAAGACACCACACTGAGCACTAGTAGCTTATTTAAGAGGTAATAAAGGAGCACAAATGAGGAAGTGGAAAAGGAGAGGGAAAAAGAGAAGCAAAAGCCAACAGGTTTCATAAATAGGGGTTACCACTATGGACATGTGGGAATAGAACTGTCTCATAATTGTCCTACACAGGGACAAAGAGTACTTACCCTAATTGGTTGAGGTGGGTGAATTATACACTACAGTTTCAAGCGAATTCAGAGGTAAGCTGAGAGTATTCAGAATGAGGATTTACATCTTTGCCATAGCCTATCACTTGCACCACACATATTTATTCATATTCCACATTACATACATTTGGTTACTGATACCTCAAGCCATTGGCCAGCCAAAATCTCTCTCTAAAAAGAGAAAAACAAAACCTACAGGATTTGAAAGAAGCTAGAACTCATCAAACAAGCTAGAGTTCTATGGCTCCAAGAGTTTCTAAGGTAGTAACTGCTATGCATCAACTGTCTTCTGTCACCTATTCTAGATTTCTTTTTCCCTTTGTCATCACTTCTACTTATCTAGGTTGTTTACCCAGTAGAATGACCTAGATTTAATCTCTGAGAAGTATGAGCTCCTAGTTATCTTAGATTGCTGCAATTGCACACTGACTGTTTTCATTGATTGTTGAAACATCAAGGGGTACCATAGTTATTTCCAGCCTCCACACATACTCTACCCTTTCTGCAATGTCTACTAGTAATCTTAGGTCCTTAGGTCTTCGTGCTTATTAGTGTTGATTACATCAGGGAGTGCAATAACTTCTTTCCTGCTGCTCTGTAAGAAATAGCAGGCTTTCTTAAAACTATTGGAGAGGCAGCATTATTCAATAGCCACCGGTTGAATACACACTGTATCCTGTATCAGATATACTTTCACACTTCCACCCAGAACAATCATCCCTATTTTTAGTACCTTGATAGCTTCCAGATAATGTCATAGGACTATATGCCTATTGTACCTGTTTATTATAAAATCGGCCCTTGGATCTAAGTCAGTGTTACAATGGATCACACTTGAGGGAGACATAGATATTCCTCACTCAGCTCTCCCTTGCAGGAAGAACTCTTTGTCCATCTGGAAAGTACAATCAACAGACACTGCCAACTATCAGTTCTCACAGCTGCCTGGAATAGTCAGTATTTAGTGCTTAATGCTTGTTTCAAAGCTGTCCACTTTGGGCGGGTAAAATCTTTATCAAATAAACTTCACAGCTGAACTTCTCTCCATGCCCAACCCAGCTTCTATTCTCCTATTTTGATAGGTTTCAGACCCTAATAAACATCTTACACTCTTCCAGAAAATCTGAAGAAGAAGAAAAAAAAGGGGGGGGGGAGATGGTCATTCCTAATCCTGCCACTGGTCTATATATATGCAGAGTCCAGAGAAATGAGGTAGCATCCATAGTTTGGAAATGAATAGGACTTTTCATGTGCTTCCTGGAAAAAGATTGCCCGTTGGGGGAACAAGGATCTCTAATCACACAGAGTATGGAGTTTCAGAAACAAGAAACAAAATGTCCCCCCAGTGGGTCACTGGGAGTGATATTAAGTTAGTCAACTCCTTTTCCACTCCATCTACTCTTCCCACTAGGGCCAAAGTATAGTATTAAAGTATTTGCTACAAGTGATATATTGTATACTGGAAGAAGGATTCCATGAACTTTCAGAGTATTGCCCATAACTTGGCATTTTAATTATATCATTGGTTGGATATTCCAATACTCTAGCATCTGGGCATCTTCTGAGTGGTGCAATATGTGGTAAAAAAGGGAGAGCCCACAATCCTGGACGCATTTCCATACTTCCATTGAGAGAAAAAGGATCCCTTTGTCTGTTTTGATATGTAATATCCCATGTTGGTAAACCAAACACTAAACAGCCTGTTTGAAAAATGGTCCTAACTGGAGCCCTGAGAGGATAAAAAGCAACTGCATATTCAGAATGTGTCTTTTCATATTTGAATAAATAGAATGGAAAGGATTCAATATGTCAACTTGCCACCTCACAGTCAACAGGAATTCCTGAGGAATGGTACCATCTGGTGACAGCCAGGTGAGCCTTGGATAAAAGGAGTCCATGCTGTTAGGCCTACACATAGCCTCCTTCTCTGCCACTGTGACCACTTCAGGGAGTTCTAGGTTGAAACACGTGCTCAGGTCTGGAAACTGGACAAGAGATGGGGACTTTATATTAGAAAGCCAGCACGAAGCCTTTAAGATGTCCATCCCTACCCTCTTCTGCTGGTACAAACCGAACAGTACCCTTGCCGGTAGCCCATCTATTTTTCCCCTGGGGATGACATATTCTGTTAACCATCTCCATAATGCTCCGTAGCTAAACCCCTCTGGCTGCCTCTCCTACTCTACTACTCTGTGTGACAACTGCATCTACCAGTTTATGGAGGTTAAGTGATCCCAGGCAGCCTCTATTCTCTTTTTTCAGGATTCAGTCACTCTTGTAGTTATTTGTGAGCCTGTGTCTATCTTCCTGCCCTTTTCATAAATACCATCATCTGACAGATTTCCATTTGCCCACTTCTCTAAACATTTTATTACTTTCTCACAACAACTGCCATCACAACACTGCCATATCTACTTGTCTTAGCATGAGCCATCAGTTTTTCCAGAGGTCCTTACCAGGTTGCTTATTTCTTTATCCTAGGAGGGTTGTTCCAAGTAAGTAAACTCAAAATGCAATCCCACTTAAACTGTGGTGGGTCCTGACAACTCATGATGGTTATGTTTTGCAATTCTTACAGGGTATAGTAATTTTTTTTTTCCTTACTAGACCTAGAACATCCCAGGATGTCTTAGGTTATAACTCAACCCTAGCTTTAGGTCTAGTGGCCAGAAAGGGCAATGGAAACTAACCATGAGCACCACACATGAGTTACAAAAGAGAAGCATTTGTACCATCTAAGGGCAAAAGGAAAATTCTACATCTTAATAGAGAAGGGTACATCATTTCTGTGGGCTCAAAGAGCCCAGGGGAATAGGAGTTCCTGACTTGGGGGGACATCAACCATTCCCATTTTATGTATCTGGGCTCCAAGCTGTCCTAGCTTCAGTCCTGGCCTTAGTAAGCAAATCCTGCTTTTGCTGAGTTTAACCTCTATGGGAAATTGTCTTGACTTCTAATTAGGACCTGATCTGATTCTCAACATGCTATTCTCTCCCAATGCAGGAGAGGCAAGCCTCTTTATGTACTACCAAGGGAGACTTCAGACACTCTCACTTAGCTCAAAAGTGGCAGTTAATTACTCTCAGTTTTTCCAGGAAAAAAAAAAAAGCAAATGAAAACAAACAACAACTTTTCTAAAGCATCAATGAAAGTGGATGTGGGTGTTCACCACAGGCTGTTCCTGCCACCCCAGATTGTTCCATTGTACTGAGTATCTCCTATCTGGTCAAATGTTTTAGCATTTCATTTACTTCCCTACCAGGCTCTCCAGGGTTAATATAGGAGGCATTCAAGGCCATGGAGCTCATCTACTGTATAGCTCCACCACTCTTACAATCAAATCTTGGACCTAATTTTTAGCATAATCCTCTCTTGCTTCGGTTGGTGAGGTGAGATTTAAATATGGCCATAGATTTCTTCCAGCTTTTGAAGCATGCTCTGAGTAAACAGCTGGTTCTCTGATGCTATTGTTACCTTTTTTCAAAATATTTGGGGCAGTTAACAAAAGTCAGCCAAGGGCACTGTCCTTATAATCACCATTGGTCCTATAACTGAATTGCTACAGCTATTGACTGTATAAGCCTCAACTTACCCTTCCTTCTAAATGTCATCCCAGTTTATCACTTACGGGTTTCATGGCAAAAAAGCTGCAATCATACCCAATGGTTATTAACACTCATTCCATTTACTACCAAAAAGCATTACTTGTTGCCATCTGACTAATGAGTAATTCATTTCCAGACTATTATTCCACTGTTCTGCTTTATTGGGCCATTTCCATTACAACGTCCATGATGTGGGAGAAAGCATTTAAGAAGAGATAAAGAAACATTCAGGAACTTGATGTAGATAGATATCACCCTGCACATTAACTGTCTATGTGGTTACTCAGAGGTTAACTGAAGATACATATGGTGGGCATCAAAAGGGCTTCCTGTAACCACTTAATCATTTCTTTTTAAAGGAAAATTCCAATGAGCTGTTTGAACATGCTTCATCCTACCTTACCCATAATTTTTCAAAGAGTACACCTAAACATAAGATAAATCAATTTGAATATGTAGTTAACCCATTATTTATACCTGGCTTCATGATCAATTCACAGCACACGTAAAACTGTGTTATGTGAGCTTGCGCACACAAAACCAAACACCCAAACCAATAAACAAATGCTCTGTAAAACCAAACCTGTTGCAGCCTTTTAAAGTCATTTAACCTGATGTAGTTTTTAGGTATACTATCTCTTAAAATGAGTTTTGGAAGTAGTCCTTTCTATTAAAAGACAATCTACTACTCTTTCAAAAACTAGTGTGAAAGATGATACACAGAAAGTAACCCCTGACTCATTTCTGACATTCCTAATGGAAAATTTATAACACTGAAAAAAAAAATCAGTAAAATGTAAATGATGTGACTGACAGTGAATCGCAGTAGAGAGAAAAAAACAAAAAGTGATCTGACTGTATCATTCTTAACCACTGCTTCAAACCATTCTTTTCCCCAAAGTTTCAGTCGATTTTTCAACACAGAAAAAGTGAATGAAAGCATTCTAAGATTAGCAAGTGAATTTTGGAAGGAGAATAATCCTATAAGTAAGATATCTTCTTATGGGCAGATAATCTGAAATCCACATGTAAATGATAATAAATTTTTCTTCATAATGATTTGATCAGAGAACATGTAAGACAAAGTGTGCATCAATACTATGGAGTTTTTGCAATGCCAAGGATGAACAAGAGTTATCAGTATTCTCCACCAGTGCCCTCATAGCCATACACTCTATCGTTCTATGAAGAAAAATGGCGTATCTACTTTCCTAATTGATACTCCATAAAAGGAAGGTCCTTCACTACTAGTAATTAAAAAAAAAAAGTATGTTTGTATAACCTGTTTTCTAAAATAAGATTGAAAAAATTAAAACTTGTAACCTTTGCACTATCTTCTTTAACAAATAGCTTAAGAATATAAATGAAATGGAACAAGACATAGCTAAACTTGAAACCAAAAAGGAAATTCACAAAAGCCCAATAAAAATAAAAACCCAGCTTCCTAAAAATATTACTTTTCATTAACATAATCTCCACCAATTTATTCCTTCACTTTCTGCAATATTTTTTGCATATTATTTTCTTCTGATTTCCATAGAAACAGCACTAGTTTTCTCATCCTAAGATAATTACTGTCTCACATTTGCTTTGCTCACTTGTTGCCTTTCCATTGATATTCCATCTGGCCCAAACCAGCATTTTCATAAAACTTTAGAGAAAAGATAAAAGAGAGCTTTCTTTTGCACTTCTCAATAATACCTTACGTTCCTATGATTTAGTGAGTTTCCAATCAAAGGAAAAGAGAAAAGGGTATTTGGTTTCAAGTGAAAAGAAATAATGAATTAGAGATGACTCACATGTATTTAGAAAAAAAAATAAACTTTAATGAGAGTTTATGAAGAGTTGAGAAATATCTAAAACTGTGAAATATAAATATTTACAGCACAGACCAATGCTCCAGAACTTCAACCCTTCCACTGGCCCATCCATCAGTAATGAGTGGTTTGAGACCAATCCTCTGAACTGTGCCTCTCCCAAACCCAGAAAAAGCATGATACGAAATCATTATCTGTATAATCATTGCAACAAATCTACTCCTTCTATTTTATACTAAAAAATTAAAAAAAAAAACCCTCAGAAATAGGTGGTAATTCATTCTTCCCAAAGCTGTGATTTCTAATTCTAAATCTTTATACATTGCAATACCACCTTCAACCTCATAATATTTCTTCCTGCATCTCATTCATTAATCAATGTCAATTCCTTATCTCATAGGCTATACACCTTTGGTCTTTTACTTTCCTCCCTTTGAGTTGACCCTATACTCAGCTGTCTTTGCATGTGCTTGACCACCCTAAAACTTTTGCAGTACAGATTTCCCTTTGCCTTAAAGGAAAGATTACGTGAATCTCAGCTCCAGATACTAGCATCAATCATTTTTCTTCTTGCATTGTGTTTTCCATTTCTAAAGATAAAATCAATACATCTTTTGAAGTGCTCCTAATACCTTGATAAATTGTTAAATTTACAGCAAAGAGAGAGGATTATAAGATTTTCCTTCCTAAAGCATTTATAACATTGAACTCTATCCAAAGTGCTTTGCCACTAATGACCATATCTGTGCCATAATCTGTGGATTCAGAAGTACAGGTAAAATGTTGGCCCTTGAGCTTATTTAAATCTTTTCTCAACAACAAAAAAAAGCCAACTGTACTTGCTACTTAGCCACATGCCTATTAAAATCCACCTAAAAACAGGAACTCATTTTTTAAAAATTGACTCAATATGTGACTAGAAAAAATAAAAGCCTAAAGAAAACGTATGAAAGATAAATGTATTAATGTCCTTGGATAATTAGTTTTCCAATTTTAAGTTCTTACCTATAACTGATACAGAAATTATTTTCAAATTATTATTTGAAGCTTCTGTAAAGAAATTCCTTAAAAAGAATTTTATTCTGAAATTGTCATTTCATTGTCTTTGCCTGTATCATTGTGAAACCTGAAAATACTAATGGACCAATCAGGAAAACCTAAGGTATATCCCCCAAGTAAATTAATATTTAAAGCAAGGGTGTCAAAGAAAAAGCCCTGATGGAGACCCATGCATCAGACTTACATGTTTCCACACTGCACAAAAATTAGTGGATATAAAAAGACCAATGTATCAAGGCTAATTTGCAGAGTCATGGGGGGAAATAGATTTATCTCATTTCCAATCTAAGTCCTTTCTAGTGCTACTGTAATTGATGTGACTTGAAAAGGGAAGAATGCTGTGGTATCTGTCTTTATAACGGAGCAGAGAACAAGGTCATTAGAGAGGCTGTCCTCATGGAGTTCATAATGCTGAAACACTATACTCTGCAAAATTCACAACTACATTCTTTTATTGAAAAAAAAAAAGGATGAAGAAACTAGATCACTGTCATTAATGAAAATGATGAAAATGTTCCCAGAATTTACAAAATAGATTCATATTCCGATTATATATATAGGGAGCTTTTAAGTCAGAAAGAAAATCAGTGACACATGGAATATATAAATCCAGCCACGCAATCCAAGGCACATCAACCTAATGCTGTGTTTTCGCTTCTGTGTTATTTCCTGGTTCTGCTCCTTCCATCACTTATGGCTTTGACAAAATTTTAGAATAGCAATGTTCTGAAGATCACTATATTAGAAAAGGAGGAAATAATGAAGAGGTAAAGGAAACTGAGTGTTGACAGAACAATCTCCCCAAAACGCAGAACAGCAGGTGAGCAAGAGTACAGCTTGATTGTTAGCCAAAGAGAGTAGTTTGAATCAAAATAACCTAAGGAGGAGAGCAAAATTTGCAGAGGCTTGACAACTACATAGAGCCATGTGCTGAAATCTTCTGTAGACATAGACCTAAATGCCAGAAGAGGGTTGAAAAATTATGGGACATTCTTAGTAGGGGAAAAATTATAGAAAACCAACAAGAGAAGAATAAAAGAATGTGAGAAGTATAGGTGAAATTGGTTGCGATCACTAAGATTTCGTGATTTGTTTAGGCGGAATTGCTTCAGGTAACTATAAAATTCAGTGGTGGGCTGTGCTAGCAAATGGTTGAAACAGCTCAGATGAAGTATCACCCGATTTGAGGAGGGGCTGTGAAATTTCCAAGTTCCGTGGGTCATCAGTGGGGATGCTGCAGGCATCGAGATGATGAAATATGGCCAAGAAGAAATGAACATTTGAAACAGATATGGAAGCCCTTGGGAAAGAGATTAAGAAAGAATGGGATGAGTCATTTCAAGAGGAAATTTAATTTTGAAAGTTTTAGTCATGTGTACTCTAAAAATCAATTGGCAACGGGATTAGGTAAATTTCTCTCCTTCTTACTTTAAGCTAAGGTGGTATTAGAGAACTCCTCATTTAGGCTCTTACTGTATAAAAAATGGGATTAGCAGAGCAACTGTGGCTGTGAAGTTTAATGTTGTGTCAATAATGTTTCTACCCTGAAAATTTGGTGAAGGTCTTGACGTTGGGTTCTCCTGATATACTATGGCTCTTCAATATAAAATACTGGGAGAGCATTCTTATTAGCATGAAGAGTGATTACACAATGGAGGAAGACCATTAGTTATTTGATTAGGACTATCCACCTGTGTAAGTCTTCCCTTGGTGACATCAGTAGGAAAAAAGGAAGAAGGGGAGAGGAGAAAGTATATGTGGAAGGTGTAAGAAGAAGTTTCTGATGACAAAGTTGAAGGCTTCTCAGAGGGTTACAGGGAGGGAGGTGCAGGAATAGACAAGAATAGGAAAGGCCTGGGGGCACCTCGGTGGCTCAGTCAGTTAAGTGTCCAGCTTTGGCTCAGGTCATGATCTCACTGGTTTGTGGGATTGAGCCCTGTGTAGGGTTCTGTGTTGACAGTATGGAGCTTGCTTCGGATTCTCTCTCTCCCTCTCTCTCTTTGCCCCTTTTCCACTTGACTCTTTCTCAAAATACATAAAGTTTAAAAAAAAATAGGCAAAGCCTAGGTAGCGTTAAGTCTAGAAATGAAAGAAGCCACAGTAAAGTAGAGGGTCAGAGAAGACATTCTGGGTTAAAAAAGCACTTAGTGGTTACCTCTTTGCATTTGACTAGTTTTTTAATATAAAACTTTGCAGTCTTTGTTTAGAATTTGTTTTAATCAATTGGTAAATGTTTGGTAAAGCACTGTTTAAAATTCACAATATTTCAAACTTATTAGAAAGAAAATGTAGAATATTTTCCTCAAAAGAGAATTTTTTGTGTGTGAACATATAGTCCTCATTCTGTTACTGAAATTGTTTGTTAAAAACCAAATCATTGAGATTATTTACAGAGTGCATAAATTCTCTTTCTCTCTCTCATGTACACACAGACACACACAGACAGAAAATTAACAATAAAATATTTCACTACCATGATTCTCAGGGGGAGTCTTGTAAGTGTCTGTAGGAATAAATGTAATTTTGAATGTTTACTGAAAATGTTTCTTTACTTATCAACTGCTAAGAAACATCATACTACATTTATAAACATCACACTTTACGCAGGCAGACGACACGGTGTTCTGGCTTTGTCGATTCCCCCATCAAACCATTTTAGAATCAGAAAGTCTGAACTGTATTTAAATAGATTAGTTCAGCTTCAATGGTGCCATGATTTTTCTTTGGGACATTTCTCGCAAATTATTACTTTTTTTCTGATATATGTAGATTATCCAGAGTTTACTTCCTAAGAAGGGTGGTTTGATGGTGATGATGGGAAGCAGTGACAATAGTCCTGGAAATACCAGCTAAATCCAGAGAAATGAACAGCAGATGCTACAAATGAAAAAGCTTCAGAAACTATGTCACTAGTTCTTAGTGTTCTATTTCTAGAGGAAAACACCTTGGTTTTCCATAAAATATTACCAAAGTGTAAATATCAAGCTCCAGCCTTTCTAGTCTGCTCAATTTTCTATAAATTTCAAACACAAAGTCCATTAATTAAAAAAAATATACAGAAATAAGTGATACCCCTAGATTCTATGTATCATTTTTTATATTCAACAAGTAGTTCCAGATATGGTTATTTAGTTACAATATACGTAAATCATTATATAAATATGCTTTGCCAAAGGTTTTCATTAGGACTGCGTATTTAGAAAGGAAAGGAAAAGATTTCTGTTTTACAGTATTTTCCAAAAGAGCTCTCAGGTTCCATTGAATTTTTATAACCTAATTTTTTTCCTGTTTAAAATTTATGACATTTACTGAACTTGCTCCAAGCTAACAGACATTGGTTTACATTGCTTTTGGTATTTTCTGAGCAATTTATTTAAGAGAGTGAATGGTATTTATTGCTCATCCCATGAGACAAACATGATTTTGGCCAAGTTTTCAGTCCAAAAAAGTCAGATGAAATATGAGAAGATGATGCATTCTTATTCAATCTTAATGAAACTTTAAAATTAGCCATGTGGACTCAGTGAAAAGCTGAGGTTACTTTTATGCCTTTGAGCTGCGATAGGTCTTGTGATGTTGAGGCATCATTAATTCTTATGCCTCAAAAAGGAAAATTAAGACTCCACCAAAAACATGTTGTGAAAGGGAATTCTGCTGAAGAGCATGGAAATGCCTCAAATGATACTGTTTTGTTTTGTTTCTCAAATGATCTTGTTGCCTGCATCTAGTGCTTAATACTAGCACGGGAAAGGAAAGAAAGGAAATTTGAGCCAAGAAATAAACTAGGTTGCCTGTGCTTGAGAGCGCTTATCTGCCTTTCTTCACACAACTTGCTTCCAAAAATCATTGAAGGAAACACGAATGTAGGAGTATGGTGGCGATACTGCATAACTTCATAATCAAGAATGTCAGTAACTGGCTCAGGAGTATATTAGCACAGGAACATCATATCACATTCTTTTTTTTAGTGACTTAATTTTAATTTGTAAGCAATTATATAAAGTATGAAATAATCAAAAGCATTCAAGGAATTTTAAATGTTATCTTATTTTAACTAGTAACTTACTAAGCCCTTTAAAATAGAATTATTTTACTGGAATATAATAACTCTAAATTTAGAATAATAATTCACATTTGGTAGAGTCCGTTAACACCCTCAGAAAGAAATGGCCTTTTCATTAAAATATTTAGTATTTTTACTATTTTTTTTGTTGCTGTTGTTGAAGAGTGAGGGTGAAGGGAATATTTGTTTTTACCTAAAACGTACAAGCTTATAGAGTAATATTTTACTATTTGTGTAAGTTATTCAGGGAGTGCTTTGAGTAGCTATATAAAATTTCTCAAACAGGGTTAGGTTACATGAAATCTTGGAATACATGCCAAGTATATGTGAATAAGCTCCTATAGAACAAATAAAGCATATTTAATTGGAATACCAATCTTATTCACATATTTACAGAGGAAAAGTTAGTTAATATACTCCATAAAAAGCTCTTGATGGATATTTAAGGTAATAAAAATGTGGTACTCTTTGAAGAAAAATTAAAAGATCAATGTGGGGGTGACTGGGTGGCTCAGTTAAGCATTCGAATCTTAATTCTGGCTCAGGTCATGATCTCATGGTTCATGAGACGGAGCCCCATGCCGGGTTTGATGCTGATAGTGCCAAGCCTGCTTGGGATTTTCTCTCTCCTTCTCTCTCTGCCCCTCCTGCTCTACTCATGCTCGCTCACTCACTTTCTCTCTCTCTCAAGATAAATAAACATAAAAAAGATAATGTGAAGGTTTGAGTGTAAACACAGACGTGTAAACAAATTGTATTCATGAAGCAGGCTACTTCCAAATCCAGACCAAGCCCGTGATTATCCTTCAAGTTAGGTAGGGAAAACATGAGAAGCTCAGCTCTAATTTAAGTGCATGACAGTAGGTTAGTATGGTAAAAATATTGTTACTGTTACCCTGTCCCCCCAAGAAAACCTTGAGAAATGAGAAATCACAACTTCTAGCATTACAAAAGAATGATAAAAGTGAATTCACTCATTCAATCATTTATGCATGCACCCACTGCATAAGTACTGAGAAGCTATTATGCGTCTTGAAGAGTCAGCAATGAATAAAATAATCTCAGCCTTTCCTTTCATGGAATTTACATTCTATGTGGCAAATGCTTGGCATAAATGAACTCAACCACAGAAGACTTTCAGGCAACAAAGCGCCACTTCAGGACATAGTTACACAGCCTGGGAAGACTGATGAGCATAAGCACCACAAAGATGGCTGCCTCTTACATTATTTATTATCAGGACTGTTTTGAGAAACATTTTTCTCCTTGGACAGATGCAATGCACAGACTTAGCTACACCCAGTACCCCATCATCTCTGAACAAAGCAGCCTGCAGGCTACAAGCTCAAACCCATTACCTACTGGGGTTCCGTTTTTTTCTCCTGTTGCTATACATTCCATAACTTATGAGCAGTGGTATACTGGGAAATAATTAATACTGGCTCTCCGAAAAAAAGTATACGGCTATAGATCTACGGAGATGGATACAGAGAGACATACATCCATCGTAAACGGTACTCATAAATGGATGGCACATCATTTATAAATGATGATAAAATATAAATACTCATTGTCATTTCCACATAGTCAATTAATTCTCACAGAATGCTTTAGTTGATTTCTGCCAACCTCTTGTATTTGTTGCCAACTTACAGTGTCACTTGATGAGGTGGTATAGCGGCATGAATGGTGGTGGGTATTTGGTTTCCTTTAATGAGTAAAATGAAAAGGAAGCAATGAAGAATTGAATTAAAACTTCCCTCATCTGTGAATGATGGGAGCTACATTTTTATTGAGAAAGGTAACAGTTCTCCAACACTGAAGAATATTTCCTCTTTATTGAGTACACTACATACAATGCAACAGTTGGACACACATCATGCACTATGAAGTTTAACCAACATTAACATTTTCCCCACTGCATTCTAGACCAACAATAGAACATCTCCCTTCCTAATTCGTGCCACCAGTATGATGCCACTGAACGCACAGCTGGGAAGAGATGGGCAGTAGCCTACCATTTGTAGTAGTTCTAACCGTATGAATCCACACAGTAAACATCAATAACCTCAAATCACAGATGTGAGAGGCCTTCTCAAAAATTAGAAAGTGGTGACTTTTGAACATTTAATATTTCAGTATAATTAATTGTAAGTTTATATAATTTAACTTTTAATAATGGTTAGCCAATGGCTTAAACAATTTCTGAAAACTGAACAGTTTTCATGGGCAGCTTTGGCATAGCATTGCTTATGAGCTTCTAGAAAGCCCCAAGTACCTAAATACCTAGAATTATTCTCCTGGTTTGCTGCAAACATTCCAGGTTTTAGTGCTGAAAGCCCCACATTCTGAGGAACACTTCAGTCTGAGGCAACCTGGGACATCTAGTTATCCTAATCTGTGGACTCTCCAGAATATGTATGTAACTGCCTACTTACTGATAGAGCTGGTGTCTTTGAACCTTAGAGCCCTTGCAATGTCTTTTCCCCTTAGATTCCTTGCCCTCCACTCTGGCTGTGGGCTTGGAGATAGAATCCATAAAATAAATTATTGTCATGGTCCCGGTCGGTCACTGTCAGACTGAATAGCACAGTGCCGCTCACACTTGGAATGTGTCCTAACTCAGGAACATACCACCTTCTTTTGCTTTATTGTAACCAAGCCTTTGGAACCATTAAGCTCTTTTGTCTTCACATAATGGGGGCTCCCAATATTTACTTCAAGGAGTAACTCAGAAGATTAAATGAGATCATGTTCACACAATGCTTAGGTTACATGTTCAATAAGCAGTAACAGCATTCTTATAAGTAGTCCTAGTCCCTTTGTAAACCATCTGCTTTTGCTGGTGGCCCCTGCAGAGAGCCAGCTGCCAGCTAGCCTCTGAGTACATGCAAGCCTGTCTCCATCACATGGTAATTGGATTAAGCAAAGGAGTCCTACGTCTAGCATTGACACCGGAGTAGCATCAGTCATGACCTTATAGCAATGAATCAGTCCTTGGCTCCACACCTTTCCTCTAAGCCAGTTGTAATCAGAGCTAATTCCCATAGTCAACCCCTGTGAACCATGTGTTACTTCAAGCCATTCGTCTCACAAGTGTTTTTTTCAAATTTAACGCATGTTCCCATCCCGGAAGAATAGGGGACTGTTTCTTGCCAGAGTGACAAATACTTCCCACCCCCGTGTTATCACTTTGGCTGGAAATCAAATCTAGGAAGAGGAGTGCAAAATGTGAGGAGCAGGGAGTTTTCAGTTTTCTTAGGAAACTGTTTATACAGGGAACTGGACAGATGACCTGGAAGATAATCCAATGCTCTGGAGTAGAGGCCAGCAAACCCTGGTCAGCCCACAGTCTGCTTTTGTAAATAAAATGTTACTGGAACACAGCCTTGCTCATTTATTTACATATTGTCAAGAGCTGCTTCGGCGGCACAAAAAAGTTGGGTAGTTGTGACAGAGACCATGTGGCCTGTGAAGTCTAAAATATTTACCATCTGGATCTTTATAAAGAGAATAAGGTTGACAATCCTCGCTCTAGTGTCTAAATGAGGAAACACTTTTATCGATTCACCTGGTCAGGGGGAAATGACCTGGGAAGAGGGAAACACTGGTTGTCTCCAGCTGCTCCCAGATTTTCAAGTAAGTAAGAGGCTATGCTTACTCCTCCTCCAAATAAAGCCACAAAGGCTTTGTTGTGACTGCATTTACCTAGAATGATTAGAGACCAAGCTTGTGGCCATTGTTTGTCAGAATTTCCTAAAACAAAAGCTAGAGAGTCCTAAGAGCCTGCACTGTCAGATACTGATATGTTTATTCTAAAAACGCAGGAATTATTTCTGTTTCCCATGCAGCTTTCAGAATACCATCATCACTCTCCAGAAATTATACCAAAAATCTCTGACAGGGAAGCACTAGAAACTTTTATCACCCTGGGCCAAAATTAAATTTGACCTTTAATGAAAAAAAAATTTTTCATCTTTTATGTAGAGAAGTAATCATGAGTATATATTAACAAATTCTTAGCAAAAGCTGGGATTTATGTAAGAAAAATATAATCTGTCAGTCTAAGAAATGTGTTAATTATACCACGATTCTCTTATTTTGCTTCACTGGAGAGTTGTTTAAATTGGCATCATTTCTTTTTCAGTTGTCACGTTGTTTTTCTCCACAGGTTTTCATAAAATAAAACCAAAAGCAAATCACAATGATTATTGAATTTTGTGACGTATGCTTCAAGTGATACAGTAGAAAATTAGGTTAGACTGTCTGGATGGATCCTTGTTTTTCAAAGTTTTTTTTTTTTAGTCACTTCAGACAAGATGCCACATTCTTGCCTGAAGCACTGGCAATAAAAGAAAGGTGTTAGATACAATAGGGAAGCACTTCCAAGGTTAGCATACAATGCCTAATTTTTTTTTGTTTCTTTAAGGATTTCATAAGGCTCCCTAGTTGAGTAGCTGTCCTATGAAGGCTTTCCATTAGAAATGATGGCCTGAGTCAGGCCCTAGAAAGAGGCACATTTCTATACTTCAAAGAGAAAGGAAAAGAAACAAAGGCTGGAAGAGAAGGACAATCTACCTTAGGAGTAGATTTCTTTTTTTGCTGTGCTGCACAAGTGTGGGGATGAGCGTGGGAGGAACAATTGGGATGCATACTGTACAGCCAGGCCTGGACATTTCTGAATCAGTAGTCATTACCACCTCTCCCTTCCCAGGGCTCTGCCGCTCTCTGTGGGCTGTGTCTCCCCACCACAGACACAAACGGACACACACACACACACACACACACACACACACACGCGCGCACACACACACACACACACACACACACAATGAGTCATTCATGGCTTCAAGAAAATTAAAAAGTAACATAAAAGTTGTCACCTCACAAGCCAGTTTGATCTCACTGCAGTAAGTACTGGCTCTGTCTATTCTTCCTTCTCTGCAACCTTCAGTCCCCCAGGCATGACCAGAGTGAAGCAGACATCACTTCTGCATCGTCACTCTTGACTGAGCTTCAAGCAAGATTAGTTGTAATTTATAGCAGAATCTCAGGGCTCGGGGAAGAAAATGTGGCCTGGTGATCATCATGAAGATTACCTATCCACCTACTCTGCTTCAGGACTCAATCTCTTAGCCATATTTTCATTTGGTGCCAATGGAGGGAAGAGAAGGGCATGCTTTCTGTCGTCTCTGTCGTCAAAACCAGCTCCAGTCTTTAGGGCAAATGTTCCCCTATTTGAAAAGCATTCCTTCACCTGGAGAAGCAGATTTAATTAAATTCTCTTGGGGAGCCTTAGTGGCTCAGTCGGGTGAGTGTCCCAGTTCGGCTGAGGTCATGGTCTCCCGGTTTATGAGTTTGAGCCCCACATCCAGTTCGTTGCCATTAGCCTGTCAGCATCAGCACAGAGCCCGGTTTGGATATTCTGTCTTCCTCTCTCTGCCCCTCCCCCACTTGCGCTCACCCCAAAATAAATATTTAAATAAATAAATAAATACTCTTTACTGAAGTACTCAGAAACTGTAGTCCCAGCTTTACCACTTTTTTTTTTTTCCAGGGTGACTGACACATAAAGAGACATTCACATGACTTGACTATGACTGAGAGGCCAGGCTGGGGAAATGGAGTGGACCCTTTTTTTATGATTCATTTGTTAAAACCGAATTGACTGACTTGTTTTGCTTTTCTCTGAAAATAGACTCTTCTTTCTCCTACTTCAAAACTCCAAACATGCGCAAAGTGACTCTTGTAGGCCACAGATTTCTGAACAAAACACTAGTGATTTAAGATGTAAAAACGGAACAGAAAAACTAATATAAAAGGAGATTCAATGAAATATGCACTACATATTTTTAAGGCAAAATGTTACAGAATTAATGAATGTTTTGTTATTTATACACATAAGCACAACTATGTTGATACGCACACAATCTTTTATCTTTGTAACACCATTTGATAAATGTGTATTGGGTTAATAAACAAAGAAACTATTACACGCCTAGAACCTATTTAGTGACCTAAGTAAGTTCAATCGTATAAGAGATCCAGCTCAAGAAATGACATTTTTGCTCCCAAGTTAAATATATAATCTATATAGAAGGATATTATTATCGAATATTAAATTGAGATTAATTTTCTTCTTTTCTAAAAAATATGAGACCTTTCAGACACTAAGAAAATTGATAATGTTTTTAAAAAGCCCACGAACCCATCATGCAGCTAAAATTATATTTGTCTCTTTAGAGACATAATTTTATGAAACATTAGACGTTGATATGTCTATGTTGAGATAAAGATAGTTACAGATAGATCTATTTCACTCATTTTAACTCCTGAATACATGTAACACATTATTTTTCATTCCTCTGTTGGATGACTTCCACTGAATAAGGTTTTCATTTCCAGAAAATTTTCTGCTGCAATGTGATCCTTGAACACATGGAGCAGAAGGTGCTGCCTAGAGGGACAAAAAAACGAATCACTTAGACTTGACCTTAAGAAAGGTTTTTAAAAGTGCTTGTAGGAAACAATAGTCTGAAAAAGAAAGAAAGAAAGAAAGAAAGAAAGAAAGAAAGAAAGAAAGAAAGAAAGAAAGAAAGAAAGAAAGAAAGAAAAAGAAAAGTCTGGAAAACAATGCATTCATTTGCAAGAGCTGGATTTCATTAAAAGCAGAAAACTTTTTTTTTCTTTTTTTTTTAGAGAGAGAGTGTGCATGAGCAGGGGAGAGGCAGAGAGACAAAAGCAGAGAGAGAGAGAAAGAGAGAGAGTCCCACCAGGCTCTGTGCTGTCAATGCAGAGCCTGACACAGGGCTTGATCTCCGAACTGTGAAATCATGACCTGAGCCAAAATCAGGAGTCAGATGATGATCTGGGGTGCCCGGGTGGCTCAGTTGGTTAAGTGACCGACTTTGGCTCAGGTTATGACCTCGCGGTTCATGGGTTCAAGCCCCGCATCGGGTTGTGTTGACACCTCAGAGTCTGAAGTCTGCTTCGGATTCTGTGTCTCCTTCTCTCTCTGCCCCTCCTCCATTCATGCTCTCTCTCTCTCTCTCTCTCTCTCTCTCTCTCTCTCTCTCTCTCTCTCAAAGGTGCATACATGTTTTTTAAAAAATTAAAAAAAAAAAGAGTTGGATCCTCAACCGACTGAGCCACCCAGGTACCCCAAGAAATTATAGGTTCAAAACATAAAGACAAAAATGAGAGAACAGAGCAGCAGAAAGAGAAAGACCCTTACTAGACTGTAGGGAGGGCAGGGACAGGACTAGAGAGAAGAGCACCAGTTTGCACTTGAGTGCAGAGGCTGACCCTGACCTTTCTTTCAAGTTTCTTATCTACAGCACAATAGGGAAGCCTACGAATTAAGTTCATTACATATGAAATGACTTAGCTAAGGTTTTCTAGAAAACCAGCTCCAGGGAGGGAATAAGTATTGATGTTTTCTTGGTGTGATACTGTGATTTATAATAAATATTTTGTCTTTGTCCTCATCGCTGGTACAGAGCTACTAAAACCCTTGGAGTTTTCTAAGTAATGAGAGCTATAGAAGTGTCTTGTTTATCTTAATGAGGTCAGTTTTGGAAGCACCTAGGAATAGTGGCTTCTTGCCAGAACTGCCAAACATGTGATTAGGTTAGAAATTTTAGTCCCACCCCACCCCCCCGAACTTCAGGGAGGGGAGATGGGCTGGAGTTTGAATCATTTGCCAATAACAATCATGCCTACTTCATGAGGCCACCATAAAACCCTGAAAGACTAGGTTTAGAGAGCCTCCAGGTTGGTGAACACATGGAAATGTCAGGAGAGGGTATGGAAGCTCCATGTCCTTTCCCCATACCTTGTCCTATGTGTCTCTTCTGTCTGCCTATTTCTGAGTTATATCTTTTTATAATAACCTGATGACCTAACAAGTAAAATGCTGCTCTGAGTTCTATGAGCCATTCTAGCAAATTAATCAAACCCAAAGAAGGAGGGGGTTGTAGGAAGCTCTGACTTCTATCGGTTTGATCAGAAGTACATGTAATAACCTGGACTTGCTACTGGCATCTGGAACCTAAGGCAAGAGTTGTTGGAACCTCCAATCTACAGCTGATTGGTCAGGAGCCCAGGCTTCAGACTGGTGTCTGAAGTTTTTGTGGGGGGCAGTCCAGTAAGACTGAACACTTAATCTAACGGAACTGATATAAACAGACAGTGTCAGAAGTGAGCTGAATTGTAGGATGCCCAGCTGGTATCTAAGAACTGCTTAGTGCTGTGGAGGAAACCAACCCCAACCTTCAATGAAACTGGTTCCAGAACACCCCAAATATTTGGTAAGATGTCTGAGCAAGAGAAAGAATACATGAAGTATGGAAGGAAGGGAGCCAACCCATGAAATGGCCTCAAGGCCCCATATTGGCTGTGTCTTCACAATAAACTATTTTCTAAGCAAAGGTCTCCACTCGATGAGAGAGGACATTTCTGGATAAACTCCACAGAGAAACTATACTTTAGGGAAGTTTTTCAGAGGGAAGAAAAAGAGAGATCATGTTTATCTGCAAAGCTTCTTAGAATGTTCTGTCTTCTCCATAGGAAGTTAGTTACCTCCAATTCCAAAGTGTACAACCTTGGTAGATTATTGAAAAGCAGTGTCTCATGCCAGTAGGCAGTGTTTTGTCTCAGTCCAAAAGTGGCAAGAACTCTGAATAAGCAGGCAAGTCACAGGGCAAAGTGGTAGCTGACCCGGTCAAACACGCACACCAAAATAGCTATGCCTGAGGCTAAGCAAACTGCTAAGTGTTTAAAGGAAGAGAAAGCCAAGAGGATCTGAAGAGACCCTTCAAATGTATTCCCTCCCTGCCTTCTTAGAAAACTGAGAGGAACCATGTATTTGGACATATGACACTACGAGTCTGCCAGCATACAACAGACACAACAGCCATATCACCCCATCTGGTCTCACACACTTCCAAAGAGCCACAGAGGAGATCTAGAAAAATGTCCTGGACCCTTTCCTGCTGTGGAAACTGAGATTTCCTAGTGTGTGATGCGATTCTTGAAAACTAATAGACCCTTCATCAGAAGAAATGTGAACTCCAGAACTTGGCTTAGTTCCAAGCAAAGCTAGCTGTGGTGCAAAAGGATAACTAAAATTGCACATGGGCATATCTTGAGTTGCAAATGTAAATCTGAAATCGCTTTAGATGAAAATAACCCCCCCCAAAAAAAACCCAAAATAACACCAACACAAACCCCCCAAAAAGATAAGGTACAAATCAGATCAATGGATGTTGCGTACCATATGGACGGCATAAGAAATATAACCGCACTTCTCATGACAGAAGCTAACTGATGGCTGGAACATCAGGGACAGTTAATAAAGATGGTGTGACTAAAACTAGGCCTCTAGGAATGACGAATTTTGAGAAGCAGAGAAGAGCTCCAAAAGTGTACCACGAAAGGGAAAGAAAGGCAAGAAACAAGGATTTTGGCAGTGCGTTTGATGCAGGTGAATGCAGAAGTGAAATGAACCCAGATCATACGGCTTTGACGGCCAGACATAAGCAAGTGTTATCGTAGAAATATAAGGAAAACAATACACAATCTTAAGCAAGGGAGTAACATGAACTAAGGTAAGCTAGAGGAAGAAAAATCAAGAGGCCACGATAGAGTCTGTTAGGAAGAGAAATGGAAAGAAAACTAAAGTGGCGATCGCAATGATCTAGACATGAAATAATAAGGGCTTGAATCAAAAGAGATGACAGTGGAGTCAGCAAGACTCCAAGGAAGAACCAAGTCTATTGTACTTAGAGATCATACTTGATATGGGGTAAACTACAGGAATACTTCAGAGACGACTGAATTTGGGGACTGGGTGACTGGGTCATTGTTGGCTCAAACCAGAGAATTAAGAAAGCCTACAGGGATATTGTGAGAAAAATATGAGCATAAGTTCAGTTTGGGGCTTACAGAATTTGAAAAACTGGTAAGACATATTAGGAGAAATGGCAAGGTGGCAGATATAAATGACATTGTAACTCCAGGGAGAAAAAGACCAGGTTGTGATTAAGATTTGGCCATTCGTACTGTATCGCATTAACAATAGAAGTCAACAGAGAAAAATGATGACCCTGCATCATGGCTATGATGATAAAAGTCAAATACTAAACCTGGAAATTGTGTGTGAAATAAAAGTTGAAAACAAAATGCTCCTATAAAGCATTGTAACAGACTGAAATGTTTGTGTTCCCCTGAAATTCACACATTGAAACACTCACCCTCAATGTGATGATACTTGAAAGCAGGCCCTTTGGGAGGTGATTAGGTTTTCATGAGGTAGTGAGGGTGGTACCTTCATGGGATTAGTGTTCCTATGAGAAAAGGATGAGACCCAAGAACTCTCTCTAGAAGCAGCCTTGAGGATAGGTCCTTTGAGCACATAGAGAGAAAGGAGCTGACTACAAGCCATTCAAACAGCTCTCACCAGGCACCCAATGTTAACACCTTGACCTTGGATTCCCCAGCCTCCAGAATTGTAAGAAAAAAAAAAAAAAATGTCTATTGCTTTACCCATCCTGTCTAAGGTATTTTGTTATAGCAACCTGAACTGACTAAAACAAGCATTTCCTTTCAAGTACAACCTGAATCCTTCTTGTTTTTTTGAAGGATTTAGTAGCTAAACTGCAAAATAATTTTCTGATAATTTTTTTTTCTGTTTAGCTTTTGTTATACATAAAAAGGATTTTTCCCTGTTTCACTCCTTACTTCTCAGAGCAGCCACATATTTGGTCTTGGATAATATCTGGCTTTCCCTAGAACCTGAAAAGTGTTATTTGGTGTTTTGGGATGTCCCAGCATGGCTTCAAAACTTCAAGGGAGAAGGGGATGATTCAACTACAAAGAGAGAGGGAACTGAGTTTCATGACTGATGGAGAAGTAAGAAGGTTCTTGGAAAAGCAGCTAACTTAAAAAAAAAATCCTTCACTGCACCAGAGAACAGAGGGTACCTGTGAAGGGCTGACTTACAGCTACCTGTGGTCTGAACACACACAATGCCCATCCCCCTTGGGAGCCATAGCCAAGGGTCAGCAGTGTGGCATGGCAGTAAGGAAGCAAGCATTTGGATTTATGGGGGCTTCCTGCTTTGGAAGAGATTAACTCAGCTCAATCATCAGTGACCAGCATGGACAGAACAACAGAAATTCCTCCCCCAAATTTCCTGCATTACTCAGCTCCAAGGTTTGTGTTGGGGAAGGGGCTCCAGGAAATTACTAACATTGGCTGTTCCTGCAAAAGTTACGGGAGGGATGTGAGCCGTGTTAATTGTGATTTAGAAAAGTAAACAAAAAGTTAACTAAATAGGACCACTTCTCTTCTAGTTGCATGCCTTGTGTATAGCGTTCTAAAATAAGGACGGGAGATTATGAGACAAACAGGACTGTCTGGCATCTTGCTTTTCATAGAGATTTCCAGACTTGATATTTAAATTTAAGTATTATTTTAGAGCAGGTTATTTTCCTGAAGAAGTAAAGAGTAAACAGCTTTTTATATGTGTGAGGAATGTACCTATTATGATGTAAATTTTGAAAACTCATTATTTTACTGTAATGCCACCTTACAGCGCTTGTCACATTACTGATACTTACTAAAGTGATGTCATTTACACATTTTTAGAAACTAATCCAAATCATAGCTTGCAATTCTGAAATCCAAAAGACTGAGTGCACAGAAATGCAAAGGAAACCAAAACTATGTAAACAAACCTATACTGTCCTGTGCAACTAAACTGAAAGGCTATGGAACCCTGATATTTTCCTTTGATATGAGTCCATTAAATGGCATCTCTTTCTAGACAACATTTAAAAATGCACAGTATGGCAGGCTCCCTCTGCACTATAAAAGGATGAGTTAATGTTCTTGGCTCCATTTTTTTCTCTTCCTTACTTCATGTGAAAGATTCTATTTAACATCCAACACTTATCTAAAATATTTAATTTATGTCTATTTTGTTTCCATCACTTCAACATAACCAAATTATAGTTCCAAGACTTTACATTATTTATGATATAGAACCGGGATGTCTTGGTAGCTTATCAAGCTTGGTTAAGCGTCTGACTTAGGCTCAGGCTAAGATCTCACGGCTTGTGTGTTCAAGCCATGCATCAGGCTCTGTACTGACAGGTCAGAGCCTGGAGACTGCTTCAGATTCTGTGTCTCCCTCTCTTTCTGCCCCTCCCCCGAGCGGTTCGTTCTCTCTCTCTCTCTCAAAAATAAACATTAAACAAATTTAAAAAAAAAAGGAAAAAGAAATGACAGTAAGCCAGCTTACAAGGAAACTTGTGCTTTAATTATAGGTGAAGTATGTTAAAAACCAAACAAGTGTTTGAAGTAAATATTTACTTTACTTTTAACTACTCAAATCCAAGGCAGGATGTATTAAAATCTCTGTCTACCTCTTTTAACTTCTCCCTCACTTTTTTCTTCGCAGTAGAGCAAGAAAAGTTTATCAAACCATTTTTCTATATAATACCCTACATTTCATTTTCTTTTTTTTTAAAATTTTTTTAACATTATTTTTGACACAGAGAGAGAGCATGAACAGGGGAGGGTCAGAGAAAGAGGGAGACACAGAATCTGAAACAGGCTCCAGGCTCTGAGCTGTCAGCACAGAGCCCGACACGGGGCTCGAACCCACAAACTGGGAGATCATGACCTGAGCCGGTCGGACGCCTAACTGACTGAGCCACCCAGGCACCCCATACATTTCATTTTCTAAAATTTTTGTTAATAAGACTTTGCTTGATTTATATAATAATAATTCTATTCCTGTGTTTTCTCATGATGACCTTATGTCCTTATATATGTAATAATCACACAATAGCATATGGACACAAAGGGACTCCCAAAGGGAAAATGATTCTTTTTTTTTATTTTTTTGATGTTTGTTTATTTTTGAGAGACAGAGAGAGACAGAACATGAGCGTGGGAGCAGCAGAGAGAGAGGGGGAGACAGAATCCGAAGGAGGCTCCAGACTCTGAGCTGTCAACTCTGACACGGGGCTCAAACCCACAAATTGTGAGAGTATGACCTAAGCCAAGTTGGACGCTCAACCGACTGAGCCACCCAGGCACCCTAATAATGTACATTTTAGATCTCAAAGCAGTAACTTTCTTTGATTTTCCTCAGCTAATTTTGTGGATATTTAAGGAAGATAAATGATCTTGGATCATTATTATTCAGCAAATCAGTAGGAGCAGATAGTTACAAAGTCCTATGGCAAATCCAAATGGCTAAGAACATTTTTGCCAAAATTGCTGAAAGAGCGACAAGTAAATTTTAAAAGTAACATATTTGAATGAAAATGAGAAGTATGTTAATTTTATGAGAGAGTTCTATTCAGAGGTGGAGGAATAACTTTAAAAGGTAATCATTCAGTGGCTCTCCCTGTCAGGTATCCTGATAGGTTTTCTCTTATCGTACTACCCCAAATTCACTTAAACTTGATTCCTGGATCATTTTGTTTAATAAATTCTGTTTTGCTTCTCTCCTGATCTATCCTCCCTGTATGTCTATTATGTCTCATACTGATTTCATACCTTCTTTCTCTCTCTGTCTCAATCTTTTTCTGACACACACACACACACACACACACACACACTCCATCAACTGTTTGTGTATCAGGTACAGATCTTTAAGTTTACAAACATGGGTGTATAAAAGCAATCATATTTATTTGTTTTCCTTACAATGATGCTGTTTTTCCAGAAGAAGCACCTAATTCTGGTACCCTGTGCCAAGAACTGGGGCCAGGAACATATCACTCTCAGGTGGTGTTTTCCCTACTTGAATTTCATGCCTGACTTTTCTATTTCTGAGTCCCTCAAGAAGAAACAAGAAATGTTGCATATTGGTCTTTGAAATAGATAATAATATAACTAACTTTACGAAAGCTGTATTATCTTGATTCCAGAATCAGACGTGTGCAGAAAAACCAAAACAAATAAAACCAAAAAACATAGTGGGTCAATTTTACCTATGAATTTTTATGCAAGAATCCTAAGTAAGATATTATAGAAATACATAAAAATCGTCAGAGTAAATCATTACCAAGTATAATTTAATCACAAGAATGTAACTGATCCTTTAACCTTGTGGGCAGTCCCTTTAAGTAGTTCACCAAACTGACCCATAAAAAAAAATCAAAAGCCAAATGATAATATTAATAAATGCATTAAAAACTGGGTGAAAGTTTAATGAATCATGATTTAAAATAAAATCCTAGTGAATAAGAAATAAATTTAAGTTCTTTAACTGATAAAGGATCTATATCAAAAAAAAAAAAGATAACATCACACGAAATGGTGATATGTTGCAAGATATCTCTTGAAAGTTAGAAGCAACACACGGATGTCTGCTATTATCATTCTCTTCACTACTGTACTACAAAATTCAGGTAATGCAACGAGACAAAGTAAGAGAGAGATTGAGAGAGAGAGACTGATTTTACGATTAGAATAGGAGAAACAGAAGTGTCATTGTCCACTAAATGTGCAACGTATTAATAAAAAAATCCAGAAGAATCTACAAATCATCAAAATTGGTAGGTGACATCAGCTGTATAAGAGTATGAAAGTTTATTACACACACAAAAAAATCATCTTTTTCCTAAAAACTGGTAAGAAACATTTAGGAATAGAAGTTTTTAAAGTTATTATAATAGAAATAAAAAGTATAGAGTAATTGGAAATAAACTAAGGAAAGTTATAAGAAGAATGATTTAAAAATGTATAGAATATTACAGAAGGACATGAAGGGATACTTAAAATGTAGGAATATACTATCTTAATGGATGGGAAAACTGAACAATAAAGATGACAATATTCATAAAATATATCCTATCAAAATCTAATTGGCTTTCTCATAATATTTGAAACATGTTCTTCAAATTCATAAAGCTAAAATATTAAGAATAAAGGAAGGCATACCCTAGCAGACGTGACACTTTTTATAGTGTTATTTACACTAAAGGGTTTAGCAATACGATGAACAAATACACCAAAGGACAAAATCAAGAGCCCACAAAGAGCTCTATTCATATTTAGAAGTAGTATCAATGAGAGCTGGCATTATATATAGTAAGGCAAAGGAAGCTGGAAATAATACATTTGAATCATCATCTTACTCCATAAAAAAAACTAACCTAGCTACTAACCTAGCTATCAAAAAGGGTAGGCAAGAAGGGCCTGACTCAGTAAGTCTGGCAAACAGTGCTTTGACTGGATGCTATTAGACTAGAGAACCACACTAGCTCTGCAGCATAGATGGTGAATTCATTTCTCAGAGGGGGAAGGGCTAGCATTTCTGATATTTAGAATCAATTTCTCACTATCAGATAAAGACTCTACAAATAAGCAAAGGGGAGGTGGGGGAGGGTGGAATGACTTCCGAGGTGAATTAAGGGTAAGAGATGTCAGTATGAACTCATGTTTATTGTATCCACATGAGAAAACATCACAAAAACAAACTTGTGGGGCTCTTAAAAATATCTACCTGTTACTTCTAAAAAAACACTGTCCATTCCATGGAAAAGAAAAACACTGAAACGCTTTCACAGATCTGAAGACTAAGCACACATTACAACTAAATGCAATGTGGGATCCTGAACTGAATCTTAAAACAAAAAAAGTGGCAGAAAAACTGACAAAATCTAAAGAAAGTCTGTAGTTTAGTTGGAAGCATTGTACCCATGTTACTTTCTTGGTTTTGATAAATGTACCGTAATTATTCAAGGTGGTAATCGTTAAGGGAAGTTGGGTAAATCGTATATTGGAAATTTCTGTGCTGTCTTTGGAATCTGTCCTGAAATTTAAAATTATTCAAATAAAACAGTTGTAACAACTTAATTTCAATTTTATTCACTCCTTGTTCCTTGTTTCCTTTAAAAAAAAAAATGGCATACATGTAATAAATTACATAGAACATGAATCTTGTTTTATCTAAGAAATTCATGTAGAAACAAAGCATCAGCAAATACATTTACTTATTCAAAATTAAATTATGTAAGATATGACCTCCTTACACAACTTAACTTCCCATCAAGTGAAAATTGTGTACCTGGGCAGTAAAATTAATTGCATGTTATATTTTCAAGGGAGTTTTTTAACAGACAACTTGTCCTATTTTTTCCTAAGTAACTAAAATATTTCTAGGGCTAACCGAAGTATCTCTTTGTATAAAGAAATAGATATAAATGAAAACTGGCAGTATTATAATGGTCATTTCTTTAGCAATTGTTTCTTATTTTCATTAACATATTTCATTTTGAAAGATGCTTGTGAAACAAGATTTGATATGAGACTCTGAAAAATTAATCAAGGGGCACATGAGTGGTTCGGTCGGTTAAGCGTCCAACATCGGCTCAGGTCATGATCTCATGGTTGGTGAGTTCGAGTCCCGCATCGGGCTCTCGGCTGACAGCTCAGAGCCTGGAGCCCACTTCAGATTCTGCGTCTCCCTCTGTCTGCCCCTCCACTGTTTGCACTCTCTCACATTGTCTCAAAAATAAACAAACAATAAAAAAAATTTTTTTAAATAATCAAGACAATTTCACAGCTAATTCAGAGCAACACAGAGTCAAAAGTGACTTCTATCTGATTTGTTTCCATTCTTCCATGTGAATTATGCATGTGTGTGTGTGTGTATGTATATGTGCTGGGATTATATAATAATCATACACATTCCACAAGCAGTCTGTCAGCGGATATAGAACAGAAACAATTTGGGATTTTAGTTGGTTCCCAGTCTCTATGAGGCACATAAGATCTGAACTTCATATTAATTATTCATTTCCTCTAATTCAGTCAACACCCTCTTTTGTTTTACAAGGCTTCAAATATTCATTATGTAATAATCATATTTTCCCAATACTTATTGCAATGGAATCCCTGTTCTTTAGAACAGTCACTCACAAAGTTTAGCAAGCATTAAAGTCACCTACAGGGTTTGTTAAAACAGTTCCTCAAGCCCCATCTTCAGAATTCCTGATCCAGTAGGTCTGGGGTGGAACCCAGGAATATGCCCTTCTAAGTCCCTAGCTGCTAAGGATGCTACTAGTGGTGTCAGATGCACACATTCTTACTGTATCTGTCAAATGTCTCTGCTTCCAGTATTTAAAGTAGGTATTTTAAGCTTCTCCTCTCTCCTAACATCCATCATGGCAAGAGAGAATTACAAGCTGATATGTGAAACTAACTAAAGGAAACCTCATCTAAAATGGAGGCCAGAAGAGGGAGGTCTAATGCACCACCCCTCCTTGTCAATTGAAGACCCCAACAGAAAGACACACCTTGCATTCCCAACAGGAAGAAGCTTACTTTACTGCTCCTGCAGGAGAAAGGAAGAACTTCTCCTTGCTCAGCAACAAGTTCAGCCAATAAATACCTTAACTCAACAAATGAGAGGCCATCACCACACTGAATGCTCACTTCCTTCCTGACCTTCCTTCCAAGCAGCTCTTCTCAACTTCCTTCTCCAGGCTTGCCTATGGTTTGCCAGAGCTTGCTGTTCTGAATTGCAATTCCTCTGCTCTTCCTGAATAAAGCACTGTGCTGGCAAAATAACCAGCTGTTTTGTTTTTAAGGTCAACAGGGATTTATACATAATGTGTGAAATATGAATCAACAGGTAGAATGAAACAGATTTGCAAAGAAAGAGCTGACATGTTTCCAAAAGCCATTTTATTTTCTAAGAATGCTAACCCAAATTAACTACCAATTGACTACACAGCTGTTTATCTCTAGAACATCCCTACATTTTGCAAATCAATATATATTTGTCTGAGTATAGTATAAATCAGAGAGCTCCTGAGACAGAAAGGAGTTCCTCATATACATTGTTCTCCCACCTGGTGAACAATGAGAAACTTCTGCTAGTCAACAATTTCAAAATATTTCCACGGACATTTGCTTTCTCAGTAGTATATTAACAGCTTTAATCAGAAGTAGCTTAATAGAGGAAATTTACTACAGGGATTCTTGTGTTTGTATTTCTGAACTACAGCCATACCTGTGTATGAATTAGTATCACAAGTCTGCTAGGGATTTTTAAAAACTATTATTATTTTTACTGTATTTAGTGGTCTAGTAGCATAAAGTCATCACATCATCACAACAATCAGAATTACATTAAAATATTGTTTTGTTGTTATTCAATGTAAGGTTGTTTAAAGGCTTTTCTTTTTTAAAGAGTAGTTTTAGGTTAACAGCAAAAAAAAAAAAGATTAATAGGAGAAAAACAAACACAAGTTTAATAACATGTATACCTCCTGTATAAATGAAAGATACTCAGGAACACTGAATAACTCCCCCAAATGATCAAAGCCACCACCTTAAATATCATCTCCAGCTAAAGACAAAAGAAATACATTGGATGGGTAGAGAAGGCCAGTTGCAGGAAAAGATACTGTTCTTATACAGTGTTAAGACCAAGTCTCCTCCACGGATAAGAATTTCTAGAGATTTAGTCCTCCTCTTCCAGGTATAGAGAGGGAGACACCCTTACACATGTAGATTTTACACAGGTAAAGCTCTTTTTACATATGTAAGTTTCTTTTACAAATGGGTTAACTTCTAACCAGAAGGAAGCTTATTTTGGACTGGTATATTCTGTTCCCTTTTAATTTCTTCTAAGACAAGATGGAAGCTACCAAACCCAATGGACAAAGATTCTTATCCTATAACATTCATGTGCATCTACTTGCCAATTCCCTTAAAAAGTGCATACAAAACTTTAAAATCATTTGCAAATGATTATGAACTCACTAGAAGTTATAAAAATCATATCCTGTTTCAGATATTCATTGGGTCTTCCAAATAGCTCTTTCTAAAATGTATCATTAATTAACAGCAATCATTTTATTATATTAGTGCACTGATCTGTTTTTTATTTTTTTGTGGGTTTTTTTGGAGAATTCTTCTTTTTCTCTGTATTTTCTTAGTATTGGGAGGTTTATAGCCTTATATAGTTAAATAAACATTCTCAGAGATGAAATTTACTGAGAAGCTATGTCCAAATTTTTTTCATATACTATCTTAAAATCTTCTGACAACCTTTTCAACAAATTTAAGAATGCATTATAATTCTCATTTTGTAGGTGAGGAAAAGAGCTCACAAAAAAAAATCACTTGCTTCAAGTCACACAACTGGTAAACATCATTAATATATAGAACTCAAGGATACATTGATTGTACTCACTGTACAAGTAAATAAAAGAAAAGAAGTTTGGGACAGATGTTTTATTTTCTATCAAGTAACAAAAATATAGCAATTAACTTGGAATGGCATTCTCAAGTTTGGTTTACTTTACTCTAAAGAAGCAACTTTTAATTTCCCTAAATTCCTTGAGCCAAGATATCAAGAGAAATGGACTCCAGAAAGGCAAAGGGGAGGGTTGTATCCTATCTTTGGCTTTCTCTTCTGTTTACCTTATAATCTCAACTACATTTCAGTGTTTATCTTCTTTTGTTTAATAGTAACTTATGATTTCCTGCTCTTCAGCAATTCAGCGATTTCTGAATATACTGAGCTTTGCCTAAAGGGAATGACTCCCCACTGATATTCTGATTCTGTTATTCGGTATCTCATTTGACTGGGAGGTTAGTGTTGCTTTCAGTTCAGTTAGTTTCCATTTGGGAATACATATGACTTACTCAAATCTTAGAATGCCATTTGCTAAAGTAAGTGGAAAATAATATCTTGCAGATCCTCAACTGACTTAAGAAATAGACATTAAACATTATTAGAGGCAGAATTTGTATGATCCTATTCAAAAACTTTCTTCATGCCTTCATACTGTTCCCTCCTTCAAATCTATTAGAATTTTTCATCCCCATCTCCCTAATGAAAACCCAGTTATGTTCATTCAGCTGACAAATATAACCTGGGTTTGGCCCTGTTAACCTATACTCTCAGGAAAAAACAGAGAATGGATGAGACAAAAAAAAAAAACCAAAAAAACAAAAAAACAAAAAACAAAACCTTCCCTCTTTCCACATATGCCTGATTGGCCTGAGATCCAAAATGTGTTTTATTTAATGGCCTAAGTCCAGAAGCCACTGCTGATTGCATCATTACATTATCATTTGTTTATTTGCTATTTTTCCCCCCTGACTGACTTGAAATGCTGTTTCTAAAACTTTTTATTTTTTTGTCAGTTTTGCTCCTGGCAGTTGATACCCTAAAATGAGGCAAGTTCCACGACGGTGGACTGTCTCTGTTCCCAAGGCTTTGAGCTATCTGGGACAAACCAATTATAATTGGATCACTTAGCTTTTAGAAACCTACCTACCTCTTCTAACTTGTTCATGCTGCCATCCCAGAGTCTGTATGAAACAGGCTATAATGAGCCAGGGACTGCCTTGGAAGAACTCAGAAGATTAAATTCCAGTTATATCAAAATGGTAGTTACTTTTGCTTTCTAAGCAGTGTTTCTGAAGAGGAGATGAGTGAGAATAAATCTAGGCCTCAGGTAAAAACAAACACCAAACAACACAAGGCAGGAAGTCTCATCTTATTCCTGATGATGAATGGTAAGAGCATCAATCTGCTAGTGATCAAGAATGGACAGTTATTTGAATAGAAGCCCAGGAAAGAAAAAAAAAAAAAGGAAGATTAAAATTAATTCAGGAAAAAGACCATGTAGCTATTTCCTTCCTTCATCATTTATCCTTTCTTCAAAGGGGCCACTTCCCACCCGTCTCTTTTCTTTACTTTCTATGCTTCATGCTTGAAACTTTAAGGTAACAGGTCTCAGGGCAGACAAGCGGGTGGAGCTGTCAGGAGAAGAAAGGAAAAATTTGGTAAAATGATCAGAGGTTGTTTCTGAGGGACAGATTGAGATGTGTGTAAGGAACCAACTTTCCTTCCAAATTTCTTATAATCCAGATCAGCTCCTTCCCACGATGAAGCTTTGTCTGCCGTGCTCCAGTCAGGGAATCCTGAGCCCTAAGAAAGCACGACTCCAACCACTGTGGCCAAAAGGCTGATTTGTTTCTCACATATCTACAGAAAAAAAAATGTTTCCTTTTTACTTATAAATGCTTTCTCCAGAATCAATAAATAGGATACATATGTTTTAAATATACGCCAAACAAATACAATATATTTTCATAGCTTAAAAAAGTTCCCACTGGTAAATAAATAAACCCATAATTCAGAATTCAGCCTGCCACTATGGAAGGGCTGTAGGGACCTGAGGCTAAAGAGGCTGAAAAGAAAAAAGACTCAGAAGGCTGGAATGGAAGTTTCTTTTTTTTTTTTTTAATTTTTTTTTCAACATTTATTTATTTTTGGGACAGAGAGAGACAGAGCATGAACGGGGGAGGGGCAGAGAGAGAGGGAGACACAGAATTGGAAACAGGCTCCAGGCTCTGAGCCATCAGCCCAGAGCCCGACGCAGGGCTCGAACTCACGGACCGCGAGATCGTGACCTGGCTGAAGTTGGACGCTTAACCGACTGCGCCACCCAGGCGCCCCTGGAATGGGAGTTTCTAAAGCTCAGAAATTCTAATGACTATTTTTTATTTTTAATTTTTTTTAATTTTTTTTTAACGTTTATTCATTTTTGAGACAGAGAGAGACAGAGCATGAATGGGGGAAGGTCAGAGAGAGAGGGAGACACAGAATCTGAAACAGGCTCCAGGCTCTGAGCTGTCAGCACAGAGCCGGACGCGGGGCTTGAACTCACGGACTGCGAGATCATGACATGAGCTGAAGTCGGACGCCCAACCGACTGAGCCACCCAGGCACCCCTCTAATGACTATTTAGAAGTGGACACTGACTCTTTAGAGCCATAGGGATGGCTATCACAGAACTAAAATGTTTCTTACCCTTAGGCATATACAGTGTCCAGGCTTACAAGATTATTGGAATTCTATAAATAAATATTTATAACTAATATTGCAGAGATAATTTACCAAAGATACACCTAAACTGTCCTGGCTGATGCCTTAAATTTCTCCAAAATCAATCTACTCTGTTGGCTTGATGCTCTATAACATTATGGGTGGCTAAAATTTATTTCCAGTGTAGCTTAAATTTTGAGTTACAGACCCATTCCTAACAGTATGGTCAATGGAGAAAAGCAAAGGGTGGCAATGAGGATCTGACAGATCTGGGGAAAGTTATGCCACCAAGGTTTAAAAAAAAAAGAAAAGAAAAGAAAAGAAAAGAAAAGAAAAGAAAAGAAAAGAAAAGAAAAGAAAAGAAAAGAAAAGAAAAGAAAAGAAAGAAAAGAAAAGAAAAAAGGCAATGAATCTACAGGGGTTTGACTATTCCCCAAGTTGATTAAGAGGAAGACTTAAACCTAATCACTATTAGACTCCAAAATTGTGTCATTATGCCAGAATTGAACAAAGGTAAAAGAACAAAAAAACAAAAAACATCTGATTAAAAATTCTTTAAATATCTGGTACTTTGAGCTATCCTATTCAGGATATTAAGACAAACGTTGTATATTATTACAAGTTATTCTTCCTTCCTGCTCTATTAATATGGAAAATTCCAAATATATAAAATAGTTGACTATAAGATGAGGATCCTATTTTGATTCTAAATTTTATAAAAGAATAAGAAAAGACAATGAACACTGTCAATGGATTTGCACAGTGATCTGAAATTCACTTCTCAACAAGAAGTGACTTATTTTATAAAAGAAATGTTTTCTTTTAATCTATATTTATCATATCATCAGTATAGTTGGTAAAGATTTACCACTAATATTATTTTACATTCTAAAAAGATTACAAGCTACTTTCATAGACTGCCTGAAATCTGTCATTTTGAATGACATTCAGAGGGGACACAACACTGAAAAAAATTAAAGATACTGTTTAGCCCCCTGAGAAGCATGGAGCCTGCTTGAAATTCTGAGCAATTCACTGGTTATTTTGAAGTCTTTAAGTTAAAATTAGTAAACTCTCAAAAACTGTTTGCAGCTGTAAGATCAAATTTTATATTATATTTATGCAACACAAATGCAGACATCAGGAACAAAAGGCTTGCCCGTCTTAAAGGCATTCCTAGTTTTAAAATCACAGAGGTTACGCTTTTCTCTGTGTGTTTCTGAGTTTACTGTCAAAAAACCCTTAGACAATCTGTTTACTCAGATCCCTCTGTGACCTCTCCTTTCATTTGAACCTTTCATGCATAATACATTTTAATACCGGGGTTGCGCACAGAGTCCACCAACTAAACATATGAGCATTGAATAAACATTCCTGAGACAAACGAAACTTGTGGAATGTGAAAATCATTACAACTAAGTTTCATTTCTGTCCTTTCTTTATATACATATTTTTAATTTTATTTATCTGAGAGAGTGGGGAGAGGGGCAGAAGGAGAGAATCTTAAGCAGGATCCATGCTCAGCAGGGCACCCGACATGAGGCTTGATCCCATGACCTTAGGATCATAACCTGAGCCAAAATCAAAAGCTGGACATTCAATCAACTAAGCTACCCAGGCCCCAACATTGCAGTCCTTTTAATTACATAGTTTGTAAGTGTAACATGGCCAAGAACCAGATTTACCTCCATTTCTAAAAAGGTATATGCCAGCCCCAAATCTATGACAATCAACCATTTTGGTCCATTCCCATGTGTTTTTTCTATTTTATCTTGGCTTTTGGACCCTATCTATTTATATAATTTTTGGGTGCTCCTCTATTATAAAAACCCGGAAGTCATTCTTTCTGGGTTGTCATTTTTTATTCACCTCTTCTACTCAGTATAACCTGTTCCTCAATCTTTTAGAATGGTCTAGATATATTTTTCTTGATCAGCGTTATCCAAAATGGTATTATATAGCTGTCTTATACAGTTCAGTTTCTGAGATCTGAGTTAGGAAAGGCTGCATTCTACACTGTCTTACATAGTTACCATGGACATCTTACATGAAAGATTCTGAGAAAATCATGATTAAGAAGAAACAAAACTGTAATACATATAACTTTTTCTCAAATTTATCTAATTACAAAACATTTTTTTTCCATAACACACAAGAAGATCTTAGAGAAAGACACAGTGACAGGAAATATTATTCTGTATTCTAATCTCTTGAGCAACTGCAGCCCTTCACTACTGGCCTCTGATATGCAAACCATTTAAAAGGCATATTATTAACAGGAAAGTAGTATTCAAGGCACAGGCAATACTCCTAATTACAGATATTGAGAAGGCTATGTTTTTAATTCCTTCATATGCAATAAGCAAAGATCGCATGACTCAAGATGGCAACAGCCAGAAAGTGTCTTCCACCCATACATAAAGGTTAATGAAAGCTTTTTCATTCTTTCCTTATATCCTACAATTAATTTAACAGAGCTAACTTGTGTTGTTCCCGTTGTTAGTCACCTGAAGATTATCTATATAAAAAAAATTAGAAGAAATTATACAAAACAAATAGTGTACAATGAAAACTAACCAATCAATAGAATTGGACTATCTCAACTTAATGGAAGAGTCTGAACTAATAAGCTATGTAATAACAAATAATTTTTTTTTAATTTTTTTAATGTTTATTTATTTTTGAGACAGAGAGAGACAGAGCATGAACGGGGGAGGGTCAGAGAGAGGGAGACACAGAATCTGAAACAGGCTCCAGGCTCTGAGCTGTCAGCACAGAGCCCGACGCAGGGCTTGAACTCACGGACCGCAAGATCATGACCTGAGCCGAAGTCAGCCACTTAACCGACTGAGCCACCCAGGCGCCCCTAATTTTTTTTTAATAATAAGCACACTTAAGGTACAGAAATCCAGATCCAGATATACTCCTTGAAATAGACAGAGCCATTTAAGAGATTGACAAGGGTAAGATGATGTACTATGAGTTGTCACTGGTTTGTATAAATACTTGTATAAATATAAAAACACATATTGTTATGTAAAATAAAATACATATAAATAAAAAATACACGTTTATACATATACATATGTTTACATATATGCATATGCACAAAGAATAAGAAATAGATGGCATTGTTCATATCTTTAAAAGAGACATAAACTGAACCACAAAACAGAAATAAGAAAATGATAATCCTCAGAGGTTCTCAAATGATAAAACTGAGAGATCCCAGGTTGTGAGGGGGTGTGCCCTTAACTAATTTAGGAAAGAGGCCACTGTAAGAAAAAATACAAAAGTAAGTTTAAGACCCACATAGTATAGACATATAGACCAATGAAATAGAATTGAGAGTCCATAATAAAAATAAACCCATACATCTATGATCAGTTGATTTTTGACAAGAGTACCAAGATATTCAACAGGGAAAAAAAGAGTGTCTTCAACTGGATTTCCACATTCAACAGAATAAAACTACATCCTTACCTTATGCCATGTACAAAAATTAACCCAGAATGAATCAGTGACCTAAATACAGAGATTAACAATAAAAGTCTTAGAATAAATCATAAGGATTCATCTTTATTACTTTGGATTTGACAATGGATTCTTTTTTTTTTTTTTTTTTTCACTTTTGAGAGAGAGACAGAGCGTGAGCAGGGGAGGAGCAGAGAGAGTGGGAGACATAGAATCTGAAGCAGGTTCCGGGATCTGAGCTGTCAGGCCAGAGCCTGATGTGGGGCTCAAACTCACAAGCCGTGAGATCATGACCCGAGCTGAAGTCAGATGCTTAACCAACTGAGCCACCCAGGCGCCCCGACAATGGATTCTTATATATGACACTAAAGCATGAGCAACAGAAGACAAAACAGATAAAGTTGCTCTCATCAAAACAAAGTAAAACAAGCCTTTTGTGCATTAAATGACATTACCAAGAAAGTAAAAAGATAACCTACAGAATGGGAAAAAAATTGCACATCAGGCATCTGATAAGGGGTTAATGCCCAAAATATGTAAAGAACCCCTAAAACTCAAAAACAAAGTCCCATGTAAAATGGGGCAAAAGACTTGGATAGACCACAGAAGCCATATAAATTGCCAATAAGTACATGAAAAGATTCTCAACCCTATCAGTCTTAAGAGAAAAGCAAATCAAAACCACAATGAGATACCAGTTCATATCCATAAGGATGGTATATATAAAAATACTGCAAACAGCAAGCGTTGGCAAGGATATGAAAAAAAATGAGGGACCTCATACACTGCTGGTTGGAATATCAAACGGTGCAACCACTGTAGAAAATAGTTTGGAAAGCTAAACAGAATTAGCATATGACAGCAATTTCACTTCCAGCCATATACCCAAAAGAATTGAAAAAATAGACTGGAAGAGAGATATTTGTATTTCAAAGTTTGTTTTGGCTTTATTCACAGTAGCTAAAGGTAGGAAAAAAACAAGTATCCCTCAGTGGATGAATGGATAAACAAAACATGTTATCTCCGCACAATGGAATATTATTCAGTGTCAAAAGGGAGTACAATGATACATCTGATACATCTAATACACACTATAACATGGATGAACCTTGAAAACATACAAAGTGAAGTAAGCCAGACACAAAAGGACAAATATTGTATGATTCCCCTTATATGAAATATAAATTAGAGGAAAATTCACAGAAACAGAAAGTAGAATAGAGGTTATAAGGGGCAAGGTTAAGGAGTCAGTGGGGAGTTATTGCTTTATCAGCCCCACAAATATTCAGAATGGTTACAGAATTTGTGTGTGGGTGATGAAAAACTTCCAGGAATAGACAATGATAATGGTTGTACAATACTCTGAATATAATCAATGCCTTCTATTTGTACACTAAAAACTAGGTAAAATGGCAAATTTTATGTTATATTTTAACATTTTTAAGCTAGGTATAAGTAATAAAGATTTTAATTTTCTATTAAGACCATGTATAGATAAAAGATAAAAGAACTACTTAAAAAAATGGGGCACTTGAGTAGCTCAGTTAGTTAAGCATCTGACCCTTGATCTCAGCTTAGGCCATGATCTCACAGTTCACAGTTCATGAGAACAAGGCACACATCAGGCTCTGCACTGACAGTGTGGAGCCTGCTTGGGATTCTCTCTCTCTCTCTCTCTCTCTGTCTCTCTGTCTCTCTCTCTCTCCCTTCCTTCCTCCCTCCCTCCCTCCCTCCCTCGCTCTCTGCTCCTCTCCTGCTCATGTTCTCTCTCAAAATAAACATACATTAAAAAAACAAAAAACAAAAAACAATAAAAAAACTAAAAGGGAAGAAGGCCCATCCCGTGCTCTTCCTCCTAGGGAAATCACTGAATTTATCTCACAGATGTGTTTATCATGTGAACAATATATTAATCTTTAGAAAATCCCTCAAAAAACTAAGCACAAGAGTAAACACTGATTTTGAATAAAGAAAACATCACAAAAAATTACCACTTCAAAAACTCACAAATGTCACACAAATCCACACACAAAACTTTTGTATTAAATGACTGCTTGATACACTCCTATGCTTTTCCTATTTCTTTGTGTTCTTTATTCTTTGCAAGTTTCCTCAAAAGATAATGATTTGCAAACCACTGTCTACCAAAGGGACAAAAAGATGATTTTGTGTTTCTTCTAGTATGACCTGTATTAGGAACTCAGCTGTGTGGTGAGAGATTTCCCAGAAGCTTCAATGTCACTTCAGGGAATCTGTCTTTAACTTTGTTTGTGTATGTATGTATGTATGTGATCTCTGCACCCAATGTGGGGCTCGAACTCATTATCCAGAGATCAAGAGTCACCTGTTCTTCTGAATGAGCCAGCCAGGTACTCCTAACAGGGAATCTTTCTTATCCTCCAGCCATTCTAGTTTACTTTCGCTCATCATCAACTGAAACCTCCTGTCCTGCAGAAGTAAATGCATGTCCTAAGGGCCACGTTCATTATCCCAAGGGACTTAATTTATACCTGAGGCAAACTTCTGAGCATCCTTAGTATAACTTCATGTGGATTTCTTGCCATACCTCACTGGACACTTCAGTCTCTGAGAAGTTTCAGGGTTTCCCATAAGGAAAGATATTTCATAAAAGCACTGAATGTTGAGGTTCAAAATGATCATAAAAAGCACCTACTCCAGAATTTTTTGAACGTTAGTCACTAAGATCTACCCTCAGAGCTTTTCCATTTCTAAATACCTCTTCTTAAATAAATGTTAAAAAAAAAAATTAAATGCCTCTTCTGAGGCTGTTCACGTACTATCGCTTTTCCAATTTTTTACTTAGTCATGGACTTCAGTCTGACCTGACACCATTCTTTCTACAAAACTGTATGTTTGAATCGCAACATATTTTTTTTTATAATGGATGTTAAAATACATTGATGGCTGAAAAAAGAGACAAAAAGAATCTCCCTGGGTCCTGCTAAAATTGCCTCATACCCTGTGCACCAATGCAGCAGATGCTTAAACAAAGTAACTCACAGGGACTGGAGAAGACTTTTATTGGGAGAGTTAATAATAGAGAATAAGAAATCCCCTGGGACGCCTTGGTGGCTCAGTCGGTTGGTTGAGTGTGTGACTATGGCTCAGGTCATGATCTTGAAGTTCCTGAGTTTAAGCCCCCTATTGGGCTTGCCACTCTCTGTGCATAGCCGGCTTCACATCTTCTTTCCTGCTCTCTCTGTCCCTCCCCTGCTTGCACTCTCCTTCTCAAAAATAAATAAAACATTAAAATTTAAAAAAAAATCCCTTACGTGATGGAAACTACATAGAAATCTTGTTATTTTCCAAGGCCAACGTAATTATCCCTTTTATTAAAGTTAGGTGGTGAAAACAGCTATATATGCAGTTGTTTGTTTTCTTTTTTTTTTCTCTACAAGTGCTTTAACAAAAGTAATGCCGTTCATTACATTATTGCAATGTTTTATGCACTCCAAAGTCATTTTAATCAAATGAAAAAAAAATGAGTAAAATTAAGTAATAAAGAAAGCAAGTAAGGGAGCCAGACCCAGGGTTAATGAGGGGCAGAAAACAGATCTTGGTTAGTCACTTCCTCCCTGAACCTATGAAAACTTTCTCTTTCAATTCCTTAGTCAGTCCCTATGGGAAGAAACAACCACTCTATGTTTCACATACTACCCTGCCTGTGTAGGCTTTCGCACATTGTTTCCTACTCTTTTCTCTATGCTCTGTAAGCACAGCAAAGGCATTATTTCCATAGACATCCCTAAGTCACGCTAAGCACGTAGAAGGTGTTTCAAATTGTTGAATAAATGGTCAAATGGTATACATAAAAACAGACATATAGAAAAAAAATCCTTTTAATAACCATCATTAATAATACTTAATAAAATTGATAGCATTCTTAAAACTAGAGCACCCAGGATAAGAACTGGATAAATACAGATTTAAGAGGAGGTAAGACTGGGAATATTTTGTTAACTTACATAAGACATCGTATTGACCTATATTTAAGTGAGACAAGTGTTGCCACACTCAACACTATAAAAATATGGTTTTAGTGTTTTCTACCCATCAGTCTGACAGATAGTATTGTTGGCACTTATATGAGATCGAAAAAGGGGAAAGAAAAGATTTCAACGTATCTAAAGCAAACACAGTCTGAGAAGGGCAATGGCAAGATTAAATTCAACAGGACAGAAGTTCACTGGTGGGCAGTAGGATTTAAAAACCACCTGAGTATAAGCAGAAGCAGGACAGAAGGACCCCCATGTAATCAACCTAAAGGTTTGTGGAAGAATAAAAGTGAGAGATGTGGCAGTTAAGTCTGAGACAGTCTGGACATGATGAAAGAGAATCCTCTTTGCTGAGCCTTGGGGCATGTTCCATGCTTAAGGCCTCACCAAATTAACTGTCAGCAGGAGCTGGATGGCTGATACAAATGCACATACATAGTGCATCAGGCAAGGATATGCTGGAGAATACATGGTTCCAATTCAGACCGAAGTTGCTCCCCGGCATCTACCAAGGCTTCATCACATAAAAACAGAGGGCCAGTGTTGCCAGCACTGGAATTTGCTAAAGAAAAGCCACAAATCTTGACTCCTACGTGAAAGTTAATGATTATTAAGTCTTAGTGATTACTTACAATATTTAGAATACCATATAGGACAGACAAAACACATCTGTTACTCCAACTTGACCCTTCATCCTTCAGTTTGCAAACTGTGGTGTCACTGCACTCAACAAAATTTAAATTTTTATAGAGGTTATGTTAGCAAAACCATGGCTCTCAAAAGTTTTCCTGTGATTAGAGTGCTAAATATTAATGCACTGAGAATGTATTAAAATGCTAGGAGCGCCTGGGTGGCTCAGTCAGTGAAGCATCCAACTTCAGCTCAGATCATGATCTCACAGTTCATGAGTTCGAATGCCCTGTCAGGCTCTGGGGCTGACAGCACAGAGGCTGGAGCCTCCTTTGGATTCTGTCTCCCTCTCTCTCTGCCCCTCCCCCACTCATGTTCTCTTTCTTTCCAAAATAAAAATTATAAAAATTTTTTAAAAAGATGTATTAAAATGCTCAAGAGAAAGATCACTTCCAAGCATTATATACTTCCTAAGCATTATATTATTGCACCAGATGATGTAAGACCTCAAAACTCTTGAATATGGAGACCACTGACTTTCACATTTTATATAATTGCATTACAGTTTGCATAATAAAATTCTTATAATTTATATTGTTTCTGCCTCCCTCTCTCTTCTAGAATTATGCACCTTAATTCATGGAAGATTATTACCATTAGTCCCTTCCTCAATTCAATTATTTGGTAGATTCCACCTATGCCCCAATCCCATTCCATATCTCCCTAAAAGTATAAACTATTCCAAGGTATTTGATGTATATACTTCTTTTCTGTGTGGCCTCATACATTAAATAGTTTTTGTTCCTACTACCTTATTTTTTAAATTTAATTTTACTTTTTTAATATTTCAAGTTTTTACTTAAATTTTAGTATATAGTGTAATAGTGGTTTCAGGAGTGGAATTTAGTGATTCACTAATTACATATAACACCTAATGCTCATCCCAACGAGTGTCCTCCTTAATGCCCGTCGCTCATCTAGTCCACCCCCATCCACCTCCCTCTATCAACCCTCAGTTTGTTCTCTGTAGTTAAGAATCTTTTATGGTTTGCCTCTCTCTTTTGTTTTTCCCTTCCCTTGTGCTCATCTGTTTTGTTTTATAAACTCCACATATGAGGAAAATCATATGGTATTTGTATCTCTCTGACTTACTTCACTTAACATAATACACTCTAGCTCCTTCCATGTCTTTGCAAACAGCAGGATTTCATTCTTTTTGAGTAATATTAATGGAATCTTCTTTACCCATTCATCAGTCAATGGACATTTAGGTTCTTTCCATAATTTGGCTATTGTTGATAATGCTGTGATAAACACTGGGTTGCATGTGACCCTTTGAATCTGTATTTTTGTATCCCTTGGATAAGTACCTAGTAGTGCAGTTGCTAGGTCATAAGGTAGTTATATTTTTAACTTTCTGAGGAAACTCCATCCTGTTTTCTAGAGTGGCTGTACCAGTTTGTATTCCCATCAAGAGTGTAAGAAGGTTCCCCTTTCTCTACATCCTTGCCAACATTACTTGTTTTCTGTATTGTTAATTTTAGCCATTCTGACAGGTGTGAGGTAGTATCTGTATGGAAACACAAAAGATCCCACATAGCCAAAGCAATCTTGAAAAGGTAAAGTGAAGCTAGAGGCATCACAATTCCAGATTTCAAGCTATAGTGAAAAGCTACAGCCATCAAGACAGTATGGTACTGGCACAAAAACAGACACACAGATCAGTGGAACAGAATAGAAAACCCACAAATGGACCCACAACTATCTGGTCAGTTCATCTTTGACAAAGCAGGAAAGACTATCCAATGGAAAAAAAAGACAGTCTTTGCAACAAATGGTGTTGGGAAAACTGGACAGCGACATGCAGAAGAATGAACCTGGACCACTTTCTTATACCATAAACAAAAATAAATTCAAAATGGGGAAAGCCCTAAATGTGAGACAGGAAACCATTGAAATCCTAGAGGATAAAACAGGCAGCAACCTCTCTGACCTCAGCCACAGCAACTTCTTACCAGACGCATCTTTGGAAGCAAGGGAACAAAAGCAAAACTGAACTACTTCATCAGAATAAAAAGCTTCTGCACAGCAAAGGAAACAATCAACAAAACTAAAAGGCAGCCTATGGAATGGAAGAGGTATTTGCAAATTACATACCGGATAAGGGATTAGTATCCAAAATCTATCAAGAACTTATCAACCTCAACACCGCTCCCCCCAAAAAAGCAAATAATCCAGTTAAGAAATGGGCTGAAGACATGAATAGACATTTTTCCAAAGAAGGTAGTCAGATGGCTAATAAACACGTGTTCTTACCTTCTTAACTTACAGAAACAGTACACTGTGTTCTAGAGCTACTTTTACTTTCCTACAAAGCATGTTGTTTTCAACATGTGTGTTTATTTAGTACTGAAATTATGGATGCCCAGAAAGTCTGTAGCTTGCTGGTACCACAAGCAACATTGCACGAATCAATCTGTGTGCATTCCTTTGTAAACTTTAAGGTTCATGACCAGGACTGGGATTGCTGGCTCAGAGAGCATTAATTTTACTAAGTACTGCTTCAGTGCCTTCCAGGACTCCTGCAGCCATCACATTCCCACCACAGAAGGTAAAGATTCCTGTTGTTTATGTTCTGCCAAACATGTGGCATGATCCATGCCCAAATGTATCTAGAATGATATCTCTTTATGTAATTTTCATTTTTTCTATTCCAGAGGTGGAGCAATGGATTACCTTGCTCCTGGCAAAATGGAGCTCGAGGCCATGAGTAGATATACCAGCCCAGTGAAACTGGCTCTCTTCCCCCACCTGACCACAGTGCTATTGGCTGCTAGCATATTCTTTACCCTCTGGTTCTTCATTTGCAAGGTTACCTCCCCCAAGTGCACTCTGGATATCTACAAAGAGTTCCTCATCTCTTTGGTGGCCTTGCTCCTCATGGGATTTGGAGTCCCCTTCCTGCTGCTCTGGGTCAGCATGTACATCTGAACTCTCAAAGGTTCCAATCAGGTGGCTTCATGGAACCCCTGCTTTGGTAAACTGATTGTTTTACTACTGCTGGGAGCGCCCTCACCAGCTGCTCACAATAAAGGTAGATGTGTGCAAAAAATTTTTCATTTTTTGTATTTACCAATGAACATGAGCCTCTCCTTATAACACTAGTGATTTTTTTAGGCTTCTTCTGTAAGTTCCTGGTCCAAATTTTTGCAATTCTATGTTGAGATATTTATATTTTTCTTACTGATTTGTAGTAATCTCTACTATAGTAAAACACATACACACACACACACACACACACACACACACACAGAAACACATGCATACAAATCACTTGGGGACCTTGATACAATACACATTCTGACCTACTGGGTTTGAGGTGAGTCTCCAAAGTCTATATTTTCCGTAAACTCTTAGATGGTAATGATAATGATGATGAGGCCTGTCCAAGAACCACACTTTAAGTGGCAAGGTTGAAGATTATATTTGACTACCTGTTAACCTTTATCCTTCCATTTATATTTAAATTTATCACAGTTCACAGAAGTATCCAACTGGGGGTTTGCATGATATTGGTCAAAGTAATTAATAATAAAATTAATTTAAGTATTCTAAGAATATATATTGTTCTTGATTAAAGGACAGGCACATCTTTCCACTTACCCAGATCATTTTCTATGTTATTAACTTCAAAATTTTTCCATAGATTTCTCATGTAGCTTTAGTTAAGACCTAAATACACATTAGTTTTTGTGAATTTTCTGAAAAGTGTATTATTTATAGTTGGCTATAACTGGTTTGGAGAGGGATGCTATTGATTTTATTATGTTTGTACTTTACCGACAACCGTGTTGAAAACTAACCCTTATTAGTCCAAATACTTTGCTGATCGTTATTTACGGTCATTGTTGTTGTTTTTAGGTACATAACCACTTAATGTGCCCCAAATCCCAATTTTATCTTTTCTCTGTCAATTCCTAACACTTATTCTCAGAGCATTGATCAAGATATCAAATACTATATTATACAGTAGTTGTGCTAGCAAATGTCCTAATCTTGACCTATATTTTAAAAAGAGCATCTAAATGTTTTCAGTAGGTATAATGTTTGTGGTAGATTTTTAGCAATCATTGAACTTAATGGGAAAAAATGTATTTTATATGTTTTTAGATATATTTATTAGGAATATGTTTTTATAGGAATATGCCCACACATATGTACAATTATACACACACACACACACACACACACACACACATATCCTTATATAATATAAAAACAAATACATTTGGGGCGCCTGGGTGGCGCAGTCGGTTAAGCGTCCGACTTCAGCCAGGTCACGATCTCGCGGTCCGTGAGTTCGAGCCCCGCGTCAGGCTCTGGGCTGATGGCTCAGAGCCTGGAGCCTGTTTCAGATTCTGTGTCTCCCTCTCTCCCTGCCCCTCCCCCGTTCATGCTCTGTTCTCTCTGTCCCAAAAATAAATAAACGTTGAAAAAAAAATTAAAAAAATAATAAAAAAATAATAAAAAAAATAAAAATACATTTAATAATTATCAGTCCCCAAGTATCCCTAATTTATGAAGGGTTTTTACCAAAACATTACTGAAGAATTTTCTGCATCTAAAGATATCAAAGAGTTTTCTTCCTAGAAATCATTAACACATAAATGGAGTTATACGAATTATAATGATAGAATTTCTGATGTTAAATCATGTTGTAACTTATGTAATTATTACTTGATCATTATGTATTATAAAATACATCTTTATTTTATCTAGCTCTTGCCTTGTTTCAAATTTTTCACATATAATTATAAGAAGAGCCAATACTTTTCTCTTCCTCTTTATCTACTGGGATTAAGATTACAATAGTCTCCTTAAATAACTTTGGAAGGTTTCCTTTTTCTCTTTTCCTCAAGTTTGTGTGGACAGATTAACAGAATTCCTATAAAAACAGACCTTGGATACTTATGGTCACGAAGTTTTGAATACTATCTTTATTGTTTACCTGTCTTCATGTTTTATTTTCTCCTGTTTTAAGTTCAGCAGTTTGTAGTTTTGTAGAAATTTTTCATCTAATTTTCAAAATTATATCAATTTTTTCTATGAAATAGCTTTTAGTTTTGTAATCTTCTCTAGTGTTCTAATTTTCATTTAATGCAAATTATTTAAGAATATATCATTTGATTTCTAAGCATACTGAATTTTTAATATAGCTTTGTGTTATTAAATCTTAATTGCATTGCATCATAACTGAAGAATTTTTTGTGTATAATATTGATACCATGGATCACGCAGGTTTTTTACTAGCCTATCCACAGTCTGTTTTATAAATGTCCTAGTTTATTTAGTATAGGTGCTTTTACAATTAATAATTCAAGGTTCTATTCATTCTGTTGCTCTTGTCTCAGATATCTTTTATTATTATTTCTTACTTGATTTGTCTGTCTCTGAGATGTTTAAATGGTTGATTTATTATTTTCTGCAGCCTGTTTTACACAGTTCTTTAAGCTATTTACGTAAAAATTCATAAATATGCACTGCTATATTGACTTTCTATATTGTTCCTTTTTAGAGGATAAATTATTAACCATCATTCCTCAGAGAAATTAAATCACTGCTTTGTATACAATAAAATAAACTTCTGGTAATCTTTTTCATTGAATTAGGTAAAAGCTGAATTAGATAATGTAACTGGTTTTTAAGAGTGGGCAAACAGGGAATAGGGAAGTGGGAGGCCTACAAATGAATTAGAATTTGCAATATGTCCTTCTCTTCTTGGAATTTTACTGAGATTGAATGTCCCCAAGAGTTTCAAAAGCCAATTTATTTTGAGCTCCAACCTAAAATATCACAAGCTTATGAAACCAAGACTAGAAACCAGATCTTCTAATTCAGTTCGAAAAAGAAAGGGAAACAAAGTCAGAGAGAGAATCCGAGGCATATGCACGCTCAAGAGACCAAAGAATGAGAAAATCAGAGACGGAGCCAGCAAGAGAAGGAGAAAGAAGAACTAAAAGAGAGAGACAGAGACATAAACACAGAGAGAAAGAATTGCCACTTTCCTTAAGCAATCACTGTGTTGCAGGCAATGGGATATGTTCTTTAAAAATACTATTTTGGGGGCACCTGGGTAGCTTAGTCAGTTAAGCATCAGACTTTGGCTCAGGTCATGATGTCATGGTTTGCGATGTTCGAGCCCCGTGTCGGGCTCTGTGCTGACAGCTCAGAGCCTGGAGCCTGCTTAGAGTTCAGTGCCTCCCTCTGTCTCTGCTCCTCCCCTGTTCATGCTCTCTCTCTGGCTCTCAAAAATAAACATTAAAAAATATATATATTATTTTGGTGCACCTGGGTGGCTCAGTCGGTTAAGTGTCTGACTTCAGCTCAGGTCATTATCTTACAATTGGCTCATGAGTTCAAGCCCCGCATCAGGCTCTGTGCTGACAGCTCAGATTCTGGAGCCTGCTTTGGATTCTGTGTCTCCCTCTCTCTCGGCCGCTCCCCAACTTACACTCTATCTCTCTCTCAAAGATAAATGAACATTAAAAAAATTAAAAAAAAAAAACACTATTTTGTTGAAATGCACAAACATACTCCACAGAATCATTTTTAACACACATGAAAACCATTTCTAAGAGACAGCACAGATCAGATTTTTTCCAACACAGCCTAAATACTTACAGTTTATGTCTTTATGGTCAATTCAATTCAGGACAAGAAGATGATTTTCATAATGCACAGGCATGATTTATTTTTAGCACATTTTGTAAAATATTTTACTAATAATTTTAGCAAAAACTAACAAGGCCAAAAGGTATGCCATTGGCTAGTATATTTTTCCGACATTTCTACTCTAATGCTCTCCAAACCCCATTATAAAACTATACCTAAATATATATCCAATATATATTGGATCCAAATATATATCCAACATATATGTGAAAGAAATGCCCTTAGGAAATAGAATTCGAATCTGTTAGTAACAAATAATCAATAATTTCTAATGTTACTCAATCTAAAAATCATATAATCATAGCTGCCTAAAATATGAATGTTAAAAAATTATATATAATATATATAAAAATTATATATATAATATATATCATATATATGATATACATATGATATATATTATATATAATATATATCATATGTATATCATATATATATGATCATAATATATATAATCAACATATATATATGTTGATTTTTTTTACACTTTGGTCTTCAGTTTCTTAATCAGGGATCCACCGAAACTTAGGGTTTTCCATTGGCATGTTTTCACTTGATCTTCTGAATTTCTTATTTAAATCAGCTTGAATTAGTATAATACTAATTCAACTAGTAAAGTTGAAAATAATAATTGGATTGATTCTAATCAACAACGTTTATTCTCGCAATAAACCAGTAAAGCACGGGGCGAATCAAGTGTTAAAACTAGCAAAAGAGCAGACTCCCCCAAAATCAGAAAATACTCCACACCTGTAACACCACCTCTTCCCCTGAGAAAACTCTAAAATTATTTGCAAATGTGTGTGTACATGTGTAACAATTAGGGGATTACTTAAGGAGTAATAACTGCTTTGATGAATGACATTTAGATCGCTGATTTTTGTTAATATGTTTAAAACTTCAAAGACGCTAAGTCAAAAATAATTAAAAATCATCTAACCACTAATGCTTTCCATCTGATTATTTGTTGTAAATTAATCTATGAGTCATGTGTAGGAAGACAAAGGTCAGGAAAGTTGTTTAACACTCAATAACCATGGTTGAATGAAAATGTTTATTACGAAAACTTTATTCTCTGACTAGGGATTCTACCACACCAATCCAAATAAACATTTATTACATAGACTTGATTTAGGATATATAAATATGTCCTGAGTTAAATTTATCTCAGGTATAAAAAAATTTATATTAAAGGATAAACATAAAACATATGCATTGGTTCATAAAAGATTGTCTAATAGTCTGTAAATGAGCCATCATTTTAAAGACTCTCATCTGGAGATAAGAAATTAATAAGTCTCTTGAGGATAGTAAATTGTTTTAGTCACTTAAAAAAGATTGGCCCCTCAAAGGACACAGAATAAAAGTTTTAGGGCTGTAATTCTTGAAATTGTGACAAATTGTTACCCACACATAAGAATTAGGTACTTGACAAAGCAAAACAATTTCAACATTTATTGGAAAATAAAAGTACAAGAGATGAGACTTACCCTTTGAAAAGCATCTATACTGTGAGAGTATAAAGCAGGAGTATATTCTAAGAACCAGATTTGTGGTTTGTTTCCATTTCTGAAGGAAAGTTATTAGAAACACCAAGTTCAAAATAGTGAAAATAATGTATATTATGCCCTTTATAAGAAGCTATAACTAAAGATCCCATAAAATTTGTTATCCAAAGTGGTAACGTTTAATAGTTTTAATATACTAATTATACTGGGCTGAAAACAGAGGCTTTCCAGGACAAACTGGAAAATATGATTACCTTAGCTACAAAACACTTTGAATCCTTCCAATTTACTTCTTTTTTCCCAGGAAAGACTGTCAGCACATGAGGCTTTGGGCTCTGTCTAGAGAAACAGACTCAGGATGGCAAATTGGTTTCAATTCAAGCATCACCTCCCACTGACGCTTGGAGCACTGCACTAATTGAAAGGCCATGTTGGGACTTGGAAGGAAGGCATGCCATGATCAATTCTCAGTGGAGTAAGTAGTGCTATAGGTGTGTAATATTTTCTGATTTTTACTGAGTCTGCTGCTTTACCAGTTTTAACACGTGATGCATCCCCTGCTTTACTGGTTTACTGACAGAAGAAGCAGTAATAAAAATGTGCTAGCAATTTATTGATACCATCTACATTATCAATCTTCAAAAAACTTTATATGATACATTAGAACTACTGTGCCCATTTTACCAATAAGAGAGCTCAGATATTCAGAATTTTAAAAACTTCTCAAGGTTACAAAACTGATAACTGGCAGAGCTGGGACCCACATGGTAGAATTCTAGCCCCAGATACTGTATATTTAACCAAAAAAAAAAAAAAAATCCCAGTTGGATATTACATGACTACTTATAAATAATGTATATACCAAGTCACCCTAAAACTAACAAATTCCTATGATGAGCAAAAAAAAAAAAAAAACCAATGAAGGGAAATATTTAAGTATGGATGAGACGAGAAAGTCAGAGTCCACAGAAGAGGAGGCCATAAAAATCATCTATATTTTTTTTTATCCATTTTGCTTAAAAGAATCACTTTGTTCACTTCTGTATCCATGGTAACTAGAACATATTTGGTATATTTATGGTGCTTAAGAAATCATTGTAAAATGAGTGACTGGCTACAGATAAACCTGTGAGCTTGTTTCTTGTCCTTTATTTCAATCACTGTCCATAAAAGCCAAGAGGGATAAACATTAAGGGAAAAGTGAGGCTTCTCAACAAGCTGTAAGTATATTTAACTGGAACCAGACAATTGGAATGCAATAGGTGATGTCTGGACAGGCCTTGCATCAAGATGAGTAATCAGTTCATTGCCACATTCTGCCTCTAACTGGTGGTCTGGTCTTAAAATCTGATGTGGAAATATGTAAATTCTCTCAGTTTCTCTTACTCCTAAAATAAGAGGATTAAACTAAACATTTCCAATGTCCCTTTGAAATTCTTTGTTCAATCTATTCTGAGAACATTTTAGCAAACTTTTTCCCCTAATGGTTATGATGTACCCTACTTACTTCGGATTGAGCATATCTGATATTTTAAATTTTTTCTGTTAAAACATATTTGAGAAAGATGTGCATCTGGCAAAAAAAATCAAAAGGATGTTACTACTTAAAAGGCTTTGTGTTGGAATGAGTGATACCCGTTTCTATGTATCCATGCTGATATATTGGAGGGTTGATCTGGGTGGCTGATTATTATCACTTTATTGGTTAAGGGTTCCCCAATTAGCAAACTGTGGTGCAACTCTATCATACTTAATAGAATGAAGAGATTTCCTCAATCCCTACATTAGCAATTGAGAATAACCTAAAACCCCTGGAAATCATTTCTAATTCACAAACGATCCCCAGTGAAAAATTTCCCAGGTGCTCAGATCTCAAAATCAAAATGTTTCTTACTTGGGGTCAAAGGAGGAAATTTGTATGCCTCATACTGTTTTATGTGTTGTAACAAAGATGTATTACTTTGCAATATAAAAATTAAGCTTGGTTTGTGGAGGATAAGCTTAGGAATCCCCCAGGGCTTACACCAAAGGGTTGACAAGGCATAAAGAAATACACAGTCATAATATGCTCACACCCGAGTTTGGGTAAATCAGATAGGCACCCCAAGAACAGAGCTGTGCAAAGACACCCTGAGAACAGGGAGGCACAAAGGTGCTAGGAATAGGGAGGTGCAAAGGCACCCCAAAACAGGGAGGCGTGCAGAACCCCCAAAAATAGAGAGAGAGAGGCAAAGGCTTGAAATAGAAATGGTGCAAAGGTGCCCAATACATAGGAATAACAAGATTAGATATTCAGGGTGAAAGCACTCCAAATTTAGTACTATAGCAGAAAGCTGCTTGCACAGGAGGAGAATAGGGCCAGGTTAGGTAAACTGGACTATGGACTGCTGCACTGCAGGCAAAGCAGCCCAGAGCAGAGATGGTAAACAAAAGAAAAGGTGCCTCGTCAACCCTGAGGTTACTCCCTGTATCTGTCTCATCCCCTAGGCTAGCTAAGGTAAATAGAGATACTGCCTCATGTCCGGTGTAAACAACCTCTTCCCTGACAGCCTGGCACCTGGATTTTGTTTTATATTAACCCAAAACCCTAACCATGAATATCTTCAAGACTCCCTTTCCCTCCTATCCACAAGGTAATGTTCACAGATTCATTGTCCCTTTGTGCATGTCCATCACCATGTTTGTGAGCCTTCTGATAATAATAAAAACGAGGCAAGGACCCTTATTTGGGGCTCTTAACTTTTCCCGGACATTAGCCATCTCTTGCTTTCAATCCTGCGTCCACTCTTTTGCTGGCCAAAAGAGAACTTTAGACTTAGAATCTACGACATCGGTTGATTAAAGGTAATAAAAATTTTGTTTTTTTTAAACATTAAAAATTGTGACTGCTAGATGCAAATTGTTTAATACATTACTTTGTACAACACTCAATAAGATAGATTCTATTAAGATCACCAATTTATAGGGGACTTAAGACTTTAATAGTTTAACAATTTAAACTCACACAGTTGTATATGATTTCAGTGAGTATTTTTTTTCTATCTATTTGCATAATTGAGATGTAGGAAATTCTCCTAGAGGTATAATGGCTGTGTCCAAAGTTTATGTTTTAATTTTCAGAGTTATCAGTAAACTGTCCTCCAAAATTATTACTTACATTTACACACTCACCATCAAGGAACATTTGCACACTTTCTTTCTAATATGGGTTATCAGTCTTTTTCATTTACCAAACTGACAGGTGAAAACGATATTTCATTTTTCAAAGTTTTATGCCACTTATTTTATTCTTAGTGAGGGTCAACATTCTTTCAGATGTTTGTTGCCCATTTATAATTTACTGCTGAAGACCAATATCAATGGAAAAAATACAAAATATCAAAGATATAAGCATATTTTTTTTACAATTTCAGAAGAATGATTTTACATGTGGGATTGTGTCTTTGCTAATTGAAAAAAATCCAACATCATAACTGACCCCATGAATCGTACTGTTAAAACCCTACATCTAAATATTTCAGAGATAATTATTGGCTATATGCAGTTAACTGTGATATGAAAATAATCCTAATGCAATATAAACATTCCAATCCAAGGTTATCAATTTTATTTCTGAAATTACCCCCAAAATAAGTGACTGTCTTGTATCTCCTCTTTCTTTTTCTTTAAATGTTCTAAAATGTGGATGTGGGTTCCAACTATGCCTCTGTGGATCAATATTGCCATGGATTCCTCACTTAACCACCTTAAGGTTTGATCTTCTAATCTGCAAAATAGGAATAATGATAGTTTCTCTTACAGAGGAATGAAGAAAGAGAAGAAGATAATGGTTGTCAAGAACTAGTCACATTAAATACTCTCAATAAATGTTGCTATGACTAAAATTTGAAAAGCCAACTGATATCTATAGAAGGTTTATAATGAATCATTTATATCGAAGAAAAAAATGCAAGGAAAGTTAGAACATGATGAGATTGAAACTGGTTTGAATTTAAATAAAAATGGAGGCTAATGTTGCTCCTTTAAATCGTGTTACTCATTCCACTTCTTTCAGAGGGTCTGATTAAAAGATTAGAGAGGGAACAAGAAATTCTGTAGAATAAGTATTCAACCATATAATGAAATACTACATGGTGAGTGTGGATTAATAAAATGCAAAATGAAAAAGAGAAATTATTATAATTTTGTGTGTGAATTACATTTTAACTTGATTTGTTAAATTATTTTGTTTTGTTTTATTGCAGTAAGAATACTTAACATGAAATCTAGCTTATGCAACCTTTAAGTGCACAATAAATATTGTGAGGTATAGGTACAATGTTGTCCAGACCTCTAGAGTCATTCATCTTACGTAACTGATACTTAACACCTGTTGAACAGAAATTTCCCATTTTCCCTTTCCCTCAGCCATTCTGCTCTCCGCTTCTGTGAATCTGTCTTAGATATTTCATGTAAGTTGAATAAAGTAGTATTTGTCCTTCTGTAACTGGCTTATTTCATTTGGTATAACGTCCTCCAGGTCCACCCATGTTGTTACATATGGCAGAATTTCCTTCTTTTTTGAGGCTGAATAATATTCCATTGTGTGTATACACTACATTTCCTTTATCCATTCATCTGCTGATGGGCACTTACATTATTTGCACATTTTGGCTATCGTGAATAACGCTGCAATGAACATGGGACTACAGATATCTCTTTGAAATCCTCATTTCAATTCTTTTGAATAAATACCTAGAACTGGGATTGCTGGGTTATATGTAAGTTCTATTTTTAATTTTTTGAAGAAACCCCATATTGTTTTCCAGAGAGACTGCACCATTTTACATTCTTCCCAGTATACAAAGGTTCCAATTTTCTACATCTTTGCCAACAATTGCTATATTTTGGGGTTTTTTGATAATAGCCATCATAACAGGTCCAAGATAATATCTCACTGTGGTTTTGAACTGCATTTTCCTGTTGATTAGTGATGTTGAACATTTTTTTATATACTTGTTGGTTCTTTATATGTCTTCTTTGGAGAAATGTTCATTTAAGTTCTCTGCCTATTTATTTATTGCTATTTAATTAACTCTTTGTCAAATACATCATTTCAAATACTGTTTCCCATTCCATAGGCCGCCCTTTCACTCTGTTGCTTTGTGGTGTAGAAGCTTTTCAAGTCCTACTTGTCTACTTTGCTTTTGTTGCTTATGCTTTTAGCATTAAGCTGAAAAGCTCAAGAGCTTATCCTCTTGGATTTCTACTAGAAGTTACACGTTTCAAATCTTAGACTGAAGTCTTTAATTTTGAGTTGATTTTTTATGTAAGGTATAACATGAGTTCAGTTTAATAAAGAAAGCAGAGAGTAGAAACCAAATTTAAAAATCAACAAAGCTAAAAGTTGAATTTTTGAATAGAGAAATACAACTCACAAATTTTAGCTAGGCTAAGAAAAAAGGAGAGAACACTCAAATAAGAAAGATCAGGAATGAAAGAGGAGACATTACAACTGCTGCCAGAAAGATAACAAGGATAATAAGAAGCCACTATTAACAACTACACATCCACAAACTGAATGACCTCAAAGAAATGGGTAAATTCTAGAAGTATAAAACCTACCAAGATTGAATCAGGAAGAAACAGAGGTGCACCTGGGTGGCTCAGTCAGTTACATGTCCCACTCTTGATTTTGGCTCAGGTCATGATGTCACTGTTGGTGATAGCTTTGTACCGGGTTCTGTGCTAGGCATAGAGCCTGCTTAAGATTCTCACTCTCCTGCTCCTTCTGACCCTCCACCTCTTATGCATGTGCATTGTCTCTCTCTCTTTCTCTCTCTTTCAAAAAAAAAGGAAGAAATACAAAATCTGAAAAAAAATTAATAACATGAAAGGAGACTGAATTAGTAATCAAAACCTTGTGGGGCACCAGGGTGTGTCATTAGGTTAAGCATCCAACTCTTGACTTCAGCTCAGGTCATGATCTCATGGTGGTCAGATAGAGCCCCCTACCTCAGGCTCCACAGTGGGCATTGCTTAAGATTCCCTCCCACTCCCTCTTACCTTACTGTGTTCTCATTCAATCTGTCTCTCACTCTCAAAAACAACAACAACAACAACAACAACAACAACAACAACAACAACAAACAATAAAGAAAAGCCCAGGACTGATGCTTTCACTAGTAAATGTTAACAAAAATTGAAAAAAATATATTAATGCTGAGCATTCTCAAACTCTTCCCAAAAATTAGAGGAATAAACACTCCAAAACCCATCTTATGAAGCAAGCATTACCCTGTTACCAAAGCCAGGCACAGATACTACAAGAAAGCTATAAGCCAATGTCCCTGATAAATACAGATACCAAATCCCTGAAAAGTATCAACAAAATGAATTCAACAGCACATTAAAAGGATCATGTGCCATGACCAAGTAGGATATATACCTAGACCCAAGGATGGTTCAACAAACATAGATCCATTAACATGATACATCACATTAAGAGAATGAAGAGTAAAAATCACATAGTCATCTCAATAAATGCAGAAAAAGTATGACAAAATTCAACACCCTTTCGTGATAAAAACTTTCAACATCCTAGGTATAGAGGGAATTTACTTCAACATAACAAGGCCATATATAACAAGCCCACAGCTAACATCACATTCAACAGCTAAAAACTAAAAGCTTTTCCTCTAAAGATCAAGAGAAAGGAAAGGATTCCCACTCTTGCTGCTATGCAGTAGGGAACTGCAAGTCTTACCCAGAGCAATTAGGCAAGAAAAAGAAACAAAAGGCATCCAAATCACAGAAGAAGAAGTAAAATTATCTGTTTTTTTACTGATGACATTTGCTGATTACATGTTCTTATACATAGAAAAACTCTAAATAATCCACAAGGAAGCTGACAGAATAATAAAAGAGTAAAAAAAAGTTGCAGGATAAAAAAAAAATCAACATACAAAAAGAACATCAGTTGTGTTTCTATATATTAACAACAAACTATGCAAAAAGCAAATTAAGAAAATTATCCCATGTAAAACAGCAACAGAAAACAAAACAAGACTTTGGAACAAACCTAACCAAGGATGTGAAACACCTGTATGCTGAAAACTAAGAAAATTAATGAAAGACACCAAAACTTTTTTTAAAAAATCAACATTTCACCATTAATAATTGAAGCTGTTGTTAAGAATGAATGCTTTTTAATTTTATGTGAATATGTTTATTATTTTCCCCAACAGCTACTTTAATATTAGCATGACTGACGACTCTAGGGGAAAAGTAAAATTAAAATAATGGAGACTCTAAAGATTTGGAAACAGAAAAGGAACTCATAATGAAAACTTTTAAATAGACTCCGGTAACACGGTGTATTTAAAACTGTCCATTCTGAAAACCAAAACGTCAAAATATAATTAGACGAGAATTTATTTGTGGAAACGGAATTAACTGACTCTAAGAACAAGCTTCAAACAGGTTTTCTTTTTGGCACCAGATAAAATATAATTATACATTTTCAGAAGATTAATGACAAATCTGAGGAGGCAGGTCATTTTGCTAGGTGTTTTCTTTGCAATGTAGACTACAATTGAATCTTTTCAGTAACATGGCAGGGATCCAGGGGAAGGATGAGTTACCTGAAAGGTACTGTGCATCCACTGTTTTAGAAGTTCACATTTATATCAATGATATTTAATCATAATAAGCATCACAAGAGTCTCAAAATGCTCATGAAAAAATCACGTGAGAGAAAGTTACTCAAGATAACACAGCAAGTGAGCAACAGAGGTAGCATCCAAACTCATCTCTTTCTGAGGTTAAAAGACACCAGAAATGCATGCATATGTGTGGGCTTTAAAATCAGGCACAAGAGATGTAAAACTTTACCATTAAAAGTGCATTTCAAATTCCATTTAATCCTAAATTACTATTGTTCTAGTACCCTAATTTCAATCCCAGTTTCTTTTAGACATTGTTTTTTTTTTCCTTTGGTCAATCTCTAAGCCATGGAAATTGTATGAAGCTTCAAATTCCCTCGTGAGAAAGGTGATAATTAAAATAATTAACAACTTCCAGGGCTTTGCTGCTACCCAGTCAGAACTGACATCAGGTACTGGCTTTTCCTTTTCCTCTATGTATACTTCCCATTCCAGCCCCTCTGTTTACCTACCAGGCTAAACCTCACCAACCCTATACAAACTGGTGAGAGGGAACGCCAAGAAAGGATTGGCAGACTTAAAATAACAACTTTAAAGATAAAAAAAGATAGATGGTTTTCTTTTGTTTTAAGTTTATTTATTTATTTTTGAGAGAGAGAAAGAGAAAGAGAATGAGTGGGGCAGGGATAGAGAGTGGGGGGAACCCCAAGCAGGCCCCACACTCCTCGCTTAGCTTGATGCGGGCCTCAATCTCATTACCCTGTGATTATGACCTGAGCCAAAATCAAGAGTTGGACGTTTAACCAACTGAGCCACCCAGGTGCCCCAAGAAAGATGGTTTTCTTGACATGTGTCTCCAATTTAGAAAATTAATAGAGATAGGCACTTAATTTAAAAACTAAGATAAAAAGAGACTATGATTTAACTAAAAATATCTTATATTGCACTCAACTAAAAATATATTAATGGAACTCTATCCAGTAAAGATGAATATATATTCTCCATATAGTGTTTAAATGACCAGAGTGGTCATATCAACAAAGACAAAACATTAACCCACTTCAAAGTAAAGACTGAAATTAGAGGTGAAGCTTCCAAAAGACAAGAAAAATGTCTTACTTGAGGTAAAACTACTACGGTTTTTTACCCAGAATATAGAAATGGAAATTTTTTTTTAACTGAACTGCATTTTCTATGCACTAAGCCAGGTGTTTTTCACGTGCTATTCATATTTTTCTCCTAATAACACTGTATTTAAAAAAAAATTACTAGTCCTCATTTTACAGGTGAAAAAACTGAAGTCCAGAGAGTCTAAATAACTTCACTAGGGATTAAGTGGCAAAGACAGGGACAGGGCATGCTTTTTTTATTTTTTTTTTAATGTTCTGCATTCCAGGGAGAAATTCTCCTAGAATAGGAACTATTGCTCATAACTCAAGGGAGTGGGAAGAAAACAACAATTACTACTGGAAGATTTAACTGCAGGTGTATCTAATTTCTGAGGGTTTCATTTGGCTAAAACAATGAGTCCCCAAAACAACAAACACAGAAATATTTTCACCTACAAACAAACTTTTCGTTAAACTACGTACTTAAATAACAGAACTGTTCTCTTTAGGATCCAAAGCTTTCCCTCTTCCTCATCCTGAATGTTACTGAAACTGACGGCACTAACATCACTACATTCCAAAGACTGAAAAATTTAATGACTTGCCATCATAAAATGACACACTTCTATGCTAAAAAAAAGTATTAAAAAGCGTGCTCACGGACATGTTCCTGGAAATCATGATATCTGTGGGACATCCTGTGTTTTGCAGTATGTGGTCAACCAAATAGTGGCTCTGGAACAAAATGGGTCAGTTCCAAAGATAACATTATTCCATCTCCATACTATTCCTCTTTGGAGATTTGGGGAGGGGGGTGGTTACAGATTACCAGTAATTAAAAATATTATCAGCTTGGGGGCTCCTGGATGGCTCAGTCAGTTGAGCATCTGACTTCAGCTCAGGTCATAATGTCACAGTCCATGAGTTAGAGCCCCACATCGGGCTCTGTGCTGACAGCTCAGAGCCTGGAGCCTGTTTCAAATTCTGTGTCTCCCTCTCTCTCTGACCCTCCCCCATTCATGCTCTGTCTCTGTCTCAAAAATAAATAAACGTTAAAAAAATGAAAAATATATTATCAGCTTCTTGGGCAAAAGCTTGGAGCAAACTTTCTTTTGCTTCATTCTCTCTGATCCCAGCATCTCATGAATCTAACCAAAGGCCTTCAGAGATTGTAATACCTGCAGTGCTTCTGGCATATTTTGGAGACTAACAATGTTTCCAAGCTGTACTGATAAAAGGTTGTGCATTATGAAGGAAGGCAGCCTACCATAACTGTTCCATAACTGGCATACATGCAGCATGTCCTTCCTAAAAAATGCTTGAAAGCCAAGTAAAACACGAAGCCTACTTCTCACTAGCATCTGTGTGTATCTGAACTACTGCTCCTTTGGCCTTCTTGGAGCAGGTGACTATCATAAACTGAAATAGGAGAGTGCTTTTCAGTCTCCAATGAACTGTCATTCTTTGAAATATTTTATGTTGTCTGTCCAATTCCCTTCTACCCTGCTGAATGCTGGGTGATGGAGCCAGATGCTGACTGAGTGAATGAGTGACCTTGGGTTCTGCCAGTTGAGGACTCAAGTAATCAGTTATCACCTGAGAAGAACCAGAAGGTCAGGACTGAAGCCATGAGTAGAGAATGGAAATATCAGAGCCAAGAACTGAGCTTCACCTGCTGGGCAAGGCCTAATTCGAAAGAACCAGAGAATATCAGTCATAAATCACAGAGCCAAGAGGTGAGTGATGGGGAGAACAAATGAAAGTAAAGTAAGTGGAGAAATATCTTAGGTTGTTTCTGTGCAATTTTGCCAAAAACTGACCAGACTCAGGAGCAACCCTTTGGGGATTCTCGAGGGATTTCAACTTAGGTAAAGGGTCCAATTTGGGTTGAACACCCTCTTCCTTGGCTTGTGTGGCACAGCTTTCCTGTCTCTCCCTGGAAGAAAAGTGAGGTATATGTAGAGCTTTCAGAGTTACCACAGCTGCCTTCAAGCCATTTCTTTCCAGATAATGAGATTCGTTTTGGTGCAGATGGGGCTCAATATGTCCTCCACTGTGGACTCTGGTTCCTGTCACGGGCCACTAGGAATGAACTGAGAGGCACAGAGACATGAAACCACAAGCATTCCAACAGAGATACTAAAGAATGGGCAAGAAGACACAAGAGCTAGGAGAGGGGAACAGTGTACTTCTCACTAGCATCTGTTGTATATCCAAACTACTTCTGGCCTTCTTAGGCAGATGTTATAAACTGAAATATTAGGAGAATGCTTTTCAGTCCCCATTTAACTGTCACTCTTCAAAATATTTTATGTTGTAGATCCAGTTTCCTTTCATATAAACCATGTAATGTTTCATAGTACATGAGTAGGTCATACAGTACAGAAGTAAATAGTCTATAGAACCTGGACCTGTTATGAATTGGAAGGTTTTAAGTTTCTCCAGAGCATCCTGATGCTTTCAAAGCTATGCCGGTGTAAAAGCCAAGAATCAAATACCAACCAAACAGAATTCCCAAATCACACCATCACTCTTCTCCTCCTTTCCACACACTTGATTTAGAGGTGAAGGTTCAATAATTGATAGACATGACTAAGCCAAGTCGAGGTTCATTTACTCGCAGGCTGACAACAATGGATCCCATTACTGGAGCCATGATTATATCCTACAAGTAGTGGCTTTATCATTATAAAGATTATCACCAATTTTAAGAATTATGGGATAAGCTGGTTTCTATTAATAGAATTGGAAATATTGGGGGTGGGGAACAAAAAAGGCTCACAGCAGTCATCTGCTAACTTAAGGTACAATCTGAAAGCCAGAGGGTCTCTCCTCCATCTTTGTAAAGAGACTCCCATCTCTTGACATGTTAAATGTACTGAAAATCAGCCCAATATACTATGACAGTCACCAAAGAATTACAGACAGGCCTGAATGTACAATTTCAACAAGCAATTTGTCAAATTCAGATCCTTGATAGAAAAAGGAGAAAACTAAGAAATCTAATATGGGGGTATTTGTTAGAAAAGCATGAGAATCTTGAATCCCCAAATTCTCTGAATCTGATGCATGACTAGGAGTAGCCTATTGACCCGCTGGGCAACACGTTCCTGACTGGAACTCATGCAATGACTTCAGATGAAGCTGATGCATCTGATGACAATATGTGTTTTCTTCCAGATCTGCCCCAGTTCTCCCCATTGCCTCTATGAAGATAGTGTCACGTCTTTGGACGGCTCAAGTGGTAAAATAAAGCCCCTTCTCCAGGCAAAAATAGCTCATATGCCAAAGAAATATGAGTACTTGTCTAAGTCACATGGGTAGGCACCAGGGGGATGCACATACAAGTGGATCTTACAGAGCTGGACTAGAACATGAAGCAGAATATATATCAAGTTGGACAAGGAAGAATGTATCTTGAGCCCACTCACAAACTGACATTGAGTGTTCTGACATCTGGAATGAGTCCTAACTGTCTGCTGGCATGAACCCTTAAAGCTGTATACAATGTTGACCTACCAGAAATGAGTAGAGATGCTGGACTCCCTCAGTACAGATGTGAGAAAGGGGGTCAGAAGACAGATGTGCCAACGTAAGGCTAAGACGTTATATGAATTTGGAGGCGATAATCTCTCTGATTTGATCTTTACACATTTGAAAGACAGACATAACAATACCCTACATCAGAGTATACATTCCTTGACCGTACAGACTATGTTTTAATACACTCTTGTATCTCCTGCTCCTTACAATGTATCACAAACATTTCTTGATTGAGCAAATAAAGGAATAGGCTTTACTCTCGGGATTCAAGCGACCCAATGTACAGATATACATAAAGTATCTGACACATAAAAGGTACTCACTACATGAAAGATTTCCCTTCCTGACTTGCTTTCTTTTAAATGTACCTCCTATCTTTCCATCCCACTCTGTGCAGACAGTCACATGCTCTGTGCTGTTTAAGACCATTATTATCTTCTGCCATATGTATTAGAAGGACCTTTTATCTGTTAATCCCTATCAGTTTCAGCACCATTATCCAGAGAGCTGGCTGTTACAATTTCTTTCTCCATCTAAGATCTAATCACACTAACATTTGCTTTCCACTTACTTGAGGACAAAGCCGAAATTCTTTACCCTAGAAATCAATGCCCTTTGTTGGTATGGTAGAAACTGTGTGAGAAGAGTTAGCAAATGCTTAAGGAATGGCTGTTAATCAGTGAGTACTTATTGAATTTAATCCCTTAAATTCATTCCTTTATCTGTGGAAGTGGTATACAAACAGCTAATGTAGAGATACTGCTGTAGTGAAGAATAAAAGAGACAAAACTTGGGACACCTGGGTGGCTCAGTCGGTTAAATGTTCGACTTCGGCTCAGGTCATGGTCTCACGGTTCGTGAGTTCGAGCCCCGCGTCAGGCTCTGTGCTGACAACTCAGAGACTGAAGCCTGCTTCAGATCCTGTGTCTCCCTCTCTCTCTGCCCCTCCCCATCTTGCACTGTCTCTCTCTCTCTCTCTCTCTCTCTCTCAAAAATAAACAGAACATTTTTAAAAAATCTAACAAAAGAGAGAGACAAAACACGAGAAGCACTTAGGACATGATGGGTGCCAAGTCAGCTTATATATACATGTATTCGTCTTTCTAGAAATACCTCCTGTCATCTCCCCTTTCAACTCAAGGTGGGAATCACCCAAGTATTTTGTTTTGAGAAAGTGAGTTAATGATGAGATGATCCAAACCAATTCTAAGTTAATATCCATAAACTAAGTACTTCTAGGTGTTTTCCATACTGCCTTTCTTTCAGGGTGTCCCATTTCTTTCTTCTCCCAGAAAATTCCTATATTTTATCTGAGCTCACCCCCCAGATGCTCTCTTTTCTTTTCTTAATTCTATCAAGTGTGTTGCTTAATTTCATTATAATACTGATCCCACTGTAAAGTAACTGCATGTGCCACTGCCACCTGCCATTAGACTATGTACTCTTGAGGGTAAACGCCACTGAGTCGTCCTTGTATCCCTTCCAAATCTAAGCAGATTCTGGCTCACATGCTCACGCCCAATAAATACATGGATGTGACTCAGTGAATGATCGAAAAGTCCAAATGTCATCAATTTATTTTTTTTTTAAGTATTAAACATTTAATGACAAAGGTCCGTTTGGGTAAAATTTATGTGTAACACATCAAGTATTCCCTATAAAATAATAAAAGGCAATGCACTTTATGAAATAGGAAAGCATCATATTAGAAGATACAGTGAATAAACTCTTTACTTAGGTTATCCAGACACTAGTAAAAGTTTTCCCCAAAACCTTCTGAAAAGTTTGGCATTAAAGAAAAGTGAAGAAAAGCATAAATGCAAAAAGTGAAGAAAATTATAGTAGACGGGACATTTTAAAATGGTATATGCTAAAATATTTATGTTTGCCACTTTCTAACAAGAGAGTTAGTGTCTTATGCTATCTCACTGCCTCTCATCCATATGTTCATATTTTGGTTAACAGGTCCCCTGTGAGAGGAGATAAGAGGAGAAGCAGGAGTTTAAGATTGGGAATTACTACCTGCACTGAGTCCCAGTCCAGAAGGAATAAGGAAGAAAAATAATAACAACAGAAAAGGAAAGTATCAACTGATATGATTTATACATCATTATACCATACAGTTTTCTGCCACTTGCTCAGCCAGCTTTCTTGGAGTTTGACAGTTGTGAAAAGAATTGAAAGAAAGAAAGAAAGAAAGAAAGAAAGAAAGAAAGAAAGAAGAAAGAAAGAAAGAAGAAAGAAAGAAAGAAAGAAAGAAAGAAAAAAGAAAGAGAAAGAAAGAAAAGAAAGAGAAAACAAAAGAAAAAAGGAAAGAAAAGAAAAGAAAAAAGAAAAGAAAGGAGGAAAGGAAAGGAAAGGAAAGGAAAGGAAAGGAAAGGAAAGGAAAGGAAAGGAAAGGAAAGGAAAGGAAAGGAAAGGAAACACTTCATTTGGTGGTAGAATAAATTCAGTGCCTGACTTATTATGTGGGGCCATCAATATCAAGAAAGTAGATGGTAAAAAGGCACTTTGGGGATTCAGTTAAATGTATACATATTAAAAATTATACAAAGGATCCTGACACAGAGAGTCCATGGGCTCCTTCAGATCAAAGCATGATAAAGAACCTTCCAGATGTAAATAAAAATTTAGTTTCAAGCAAAGGGAGCAACCTCTAAGTGCCTGAAATGTTATGCATTTACCAAAATATACAAATAGAGCCTTCCAGGTTTTTAGGTGATTAACTCCTACAAGTCTGGGTATTTTGTACAACAGACTAGATGGAGTTTGCTTTGCATAGCACCTCCAGGAAATAGGCTGAATGCAATATTTTAAGTAATAGTTAAGAACAGCAGTATAAAAAGATGAAATATCCTAAACTCGCATCCCATAGTCTTGCAGAGGGGAAAAAAAGGAAAATTAAACAAAAACTACACATAGCAACTGCAAGTCTTCCTTTTGATCCTCCTCAATTAAAGAGCAATAATTGGATTGGTTCCATGATTAAAACATACGGGCAAAAGTCGATTCGTGTATTCTCTTGTCCTTCAAATGACAATCAAAACGTGATTTTAATTAGAACTGTCTGAACACATTATACACGGTGCATTTTGATCTTTGACATCACGTTACCAAGTGCTGCCTACATTATATGGACGCTGACCTCTGCAGGCCTGACAACCTCAGCCATCAGATTCTCCTTATACACGGTGCCTTGGATTATTTTATGTTCTACATTAAAAGAATAAAAGAATAAAAGCCTTTGCATTTTATCTCCACTGAATTCTACACTAAAAACATGCATAGAAATCCCTAAGGCAACAAGATCCTTTTCTGACAACATTCAATGACTGACTTTTTCTATAAATCCACTGCTCAATAAATCTATCAGGAACAGACATTTACATCCCCGCCCCTCTACTTCTTATGTGAATTAATCTCAGTTGTGTTCTTCAGATTCTAAGCCTTTTGGAAAAGGTACATAATTTTTTTTCTGGCCTCCTAAAAGCTGTTAAGACCTAGATATATTTGCAGCTTCACACACAATAAGTATCTTAGATCATCAGTGGAAATATGTTTGTGAAGCTAATAAGCCTTGAGGCATGTATCCTGAAATCCAATCTGATGTGAAGCAGGTAAACTTAGCTCCAGAATGTATACTGTGTACCTGCCCATTTTGAAGGTACAGACTGAATTACCCTGGGTCATTTAATTTCAATATTTTTAGAAAAGCATTATCTGTAAAAGTAAAAATGACAAGCCATTCCATTTTAAACAGAGAAGACTCCCCAAGACCTTTAGTAATACTTACCTATTTGGAGTCATGCGAGAACCCTGGTGACTTACAAATCAGGGGTATGATGAGGAATAATATACCTATCCACTATAGGATCCCCAATGACACTCAATAAACCATGTGCTGGAAGCCCTAAGACATTCTTGGCTCCCGTGAATAACTGTGGAGGATCTAAAATCCTGAAGGAAACCAGAACATCATCAATCTTTGTTCAAACTTATATTTAGACCATACTTTTAAATGGCTGCGAAAAGTGGGCTTCCACAGGCTATGCCCAGAATGGTTAGCCCTCATAGACTTCCTCCCTTCCACTCCACCCCAATCCAGAGACAGGGGTATGTAAAGCCTTCTGGGTCTCCCATTGTTTAATAAGGATATTCAAATAAAAGAATTGGTTTACATGAGTTCCCTAAGGAGGTAGACAGGCTTTTGGTCCACGTATAAAGGATTTGGGGAAGATACACCCCAGTTCACAAAGAACGATATGGTACCAATGATTCAATAGCGTCTCACGACATACCCTAACTTCGCTGAGCCTGCCAAGCTAAAGAACTATGGACATTAGGATCCCAATCTGAATCACATCATGTATTTCCATGCAGAGCACTTCATGTGTACAGACATAAGTAGAATAGAGAAGAAACTCTTTTGGCAGTTTCTCTATTAACATAATGAGGTGTGTTTCAGAGAGTGGACAGGGCATTATGATTTCTTCACTATTTAAAGTAAAGGAACAATTTCTACTGTAGTCATTAAAAGTTCCCAAACCTGAGGTGTTCAGATCACTGCTAGACTGCTAGACAGTCTCAATTCTTTGCATAAAATGGATAAAGTTTCCATATTCTTCCTTAAACTTTGCTTTTGGATCTTACTGAAAAATACCCCCATTCTTCCTTGGGATTCTGAGCCCAAGCTCTTCCTAGTTATGTTAGGTTACAAAGCACTGTATAATCTGTTTAAAACGTCCAATCTCATATCCGAGGAAAAGCTCTTTCCTTCCCAACATTCATGCTCCCTTTCACAGACGCTTGCTCTTCTGGGTGGTGGAGAACCAGAAAGATTATAAAGGACCACAGTCTGTTTACTTGGTTTCAGACCACTGCTCATGGAGAGCACGGATGGCTTCTCTGAAATGCACTACAGGATCTCAGATCCAAAAAATTTCTTGATGTGGGTAATGTGGATCTAGCTTCAACTCTTCCATTTGTAGCTGTTCACATATAGCCCCTTTACTTCTGGGGTTCTGTCTCCAGCGAGCAGAATGGATGGGGGGCACTAAGACCCATCTGAGCTATTTCTTTATGCCTGCTGCCTAGGGAAACTAAGCCTGCATCACAACCAACCCCTCCTCCATCTCCCCCCACCCTCTTTTCTTGGTTGTCCATGGAACTGGGACAAATATAAGCAGATTCGCCAAGAAAAATCACATCCTAATTTCCCCTTCTTTCAGAAGTCCCTAAATGTTTAGAACAAGTTTTCCTAATGTTCTATTTTCCAATTGGCTTCAAGGAGGGGAATGAATCACCTCCTCTTCTACTCATTGGAGAAAGAGTCTCTCAGCAAGAATCCTACCCAGTGCACAGACTCAAGAATCTTTCCCCAGGTCCTTTCCCCTGCAAATCAAGCCCCCTCCTCCTCCTACATGCTGGAGTGAAGTGGGGGTCATAGGAGCACCAATCTACTGATCCTTAATAACATACACAGAAGTCTTTAAGCCCCCTGTCTGACAGCGGTGACCTCGTTAGAGTGTAGGAAGACTTATTTTCATGTGTGGGTCCTGGTAGCCAATTCTGGGTCCCAGGAGCTAATTGTAGTTATGTGGAAGAGCCCCTGGAATCCTGTTACCTAGCTTTTAGGAAGAAGGCCATTTCAAACCTCCCCCATGGCCACACCCCATAATTAACCTCACCAGTCATAATAGTAGCTCTGTCTCCACTCATCATAGTGGCAGAGCAATACAGAACAAATACAGTCTGATTTTTAATTAAAATTTGTATCAAGGAAGGTATTGTATACACTGCTTAGTTCCACTTAGTTAAAACTCCATTAACTGGATTTCCAGATTATCAATAATCTCTGTGCTCTATGCCCCTGGGAGCAGTAGCAGCAAAGGCCATCTTGACACAGAACACCAAGCTTGGATCTAGAAAGCATGCAATACATCTTGGCATTAAGCCTCTGCCTGTGAAGCTGGTCGTTTTGTTTGATTTTTTTTTTTTTTTTTAACCTGCAGATTACAAAGATCTGCTTGAAACTGGTTGGACTAACCCCTCTTCCCTGTTAAAATATAGGGAAGAATGGGGTTTGAGGAACCATTCTTCTCAGATGGCTCAAACAGAGCCATTCAATGCTTATGTTGTGGCACTTTATAATAAAAGCAATCTTAGGGCTTCAGAACGAATCAAAATGGTCCTTAGCACAAAAGTCAGAGGATTTTTCATCAATAAGTAGAATAAAAGCTATAAAAATAGAAAGCATTTTTATTTTTCAAAAAGTATGATATGGTGCTGTATTTTTTTAAAGAAGAAAAAGGCATAGGTATTACAAAGATATTTTGAGAGAGGAGCGATTGCAGATCATACTGGTGGAAAGCGGGGACTAGAAGTAGAGCCTCCATGTGTGGACACCCCTCCCACCCCTGGGATCCCATCTCCACTTGTTCCCTGCAAAGTGACTTTTTTTTTTGACATGTATATTGCATAATGATGTCAAAGTTAAGGGCATCATTTATATACATTACAGTCACATAACTGTACGGACTCAAAGTTATCAGCGGACAGACAGGTGCAAAGCTTCTGAATCTCCCTGATGAAGCCTAGAGCTGGAAGGGGAGGGACGCTGCCTACACATATCCGGGATCTGCACAAGCAGCCACAAACACAGTCCAGAAGACAATGTGCACACACACCTCAGCACACCTGTGTATGGGAGTGAGTGCTCCCCCTGCCCCTGCCATACTCTCTATGAACTCTGAAGTGGCTCTTCTCTCCCAAACCTGAAATGCGTGCCCTTACTTTGAGGAGATTGACAGGGAAGATGCACAGCCAGCTAGGGAGAGGGAGTACTTTGTAGAAGCTTCGCCTGATCTTTAAAGATCCAATGTGTATGTTCAAACCATTTTAAAAAAAGGTTTTATATGTGAGACAACTTTTCACACAAACTATATATTACCAAGTAAACTCCTGAGCTCAAACTTCTCAACCTACTGAGTGAGCAATCATATGGGATCAGAATTTGCAACAGTATACAAGCTTGCCCTCCCTCCCTTCCTTCCTTCCCCTCCCAACACCCCTCCCCTCCCTTCTGTTCCCTTCCCTTTCCCTTCCTTCTCTTCCCTCCCTCCCTCACTCTCTTCCTTCCTTCCTCTCCCTCCCTCTCCCCTCCCCCCTTCCTTTCCCTTCCCTCCCTCCCTTCTTTCCTTCCTTTCTTCCTTCCTTCCTTCTGAGTTAGATGGGAAGTACCTTTGTGTATTACAAAGGCACTTTATGCAGAGCCTTAGCAAAGTTTATGCTTAAGAAAACCTGAGTCTGCAGGATATAAGAAAAGGAAGGGTCTCAAGTTCCTTCAAGAAATAGGAATGTGTGGAGTTTTGTGAGGAAGGAGATTTTTGATAGCAGAGATGAGGCTGAAAAGAATTTAAGGGTAACCAGAAAAACTAGACTAGAGGACAGTGGAGTGATACTGTGAAGTTGTGAGAGGGACTATCTCACGCACTCCAAGAGCCTAAACTGTCAGTGGTCCTTCTGCCATATCCAGCCCATTTTGAGGCGCATGGGAATGAGTTCCTTAGGTCCCAACTGGTAATTTCCTCTTTTTATAGCTTTGGGATGCAGACATGTCTGTTCACTTACAAATAACAAAACATACTGTAAACATCTTTCTGAGTTAGTGGTGTGTGTTCTCTCTGGGGGAGGCTAAGGAAGAGGCAGCATCTCTCTCCAGTCACCTGACCACACTCCTCCCCTGGGCTGGGGGACAAGTGTCTGCCCTCAACAGCATTCCCAGGTGAATAAACCACAGCAGCAGACAACTCCCCAAGCAAGAGAAACCAGAGGCCATTTGTCTTGTTTTTCTCTCAGAGCTCACGCAAAGACCTCCCACTCTGGGAAAGACAGAACCAGTCCCAACACTAGGGTCCTCCACAGAATTAACAAAACAACTGCTGAGAGAAGATTCGAAAAAAGTTATGTGTTCTCTTGAAGTTGCTAAATATAGTAAATAAGCCAGCTACGATACGCCATTTACCATGTGGCAAGTCTGATAAGGAAGAGCAATCCTTCTCGCTGCCTCTTCATCTATCTAAGCTATGTCTTTCCCCAGACGCACAAAATTCATCTTTCTCCCACTCTGGGATTTCTGGCTACGTTTCTCTACCTGGCTCTATATTTCTTGTGCCCCTGTTTCCTCCATGTTTCTTGAAATGGTGGTCCATTTCCCCCATCTCTGCTTGTCTCATTTTCTCTTCGTTTCATTAATCTGGCACCTTCCCTTTTCTAGTCACCCGGTGGTTTTTGTCATGATGGACATCCATATTATCCAGTGCAAAGAGTATTTTTGGAATTTCATTTTTGTAATGGCCTACTATCAAAATTCTCTAAGGCCACAGTTTCTAAGATATTTTTATACCTTTCCGAATACATAGTGCCAAAATCTTTTCAGTTTTCTGTGTTCATCTGGGATCCCAGAACTATACCCTTGGTCTGTATTCTTTGCTCCATGATTTTATCCAGGATTAGGGTTTTCATTACACTGCCCATGTGCTGATGAACCTTCTAAGCCCTAATATACACATTCCACTATGGCTGGACTCACCCCTGTAGGATGTCCTTAAAAAGTCACACATCTACCTATCTTTATATTTATCATCTTTCATTGAAAATCTTCCTTTGTTTTTTATTCATGTATAGTCTCTGGTGTAGTCCTTAATCCGAAATATTGCCCATACTTTTTTTTATGTTTTTTTAACATTTTATTTATTTTTGAGAGAAACAGAGAGACAGCATATGAGTGGGGTATGTGCAGAGAGGGATACACAGCATCTGAAGCAGGCTCCAGGCTCTGAGCTGTCAGCACAGAGCCTAACATGAGGCTCAAACCCACAAACCACGAGACCACGACTGAGCCAAAGTCAGACGCTTAACTGACTGAGCCACCCAGGCGCCCCAGCCATAAATACTTTTTGAATGAATTTGTAATGTTTAATCAGAGTCAATGATGGCTTCTCTAAATTGACTGTGTGAACCAAAGTAGTTTACATATTCACCCAAAAGCATCAAGTTACTTGAGTGTGTAGATGTAATCCCAAAGACTGAAAATATAAAAACCCTCATGGGGCTCCTTCTATGAGGACCTTCCTGACTCTTTCTGTTTCTCTACCACCCTGCCTCTCACTAGCTATAGATAGCTAGGAAAATAAATATGACAATTTGTGTGTCAAATAATATATTACTTCATCTATAAAAGTATAGAGTCGACCACACTGTAACATGGTTAGTTACATATCTGTCTTTCTTACTATAATGCAAGCAAGCTTCCTAAAGGCAAAGTAAGACTGCACTTAATTATTTTTATTCCATCTGTGCCTGACACAGTTGGCACTTGATATACTTGGATGAATAGTGAAATCCATTAGACTTTGTTTTAAATGTAGGAGTTTCTTCTCACTTTAATTTTTATGTAAGGTTTTACAAGATGATGAAATATTCGCTTTTAAACATTCTTTAATTAATATGTTTTAAGCCACCTACTCTGCTTAGAATAAAGGACAGGTAAATCCTAACATCACCTGTTTGAAGGTAACCCCATGAGTGATGAATCGTAGGCTCTTAAATATTGAAATAAACAGTGCTATTCAATTTCAGACACAAGGATACAAATATCAATCTTTGGAGAGCTTCTTCAATTGCATGCCAGAGACTCTGATAGCCAATCTGGGCACTTTTCCTTTCACAACCCTCAAAGAGTCATGGCCAGGAGCGATGGAGTCTTCCCTGTCTCTCAGGTGAACAAGAATCGAAACACATCAGAGAGGTGATAAAGGTGAAAATTGCCACAAAATACTATTTTCTCCATCTGCAAAAAGTATGTAAATATTATTTTATAGCAATATTCCAAGAATGAATGGTCATCTAAAATAAATAGTGAAACTTACTACCGTTATCAGAGCATTTTTATTTAATAGGACTACTGTTCACATCTCATATCTTAACCCTTCAACCAGCTTTGTGAATTTCGACCAGGAAAATGGCAACTTTTGGGGATATGGATCAGATTATCCTTAATCAGTCTACTATAACCATTTCAAATGTCAGACCTTACAAAGACCCCTGACTAGATGATTTTGATTTAGTTTTAAGCTACCCAAAGAAAATGAAGTTAATTACATGGCAACCTGAAAACTTAGTCAGCAATCCATCATTCTTGTGGCTAAGACACCAAACTGGCAAATAATCTATTCAGTGATATGGCTCAAATGGTTTCATAGTCTGAATGTTTCTGGTTCATTTGTTGTGGTCAATAATCTGAAAATTGTTTCCTCAATGATCCGGTAAATTCATAATCTTAACTATGATACTGTTAAAAGGGACAACAAAAACATACTTCAGGAGCAAGTGACACAAATTGTCTGTTATGCAGAGGAAATTAAAGAGAAGCCAACACTTTGGTGAACAAAGCTAAAATTCTATTATAAACATACAGCTGTCACACTACCAAAAATTACTTCTCCCTTCAGAATCCACCAGCCAAGAGGGTGATTATTCACTGATAAAATTTTATTTTTTAATATTTGTTCCCCATAATAGACCTAGGTTAAATTCCTTTGAATTTAAAAAGTTAAAGCAACTCTTTCATAGAAGTAATAACTCAAACGAAAAGCAAAATGAATAAACATGATTTTGCAATCATTCCTTTATCTAAGAACATATCTCAAATATTCACACAGCTCTACACTGATTAGCTGAGTCAATGACTTTTAAAGTGAGTCACTCCACAAAACAAAGACATAAAAAGTCATTATTTGCTGAAACCCAAATGAAAAATATACCACATATATTTAGATAATTAATCTCAAGTCCAGTTATGAAAAGGAGAAAAAATAAATGTTTCATGGCTTTAAAAACCAAACATACTTGATTATTTAAGTCTCATGACAGTAAGAGTTTCTGAACAAAATTATTCAATGTTATGTGAAAATACGGGCATAATAAAACCTTCTGAGCACTAGATAAAGTCAGAAGTTGTGGGTCCTGATTTCAGTAGCATGAGTCACCATGGCAAATGTGGTGCAAGCTAACTTTATCTCAGCTCTCCTTGTACACATTAAGCAGCTCATGACTACACCATAACTCAATATTCATAAACAGTCTATTACGTAGCTGAGGCTGCCAGATTTTCATTTCCTACTGTCTAGACAGCCAGTCTAAACACTGTATTATGAAGCCTCCATGGAGTATAATTCCCCAAAGACTTCTTAAAGCTCCTGGTGGTGTTAACTATGCCAGACACTCCCATTTTATTGCCTTTCTATGGTACAGTCTGTGTGCACAAAGACAGAATATAGGATTCCTTGGGAGAAAAAAAGAGTCAGTCATTCTTTAACTTGTAAAATCAATAAAGCCTTAACAACCAAGCACCCTCTCTCAGCCTACAATCCTCCTGATGGCTTTTAAACTGTGTTCAGCAGTCAGGGTGCACAGTTTTCAGTAGAGAAAACACTGCATTTTCATGAAATACACAGTGCATAAAATATTTCCTGAGAGAGAAACTCCTGGAATTAAAATGCATGCTTTTACAGATTATTATAATATTCAGGGTATTGACATGCCTAAATACTTTGTAAAAGTATTTGTAAAAAATAAAATAACTCTGTCTTCAGCTTTAACACCAGGTGAAGAGTCAATTATAATCAGTTTTAAACCAAAACTAGAAGAAATGGTTTAAATCTGAGAATACCCAAAGGACAACCAATGACAGTCAGCCAAAGTCAGGCAGGGCTTCCAAAAAAAGTGTGTAAAATAAGAATATAACCTAAACATCAGGTGCAAAAACCAACATGGGATCAAAAGTCAGAGAAAGAAAATGGCAGAAAGAATCCAGGCAATTATGCTGTCCAAAAAACACTCAATGGAAAGTAAGACACTGAAATATGTGAGCAACAGTTTGACATCAGGAGAGTTTCTAAAACTATTAGAGCAGATTACATGGAAATTATTAGTTTGTGTATGCCTTCCTACAAAATTGTGATCTTACAGGCAGGAATGGATTTTTAAATCTAAATCCTTATTATAAAACACAGTTCCGGGGCGCCTGGGTGGCGCAGTCGGTTAAGCGTCCGACTTCAACCAGGTCACCATCTCGCGGTCCGTGAGTTCGAGCCCCGCGTCGGGCTCTGTGCTGACGGCTCAGAGCCTGGAGCCTGTTTCCGATTCTGTGTCTCCCTCTCTCTCTGCCCCTCCGCCATTCATGCTCTGTCTCTGTCCCAAAAAATAAATAAACGTTGAAAAAAAAAAATAAAAAAAAAATAAAACACAGTTCCTGGAACATAACAATATGGTCACAAGAAGTTTGTAGAACATATTGAAGGAAAAGAGGCAAAACTGGCAGATATAATCACAAAATGATTGACACCTGACTCAGTTTACCTGTAAACCTTAGGCTACACCTTGCAAAGAGAAGTAGATATGTAGGAGTATATGGCAGAAATGAAACAGAAATTCGTCAACTTCCAATATGTACACCGGACATGAGTTTTTCCACGTAAAATTAGAAGGGCAGAGGACACATTCTGGGTTTATGGTAGATACGGTACACCAGCTCTTTAATATGTTTTTTTTTTAATTTTCTTAAATGTTTACTTATTTTTGAGAGAGAGAAAGAGAGAGAGAGAGATAGCGAGCGAGCAAGCGGTGGGGTGGGAGTACAGAGACAGAGGGAGACACAGAATCCTAACTAGGCTCCAGACTCTGAGCTGTCAGCACAGAGCCCAACGTGGGGCTGGAACTCAAAAACCGTGAGATCATGACCTGAGCCTAAGTCAGAGGCTTAACCGACTGAGCCACCCAGGGCTCTTTAAAACATGATACACTAGCTCTTTAAAACATGATACAGGATGGTCCCCTGCACACCAATCAAATCAACGATCAAAAAATATTTTCTAGTTGTCAGTATTTACATATTTAGGATATACATTTTGTTAACCTTATCCCCAACTATTTTTGTGTTGTGGGATGGCACTATAAATGCAATTTATTTTTTAGTTGTTTATTGCCCGTGTATAGAAATAAAACTATTTCAATCACTTAAATCCATTAAGATTCATTTTGTGGCCCAGGGTATGGTCTTAATGCATGTTTCCTGCGTGCTTGAAAAGAATTTATGTTCTGCTGTTGAGTGGAATGCTTTAGATATATCAACTAAGTCATATTGGTTGACAGTGTTGTTCAAGTATTTTTATCCCTAATAATTTATGAATTACATTTCTATCAATTTCTATGACAGAGATGTTGAATCTTCAATTGTAATTGTTCATTTGTCTATGTTTCCTTTCACTTCTGTCAATAGATGTTTCATGTATTTTAAAATAACTACTATTAGATTATTATATATATCTAGGATTTTTAAGTTTTAGTAAATTGACTCTTATCACTATGACATGTCTCTATGTCTGCTAATATCTCTTGTCATGAAATTTACTTTTATATTTACAATAAATTTTTGAAGGTATATAATTATGTCTAGATTTCTATCTACTCTTATGGTTGCTACATTTTAAGTGGAGAATTTATACCATTTACATTTATAATATTTGTTGATATGGGTTGGTTTAAATCTATCATCTTGCTGCTAGTTTTCTAAATTTTATATTTGTTCTTTCTTATTTTTTCCTTTTTTTGCTTTCTGGATTACTTAAATTGTAGTATTTCATTTAATGTCTCCCTTTAGCTTACTAGCTACACTTCTTTTAAGTTTTTAGTGGTTTCTCTAGATTTTACAATAGGTATTTTTCACTTCTCATGGTTGGGGTAAAGAATATGTTTATTATATTGATTATAGTGATGTTTCATGGTGTATGCTTGTGTCAAAAGTTATCAAATTTATACCTTACAATGCTGAACTTATTGCATGTCAATTATTCCTCAAAAAATCTGTCTTAAAAAAAAAAGAGGAAAAATAACATCAGGGTAATTGGCACTAATATTTTTATAAGGTTTCATAAGGTCCACTGCATGGTAAGAACTGTAGTACTAGACAAAATCCTGCCCAGTATATATATATACTATACATGTTGTATGTATGTATGTGTGCGTGTGTGTATATACATATATACATATACATATATATAGCATGTGTATATATATATACGTATATATATGTATACACATATGTTATATATGTATATATATTGTGTACATACACATATATACAATACCAAGTAATACTGTTGAGTTTTTCCTTTGGGAACTTAGAACATATTATTTCCTTCTTTATTTATTTTTCTAAAGTTTATTTATTGAGAGAGAGAAAGAAAGCGCAAGCTGGGGAGGGGCAGAGAGAGAAGGAGACACAGAATCTGAAGCAGGCTCTAGGATATGAGCTGTCAGCACAGAGCCTGATGTGGGGCTTGAACTCACAGACCACAAGATCATGACCTGAGCAGAAGTCAGATGCTTAACCTGAGCCACCCAGGTGCCCCAGAACATATACCTTTTTTAAAATCCAAGATAAATCTTGAAACATCACAAGTCATTTTTGAAATGTTGGTATCTCCAACTGTCTTAACTACAGAATAGAGTTGGAAGAAAAAAAAATGACCAAAATTTCATAATTTAAAGGAGCCAAAAATCAAATATTTAACTATGAGTATTTCATTCCAAAATGTGCTCTTACCTATATTAGATTCATCTATTCCATTTTTTTCCTCTTACTTTTCCTCAGTAATGCTTCTGAAAATAGGTTGGCAATTTTTTTTCCCCATTAAGGGCCATAAAATAAATATTTTAAGGTTTGCATATTACATTCAGTCTCTGTCTCATATCTTTGTTTTTCTTTTTTATAATGCTTTCAAGATGTGAATACAATTCTTACCTTGAGGGCTGAACATAAACAAGCCGCAGGCCATAGTTTGAAAACCCTGCTCTAGAATAAATTGCTTTTTGATATTATTTGGGACCTCATCAATTACCCTGGGCCATAAGCACTCCAAAGGCAGACACACAGTAATTGGGCATCATAGTATACATTCAACATATTTCCTTCTTACATTTCACCTAAATATGTATGAGAAAAATATTCAAAAACTTTTGCCTCTATTCAGTTGGCACAGAGTAAGAATTGACACGTTAACATTTTAGTGGTTTTCTTGAATTCTAGGCTTGGCTTCCAAATATTTTTAAGTTAACGGAAATCTTGAAAAACCTTGAACTAAGCTAAGGAAGTCAACTGTTTTGTTATTGCAAATATATTTTAAGCTAACTGGTAATATTTTTGCTGTACAGTTTTCTCATAAGTTAAAAATTCATTTTTCCCAAATAAAAGTCCATATACATGTTGTACAATAATGCCACTTTTTTTTTTGTTTGTTTTTTGGAAACTGTGATTTTTAAAAATTGAATTAGAGGTATATTTGGAAAGGCTAACAAAAATACATAAAACATTTACTCCTATGTATAGAGCACATTTTTTTATTTTTTTTTATTTTTTAGAGAAAGAGAGAATGTGCAAGGGAGTGAGAAGGGCCAAGGAAGAGAGAGAATCCTAATAAGCAAGCTCCATGCTCAACATGGAGTCATACGTGAAGCTCGATGAAGGGCTTGAACCCACGATCCCAGGATCATGACCTGAGCCAAAATCAAGAGTCAGACACTCAACTGAATGAGCCACCCAGGTGCCCCTAGAGCATACATATTTTTAAAACTGTCTCCTCTATCCTTATTTTGTTTGAATGTTTCAGCATTATTATTTATACATTCATCAGATGTTTATTAAGCATCTAACTTTTCTTCTTAGAATACAATGGAAAACAAGATAATCATGGTCCTTACGATGATGAAGTCTATGGTCTATGAGAAGGAAAGGTGAAAAAAAAAGAAACAGACAACATAATTACAAACTACTGAAAGTGAAGGAAGTAAACAGGACAACTCTGGATACAGTAGCTTCCAATATGAAAGCTAGGACCTAAAGGTAGAAGAAAAGACAACATTTCGAAGATATCAAAGATATCAAATGAAGTGAAAAGATACCAAATGGAAGTAGTCTTATGCGTTTAAGGAATTATTTAGAGATTAGTTGTCTGTGGTGCTGCCCATGAGGAAGTGGCCAAAAATAAGGCTGAGGAGGTAGTGGGGAGTAAGACTCAAACTGCTACTCAGAAAAAAGACTGAAGGGGAAAGAGAAGCAGAAAGACCAGGAAAGAATCCATATGCCCTCTTCCCCCAAGGAAACATAGTCCTGAGATGAGAAATGACAGTGGTTTAGAATAGACTGGGGGCAGATGGATGAAAAAGGATGAAGGGACATGGAGGTATAGAGCAAACGGGAGGTTAAATACCACAGTCTATTTGCATATCTGTAGGAATGATACAATGGAACTAGAAAAGGTAAAGACACACACACACAAACACACACACACACACACGGAAGAAATAAAGATTCAAAGCGCCTTAGAACTTAAATTACACTGTTTTATTCAGCATATTTTTTAGAATAATAAAAATGAGGGAGGGGGAAGTTGTTAGTAGACTAAGCTCCTGCAAAATTTGGAAGTGTAGTTTAAAACACAAACCATGAAGTCATCCCATGCAAGTTTTAATTCACTAATCATAAATATTTGCTACGTGCCACGCCATATGCTACATACTGAGAATACAAATATGGAAATATATATAACTTGACATCTGTGAGCTTATAATTCTGACACTACTTAGTCACTGCAGTGTAAATATTTTAGATTTTTCCTTTACATTTGCATTTGTAGACAACTGAACCAAGCAAAGAAAGTAGATACCTTAAAATGGTGCAAGGACTCTTCCTCTTCTGCCTGTTCCTTTCCTTTTCTGAATAACTCACTTGCCAAACAGTTAAGTGAAGCAGAACAAGGTCTATCTGGACCAGGGGGTGGAGCTGCTGTGGTGGCCCAGAGCTGGATGCTGGAATACAAGAACAATGACAGAAGTGGGAGTAGGGGTAAGGCTGGGTAGAAGGAACTGTTCAGCTAGAACAGGCAGAGGAGGGTATCCATGCATCTGGGAAGTCCAGTGAATGAAGTGAGATCTTGAGCAGGACGAAGACAGAATCTACACCGGACGGCAACTTGCTGAAGGGTTTTAGAGCCCTAAAAGAGTGAGGAAGGTATTCACACAAAGAGTAGCCCTGTATGTGCAGTCAGAGGCAATGCTCAGTAAGGAAGGCATCCATATTCCAGGGTCAGCCCAGCACAGGGTGTCTGAGTAAATGTTTTATGTATTTTTGTCAGCCTTTCCAAATATACCTTTAATGCAGGAAGGAGTCCCCATATGGGTGCAGCCTGGTGTAAAGATTCAGAACTTAAATGGGACATGTAATGTGGGGCAGAAAGTCTGGTATAAGGAATCAGAGCCTCAGAGGAATAGGGAAGGCATCCATGAGACAATGCAGCCCCACGAACTGAGAACAAAAATCAGGCTTAAAGGCACCTAATAGGGTTCACAGGGCATCCACATGGGGACAGAGCAGCCATGAAGATGGGTGACTAATTACATACAAAGGGATTGTATGTATACTGATAGTAATGGGAGCCAGGATTCTCACTGTCAGAGAGGAAATAGAGAAAAAAAGAAAAAAAAATAGAAAAAAAACCAAAGGTGTTGAACTGGAATTAAAAACATCAGTGTGCTGGGGCACCTGGGTGGCTCAGTCAGTTAAGCGTCCGACTTCGGCTCAGGTCATGATCTCGTGGTCTGTGAGTTCAAGCCCTGCGTCGGGCTCCATGCTGACAGCTCAGAGCCTGGAGCCTGTTTCGGATTCTGTGTCTCCCTCTCTATTTCTGATCCTCCCCCATTCATGCTGTCTCTGTCTCAAAAATAAATAAACATTAAATAAAAAAAGAAACATCAGTGTGAACTCATGATATACAATCTTTCTAGATCATATAAAAGTATGTATAAAGGGTCAAATGTATGTAAACACTCTAGCTCTGTCTACTCTGAAAGCCTGATGACAGTAAGCACATCTATGATCTAGAGTGTGGCTTCTGAATGCATTCTCCTCTAAAAGAAGTACAGTACCTTGAAGATATGGCTAATTCCATTAATGGATCACGAAAAATGCAAAATAAACTTGGAATCCACTGCTGGCTCAGAAAAAAAAAAAAAAGAGCTTAAAGAAAGAGGCATATTAAAAGGACACAAATAAAGAAGCCAACTTAAATTCATTTAATCAAAAAGATTCCCAACTAACTTCCCAGAAAAACTAGCAGAGGATCAGGATGGCAGTGTGAGCCAAAGGAGGCTGAGCTACAACCAATAAAAATCCTTCGTCGCTTTTCCTTTTTCCTCTGAGAAAGAAATTATTCTGACTTCAACTTTTTTACCGGAGATCGAATGGGTTGCTTTCCATTGCAACCACTAAGAATGTGAGCGGGAGTAACTGTGCCTCCCAGGCAGTCTGAACAGTAGGGAAAATGAGTGAGGGAGGACTGCTCAGCTCAGGGACAGAAGGTATAGATGAAGGTCCTGAGGATGAGGGCAGAATGTTGAGTGGGCTATGAAGAGCTCCCTCCCTGGCTACCCACTGTCCCTCAATATATAGGCCAAAGAGATCAAGGTACTATTGGTGTTTGGGTTCATGGGAAAGCCAACAACAGACAAAGAATGGTATCAATCCGCCCTTGGGGCAGAGGTTGTAGGAAGGTTCTAGATCTGCACAGCTGGGAAAATGTGGTTACCGGCCTCATCCTCCTGAATCTCAAAGAGCTAAGAAGCCCTTAAGGGTGCTTGGGTTGTATAAAAAGTGTCCATACACATCATCAGATTACCATAGTCATGTATATTCACTGGAGGGTGAGGCCAGGAGAGAAGCAGAGAACCAAGATTGTTCAAACTTGAACTGAAATTCAAAAAAAAAAACCAAATTTTCAGTTTTTTCCAACTGTGAAGAATTTTGAAGTTTTCTTCACCTGTAATTTGTATCATGAAATTCTTAAATATAACTGAATAATATCTATATACCTATACATATACATACACTATCACAAATACTGATTTTTACACATGTAAATGCATACATACCCATATGAAGTAGATTATATACAGAGAGGGAACATACACAATGAAGTCTCATTTTGTGATGAATTAGATTATACCATGAAGAGTGAAAAGCTCTTGGAAATACTTCAGGGAAGTGCCACACCTTAAAACACAGACCTGCCCTCCTCCAATATTTATAAAACAATAAAGACTTCTGAGTAAGGAATAAGACATCATTTATTTGGGGGTGCCTGGGTGGCTCAGTCCATGAAGTGTCGGACTCCTGATTTCAACTCAGGTCATGATCTCAGGGTTCCTGAGTTCTAGACCCGCATCAGGATCCACGTTGACAGTGCATAGACTGTGTGGGATTCTCTTTCTCCCTTTCTCTCTGCCCCTCCCCTACTTGCACACGAACTTGCTCTCTCTCTCTCTCTCTCTCTCTCTCTTTCTCTCTCAAAATAAATACATAAATAAAACATGTTTTAAAAGGCATCATTTATTTGAGAACCACAGGAAGTTGGCAGACATCTCTGTACCTTTAAACATGGGAATGGCACTTAGAATATGGGTTTATAAGGAGATGTGATCCTCAGAACCGAGATGGGCTCTGACGCAGTACATTCCCAACTCCCATCACTTTCTTTCCCATAACGGAAGCTCGGGTGTAAGGAAGTACCAGGAGTACTTAAAATATAATCATTTTCTTTTTGTGGGGAAAGTATGCAGATTTAGATTCACATAAATCCAATACACATGATAAAACTATATTCCATGACTGTGCATTTGTATGTATGGATTGTGTCACAAATCAAAGTGTAGACTAAAAAAATCCATGCAAAAAAAAAAAAAAAAACTGTAACAAGAATACCTGGAGGAAAATTGATAAGAAAAGGCATTTTACCTTGCCACCTACTTCAACGAATAGTTATGTTGTGCCAATCCATGACTGCATGTCAAGTACCATGAAAAGCCTCTTGCCTAAAGATAGGAAAAAAAAAATTAATGGGTTGGGGGGTAGCTAACTAAAGGAAAGAAGCTCTATTTTATAATTAAAAATATATTTTAACTTTGCTTTATCATATTTATAAATTATACTGGATTTCAAAACGCATAGAATTTTTATTAATTCAACAAAACTAGAAATTCTGAAGACTCAATAGGCATTGCTAAAAATAAGAAATCTGAAAGAAAAAACACGTCAGAAAATTCAAAGTATTGGCCGCAGATTAAAGAGTGGGTTAAGTGGGATTAGACTGAGCATGTCTGAGTACAAAACTGATGATCAAAGGAAGTTCAGTGCTCAAAATGTGTTTGTGTATATGTAACGTAACATCCACCCTATCCGTGCAACCTGGTAAACTGGAAATATATCTCTTTGCAACCAAACTATAGAAACCAAAACCTATCCCCTGTAGGAAACCAGATCGGAAAAACCAGAACCCCACCAGAACCCCAACTTGGAATGTTCTGTGAAATCTGATCCATTTCATTTTCCTCCCCCTGCAGGCCCACAGAGCAATCCCTCATGCAACAGCTCCACTGCTGAGGTCTGTGTGGCAGCAAGTGACATAACAGGCCCATATAAATTCTCTTAAGGGTGGCAGGATGGTTATTAAATCACTGCTGAGTCACATCTTTGTTCATCTTACAGAAATGCTACAAGCGTGATGGCCGGTAACTGTGGATATGTCGCTGGCTCTACTTCAGTAATTGCACAGAAGCCAAATCCATCTTGCTTCCTGTGGAGAGTATCTGAGGAGAAAGGAAAACTGCCGTAGCAGGTACGCATACACACACCTGAAACCTAATGTAGGCTGGGGCCTCTCCAGTCCTTGAAAGCAAGGTATGGATGCTGTGAAAGCCTGTGCAGAAAATGCCTCATCTACTTTCTGCTAAGAACTGAGAATTGTTCTCTGTTTCCAATGTGTTTCTCTTTCACACTGTAGTGCTTTATTCATTCCAAATATTGGTGTTCACAAAGTTCTGAAAAGCATATAATGAATTTTAGCAAACTTTACCTACAGTCACAAAGTAGGGAGAAAGCGGGTCAATGGGCACCTTCCCTCTGAATGCATACACTTCTGTCTCATCTCCCTCTTCCGTAACACCCTTCTTCTACTCACAATTCAAGCAAAACTTTCTATCATCTAGAGAAGAGACTCATCCTCTTCTTCATAATGCTGGTAGTATCTGACACACAAACACTGATTGAAAGTCTACCTTAAATGGGTTTATCAAGTCAGACACTGATTTCAAAGTCTATCTTAAATGGGCTTATCAAGAAATCACTCTCAAATTAATACATTGTGCACTGCAGGAGAAATTATCAACCTTATTATCTGTAATAGAGAAATGTAAAAGTCATGTGTACTCAGTACAAGTTTAAAAATCTAAGCATGTATGCCAATCATTTTTTGAGAAAAAGTAAACTCACAAGGGGCTGAAGAGAGTCAAGAAAGAGGATTAACTTATGACTGTTAAAGCAGGGCTGAGATCATATATTAACAGAAAACCTGTAATAGCTATGATGTTTAGATGTCCCCTTTCATATTCAAGTGTTTACAAAATATGGTTCCAATGGGTCTTCCAGCAATGACCACCAAATGCCAAGTTACAGGGTGGCCACCGTTACCCTGGATTCATACTTTTATGAGATTTCTCTTAGAAGAATGCTACTGTCCCCCCGCACCCCACCTCTGTCTGCCTATTGCAAGAATCTGCCCAAATCTGGAAGAGGGAACTGAATGTACCCTGAAAGCAACTAAGGACCCCATGCAATCTCTGCTTCTCCACTGAGAGGGCCTTCCCAGTTCTCTCTCCACACAGCATTTGATACAAGTGCCTTCCCTAAAAAAGCAGACGTGAAATTACTCCAACATGCCATTGTTTGAATATGTTCAGAAGAGCAGTAAAGCAGGGGTGCCCGGTTAAATGTCTGGCTTCGGCTCAGGTCATGATCTCGCGGTTCACGGGTTCAAGCCCCGTGTCGGGCTCTGTGCTGACAGCCTGGAGCCTGCTTTGAATTCTGTGTCTACCCTCTTGCTCCCCCTCCCCTGCTTATGCTCTGTCTCTCTCTATCTCTCACCCCTCCTTTCCTCCCTCCCTCTTGTCTAATCCCCTCATATGTTCTAAACTCTGAGCATCAGTGTATAAGGACAAGAGTCAGTGCTCTCTCCAAAATGTCAACATGATGTAAAGTAGCTTTGCAGAAAACATTTAATGTACTATGATTATGAACTCATCAGTGAGCTGATGACTGGTGTGAAATAACCTAGAATTTCCCAAGTTTACAGGCTCTGTAGAAATATCTTTTATTTACAACCCTGTCCCAGCTTTATATGACCTCCCCCTGCAAAATGACTCAAGCGAACATTTGTCGTGTTTTAAACATCCAGCATTTTTAGAAGATCCATTTTCTGTTTAGAAAATTCCCTGCATTCTTATTACGTGGCAATGAGAAAAAATGAAATATGGCCTTTTGTAGCAACGTGGATGGAACTGGAGAGTGTGATGCTAAGTGAAATAAGCCATACAGAGAAAGACAGATACCATATGGTTTCACTCTTATGTGGACCCTGAGAAATTAACAGGAACCCATGGGGGAGGGGAAGGAAAAAAAAAAAAAACAGGTTAGAGTGGGAGAGAGCCAAAGCATAAGAGACTCTTAAAAACTGAGAACAAACTGAGGGTTGATGGGGGGTGGGAGGGAGGAGAGGGTGGGTGATGGGTAATGAGGAGGGCACCTTTTGGGATGAGCACTGGGTGTTGTATGGAAACTAATTTGTCAATAAATTTCATATAAAAAAAAAAAAAAAAAAAAAAAAAAAAAAAAAAAAAAAAAAGAAAATTCCCTGCATTCTAAGTTGTGGGGTTAGTAGGCTCTTCTCTGGTAAATCAACACCATCAGCCTCTAAGCTGGCTCTTAAACTCTCCTGATATGATGAAACATTTGCAATAGCCTTTGATTGATTCCTTGACTACTTAAACTACACTGGATTCTGTTAAATACAGTGAAAAGCCCAAATAAATCTCTGAATCTTTTCCAGGTAGAGTTAACCAGAATGACCCCCACCACCACCTCCCATGAGTTACAGGGGTCTTCATTCACCTGTGGCTTTGCACCTTAGAACAGTATTAGAACTAAATTATTAGAAATATTATTAGAACTAAAGTTCGAGGTACATTAGATTTTTTTTTTACATTTTTCAAGTCTTAGAAGAACTTCCCACCTCCCCTAAAAGCTTCTGCTAAATACATGCAGCCCTCAGGTTTGTTCCTTATTTGAACTCTGAAAACATAAACTGTCTCTACAATAAAAGTACCCTTACTGAAAATAGATTGCTCCTTAAAGAGAACACAGGGAGCTAATCATTATTGTATACGCACTATGAGACACACACTGAAATAGATGCTTTATGTAAATTATGTCCTTTCATTTTCCCGTTGTAACTACAAAAATAACATGAATTTCCTATTTTTTTTTTATTACAGATGAGGAAAGTATGGTTCACAGAAATGATGTAATTTTTAGAAAGTGACAGAGCCAGGACTTGCACACAAGCCTCATATAAATCCAGTTATTTTCTTTCACTACCTCACCGTGATACAGATCTCATTTCCAGGTCCATCTTATAAACTATTAAATACTATGTCAGGTATAGCATGCTGTATTTCAGGCAAATGCCACAGGGCAGGATGGTTTCCATGGAAACATGGGACCACAGAAGAGGGAAAAAAAAGTGAAGCTTGAAAGAGCTCACACACTGGAACAGGATAGGCCTGGCTGGTAGGTCCTTAGGAGCAGGTTCCTAGGAACATCAGTCAACACAGAGTAGTCTCATGCACACTGCAGAAAACGGTTTGCATTTCAAAAGTGATGGCCACTAGAGCAATTTCTATAGTGGCTAGCAGCAAGAAATCTGGATTATAGCTATTCAGAAGCTACAAATGGACCGTAAGGTCACTTCTCATCCATTAAACAGTTATTAGGCATTGACAATATAGAGAATAATTTGATATTTGGGATATCTGACTGCCAGTAGCAGGAATCAGCTGCAAAGTTTTGAGATCACAGCATTATAACAATTCCAAAAGGAGGAAAAATCTAGAGAATCAGAGTGAAAAACAAGTTGTAACCTGGAGGTAGGATCTCAGGCACACTATAGGCAAGAACTGAGGATGATGGAATGAGGGCTGGATCACAATGCTAAGAGCCAGTGGTCACCACATGAACAAAAGATTCCAGAGATAGCTATAGACATAACTGCAATTTCAGTAATGACCCCTCTACTCTTAGATCCTTGCTTTTAGATTTTAGTAGAGATTTCCAGGGTCTCGGATTCAAGAAGAGGACACACTGTTCTCTATGTTATGTTTCACATCTTTCCATTAAACTCACTGTAAAAGCATAATACTGAATATCTTATTGTTCAATTGTAGTTGTAAATCTTAATGTATCCCCTATGGCCAAGGTTGCTCTTATACTATATCATAATACTTTCTTATCAATCTATTGAATTTGGGCTATTTTCTTGATGTGGGACAGTGGATATTTCATTTTACATCTCTTGAATACAGGTTTCACGTTTGGGACTGGTCAATGATCATCAGCATAACAACTGGTTATCATTAGAAGGGTAATATTTTTGAAGATGATCTTTGAGCTTTTTAAAATAAACATGTACCTACTATATTGGTGTTGCGTGTGCCACCTGATATGACTGTGGAACTCCGATGGGCAATACGTGTTCTTTTAATGGTTTTTCATGTACTTCTGGATTTTCTAGGTAAGTATCAAATTTCCATATGGATAGAGGTATCAAAACTCAATCCAGAATTAAGCTGAATGCTCAGTCATCATCACATCAAATGGTTCAAATTTTTCTAAAGTAAATTTATTTTTGTCATCCCATCCCCAGTATTACCTGTTAGAGACAGATCCCAATTGCTGATCTTATATTGTTCCCTTATTTCCCTAGTCCTTTCCATAGTGTGTATTGATTTTTGCAGACATTTTTAATGCAACCCAAAAATCTAAGACATATATGTACCTGTCCTTGGTACACATGATACTCAAATTTTATGATGGGTTGCATTATGAAAATTATAGTAATAGTGACAAACTGATGAATAGACAAATGGAAGTAATTTAGACCAGGGATCAGCAAACTTTGTCTGTACAAGTTCAGATGAAAAAACATATTAGGCTATGTGGACAATGTAGTCACCACTGCAACTCGTCAACTTGTTGTTGCAGCACAAAAGAAGCCATTAACAATAACCAAATGAGTCATTAACAATAACCAAATGAGTATGGCTATGCTCCAACAAAACTTTAAATACAAAAAGGGTGGGTTATTTAGTCTACGGCCCATGTTTGCTGACCTCTGATTTAGCCACCATCTCTAACAACACTGTGGTTTATTTAACTGTGATAAAATTATAGGATGCTTTTAACGAGGGCTCACACATTTAAATCAAAAATGCCAATTATTCTGCATTTAAGGATGGCCAAATATAATTGGGACACACACCATACATGAGGGCATAACAAGGTCAATAAAATCAGATCTACTACCATCATCCCCGTGTTCCTCTCTTACAGCTGCCATGACCACTCCACATTCTACTCCTTGATAAACTTCAGAGGAGGAAAAAAAAAAAGTTTGAGAAATATTGCTGAGAAACAATGCCCCTCTCGGTAAAATGAAGAAGTTATTTCCCCCGGTGTCAAGTTCTCTGGAGGCATATCTAGCTGAACCACTCACAAATAGTTGAGGTGCTGAGAAGAAAGGAAGACGACCACTTCATTCCCTGGAAGGTTAACTCATGAGCTGTATGTAGAATCCTGAGTTCCATCCTTGTGCCACAGTCAGAATGAGATTGATCACGTGAACTGAGCACAATATCCATTTCTAGCCTCTGAATTTCTAAGGATTTGAAATTTGGGGTGAAAGCTTAGAAGAAAGAGCAAAAAATCATTTATAATATTTTTGTGAAAAAAATATAATCCTCCTCCCCATCTCAATCCTACTTCTTGGAAGGTGTTCTTCAAAGCCTTCACAAGAGGAACTTGGTATTTCTTCTGAAGGGGCACAAACATTAGAAGACGTGGCAAACACTAGAAAAAACACCCAGGGCCATCACATCTATTGAGAAGAGCATGTATTTACACAAGAATTACTTGGAGACATGTACCACTGTCGAGACTGAAAATGAACCAACCAACCCTCTCTGAAGGTTCTTCAGTAAAGAAAGGAAACTGCATGAAATTCAACATCTTCCCAAAGAAAAGCACACACATCCCATACAAAAACAATCACATTGGTGGAGTTGGGATCCACCTGCTGAAGATGAATTCAGACAGATTGACACTTCCCCAAGATTAATAAAACCTTGCTTATAATAAAAAATAGCTTTCTCTCACGTCCATGTGACTCCAATTCTGGTACTATAACTAAACATTAGAGATGGATTTATCGTGGTTGCCCATGCCTTCCCCCTTTACTCAATGTTAAGGAACATGAAAGGACATACTTTGTATATCATACCTGAAAACAGAAAAAGTCAAACATTTCATATATTCCATACATGCCAACTCAGTATATAACCCACAGGACAATGGACAGTTCACTAAGAACATTCTTATTTTATTTTTTACACAATACTTGTTTCAAAAAGAGATACAGTGAAAATTACTATATGTCATAGACAGTATACATTTTATCTAGACCATTAATCCATGACACTGATTCCAAATTTGGCTAGTGCTTTAGTGTGTTCCTTCAAGAAGAAAATTGTGAAGTCATTTCTGTTCCACCTATTTATCACGAATTCTAGAACATCCAGGGGACAGCCTCCTGGACACATTTCATTTACATATGTCACCTACACCTCAATTAAGAGTCAAGAAGCCATCTTTGAGAGTTGGGCATGGTTAAAGTAGCAGTGCATTGTCAAACTATAACAGAAGCTTATTCTGTGACTGAGTAATAAATCCAACGATATCATCATGTATCAAGATGATGAGTATGCCACAGCTATTAGGTGAACTATGTGCTAGTTCACAATGAATTTTTTTCAATTACTATGGGATCAGTTATTCAATATGAGGACAGTAAAGGAATCAGAACTATTAAATATCATGTGAGTATTTAAGTGCCTTGTCTCATAAAATCCTTTAACCAAACAGTTCTGCTTTCACTAACAATGTTAATCCCAAACACTGCAATTTATTACTCTTAGAACATGACATAAAAATTATATATTGTGCCCAGTAAGGAAATGAAAGATTTTATAACACAATTTTATTTTTTTTCTATTAGTCAAGGTAATAATTTTAACAGAAAGTGTTATCCTGAGGGCATCTGGAGAAAAACATGTTAAAGACTCAGAAGCACATAAAAGCAAAAAGCATACAATCTTATTTTTCAACCTAACTCAATACTGTATGAATCCAACATAGAGATGAATATTCTAGAGATTTGAGCAAAGCTATAAGACGGGGTTGTACAGTATGAAGAAAAAACAATACTGTGTTAACTAATCTGGTAGATCAGTGTCTTTTTAATACTTAGAAGAGGTATGTAAAAAACATAAGAGCAATGAACAAGAAAGCAAACAACCATAGCCATAAATGTAGATGCCATGTGATTAAAAAAAAAAAAAAAAGCACAATGATAATTAGCTGTGTGGTGACTAACATGAGGCTTTCAATTAAATGTGATGAGTTAAACATGTTTTTCTTTCTAAATCCTTACTGAAATAATATTCAAAATATATAAAGCCACACGAACAAAACAACAGGAAAGAATATGACAAATGACAGAAGATTAAAAACATCAAAAAGTTTTGGAAATAGGAAGCAGAAGAGCTAGAGAAAACTATCTTGTCAGAATGAAATATATATATACAAGTACACATATACATATACGTTATATATATGTATAATATGTGTGTGTGTGTGTGTGTGTGTGTGTGTGTGTGTGTGTATTTACAATTGCTTGTGGATGAGTAAGCCAACCAGAAGCAAACTCATGGCCACAGCATAATTCAGAGACTAGACACTCCAGGATCTCTGAAAGGCAGGGTGAGGGGTCTGTCTCAAAACAGGAGAATTTTTTGAAAATGTATATATGTGCATCCTAAGGTCTTTTCCCCAGTTTCACCCAACACAGGGCTGCTGGTCACCTATCCCAGCAAACACTTAGAAATAATGCATCAAAATCAGGTCAGGAATGCTTCTGGACTTGGGGAAGCCAGGCACAACTGAATGTGATAAAGCTATATACCAAAGATATGATGATTAATTATAACTCTAGATTGTGAACAGTGAAATCCCCCAATTCCCTATTCAAATCTCAAAACAGGCTGGAAAACATATATATAGAGAGAAATAAATATGTATAGAAATATATATATTTCTAAGCATTGTGGCCCAAAATGAAATGTAAACTTAAAAGGGCTGTGATCATGGCAGGATCATGGCATGGTAGACTGTATTTTGCCTACTATGTCTCTCCCTGTACCATTGGCATTACTATGTGATTTTCTTTGTTCAATTATATGTGACCAGAGACAGCACTTCCTGGCAGATGTTGTTAAAGCTCTTTCTTGATTTACTTTATTTCTTTTTCCTTTGCCATCAAATCTTGCAGACATATCAACATGGGTCCCACAGTAAAAACAATATGGAGGAGAGCCACAGGAGAGCAGCTGTGGACAAGTGGTATGAGTGAAAAGTAAGAGATATGGCCTTCAACAAAACAGAACCACTTTGGAATCCAGTGAAAAAATAAAAGACATAAATAATATGTAGAAAGTAATAAGGTGGCAGAAGAGCAAGTCTCATACAAATAATCAGTTTTGTGAAAAGCATCAGATTATTCATTTGAAACACTGGAAGCCACAGGAGAGTGAACGAATGCCTTGCAAATCTTGACAGACTACTGTTTCCAACACTGATGACTATATTCATATAAACTATCCATAAGATGTGACAAAGAGATGTATCTTTAGGTAATATCTGAGAAACAATGCACGTCTTATGAACCAGGGAAAGCTTCTCAAAGATGCATTCCACCAAAATAATGTAACAAACCAAGAAACAGGATGAAACACTGTTGTACAATGAGAAATTTGACCATTATTTCTGGTCCCTGGAGAAAGACTAAACCCTTGGAATTTCCAAAGTGAGAGGAAGGTCTCTGTTAATCAAGAACCCTTTAGATCACACCTTAGTAAACATTAATGAGATGATGAGGACTGAAGGCTGGTCAAGAGAAAGGCCAACCATCTGATCAGAGGGTTAGGACTTTGAGCCAACCCAACCTCCAGGGAAGATCAGCCATGGGGCCCATGATTAAATCAATCACACTTACATAATGAAATCCCAATAAAAAAATTTCTACATCAAGGCTCACTAGAGCTCTCTGGCTGGCAATATGCTTACACGAGGCACACTCTGATTCCATGGGGACAGGGTATGGAAACAGGGTAGGAGAAGACAGGATTCAGTAGGCAGAGAGGGAAAGGATTAGCACCTGAGGTCCCTGGATTGGGAAAAACATGTATTTTGGAACAATGCCTGGAGGGTCTGACCACAGCAAACCCCCTCAGGCATAAGGTTCCTCTTAAGAATTTAACAGACCCCACCTACCCCCTCCCCCCACCTCAGCTTTCCCTCAGTAATTTGACAAAAGACCTAACTGTGGCCAAAGACTACCCCGATACAATGAAAACAAGCCAATCAGGAACGGATAACCCAGCACCTAGAGCTATCAAACCTGTAAGGGTAGAATGTGAGAAGGAACAAGGGGGAAGGGAAGATGGAGGGCTGATCAGCAACTTATAAAACAAGGACCCTCCCCTATAGTCCTGGGGCATTCACTTAAGAGAATATCACTTCTATGTAAAGAGAGCTTATCCTACAATTCTTCCTTTCTGATGTTCTAATTTGCCTGCTGCTCATTTTGTGTCAACCTCTCTATTCTTCAAAGCAGCAAGACAAGGAATCCCAGGTATTGTGGTAAAAAATCCTGCAACAGAAGCTCTGGGTTTGGGACTCTCCCAGACCTGCTCCATAGTATCCTGTAAAGTTAAAATGTAATTCTAAGAATACTTTTCTCAGTTCTGTGAGTCTAACAAATTATTGAATTTGAGGATATCCTGGGATCCTGTGAATTTGTACACAGTTGGTCAGAGTTGTGGGTGGCCTTGGGAGACCCAAAGTGGAGCTGGTGTCTGAAGTGAGGGCAGTTGAGAATCATGTCTTTAATTTGTAGCGTCTGTGTTAACTCTGACTCGTTATCAGAATTGTACTGCCATATACCAGTTGGTGTCAAAATATATGCAATCTAGGGAATATAAAAGCCACCAAAGGAAAACAGTCAAAAAATTCTAAGCCTGCTAATGCAAGGAAGCCGCAGATCGGTAGCCTGCAGAAGAGCTGAAGAGAAATCAGCCCAGAGCGCAGGATGAAGGAGGCCTTCAACAAGCTGATAGGTGGCTTGATGGTTTTGGTCATATTTACAGAATATTTTTAATTCTTTGATGAATTTTGGGTAAACTTGTGAAAGTTATATTAAAAAAAAAACTAAGCAAATAATAAAAGGCAAGTACTTATTCACTCCAGGTAAGTCCTAAAATTATAGAAAATAGAAAACATAATACACTGTATGTCTCAGTTCTAAATTATAAAGGCATAAAATTTAAACACCCCCCCAACTACAACTCTATTAGAAATATAGGAGAGTAAATGTTTGTTTGATATGAGAGAAATAAATATCCATCTTCCATATTCTTATTTGTAAGTCAATACTGTCCAAAATTGGAAATTCAAGAAATTGCATAAAGTGGGTTATTAAGAAATATGAAGGCACAAACCATAAACGGTGTTTGGTTAAAACTTGTTTTTAAAATCATATACATGCTACCAAGGGACAACAATGCAAATCCATTTTTAAAAGGCATATAGGTAAAGAATCAACCATAATTAAGAAAAAGTTAAAAAATACTTCGGGTCCACATTTTCAGAAAAAAAACAAGCAGGTTTACAAAATATGGCTGGTGACTAAAGGCAAGGAAAAGCAGAAGGAAAAATTCTGAGTTTTGAGTCTTTGAAACTAAAAGAGCCAGCTAAAGGGCGAACCAATCCAGTTAGTATGAGGATAGCCCAATAAATTTTACTATGTAAAAGTACATTTTTAGAATAATGGAGCAAATTCAGTTTATCTTTAAAGAAAATATAAAAATGGTAAATGGTATTACAATAAATTTATAAAAAATAAATGATCAATACATGCAGAGTATTTGAATGACTTTACAATGGTTGAGAAGAAGTTGTTCTCAAAGACTCTTCACTTAATGGTTTTAGTGTTTGGGCACGGAGATAACATAAAGTGCAGGAGAGGGCTAACCTAGCCTTTATTCAGGACTGCTCTTGGCTGACTCAGGACTGCTGAGCTCTGAGCCTTTGGAAAGTTTTGCCTAATAAAACTGTTTTTGACTGCCTGCAGTCTTGGGCTATACTGTTCCTGTTTGACCAGATAGTTTATCCTAGCAATATGACTTATGGTAAACCGAGGCTTCTTCTCTTTGATGTTCTGGAATTTAACTAGCAGAGTAGTTACCTGTATAAGCCACATGCAATGCCTGCCTGAATGACCACTAATACAAAGGCTCAGTGCATCCTGGGACATTCCACTGGAGAAGACACCTAGAAGCTTATGACTGATTTCTCCAAGACCTTCTCTCCCATGCACCTTTTGCATTTGTTCCAACTGGCGATTTTCATCTTTTTCTCTTCATACTTCTAAGCCATACTCATGTATAGGAGCTCCTATATAGAGCTCTGACTCCTGTGAGTTCATCTAGGGAATCAGTCATAGGGTGGCCATGGGGACTTCTGACATTTGTAATGTTAAAGGTTATCCTAAAATACTAAAATTTGGCATTATGTAAATATGCATGTGTTTCTAATGCCTGAAAGTTAAGTTAATGTGACTTCTCTGGTTAAAGTTGCCAGCTATTGTTACTCTTATTTACTATAAATTTCTTTTAACTTTAGATGTATTTTGTTGTTATTTTACATGTTACTAGCCTACTTGCAATCCAAAACTCTCGCATTGGAGTAGAAGTGAGCTTTACCTGCTCTTCTGATTTCTTCTAAGTAGATCCATTACCTCACCAATCCTGCACATAAAATTTAACCCCAAATTTTGCTATGAGCCACAGTAACTAACAGGTACCATATAGAAGAAACTAGTAACCCTCCCAGCTGAGTTCAGGACAGCCAGCCTACCAAAATCTCTTTTTTTGCTATAACTAAGGTCAAATTGGTAGCCACCAGTACCAAAAACAGATACACATTTCTCCTAATTCACAGTGCTGTTTAGAAGGCTCACCAAAATAAGGTGCCTGAGAAGGGCTTTGTAAACTCAATAAAGATGTCAGTTGTTCCCATGACTAGATGTTTACGGATTAAAGCAGTTGCCAACAGGCTCAAATGGTTTCTTTTACTCATGTTTGACTCCCTACTCAGCTTCATCATGAAGAAAAGACTCTCTTGAGATATGTTTGGGTCTCAGTGATGACCCAGTAACAGAGGAAAGATTTTCAGAGTAATATCCTGCTTACCAGGGTAGCACAGGATCTGCAATGAGGTTTTCCCAAAGTCAGGATCAAGAAATCCCTTTTGAGTGGTGTTTATCAGCTAGCTGGAATGGGTCACATTCCTTCAGGAATTTCTAATTTGAAGAATAATTAGAACAGATTCTTTCAGACTAATGAGACTGGGTTTTCAAGGTTGAACACCAAGTGTGGGGAGACTAATTTTTGTGTGTGTGTAAACAAAGCTGCATCTGCTGTGATCATTAACTGAACACCTTTCTCTAATACATAATTGATGTTTCCTATTTTTTTGTTTGTTTGTTTTGTCTTTGAGCTGTTGTTTGCGCCAAGCATGCCCTGCCCCTTGCTGTGTTTCTGGTCCTTCAGACTCCTGTTACAGTAACAAGAAGCAATCCTGCAGGGAGAGCATCAGGTCTTTTCCTTCCCTCTGTGCTTTCAAAAGTTAGTTTCTATGAAAATGCATGGTGCATGTAGAAAAAGATTACTGTAATGTGTGAAAAGCCTAGCTTCAAATTTTTCTAAGTAAAATGAATGCTTTATTTTCCTTGAGAAAAACAGCAAACTGTAATGTGAAGAGGAAAAGGAAGAGGTACAAACCATCAACCCTCTTCTCTTTCTTCCCCTCATGTCTCACACACAGTACGAAGAACTCAGCCCACCTTCCCCAGCAGGAAACTAGGAAGGTGCCCTTTAAAAGGTAGAGAGAAGTACTGATGTGACTAAAAATATAGAGTGACAAAAAGTGTTTGTCTGATCTTCCTCCGCTTTCCCTATGTTTTCCTTTATTCTTACTCTCCTATTTGCAGCCTGCAAGTTTTAATAAAAGATGAAGGTATTATTGTAGAAGACACAGAGGCCATTACCAATGCAAATTCACTGAATAAATATGATCATGGATTGTTTACACCAAGGATATCCTATTAAAATGAAGAGTAGCCTAAGAAAAACAAAACCAACAAAATCAACTTTCTTCAACATGATTATGCAAACGTACAAAGCCAACGCTTCAAAAAATTGTTACTGATCTTATTTCCCTGTACCAATATTTTGTGATAAATTGACAATCTCATTTTGCTTCCAAAACAAATTCCATCTTTGAATTGCATCATATTTATTCACTCAAAAGCAAGTTACTGAATGCTGGATCTGCTAAGTGCCACTCTTTTAAGGACCAAGGATACAACACTGAACAAAACAGACCAATCTTCGTCATGATAGAATTTGTGCTCTAACGGAAAAGGGGAGACAACACACGACATGAGTTAACACGTTTGATAATGTACCTTAAAAGTAACAAGTGATTTGGGGTGCCTGGGTGGCTTAGTGGGTTAAACGTCCGACTTTGGCTCAGGTCACAATCTCGCAGCTTGGGAGTCTGAGCCCTGCGTCGGGCTCTGTGCTGATAGCTCAGAGCCTGGAGCCTGTTTCAGATTCTGTGTCTCCCTCTCTCTCTGACCCTCCCCCGTTCACACTCTGTCTCTCTCGGTCTCAAAAATAAATAAACGTTAAAAAAAAAAAAAGTAACAAGTGCTTTGATGAGAAAGAAAGCAGGCTTATGGGTTGCACAGCAAGGGGGAAGGGCAACTTGACATGAGGTCAGAGTAGTAAGGGTACTCAGCACAAGGTGGGCTTTGCAAACCATCATTAGGACCCTGGCTTTCAATGTGAACAAAATGAGACAGGCATTGGGCTGTCACGTGAAGGAATGATATTATCTCAACTAAGAATTTTTTTAAAAATCTCTGGGATGTGAAATCTTAGAAACTTATGTCTAACTTCAATTTCTTCTTCCTCTTAGAAGCCTCAGGAATTAGGTGTTTTTTGTTTTGTTTTGTTTTTTTACGTTGTTAAAATTGAAGCTATGGCATGAACCAGGAGACCTGATTTACAATCTTTGGAGGCAAAAGCTAGGTTCAGAAACAAAAAAAGGCTGAGGTAAGCAAATCATTTAGAAAAATGTTCCAGAAATATCAAGAAATGGCTTGACAAAATAAAACACCAATGGAATCATTCCATCTTCTTTCCCTCCTCCAGTTCTTCTTTGTTTTCCACTCCTGACAGTCCCCTCACTCACACCCAAGTGTCAGCCATTCAGCCAGGCCTCGAAGTTACAATGCACCTGCCATCACAGACATTGTGTGGTCACGCCACATCAGAAACACATTATATCCCCTTGACTCAGACTCAGCCTAACTTACTTCATTTACTGCAGTCCCCTTTAACATAGTAATTTTTCTAAACTGCTGTTTTAAAGACCTCTCACTTCAATTCCACAAGTATTCTCAAGTGCATATTGTGCTTTAACCCTTTCATAGATATTCTTCAAAGCAAAAGCCATCTTAAGAAGGCACAGTCTAAATTGCTAATCCCCAAAATGAAGACATCCAGGGCAATTTCCAACCCTTCAGAAACAAAACAAAACAAAACAAAACAACAAAACAAACAAACAAACAAACAAAAAACTTCAAAGGAAATAAAACCATTAATTAATTAGAAAAACTTTTATGGACTGTATAATACATCTACATACATTCACTCTCCTAGAGTTTTATATTTGAAAATTACACACTCTGAGCTTTTTAGGAGCTCACAGTCCAGTCAATTATAAAGAAAAGAAAAAGCCAAATATCAGTAAGAGAGATAAAGGAAGAGACAGAATATACAGGATTAGTAGCTTCTACACTTTTGGTAGACGGGAGTAGGGAGTTGTTGAGGTAAAGAATATTTCTGGAGGCACCTGGGTGGCTCAGTCAGTTAAGTGTCTGACTCTTGACTTCGGCTCAGTTCATCTCAAGGCTCCTGAGTTCGAGCCCCAAGTTGGGCTCTGTGCTGACACTGAGGAGCTTGCTTGGGGTTCCCTACTGGCTCGCTCTTTCTCTCTCTCTCTCAAAATAAATAAACAGACTTAAAAAGTAATTCTGAATACAACTAACATTGTAGGTTAAAGAAAAAACAAGTTCCATGGAGCAGCTTAAAGAAGCTCATGAAGGAAATCCAATCCTCCAAAACTCAAAGGGTGAAGTTCTAACCCTAAATGTGACTTTATTTGAAGAAAAAGCCCTTTAAGGAGGTCATTTGAATTAAGTGAAGTCAGAGGGTGGGGGCCTAATCTGTCAGGACTGTTATTTTTTTTTCCAAGTTTACTTATTTATTTTTAGAAAGAGAAAGCATGGATGGGTAAGGGGCAGAGAGAGAAGAGAAAGAGAGAATCTCAAGCAGACCCTGTGCTGTCAGTGTTGAGCCCATTGCTAGACTCTTAACTCACCAACCATGACATCGTGACCTGAGTCAAAGTCAGACACTCAATGGACTGAGCCACCCAGGCACCCGAGAACTGGTGTCTTTATAAGATGACAAGACACCAGGGGCGTGTGCAAAAAGAAAAGACTATGTGAGGACACAGCAAGAAAGCAGTCACCTGCAAGCCAAGAGAGGACTCAGGAGAAACCAAATGTGTCCACACCTTGACCTCAGACTTCCAGCATCCAGAACTGTAAGAAAATAATTTTCTGTTGTTTAAACAACAGAGTCTGTGGTATTTTGTTAGGGTAACGTGAGATGGGTAAGACCAAGAGAATCCACACAGCCAGGACTTCAGTAAATATGACTAGAGAATAGGATGTGGGGGAAGATTTGGAGAAAGGGGACTGGCTAGCCTCATCTCTAGTGATAATGGGAATTATTGAATCATAAAGGTGGTTTGGGAGTTAAGTTTGGGCTGAAGCCTTAGAGAGAGGTCATACTTAAGCAAGCTTAGGAAAAGAATATGAAGTGAATTACAACTTGCTCTGAAATACATGCTTGTGTCCCCAAGAAATTCTCATGTTGAACCCCTAATACCCTTCCATTGGGCACCTTCATCACAGACTTCAAGCCTCCAGAACTGTGAGACATAAACATCCGTTGTTTGACACTGGTATTAAATGATCTCTGGTATTTTTGTTACAGCAGCTCAAAACTGCTAGGGTTGTGTGACTAAGACACAAACAATCCTTAAAAATCATGTGGAAAAAAAAAAAAAGATTTTTAACACAGTTCTGCATCAAATGAGCCCAAAGGCACAAGATGTAAATTCCAGTGACATCTAACTATATATAACAAGTGTAGATTACCCAATTATGAAGCACACGTGATCTATAAGGTCTTTGAACCTCACTTCCTTCATCTACTCTAGTTACCACAATATTCCCATTCTTTATTATCTCCAACACAACTGAGCAAATCAATGTACCTGTATACAATAAGCAGTATGATTAATATTTTCAGGAATTTAGAAATAAGGTACAGAATTAAACAAGGCTTATACAAGAAAAAAATCCCAGGTAGGGACACACTTAAGGTTGAGAGACAGTGCAGCAGTTAGAACTCAGATGTGTTTGGAGTCCCTGGGTGGCTCAGTCAGTTAAGCGCCCAACTCTGGATTTTGCTCAGGTCATGGTCTCACAACTTGTGGGACTGAGCCCCGCATGGAGCTCTGTGCTGATTCTCTCTCTCCCTCTTTGTTTCTTCCCCTACCCCGCTCACACACGTACTCACTCATTCTGTCTCTCCTAAAAGAGATAAACATTTAAAAAGAAGAAAAAAGAACTTACATGTGTTATATTTCCCACATCTGCTCCATAAGCTCTGCTTATGGGCTACATACACTCAGACAATTCTTATCACTAAATCCTAAGTAGCTTTAATTCACAGATTGAATTTCAGGAACTATGTAATTGGACAGTCTTTCTCTTATAGATGGTAGAATTGAAACTTAGATGTTTAACTGATGGGACACAACATCATAGACCAATCTCCTTGTAGATATGGAGCTAGACCTGAGATCTATTGACTTACAGCACTGCTTGGTGCCTAAAGCAATTGTGTACAAGGACAAGGTGGTCAGGGCAGGCAAAAAGAGGATGCACTGTCTGAACAGAAATTAAGACCAATAATAAAACTGACTACAATTTGGTCTGTTTCTAATTATCCCCACGCACCATTAACTCTAAATAATTACCATGCTAAAATACGTCTCCCTGACATAATCTTATTCGTCAACATCCTAAATGATTGTTGAGAATACTGTTTAGTTTTAATAATGGAAGCCTAAGCTTCAAAACTGCACATATTATTTAGCCTTTAATAAACACTGTGTCCTACATGCAGGTAAACTTAGAGAATCCCCGGTTGTACAGTTAAACACCTGGACTCATTTTATGTATCATAAACAGTTCAAACTATGATCAGCTGTTAAGACAGTAAAAATGCATTTTGTTTAATAACTCACCTTCAAAGATAATTTGAATAGATTCACCCCTGCTTTTAAGTTAGCTTTCATTATAAAATAAGTAAGGTCATAGTTAGTAAGACATTCAACAAATCTCTCAACAAACATCTTTGGGGCTAAGAAAGTTTCATTACAACATATGTTTAAAAAACACATGAAAGTTCCCTGTTTTATCACATGGCTTAATGTAGGAGAAATCATGAAGCCTCATCTAAGCTGAGCACAGTGAAATACCATGTCTAATAACCTGCATTCTCCATTCTAGTCTCCATATTCTATCAAAGGACAACCTGAAAACAGTCATAGACACACACACACACACACACACACACACACACACACACACACACACACACGTGTATGTATACAGCTATATGTGTATTTATGACCGTGTTTCCTACTACTTGAAAAAATGTTCTGGACTTTACTACAGGATCATTAACTTACTCGAAACTATTTATTTAAAAAACAGTTTAAAATTACCTCCACTTATTTAAAACTTTTATAATTTTGAATCCAAAGATTCCAGCTGCCTTTTGTTATTATGGACTTACTCAATTTTTCATAAACAAGTTTCTCAAGAATGAATTTCCTTAAGACAAAAGCAATAAATCAAAATTTCTTTAAATCAAAATCTTGTCTTAAATTATTTAAATGTCTTTAAGTCAAAACATTGTAATAACATTTCAGACAGAGGTACAGTTTACTATGTGGATTTTAACTATACAAAGAGACAGATATGAGAATAAAACTTCTATACTAAAATAAATCCAGATTTCTATGTTAACCCACTGGAAAATACTGAAGAGAATTGAAGTTTCAACTATTGTGTCATGGTAAAAGCTGTCTCTAAACCCCCAGGACACTGAGTGTGGGTGCTGAGACCTTTGTGAAAGCTTCATTTCACTTCAGAGTAAAATGTGTGCCTTAGAGAGACATGTGGATGGAGAGAATCCATTCAAAGCCATTTGAATTGAAAGTACTTTTCCCTATCATTTTTTAAAGATTAAACTCTTCCTTTTCTTGTTTTGATAAATATACTACTGCCATTTACTTAATGCCAGAGTAATTTTGTTCAGTTTGTACCAGTGAAGTCTTAGAGAGAGGGAGAGCCAGAAGGAGGGAGGGAGGGAGTGAGGGAGGAAGGGAGGGAAGGAAGGAAGGAGAGGAAGAGGGGGAGAGAGAGAGAGAGACAAAAGCACTAGCATTTTTTTATTAAAGGAGGCAAAATTCAATCGCCTGCACAATAAAATCACCATTACTGTTCTACATTTAGTCAGCACAGTTTAATTTACCAATGACTAGGTTCATACATTAGAGAAATATTAAAAGGTGTCCTTAATGCCCAAGTCACTTACATTATTGTAATTGCTAAATTCACAATTTAAGGACCTTCCAATGCAATGTAAAAAGAAATTACAGAAGCTTTTATTTGCAAATCTCTGGTTTCAATAGGGGGAGCATAACAAAAATGAGTAAAGCATTTTTCTCCCTAAAAGATTATCTTCTAGTAAGGAAAAAAAGGCAAGATAAATTTGGGTTTTTTCTTCTTTTAAAAATAAAAAAAAAAAAAAAGGCATGCAACCTAATAGTATTATACTTACAACCCAGTAACTATTCATTTAAGCACCACTCAGATTTAACAGGGGTTAACTTTTTGCCATATGTAATTTGTTTTTAAAAAAATAAGATGTTAGGTATTTTTCACTTGTTAAATATATGTACCTTTTACTTCCTCCACCTCAGTCCTCTCCCACCAAATTGCCACCCTGAAGTTCGGAATATCCTTCCGTGAATGTACTTACAGCAATGTATAGTACTGTTTTGTGCAGTTTTTAATTACTAAATGGAAAACATAGCTCTATTTTAATTTCTAAATAAAGTAGTCTAGCCTTCTCTTTCACCCATTATCAAATATCTGTTATCAAAATTTTAGTATTTAAAAAATTGCTCTATTTGGAAAGTGAAAGTGTTCTATTATCTGTGAATGACTGATATAGATACGAATTAATCCATATTAAATAGAGGAAAAATGGTTACATAGTGAACAGAAAAGTGATGAGGATGTTACCTTCACAAACAAAAATTATGAATATGTGCTTACTCTATCCTGATCATTTTTTATAATTATGGTTTCAGTGTTTACATCCAGTATGTATTTTGCTGAGGAAAGCTATGATAGGGTAGCAGTCATCATTTTGCATATGACTTTATCCTCATCTTTTTGTTATTCACTTTTACAAAATTTCCAACAATTCTTTTATCCACTGACTTTCAAATCATTCTCTGCTGAAACTCAATTATGTGAATACTCTTGCAGATTATCTTTTTTAAATGTCAACTGTCCCATCTCTGCTATAATTTTATCAGTGGCTTTGTTTGTAATTTATACTTAATACCCCTTTTATTAACTTTCTAAAATTTTTTAATTGGCAATTAGTTTACATTGTCTTTTCTTTGTTTCCTGCGACATTAACCACATCAGATTATGAGGAAAGACTTATCAACAAAGATTATAACAGAAAAAATGACTGCAATTTAGATACACTTTATAATAATTCAATTCATCAGTAAATAACTGCACAATTTTTTTTTTATTATGAAATACCAAGATGGCCTACTGCTCTTCTTACTTTGACTAAATTTTAGACGCCTTTCTTCCTGACTTCAGGCCCCTTGACCTCCCTTTTCTTAGAGTGTTTACTCTAGAAGATTGACTGCAAACTCTGTTTTGCCCACTTTTACATATATGTGCATCTCCTTTAAAAGTCTCTTGCCAGCTTTAAGACTCAGGAAAAATCTTCCTCAAATATCTGGAACCCATCTTTTTGAAATGTAATCATCCAGGAAGATAATACCCCCATCTATAAGTCTTTCTGGAAAGATAAGAGACTAACTTCAGTGGGTATCCTACTGCAAAGCAGAATTGCTATAATGAAGGTACCAGCCGGAAGATACCCTTTCCACATGGTCAAGGCTCATTAGCAAACAAAAGTAGCCTGTGATATCCCCACCTGGCGCCAGCCCTTTAAACTCTCTTTCCTCTATTTCATTAGTTTTCAGCAAAGCCTTCCTTGCCTGTTGAACTTGTCTGAAAAATTTTTCTTCAACAAGGTTTTCCCCAATTCATTTTATTAACTGCCAGAACTTCTATAATGAATATTCTGCTAACCACAAATTCCTGAATTTCAGTATGTGGCAATGTGGAGAATCCTAGTGTTTTTTTTAAAGGGCAGTCAAGATGCCTTGAAATGAACAAAATGTCTTTATGAACATATTTACTGCTTAACCTCCATAGTTATGTAGTATTTTTATCATTCAAATAACAATGTTTGATTTTTAAAAACAGGTGTCCTGCTTTACATTTTTATTTCTATAATACCTGACATAATACCTACTGCATAAAATTTATCTCAAAAATGTGTGATGTTCTACGATTATAGCCATTTGATTCCTAGATTCTACATCTCTGAAAAATGGCTAAAATATAATGACAAGTTATATGAAGTTAAATGTATTTACTTGTGTTTCAGATAGCACAGCTACACAAGACATGAAATTAACCTAAGAGTCCAACTGTAGGGAACTGGTTGAGTAATGGTTAATAAAAATTTATTCAATGGGATCACCTGCAATATATATGCCAATATACTTGATTAGAGAAATGAGTGATTAACAGAGCTGGAGGTAGGAAATACACAAGGTGAAACTGTGATATCTCAATGGCAAACGGAAGCCATCCTTGAATTTAGGTTTTAACAAAATAGCATAGAGCCAGTTTGAACGGGACAAAATGAAACAATTTGAATACACAATTAATCATACATATAATCATAAATATCTGTAAATATATATATAAATACATAACTATATGTAAATACTATGTAAGTACAGGGTCAAACACACTAGTATCAAAAACTTTTGAGTTCCTTCTGATATTTTAATCCAGGAAAAAGAAAAGTAAATCCAAAATCAACTAATTTTATGAAGTCAGAGGAAACTTAGCATCAACTACTTGTCCTGAAAATTATTTGAAAGGAAATAATTAGACATTTATCCTGACTTTTTGTACAAATAATTTCAGTGTAACCCAACCAACTCAGTTTTTAAGAAAGAAAAAAATTATTTTCGAGAGGTAAATTCCAACTAATGTGCACTGATCAAGTTTAAAAAAACCATTATGTTATAAATGCAGTGAAATCAGCAGCTCAGACAGTATTTATAGATATATTAAACCATTAGATGAAATGTTAGGATAGTTACAAAAGAGGGTTCAGGATGCCACGAGCTGAACCCAATGATTAGTCGTAGACTTTCTAAGTATACGATAAGCAGACATCGCACGCATGTCTCAGGACTCCATGCAATGTAAAGATTAAAATACCACCTATCAAGTATTTTGCCAGAAAAAGAAACGTCTAATCTAAATGTAATCAAGACTGTAGAGCCAAATTACATTATGATAAAAACAAACAGGAAAAGTTAATTCATGTAACAGAGAATGAAACAGATACAAGGAGAATGGAAATGCTCTGCAAGACATCTATATTAATTTTTTGTGGATGGTGTAACAATTTACAAAAAACTTAGTGGTTTAAAGTAATACAAATTTCCTGCCTTAGGGTTCTCTAAGTCAGAGGTCCAATGTCTATGAGCTATGGTCAAAATACTGGCGGTAGTACATTCACTCTGGAGGCTCTACTGGAGAATCCACTTCCTTCTCTTTTTTCGCTGACAGAAATCCCCAAATTCCTTGTTTTGTGGCCCTTTTGCTCCATCTTCAATGCCAGAAATACTATGTTTCTCTGACCACCCTTCTGAATCACATTTTCCTCTGAATCTCCTCTCTTGCTGGTCTCACAGTTTGAAGTACACTCGTGGTTACATCGTACACACCTGGATAACCAAGGAAACTTCTCAACTTGAGGTCCTTAATCACAGCTGCAAAATCTCCTTTTCCCTATAAAGTAACATATGCACAGGTTCTGGGGATTAGGATATGGACATCTTTGGGGACTACTGTTCTGCCTACCTCAACAAACGACTCATTTTCCTTAATGAATCAGTGCAATTAAAAAAAGCTGAGAGTAGAGATGATTGTTCTAAGTTTAGGTATAATTAAGAGACATAACAAAATACTCTGTATGGTCCTTTTAAATACTAATTCAAATTTTACAAGGTAATTTTACCAGAAGCGATGACTGCATTTTGCATTGTGGGCAAACGAGAAAATATCCCTATATTTTAGAGATCTATCATTCCATAGTTAATATATGATATGCCTTTCCAGGTAATGCCTACATGTGTGCACATACACACACATGCACACGCACACACTCGTTTAAAAAAAAGAATGGATTTAAGTGTGGTTATTACCTAGGATAGCAATTATGGATAACTTCATCCCTAGTTTTATTTATCTATACTTTATGACTAGCCTAGAGTGAGAATGTGTAACTGGAATGATGAAGACTCGTGATGAAAATGAGAAACCACCAACAGCATAGATTTATATATTCCAAGACTCAGAGAAGCTAACATGTATTGAGTATGTAGTTTGTGCCGGACAATATATCAGAAGTTTTGTATACATTTTTTTAAGTTTATTTCTTTAATTTGAGAGAGACAGAGAGAGCGCGCGAATCCCAAGCAGGCTCTGGTCTGTCAGCACAGAGCTGGACTCTGGGATCCAACAGACCATGAGATCAGGACCTGAGTCAAAACTGAAAGTCTGAACTGAATGAGCCACCCAGGTGACCTGGAAGCTTTGTATATATTTCCTATGATCATTATGGCAGTCCCATGAGCCTTATACCATAATCCCCATAAGGTAAGTTCCTCAGCATCCTACTTTCAGTAAATAATCACTTTGGATTTAAATCCCTCTCTCTCTGGTTTTGAATCCCAATTACTTTTTGAAATGCTGTGCTAACACAACTGCTTCATCCCCGCACTCAGAACAGGCTTATGCACAAGCTGAACAGAAAGAGCTCCATTCACTTATACAAGCTACATATTGATGTAGAAAGCTGTCACTTCATTTTGAACCCAGCTTGCACTATGGTTCTCCATAAGCTTGAACAAACTTGCCATCACTAAAATGTTTTTAATGTTTATTGACTTTTAAGAGAGAGAGAGAGAGCACGCAAGTGGGGGAGGGACAAAGAGAGAGGGAGACACAGAATCCTAAGCAGACTCCAGGCTCTGACCTGTCAGCATAGAGCCTGGAGCAGGGCTCGAACTCAGGAACCATGAGATCATGACCTGAGTCTAAGTTGGACACTGACTGGGCCACCGAGGTGCCCCTGCCATCCACTTAGAAATAAGTATCATTTAAATGACATTGCCAAACTTGCTCCCACTCTTCTGAAGCAGTTTCACTTCTGGGATTATTTGCAATTCCCTCAGGCCTACTGGAACTCTGTGGCTGTACTGCACACACTCTCAGAGAGATGGGCTGGAAAACAGTCTCTTCCCCTCCAGGCATGACACCTGATTCCCCAAAGTTCATTCACTGCTCCACTACTCTTCTTTGATGCAGAGCATCTGGGTGACATCTCATTTGTTGTCATGACGCTCAACAAAAAAAGTGGGGCCCATTTTACACAATCATAACAGGAAAAGTGAATAGTGCATGACAGAAGAAGTACTAATTACAGAGAGAAAGCAGATTGCTTTATTTTGTGTTGCTTTGTTTTCAACTTTTTATCATTTTCTTTTCATTTTTATTTAAATTCCCATTTGTTAACACAGAGAGTAACATTAGTTTCAAGTGCAGAATTTACTGATTCATCACTTACATGCAACACCCAGGGCTCATCACAAGTGCCCTCCTTAATACCCATCACCCAGTTAACCTATCTCCCCACCCACCTTCCCTCCGGCAACCCTCAGTTTGTTCGCTATAGTTAAGAGTCTGTTTTTTGGTTTGCCTCTCTTCCCCCTGCCCCAGGATCATCTGTTTCTTAAATTTCACATATGGGTGAAATCATATGGTATATTTGTCTTTCTCTGGCTGACTTACTTCGCTTAGCATAATACACTCTAGCTTCATCCATGTCATTGCAAATGGCAAGATTTCATTCTTTTTAATGGCTGAGTAACATTCTACCATCCCCTCCCCCCCACCCACCCACACATACACCACATCTTCCTTATTCATTCATCAGTCGAGGGGCATCTGGGCTCTTTTCATAATTTGGCTCATGTTGATAATGCTGCTATAAACACTAGGGTGCATATATCCCTTCAAATCAGTATTTGGATAAATACCTAAGTAGTACAATTGCTGGATTGTAGGATAGTTCCATTTTTAACTTTCAGGAACTTCCATTCTGTTTTCCAGAGTGGCTATACCATTTTGCATTCCCACCAAGCGTATAAGAGAGTTCTCCTTTTTCTTCATCCTCACCAACACCTGTTGTTTCCTGTGTTGTTCATTTTAGCCGTTCTGACTGGTGTAGTTTTGATTTGTATTTCCCTGATGATGAGTGATGTTGAGCATTTTTCATGTTTCTGTTAGTTATTGTATGTCTTCTTTGGAAAAATGTCTATGTCTTCTTCCCATTTTTTAACTGGATTATTTGTTTTTTTAGGCATTGAGTTTTATGTAGCTGGTCACCCTACAAAAGCAGTACCCATCCCAACTTTCTGTGACACTGTCCTTCCAAATATCAAAACCTTTATTCAACCAAATCTGTCAAAATAAAGGCAAGGGCTGGTTTGTGGACAACAAACATTAAGCTGTCTCCACTAAAAACTAAAACTTAATAGGAGTTGTGTCCTCTGATTTAAGGATTAGAGAATTTCTATAATCAGTCCTCATGCCTTAGAATAAATTCTTACCATTTGAAATCCAAATTCTGTCTTTAAATTAATATATAATTGATATAAATCATATTAGTTTCTTTTTTTTTTAATTTTTTTTTTTTAGCGTTTATTTATTTTTTGAGACAGAGAGAGACAGAGCATGAACAGGGGAGGGGCAGAGAGAGAGGGAGACACAGAATCTGAAACAGGCTCCAGGCTCTGAGCTGTCAGCACAGAGCCCAACGCGGGGCTCGAACTCACGGACCGTGAGATCATGACCTGAGCCAAAGTCGGACGCTTAACCGACCGAGCCACCCAGGTGCCCCAAATCATATTAGTTTCAAGTATACAAAAGAATGATTTGATAATCATACATACTGTAAAATAATCACAATACATCTAGTTAACATCCATTACCATACAGTTACAATTTTTTTTCTCATGATAGGAACTTTTAAGATCTACTCTCTTTGCAACTTCCAAATATACAATACAGTATTGTTAAATTCTTAGTGAGCCTGATGTCTCTCACACTGATTACACAACAAAAGGAGATCATTTTCTTAGGAACAAATGTGTTTATACACACCCAGATTTCTAATCTATTACACAACTCTTGAACTACACAGGTTTGAACTGCACAGGTTCGCTTATACGTGGATTTTTTTTTTTTTTACAGTACAGTTACTGTAAATGTATTTTCTCTTCCTTGTGAATTTTTAAATAACATTTTATTTTCCCTAGTTTTATTGTAAGATATAGTATATAATACACATCGCATTCAAAACGTGTTAATATGTGTCAAAATACTGTGTTATCAGTAAGGCTTCCTGCAATAAAGTTTTGGGGGAGTCAAGTTACATGAGGATTTTTGACTCTGCAGGGCGTCAGAACACCCAAGTTGTTCAAGGATCAACTAGAGTCTCTATGCGTTTTCATTTCTTTATTTTTGATATATTTCCTGAATCTACCTAACTCTTTTGCAGCCCTTTTACCAGAATGTGTCTCTTCATTTCTTTAAGGTAGCTCCCTCCTACCAGGCCACCTGCTTCTGATCTTACCCTTCTTCAAATCACCTTCCACAGTAAAAAGAGTGGTTTCTCCTAAAAAGGAGATCTGCCCAATAGCTTTCCATTAAACAGGAGATACAATCCTAGGTATTTAGCATGACATATATATGATCCTTATGATTTTAGTCTTGCCAAATTTTCTTTTTTTTTTTTAATATTTATTTTGAGAGAGCAGGATGGCATGTACATACACATGCATGCAAGCAGGGGAGGGGTGCAGAGAGAGAGACAGAGAGAAAGAGAATCCCAAGCAGGCTTCTTGCTCTAAGCCCAATGCAGGGCCTGAACCCACAACAAGGGAGATCATGACATGAGCCAAAATCAAGAGTCAGACACTTAAGACACCCAGGCACTCCAAGGCTTGCCAAATTTTTAATTTCACCTATGCTCTGCATGAAATTATCCAAATCCACTTGTATTCCCCCCAACCAAAAATAAGTTCAAATCTCAGAAATACTTTGCTTCCACACATACTTCTATAGCCCATAGACATAAAAAAAAAAAAAAAAAAAAAAAAAAAAACCTCCTGCTTAGCAGCACCCTTGGACTCTCTTTAGACACTATACTGTTTGTTTTCTGAAACAGACTCTTTTTTTTTTTCTTTTTAATGTTATTTATTTTTGAGAGAGAGAGACAGAGTGTGAGCAGGGGAGGGGCAGAGAGAAAGGGAGACACAGAACTCTAAGCAGGCTCCAAGCTCTGAGCTGTCAGTACAGAACCTGACGTGGGGCTCCAATTCATGAGCCCTGAGATCATGACCTTACCCAAAGTCCAAAGCTTAACCAAATGACCCACCCAGGCGCCCCAAGAAACAGATTGTCTTAATGACTCTATGATTCTCATCCCACCTTTGGTCTTCTACTATGCCTTCATTCTCCCACCAAATGTTCTGCCTTACTCCAAGTTCTGTCCAGGTTAAAGCCTTGATCTAGGTAAAAGAGATCCCCCAAAAGAAAACTGTATTTCCTCTTTTGAGAATCACCAGACCTTTCCACCACCATTGACAGCTAGCGGAACTCCTACAACACATTATCAACCCAGATATCATCTTCTCTGAGAAGGTTTCCTTATATTTCCCATGAAGCAACACTCTTGGCTCTCTCTGCTTCTACAGCACTATTGGCATATTTTTATAATCTCAGGTATGTGTTTTCTTATCTGCCCTTGCTAGACTGTGAACACCTAGAGGTCATAGGCACTCTTTTATATATAATTTCTAGTGCAGGGACTGGAATATCCCAGCTGCTTTCTAAATATCTTTTTAAATTTACTTTACAAAAAATCAGGCAATCTTCTATTCACTCTCCTATTCATTTTCCTCACCTCAGGTTCTGTGTTACTAGTGCCTTTGGTCCCTACATGAAGAACTAGATTCGAATGACAAGATATATTAAAGAAATCTGTGTAGAATCTCAGAGCAAGGCAGGAATTGGTCAACATTTGTTTTTTATAAAAGACGGCGAAAAGATGATTTTATTAATGACCAAAAAAAAAAAAATTGTATTAACATAAATGAAGTTTCTCCTCCCCCATCTCATGTGAAAGAAACTGTCCCAAACATAATCCTACCACTATGAAAATATGAGAAGCATTACATGGAACCACATGCAGCTAACTCAATCCTAGTAATCCACAGCCCTCAACTGATGCATTACAGTATTTACGCTTGCTCTTGTTATTAGAACGGATGAGCACTGCCTCCTTAAAATGTATACACTGGTAATGTGGAAAACAAATTTGACACAGTCAGCAATTTTTAAAACTGCTCGACTCTAGTTGAAGAATGTTTTTAATCTGTGGGTATCCATAAATCAGAGCCTGATACTTTACAAAAAGGAAAACACTCAGGAAAAGCATATGTAGGAGAACACACTATGGAAGCTGAAAGTTTTAAGGGGCTACAAAGAACATTTTCACCACTTGGTTTCTAGTCATTCTATATTCAAAACAGAGCAGCGCATGAGTAGTAACTCATACTCTGCCAAGTATAGGCTTCACTTAGAATTCAAACAATGGTGAAATTTAATGAAATAAACAAGACCTCTAAATTCCCAAGGGCCAAGCCAATAGGCTACATTGTTAAAGTTCCCAGAGATTAAAGGGTCTCTCCTTTTTACTCACCGATGTGCTTTTTCCCCACTCTAAGCAAAATCATGTTATCTAACTCAGAGACTCTTGGCAAATAGGTGCTATATACACCCAAAGTGACAAAAATGGGTTTTGATCTCCTGATGCAACAGGCCAAGTGCAAGTGTGCTCTGGAAGCAAAGTGGTCCCAACTGTCAGAATCACCTGTACTGAAGTTGTAGAGGTGGAATAGACCCAGACAAATGGAAGCTTCTCTTTTCATAGAAACTCCTGATATAATTATACCCTAAATGATTAAAATCCTACAAAATCCTAGGAATCCACCTAAATCCTGTTAGAATAAATGAATTCAGGAGTTTTAGGACACAAAAGAAAACAAAGAAAAATCACTTGTATTTCTATACAATAACATTGAACGATCCCTCCCACCAAAAAATACAGAAAACAATCCCATTTAAAGTCACATCAGAAACATAAAATACCATAAATTTAGCCAAGAAAAAGTACTGCACTCCAAAAACTAGAAGACGTTAATGAAAAATAAATTGAAGAAGACACAAATAAACAGAAAAACAATCTGTGCTGATGGATCAGACGAGTTGATATTGTTTCTAATCTATACTCCCTAAATCCATGTACTGATTCAATGAAAACCCTATCAAAATTCTAATGCCACTTTTGCAGACATAGATACATATCCTTAAATTCATACAACCACAAAAGCCTTCGAAGTAGCCAAAGCAATCTTGAGAAGGGAATACAAAGCTAGAAGCACCACACACTTCCTGATTTCAAAATACATTATAAATCTATGGTGATAAAACAAGTATGATAATAGCATAAAAACGGACACAAAGGCCAAAAGAATCAAGAACCCAGAAATAAGCCTTCATTTATAGAGTCAACTTATATTTGACAACTGCGATTTTGGGAAAAATGGACAATCACATGCAAAAGACTAAAACTGGAACCCTATTTTTTACCACAACAGAAACAACAGAAAACCCTCAAAATGAATTAAAATCTTAAACAAGCTTGAAACTGTGAAACTCTTAGAAGAAAACATAGGGGGAAAGCTCCTTAAATTAGTATTAACAATGAGTTTTTGGATATGACATCAAAAACACAAGAAACAAAAACAAAAATAAATAAGGAGGACCACATAAAAAACAACTTAAGGAACGGGAGAAAACATGTGCAAATCATATATATGATAGAAGCTTCATATCTAAAATATACAAAGAACTTATAAAAATCAATAGTAAAAAAAAATAAAACAATCTCAATAAAAATGAGCAGATAACTTGAACAGACATTTTTCAAAGAAGATATCCAATGGTCAACAAATACATGCAAAGACGCACAACATCACTAATCATGCAATTGCAAATACAACAACAAGAATGCTATCTTTTTAAATGTTTATTTGTTTCTGAGAGAGAGAGAGAGAGAGAGAGAGAGAGAGAGAGCGAGCGAGCAGGGGAAGGTCAGAGACAGAGGGAAACACAGAACCTGAAGCAGGCTCCAGGCTCTTAGCTGTCACCACAGAGCCCTAATGGGGCCTGAGCTCATAAGCCAAGAAATCATGACCTGTGCCTAAGTTGGACACTTAACCCACTGAGCCACCCAGGAGCCCCAAGAATGGCTCTTCACAAAAGTGCAACAGATAAGAAATGTTGGCAAGAATGTGGAGAAAAGAAACCCCTATATATTGTTGATGGGAATGTAAACTGGTACAGTCACTATGGAAAACAACATGGAAGTTTCTCAAAAAATTAAAAGCAGAATTACCATAATATCCAGCAACCCCACCTTGGGGTATATATCCAAAGGAAGGAAAAGCATTATCTTAAAGATATAGTGCACTCCCACGTAATCCCATGCTTATTGCAGCATTATTAACAATTGCCAGGGCATGTAAACAACCTAAATGTCCATCAGTAGATGAACAGATAAAGAAAGTGGTGTGTGTGTGTGTGTGTGTGTGTGTGTGTGTGTGCGCGCGCGTGTGTGTGTATTCTAATATTCAGTCATTAAAAAAGAAGAAAATTTTCCCATTTATAACAACATGGATGGACTATTAGAACATTATAAGTCAGATAAAATAATTCAGATAAAAATAAATACTGGGTGATCTCACTTATGTGTGGAATCTAAAAAATATCAAACTTGGGGCACCTGGGTGGCTCAGTCGGTTGAGAGTCTGACTTCGGCTCAGGTCATGATCTCGCAGTTGATGAGTTTGAGCCCCGCGTCAGGCTCTGTGCTGACAGCTTGGAGCCTGGAGCCTGCTTTGGATTCTGTGTCTCCCTCTCTCTCTGCCCGTCCCTGTCACGTGCTCGCTCTCTTTCTCTCTCTCTCTCAAAAATAAACATTATTATTATTTTTTTTAACATCAAACTCAGGGAGGGTAAACTCATGGTTACTAGAGTTTGGGAAACAGAGGAAATGTGAAGATTTTGATCAAATGGTACAAACTTCCAGTTACAAGATAAATAAGTTCTAAGGATACAAGGTACAGCATATGGACAATTTAGAAAAATATTTTGGCAATTTCTTACAAAATGAAACATACTCTTACCATAAAATCTTTTGTGTGTGATTGAATTTAAAAGAAAAAAGTCTGGGGCGCCTGGGTGGCTCAGCTGGTTAAGTGTCTGACTTAGACTCAGGTCATGATCTCGTGGTTTGTGGGTTCGAGCCCCGTGTTGGGCTCTGTGCTGACAACTAGAAGCCTAGAGCCTGCTGTGGATTCTGTCTCCCTCTCTCTTTGACCCTTCCCCATTCAGGCGCGCTCTCTCTCTCTTTCTCTCTCTCTCTCTCTGTCTCTAAAATAAACAAACATTAAAAAAATAATGAAATGAATAAAAAGACTATTATTTACATTAAAAAAAATTTTTTTTAACGTTTATTTATTTTTGAGACCGAGAGAGACAGAGCATGAATGGGGGAGGGTCAGAGAGAAGGAGACACAGAATCTGAAACAGGCTCCAGGCTCCAAGCTGTCAGCACAGAGCCTGATGCGGGGCTTGAACTCACGGACTTCTAGATCATGACCTGAGCCGAAGTCAGCCCCTTAACCGACCGAGCCACCCAGGTGCCCTATATTATTTACATCTTAACAATGCACATTAAGATTGGGTTATTCCACAACAAAATAAGAATTTCTGTGTAATTCATCAGGGGAGAGAAATTTCTCTCTGTTCTAGAAGTCCTTTTTGAAAACTGGTAACCTGACTGAATGTTGCATAACAATGTTACTTTTTTTTTTTAATTTTTTTTAACATTTATTTATTTTTGAGACAGAGAGAGACAGAGCACGAACGGGGGAGGGTCAGAGAGAGAGAGAGGGAGACACAGAATCTGAAACAGGCTCCAGGCTCTGAGCTGTCGGCACAGAGCCCGAGGCAGGGCTCGAACCCACGGACCGCGAGATCATGACCTGAGCCGAAGTCGGACGCTCAACTGACTGAGCCACCCAGGCGCCCCTACAATGTTACTTTTAAATAGACTACTTTTGAAAGCAGAACCATTACAGATATAAATGTTATCTATTTGATATGTATTTGCAGACAGATTGATATTATTATAGTAATTACTCAGTTAATATTTTCAAGTAGTTAGTTGAATTTAACTGTTTCTGATAATAGTGGAATGCCTTTAGCAAATATACTTCCCAAGAAAAACAACTAGAAAACAGCTACCAAGGAAACTAGGATTTCAGACGTCAGAATTCAGGGAAAGAATAAAAGCTCACTGAAGTGAGCCTGGCATAGAAGTGAACTACACTCTTCCCTGAAGGCATGTTGCAAAATCCTAAACTACATAAGGCATAGAGGCCAGAAAACCAAGCAGGAAACATAAGCTAGAAGGATAAGAATGTGAGGTAAACTTTCATCAGCCTTGGAGGGTTGGATAACCCAAAGTTAAAACCTCAGGGCTACTAATCAACCAGGATCTCCAGGGCAATAATTCCAGAGAGAAAGAAAGTGCATTACAGTAAATACAATATATTGTGTTGCTGAGGCATTTACTGATTTATAAGCAGCTTTGTGGCCAAAAGGCTCGGAAGGTAAGCAGAATACTGACTAAGAACAGAACTTTGGGAAGTTTCACAGAGCAGGGTTAACAGAAATTAGAAATTAGAGCCTGCCAACAGAGAGAGACTTTGGCATACATCCCAGACTTCTACATAGGACTTTGGAAGCTGCACTTTAGGAATAAGAAGAGTCCTGAATACGGACCTAACCTAACAAAACACTCAAACCTACCTTTGCATAAATGTAATACCGAACTGAATCAAAGTAATTTGCCCCTACTTTAGCTACAAGTCAGAAAGCAATTACATTTCCTTTCTGGTAAGAGATAACATTTTCTTGTGTTTATAATGGTCTCTTAAAGTATCATAAAAAAATGTCTGGTATCCAATGGAAGATTACCAGTTATATCACGTTAAAAAAACAAATGGCTGAAAACCAAAGGGGAAAAAAAACAGAAAAAGATTCGAAGGTGACCCGGGTGTTAGTATCTTACACAGATGTCAAAATAACTGTGACCAATATATTCTTAAAAGATGAAAAGTTGAAATTTAACCAGAGAACTGAGTCTATTTTAAAACATTACATGGAAAAAAAAAAAAAACTAAAATATATTATACCTAAAATTAACACTTGTTCAATAGGAGCTAAGACAAAGTAGAAAAGAGGAAATGACAGGCAATATAAGTAAATAAAAAGTATTCAGGGGCACACTGAATTCAGTGGCTCAGTCAGTTAAGTATCTCAGGTCACAATCTCACAGTTTGTGAGTTTGAGCTCCATCCTGGGCTCGTACTGAATTCCTGCTTGGAATTCTCTTTCCCTCTCTGTCCCTCCTCTGTGCACTCGCTTGCTCTCTTTCTCTCTCTCAAAATAAATAAGCATTTTAAAAATTATTCAGATTTATACATGGACAGCTATAAATGAGGGAAAGTATATAATGTAGGTAGAAATGTGGGATAAAAATGTTTTTAATTAATTAATTATTTAATTAATTAAGGAGAGAGAGAGAGAGAGACAGAGAGAGAGAGAGAGAGAGAGAGAATGCTGAGGAGGGGCAGACAGAGAGGGAGGGTGAGAAAGAGAGAATCCCAAGCAGTCTCCACACCCCAGCACAGAGCCCGACACAGAGCTCAAACTCATGAACTATGAGATCATGACCTGTGCAAAAATCAAGAATCAGACACTCAATTGACTAAGCCACCCAGGCATCCTGATAATAAAAATGTTTAACTGGAAATCTGGGGAGAGAGGAAGAAATATTTGGAGATAATGATTAACATTTTTTTAATGATTAAAAAATGGAAGGCACATACATAAATCTCCCTAGAAACAAAGGAGGATAAATGTAAAGAAAACCACACCCAGGCACAACACAATAAAACCTTTAAAAATCAAATATCAAGAGAGAATCTTAAAAACAGCCAGAAAAACTTCTACTGACAAAGAAGCAACAATAAGACTGACAGTTCTTTTTCAACAGAAACAATGGAAACCAGAAGACAGTTAAAGCACGCTTTTAAAATGTTAAGGGAAAATAAATGTCAACCTAGAATTCTGTAGTATTCCTCAAAATTAGTGAAACAAAGATGTTTGTAGGTAAAAAAAAAAATAGAATATGTGACTAACAGAGCAATACTAAAAAAATAATTAAAGGAAAATTTATAGGCAGCAAGAAAAGAATTTCAGATAAAATTAAAAAAAAAACTGCAGGAAGTAATAAACATGAATTAGAAAGCATAACCTTGGGAATGCAAGCTGGTGCAGCCACTCTGGAAAATAATAAGGTGGTTCCTCAAAAAAGCTAAAAATAGAACTACCTTACGACCCAGCAATTGCACTACTAGGCATTTATCCACGGGATACAGGTGTGCTGTTTCGAAGGGACACATGCACCCCCATATGTATAGCAGCACTATCAACGATAGCCAAAGTACGGGAAGAGCCCAAATGTCCATCGATGGATGAATGGATAAAGAAGATGTGGTACATAAATACAATGGAGTATTACTCAGCAATCAAAAAGAATGAAATCTTGCCATTTGCAACTACATGGATGGAACTGGAGGGTATGATGCTAAGTGAAATTAATCAGTCAGAGAAAGACAAAAATCCTATGACTTCACTCATATGAGGACTTTAAGAAACAAAACAGATGAACATAAGGGAAGGGAAACAAAAATAATATAAAAACAGGGAGGGGGACAAAACAGAAGAGTCTCATAAATATGGAGAACCGAGGGTTACAGGAGGGGAGGTGGGAGGGAGGATGGGCTAAATGGGTAAGGGGCACTAAGGAATCTACTCCTGAAATCACTGTTGCACTATATACTAATGTGGATGTAAATTTTAAAAAATAAAAAAATTAAAAAAAAAAAAGCATATCCTTATCTAAAATGATGGGGGCGCCTGGGTGACTCAAATGGTTAAGCATCTGACTTGATTTTGGCTCAGGTCACGATCTCATAGTTGTGAGATAGAGCCCCATGCTGGGCATCATGCTGGCAAGGAGCCTGCTTAAGATTCTCTGTCTCTCTTGCTCTGCACCTCCCCCATATGCATGTGAGCTCTCTGTCTCTCTGAATGAATGAATTAATTAATGAATGATGATAATGGGGATACTGGTTTGGGGAGTTTAAAATGGAGAATTACAATAATCCATGTCAACAAGTGCAAAAGATAGTGTGTTAAAAGGACACAGAATGGTATATTACACAAGTGGTAAAAGTACAAAGTTATGTCAGATTTATTAAACCAAGAATTCATATTATAAACTCCTGGGTAATCACAACAGAGGAGTAGAAGAATATTTACTTAAAAAGCTAATAAAGGGCAATGGTGAACACCAACAACTCAAACTCTGTACTGACAAAGAAAGAGAAAAAGAACACAGAGCATTAAGGCATACAGGGGGGAACTGTAAGATGACAGGCTTAAACCCAAATATAAGAGAATTTTATTCATTAAAGTCTAAAGATTTCCAGTTACTTGGCAGTCCCTGCTAATGCTGAAAACAAAATATTATATGAACTGGTAATTACACTCAGAGTCATAGAGCCCACAGAAATGGATGCGTCCTCACGTCAAACGACATGCACAAGAAGCTATATAACAGCATTATTTGTAAGAGCTGAAAACTGGAAACAATCCAAATATCCATCAACAGTGAAAGAAATAGACTGTATGACACAATTTATCCAATGAATTACTATACAGCCAATGAAATGAACAAACCACTGTCAGAAGAATCACACAGCTGAATTTTGTAAAATTCTATGTAAAAAAAAAAAAAAGACATTAAAGAGTATATAATGCATGATCACATTTAGTTCAAAAACAGTCAAAACTAATATACGGTATTTAAAAGCAGTCTGAGGAGGATGGAGAGGCGTTAAGTGGAAAAGGTACCAGAGATTTTCTAGCGTGCTGTGAATGTTCTCTTTTTCCATCTGGGTAATGGTCATGTGGGATCCCTTTATGAAATCCATTTGAGCCATATATGTATGATTTGTGTTGTTTTCTGAATGATGTCATACTTGAACAAACAAATTCATTTTTAATGTGAATAGGTAATAAGAGGCTCTTGATATAAAATAAATTTTAATATGCAGGATTTAGCAGTTAATTAAAATAAATTTAACATTTAGACCCACATGTGAACTTTTTTTTAAATTTTGTTTTTAATGTTTATTTTTGAGAGAAACAGAAAGAGAACAAGCAGGGAAGAGGCAGAGACAGAGACACAGAATCTGTAGCAGACTCCAGGCTCCAAGCTAACAGCACAGAGCCTGATGCGGGGCTTGAACTCACAAACTGCGAGATCATGACCTGAGCCAAATTGGACGCTTAACCGACTGAGCCACCCAGGCTTCCCAGACCCATATGTGAACTTATTTCTAAGATATTATTTTCTTGGGGTGCCTGGGTGGCTCGGTTGGTTGAGCGTCTGGCTTCAGCTCAGATCATGATCTCATGGTTTGTGAGTTCAAGCCCTGCATCGGACTCTGTGCTGACAGCTCAGATCCTGGAGCCTGTCTTGGATTCTGTGTCTCCCTTTCTCTCTGCTCCTCCCCTGCTCGTGCTCTGTCTGTCTCTCTCTCTCTCTCTCTCTCTCTCTCAAAAATAAATAAACATTAAAAACATTTATTATTTTCTTGCTTGTCATCAACACAATAAAAATATTAGCAAAGTCTAGTTTTCCAGTATGGATGTTCTCCTGCAAAAGGGATTGGGAAATAACTTTATTTTCATCTACTCCTTTGGCGAATACTTTCTCTTCCATGTGAAACTTTAGGGACCTTAATGAATACAAAAAATGTAAATGAAATAGTAACACTCCAGTTTATGTGACATAGGCATGAGAGAAAAAATGTGCTTCCAGGTTAATTTTCCATTCCAGACTATTTTCCTATCTTTTCAAGCATCTCCTCCAAGGATGATATATCATGTCTAGGAAATTATAACCAAAATGCTGAGCAAATTTCATGTTAGTTGTTCTCGACTTAGAAAATCGTACCAGAGGTATCCAAAAATTATAAAATTCAAAATTTATTTTCTATATTTTAAATAAACTTTACTAGGACAAATCTATCATGTCTTCCTGCCAATAATATTTGAGAATAAGAAACAAAGCAAAAAATATGGGGGAAGAGCTCACATGTCAAAAGAACAATTGAGAGCCTTCTTCATGAACTGCTTGGTTACATTTCATCTCAGACTTTGGGGGCTGGTGTACATTTAAGTTCAACACTAGGGCTTGGACGACTACTTGATGGCAGTCTGCAAGGCCTCTTGAGATGGATCAGAAGATGCCAGGCTGCACTTCCAATGCACCATCTTTCACAGCAGATATTAAGTCCACGACAACCTAGGGAAACATTAAGACACTAGCTCCAGAGTTGGTACAGAGAAAAGGGGCATGCTCCATCTTTTAATAATATCCTCTCCAAGGCTCAAGGTCAGCTTTTAACACTTGCTGAGTATTAAACTGCAGCTACATCTGCTACCAAATCCCCAAAATTATATGATGCATCTCTTTATAGAGAAAAAGTGCTGGCGATTTGTAGAAGACATGTGCTACCGGAAACCTGAAATCTATTTGAAATTGACTGGAAACTACTGCCACCTGATCCCTGAGATCTGGAAACAGGTATTTATGAGAACCTGAGGGTTCCTTTAGAAAAGAGGTTCTGTTATACGCAGAAAAGCATATGTTCTCACATCCTACACTTCTACCCTACCATATTTTTTACATTTCATACAGAGAGTTACGATCTAATTTTCAGTAAATCAACTGCACCACATTGGTTGAGGACCCCATTCTTTACTGCCTTCCTGTTGTTGTGTCATTCAAGGAGCTCACAACTTTGTGGAAGTTATAAGAGAGTACAAGGATTGAAACACTGTAATATCAATATAGTACAATCAATCTAGAACCAAATGCCAGACAATATGCACCAAGGAAATCTTGGTTAGGGTGAATTCTAGGCAGGATAAAGAACATACCTGAAGACAGAAATAAAAACAAAACAAATCAAAACAAAATCAGTTGTAATTAGAGATAGTGATAGAAGAAGTTATATGCTTGGGAAAGAAGTTGTAAAATGTAAAGAAAGCATTAAGATGCAAGTAATGGTACAATAAGCTAGGATGCCAGAATGAGCATTATGGACTCACTTATTCGGACAAATCCAGCAAAGTGGTAAAAAGAGTAAAAAGGAATGAAAGGAGCCCAAAATGGATGAGACAGCTAAAATATCTGTGGAGTTGACTCCAACATGTGGTCTTGAATACCATTTCTAAGTATTAAGGGGGCACCTGGGTGGCTCAGTCAGTTAAGTGTCCCAGGTCAGCTCAGGTCATGATCTCCCAGTTTGTGAGTTCAAACCCCACATGGGGCTCTGTACTGACAGCTCAGAGCCAGGAGCCTACTTCAGATTCTGTCTCTCTCTCTCTCTCTCTGCCCCTATACCACCCATGCTCTGTCTCTCAAAAATAAACAAACATTGGGGCACCTGGGTGGCTCAGTCGGTTAAGCATCTGACTTCGGCTCAGGTCATGGTCTCACGGTCCATGAGTTCGAGCCCCGCATGGGGCTCTGTGCTGACAGCTTGGAGCCTGGAGCCTGCTTCAGATTCTTCCCCGCTCGTGCTCTGTCTCTGTCTCAAAAATAAACATTAAAAAAAATTAAAAAATAAACATAAAAAAAAGTATAAATGAGTGTTCAGCCAATCTTTTATAGTGCTCTTTACTTGACAGAGTTGAAAGACTATACCACAGGAATTAAGATACCTGGGTTTTAATATGATCCAATAATTCCACTACTGGATATTTACCCAAAGAAAACAAAAACACCAATTTAAAGCAGCACTGTTTACAATATTACAATATTTACATTATTCCAGTAGCTAAGATATGGAAGAAATCCAAATATCCATCATTACACACACACACATACATACACAATGCAGTATTAAGCAGCCCCCAAAAAGGTTAAAATCTTGCCATTTGTGACAACATGGATGGACCCAAATGGTCTAATGCTAAGTGTAAACAGAGCAAACCAAATATCATATAATCTCACTCACATATGGAATCTAAAAAATACAAATGAATAAACAAAAAGCAGGATGAGACTCATAAATACAGAGAACAAATTGACGGTTGTCAGATGGGAGAGGTGTGGGGGGAATGGACACATGCGTAAAGGGTAGTGGGAGCTACAGGATTCTACTTATGGAAGGAATAAGTAATGGGAATAAAAGGCACAGCATAGGGCATATATTCAGTGGTATTATGATAGCATTGTATGGTGACAGATTGGTAGTGACACTCATGGTCAACAGAGCATAACATACAGAAAAGTTGTATGTTGTACACCTGAAACTAATGTAACATTGTGGGTCAACTATACTCCAAAAAATTAAAAAATATGTAATATGCACATAAATTATATTATTTCTAATGTATATTCTGATACAATTGCTAAATATTGAAAAAAAAAAAGTTGATAAAGTAAACAAAAAAACCCGACTTTTGTCCCTGGAGGAATACAGTTTGGGTTGCTGGCCAAATCTGTGCTCATGAATGGCATTTCTGAGACCCTAAATAAACACTTTTGGGGAGAGATGCCTGGGTGGCTCATTTGGTTAAGCATCAGACTTGGGCTCAGGTCATGGTCTCACAGTTTGTGAGTTCGAGCCCACGTCAGGCTCTGTACTGACAGCTCAGAGCCTGGAGCCTGCTTCTGATTCGGTATCTCCCTCGCTCTCCTCCCCTGCTCATGCTTTGTCTCTCTGCCTCTCTCTCTCTCTCTCTGTCTCTCAAAAATAAATAAACATTAAAAATATTTAAGAAAAAAAGTTACCTGGATTTTAAACTTTGGTCTGTCAGTAACCGGTTCTGTCACCTCAGAAAAGTCCATCTTGGTGGCTCACAATTTCTCCACAGATAAAATAGGAGATTGGGGTATTCAGATTCATTTACGCATAAATAAACTAAACTAAAATAAAATATTTACCATTGAATTATGTTTTCAGAATCACCAGGGATTTGCAATTTGTGCTTTTCTGGTTTTGGTATTCAGAGCGATAATGATCCCTTGTTTTTCTTTATAATCAGAGACTTAAGGATGCTTGCTGCTTTCAACCTCGACTTTTAAATACTTCACTTCATAGATGTTAATAAATACTTATTTCTTTCAAAACACATTATTTTGTCCTGATCACTCTGCCGGTTGTGTTTTATTCTAGATTTCATTGGGTAGAATAACTTTAAATTTTTACTATCGGCATTAACATTCAATCATGAGTTATCATTAAACTCGTGATATTATACCAGTAAATCCATTTAACGCATAAATGCATTTACAAAAGACACACTTAGCATGGATTATACTGGCACTCTACAATTAGGATCCATTCTCTTCTAGAAAATTATAACTATGAGAATAGTGCATGAAGTTGGAAAAAGAATTTAAATTATGGTTTTTAATTTTAAAATCACAGATATGCATACACACACGTATATCTCAAAGATATTTTTTGCTACTCCACATCTGGTAGTAATCTGAGTCACAACTTCCTCTTGCTTGAGTTTGGCACTAACTGCTTTCTTAAAATGTTAAGCATAAGCTCTATGAATAGGTTCCAAAGTCAAACACCAAATCCAGTTAGATAAATTAACTAAAGGGTAAACAGATTACAGAGATTAAAGCCAATCTCATGGCATTCAGTTAATTATAATAAAAATAAAAAATCATATATTTTATAAATACTGATTTTTTTAGAAGAAAACAATAATAAACAGCCATAAATCTGGTTCAGGTTTTCCTGAAATATCAGGAATAACTAAATATTTCATTTTTTCCAAAAACATAAATATGCAGTCCGTCTAATGATATATCACAACATTGGTGTTTCTTCTGTTACATGTAAGTTGATAGAATTTTTAAGTCTCCTTCTTTGAAACATGCAAAGTTACATCAAGCTGAACATACATTTCACTTGTACTAACTGAACTCTAGGTAAGAAATGAGTGAGGAAAAAATATCAATTTTAATGGTTAAAACAACTTTTCACTAGTTGCATAAGCTTAGGCATGAGACAGGAGGCAGAATTTGCTAATTCTCAGGGCATCTGGGTGGCTCAGTAGGTTAAGCGTCTGACTTTAGCTCAGGTCACAATCTCACAGCTCATGAGTTCGAGTCCCACACTGGGCTCTGTGCTGACAGCTTGGAGCCTGGACCCTGCTTCAGATTCAGATTTCTCAGGTGACTCTTCATCCCACTGTGCATCTCGACATGAATATCTCACTGGTTTTAACATAACAGTTTAATCTCAGCGGATCAAAGTACAACATGTACAACAGGTTTACAACATGTCCCCATACAGTAGCCAAATGACTTCAACATATTTTTGACCAAAAAAAAACCAAAACACCAATCTGTCCCCACGGTAAAGACATTACAGGCTTTGTTGGAGTTATTAAAAGTCCTTATACCTCTAACATACTGCTCGCCCAAGGAATTTTCAATGGTAAACCTGCCAACACGCTACTTTGTTTTTGTCTATCAGACTCATTTTAGAATAAAATTTGTTCTATTGTGTAACTCTACTAGAAGGTGTTCTTCAGTTAGACATCCACGTATTTGTATTGACACTTTATATAGCAATGTAAGCACACACTGCTATGTTGATTTCCCTCCCCCACCCCATGCTGTGGTGCAGTCCCACAAAACCAAAATAATCTTTTTGCGGACTTTGTAGACAATACATGCAGATGTGAAGACACAAATTCTCCAAAGTATGGGTATCAGACTTTCTACTCCACTCAGCTGGAGGAACACAAAATGTAGAACAGATTCTCAAGCCAAGACCAGATTGCATGCAAGTTCCCAGACTGTGCATGACACAGGACACCTCACACACACAGAGAATTAAAGCACTTTTCTACCTCCTGCATTTAGTCCTCTGAGAGGCTTCTAATTTTTTATTTAATATTTATTTATTTTTGAAAGACAGACAGAGTGGGAGCAAGGGGGGGGGGGTGGGGCAAGAGAGAGAGACACAGAATCAGACCAGGCTCCAGGCTCTGAGATATCAGTACAGAGCTTGACGTGGGTCTCAAACTCACAAACTGTGAGATCATGACCTGAGCCGACGTTGGATGGATAACCGACTGAGCCACCCAGGGAGCCTCTCTGGGAGGCTTCTAGGAAACCACCAGATCCTGCTGGGCATTGGGGAGCTCTGATGAACAAAATTTCTGACACATCATGTGGTTTGGAGAGAATAGATTCTACACTTCTATCTGTAAGAGAGACCTAACACTCACCCCTCCTCTAGCCTTTGCTTCTATTAACTATTTGAAAATTAACCAGTTGGAAATCAAGACTCTTGTAAATAAGTCATGAGTTAAAGGGAAAATCAAAACAAATTGCACATCACTTGAAGTTAATACAAATGTATTTTCTTTAAAACATAAGAACACTTTGTTCTATGTATCTATTAAGAACTTTGAAATTACTCAGCAATTACAGGAAATGGGTACCTCTGGAGACAAGCTTCTAGAACAGAGTTCAAAAGCGAGGATTTTTATAGTCCTGAATCTGGAACATTCTAACCCCTCTTGAACTTTAAAAGAATTCTGGAACAAAGTTTCTCTCTAGAGAAGCAGCTGATCAAAAGAGCTTTGGATTTAGGCATACCAGGACAGCTGATGGAAAAGACAAAGTGTACTACAGAAGCAATTAGGTCTATGCATAATGAATGGTGATCTCCAATCAAGACAAGAAAAATAAATTCTACATGAAAATATACAGCATATCATATTTTATAATATGCATATCATATATCACAATGTATACATTTTACATTAATATTTTACTATTAATATGGCTGAAACATTAACATGTGAGATAATATTTAAATAGAGTCATCTCACATTTAGCTAAGTTGAAGCCATAAAAAACCTAGGGCTTTACACATAATTTTTTACCTTGCCAACACAATATTTTGGTTGAGGGAGAAGGGTATAACATTTTTTATTTAGCAATATGTTTCTGGATCTTTTTTAACTTTTAAGTAATGAGATATGTGAAATGTGGGCCTGCATTTGTATTACTATAGCAGGTCTTACAAATATGAATGGTGGGCCTGTTTTTCTTATGCTATTTTTCAATCAAAATCTATTCAGTGAAAGAAAAAAAAATACGTGTGTTTTTGTAACACTCACAGGTCATATTTTAACTGAAGAACATTTCTTAACCATCAACTCTATTTATTACCAGAACAGAACTCAGGATATAAAGCCAGTAACAGACACAAGAAAGGAGAAAGCAGAAATCAGTACTTGGTCTTTATTTTTACTTAAATTACTATCTTTAGAGGTTGTTCATTTTGATGGGCTTTCTCCTATACTTGTGAATGCAGGAGGGATAAATTTAAAGACTTATTTCTTCAAAAGAAAATTTATATGAATGAAACCCAGTATTGGCAAATGGGCTTTACTCAATACAGATTTCTAAAAGGAGATATTAATGTTATCTCATTTCTAAAATGAGATATTAATGTTATATTAATGTATTACTCATAAAAGCAATTTCAATTCTACAAATAGTTTTTAAAGGAGTAGTTATGATAATTGCAGGGTGACTGTACTTTAACCATAATATTGATAAGTATTTAGTAAGCTGAAGGCACACTAAAAACTTCACACTATTCCCTATGAAAAAGTGTGTTGTAGGAACCCCACATAAAGTCATAGAAATAGTCATCCTCTTTGAAATCAGAACAGGTCCATATGCCGGAAGCACAATGCCCCAGTCATACAGATTACAGCTTGCTTGCTTTCCTTTCTTTCTTTTTTTTCTTTTATTTTCTTCTTTCCTTCTTTCTTTCTTTCCTTCTTCCTCCCTTTCTGCCTTCCTTCCTTCCTTTTTCACTTTTCTTTTCTTTTATTCTTTTATTTTAAAGAGAGAACACATGCATACCCGCAAGCAGGGGAAAGGCAAGTGGGCCCCTCATGCTGTCAGTGCAGGACCTCACATGGGGTTTGATCCCAACTCTGGGATCATGACCTGAGTGGAAATCAAGAGTCAGATGTCCAACCGACTGAACAACGCTGGCACTGCCCCCCTTTTTTTGAGATTACAGCTTTTCTAAGACACATGTGGAAATAATATCTGCCCCACAAATTGTTTGACATTTCTTACGACATCAGAAATTTCCTATACCAAAAATGTCAGTACACCAACACCCATGTCCACCAAAAAAAAACCTTCAAAAGGTAGAGTGATCAAACAAATATTATATACTTTCAATGATACCAATCCTAGAAATTTCAACTAAACTCAGCCTGAGTAGAATTCAACTATTAATGGATATTATGAAAAAAGCCATTTGGGGTTTCCTTCATCATCACCTATTTCAGAGGTAATAATGTGGCTCAGAGGGAAGTGACAAGAAGAATATCAAACGTCAGTTCAGAAATTTGCCTAATCACAGATTCCTTGGTGGAACATAAACATTACTTTATGTTTCTAGTCACTAGGGATTGACAAAGTTTTTAGTAACTACTTCAAAAATAATACTTTTTTGCCTTTAAAATGTTTTGGGCAGGGCACCTGGGTGGCTTAGTCGGTTAAACACCTGAGTCTTGGTTTTGGCTCAGGTCACGATCTCATGGTTTCATGAGTTCGAGCCCCACCTAAGGCTCAGCACTGGCAGCTCAGAGCCTGCTTGGGATTCTCTCTCTCTCTCTCTCTCTCTTTCTCTCTCTCTCTCTCTCTCTCTCTCTCTCTCTCTCTCTCTTTCTCTGCCTCTCCCACACTCATGCTATCTCTGTTTCTCTCAAGATAAATAAACTTTAAAAAATAATAATAAAATAAAATAAATCCAATACAACGTTTTAGACAAACTGGAAGCTGGTACAGCTCCACTGTCGAACTGGGCACCTCCAAAGTGGCATAAGGTCAAGAGAGCACAGCACGCCTGGTACACTTAAACAATAACTTTCTGTTTGTGTGTTTACAGAAAGTCTCTGCAGGAGCTCCTTGCTTAAAAGCAGTTGGGAAGATAGATAATGGATGCTTGCTTTGGGAGAGACGACTTTCCAGCAATACATTTACATGAAGTTTCACAAAATGAATGTGATCACTGTACAATTACACATTGTCAATGGAAAGCACTACATGAGAAAAGCCACTCACAGGCACACATCTCAAATTTGAAACAGTGAAAAGTCACCTGAAGTCCAATGTAAACATCCATATTTCTGGAAAAGCTGATTCAATTTGATTACATTTTTAAAGTCTGGAAAGTGTTCTCTTCTGCAACAGTTTCCTAGAATCTGGCAAGAAAAGACTGTTGTGCTTATGTAAACGTGTATGCAGGTAACCCTGTCAGCAGTAGCTTCCTTCTTATACTCCTGTAAATCTCTGATAGTGTCTTTAATCTTGGTATATTTAAATATTTTTTAATGTTTAATTTTGAGAGAGAGAGAGAGAGAGAGAGAGAGTGTGCGTGCGTGCGTGCGTATGAGCAGGGGAGGAGCAGAGAGAGAGCGAGACCCAGAATCTGAAGCAGGTTCCAGGCTCTGAGCTGTCAGCACAGGGCCCGATGTGGGGCTCAAACCCATGAACCGCAAGATTAATGACTTGAGCCAAAACCAAGATTCAGATGCTCAACCGACTGAGCCACCCAGGCGGCCTTAATCTTGGTATATTTTAATTAAAGGAGTAACAAGATGGCTACAGTTTTATGTATGTCATTGCCGCTGGCTATAACATTGTTTTCTTTGAAAAAAAAAAAAGATAGATACTTGCATACTTGGGATAAAAGGAAACAAATGTTTAAACACAAAACAAAAGCAACATGGATTTAAATCTATTTTTTGATGTAACAAATAAAATGGACAAGTATCACAGGCAAGTGATAGCTCAGGCCACCCTCATGATTGCCCCTAAGAATAGATGCAGCTGCACAGTGAAAAGGCTCTGTGGCTGTTAGATTAATAGCATTGTCACAGATAACATGGCGAACCCAGGAAAAGAATGAAAGCAGGAGGACAGCACAGTGAATCCCATGAGCCAAACTGTAAGAGAAAAATGTAGAGGGGCACCCGGGTGGCTCAGTCAGTTGAGTGTCTGACTTCAGCTCAGGTTATGATCTCATGGTTCATGAGTTTAAGCCCTGCTCCAGGCTCTGTGCTGACAGCTCAGAGCCTGGAGCCTACCTCAGATTCTGTGCCTCCCAGTCTCTCTGCCCCTCCCCTGCTTGCGCTCAGTCTCTGTCTCACAAAAAGAGAGAGAAATACAAAGAATTGTAGAAGTTGTTCAAAAATAAGTGGAAATGATAGAAAAACAAACCATAGTACACTGAGAAAATGCAGTATGGTTCAAAGGAAATGCCTTGATGGAGTGTGAAACCTGTGTGTACACTTGTGTCTATGTCTGGGTGTGTGTTTATGGACATGGTATGTATCTGCCTGTCAAGCATGTGTTTTCTGTAAATTTTCTACCCTACTATCAAACATGTAATGGGAATATGTGGCTATGCTGCTTTTGGTAATTAGTCTTAACGTTTAAGCATGTATTTTTGTAGTTATTCTTTGTGCCAACAAGCTACCTGGAAATAAATTTCTTTCAAGATCTATTTACAAAGAAAATATAACCTTTTTATTTCACAGTATCTGCTGATAATTTCTCTTTTATAGCTGATATGATTACACAGACTTTCTACAAACATCTAGGACACTTTTTTTTTTCCCCTTCAATTTCTTCCATTTCTATTTAAAAAACAGACTCAACTGTAAGTATAGTATTCAGGGTTTTCTTTTTTAAGGCTGGAAATTTCTCAGAATGGACATGGATATTCTTCAATTACAGTGCATGCAATTAAAATATGTGCACAGGCAGGCGCGTGCGCACACACACACACACACACACACCAAGACCTAACTCAATGCATTTTCAAAATCAACCTGAAGGAAGAAAGAGAAATGGAATATGTGGTTATGCAATTTGGAAGACAGGGACTAGGTTGGAGCTACATCACACGAAGGCAATGGGAAAGGTACTCTGGAAAGCGTCGAGAATGGCCAAATTGCTGGACATACTATAGAGGGAATGCCTGGGAATGGCAGAGGCAAGAAAAGATTTAGGGAAAGTAAAATGTCTCATACAATTTTTAGATTTATATATGTATTTCTCCCTCATTTCCTACTTGACATTCTCAGTAACACCTATATAGCATTCCAAAGCTTTTTCAAATGAACTCACTGGGGAAAATTTAAATTGGTCCTAAGTCTGGAATAAAAGTTCAGAGAGGATGAAAGGCAGAAAAGGAATAAAGCAAGGAATGGATATAACCAGGATACATATGTTCTACAACATTTCTTCTCCATTTTTTATTAAGATATACTTAACATGAAATATTGAATAAATTTAGGATGTACAATGGGATGATTTCATACATGTATATAGTGCAAAATGTTAACAAAATGTTAGTTAATACACTTTTATGCTCACATCAATATCATCTTGGATTGTAACTGTCACGGTGAGAACATTTAAGTTTGACTCCCATAACAACAATATGGTACTGCTTAGTGCCATGCTATACATTAGATCTCTAGAACTTATTCATCTTATAACTGAAAGCTTATACCCTTTGACCAAAATCTCCACATTTCCCATATCTCCCAGCTCCTGGTAACCATCAATCTACTGCTACTGTGAGTTCAACGTTTTGAGATTCCACAGATAAGTGAGATTATCATACAGTATTAGTCTTTCTCTATCTGACTTATTTAGCATAATGCCCTAAAGGTCTATCCATGTTGTTCAAAATGACACTTTTTTTTTAATGGATGAATAATATTCCATTGTATGTATATACCAATTTTTCTTTATCCATTTATCTACTGATGGGCAGTTGTTTCCATGTCTTGGTTATTGTCAATGCTGTAATGAAGGTGGGAATACCAATATCTCTTTGAGATTGTGATTTCATTTCCTTTGAAGATATGCATAGAAGTGAGACTGCTTTTCATTTTATTTATTTTTTATGTTTATTTATTTTTGAAAGAGAGAGAGAGACAGAGTGCAAGCAAGGGGAGGGACAGAGAGAGAGGCACACACACAGAAACTGAAGCAGGCTCCAGGCTCCAAGCTGTCAGCAGCCAGTGTGAAGTTCGAACTTGTGAGCTGTGAGATTGTGACCTGAGCTAAAATCAGACGCTTAACCGACTGAGCCACCCAGGTGCCCTGGATTTTTTTTCATATGTTGGTTCTATTTTCAGTTTTTTGAGAAACCTCCATGGTGTTTTCCATAGCAGCTGAACCAATTTATCTTACCACCAACACCACGAGGGTTCCCTTTAATCCAGATCCTGGCCAGTATTTGTTATCTCTTGTCTTTATGAAAAAAGCCATTCTAAAAGGTGTGAGACAGTATCTCATTGCGGTTTTGATGTTTTATAATGTTTAATACACTCTGATCTATATAATTCTGAGCTGACCATACTAGAAAAAAAGGATTATAGTGATTATTTTAATGCACTGTCAATGTTTCTAAATCAAGTGCTGTTCTGGGGCCAGTTAGGAAATGGACTAGCACAGACAAAATCACAGGTGTGATTTATGTATAGGCCAGTTAATATCATTCAGTGCTGTAACCAGGGAGTAAACCCTCTCCTTCGTATTTCTCTGCTCTTAAGAAGACCACTGCAAAAGACACATGAATACACGAACACTAGATTTGAAGGGGGGAAAAAAGGCTTAAACATGATGAAACTGCATTACATTAAAAATTACAACTGTGCACATTTGATTTGACAATTGTTAATGTCATCTTAACAGGTTTAAATGAAGTTTTCCCAATTTTTTAAATGTTTATTTACTTCTTTTGAGAGAGAGACAATATAAGTAGGGGAGAGGCAGAGAGAGGGAGAGACAGAATCCCAAGCAGGCTCTGTGCTCTCAGTACACTGCCTGACATGGGGCATGATCTCATGAAACATGAGATCATGACGTGAGCCAAAATCGAGAAATGGAAGCTTAACCAACTAAGTCACCCAGTGGCCCAAGTTTTCTCAACTTCAAAACTACTGAAATTTTGGACCATACTAATTCTTGTCCTGTGGGGCTGTCCTGTGCATTAAGATATTTATCAGTATCTTTGTCCTTTACCCACTAGACGCCAGTAGTCCACCACCCTAGTCACAAAAATTAAAATTGTCTCCAGATATTGTCAAACATGTCTGGTGGAACAGGAATGGGGGAAAACTACTAGTTGAGAACTACTAGTTTATACTAAGATAAACTAAGCCTCAAGATGAAATGCTTTGGAAACACAATTTTTCTAGAAACATTAAATTTTAATGTTTACTTTCAAAGGTGAAAATAATGTTTTCTAAACAGTTACTAAATAGCTTCAGCAGTGTTCAACTTTCTAGTGTACCATTTAATTGTGGATATTTCCCCACACCTTAAAGTAACTGAATTGAATGCATGAATCTACATGTGCCTCATAAGCCAATATTTTAGGCAAAAAAGGAACTTGGAAACTGTTTAAATGACAGTTATGCTGGATTTCCAATTAGGATGTCACCATCCATCCACGCTCCTAATACATTATATCTGTCCAAAAGACACAGTGATAATAAAATATAAAAAGAATGGGGATGTCTGGGTGGCTCCGTTGGTTAAGCATCCAAATTTCAGTTTCGGCTCAGGTCATGATTTCACAGTTTGTAGGATCAAGCCCGGCACTGAGCTCCACACTGACAGAGCAGAGCCTGTTTGAGATTCTCTCTCTCCCTTTCCCTTTGCCCCTCCCCTGCTTGCACATGTGTGCGCGTATTTGTGCACACTTTCTCTCTCTCAAAAAAAAAAAAAAAAAGACAGAGAAATGTAACGCTACGATCAAACATAAGATAAAATTTCTATAGCTTCCAAAAAGAATTACAAAGAAGAAAACAGAGCCACATTCACAAATCTCTCCTCACAATGTTTTAGAATCACAGTGAGGAAGTGGGGAAGAACAGCTGAAAGGTAAAGGTGATAAGGCAAACTGGAACTTGGATTACTGAGAGAAATCAGCAGTTAGATTGGAGTTCTTTAATAAATTAAAAAAAAAAAACCCATTCTGAAACTCTGTCTGGGCCTCAGTTTACATATGGAAAGAACCTTCCTCTCCTGAATTTCTTTTGAGATTTTTGTTTACTTCTTCCTGTAGTTTATCTTTCAGAAAAGAGCTTCCCAAAAAGGGGTGTCCTGAAGAGCTTACAGATGTGCATGAGATACTGGAAATCCCCAGCCCTCAGTGTGGTTGGTGGACACCAGAATGGCCAGAAACTCTGGACTGATTTCTGGACCATGACCGTTCTCCTCATCTTCTACCAGAATACTTGAAAAAATATTATTATTTGAGTATGCTGTGATTTGAAAATGCTTAGGAATCCAAGTATTAGTACTTCCCTTCATGAGGGTCTTCGTTAAGACTGCTAGGACTGCCATAACAAAGTCCACATACTGGTGGCTTAAAAGTTTACCTCCTTACTGTTGTAGAGGTTGGAAGTCCAAGATCAAAGTGTCAGTAAGATTCCTTTCTCTGAGACGTCTCTCTCTGGCTTGCAGATGGCTGCCTTTTCACTGTAAGCTCACAGGTCTTTTCTTTTCAATTTTTTTTAATGTTTTTATTTATTTTTGAGAGAGAGAGAGAGAGCACACAGCAGACAGCAGGGAGGGGCAGAGAGGGAGGGAGAGACACAAAATTCCAAGCAGGCTCTAGGCTCCAAGTTGTCAGCACAGAGCCTGACACAGGGCTCAAACTCACAGACCATGAGATCATGGCCCGAGCCAAAGTTAGACACTCAACTGACTGAGCCACCCAGGCGGCACCCCTCACAAGGTCTTTTCCTGAGGCACAGGCCCCGAGGGTCCTTTTGTGAGTCTACATTCTCTCTTCTTATAAGGACGTCAGCCAGATTACATTAGTGGCCATTCTCATTTTTACTAAATATCCTTTTTAAAGGCCATATCTCTAAATACTGTCACACTGAGGTATGAGGGGTTAGAGCTTCAACATGTGAATTTTGAGGGAAAACAATTAAGCACAAATAAGGTCTTATTGTTAATAAACTGAGTATTTTACTTTAAAACACCTTCATCTCACCCCCAGTATTAAGTGATAATTTATTAGATATAAAATTGTCGGTGGAATTATGTAATATCCAAAATATAATATTGCAGACTTCAAATTATCTTTCACATGTATCTACATCTTTCACATATATGTATATACTTACACATTCATACATATTTAAATATATGCTAGAGGGGCATCTGGTATATGCATACTATACATATTTAAAAATAGCCAGGCATTTGAAGATACAAAGCAATGTGAACCAAATTCTTGAGGAATAAAAGATAACAGAGCAGATACCAAGGGCTTCCAGATAGTAGAGGTAACAGACACAGATTGCAAAACAATTATTCCTATTTTGTCCCAGGAAATCAACAAAATGATTGAAAACTTAAGCCCAGAACTGAAAATTTAAAATGATCCAATGGAATTTCTAAAAACAAAAAAATGTAATGACTAAATTGAAAATTTCCTGAATGTATTTACTACCAATTTTCACATGATAATAGCATTAGTAAACTGAGATATGTCAGAGAAAATCTATAAATTAAGCACATAGGAAATATAAAAACATGAAATACTGAAAAAAAAAAACTTAAGGGTCAAACATGTGCAGGAATTAAAAGGGAGAGAAGAGAAAAATGAAGAAAAAGCAGTATTTGAATAAATAAATACTGACTGACAAATACCAAAACTGACATAAAACTATCAAGCAACTAATTGCTTTCAGAATTCTCAGGGAAGATAAATATAAAGAAAATTAAACCTGGACACATAATAATAAAACTACAGAAAACTAAAGAAAAGAGAAAATCACACATGCAGCCAGAAAGAAAATGTTCAAATGAACACTGAAGGAGTTTAAATTGCAACCAAACATAATGGGAGCCAGAGACAAGGGAATTATATCTTCAAAGGGCTTTGGGGGGGGAAAAAAAGGAGACTGCAAACAAAGTATTTTATTAAAATAAAACACTTAATGCAGTAAAGTGTCCTTCATAATATAAAGTGCAAATGTTTTTGAACTAGATAGAAGTTTTGGTTGTACAACACTGTGGATGTACTAAATGTCACTGCACTGTTCACCATAAAATGATTAATTTTATATTATGTGATTTTCACCTTGGTAAGTTTTTTTTAAGAGAAGGTAAAGTAAGTTCATTTTCCTACAAACAAAACTGGAGAGGATTCATATCACCAGTAAATCTATACTAAAATCACATAATGATCTCAACAGTTTCAGTAAAATATATATATATATATATATATATATATATATATATGTGTATATATACATATACACATATATATATATTACTGTATATATATATTTTACTGCATATATATTTACTGTATTTTTACTGTATTTTTACTGTATATTTTACTGTATATTTTACTATATTTTATATATATGTGTATATATATATATATATATACAGATAGATATAGATAGATATAGATAGTTAAAATTTAACAGCCATTCATGATTTAATTAATCTTATACCACACCATTAGGAAACCTCTCTAATGTAGAGTAACATGATACTAAATGGGAACATGTTGAAATCTTTCTTCCTGAGTTTAATAAGGAGCTATCATTGTAATAAAGGTTCTAACCAAATAAATTAGATAAATTTTTAAATTCTTAAATACAAGTCCCAAGTATCAATCACTAGAGGAACTTGGAAAGACTTTATGTTCATTATAATAATAATAATTAGTAAAATCCAAGCTATTTATATTTACTTTGGAAGCTATATTATTCAAAAAAGATCCACCATGGTAAAGTAGAGTTTCAAACCCAATGATTTGTGGAGAAAGAGAAGACAGCTAAAATGATCAGCACTCACCACACACACACACACACACACACACACACACACACACACAAAATTATAAATAGCTAAGACTCCAGAGCAATGTATTTGTTTTTCTAAGAAAAATTAACAAAGAGACAAAATCACATGAGATGGGATTTATGTTACTGTCGTTATTGGAAAAGACAATAAGGAAGCTATTGTCTAAGTTTTTTCTTTAAAATCTTATCTTTTATTGATTTCACACACAGAATCTAAATTAGTATTATCATTTTAATGAACAGACATGTTTATTTTAGAAACATGGAGTACGAAAGAACTGTCTTCCTTGACTCTCTTTTCTCTTATAAATTTTTTTTTTTTTAGTGTTTATTTATTTTTGAGAGAGAGACATACAGAGTATGAGCAAGGGAGGGGACAGAAAGACACAGAATTCAAAGTTGGCTCCAGGCTCTGAGCTGTCAGCACAGAGCCTGATGTGGGGCTCAAACCCACCAACCGTGAGGTCATAACCTGAGCAGAAGTCCAAAGCTCAAACCACTGAGCTACCCAGGCACTCCTCTTTTATCTATTCTGATGAAAGCCTAATGAGATGTGCAAACTTCTATCAAATTCAAGATGATAACCACTAGGCATTAGAAAATCTTTAATTATTAATGAATTATAAGAAATCTGTTGAATACATTTTAAGAAACATTTAAACAACAGTGGCTCAGTCGGTTAAATCTGACTTCGGCTCAGGTCATGATCTCATGGTTCATGGGTTCCAGCCCCGCATGGGCTCTGTGCTGACAGCTCAGAGCCTGGAGTCTGCTTCAGATTCTGTGTCTCCCTCTCTCTCTCTGCCCCTCCTATGTTCACACTCTGTCTCTCTCTCTCTCTCTCTCTCTCAAAAATAAATAAATGTTGGGGCGCCTGGGTGGCGCAGTCGGTTAAGCGTCCGACTTCAGCCAGGTCACGATCTCACAGTCCGTGAGTTCGAGCCCCACGTCGGGCTCTGGGCTGATGGCTCGGAGCCTGGAGCCTGTTTCCGATTCTGTGTCTTCCTCTCTCTCTGCCCCTCCCCCGTTCATGCTCTGTCTCTCTCTGTCCCAAAAATAAATAAACGTTGAAAAAAAAAATTTTTTTTTTAAAAATAAATAAATGTCAAAAAAAAATTTTTTAAAAGAAACATTTTAACAACAACAAAAAAACATTTAAATATGATAAGCCAGAAGATGCTGATCCAAAAGATTTCCAATTATTAGGAGTAAAAAGTTAAAGTTTGTTTAAAGTGTATTTATTTATTTTGAGAGAGAGAGTGAAAGAGCAAGAAAGGGGCAGAGAGAGAGGAAGAAAGAGAGACAGACAGAAGCTTGCTCAAAAGCAAGCAGGTTCAATGCAACATGGGGCTCGAACTCATGAACCATGATATCGTGACCTGAGCCAAAATCAATAGTCAGATGTTTAACCGACTGACTGACCCACCCAGCTGCCCCCAGAAGTAAGAAGTTAATTAAAAATGTGGACAGCCAGAGGAGCTATTTTCATGCATTTACTCCGCCATTCCTTTTCCATGTAAATACCCTGTCAGGGTTAAGGAATTGCAATATAACAAGATTATTTTACAATGCTGCTTCTTTCCAGGATTTTATAGGCTAATCTGGGACCAAATAAGTTTCTTGGTGGAACAGCAGCAAATTGGGTCTTTGGGACATCTCTCCTGGGTTTATCCCTTGCACTTTCTCCCAAATCACCAGGAGTGACACAAAGTATGGTCTAATATGGAAACATGACCTCATAAGCTAAAGTAACTATATATGAGAAGTAGAACCATATAAAAGAGAAGCAACAAAGTGGACATCATGGACCATATACAAACTTTTTAGAAAAGAATGTTCTAGAACTTTTAAGAAAAATAATAAATATCCTAAATTGTATGAGGGATGACATGGTAATATGCTTATGAGATGCTATAAAAGTAATATATGAAACCAAGATTCCATCCAGAATAGTAACTGCAAAGGTGTCGGGGAAGTATGGTCTTCAGCTTTCCATTCTTCCCACACTCTAAGACAGGTCACAGGTGATAGGAAATACATATAGATTAGGATCATTCGCTATATTTATTTCTAATAAAAATATCAGCTAGAGAGTGGGTAAGTAACTTGTGATGTAGTCATACACTAAAATAATGTACACTATGGACATAAATAAGTCATATCTTCACACATCAAAATGGATGAATCTCAAGGACAGAACAGTGACAGAAAACATCAAGTAGGAAAATACAGTAGGATTCCATTTTTGTCAAGTTCAAAACTATGCAAAACCAAATAGTATTCTGTTCAGAGATACTACTGCATGTGGTAAATGTTTCAAAAAATATTAGATAATACACTTAGTGAGTGTTTATCTCTATGGGTAGAGAAGGACAACAAGATCTGGAAAGGACCTCCAGAGGCTTCCAAGATTGGGGTAGTTTCTGCTTTTTTTCTAAGGCAGAAAGGAAATAAACAGGTGTGTGTATCAGTATTCTTTCTAGTTGAATAGAAATGTTATTCTGTAAATACTCAAGTTTTTCTTCAAGTTTTATAAAAATGATTTTGACAAAGAAGAGCAAAAGGAAAAATTCAGGATAACCATAATGAGAAAATAAATATTATGTAGATTTTTTTTTAACTCATTGGAAGAGGGAGGATGCTCAGAGAAAGAATTCCACCAAGTAAATTCAAGAAAAGGAGAGCTGAAGCATAAATTGATAAACAGGATCTCAGCAAGAGGAAGGGTAAATGATACATTTGGAAAAGGGAATATAGCTGTCAGGGAATGGCAAGAAACTGGTGGCTTTCCTGTAGGCTGGACAGAGCCAAAGATGAGAGATGAGCCCGAAAATACAAAGGCAATGTGAAAGGACTTCAGTGCGGAGTTAATGAACTTTGTTTTATAAGAAACATTACAATTTTGTTAAGAATTTTTTAATGTTTTTTTTTTAAATAATAAATCCTTTGGGGCACCTGGGTGGCTCAGTTGGTTAAGCGTCCGACTTTGGCTCAGGTCATGATCTCACGGTCTGTGGGTTCTAGCCCCGTGTCGGGCTCTGTGCTGACAGCTCAGACCCTGGAGCCTGTTTCGGATTCTGTGTCTCCCTATTTCTCTGACCCTCCCCTGTTCATGCTCTCTCTCTCTCTGTCTCAAAAATACATAAATGTTAAAAAAAAAATTAAAAAAAATAATAATAAATCCTCAATATTTGTTGGAAAACAAACCTGTTTATCCTATGGAGGATGAATTGGAAAGAGAAGTTAAGGCACAAGAAGAGGAGTGAGGAGCTCAAAATCATCTAATCAAGGCCTGCTTGTTATGTTTCACATTCAATGCAAGCACTATCCATTTTCATAAAATGCATTTCTGCAATGTGACTTGCTGTATCCCCTTGCTCTGTGACTAGAGGCATTTCCTCCCCACTTTAAATTCTTGCACTTCAAATATTTACAGTGGCAACAGTGTTAGTTTCTTTCCCCAGAAAGCAGAGGTAGAAAGAAAGGAAGAGAGAGAAAATAAAGAAAAAGCAAAAGCTAAGATGAATAAACAAAAGTCAAGCAAAAGAAAAAGAGTGAGCAATAAATAGAGGCAGAGAGGCCAAGAATGTAGTGGGCTGGGAAGAAAACAGCCAAGCTCAGTGAGCCTGCATGGCTGTAAGCAAAGTACTTAACCTTTCTTGTTTTCTCTTCATCTGTAAAAAGAGACATTCAGCTAGATAACCCTAAGTCCCTGCAGATACATAAATGGTCGGCATGCTTCTATTACATTATACGAGTCTATTAAAAAGGTACAAAGTCATTCTTGGGTAGCTTTCTTTGTATTCCAGATGCTAAAGCAAGTATTAAAATGAGACTAAAAATGTATTATACAATTATATAGAGACATTAATTTCAACTTTATAGTGTTTTTAGGGGCTTAATTTGGATCTAGGAACAAAATAAAACATGAATGCCTGCCTGAACCTCTCAGCAAGTTATTATTTTGTTGATGGAAAAAGGGGAGATTCAGTGATGTGCCAGCCCTGCTCACCATCCCGTGTTGTTAGTGAGACCAGAATTCAGTATCTTTTCCCTTTGCTGTTTTAAAACGATCTCATTTTTTCCTAACACATGCAGACTGGCCTATTTAAGCAACCTAATCCTTCATTCCCTGATAACTATTCCAAAAAGAACATTTTCAAAAGCAGCAAAGGGAAAGATTTAATGGTTAAAAATAAATACAAATCAATCAAAATGAATACCACCAATAAAATGATAATGGAAAGAATTGCTATTATTACAATTTACAATTGTAAAGGTTGTGGAATGAGAATGTTCTATGTGGTTAGTACCTCTTAGATTAATTTACCTGTATCTTTCCATTTCAACTCTAAAGCAGAATAATATTTGTGGACTGGTCTAATGGTTTTTTTTTGTTTTTAGCTTTGTGTGTGTGACCTGACCGCAGTTAAATCCTCTTTTGTCCAGGTGCCTTGCTAATAGTTAAGACTTTAGTTAAACGGTTAAATAGTTAAAACTTAATTACTAAAATAATAAAATTCACAAGTATAATTTGAAATAGCTAATATTGGGCGGAGTTCAACTGCAACAGAAATTTTGCTGAAAAATTTAGGTACATTATTGTAATTAATTGCCAAGATTCTCTCCTAGGCAGGCTTTTCTGAGACCTTTCTCAATGAGGCCTCCACCTGGGCCTATAAAGATTTGAACAAAGCACTAGCACAGCTTCTAACATGTTGGTCAAGGCCACAAATCTCTAGGATGATTCTAGCCCCATTAATAGGGCATTCTTGCAAAAACTCAAGGCTACCAAAAGAATTTGATATTTGCTCTAGCCAACACCTGAAGATAGAGCCCCTGTCTCCAAGTTTCTACAACAAGGTAGGAGTCTAATGTCTGTAAGCTGGTTAGAGCAAATCAGTCTCCTAAGGACCAACCCTCCCTCCTTCCTGCTTTTTATAATTTTTCACTTCCCTTACTCTACTGAGTCCCAACTCGCCCACCTCCCTATTCCCTCATTTTCCCTATAAAATCATCTCTGTACAAATCAAACTTGAGTTCAGTTCATACTAGTATTTTCCTTATTTTTCTATTGCTGACTAAAATCTGTCCTTACCACTCTAATGTCCAACACTGCTTAACTGTGACACTAGTAAATCCTAATTTAGTGGTAAACAAAAGCCAGAAAAGCAACTTATTCAGCAAGATAACAAAATTAGTAAATAGTAGAGCCAAAAGTTCAATCCAGGTCTTTGTGATAATCACTGTTAATTACCTCACTTCTCATTTGGACAAGTATTTCCTAATATTGAGAATAAATCCTATCTTGAAGGTTAGTCAATGACATAAAAGTATGAGATCTGGGTTTTTAAAATCTATATGGCATTAGAATTTACAATTGAGGGATATAACTTCTGTTAAAAATCACAGTAAAATAACTGAATTCATAAAGAAAATTATGAAAGCCTAAAAATAGATCTATGTAAAATACAAACAAAAAAAGACCATATATTCAAGGAAAAGTATATTGACATGCTTTCCTTCTGGAATTAATGGAATCAGTAATAATGGAAAAAAAATTTTTGTATAGAATTCAAACTAGATGTTTATAAAGTTCTTCAGCTGAAGATACAGGTATCAACAGTAGAGTTTATAGTCCTCTGTTTATCGGTCATGTGATGTAGGCAAATTATTTAACTATCTGAGCCTCCATTTCTTGAGCTACACAATAAAGACAACATCATGTTACACAGAATTCCAAGACAGTTTCCAAGATTTCTGGTCCTTTCCATACATGCCCTATGAGGTATTGTTTTTGAATGTGCATGGGACCTATAAATATGATGAACTATCAAGTTCACAATTAGGTTCCATTATATGGTAAAAGTGATCACATTTTGCAGGCATACTAAATTTCCTAATCCATTAATTTTGCAATATAAAAGCTATTATCCCAGGTAAGTTGGGAAGCTCTAAAGACAGGATTCTGATGTTAGAGAAACACACTTCTGCTGGCCATGAAGAAGTAAGCTGCTATGTTGTGAGAGGATCTAGACGTATAAGTATGCAATCTCTCGGAGGTGAGAGCAGCTTCTAGTTAACAACCAGAAAAAAAAAAAAGAGAGAGAGAGAGAGAGAGAGAGAGAGAACCTCAGCCGTACGACCACAAGGAACTGAGTTCTGCTAACAATATGCATCCAGTTCTAAGAGAACCTCTAGCTTCAAAGGAGATCACTGCCTGACAACTTGATTTCAGCCTGCCTAAGACCCTGAGCACAGATCCAGCTAACTTATTCCCACTTTCCTTCGGATGGCTGAATCACTCCTTGGCCCTATCATAGTACTATCACAGTACTAAAAATGCAATCCCAGATTATAAAGCATTTTTTTTAAAACATCTCAGCTTTTTCTCCTACAACAGAGTTAAGAAGGAAATAAGAAGGTCCCACTTGACTTATTACCATTTTATTAATTATTTTCAAGACAATTTGGGGAAAAATAAAACCTCATGATTGCCATACTCTTGTTTTCTTTTTTTCTGTACTCCAAATATTCAAATCCAATTTCTAAATATGGAATGAACTCTCATATATAGTCATCTTCTTTCCAAAACTATGGATGGTCACCGAATGGGTCATCTCTGTTATATGGCAGCTATGTCAGTTAGGATCTTTCAGCCACAAGTAAAAGAATATTTGACTAAAGTGGTTTAAGCAATAATGATGTTCTCTTGTTCCCTATAAAAAAGAAGCCCACAACAGGCTGGTTTAGCAGTTGAATAAGTGGAACCTTGATTTTTCCCAATTTCTATCCTACCATTATCAGATTATCAGGTGTTGGTGATGGTTTTTCTTAGCACAGGACGGCCGTTGTAGTATTGATGGTCATATTCTTAATAGCATTCCAGGAAGGCAGGAGTGGATAATATCATAAAGGGCCTTTACCTTATGATGCCCTTTTTTTTTTTTAATTCCTAAGTTGAGCTTGATAAAAAGCACTCCACCAAGACTCCCTTTTAGTCTCCGCCATTAACGCTGCCAAAGGAGAACGGGATTGCTATGGTTGGCACAGACCAATACAACGTATTCCCTAGTAAGAAGCATGTTACCATCCAAATATACAAAGATGTCTCTTAACATGAAAACAAGGAGAAATGGCTACTGGATGAACTAGCAACAACAACCACCTTAACAGGGATCTTTCCTTGATGCTGTACAAGCTGAAGATGCTTCTAGTGACTGTCTTATACTACAGCTTGGGACAAATTCCATAAATTCCTACAGTGTGGATTAAGGAATAACTTTACTGGGAAAAGGGGAAATTTTTAAAATTTACAGATTCTTTGAATAACAAAAGAAGGGAAGGCAATTATTCTCCATTGTCCAATTATTCTACAAAGAAATGTGCTGGGGCCTGAGAGGTTTGCTGGAACAAAGTTCAGGTTTCTATTTCAGCAAAGGGACCATGCCTCCATATTACTTTTAATTCTTGTATGTATCCATTAAAGGATGCACAGACTGCATGGACACCAGGATTTTGATGCTCCCTTTTTCTAGGAGCTCTGGGGAATGACTGCTGCCCAGCACTTGAGGAAAGTGTGTTCTATAAAAAGTTGCAATGTCCTTCCAAAAAAGAGATCTCTATTTCTATGCAAACTTTTACCAGGTGTGGACCCGTTCAAGCTGGCTCATTTCCCAGGCAATCCAGAATGAAAAAATACAATCATTTTCAAAAAAAAAAAAAAACTCTTCCCCATGGTCTCATCAAATATAAATTTTTCCATCATGGGAAGTGGCAAATCCATCTGATGAATGGGAAGAGAACGATGTTATCTGTCATTCCTTCATCCTAATCTCCCATTCCCTGTTTGACTTTGATGTCCAATTAATTGGGATTTACCATTCTTCTTGGGGGTGAATCAAATTGGCCATTTTTTATTTTGTTTTACTGTTGCATAACAAGCTCTGTGGTGACAGAAGAGTTGAATTTTGTCATCACCACTGACCTCCAAAAACAAGGGGGGGTGAGCAGAGAACCATCCAATGCAAAACCAGTATCTCTTTGGGCCCTTTTAGATACAATCTACCCTTTTCCCATCAAAATCAAAGTAATAACTGGACAAAGATTTACTGTTCTTGTCCCTTCCTCACAGATTTCCAAGATCAGGGGCCCTGCAAAGACAGAGCTTTAGCTGCTCTCTCAATGGACCTTCCCTTCAATACATCCATCAGCAGAAATCATTGATTTGAATCACCTCAAAGTTTCAGCTTTTGACGAGCACAGAAACCACTGTTACTGACATAAGAGATCATTTCCTAAAGTCACAGTTGGCACCAGTGATGTCAAACTGATAATACTGCTGTGAGTGTAGAGGAGTGCATGACCATCACCTCTACCTTCCAAAGGAATTAAAAGTGCTGATGATGATCCCAGCCCTGAAGTGCTAAGGGCCACACTGCAGCTAGAAATGTCAAGGTTCAGGGGTTGATTTCTAAACAAAAGCCAATGGCTCCCTTTGATGCTGAATCAAGTTCTGCAAATTCATTGTTAACTTAAGTCCTAAGTCTTTTTATTTCTTACTTCCCCCCCCCCTACAATTCTACCACCTTAAGATTTTTATTTTTCATATTAAGCAGGAAAGTAATTTGAGTAAAATAACCTTTACTGTAATTGTAATATTTTCTGTAGATCAATGACACATGTTTTAATTAACATCCCTTATCATCTTCATTAAGAGTATCCTCATTCTACCACATAATAGACCAATGCTTGTCTTAAAGCATTAGATTTCCACACGTGCCTGAATGCTGGGATACACAGAGCACAGGCTCAAGCTAGTGACCCCTTCCTCTCAACTCACAACATAAAAAGCTAAAATATTTATCCTTTCCAGTATTTATTTGTCATTTGTTCCCCTATGCTGATTGTCAACAAAGTCCCTGAAAAGTAAATAAGCCCAAGTGACTATTTCTAAGAACATCAATAAAAGAGTTGCTTTCATACTCTCCCAAATGTATTTCTACATTGCTTATAAGATTTTAAAGAGCGCGTTCTGTTTTTACACTTTTAAAAAATATAAAAAATAAACAAAAACACAAAGATACAACAGCTAGAAATAAAGAGGAAAGGAATCTTCAGAAGACAGGCAAAGCAGTGACAGCTATTGAGTGAAAAGAAAGGAAGCTGAAGGTTGGGACTGAAGATGGGGATTCCTATGAGATCAGGACAGGAGATGCCATCAATCAACAGAAATGACCCTGCCCTGTGGGTTTACCACACCCCCATTCCCACTTACATTACTTCTTTCCTTACTTAAGCTCTTCTCAGACCAAAGTTCCTGCATGCTGCATCTAGAAAGGACTAATTCTCTCCCTCTTTCCTTTTTAAATAAAGGACATGGGAACTCTGAAACTATATTTACGATAAAGAGGATGTAGTATTCCCACCACATATGAGATTTCCTTTCAATGTTACCTTATAGAACAGCAAGTTCAAGGAGCAATGAGATTAACACACACCAAAAAAAAAAAAAAAAAAAAAAGTCAAACTGACCTGAGTTTTCTGTCCTTCAGTGAAAGGCAATTTATAAAACATTAAAAAAGAAAGAACAAGGATAAAAAGGGTCTGCCCAAAAAATGTAAATTGGAAGAAAATCATCACATCCTGGAGGTAAAAGAAATCTTAGCACTTTAAGTATACTGCATTCACATGTCCAAGTCTCTACCCTTCTTCTTCCTATCCACATCTTTTGCATGGGACTTGGCTGTTCTTCCTCTTAGGAAAGAAACCACAGATATATCGCCACCCCTTGTTTCTGGGTTGGCCACACGATGTGCTGTGGGTAATGGACTATGAACAGGAAAAAAAAAAAATTGTACTATCTGCCTGCTGTCTTTCACATGTGTCACAACACAAGAATATGCCTGGGCTGGCTGAGGAGGAGGATCAAAGACATGGGCAACTGCGCCACTCATGGCCATCCCTAGCCTAGATCAGTAGACCCTCAGGTGCCCTGCAGATCTGTGGGCTAACTAAATGCATACTGCTCTATACTACTGAGACTATAAGGTTGTCTGTGGCCATAAATGAGCTGATACCACAAACAGCAATTTCAACTTCTTTCATTTACAGAGGAGAAAGTTGGACCCCATGAGTGGAACAAACCAAGTTGGTGGCAAGGCTAGAAATTAGGCCCTGAGACAGAACCTTGAAGGCTTGCACTAGTACTCTACACTTAGATACTTACCATCCTTATGGGCATTGGAAAGCCAGTTAATATCTCTGAACCTCAGGGTTTTATTTGTTCATGGAGGAAATACATACCCTGAACAAATAACTAGAAACCATCTGGCCAAAATAAGGGAATCAATGTGAAAACACGTTATAAAAAAGGGAGAAAGAAGCTAAAGATGTTAGCACTTAGTGTAGGCCAAGTATGTGATTAAACACTTACATTTATGCCATTTGATCTCACTTAATTATTGGGATAAGATTAATTGACGAGAAAACTGAGGCCTCAAAAAACCTAAGTAACTTACCTAAGGACATTAACCCCACAGCACTTGGCCTGTTTTTATTGATCAGTAGGTAGCCTACTGATTGTATCTCAAGAGAACTGTTAACCATTGTGAAATTAATAAATGTCTGCCCTTGGTCACCTAGAAACATGCTACAAAGTTTTTCAAATTAGAATGACAGTTTTTGGGGTGCCTGGGTGGCTCAGTCGGTTAAACATCCGACTTCAGCTCAGGTCAAGATCTCACGGTCGGTGAGTTCGAGCCCCGCGTCGGGCTCTGGGCTGATGGCTCAGAGCCTGGAGCCTGCTTCCGAGTCTGTGTCTCCCTCTCTCTCTGCCCCTCCCCCGTTCATGCTCTGTCTCTGTCTCAAAAATAAATAAAACGTTAAAAAAAAAATTAAAAAAAAATAGAATGACAGTTTTTATATCTTTGATCTTAAAAGTACATTAGCAGCATTTCTGTTTTTACATGATGTAGACACCTGTCACCTGCCATTAACGGTCACCTTTGTTGCTAATGACAGCATTCTGCTCTGGAAGATTATTACCCTTCTCTGTGAGGTGCTCCCAGAGGCATCAAGTACATTCCAAATATGCCACATGGCCTATATTTTGATTTGTATGACACCAAACATACTTCCAAACTCATTTAAAATATGTATTTTTAGGTTTAATCCTCTCTGGATGAGAAGGACTGTCTTAGAGGTGTCCCTTAATATTTTTCTAAATTAAAAACCTCAAGAAATGCCTCTGCAAAATTGGGGGTAAAAACATGGTAAGAAACAAAACAATTTAATTTGCACCAACAAATACTATTTGAGAAAATATGAGGTCAGTGCCTTAAATTACTGGGAATGCTCATTAGCAGTACAGCATCTTGACTTAAATGGGATTTAAGAGAAGCAACAAAAGAATGAATATTGTATAAGAGCAAATAAACACTCTGAACTTTCTTCAGCCTCAAGAGTCCTGGGTTAAAACTTCTTTACTGGCTTCCTAATTGCATGGTGGGTTGACATATAAGAACAGCTTTCTGTGAGATAAAATCTCATGCAATTTCTTAGGGTCTTCAGGCATTTTGGTTAATCCAGATTAAAGTAAGTCAATCAGAAGGATTAAAGGAATATACTTTTATTCCACCTTAAAATCTCTTTCCCAATAAAATGTGTTTGACATAAATTCTACTAGTAGGTCTTACAACTTGCAATATCCTGAAGAAAATGAGGAGTGAAGCTGAAGAAAGATAATGGAATCCTGCTGAAACGTGAGATGACTTTTCCCACGGCTAAATTTCATTCTAATTATTTTCAATGCACTTAGTCACAAATTTCAGGACACAAAGAAAGGAAGGGGCAAGGAGTGATAACTTCCTCTTCAACTTCCTAAAAAGCATTGTATGTCCATGTGTCTTATTTTTGAAGAGAAATATATTTTTAAATTGTCTTATTTATTGCTTTCACATTTATTTTGGAAGAGAAAAAGTGTGCAAGTGCAAGCAGGGGAGGGATAGAGAGAGAGGGATAGAGAGAGAATCTCAAGCAGGCTCAGCACTATCAGCATGAACCCTGATGTGGGGCTTCATCCCATAAGCCATGAGATCATGACCTGAGCCAAAACCAAGGATGCTTAACTGACTGAGCTACCCAGGCACCCCTTAAATTTTATTATTTTTAAGTAATATCTACACCCAACTTGGGGCTAGAACTCACAACCCCCAGATCAAGAGTTGCATGCTCTACCAAATGAGCCAGCCAGACACCCTTTGAATAGAAATCTTGAAGTCATAATTTCTGAGCAAAAATAGACTGTGGACAAGAACTCTGCAAATGTTTTATATTCCTTCCCTCATTAAAGTAGCTCTAAATTGTATTGGGGCTTGAAGCACACAGTTGGAAAGAATCTCTCAGGCAACTTGTTTAATTGTGATAGTTAACTGTTTTAACAGTAAAAAGCTAGTTTAGTAGTAAATTGTGTGGGTGCATGTGTGTATGTATAAAATGACAGGGCAGTATTCCAGTTCACAAAGGGAATTTTTAACTTGAAAAGCCCTCTTTAAGGGACAAAATATACAGTACTTTCAGTAGGAAAATATGAATGTATACCTTGAAAATTACTAACTGGAAACCTCACTACAATGAAGTCATGAGGCCAGCAGGGGGAGTTATCATGTTCTACCACTTGTCATCAATTGCAGACCCCAACAGGAAGAGATGGCCTTTCAGATACATACTACTTTGCTCCCTCAGCAGGAGGAAGAAAGGCTTTCTTCCTCCCCTAGCAACAGCCCAGCCAATAGAAGACAGCCACAGCTCAGCCAAGGAAAAGCCACTACACTTCCAACTCCCAATTTACTCTAATAGACTTTATAACAGTCTTCCCAACTTACCCCTTTTCCTCCTTTGTTCAGTTGATTTGTGTATGAGTTTGCTGTAGCTTGCTTATCCTGATTCCAATTCTCTGCTATTCCCACATAAACCCACTTTTTTGCTGGTAATACAACTGGCAGGTTAACAATGCTGTGGAAGACAACTGTGGCTTTGCAGGAGAATCCTTTCTGCATTTTGTAAACTCTGGGAAGTGCTTGCTGACATCTTGTCTGCATTTCAAACAATACTTACGGATGTGCCAGATTCAAATTATGTTTTATGTTCACCAATACAAAAGTGCTCTTGAAAAACCATTATTTTAGTATTGAGCATTACTGAGGTATAACTGACAAACAAAATTGTAAGGTATTTCAAGTGCACAACGTGATGATTTGATAAAAATATTTGTCTTAAATAAAAGTCATCTACAGGTAGGAGAATGAATTTTGTGTTTGTCATGTGTAATCTCTACCCAAATCCATTTCCCTTTTATTTGGGGTTAACAAAAATAAGCAAGTAAAGCCGGGGCTTTCATATCTTCTGGGTGTGTTAATGCTTAAAGATAATAAAGGATAGTATCTAGGCCAAAACATCTGCTGATATAAAATGAACAAACCTTTTAGAATCTCTAAAAGTAAGAAAGAGAGTTTCAATCGAGCCAAAGTTTGGACAGCTGCCCAGGAAACATGCTCTTCACATGAAAAGTATTGTAGAGAATGAACAGTTTTCACAGACTTATATACTTTTTATATCTTGTCAAAGCTCAAAAGATTATAGATTAGCATACAAGCAGGAATCACAAGGTTTTTTTTGTTTTGCTTATTTTTTTATCTTAAAAAAAGTTTTGTTTTTTTTTTAATTTTTTTTTTTTTCAACGTTTATTTATTTTTGGGACAGAGAGAGACAGAGCATGAACGGGGGAGGGGCAGAGAGAGAGGGAGACACAGAATCGGAAACAGGCTCCAGGCTCTGAGCCATCAGCCCAGAGCCTGACGTGGGGCTCGAACTCACGGACCGCGAGATCGTGACCTGGCTGAAGTCGGACGCTTAACCGACTGCGCCACCCAGGCGCCCCAAAAAAAAGTTTTTTTAATGTTTATTTTACTTCACAAGTTTTAATGTCAAGGAGTGTAGGAAGTAGGAGCATTGATAGATACTAAAGGACAATATGGTTTTCTTTTAGGCTCCACATCTACAAAGCAGGTGTACAATGTATGCTTGGTGGGTCATAAAGTCAGGCTTTTGGTTTAAACAAAGTTTATGTACAGTCATTGCTGACTTAGAAAGATATCCAAAGAAAACACTATAAATAAAACACTTCCTTTCCCTATTTTTTGTCTTGGTTGTGTCTTTTGGCTAGACACCCACCAAGAGATGAACCCAGTTACAGTTAATAGTGGGTCCTGGTCCCTGCCCACAGTAAGCCGAATAACTGAAATCTGATTGTTTGGAGCTGGTTATAGATGCACACGAAGATCACTTCAATCTGTATCTAGCTATCTTTTCTTTCTTTCTTTTTTTAAAGTTTATTTATTTTTGAGAGAGAGAAAGAAAGCGAGAGCAGGGGAGGGGCAGACAGAGAGGGAGACACAGAATCTGAAACAGGCTACAGGCTCTGTGCTGAGGTGTCAGCACAGAGCCTGATGCGGGGCTCAAACTTACAAACTGTGAGATCATGACCTGAGCTGAAGTCGGACGCCTAACCGACTGAGCCACCCAGGCGCCCCTCTTTTCTTTTCTTTTTAATGTTTGTTTATTTTTGAGAGACAGAGAGACAGAGTATGAATGAGGAAGGGGCAGAGAAAGAGACACACAGAATCTGAAACAGGCTCCAGGCTCCAAGCTGTCAGCACAGAGCCTGATACGGGGCTCGAACTCACCAACCACGAGATCATGACCTGAGCCAAAGCTGGATGCTTAACTGACTGAGCCACCTGTGCTTTTCTTTTTAACACTTTCAAAGGCAAATGCAGAACGCTCAAGTATTCTTAAGAAGCCACTCTCCCCAGTGCCATCACAAGACTGAGATCTACTTCTGTGAGTCACTGAGGTGGGAAGACACACAGGGGCTCATCTGTCAGCCTGAGCCCCTCCAGAAGTAGTTGTTAGACATGGAGGTCACAGAGAATAAAAAGGAGGACAAAGGGGGTAGAAAGTGAAAGCTTTGCATTTCTCAAGGTTCCAGGCAAAGGGTCTGCAATTGCCAGAGCCCCCACCTTGGTGTGGGGGAAGAGGGATCATTTAGTGAGAAAAGAAGACACAGGCAGAAATACTCAAACATTAAAGGAGGAATTTGCATTTTGAAGTGATAGGTAGGGCTAGAAGCTCAGAGCTTAAATGTGTGGAAGCACTACTTTGCAGGTCTGTGTTATGCCTCCCTGGAGTGTGATGTGCAGGCGCAAATGTGCCTGACAACCAGGAATGTGCTGGTTACTTATGCTAATTCTGGGCAAGAGCTCCGAGCTCCCTGCCCCACAGAAACTGCTGAATAAATATGGTTGGATGCCTCTCATAAAGCACAGCTGTGTGAAATAACCTGCAGAACCTGAGGAAAGTTTGAGGAACTAAAAGAACAACTTTGTATTTTCCATTTGTACTTTGCAAATAGCACTTTTGTATTTAAAAAAAAAAAAAAAAAGAAGCCACTAAGTGCATTTTAAATCATGCTCATAAAATTAAACCTGGGATTCTCTGTAAATACATATACTTTTTTTCTATTTTAGAAAAATGTTTAATACAGAATATCTAATAAAAGAATTTGACAGCTCAGAGCCACTCACTACCTCACATTAGAAGGGGTATTTGAAATTTGGACTTTGAGAGAGTTATAAATACAGATTGACTTTGCAAAAAAAAGAAAAAAAATGGGAGCAGGGAAATTTCAAAGAAAAACCAGAGGCTAGCAAGACTTCATTCAAGACTATAGCATTAGGGAATCAAGACTATTACAGCCACGGAGAGAAACTGAACTGTGTTGAAATAAAAGGCAGGAGATAGCATTAAACTGCCTTGGTTAGAAGGCAGAAGTGGATTTGGGGAGGATTTGGAGATATGCTTCCCTCCTAGCACAAGGGCACCATCTTAGGAAAACGGAAACTCATGACTTGCAGAACCCTCTTCTGTTATTTGGGAAAAGAAGAAAGAAGCTTTTGTCTCAATCTCTGCCTGAGTTCTTTCGGCAATGGTGTGCCGGTAAAGGTTTAACATGTATTTTTCTTTGGCTACAAAAGAACGTTATTTTGTAGTGTTTGTTAAATTCTCCCACTATGACTGATTCCCAGCCATCAATGCGATGACACTGAAACGTTAATATGAAAGAAACACATCAAGTCTTCGGAAGTAGAACCAACCAGCTCAAGTAGACCCCCACAGCCTTGTAACCACACAGGCTGGCAAAGGGCAAGCGGCACAGACATCCAGAAATAGTGGCAAAATATCTTACTGATCTAACTTCTAATTAATGCGACTTTAGATACATGCACAAAGAAAAGTTAGGGATATGAACAGTTTAAGAATTATAAACTAGGGCGCCAGGTGGCTCAGTCAGTTAAGCATCAGATATCGGCCCAAGTCATGATCTTGTGGCTCCTGAATTGGAGCCCTCCGCATCTGGCTCTTTCCCAGCGCAGACCCTGCCTTGGATCCTGTCTCCCTCTCTCTCTGCCCCTCCCCACCCCGTGCACATGCTCTCTCTTTGTCTCTGTCTCTCAAAAATAAACATTGTTTTAAAAGTGAAAAAAAGAATTATATTGTAAACTTATCAACCTATGATACCTTACAACTTACAGTTGACTTAATTCCCATTACTGAATTCAGATGATGAAACCAAAGGTCCCAGCTTCACATAACGAGTAAATGGCCAAGCTGAGAATGGACCAGAAGACTAACTGCTTCCTAAACTATCTTTTTTCCATAATCTCAACTATGAACAACATTCACAAATTCTTTTCTCAAGACCCACATTCTCAAAAATATCCTTTATTGTCTTACCTAAGAACACACAATTCTTACAGGGTGATACCTCCTTTAGAGGTAAACACAATTCAGGATATTGACGATAAAATGAAAATGTGTGTGTGAGGGATATCACCCCTCCATCATCATCCCTGCCATGTTAGTGTGAGATATTCTGATAGGATTTCATGGGACAAGAAAGGAGCCATTTTTTTTTTAATTTTAAAGCAGAAAGATATAGGGGATTTCAATAGGTTGATGCCCTATGTGATAGGTGGGAAAGCAAATGTAAGTCTAGAGGGGGAAGAGGCAAAAATAAAGGCCCTGCTAACAATAAGCATCTAACTTACTCATCTAGCCATTCTATCAGCCTGTGGCTGACCTCATAGCAGGTGCTGGGTACTAGTTTGAAGGAGAGAGAACTGGAAGGATAGATGAATGGCAAAGGGTCGAAAGACAGAAGGACAAGAGGGGAGGATAAAGTATAGGAGGGTTCAAGGGCCGCTGATGGGTTGTAGTCTTAAAAATAAGAAGAATGTGCCATGTGGGTGGCTGAGTCAGTTAACTGTCCCACTTTGGCTCAGGTCATGAACTCACAGCTTGTGAGTTCAAGCCCCAATTCAAGCTCTGTGCTGAGAGCTCAGAGCCTGAAGCCTACTTCAGATTCTGTGCCTCCCTCTCTCTCTGCCCCTCCCCTGCTCAAGCTCTATCTCTTTCTCCTTCAAAAAAATAAACAAGTATTAAAAAAAAATACAAAGAATGTCTGAAAATGGAGCTCTGTTAGAGCTGGGAAATATGGCCTTACTTTGACATGTACTTAGGTGCTGGCTTCTGCAGGCCCCTAAAGTTAGATGAATTTTATCTGTAACCTTCACTGTGCCCATCTTGCCACAACATGGAATTCTCCTGCTCACAAAGGGGATTCTAATGTCCCATCTTTGTACTTTTACATTTAACAATAATTACAATGAAACCAACAAACTATGTACATACTTAGATTCTGAATTGCATGGACATGATATGTAACTTTTTCTATGAAAAATAACGGTGACTGTTTTATTCAAAGCACATGGCAATAAGGAGTGAAGTAAAAGTTATAGGAAATGCTCCCTTTTCATTCAACTAGGCAAATGGACTCTCCACCTGGAAGACGATACTCTCTTTGGAAGAACTGTCGTAGATTAATGGCAGCTTTTCCTATGCAATGATTGATAAAGGCTTTTTCTGTTTTTTTTTTTTTTTATAAAGTACGTTCCACGAAGGAGGTTATCATCTCTCCACACGGTTCTTTTATGGAGTGGTTTATTTTTTTTCCATTTGCATAATTTTCATTTGTTATTCACACAGTAATACTCTCTGAAGTACACTTAGCAGAGTAGACTTAAGATTGTTACTGAATTTTTAATTGTCACAGTTTTAAACTCAGTCACTACCAAGGGTTAAACATTACTCCATTCTACATGAGAGAATGTAAGGCCTTCCATATTCTCTGTACTACTGCATGCTATTAACTGCTAAGTTTTCCACTACCCTCAATAAACAAATTGCATTCTATTACCACCACAATGGTAATGATCAGTTGCTTGTTGAGCTGGGATAACTGATTTTCAGAAGCAGAAGCTGATTTTTATTGTATGAGGTGCAAGATGTCATTTGCTTCCTGGTTTATAATCAGTAAAAAGTCTTTTTAGTGTATGTGTGTCTGTGTGTGTCTGTGTGTGTCTGTTTATGTGTTTCCTCTGCTTTATCTCTACCTGTTCAGAAGAAAAATGTTTATTGTTGGTAGGTGCTAAGTGCCTCAGGAAAAGTAGAATCCCTTGACAGAATGGGTTTCCACTGGATGAGGGGAGATGATGGACTAAAGTCATTTTGCTGACTGAGGTTTCCAAAATAAACCAGAGGAAGACATCTGAGATCTATTGAATGAGCTGCTGTGAAGATAAGGCCACACTCTTGTGCCCTCAAAGAATGAGACCTGGGAGAAGGAGGCAGGAGCAACAGATTTCATGAATTCAATCAGCTCCTACTCTAGGAGCCTCAAATGCACAGAAATGGCATGAAAATGGATGTTACATTAAAATTTAATTTAATAAATGTTGGGAGATTTTTGCTGCTTACAGAGAAAAAGTGTTTCAACATTCATGTACATCAGAGGTGATGATCAGAATGGCACTCATCCATCAGGAAGGACACAAGTGACAACAGGAATTTTGGGTCCTCCAGGTGTCCTGACAAACCAGGCTTAACCCTTTAGATGCTGAACCATGGAGACTTGGGGGATGCTGGGTAGCAAAGGTTAATGAGTGAGGCGCCTGGGTGTTTCAGTACATTAAGCATCCAGCTTCAGCTCAGGTCATGATCTCGTGGCCTGTGAGATCAAGCCCCACGTCAGGCTCTGTGTTCACAGCTCAGAGCCTGGAGCCTGCTTCAGATTCTGTGTCTCCCTCTCTCTCAGCCCCTCCCCTGCTCACTTACGTGCATGCTCTCTCTCAAAAATAAACATTAAATTAAAAAAAAAAAAGGTTAAGAGTATCTACCAATTTCAGCATTTTATTATCAGTGCCTTCTAAGTGAACATAAGTCCTGTACCATATTTAATTTTGTGCATGCTTGTTCTAACAGATACTCTTCACGTTCTTTTTGACTGATGCCAGTTCCTTCCTATCTTCCTAATCCTGATACATTTTCAACCAGGCAATATTTCATCCTGCCATCCAATCATAATGTTTAAAATGTTATTTTTAAAGTGTTTTTGTAATTACTTTGAAAGAGACAGAGAGCACAAGTGGGGAAAGGGCAGAGAGAGAGAGAGAAAGGAAGAGAGAGACAATCCCAAGCAGGCTCCACACCACCTGTGCAGAGCCTTAATGCAGGGCTTACAGACCCTGAGAGCACAACGTGAGCCGAAATCAAGAGTCGGGATGCCTAACCGAATGAGCCACCCAATTTTCAGACTTTTCCAGCTTTCAAATCATTCCATTCTTCTTTCTTCAAACGGCAATTATTAAACTCATAGGAAATGTCTCATCATTTAACTCACGAGACAAAAATTTACTGTCTTATACAGAAATACATGGAATAGCCACACAAAAAATTAACATCTGAATATTATACCCCCTCCTCCTCCTACCATCAACTTCATCTGAACCCATAGAAGATTTTGCTCAGCACTTTTCCTCTCACCTGCTTAATATGCAAATAAAACAACAGGGGTAGTACTGGCAGACAGAGAAGAGAACCAAAATATGAGTACTCACGTGAGTCATAATTCCTGTTACACACATACAGCTTTAATGGGATTGTCTCGCCTTACTGAAAGAGTAACACTGGAAGAGGTCTTCCAGGTAACAGGTGCTGACTGTGGATTTGTGAAGACATGAAGAGGTTCTGTCCAGGAAGGTTCCTCATTAGATACATCTGCCCAGTCATCACTGCTAGATTACACTCTGTAGTTCAAACTGAGAATAGCCAATTATCAGAGTTGGAAGGTAATCTTAAAATCAAATTCCTCTAGACTCGCAAATGCTCATTTCACACATTGAGTAATGGCACTATCTTTTTCCTTTTTTAATTGAGTCCTCTAGTATGGTGAAGTCCGTGCAAAGCTAGAGGGGGGAAAATATGATTAAATTCATTCTGTAAATGCTTTCAATACCTAAATGTGCTGACGCATACATCACTCAAAATCCTTTTGAGAGGTAGGTAAGGCACTAGGGCACCAGGCACCGACCAGGCATCAGGAATGCTAGAGAGGCAAAAAGGATTATGATGTGGTAATAACAAGTGCAATGATAAGGACAGAAGTTTTGGGTATTAGTTATAGCAGCAACACAGATGACACCCGTGCAAGGGCAGGGGTAACTACAGAAGGCTTTTTGAAGGTGTAGATGCTGAGCTGGGTGAATACCAGTGAGCCTCTCAAAGCAAAGAGGGAAAGGATGCCCCATGCAGTGACTACTGAACATAGTTAAAAAGAAAATAGGCTGTAAAGTTTTAAAGGTGTAATGGGTCAAGGAGAAATCTGAGTCTAAATTCTCTGGTTTAATAATTACTGGGTCTCAGCCGATGACTCTTCTATGCATGTGTTTAATCATAGGCAGCTTTAGAATTACAGAGTGAAAGAGAGCCCTCAGCAGCATGTAAGTACTCTATAAATGATATTTCATCTGCAAAAATCTCAGTGATGCTTTCAGGGGACAGTAATGATTTCTACCTATTTGGAGTGAAAAGATTTAAATCAGAAAATGATAATCAAGGCAGAAGAATTGAGAGCTAACAGATTCACTGGTAGAAATGGCTAGTTGTTGCAGGTTGTGATTTTTCAGAAGCAGAAAATCACGTACAACTTGGGATATTTGTAAGGGATCAGAACTATGAAGGAAAGGATGAAGCAGGGTAGGGAAGACAAGTCAAACTGTGAGGCAAGCCTCCCCCCTGCCCCAGCACCACCCAAGGGAGCTTTTAAATAAGCAATGCACCTCAAAGTTGTGTGAGTGGGTGGAGATAGGTCTTTATACTTCTAGAAGGTGGGGAGCCCCAGGAGGGGCCTGACCTCAGACAAAGCAACTTTCAGCTACTGATGATAGACAAACTCCCTGCACTTTGGCAGACACTCCCTCCTTGAAAGGAAATCTGGGAGATATCTCTCTGCATCTATCAAAATAGTGGTCCTTAAAAACATGTCCTCCTTCCCTTCTTGGTGAATGAAAGATGGCTCTTCTCAGCCCTCTCAGAGCCAGGCAGGGTACCTGACTGTACACAAGGGAGACTCCAAGTGTGAGTCTTCTGTTTTTCTCCTCCCACACTATGGTCATCAAGGGGACTATATGTTCCAGATGGGACAGCTGCTGGAGAGAGGAGCCTCCATCCACTAGCATGGCAGAGTGGCTACATGGATATCATTCAGAAGAGTTTAACCTTCAGGTGTAATGTATTGAGGAAATGTTACAACATATTAAGGAAGATGGTGATCTTTATCAGATCTGGCTTCAGAAAGGTCAAATGGGCTACCACATGAAAGATGGGCTACCATAGGCAAGGCTGAAGACAGACAACTTAGTATCAGCTTTTGAGCGAGACAAATAGGATGACAAGAACCAAGTGGGAGAAAGTAAAGTTACAGTAAAGAGTTAACTATACAATTTGATGACAGATCAGATGGAGGGCAGAGTATACAGTCTGGGATATGAGGCTAGTGTCATTTACTTTATTTCCACCAGAGAGGCTCTGATAGGATGATAAAAGCAGCTAATATTTACCAAATACTTTTGTCCATCAGCCACTGTGCTAATAATCACTTTGCATGCATTTCTCCGTCTTCTCAATAGTCATTAGGCATGACTTCTATTTTGCTGGCAGAACCCCAGCTTTATTTAGAAACTAGTTTTTGTTTTTTGTTTTTGTTTTTTTTAAGCATCCTTAGAGGTCTTCCCCATCCCAAGGAGTGAATGTTCATTAGTCTATGCCAATTGTTATAATTCTATTTTCCTTATCAGTGATTTGTTAGACACAGTGCTGTGACAGAAAAACAAAAAGTGGAAAGTCTACAGAGAGACTTCCGGGATCATTTTCCTCATAATTAAAAAAGAGGAAATAAAAAAAGTTAATTTCCTGCCTTTTAGCATTGCCATGTGAGGCCCCTCTGCCGGTACCATCTTGCTATGCTCCAAAAGGGAAAGTCTAGAGACTCCCAAAGAAAGTGACCAGGATCCCTCATATCATGGAGCCACTGAAGTAACCAGCTCTGATAAAGCCTACCTTCTGAGTTCTTGTGATTTGAGGTAGCACATTGTTCTCATTGTTTAAGCCACTATTAGGTTACTTGATCTTAAAGGATCCTAGCTGATATAAAGGCTGCATGTAGTGTTATTATCTCTGCTTGAAGGAGGTAGGAGAAATAAGAGAAGAGTCCAAACCCCATATCTCTCTGTGACAGTGGAGATTCTCTTATAGATTTGGTAGTCATCCCTATCGAAGTACTAAAATCTTAAATGCCAGTATTTGGGAAAATAATTGGGTCATTTTTTCCCCCCGAGACTTGCGATCAGACTGTCACAATCTCAAGTTTTCTTCTCATTTGTAAGATATCCTTTGTTTCACGGGATTTCAGTCATAGCTGTTTCCTCCATTCTTGCTATGACCCTTAAATATTTCACCAGCACCAATCACCACATTAGATAGAGTGCCATTAGCTCTGAATGGTTGTCAGAGGCTGTTAAAGAACTATTGAAATGCAACCTTTCATTAGTGACTGGTGTGCAATTTTGTGACATCTAACAGGGCCCTAGGCTGCTACTGTGGCAGCAGACTTTTCAAGGACTATATTCTTCTGAACAAAAGACGTTACCAAATTCAAAGGTTCTGTCTTTTGTTTCCAGCCTCATTAGTGGCTCAGGTGAAACTATCCTTTTCTTCTGAATAAAATTGTTCATGTTTTCTTCAACGAAAACAACCTCACACTGTGTAACCTTTAGAAAATGCATTATTTTCATTTTAATTTTATAGTAGTTGCCTAATGAAGGCAAGATACTCCTGAAGAATACACAAAACTGGGAAAATCACTTATTTCAAACCAAAAAAAAAAAAAAATATGCATCAGAGAATTTTAACCAAATCTTAACTGTAACCAAAACTTATTTTGCTGAGTTTATTTTGTTTAGTCCTCCATTGAGTATGAAAGCATAGAGAACAATGACAGTAATACATTCCCTCAGCATGATGCTGTCATTTCCCAAAATGAAATATGGTATTAAATGCCAATCCCTGCACCTAATGTTTGCATCCTATGTCTTCTCATCTTCACAGTCTTGTCAAACACTCCCTCTCCTGCATCAATAACCTCTCACTTCTTGATGTCCTATTACCACCAGCATACAAACACACACTAATACTGTTCTCTGTGAAACAAACCAAATAAAACCTCCCTTGACCTTGATGTGAATCGTTTCTGCCATTGCTCCACTTTTCCCCAGTTAATTGTAAATTTTCTTGACAAACTTAAGAGTCGTGTTGTAGGATCTTCTAAATGTCCTCCAATCAGGTTTCTGCCTCTCTATTTCAAGAGAGATATCTCATCAGAGCCACTACAAAAATTTGTCCAGAGGTCAATGTTCTTTCCTCATCTTAACCACAATGATCCATTGATGTCAGCACAATTGCACATCTTTCTTCCTAAAACTTTCTCATCTCCTGATGTCTAGAACCCCACATACTTGTGATTGACTGCCTACTTTGTTAGCGGCTTCATTACAGCCTTCTTTGCTGGTTCTTTTTCCCCTGCTGAACCAGTGCATGTCCCCGGAGCTCTTATCAGCTCTAAATAAGTTTTCTCTCTAAGTGACAGCTTTTCAAGTCTCTGGCTTCAAGTAGAACCTGTTTGCTATGACTTCCATGTCTGTACCTTTAGATCCACATTTGCCCTAGAACTCTAGACTCACACATTGACCCCCTGCTTGATATCTGTCCACAGGTGTTTCAGTAAACTTCTTAAAATTAACACAGCCCAAACAGAACTCTTGATTCTCCACAGGATCCATCCACCAAACTAGCTACTGTCTGACATTAGCTTCTTTGAATAAACAACTTAATTCAGTTTCTCAAATCAAACTTAAGGATTTTTGTTGATTTCTTGCTATCCATCAGAGATCCCCACTCTCAAGTATACCTACCAAATCATCAACATATCATGTTCAATTTTGCCTCAAAGACCTATCCTAAACCTATTTCCTAGTTCCCCATTTCTACCATATAAACCACTACTGCTCAGTCAGATTATTCACAGCACCATAGCTAGCCTCTCTGCCTCCATTCTGTCACCACACTAGATTTTTGTTTTGTTTTTACCGATTAACTCCAGAGAGCTATGATTTACATGCAATACAAAGCACCTATTTTAAGTTAACAAATTCAATGTGTTTGTCAACTGTGGATCCCCAGAAAATCATTACCCCAGTGGAATATTTCCAATAACACCCCAAATTTTCCATTTGGCTATTTGCATTCTACCCTCCCTTACCTCTGGCCAAGGGAGTAACTGTTAAGCTCTGTTACTGTGTATTAGTTTTACCTGTTTTGTAATTATAAATACATGGGTTTATATAGTATGTGCTCTTTTGTGCCCTACGTAGCCCAACATAATGTTTTACGATTCATCAATGTTGTAGGTCTAAGTAGTTTGTTCCATTTTATAGCCTGGATATACCACAACTGAAGAGAGAAAAAAAAAAAAAAAAAGTCAAAGAAAATCTCTGTGACTTTAAAGGATAAAAGCACTAAGTAGATTATAATAAAAAACTAAACATCATCACCACAATGAACTCCCTAAAATTAGTTAATATTCCTAGTCCTGAGGACTTATTTGATATTAAAATATATTTTCCCATCGTCTTACTGTTAAATCTATAACTTCATATACAAAATGCATTTTCTCTAGATGAATCCACTGTAATGTACTTTGGTTTTTAGTTAAACAGTTTAGAGTATTTATAATGAATATAATTATTTACATAGTTGTTTTTAAGTATACCATATGACTATCTGTTTTTCAATTTGTCCCATATATATTTTTTTTGTTCTTCCTTGCATTCTTTTTGACTGTTTAAATATGTTTATCATTAAATTTTTCTTTACTGTGGTCTTATTAACTGTAATTTTTAAGTTGATAAAGCAGGAGCTCTAGAGCTTGCAGAGCATCTTTTGTCACTATTTTCAAGTATTATGACACTTCAGAGATTAGAAATGCTTAACAGTATACTTCTAACCCACTCTTCTTTATACATTTTATGTCAATCTTCATCTACACATCATAAACTCCCCAAATATATTACATTTAAAATTAAACAATAAAATATATTTTATAGAAATTGAAAAATGAGGGAACATTTTTATTTACCCACTGAGGGACTATTCACCGTACTTTTTCATTCCTTAGTAAAACTTATTAAAATGTTCCTTCAGCTGAAGAAATTTAAACTTTCTTTTTGGGAAAACCTTCTGGTGAGGGATTCTCCAAGTTTTTCCTTTCCTGAACATACATTTATTTTATTTTTATCTTCATTCCTGAAGGGGATTTTTTTTTTCAGGATATAGAATTCTAGATTAACATATGACAGAAAGTCAATCATCTTCTGATGTTTATCACCCTCCATTTGATCTTATTTTTCTCTTCTAAAATTGTATTTTTAACAATGATTTTATGTAATTTGAATTATGTGTTTTGGCCTTTTTTCCATGATCGGAATTTTTTGAAAATCTGGGACACGTGACCGTATCATGTTTGTGCAAATTTGGAAAATGTTAGTCTGTTATTTCTTCAATTTCTGTCAACCTCCTTTTGGAGTTCCTTTTGGAACAACAAATATATTTGTTGCAGTAATGATTTTTTTCTCTCAGTGCTTCTGTATGCACAATTTCTATCACTGTGTCTTTCAATCCACTGATCTTTTTTCCACGGTGTTCAACTTGCAGAAAAATTTATCAATGCACATAATGTATTTGGGGTTCTAGACATTCCATTTGGTTCCTTTTTAATACTTTATATTTCTCTCCTCACTATGTTCCTATATACATCAATTCTTGAATGATCTGGATATTTCCTTTTCCAAGAGCTCAGATACCTAAATTAAAGGTCATGGGTCACTTTGGTCAAGTACTGGGGAATTCTACTACACATTTATCACAGTGAAAAATGATCCTTCATCATAGGCAGAACCTCTCTTTCAGTCAATAGGTTCATGGTCTCAGAAATGGATCACACCTAGAATCCGGGGAAAGACTATCGTGTTTTGATGGGCAGCTTCTCTCTGCTTCTTCATCTTCCATTTTTTAAATCTATTTTGATTGTATACATTATGCAAAACCCTTATTTGCTATCTACTCATTTTTCCTTAAGGACTAACATATTCTGTTAACCATCTCCTTATCTCATTGTGAAGCTAGCCTCCTCTGTCTGCCACTCAGAACTTGCCACCTACTGTGATCACTGCACTTACCTTGCTTTTGATTGCTAAGCATGAGCATCTGGTCTTATTTGAGATGCAACCATAACTAATTGCTATCAGTTCTATAATAGCACCCCCTACTGTCATTCTTTGCCTAGAAAGAACAGCCCTCACTGAGCTAATCTTTTATTCCCCTTTCACCATTCCTTATTGCACTGGAATGTTCTCTCTGCCTTCCCATAAAACATTATAAGCTGTTCATCCAGCCTCGTGTAATAGATTCTGCCCACCTCTCTGGGTCCTTTAATTCTTTTTCCTGCCATCCACCCTGAAAACTCTGGAAATTCTACTTAATTTACTTCGGCTCAGTATTTGTTCCCTGTTTCCAAGAATTATCCTAGGAGAGAATTAGCATGACTTCCCAGGGTAGATGCCAGAATATTAAATTGTTTCACAGGACACTGCTCCCATATTGATAAACTCTCCTTTCCCCAACTTTCTTTCTCTGCTGTCCTACCGTGTTCAGCACCATCAGGATCCAAACTGTGCATAGACCCTCGTCTTCTCCTGGTATACTGATACGTATTAGTGAGATTGTGCAGCAACTTCAGCATGTGGTCACTCTTCTCCTTCCCAAGCCCTATACTTCTTCATATTGGTATTCTGGGATTTGAGATGGCAGTGCCTTATATTGGGTTTCCTGAAAATGGGATTTTTCAATGATAAAGGTGACTGGACAATGCTCTTAGAAAGTTCACCTGAGACAGTGTGTGAAAGGCGGGCTTTGGCAGAAGGAGAAGCTGAATCACAAGGTAGTTGTAACTGAGCCCTCAGCCAATCTACACAAAGTCCTGGGGCTTTGGATGCCCTTTGGAGTTTTTCCCAAATAAGCTAAGGATGCCAGGTCTTCAAATCTCTGCATCATCTGGTCATTGTCCACAGGTTTCCTACCCACACTCCTTACCCCATTTCAGGAAGGAATGTAATTTTGAGCAAAGCAGCTGCTCGTTGCCAAATAAGAAATCACAATGAAGGCTTAAGCTTTAAGCGAGTCTATCAGCAGCTGGTAGACAGATAATTTGACCTTGAAGAGGTGACCTGGGTGGGACACCTAATATCCACTAAAGACATACACAATTGTTGAAAGCAGTTCCCAAGTTTCTTCTGATTTCCATACTTATGTTTTTTTAATTTTTTAATTTAAATTCAAGTGAGTTAACATAGAGTGTAGTATTGGTTTCAAAAGCAGAACTCAGTGATTTATCACTAACATATAACAAATTGATCATTCCAACAAGTGCCATCCTTAATGCCCTTTGCACATTAACCCATCCCCCCCACCCATCTCCCCTCCAGCAATCCTGTTTGTTTTCTATATTTAAGAGTCTCCTACGGTTTGTCCTCCTCTCTGTTTTTATCTTATTTTTCCTTCCCTTCCTCTATGTTCATGTTTTTTTCTTAAACGCTACATATGAGTGAAATGATGTATTTGTTTTTATCTAATTGTGTTTAGCATAATACACTCTAATTCCATCCACGTGATTGTAAATAACAAGATTTTGTTCTTTTTGATCACCAAATAATATTCGTGTGTGTGTGTGTGTGTGTGTGTGTGTGCGCGCGCGCGTGTGCCACATCTTCTTTATCCCTTCATCAGTTATGTTTGCAATTGCTTGGTACTTACAAAGCCATCCTGGTCAAATTCAGCATCATGCTACTTCACTCTATTTAGTCAAATCCATCTAGTTTTTCTATGTTTCATCTGTTGGTGGTATCACCATTCACCTTTTTAAACAAGATAGAATTCATCTCTAATTCCTGCATTTTGCTAATTTTTTTTTCATGGTCGAAATGCCCTTTCACCCTTTTCTCTACAAAGTAAAATTTTATTCACCCTTCAAGGCCAAGCTCAGGTATCACTTCCTTTCTGGAGCTGTCTTTGGTTGTTCTAAGCAAAATTAATTATTCTGTCCTCTAAGCCACCGACATAGGCTATACATCATACTCCTCTTCTACGGCTGCCTTAACAAAATACCACAGACTAGGGGGATTAAACAAGAGGAATTTATTCCCCATAGCTTTGGTATCTGGAAGTCCAAGATCAGGGTGCCAGTATGGTCATGTTTTGGGAGAAGCTCTCTTCCTGACACGCAGATGGCCACTTTCCCCTGGTCTTCACATCCAGAGCATGTTCTCTACTGTGTCTTCTGACAAGAGTACCAATCCTGTTGTGAGAGCCCCATCCTCATGATCTCATGTAAAGTAATTACCACCCAATGGCTCCATCTCCAAATATCATTACAATGGAGGTTTAGGGCTTCAATATACAGGACTTCGGTGATGGGGGCAATGTATAGACACATTTAATCCATAGCACACATTATTCTGTGACAGGACTTATCACACTGTGTTAATGTAAGTAGTATACATGTATAAATTCTCTTTAAACCATGGACTTCTAAAAGGCAGGCACAGTCCCGTTTCATTTTGATCTCGAGTGACTTACACAGGTTCAGCTATTGGGTTATGCTTAAGGCTTATTTGCTGAATTATAAATAAAACTGTATTATACATGTGCCTTTTTAAATATAAAAAGGCAAGTCTGGGTTCCTAATTCTATGTTGATATATGCCGGTAGCTTGCCAGTATCAAGATTCTGGTAGTGACAAATTAGTTATGCTTAAATGGCAGACCCTATTTTGTACGCACAGAATACTGTACTTGCACTTCACAGCACTTTACAAAAATGTAACAAGTTAGACGTATATTGAGCTCCTTAGTATTTTATGCTCTAGTTACACACAGAGTCTATGTATGTCCTATTTACCACTACATATCTTATGCCTAGTACCTAGAACTTGATAATTTTTTTAATGAAATCATAGACATGAATATATTGATCTCCCAGATGTGGAAAACACAGCTACAGAAAAAAAAATTTCCAATATTCATCAAGGAAAAATTTTAGACAGATTAGCTTGAGTACTGATGGACTGTAAAAAACAAAAAGAGACAGAGACAAGAAAGAAAGAAAGAAAGAAAGAAAGAAAGAAAGAAAGAAAGAAAGAAAGAAAGAAAGAAAGAAAGAAAGAAAGAAAGAAAGAAAAAGAAAGAGAGAAAGAAAGAAAGATGTAAGCCAAGGAGTGAATCACATAGAAGTAGGACTAAGAAAGGGCCCGCTTTCTCTGAGAAAAAGCATGTAGACTATAAGGCTAACTTGAGTTCAAAGTAAGGACTAACTGGAGTTACCAACCAGTTAGCAAAACGTCTAAACATTCCAGATATTGAAAGCTCTGAATGCCCTACATCAGAATTTAGTTACATACAAGCACATGGATAGAAAAGATGTAGATTCCAAAGAAATAAATGTGACAATAAGCACTTTATAAGCATAGTATTTTCTAAAGCCAATACCAACTCTGCCCACACTGAAGTAAAAAAGGCAAAATGCCTTATGAAGGATTACTACAGGATACGGATTTCACAAAATGAAAATAAGACGTGCTTACTCACTGGCACATTGAATTCTTAGAATACTAAGTTGTCAGTGGATAGGAACACGACAAGGATTATGATTTATATTAATATGTTCTTTTTTTTAGTACTTATATGTATTTTCAAAAATGCAAAAAATAAAAATGAATTAGTTTCAGTGACTTAGTCAACTTTTTTTTAAACTAAATTTTAGAATTAGTTTCAGTGACTTAGTCAATTTTTTTAAACTAAATTTTATTTATTTTTTTAAGTTTATTTATTTATTTTTCAGAAAGAGAGTACAAGCATGGGAGGGCAGAGAGAGAGGGAGACACAGAATCCAACAGGCTCCAGGCTCTGAGTTGTCAGCACAGAACGTGACCAGGGCTCAAACCCACAAGCAGTCTCCAGGCTCTGAGCCATCAGCACAGAGCCTGACGCAGGACTTGAACTCACAAACTGTGAGATCATAACCTGAGCTGAAGTCGGACTCAACCTGCTGAGCCACCCAGGCACCCTGACTTAGTGAACTTCTTGTTGTTAATAACAAAAACAATTGAGCCTAGAACTGTCTATCGCATCTCTGTTTCATTCTTTGGTTGAGTCTCCTTCAGTTGATTGCTAGTGAAGCAGTGTAATACTGGTTCTTACCAAGAGTCATTTGATGGAGGAAATGGCTTTATCAACTAAAATCGATGCTTGGCTTAAATTATGATATGAACTCAAACCTCCATTAGCCAAAGGACAGTGATAAATACAGCAAGCCCATCAGGGCCTCCAAATATTGATGACTCAATAGGCTGATTTAAATAGGGATGACTCACATTCCAGTAAATTTTCATTACTGTGAGCAAACCAGGTTGTAACCTTTTAGTGTTCTTAGAAAAAATTGGTTATTGATCAAAAACAAAAGTCATAGAATCTGATACACACATAATGCAGTGAGAAACAGGGAAGTATCCTTCATGTTAATGGCAGTTGACACTGCCACGGACCTTCTTCTGAAGCAATTCAGATCGACTTAATGGGATTTTCTCCCATAAGAAACATTTTCCAAACCCTGAAATTTACTGTGTTCATTTCCCATGTTTTGTGGCAGGATTTATTTTCTAGAGTAATGGCTTTAAGCCCATAGAGCTTTCTTCAGTTTTGGACTTATAACCTCCTTGTTCTTATTTCTTTCTTAGTTTATGACTAAATGGAATAGCCCATATAAATCTTCACAATTAATCATTAATTTCTTATAGGCTTTTCTTCATGCAGTCTCAAACTAATTTCCAAACAGATAGTCTTAAGTCTATCAGCAGCCTGCCTTTAAAAAATAGTAAGTAAAATATATCTTTTGCCCTATCTCCATACTTTTGGATTAAAGTCTGTTATGTTTTTCCACGACATGTCTCCTTGCATTAGGTGCTCCATGTCAAATAACAATAAATGTTTTAGTATTAAACCAAGGAGTAGAAGGTGTAACAAGCAGATATCTTAAAAATAGCTTCTTTTTAATGATGAATATAAAAATGGCTCAGAATAGGTTGAGGTATGAATGGGATCCTCTCCTTTCTTGCCTCAATACACAGAAATTATGAATAAAATAAAATCCTGGATAAATATCCTTAGTTGCACGGAACAGTTCCTTGTTAATTAGCCTTTAATTACAATTTTTTTGTGTGTCAGCTTAAAAACTAATTTATACTTTAGGCAGAAATACATCCATATGAAATTATAATCTGAGCTCAAGTTTTTGTTGTTAAATTAAAATGCAGAAATATTATGTCATTTATTAATAAATATTAACACTGTAGCAAGATATCTATCTAAGCTCATAAATTCTAAAAGTAGGTCACTAATTATGCATTACTTTGCAAAGCTTGAATGGTAGACATAACCTTTTTTTGGAAGGGGGGCTTGACACATTTAGTATCTCTGATTCAACCTTACGTAACTTCGTAAAATAAGAACATTACTTGAATATTTAAATATATTTAAAGCCTGGGTGGCTTAGTCGGTTTAGCTCCCAACTTTGGCACAAGTCATAATCTCACTGTTCAGGAGTTCAAGCCCCACGTCAGGCTCTGTGCTATCAGCAAAAAGCTTCTTTGGATCCCCTGTTCCCCTCTCTCTCTGCCCCTCCCCTGCTCATGCACTCTCTAGCTCTCAAAAAATAAAAAATTAAAAAATTTAAAATTTAAGTGCAATCAGAAGTAGCATGGGTACTGTTTGGTTAGAATTAAGCAAACAGAACTTACAAAATTTATAGAACCTTAGTAAAACTGTCAAGAAAGCAGAGAGAAAATAAAATTATCAATATTTGGAACGGAAGAGGGGTATTTTTACAGATCCTCTGGACTTCAAAAAAAGCAAGAGACAATTATAATCAACTTTATGATAATAAACTTGACAACATAGATGAAATTGAAAAATTCTTTGGAAAACACAATTAACCAAAATTGACATGAGAAGATATAGAAAGTTTTGATACCATTGTAAATACTACAGAAGTTGAATTAATTATCAGAAATATTTCCACGAAACTCCATATCATTCCACTGATGAATTGCATCAAACTTACAGGGAATAAATATTACAACTTGACAAAGACATGTCCAAAGATGACAGAAGAGGAAACACTTGCCAATATATGAAGCCATCATAACCCAAGTCCCAAAACTGGACACAGACGTTTTAACAGAAGATTATATAGGTTGACAGAAATCCTCAGATGTAAACTGAATCCAATATTTGAAAAGAAAATACACAATGATCAAGCTGGGTTTCTCTCTGGAATGCAGTTAATTCAACATTTGAAAATCAACCAATACAATACAAGACATGAGAATAAAGGAGAAAAACCATATGTTTATTTGAACAGTCACCAAAACAGCAAATTAAACTCACATTCATAATAAAAGAGAGGACCAGAGAGGGAATTTATTCACTCTATAAAAAAAAAAGTCACCTAATAATACAGCTGAGACCACATACAATGGTAGGGAATTGAATTTCTGATCCTGAACATCAATACATGGTATGCATTTCACATGTAGTATAGGTTCTAGGCAATGAAATAAGGTGATAATAAATAAAAGATATGAAAATCAGAAAAGAAGAAAACTGTATCTATAACTGTAAATGACATGATGGTCTATGGAGGTAATTCTTGTAATTTCAAATCAACTCTCTCAACTAGCAAGTCAGTCACAGAGAGAGGTTTCCAGGAACAAAGTGAAAATACAAAAATCAATTGTATTTCTATTTAATTGTAGAAAACAATTGGAAAATGAAATTTTAAAAGACATATGTAAAATAGTGTAAATATATCACACTTCGATAAAATTTTTCAAAAAATACAGGATCTTTGCACCAAAAACAGGGCTAAGACAAGACAGAAAGAAATGAAAATATACCTTTTCCATGTATTAGAAGATTCAGTCCTGTTAAAAATGACAAAATTTGACCCCAAATTCAATAATACCAAATCAATATCCCAGCTGGCAGTTTTGTAAAAATTGACAAGCTAGCTCTAAAATTTAAATAGAAACGTAAAGGCGTAAGATAGCCTAAATAATTTTGAAAAAAAAAAAAAAAAAGAGCAAAGTTGGAGGATTTAAAAATCCACCTGAATTTAAAGTTTAGTATACAGACATAGTAATCAAGACATTGAGGCATTAGCCTAAACAGAGGTAAATGGACTAACAGAAAAAAAAGAGAACAGAAATGGACCCATACTTACAAAATCAACTGAATCAATGTAATTCAATGGTGAGTGAAAGTACAATCTTTAAAACAAATGCTAATGAAATAGATAGGTAAAACATTGGGGACAAAGATTATAACTTTTAACTCATACCAAATTCTAAAAGATAAACTTTGAGATGGATTACTGTCCTAAAAATAAAAACTAAAATTACAGTACTCTAGGTGAAACCACAGAATATGTTTGGGATAGGAGTAAGTAAATATATCTTTAGCAGGGCATAGAAGCAGTTCTAAAAGAAAAAAAATGACAAATTAAACCATCACAATTTCAAAAATCTGTCCATCAAAGGACACTATAAAGAAAGAATAGGTAATCACAGACTGGGAAAAGTATTGCAAATATGTATCTGATGGACTTACAGCCATAATACATAATTCTACAACTCATTAACTGAGATAAATAATCCAATAAAAAGCAAGAAAACTACTTTCATAAGTACTTCACAAGAAAGGTATATAAATAGCCAATAAATAGCAAAATATGCTCCATGTCATGTTTCATTAGTCATCATGGAAATTCAAATGAAAACCACAACAAATACCACTACACACCCACTAGAATGGTAGGATTAAATTAAAAAAAAAAAAAAGTTAAACGTTAAAAGACCAACAACTCAAGTTTTGTCAAGAGTGGGGAACACCAGAATTCTCATCTATTTATGGTAGAAATACAAAATAATACAATTATTTTTAAAAATGGCACTTTATTTGAAGTCTAAATATATACCTAGTTTGTAATCCAGTCATTCCAATTCTAGGTACTTACCCAGAAGAAATTTTAAAAAGTACATTCACAAAAAAAGACAAAACAGAGATAGAAATAAGCATAGCCCAAATCTAGAAACAACCCAAATGACCATCAACAGAAAAATGGATAAACAGATTGACTGTAATACAGTCATATTATGCAATACTACTCAGCAACAAAAAGAAGCAAATTGCTTATACATAAAACAGGGTTAAATTTCACAGACATGCTAAGGAAAAGAAGTTGAGCACAGAATATATACTTGAAGAATGAATTTTTCCAAGAGTGAAAACTAATCCACCGTAAAAAAAAAAAAAAAAAAAAAAAAAAAAGCCAGAGAAGTGGTCATCCCTAGGTGAGTGGCGATTGAGTGTTAGGGACACATGGAAATTTTTAGATACAGAAATAATGATACAGAACAGAGAAAAGATGGTTACTGGAATGACACCTTGATCAAGCAGCTGAGATAGAATATACTCTAGTGCATAAGCAGAAGAATTAACTTCAGACAAAAGCACATATGGAGAAATGATGTGAGGAGGAAGCAGAATATATGAGTGGAAGAGAGAAGCAGAGTAAGCTTTCAGACAACATTAAATAAATCCCATTGGCTCTTTTTGTTCAGAATTTATAATGGGATGAAGAATGTTGTGTGTTCTTCCCAATCTTATCTAACTTCATGGATATGTATGTGAAGTATCTGAAGAGTTGGATTTAACCATAGCTGCAGCTGAACCCAACTAGCTAATGAAATAACAGAAGACCAAGAGAGCTGAGGGTTTACCAAAAGGAAGGTTTCTAATGATTAAGCAAGTAATTTGAGCTATGTAATATGGGTTAAGTTGCTGAGAGTGTGAATGCCTATTATTTCAAGTGAATGAAGCAAATGGGGTGTTAAGAGTGAGTAGTGAGTACTACAAAGGGGAGCTGGGGAAAGAGAAATGAAATATAGGAAATAAAGAGGAATAATGCGTAACGTGGGGTAAAAATAAGGTCTAGCATATGGCTAGGGAATAAAGAGCTCAGGAAAAAGGGAGGTCAAAAGAAGAGATGCTCAAGAAATGGAGGGAGCAAGGTGCTGGAAGATTTATCTATGAATCCATGAATATTCACACTGCCACAAGTTAAAATGGAAGAGGTATTGATAATGACAAAGAGCTGAGAGCTAAATCTCCGAGAAATGAAGGGAGAATGACCAAGGCACAGGCAAATGCCAGAAACAAGGAAAGGTAGTGGGTAATAAATCTGTTATCATGAGGTTTAAACCTTGATGGTGGGGGTGCTTAGAGAAGAGCATAAGGGAATCATCCAAAATGGTCTGAAAACCACCATGAAAAGTAGAGGTGACACAACCTCACCTTAAAGGCCAGTGTCAAAGCCCAGTTAGGGATGAAAAAGCAGACACTGATTAAAAGCTACAGGGGAAATAGAGTTTTTAAGGAAGACCCTAGGTTTTTTAAGAGCTAGAAAGCAAAAGTATGTTCAGAGAAGAGTTTAAAAACCCATTATATTATGCTGATAATGGATTATGAGTTCCAGAGAACACAGTAGAAGGGTTTTTGGAAGCTAAGGAAGAGTTTAACAAAGGAAGGGAACGGCAGGTAGAAAGGGTGTTTAGAACCAGTGAGGTGAAAGGACCAAGAAGCATGAGTTCCTGGTGCTAACTGTACAAAGGGGAGTAGAGGGTTTAATGGCGTTACTTGTTCTGGATTTAAGCCAAATAGAAACAACAAGGCTATAAATGTGGGGGGTTGAAGGGTGGTGTAAGAAGGCATAAATGTATGGTTTACCACCTTGACCTCTGTTGACTGAGAATAGGAGGTCTGGGATTCAGAACTTGTTCATTGTGTGAAGACCTCTTTATGGCCAGAATGATAAGCATCGAAGGCCTAGAGAGACGTGGTCTTAGATCACTGTGTGGATTTATTCTTGACTTCTGTTAACTTATTTTACACCAAGTTTAGACCAACTTAAAATATTTCTGTGCTTTGTAAATAAAAGCTACACATTTTAATCTAATATGTATCGAGCACTGAGTATATGCCAGGCAATGTCAGTATGTAAGTGTATACATGTTTTAACTCAATTCAAAAAACCATATGAAGTACATGTAATTATCATCCCTATTTTATAGATGAAAAAAACTGATGCAAAGTAGGTTAAATATCTTTCTGAGGATCACAAAAGTAGTGTTTAGGGGTGCCTCAATGGCTTGGTGAAGCATTTGACTTCAGTCAGGTCATGATCTCCCAGTGTGTGGGTTTGAGCCCCGCATCAGACTCTGCACTGGCAGTGAGGAGCCTGCTTGGGATTCTCTCTCTCTCCCCCTGTCTCTCCCTCTCTCTGCCCTTCTCCCGCTTGTGTGCGTGCTCTCTTAAAAATAAATAAATAAACATTTTTTTTAAAAAAACACACCAAAAGTAGTGTCTAAAGCCAAGATTTTAAGAGAGTCCACTTTATAGACCGTGTGTTTACTTAAATGCCAATAAATGAGAAGACAGTATTTTTTGTTTGTATTGTTTTGTTGGTCTTAGTAGACCTTCATTTTTATATGTTACAAGCTTGCTTAGAAAACTTCCATAATAATATGTGGAATGAGAAAATCATGTTGTTCTCTTTTAATTCTTAGCCTTTAACAGAACACCTGGATTTACACCTTTTATATTTGATGATGAAAATGATGTGTTTAATGGATTCAATTACTTCCCCTTTGCAAATTTTAACTATTGAACTATGGTAAACATTCATTTTTACTGTTAATTACAGCTATTAGGCAAAATAGAAAGGCTTTTTCACCATAAGAACAGAAATTTAAAGAGTATTTCTGACAACAGTGCTCCCAAGTCTGTTTCTTATATTTAGTTAAAGCAGCCATGAAAGATACACACGTGGGCTGTGAAAGCAATACAGAAGTGCAAGTATCACTGGAAGAAATGGAACAGCTCTTCAAGGAATGAGACTATACAAAGGTCAATTATTTGGAAAGCCATTAGGTAAGAGCCTGCTCTTATTTTCATGCCCTAAACTCTGCATTCGGGATTCCAGGGTGATGAGTTTGATCAAGCATTATTTTAAGAGGCAACCAGATGGATGCTCACTCAGATTCCATGCTTTGGCCTCAAGGAGTTTTCCTGATAGGTACACTTTACAGTATTTCCTACCCTTAGCAGGTGCCTTAACATCCTTCATACAAAATCCCAATTGATGACTAGCCAATGATTATCAAATGAGCCAAACTTTGTCCTGGGTTAATATTTTCTATAAAGTAAATATTCTTTTGTAAATTTAGTTAATTATCAAACAAATACCCAATTTTGAAAATTAAAATTTATTCTGTTAATTTGGGGAGAGTTTTGAGAATCATATACATGCACCACGCTTCTAATTTATCAGATTTTATTTATCCTTGCTATGACATATTATTAATGTCATCACTCTGAACAGGAGCAGAACACAAATTTCCACAACTGCTGCTTCTGCTTCTGGATGGAAGAAACCACATAGAAAAAAAAAATCAATAGAAGACAGGAAAAGATTAAAACCTCAAAGTTTAGTAAAGTACACACCATTAGGAAGATTTCTCCTTTCAGTAAAAAAACAAATCTGTTTAATAAAGCCTAATTAAGCCAATTTACTTGGTCCTCGTGGAAGCTAACTATTCAGTCATCTTTTTTGTAAGGATTTTTCACACATTTGATAGTTATTTGTCAATCTGTCTCTAACCTGTTCCTTCTCCAAATGAAATCATGTGCAATTATTTTTGTATTGGTCTTTAATCATCTCTGTATGTTGTTTTGCCATATAATTAACAAGATTTATAATATTCTTCACAGTGAGGTTTTAATGTATGAAGAAACCAAGAGTCTAAAAAATGAAAAAGAAAGTGGGAAATATATTAACTTCTTCCATTATCTAGCATCTTACCGAGACTCCATGACTATATCCCAATTTTTAATGTATAATCAATACGAGATGCACGTCCCATATACGAATACAGTGCTCTCGGTACTCAGGACTCAGGAGATTTCCTTGCTGTTTAGAGTAGTAACAGTAAAGTTAAACCTAGCAAACACATTTCCTTGCAAACTCCCTTGACATCACTAATAAGCACTGCTGAGAGAGCTGGAGGGTACCCTGGGACCATGTGTATCTGGAAGTGTCTTCTTCCTCAGTAACCTCGCAGCTGTCTGTTTCTCACAGCCTAGACGTCTCATGCAGTATTCAGAATGACAGTATTACCCAATATGTCCAAGTTCACCAAGGGGAGGGAAGCGAGAGGAAGATCTGACCAGGCCTGCATCAGCTGAACAATGCCCTAATCAGCCTGACATCTAGAAAACTTTGCACAGAAAAAAAAAAAAGTGGGAGGGGGGCTAACTGGGATAGAAAAAGGAGCTCAGGAAAAGCAACTTTATTGATGGGACCTGAGGGAGAATGAGGACCAAAGCAAGATGGTTGGGTTCCTCAAGGTTCTTCCAACAAAGAAGCCTGATAGAACATTCATGATAAATCCTAGCCTGGTAATAGGATCCTTACTCCACTCACTTGCTGTCTCACATTTTTACTCAAATCCCTAAGACAAACTCTCATTTGGAACCCGAAGCTCTGAGCATGATGGCCCACCTTTACTACTTTTATTTTACCAGCTGCCTGTAAGCCTTCTCACTGTGCAGATTAGCACCACAAATGCCATCCCTGCAAAGAGAACTTCGGTCCTGGATAACATCACCCTCGACCATCAATTACTGGGTGCTTCTTTTGTTTCTTCCTAGTTTGCCTTTTGTAATATATCATGTTTAATTGCTTCTTTTAAGTTGAATGATACAGTCTCTGCTTAAGATTTAACAGGGCCATGAGCAACCTGGACATCTGCCTGGCTACACTTCCAAAGTGAGCATAATATGACTCAGAGTAGCTCATAAATATCACTTGAATTGAATTGGCTGGGGTTTGGAGAGGTGGGAGAACTTGAAAGTGATTTTTCACTAGATCATAGTCCTAGGGCATTGTCACTGTCCCACAGCCAGATGGAAGACGGGCCATCATGATCACCACATGCAGTCCACGCTTGTGGACTCCTCTGTGAGAGGCTGTCAACTTCCTCCTAACACATAAGTGAGCCTAAATAAAATACACAGATTTTCTGTGGACGGGCCACTATGCTTTGTGCCAAAATAAGTAGTGTCATTGTCATGTCATTTGGGATTTGACCTCTTAGAATGTATTTCTTTGTCACTTTTAATTTCCCTTAGTTTCCTTCCATTTTACTAGTCCATCTTCTACAAATATTCCTTTGCTGTTACCTCTTCATCTCGACTCTAAATACTGGAGTGCCCAAGGGCTCTATCTTTCAACTTCTGTATTTATTCTCCCTCCTTAGATGATCTCATCCAGGCCCATGGATTTACTCAACACCTACATCCTGATGATTCACAAATGTATATCCCCATCGCTTATCCGACTTGGAACTCTAGCTTCCTCTCTTGACATGTCCACTTGGATATCTATTATTCATCTCAGGCTTAACATATCCTAAACCAAATCCTGATTCTACCTCTTAAATCTGCTGTTCCACCTACTTCAGACTTACCCATCTGAATGAACAGCAACCTCACTATTCTATTTACTCAGAACTCCAAAAAACAAAATACCTGAAGTTACTCTTGACACTCTATTTCTCCTACAACCCATAATTTATCCATCTACAAACAAGTATCATTAGCTAAACTTTCAAAATATATCCCAACACTGAGTACCTTTGACCACTTTCACTGCAATCTACCTGGGTGTAAGACATCACCTGTTTGCTTCAGGATTATTCCAATAGGTGACCCAACTGTCTCTTGGCTTCAAACTCTACCCTAAGTCCCATTTGCAGAGGAAAGTGTTCCTTTTAAAAGATAAATCACCTCGCTCCTTAGATCTTGCCACTTCTCAAATATACTCCCTATCATAACTGTTCATTTTACTCAGAGTAAAATCCACAGTCCTAAAATCCCTGTAAGATTCTACAAAGTCTGACACCACCATGCTACATCTTTACCTCATCTCCATCTCTCTGTGCTTAGTCACTCGGCTCTAAGCTAACTTACTTTTCCTCCTTTAAGCACATTTCTGACTCAGACCCTTCACTCTTGTTCTTCCTTATCCTGAAATGTGCTCCCCACAATCACATACTGCTGACTCCCAATGCTCCTCTGGGTCTCTGCTCAAATGTCACCAATTCAAAGGAGTCTTGCCTCACTGCTGTATATAATATAACATTTTTACAACACTGATTTTCCCAACTTGCGTCATCTCCCATTCCCCATGTACTGCTCTATCATTTTCCATATTTCTAACTAACAACAGACATTTGCCATATTTGTTATTAAATATAAAAGATTTGTATTTACTTATCATCTGCCTACTCTCATTATAATGCAACCACTGCTGTTTCTGTGCATAACTATATCCTTGTTCTTAGATGGTGCCTTGGCCCAGAAGACACGGATTCAATTTTTATTGAATCCATTCATTAGTTTTGTAGTAATGGCACCATAATTCTTGGAATTCCAAGAGATGTGTTTCTCATATAATTAACATATTCCTAAAGTAATCAAACAGCCTGTGTCTTCTCAAGTGATTTCTACCCCACCAAATTATATTAACATTTGACTATTGTGTTTCTGTCATACCGAGTACCTTCATAATTTAAGCCAAAATTATGAACAGAAGAGAACACAGATCTCCAAATACATTAAGAGTAAAATACAGGAATTTAAAAATACTAATAATAATATTAATGATTGGGCTAATCATCTTATTACAAGAGGAATTAATTTACATTCATTCATAAAAATCTATTCAGGAGAGTTCCGATATAACTGGAAGAAATCAAAATAGGCAAAGACAACAAAACATCAACAACAAAATCACTATTTCCAGTCCTACAACTTATAAGGAGTTAGATCAAATGGAAGATAAAATATTTTTACTAGCATCCTATCAAGTGCCTAAGAATTTCATTGGGTAAACAAGTACTCTCTTATTTCTAAATTCTAGTGGGAAGCTTGGTAGAGGTGGGTCTTTAAGTTTATATATCTATTTTGAGAGGGGAGGGGACAGAGAAGAAGAGAGATAGAATCCCAAGCAGACTCTGCACTGTTAGTACAGAGCCTGACACAGGGCTTAAACTCATGAACCGCGATCACGATCTGAGTCAAAATCAAGAGTTGAACACTCAACCAACTGAGCCACCCAGGTGCTCCTGAGGTGGGTCTTTATTGCAGGAAATATCTCAAATAGTCTTCCTGGCTTTGCAAAATGAGGTCTTAATAGCATACTGCTCTATGTAAGAAAAGGGCAGTAATTTGGGGTTGAAGGCAGCTAGAAAGGGAGAGCAATGACCTTAATACAGAACGCGCTAAGGAGACAGATGGCTATAAATTTGATAGGGAAAGGAAGAGTAGGAAGTGACCAAAGAGAAATCACCTATCATGCAATACGAAACGTGGCATTTTTGGTGTACAAACTAAAGTGAGGGCTGCCATTTGAGCAGGATGTAATCCTCCACTTTCTCCTTAGTTTTATTAAAACATGCTAGGCACAGAAAAGTCTTGTGTTGTTTGTGCTTTGGCAAGAAGACAATAGGGGTGGTGTTCACCTGGGGAGAAACTGCATGAAGGAGGACATCTGTTCTGATGCGCAAGTTGCAGAACCACGATCAGTGGAAACAGGGAGAAACAGACACTCCACACAGACTCCGGGAAGGAGCTGGTTTATCCCCCAGCATGTACGGGGCAAGAGTGAGGTTATGTAGGGTGAAAACACAGAAATCTAGAGGATTTGGAAACTCTCAAGCAACACAAACTTGGCTTATACAGGAGACAGGCTTTCACATGCAGTCTTCCACTTACTCCAAATTTTGGTCTTGGAAAAGTAAGAAACAACAAACAGAGTGCATTAGCTTACAAGCACACAAAACTTCTTTCACTGAAATGCACAGGACTTCATTGTTGAGCTCTTGGCTTTTATTGAACTTCTTGACACTTTGTCTTATTCTTTCTAACAAATTACACAGCTCTATATTTTCCACTTATTTATAGTTTGTTCCTGACTTCCAGGAAGCTCCAAGTTAAATTCTATGCTTAAGCAGTGAGAATTTGGAACATAAGAGTCACTCGATATTTGCTGAAGGAGTAAAGGAGAATAGTCAATAGGAAGACATTAAATTGGACAAATCTCAAATTCAAGGATAATGGGGTTGCATGAAAAAATATTGATGGTCTGAAAGTTTTGGATGACAGGGAGGGATACTCTTAAGGAAGCTGAAACTTCTCTAAGGCTGAGATATTTTGTCCCTAGAAGAGATGGCAGTATTCCCAGCAGGTGATGTTGACAGATGTTTTTTGCTCTGAAAGATTTAAATCTAAAAGAGCTTCCTTACAGAAAAGGAGGCTGTTTCTTAAACTCTTGGTTGAAAGCAACCTATTTTCCCCCTTCTCTCTTTTGCCTCCTGCTTTGCTCCAGGTATCCAAATTTCTCAGTAAAATTCCATTATTTTACTCAGGAAAGTATCTGGGTGTCCAAATGCTGGAAAAAACAGATATGCAAAGGAAAATCCACTGGCAAAGGACATTTCTACTTCAGCACGCTTTTTGGCCTCTTCTCAAATGGACTTCTGCTTTGAAAGAGCAGTTAAGAGCTTTTATTTTCTGTTATTTTTATTTATTTTATTTTATTTTATTTTATTTTATTTTATTTTATTTTATTTTATTTTATTTTATTTTTGCAGGAGAAGCAGTTAGGGTGGGTTTCTGCCTGAGAAAATTAGATGGTTTTAATTTCTCAACCACCTGCTAATTGTTCATTATAATAAAATGTTAAAGCCTATGGATGTAGTCATTATCGGGAGAACATTAATATTTTACATGTACAAATAAGATCTTATAGCATTTGAAATTCAAATAGATACACATTTTCATTTAAAAGGAGGGCTAGGCTACCTAAGTGAATGTCTGTTTGCTCTTCATTAATTACTATGTACATTCTCCTGTTGAAAATGTTGATTTGTAAGGGAGGCAATTTTGTGACTAAAACACAGCGATCATAAATTGTCACAGGGGATAACACACCTCACATTTTATACTGTAACTGAACAATAGTTTTTTTGTTTTTTTCTTTTTTTATCTCAAAAGCATTATTTCAGAAAAGAGAATTCTAATGGCATCTTTAAAAAGAAGCCTCAACATTAACTGAAACCAAACAACAAGTACGACTTAACAAATATAGTTGTTTCCAATGTTTTGTAAGCATAATTAAGGAGCATGATTTGCCTTTTGAAATATACCTATCTTCTATCCTCATGTTTCCGAAACTAATGCCTACATCTGTACTTTTGGAAAACAGTAATTACTGCGCCAAATGACACTTCTCCAGTGAAATCTATTACCCCCAAAAATCTATGGTTCCTCTCTCCTCAGTTTCATTTCCTGTTAATTAAACAGAATTTCCTGATATAAAAAGAGACTTCTGACACACCACTACCACTAATGCCAAAGAAGTTTAATAATAAAATTTCAAAATCTGTGGCAATGCTACATGCTATATAGCATTGGCCATGTCTGCTTTGGATTCTGTGTCTCCCCTTCTCTCTCTCTGCCCCTCCCCCCTCACACTCTGTCTCTCAAAACTGAAAACTTAAAAAAAATTTTACAGCATTGGCCATGTATATTCGTAAAGAAAAACTGATCTCAATTTTCACCTTAGAGCGTGCAGATGTGCACAGGAAATCACCTATGCTTGTGTTGCATGCAGTGTTGATTATAACAGCAAAAAACTAAATAATCTGAACATCCAAACACAAGAGAAATGAGTAAATACTATATATAGGGAATTCCTAGGAGATACAAGTAACAGTGGGGAAAGATCTCTAAAATGTATTCATCAGTAGAACAAATGCAGGTGGCAAAACACTAGATAAATTATGATGCCATTAATGGAGAACACACGTGTTCATATCCATATACACACCAATACTATATTATTCTATTGGTATTTGTATCTGTGCCACAGGTTCCCTTTGGAGAAGGGATAGGATAGACAAATGGTGGTAAATGGGATAAATTTTGTAGTTTATCTAATTGAGTAAGTTATATTAATTTATAATAAATACAAATTAAACATATATTTTTAAAATAAAGTGAAAACTTGAATTTTAAGTAATATAACATGCTGTATACCTTCCTCTTTTTATCCCAAGCTCCTTTCTCTCAATTTCTAAGTACTCTAAATTAAAATGAGTATTTCTATGGGGGGGGCACCTGGGTAGCCCAGCCAGTTAAGCATCTGACTCTTGATTTCAGTCTTAGGTCCTGATCTAATAGGCATGGGATTAAACCCCATATCAGGCTCCAAGCTGAGCACAGTACCTGCTTAAGATTCTCTCTCCTGCTCTCTCTGCCCCTCTCTCCCACTCATGCTTGCTCTCTCTCTCTCAAAATAAATACACATTTAAAAAAAGAGTAGTTCTTTGGATTATGGTAAAATATTGCATATTTCCTTCTTGGTAATTTTCCAAAGGAATTGTCATTAATGTACAAAGTGCTATTCAGGTTTGGTCTCATTTTCATGTTTCATTGAAAAATTTATTCTATGTTAGCATGCAATATAGAAACAGAAATTATTCAAAACACATATCAGGTTAGCAAATTGTGGGTTCAGTCTGCACATTGGATAATAAAGCATAAACACTTCTGGAAGATTCAGACACTTCCCCAGAGAAATTGAAAGAAGCTTGCAGAGCATATGTTCCTAGGCTGTAGAACAGCTCATTTGATCATAGTGGTCGGTTAAATTAGTCATTCATGAATTAACTTTATTTTATGATTAAAAAGACTGGTAAGTCCTGAAAAGTACAGACTACCCTCTTTTTGATCAATCACACTGAATTCCAATTTGCGTGCTATTTTTTATCTCTAAATCTCAAATAATTTCAAACATGTTTAACATTATTGTATGCATTTATAACTGGCACGGGACCAAAGAAAGTCTCTGTGTTAGGTAAGTGCATACGACTGTGGGGACCTGCATTTTCTATAGGAACCCATACTACACATACTTACAAGCATTTACTTTTAATTTTATGGGTATACTGATTTCCTCTATCTAAGCCTCTGGAATACCTGGATCTTGTCACTATACCCAATGAACAACCCCCTCTTTATGCCCAAACCAAAAAATACTAAAGGACGCTTACATAAAAACAGCATAAAATATGCCCGCAAACTTAAGGACCTGTTCATCTGAAAGATGGTAGGCAATTCTAACACTACTTTTTTCCCCAAAACAATTTATAAAACCCCCTACTAAAGTATGCACTAGTGAGTTACTGATAAATTCCATTTATCAGTACATTAGAATATCATAATAATGAGGTATGATAGACTCAAAATGTCCTGTGAAAATTCCCTCTACAATCTATAAAGTGCACTGTTCTTTCTGGACGAGAATCAAAGTGTGTTGAGATACAACAGGAAACATATAGAGATTTTCCATATGATTGTCAATCCTGTGTATATGTCCATAAAAAGGAATAGATGTGAGCGTAGTAAAAGCCAAAGAAGATTAAATGTTCACATGATGTAACTCCACTTGTTATTTCCCTCCTGAAAATATGAGCTGAAAATTGTATTCCCTCAAGCCTGCATATCGTTTAGTGTTTAAAATCTCTAATACTCAACCCAGGGAATGATGAATTGGTGCTACATTTTTGAAGTCCTGTGGCAGAATTAGATAGCTATGGGTACCATAATTCATTCCCCAAAATTTTCAGTGTCAGAATACCAAGTTTACTCAAAGTGACAAAAGAACCCAGCCAAAGGACTACATTCCTTCGTTCTTATGCTCTTGGGGCCAGTTGAACAATGACAGATATACTAAAATACCCTGTGAAAATTTTTCAGTAAATTTCCTTACAAATGAAGTGGTAAGCTCTCTCCCCACTGTACTGCCTGCAATGTGTATGTGATGTCTGGAGCTCTAGCAATTGTTGTGCACCATAAGGACAAAAGTCATATTCCAAGGACATCAGAGCAGAAAATTGGAAGACTGGATCCCTGATGACTTTAAGGAGGTGCTCTGTCATGTCTGAACAGCCTCTTATTTGTTAGTTTGGGTTCTCTGACACATAGAGGCAAATCTATTTTTACAGAAATTGGTCTCAACATGTTTAAATGTTAGTCTACCTATAGTTGCTCAAGCCTTTATGAATTTAAAGATAGCTACTGAATGCATTTTTGCATCTTCATTGAGAACTATACCTTATATAAATAAAAAATGCCCCCAAGGCCATTCTTAATGTTTTTCTTTATAATTCTGCACTCTTTGATTATCTTTTGGAACCCGCCCCCACTCCACTCCCCATTTTTCTTATGGCTTGGATTCAATCAGGTATATTGGGTACATATTTTCTCTGTGCTATCGTCTTTATTTGCTCCAATCTAATTAGCCTTGTTTTCAGGACTTCTGAAATTCTATTTTCTTTCTCCTTTGTACTGCTTTGCTCATGATTTTGCCTCATTTATCTGGTAGTCACTCTTGAGATCTCGGCTCAAAGTTTACTTTTCCCACTGAGTTACAATCACTGGATATATATAGCTTCAGCATAAAATGTACCTTTCTTTACAGAACCTAGCACACTGTTGCATTTTCTTTTTTGTTACCTAGTGAAATCACATGTTTAATGTATTTCCCTCTCCAATCTTCTAGATTTTAAACTGCGTCAAAATAGGACCCATGCCTTTTTTTCTGAACCCATTTCTTTCTGGTGCCTGGAACAATTCGTGTTGCAGACTAGGCACTCAGTAAATAAAGAGAATCATCTAACCCATACAGATACACCTGGTAATTATGTGAACTGGGGCCAGCAAGAACAGTTGGAGCTGCATGTAAATGTAACAAACCCACACTCCAAAAGCAAATGTCAGGAAGTGGAGATTATCTACATCGGCATGCTCAATTCGAGAAATCTGTAAATAGTAATTCTCAACGGGAACTCAAGATTGTTTAATAGGTTTTGTGAAAGTAATAGTGAACTGTGAAAATAGCAAAGGGTACATCTAAAATTTGAAGAGAACAAAAGAAGAGAACGTGATTTTAAAAAGTGACATAACTTAGAAAGTAAATGTAATTCAAGTTGAAGAAAATAAATGTAATTCTCACCCCTACCCACTTCACAGCCTCATTTTTTTTTTTTTTTAGTTTATTTATTCATTCTGAGAGAGAAAGAGTGCATGAGAGAGGCACAGAGAGAGAGAGAGAATCCCAAGCATGGTCCACACTGCCAGTGCAGATCCATCCAATGCTGGGCTCAAACTCCCTACCCGCAACATTATGACCTAAGCCGAAATCATGAGATGGTCGCTTAACCAACGGAGCTACCCAGGTGCCCTAATTCACTTTATCAATTACCAGTGGTGTTATCTTACCCAAGCGCTGGCTTGATAAGGTCAAAATTCTTTGCAAAATTCTTTAGGGTCTCACGATAGACTATCGCAGAGACAGGACTGCTCAACAACCAGTATATTCATCAAGTAAAGAACTATGATTTTTATCACTTATTTTTGATGGATTTTACTTCTAGATGTTTGGCGGGGGGGGGGGGGGAGTTGATTTTCCTATTTATGATTGAAAGTAATTCACAGCTTGAAGCAATCAGCATAGACGTTAAAAGAATGTGAATGAGCCCATGCATCCATATTTCAATGCCTAACATCTCACAGGAACTGGCAATTTGATTCCCAGCTGGATTATTTTCACGCACAACGTCTTAATTTTCACGGGTTCAAATCATGCATGGCAAACTAATTTTCATTATGTTACAGGATACTTTAAGTACTACCAGGAGAGATTGCCGACAATAAATCAATTTAAGTGTGCAGAACAAAATGGGAAGTGGTTTCGGGTCATCGTTGGGGAATAAACCTAATGACCTCGTCTTTTAATTATTAAAAATAATTTATCTTAGGTTGTTGGGAGTTCCAGTTCAAGATGGTGACAGAGGAGGATCCCTGGCTCACCTCTTTCCGCTGACATACTGAATCTGAAGCCACATGTCGAACCACCTCCTGGGACAAAACCTAAGAGCAGACCAACTCTTACCCAACCAGGCTAAAGACAGAACGTCCACATCGAAGGCGGGAAGAGGGGCTGGGGCACAAACTCGCCCTTAAACCCCAACCCCTGCAAGGTGGTCCAGCTGGGAGGGAGCTGAGCTTCTCCCCAAGTGAGGAGTCTGAACCCCACCGCGGGCACCCACATGGGAAGAAACCCTCCCCGCGCCCCCTCCCCCACACCAAAGGTCCAGCTTTGCAAATCAAACGGTCCACAAGACCCACAAGACTAAAAAGCTGAGGAATGGCTCTTCAAAGGCTCTGACAAGCACTCACCTGCCCCAGGGTTCAAGCGCAGAAGCAGCCAATCCAGAAGCTCCCAACTTTGTGGCCCTACGGGCGCCATTTACAGATCTTCAAGTCGCAGCCTGAGGGTCAGGCATGTAATCTAGGACACACGCAGAGGCTGCTGGCTGGCGGCCACCATCTCCAGCTCTTCCTCTCTCGGCCTCACTTCAGCTAACAGGCGCCATTTTTGTCCCCCTCATTTAATGCTAGGGTTTTTTTCTTTCTTTCTTTTTCACAGAAAAAGAAATACACGTTTCCTCTACCACATACCAAAGCGTGTGCATCTCCCAGAGGACTGCTTTCACACATGTCCGTTGGCCGGCGTTCCGCTACTGCTGCGCGGTGACCGCGCGGCTCAGGAGGGCAGGGCAGCGTGTGTTCCGGGTCTCGCGAGACCACAGCAATGAGCGCGAACGCTCTTGGTAGCCTACCAACTCCAGGGTCCTGCGTTGATAACATACTGGAGCAGACCCCCAGTCTTTCTGAGACAGAGGCCTATTTGCCTGTCCTGGAGCTTTGGCCTTGAGGGACAGGCTTCTGATCTGACACACATCTACAGGCCACACATGAGCTCTCAGGAAACAAAGGCCGGTGGATGCCATCTTCCCGGTCTCCCTCTGCCTTGCACCAGCTCACCTGTGTATTGCAGAAAAGAGCTTAGACCCTCAGCTAGTGCCCAATTTTTGTGGACATCCCTACATGACTCTGGTGGCCAGGGGGAATTACCCTCATGGGTCCCACACAACTGCAATCAATGGAGAGAGTTCTTAAATAGCTCCCATCCTCCAGGGACAGCTGGAAGCAACAGACCCGGGAGCTCCATGTTTCTTAAAAGGAACCCATTAGCCTACCTCCATAGTTACAGCCTGAGGGGCAGGCTTCAAATGAAAACAAGCATCTGAGGACTCACTGTTATCCTTTCCAGAGACCTCAGAGGGCTGGCACTATCTTTGCATTCCCTGAGCTGCATTCTAGAGCACCACAAGCCTGACTATAACTGTAGTTAATAATACTGGATTGCATATTTGAAAGTAGCTAACAGAGTGGATCTTGAAAGTTCTCACCGCAAGAAAAAAAAATATAGCTATGCATGGTAATGGATGTTAACTGAACTTGCTGTGATTATTTTGTAGCATAATACACAAATATTGAATTATTACATTGCACGCCTGAAACTAATATATCAATTACACCTTAATAAAAGAAAAAAGAAAAAAATAATTTGTTTGAGCTGCGTGCTACTTATTGGTGGTAACAAGGATCATAAACAATGACGCCTCAAATGAGGATGAACACTGTAAAGGTACTTACTGAGTCCTTAAGCAGAATTTTATTTTTGCTCTAGTACGATTGCCTAGTCTGTCATTTTTATATGCACTAGTGAAAGTTCTCAGCAGACCTCTGGGAGGGCATTAATGAGAACTCCTTAGGCATGAATAATGGTTTAAAAAAAATCTAATTTTCATCTTCTAGAGATTTCTAGAAAGAGTACATAGGGAAAATCCTTGCTGATATAATACGTAAACTTTCTTGTTTCCAGCAGTTTCCATATATTAAAACCAACTCTGGGTGATTAGTCTAACTAGAATGTTAACATAACGCTTGACGAGAAAGTCATGGTGTAAGATAAATCATTTCTTCAGGGTTTAGGAAATAGAAAGCACAATTTGATACCGTACAAATGTTTTAAATTTCAGTCTTCCGTGAGTTCTTAATTAATATGACAACAAGTAACTTATTTGTCAAGTAACGAAAACCAAACTGAATAAGCAACTACAAATAATACAAACAACACATTTATTTAGAAAAATAAACTGAAAATGCTGTTTGGTACATTTTCCCATGAAGCATAGATAAATGGCTATAAAAAACTGTTATATGTCAAATACAAATTACAAATGATTTCTTTAATTAAGAGAACAAATAGATGTTCAACACAAATGTTTAGTGTGTAGTTCACTGTATCTGACTTCTTGGCTGCTTATGATAAAAATGATCTTCACTAAAAAAACAAAACCAAAACCAAAAATAAACTTTTGATCCCTTCTTCATTCCTTTGACCACACTGATGCTTTTTCATTATTATTCTGTAGTTTTTTAATCTGATACAAGTCCATGTTTTTTTTTTTTTTAATAAGATAACTGATCTTTACAGAAGAAAGAGAAACCAATGTCTGGAGAATTTTGAAATGTTTCCTTTTTGGACTCGTGCATGTAACCGCTTGTGGCCGCAAAACTCATGGGACCATCTGTGCAAATAACGGCACACATCATTACCCTGAATGGACGTGACAGTGCAAATATTAGAAGTGCATTGAGAAGTAATCAGTAAGAACTGGCCTCCCCCCTCTCTTAATATGGAGTGAAGGAGTGAATGCAGAAACTTTTCAAGCAATCAACGACAATGCTTTTATTCCATTATGGCTTTGAGGGTGTACACAAGATGGCAGACATCCTCTCTGCAGACAGCAACATTCTGTCCTAACACTGTTCCTTGCTGATGTGCTCCTCTGTTTGTTCATTGTTTTTGTCTACTTGTTTTAAACTGCTAAATAATTCTAGCTAGAGACACCTCCTATCTCTATACTTTCACCTTCCCAAGTGATAAGTCAACTTACAATTTTCTAGCTTAATTGCTGAATATAAATTTTTTCAGGCTCACATCTGGGAATATTTTTTCCAAGGTGAAATAAAATGGGTTGTGTTTGTTTTTTGTTGTCGGTGGTGGTGGTGTTGGCTTGCTTGTTTAGTTCCTTTTATTTATTTTTTTTTTTTAATTGTCTTGGTAATTTCAGAGTGAAGAGTTAAGGCTGTGGCTTTTTTTTTTTTTTTTTTTTTTTTGCCCCCAGGGTTCTGCTCATGGCTGTCAGACTGAGGCAGATGATTTTATGCAGACCGTATCAGTGATCTTTTGTGCTCCAAAGTTGAGGGATTTGCTGCTCTAAGATGGACAGGTTCCTGGTTACTTCAAAATTCGTTCTGGCCTCAAGAAGTCATATTGATGAATCTGAAGTGAGAAAAATGAGCTGACATGCCTCCAAATAAAGATATTCCTTCCAACCTGAAGGACCTGTCAAAGGAAGGAAAACAAAACATAAAAGATCAGTTTAACTAGTAAAAACAGTTTAACAAAAACACATTACACTTATTAATGAGCCAATTGTTTGTTAATGGGATGCGTAATTTAAAATTATTTGATTTATCGAGGATTTTAAGTGTCTACGCATATTTTAAACACATATCCCATTTATATTTCATATATAAAAACGTATGAAAAATTAGTTGTCAAAATTTAGTGGTAGCATGCTTATCTTTCAATGAAAAGATCTTATTTCTGGCAGTTTTTATTTTATTTATTTATTTTTTTTAACATTTATTTATTATTTTGTGAGAGACAGACAGAAACAGAGCAGGAGCCAGGCAGGGTCAGGGAGAGACACAGAATCCGAAGCGGGCTTCAGGCTCTGAGCTGTGAGCACAGAGTCCCACACGGGGCTCAAACGCACAAACTGTGAGATCATAACCTGAGCCAAAGTCGGATGCTTAACCAACCAAGCCATCCAGGTGCCCTAGCATTTTTTTTTAAACTTCAGATAAATTTGTCCACTTGTGAATGTACCAAGTTCTCAGGATGTTTCATAAATTTTTAGACTATAAACTTTTTATATATACCACCCTCAAAAAATATTTTATCAAGCAATCACTTTAAGATAATCTTTCATTGCCGTCTGTATAGTCTCAGTATATTAACAAATTGTCAAAATAATATCCTTTTCCTGATGCAACAGAGCATTCAAAGAGCTAGTCTTTTTTTTTTACTTCATGAATATCTACAATACTTTTTAAACTAGCACCTTAAAATAATTTATATTCATATTTGTAATTAATGAACATATTTTTTTAAAAAACAAAAAGAAATGTAGCTGTAGCTCTCACCCTGCCCATCCACTATCCAACATCACTTAATGAGAGAGCGTCTATGGTCTGCTCTTTAAGTTACGATGTAATAGAGAATATTTATGCAATGACTTACTATAATAGGTCGAGAAAGTTATTAAAATAAACCTGATACAATAATCAATTGATTAATAAATTACTTTAAAAGTCAGAGACAGTAATGACTTTAAGTATACATTTTAAAAGTTTGTTTTTATAGAGTAAGAGAGCATATGCATGAGTATGGGACGGGCAGAGAGAGGGAGAGAGAGAATCCCAAGCAGGCTCCGCCCTATCAATGCAGAGCCTGACTTGGGGCTCAATCTGATGAACCACAAGATCAAGACCTGAGCTGAAATCAAGATTCGGTTCAGGCACCTGACAAACTGAGCCACCTAGGCACCCCTAACTATATTTTTTTAGCCTGAGAACCTCTTGCTTTAACTCCCTCATGAGGGAGGAGGGTAGGTGAACTCCAAACTCATGATGCTTTCTCCAATACAGAGCCACAAACATACACACAAACAGAATAAATAATTTAATCCTTTTGTGACAAATTCAGTCATTACTGTTCTAGTAGGTTAATCATAATTCTTCTTCATTTTTTTTATTCTCACCTGCCACAGCAAAGTCCTAGTACTAAATAACTTCAACTATGAAAATGAAATAAAGTAATGATCCTCTCTCATTTCCAAGATGAAAACTAGAAAAATCACCATACACGATTAATCAATGTGTGTTGGGGGGTAGCTCTGGCTCATCACTAAAGATGTTGTATGAACAACACAGAAGTAGTGGAAGACAGAGTTGCTTACAGTGCAAGAGTATATCAATATAGAGGAATTCAGAGGGCTGGAACAAACTGGCTTAAGCTACCCTTAATCTAACAGCATGATTTGCACCTGCCTATTTATGTTATTTTTGTATGTTCTAGAAACATAAGCCTCCATGCCTGTAAAGGAAATTGACGTTAGAGCTGTTACTAATGTATCAGCAATAGTAATATAATAATGAAAATTTGGGTTTTACTATTAAGTAAGACCATACAAAAGTGACTTTCTACAAGCATACAGAAACACAATTCATGTACTTAGGGCAAAGATAATTAAATATGCCAGTTATATTTTCATGGATCTCTGATATAGGAGTCTTTATCGCTCCACATCATTATTTTTTAAAGCTTATTAAAACTGGTAGAACAATCATTCATTCAAAACAATGTATTCCCTACCCACCATATACCAGATACTGCTCTAGATGTACTAATGGGATATGAGTACCCAGAAGGTAAGGAGACACACAAAAATTCATGGCAAAAGCAGATTTGTGCCATAGTGTATCAAATAAAGAAGGAGCATAGGACTAGAAGCTTACAGAAGATGACACATGAATTGAGACTTAAGGAATCGTTTGAAATTTGCAAAAGTGACACGTTGCTGTTAGTTATGATATAAGGAATTTCCAACAGAAACAGGTGGACAAAAGTAAAGGAGAGCAGTGGTGCCTTTAATACCGTGTAGCATACAATTGAGAGGAGAAAATATAGTTTTTTTCTGGAGAAGCTTTCAGGGGCCAAGGTGTCCTTTCATACTACGTAAAAAAAATTTTCAGGGGCACCTGGGTGGCTCAGTCGGTTAAGCGTCCGACTTCGGCTCAGGTCATGATCTCACGGTCTGTGAGTTCAGGCCCCACATTGGGCTCTGTGCTCCCAGCCTGGAGCCTGCTTTGGATTCTGTGTCTCCCTCTCTCTCTGCCATTCCCCTGCTCACACTCTGTCTCTCTCAAAAATAAATAAACATTAAAAAAAAATTTTTTTTTTAAATTTTAGAGTTTTATCCCAAGGGTAACGGGAACTACTGAAGAAGTCTGATGAGGAGAGTGGCCAGAGGAAGCGTGGAGAATACGATGGAAGGCAGAGCGAGCATACAGAGGGCAGATGCTTACAGCAAAGGAATGGCAAAACCATCAGCTGAAAGCAATAACTAATAATCCCAGTTGCAGATGCTTCCTTAGTGGCAAATTGAAGAGGACAAAAGAACCCATTCCTTTTTAATTAAATTAAGAGACACTTGCATTCAATTTCCATCTATTTAAGATAAGAGCCAACATTATTTATGAAGCTTTTCCTGTCCCACCAATTTTTGTAGGTATCTAATGGAAGCAGACATTCAGCTCAGTCCTCAGTGACCATACATTAAAAGCAGAGACTAAAATCTTCTAACAGCAGATGTCTATGTCCGCTGATTGAATTCTAAGATTGGGTATTAGTGGAATGCATTGAAATCGTACTGAGTTCTGAAGATTTGTTAGTTTTCCAGGCCTCTCCCTGGAAATAACGGTATCAGATATCACATTCAATCTCTTAACTTCAGGCTCAAATATTTTCTTCCCTACAAAACAAAAGCCCCAAATAATTTTTCATGTATAATTTGCAAATTGAAAAATTTCATGAACTTCAATTATTATTTTTTAAAATATATTTTCAAACCTCCATATGCCCTTTTTTGTATGTTTGCTTCAAATACGCAGACACAACATTCATCGTCACGATCGTACACATTAAATAAATGTACTCAACGTTGAGATAAGGAAACATAAATCACATACACCAAGATCTTATATACCCAACAATGATTTGAAGCATTCATGGAAACGCTTTGTGACCCAATCTTCAGATCAGTGGATTAATTGCTTCATTCTGTCCAAAAAAGCCTTGCTTAAGGGACATCGCGGTGGCTCGGTCTATTAAGTGTCCCACTTTGGCTCAGGTCATGATCTCACAGTTTGTGGGTTCCAGCCCCGGGTAAGGCTGTGTGCTGACAGCTCAGAGTCTGAAGCCTGCTTTAGACTCTGTCTCCCTCTCTCTGCCCACCCCTTGCTTGTGCTTTCTCTCTCTCTCTCTCTCTGTCTCTCTCTTTCAAAAATAAAATCATTTAAAAAAATCAAAAAGGCTTTGTTTAAAATTAAAATTTTCTTCACTTTTTGGATGGAATAGGTCAACGATTTCACTCTCTTCAAGGGTCATTTTTTTTTTATTTTTATAAATTTTTCCAGAAACAAATGTGATGTACAAAATATGAATGGTAGTAGATAATTTTTAGGCTTTAAGTCATTAGATGTCAAGTTAATTAATTTATATAAGTGGCACTTTAAGTGACTGAAAGCATGCCAATGCAGTAAGAGCAGCCTGATTTTAAATGTCAAAGACAGCACACAAAGTTAAGGAAACGCTAAAAAAATTACAAAAAGTTTGTACAAACAGAAGGGTCTTGTAATCCTATATTTATTTGGACCCTGATGGAATTTTTATAATTTTATTTTTGTATTTTATATTTATTAAATATAAATACAAAATCTGTATATATTGATTACATATTGTTGTAAAATATATGCTTAATAAAATGAATACATACCTATAAATATATATTTCATTAAATGTATAATTTAAAATATTTTAACTATGCGACAATGTGTCATGTGTCTGCTGCATTTTCAGAAGTAGAAACTATGAATAAATCAAAGGCATTTTCAAGAAAATCTCTTTTTTTTCCCCTCAAACTAATAGCAGCAAGACATTCACTTCATTCATTTAAATGGAAATGTGTGGAAAACCTACTATAACTCAGGCATTATGCCAAGCCTGAGGATACACAATTAAATATTTCACATTTTATTCAATTGTTATATTAAGCTGTGAAACGGATATTCCCACGTGAGGAAATTCTGGCTCTGGTGAGATTAAATCAAGGTCAGCATTACCACCTGTGAGCCAAATTCACTATTCTCCAAACCATCCCTTTGGTGCTGCAAGTACAGACATGAGTATTTATGACAAATAGTATGGCTTACATAGACTAAAATATTTACTATCTGGTCCTTTAAAGAAAAGGTTTGTCAATTCTGGTTGAATCTACCTATGCAATTTGTTATGAAATTACTTCCCAATCTGACCTTTTATTTCTCCAAATGGATTGCCAAATGTTTTAAGCGCAAGTATTAAATTACCCATATTTCACTGCTCTTTGATACGCTATTCTTATCATGTAACAATTCACATCTCCACATGGTTATGTGTGGTGTATTTCTGGAAGCTAGAAATTCACTTCCTCTCCAGTATACGTTTCAGATTCAGGTTTTCTATTTTAGCAGAAGGTACATATTCTGTGGGATAACACTGAATTTCTAGAATAATTGGGACAGAAGTGGTACCTGTACAATATTAAGTAATCATATCAAAAATGCGGCCGCCTGTCACATTTATTTAGACCTTCATTTTAGGTCTCTCAATAGTTTTATCATTTTCTTCATAGATACCTTTCATGTCTCTTGTTAGATCTCTTCCCGGAGGTTCCATTATTATTTGGATGAAAAAGTTTTTAAATTCTATTTTGCATGTCTTTATTACTAGGTATATATTGAATTTTAAAATATTCTCATATCAGGGCATCTGCGTGGCTCAGTCGGAGACTGATTGGAATTCTCTCTCTTTCTCTCTTTCTCCTTTTCTCTCTGACTCTACCCTACTCATATAATAAATAAATAAATACCCTACTCTCAAAATTAAAAAATGAACTTAAAAAATATATTCTTTTTTTTTTTTAACGTTTATTTATTTTTGAGACAGAGAGAGACAGAGCATGAATGGGGGAGGGTCAGAGAGAGGGAGACACAGAATCTGAAACAGGCTCCAGGCTCTGAGCTGTCAGCACAGAGCCTGTCGCGGGGCTTGAACTCACTGACCGCGAGATCATGACCTGAGCTGAAGTCGGCCGCTTAACCGACTGAGCCACCCAGGCGCCCCATTAAAAAATATATTCTTATATGTAGCGAGTTTATGCCACTTTCTTATTGGTTTTAACAGGCTTTTGTGTATTCTCTTGGATTACCTAGATAAGTAATCATATTGTCTATAAATATTGATACTTTCATCTTTCCTTTTCAAAATTTAGATTGTATGTGGTTTTTACCTTTGTCTTATTTCATTGTTTAGTATCTCCAGTACAATGTTGAACAGTGACAGTGGTAAGCAAAGGCTCATAGAATCATTTCAGTATGATGCCTTAGTTTTTAGTGTGAAAGTTTTGACTACTTTTCACCTTCTTTTGGTATTGTTTATTTAAATGTTTTTGGGGTTTTTTAATGTTTACTTATTTTTGAGAGAGACAGAGTGTGAGCAGAGGAGGAGCAAAGAGGGGGAAACATCGAATCTGAAGCAGTCTCCAAGCTCTGAGCTGTCAGCACAGAGCCCGATGTAGGGCTCGAACCCATGAACGGTGAGATCATGACCTGAGCCGAAGTCACAGAATGAGCCACCCAGGCACCTCTTAAATGTTTCTTGAAGCAAATTAGGTTATTTACATTTTTTGAAATAAATTTAACTATTTTATCCACACTTAAACAGAAGCCTTTTAAATGTTCTTCTTGCTGATTCCTAAAGTCACTCATTTGTTTCTTCTCTATTTTTTTTCTTCTTAATCTTCGATGGTGCTACAGACTGAATGTGTCCCTCCCGAATTCATATGTTGAAACCTAATTTCCAATGTGACAGTAGTTGCAGGTGGAGCCTTCAGGAGGTGAATAGGTCATGACAGCAGAACCTGACGAATGGGATTTGTGCCCTTATAAAAGAAAGGCCTGAGAGCTCTTTCACCCTTTTTTTTTTTAATTTTTTTTTGTTACTGTTTATTCATCTTTAAGAGAGAGAGAGAGAGACAGAGCATTAACAGGGGAGGGGCAGAGAGAGGGAGACACAGAATCTGAAACAGGCTCCAGGCTCAGAGCTATCAACAGAGTCCGACGCGGGGCTCCATCCTACCAACCAGGAGATCATGACCTGAGCTGAAGTAGGACGCTTAACCAACTGAGCCACCCAGGTGCTCCTTTCTCCCTTTCTGCCATTAAAAAATACAAGAAGGCTCTCTAGAAACTTGAAGCGGCACCAAAAACACCGAATCAGCCAGAGCCTTGATCTTGCATTTTCCAGGCTCCAAAACTGAGAAATAAATATTTGTTGTTTAAGCCACCCAATCTATATTATTTTTGTTATACCAGCCCTAAGGACTTAAATATATGGGGGGGCGGGGGGGGGATCTATTTTGACATTCTTCAAAAAAATAATTTTGAAAATCAAACTTTCCTTTTTTTGTTTGATCATTTTTCTAAATTAATTTGCTTGTTATCTTTATTAGTTGTCCTTGTCTATTTTAAGATTTTGTAATTCTTTTTACAGTATTTTGAGTTAAATGTATAGCTGTCATTTTGAATTTTTTTTGCATTTTTTTTGCATTTATTTGAAGAAAGCCTTGTTTGGTAATCAAAATCCCCAAATATTTATGTTTCCTAATGTGAATAAAGGGATAGCAAAACATTTCTCTCCTTCTTTGAAAAGAAAAATGACACTGAGTTAACTTCCTAGCTCTGTTTCCATAGAAACCTGATACTGGTAGAATGTCAGCTGTATTACTAGGCAACATTGCTTCTAATAAAAATAAATTCTGAATTGTAAACTGCATCTGGTCTGGGGGGACTGTGAATGACTATAAATAACCTCTTGGGATTTCTTGACTGGGGTGCACACTTGTAACTGGTCATTTTCTTTGTTTCGGGCTGTTATAACAGATGTTGATTACTATTGTGGGCATGGTGAGTGTTAGGGTAGATCTCACACCTACCCATGATCTCAAACTCTCCCACCTGAGCTGTCACTCTGCATGGTTAGAGAAAGATGTGTACCCTCAACACCTGTGGGAAAACCCTCACGTTAGAGAATCACTGGATACTGCCCCACTGTCATGCTTTGTATCCTTCTAATCAAACCATGGTCAAGTGTGGCCTTTTGGGGTCATGTGAGATTGATTGTCCAGTTGAGCCCACAACTACTAAGAGTGGGTGTTATACATACAGAGGTTCTTTGTTAGTGATGAATACATCAAAATGTTATTGGCTTCCTATTCTGAGACATGTTGAGGACTAAGGGTGGTCAGGAAGGCGGTACAGGGAAAGATTGTGCATTGCTTGAAATTGTTATCGAACTTTTAGATGTTAGTAACACCGGAGACCCCTCTGAATCTTGTCCCTGATACTTCCGACCTGCAGCCAGGAAGTCTGATGCAAGAGGGAATTTTGAGTAGGAAAGGTACTATCATTCCTTCAGAAAGAAGGAATTAACAACAATAAATAAAATTCTATCATGGAAGAAGTTGGGCAGGGTTTCCTTGAGATGTGAAGAAAAACATTTCAAAGAGCTTTCAATGATAAAAATTATATTTAAGCTGGTTCTTAAAAGATAGGGAGGTAATACATTACCAGTTTGAAAAGAAAAATGTAGGTGAAGCCACCTAGGTAGTCAGATAAAAAGACTTAGGATCATTTTTAAAACATCATGGGCTATTTCCTTTCACCCATTCAGTATATTTTATATGCCCATGTATTGGTTCCAAGTTCTACAAAATTTGTTTTAGTTCTTCTACTGATACATATAGAATGTAATGCGTATGATCAAATTAGGAAAAAGCCAATTGTGGAGGCACTTCATTGGAATCTTTAAGTTCTATTAAATATTAAGCTACTTCAGGAAAACATTTCATTTCATGCTTCACAAATTATGAATGATGAGAAAATCACCTTGAAAATAATTATTTTAACATGAGGAAAAGGACACTGCTCATTCTACCAGTGCTTTCTCAATTGACACACCTCATGTCTTGAAATGAATTATCTATGACGTTTTCTAAAATGTGAGACCCTCTGATAGCTGCCTTGCTTTCCTGAGCCCAGTGGCAGGGCAGGTACTGCCCAAGGAATCTGTACATTCATGAGCGAAACATACACTGAACAAACTTGTAAGTAGCACACGCTGTAGAGAGGATATTTAGTAAGTGTAATGTGTCTAACAGAGCAACAGTTTATTTTCTTCTTATTTTTTTTAATGTTATTTATTCTGAGAGAGAGAGAGACAGAGACAGAGCATGACTGGGGGACGGTCAAAGAGAGACGGAGACACAGAATCTGAAGCAGGCTCCAGGCTCCAAGCTGTCAGCACAAAGCCTGAGGAGGGGCTCAAACCCACAGACTGCGAGATCATGACCTGAGACAAAGTCGGACACTTAACAGACTGAGCCACCCAGATGCCCCTAACAGAGCAATAGTTTAGAGAGATGATACTCAAGTGTTTAAGGCCAGATAGTCATTTTCTAAAATAAGTACCTGATACCTTATAATATTATGCACGAGAATGACCCTTCTCATGTGAGCTAGCATATCAGACAACATTCAACAACATCAGTTCCAAGTTACCAAGGCTAGCCACAAAATGTACAAGGTCCAGTGAAAAATGAAATTTAGGAACTTGTTCAAAAAGCAGGAAAAAAGCTTTGTCCTTTCTTGCCTAGTCACTCTGCTTTTTTATTCACTATTTAATACCGGGCTTGTTTAGGCACAAGTTGAGTGCATACCCCGTATATCCCCTTGGGGCTCTGCCCTGCAACTCGTACCTGGAAACCCAGCTGCCAGTGCTGACCTCCATGGAGACGGAGGGCAGTAGTGATCTCTTCCTATATGAGGTGAAATGGGTGGCCAGGAGCTCATCCGTCTGGGTGGCAAATATGGAACCATGCATGAAGGGAAGCCTCAAGCCCTCCAATGCATTCCTCATTAGCCCATGGGACTTCACTTATAAAACACAAATTTAAAGATAAAAATGTCAAGTCAGTGACTGCAGAGCATTAAACACCAAGTGTAGCAGGGTGTGGGTATGGTGGCAAGGACTTCTGAAGACAGGGTCTTAAGCAATGGCAAGGGTCACATGCCCTCGAAGATGACGCTGCAAGTCTGTCCCAAATAGACTTTCATCTGTCCCACTTCAAGTCTTTACAACGCAACTCAAAACAGCTCCAACAGCATTCCCAGCTTTGCCTAATACTATGCTCTATTGTGTTTAGTTCATCCAGAGCATTCAAAAGCATATTCCATTCATACAAAAGTAACTACAGAAGAATAATGTACATGAAATATAAGAAGTAACATTAAAGTCAGTTTAAGGAATGACTTAAAAGATTTTTATGCCAGATCACTCCTTTTACTCATTTGTGTAGGTAAATGACAAGTGTCTGCTTATTAAGGTTTTGACATTTTTACATAGAAAAATAGAATATGTATCTGGTATGTAAATTGGCCCTGCAAACTTTACCCTCTAAAATAAAAACTTCAAAAGTGTTTGTAAAGTCCATCTATGATATGTAAATTCTTGAAAAAATAATTTGTTGAAATCCTCTATGAAAATTAGCTATGGATGTGAGTAAAATATAGAAGTTCTCTTCTTCATGGAACATCTACATTCACCAGCAAAAATCTATTATTATCTTAAGTTGTATCTTTTTTTTTGACATATGTATATGTCCATGCAGAATGACAACAGTTTGGAAAAAAGGTATTTTTCAATTATGTTGCAAATTAATTTTAATTCGGCTGAAATGAGTTTAATGACACAATTTTTAATAATGATGGAAGTTATGTTTTATGAGGGATGTTATTTATAACAGTTGAGTTACAATGATGTGGTAATGTTTCAAGATATTAATATATGTATAATTATGTCAATATATTTTAATACACAATTATTTCAATTTCAATATAAATTTCAATATTTCAATATATTTATATCATAAAGGATTCCTAAAAAGTATATCTTAGAAGCCTACCACAGACCTGTTTTGGGACATTTTTGTCAATCTTTTGAAAAAATGTTATTATTGATAATAAACTTTACAATTAAATGTCATAAAGTCTTCCATAGAGAAGGAGTTAATGATGAGACAAAAATGACACTCTTTCTTATCCTTTTAGATTCCAAGCTGAAAATATTTGCTGGAAGAATACTTTCCAGAAGTCTTTCTTACTGCTGATGATGGGCCCAACCCACTAACTTTGTCAAGAGTATCACCAACTTATTAAGTGCAAATTCCAACTTGTACATACAAAATATTCCTTCCACAGAATACACTGCACCATATGCCTGCATGCTCAAAATTAAGCTCTGGAGCTCAAAATTAAGTTTCATTCCACAGTAGCTAGAAGAGTCTAGACAAGATAGTTTCTGAAACTCAGTTTCCTCATCTGTTGAAGAAGAGGAGGATGAGGAGGAAGAGGAGGGGGAAGGAGGAAGATGAAAGGGAGAGGAGGATGAGGAGGAAGAAGAAGAGAAAGAGGCGAAATATACATTCATATCTATCTCCCTGCATTGGTGAACAAAGTAAATGAAAACAGATAAAAAAAGATTTTGCAATGTTTATGTATTTCCTTTTTACAAAGAAACATAAATACATTGGGGAGGGGTAGATAATTCCACAGCAGTGCTGAACAAGCTACGTGAGAATCAGATTCTCAAAAAAGGATCTCAGGGCAGGGCGTCTGGGTGGCTCATTCGGTTAAGTGTCAGACTCTGGATTTCGGCTCAGGCCATGATCTCATGGTTTGTGACATTGAACCCTGTGTTGGGCTCCATGTTGACAGTGCAGAGCCTGCTTGGAATTTTCTCTCCCTCTCTTTCTGCCCCTCCCCTGCTCTCGCTCTCCCTCTCTCTCTCAAAATAAATAAACTTAAAAAAAAAAAAAGAAAAAAAAGATCTTAGGGTTGCTTGCTGTATCTTGATAGAACTGCCCTAATCTGGTGTCCCATCTCCCACCACTGAAGGAAGCCATGAAAGTGGATTTGCCAAGAAATAAAAACCAGAATCAAAATATCTTTCTCTCTTTGTTCTGCCATTATTAATAACATCAGCATCGGTGCTTTTTGCACCCAAAGAATTATAAGTACTTTCTAATATTTAATTACAGTAGAGAAATATAGCATGTAGTGTTAGAATACTGAAATATAAATGCTACAGGAACAAATTTAGAAAAATAGGTCCGGGACAATTTTTTTCCATGAACATAGAAAAGCATACTGATTTACTTCATTATCTGGGGAAATGGGGGGCTCAACTCTATAAAAATGCAGCTGTTTACTTATCCTAGTTCCCCTTCATCTTCACTAGAGGTGTTTAGAAAAGAGTTTTAATTTTGTTTTTATTTTCTAAAAGAAAAATCTCACCGTTCATTATGTTTTCAGTACCGTAGGCCAAGCGGGAATTTTGCTCAAGCTAATGATTGTGAATTGTCTTCTCCAAAGCCAAACATGCTTTTGACAGCCTCCTTCTTCCTCAATCCCTCTTTTCCTGCTGCTCTTTTTAATTTCCTTTTTATTCACTGATGTGTGCAGTTCAGACAAACAGTTGCAGCCAGACTGGAGAGCACTGTGAAATGAATGGCTGTGATATTCATCCCTTCTTTTGGCAAAACCCCTTTATGGAACTGCATGAAAGCCTGCCTGAGCTAACGTTAACACGTGTACATTCTACTGACTTCCATTGGAAATGAGGCGTGCGAGAAGAATGACATTGTTTTTCCGTGGCACAACGAGAGTACCTTCAATCAAAACAAAATTAAAACACGAGCATTGCTCCCTCCTCCTTGTTTAAACACTTCTGTCAAACCACATTCATTTTGGGTTTTTAATTTATTACATGGAGCAAACAGTAACAACGCTCCCCCCTCAAATGTTCACTGATGTTTTCCAACGATTAAATTCTGTAGACAAGTAATAAAATGCTGCTCTCGTTTTTACAAAATGGCCTTTCTTTCTTCCTCTGGCTTTTAAATAAATGATCAGATGTGTTCCCTGAATCAGCAAGCTGGACTTATTGGTTGCCTTTTTTATTAACCTAATATAATCAGGTTAACTAGTCTTCCCTCGCCAAGCATGGCAGGGTTAGAAGTCGAGGACAGGAGGTCAGCCATGACAAATCAGCTGAATAAAGTTATGTTATAGTCTGGAAAGGAATCAAGGATTCTCTTTGATTATTAGAGTCTCTGAAGCAACTGGCCTTGGAAAAACATCCAGTCGCCTATGCCAAGAGACCATCTCTAGTCATTAAGATCTTTTTTAAAACGTACTCAAAAGGGATTGGAAACAAAACAAAAGACAGTCTACTTAAATTTTATTTTTCTTCTTCCCAAATGCTTTGCATGTTAAGCATACATGACTAAATATTGTAGGCTCAAAGATAGGAAAAATGTCTTGCATCGACTAACAACAGAATGGTATTTCTGGAAAGTCTGTAAAATGCCACATATAGAAGGTCTCTTACAACGGTTTTGTTTTACTTAAAGGGAGTAAGATAATACTTCAAGGTTAACTGGCAGGCATCCAAGATATTTTTTACTTAATGAAAGGGTCAATTTCCTATCATCTTTTCTTCAATCTTGTCACCATTAGGAAGGAGAAAATGTGAGGATGTGTATTTATACACCCACACAGCCAACAGAAAGCAGATGACCCTTGTAAATGAGACAAATAGCAGAATGACAAGCAGTCTTTACTGTCATTACACTTGGAATTAATCAGAGGGAGGTCTCAGGCTCTCTAACAATATTTGCCATGCTACTTTTCGAATACAATTCACATCATAACACTTTGAAAGACATGAACTACACTATCTAAGTGCCACCATTGGGTTATATGCAGAATTCAGTAACTTCGATCATGGTCAAACCAAAACTAGTCTCAGGGACTCTCAAGGCACTTTTGGTTCAGGTAGGGGCCATCCACTTTTACTAGCCTGAACAATGTGCAAACAAACAACCCCTATGATTTCTACATTTTCAATTCCATTGTTATCAGTGGAATTCTGAAATTAATGGAACCCCAGAAGTCAGTGTGCTCCTGGATATAATGGACTCAGGGAGAGGGAGCATAATCTCAATAAGGCCTTGTGGTATATACACTTAAAACCTGGGACTCATGGTTGGGTCAGTCAGTTAAGCATCAGACTCTTGGTTTCTCCTCAGGTCACGATCTCGTTGTTTATGAGTTTGAACCCCACATCAGGCTCTGCACTGACAGTTGCGGAGCCTGCTTGGGTTTCTCTCTCTTCCCTCTCTCTCTCTGCCCCTTCCCTGCTCTCTCTCTTAAAAAAACAAATAAATTGGGGCGCCTGGGTGGCGCAGTCGGTTAAGCGTCTGACTTCAGCCAGGTCACGATCTCGCGGTCCAGGAGTTTGAGCCCCGCGTCAGGCTCTGGGCTGATGGCTCGGAGCCTGGAGCCTGTTTCCGATTCTGTGTCTCCCTCTCTCTCTGCCCCTCCCCCGTTCAAGCTCTGTCTCTCTCTGTCCCAAAAATAAATAAACGTTGAAAAAAAAATTAAAAAAAAAAACAAATAAATAAACTTTAAAAACCCCAAAAACCTAGGAGCCTAAGGCCATTTAGTTTAAGTAAAAACAACCCCTTGCTTCATAAGCTTTCTATACTGAGAACAAACTGAGGGCTGTTGGGGGGTGGGGAAGAGGGGAAAGTAGAAGATGGGTATTGAGGAGGGCACTTGTTGGGATGAGCACTGGGTGTTGTACGGAAAACAATCTGACAAGAAATTATATTAAAAAAAAATCCCTTGCATTTATTTTAATAGCCTCTGGTTAAATCTCTCTTAAAGTATAGGGCAATGTTTCTCATTCCTGGCAGTACTAACATTTTTGGTTTCCATAATAGTTTTGGAGGGGCAGGAAGCTGTCCTGGGCAATTGTAGCATATTTAGCCAAATTCCTGGCTTTAGGGTCATTTCATGTCTTAAACAAAAACTTAAATGGTGTTACTTTGTCCATTCACTCAACTTAAAACTTGTGAACTGTGCCACTACCTGCAATGCATTAATAATAAGGAAAAAATGTGCTTAAAAAACAGCACAACATTTGTTCTATACAAAAATAATGCTCTGTACTCCTAATAACAGTATTTCAGAAAGCCAAAATACAAGTTACAGTGTTTAGAGCTGATAGTGAATTTTTTCATTTCATTCCTTTCATGAATTCATGATCTATTTATTTAGCTGGACCAACAAAGACAATTTTTGTCCATGATGGTCCAGTCCTGAGCAAAGTCTTGCATTTGCATGGCTGTTGTCAATCCAATTATGGAAACCTTTATTGGAAATGTACGTACGTGCATGAACTGCTCAAGGCACTTGGAAAACAAAGGTGAACACGATATTAAACTAAGTACCAAGTGAATTTTGAGCAGACCTAAAAGAAAAAAATGAACTCTGCCTGAGGGAACTGGAAGAAGGTTTCAAGGCCAGCTTCCTTCAGAAGGATGAAAAGAATTTCAACAAGAGGGAAAGCATTGAAGCAAAGTAGGGACAGAGTCAGAAGAGCACATATCCAGAAACAGACAGAAATGGGTGCACTTAGAACCTGGCCTACAGACTGGTAGCAGTAGCCAGAGACAAAACCAGGAAAGGGGGATATTACCATGTACATAATGGGGAGAACTTCAATGTTTTTAACTAGAAAGTGACTGGTCAGGTTTGCAAGACAGAAAGATGGCTGTGCAGGTCTATAAAGAATGAATCAAACAGGGGCTCCTGGATGGCTGAGTCGAATAAGCGTCCAACTCTTGATCTCTCTGCTCAAGGTCATGATCTCACAGTCCGTGAGTTGGAGCCCTATGTCAGTCTGTGCCGACAGCTCAGGGTCTAGAACCTGGGTCAGATTTTGTCTCCCTCTCTCTCTGCCCCTCCTCTGCTCGTGCTCTATCTCTGTCTCTTAAAAATAAATAAACAACAAAAAATTTTTAAGATGAATAATAAAAAAAGAAAGCAGACTCCGAATGAGGGATAGCAGTGAAGAGTCTATTATTAAGGCAATATTTCAACTGAAAAAGAATGATATCCTGAGTTAAGAAAAACAGCATTAGGAATTGAGACGAGGGAATGTGCCCAAGCAGTATTTAGGATGTAGAACAGAAAGCACATGAAAAATAATTGTAGTGGAAATCAAAGAGGGGAGGGAGATTTTTCTTTATGGTTTCTGGTGTGGGGACTTGGGTGGACAGAAGTGACAATTTCCTGAGGTAAAAGAAGGAGCAGGTTTGGAGGAAATATACTAACTGTAGAGGATAAACTATTATCCCAAACACCACAACACATGTGTCACAGAGGCCATTTAATATACTCAAATGTAAATTACAGAAATATTGGTTAAAATGGGAAATCTGGCTTCTTAAATCACAGGCTCTTCAAAAGGAACTTTTCTTGTCAATATGACTTCTGTTAATTAAAGAGGATCAGATGGGGAATCTTTTTTTTTTTAATGTTTATTTATCTTTTGAAGAGAGAGAGAGAGAGAGAGAGAGAGAGAGAGAGACCGACCATGAGCTGGGGAGGGGCAGAGAGAGAAGGGGGACAGGATATGGAGCAGGCTCTGCTCTGACAGGCTGAAAACAGCAAGCCCCATGCAGGGCTCAAACTCAGGAACTGTGAGATCATGACCGGAGCCGAAGTTGGACACTCAACCGACTGAGCCACCCAGGCACCCCCAGATGGGGAATCTTTAAACTTTACTTCTGTAAGTATCATGCCTTAAATACAGTAAGGTTAAAGAATTTGCAGGGAAACTGCCTCAAAGAGTAGCTTGGCTCATTCAGGGGGAGATAATGGCTGATTAATTCACTTGAATTCTTTGGCATTCTAAATAAATTCAGTGGCAGGCTTCATAGGGTCATAAATCCCTTGGAGAATCAGATAAAAGCTATGGACTTGGCCCCTTAAAAATGAGCAGATTTATATACAGAGAACATTTTGCTTATGATTTCAAGATGACTCTTCACGAGTACTCATATACTACAAGGAACTTAACTTCAGGGTCTTTGGTTTAGAGGTGGATAAATTTTAATCAGAGATCAGTATTGTTAAATAAATAAGTCAAATATATGTTTAGAGGTATCTCTTTAGTGTTCATAAAAAATACTCTCTTTTCCAAATAAACTCATGCAAATCTGGGTTTTACAACTCAATACTGTTGACACTTGGGTCAGGTAATCGTTGGGGCCTGGGAAGGAGATACTAGCCAGCGCAGTATAGAATGGTTAGCAGCATCATTAACCTCTACCCACCAGATGCCATTAGCAATTCCCAGTAGTGACAACCACAAATGTCTCTAGACAATGTCCAATATCTCCGGGGAGGCCAAATTGCTCCATTTGAGAGATATCGAGATAGGCAATGACTTTTATCTTCACACAACTCCCACATAAAAAAAAAAAAAAGTTGGGTATTCTGTTTCTGAAGAAAAATATTTTCATGGGAAACCTTCCTACAACAGATCCCAAGGTTGGTAAGCAGCTAAGGCCAGTGTTTAGATACCCTGGGACAACTCTTTTTTTTTTTTTTTAATTTTTTAAAAATGTTTATTTATTTTTGAGAGACAGAGAGACAGAGCATGAGCTGGGGTGGGGCAGAGAGAGAGGGAGACACAGAATCTGAAGCAGGGTCCAGGCTCTGAGCTGTCAGCACAGAGGCCGACATGAGGCTCAAAGTCAGGAGCCACCAGATCATGACCTGAGCCGAAGTCAGATGCTTAACTGACAGAGCCACCCAGGTGCCCCTCTTTTTTTTTTTTTAATGTTTATTTGTTTGGAGAGAGCGTGCATGCACACATGTGAGCATACGTGAGTGAGGGAGGGGTAGAAAGAGATAGAGAGAGAGAATCCCAAGTAGGCTCCATGCTGTCAGCATAGAACTTGGGGCTCAATATCACAAACAGTGAGATCATGACCTGAGCTGAAATCAAGAGTTGGCAACTTAACTGACTGAGCCACCAGGAGCCTGTGGGTGGACAACTCATAATCTTTCCCCTACATTCCTATTCTCATTGTAAGAGAGAAAATTATCTCCTCTTCATAGATGGCTAAGAATTACACAATAAAATCATAGCATAGCCACTGTCTTTTATCTATCTGCTTCTCTCTTCCTCCTTATAAAAAACTTCCTCTTTAAGAAATTAAATGCTTTAACTTAAGCAATAAAGAAACTGATATTTTCATAGCAACAAGAATCCATCAACTCAAAAATAAATCAATCATCATAAAAACTAGTTAGTAATTGAATATATAACCATCTGTAGCATGAGCAAGTCTGTGTTCTTATGGTAAATCTTACCTTTAATTAGTTCTATAATGGGAAATCTGCAAGCTATGGAATAGATTGGCAACAGATACAAAAATCTGCTAATACCCATATAGAGAGATACTGAAATTTCACTACAAGTGCCGTGTTACTCCTCTCTGCCATTTCTTTGTACCCAGTCTTGCTCTGGAAAACGTTTTGTCTCTCCATTTATCACCATTTATATTTCTTTTTATTCTCATTTGTCAACATGTTAGCTCTCTGTGTTTGCTCCCTGTATCCATTGCCTTATCTCCTTATAATATCCTTCATTTTTATTGTGGAGTACAGACATTCCCCATCCCACTCCTTCTCAACAGGTTTTTGGTAGTCTGATAGAAATAACCTTTTTGGGGCACCTGGGTGGCTCAGTCGGTTAAGCACCAGACTTCAGCTCAGGTCACGATCTCACGGTTTATGGGTTCGAGCTCCACGTCAGGCTCTGTGCTGCCAGCTTAGAGTCTGGAGTCTGCTTTGGGTTCTGTATCTCCCTCTCTCTCTGCCCCTTCCCTGTTTGCACTCTGTCTCTCTTTCTCTCTCTCAAAAATAAATAAACATTAAAAAAATTTTTTTAACTGAATAAAAAAAAAATAAGTAGCCTTTCTTTCCCTCAAAACGGAACATCTAATTTTTAGCTAAGCCGCTGCTCATGCAGAATAAATACTACCTTGAAGATATATGTAAACGTGACAAAATCAGAAAAAGATGGAAGTAAAAATATCAAGCGGTAGCTCCTGGCAAACTTCTTAAAACAAAGCCGGTCCATACCCGTGGCTGAAATTTTTTCTTCCTTTCCTCCAACCTCCTGCCAGGAACATAGATTTGATGGCTGGAGTTCTGGCTGCCAGTTTACACAATTAGTATGAACACAGTTTTGTCAGAGATGGCCACAAGGAATGTTTAAAGGAAACTCAGTTCTTGAGAGCTTTGTAAACCAGAGCTGCCCTATCAGCCCTGATCTGCCTCAAGACTTGCATGTAAGAAAAACACTGGTAATTTATCTTTTTAACATCACTGTGATTTGGGGACTCTATGTCACATAGGGATCAAATCTTAATGGATCCAGGTAAGAATCCATTCTAACCTCAAGATGGAGCATGTGACCTAAGTCTGAGCCAAATACCTGACTGTATTCCTCTGTATCAGAGGGACCCACACACTCTACCAATATTCTATATAAAATGGTATATTTCCAGTTATCTCAAGAACCTGGATTGGCCATAAAAGTTTGATGAATGAACTCCAAAGATGCTGTCATTCTGACAAAAGCTCCAAGTGTATTTTGATTTAAATATCAAAATTGACATGAGCCTGGGCCCAAGTAAAACCTTCATGGGATGACTGCATACGGTTTCAAGGGATGGCACTGAATGACTTCAGGGTTTTGCAATTAAAACAAATATTCAGGCAGCCACAAACATACTTTGTAGGTGCTAAAAGCTATAACTAAGAGAGTCTAATGTGAGTTTAACAAGCTCTGGGATTCATCACTGGTAGACAACTATGGTATTTGGTGCCTCGCTGCATGATACGTTTTGTGACAAAACATTACCCATCAGGTTAGACAATCTTCACTCATCCATCCAACCAGTCCTTCTGGGTCCCTCACACAAATGTCACAATCACCATGTCTTCTGACCAGTGTGTGAGAAAGACAATAAAGAGGTTGGTTAGTAGCTCTAGGTGTAACAAAAGAAAAATGTAACACAGTGATAATAATGCCAGGAAATATTAGTCTCATTAATAACAGTCTTCAATTCTGTTATTCAATTCAATTCAAATAGAATTTATTGAGCACTTGGAGTACTACTTCAAATACATAGGTCTTGCCTTAGTAGTATGTTAAATTAATTACCATCATTAGGCACAAAGATATTTGACCAATAATGCATTGTGTATGCCCTATATCAGGGAATAGTGTATATATTCCAGAAAGAGCAGCAAGCAAAAGAGACAGAGGTCTTTACGTTTATGGGGCTTACATTTTAGTGATGAAACCATATGCACAAAGGAGCTAAGTCAGATTATAGGGCACTTTGGCATAAAGATGAGCAGGGGAGGAAGCAGAGACATACTTCTCCCAAGAGAAGAAAACTAATCTCTGTAATTTTGACCTGTTAAAGGGAAGAAAGAAAAATCAGTGTTCCAATGCCTCAAAAGGTGAGAGCGTGTTACATTTTGAACAAAATTATGTCCCGCAGGAGGGCTGGAACTTAAGGTCCGCAATTAGGAAGGGCCAAAGGGGCCTAAGGGGTAGAGGGCGGACAACAATGAGAGCTCCATCTTGTTTCAATCTGAAAAGATTTATCCAAATCTCAGAGATAAGATGTGGAAAATACAAGATGTTTCTATGCTAGTTTTCAACATTAACATACCCTTTAATTTTGAACGAACACATGACTGATGAAAATCCTTGGAAAATACGAACAGCAAAAAATAGTAAAATATACTTTCTGACACACAGAGGTATCCAATATTAGAGCTTTGGCATATCTTACTCCAATTCTTAAAATTTGGTCCTAAGTTGAACTAATTTTCAACATAAAATATTTTTGTAACATGATATCAAAAGATTAATGTAACATTATTTAATGGCAATATATATATATATTATTTGAGAGAGAGAGAGAGAGTGCAAACAGGGAAGGGGAAGATAGAGAAAGAGAGAGAGAGAGAGGGAGGGAGGGAGAGAGAGAATCCCAAGCAGGCTCCACGCTCAACACAGAGCCTGACACAGGGCTCCTTCCCACAACCCTGGGATCATGACCTGAATAGAAATCAAGAGTCAGACGCTCAACAAAATGAGTCACCCAGGTGCCCCCATGGCTATATAATATTTTAAGGTAAAGCTATGTTCCTGCTCATTTTTTTAAATTAATGTGCATAATTCCTTAACACAAAAAATACGAATAAATATATTGGACACATTAGATTTTACACCAAAATAAATACACTTAGAAGTTGCACAAAGTATGCCGTTTTGACATTAGTCCCAGGACATGCTTTGAAAAAAAAAAAAACATAAGAAATGGTCCCGAAACAAGTAAGTTTGTGAAATAATGCATATAAAATTTTGTCCCCATTGGAGAATCTTATAACACAGTACCATTGACATTTTGATAATGATGCTTTAAAGAAAACCAATTGTATTTTCTTCACATTTCCCCACATTATTTTATGACAAAACATACTCTGCATACTTTCTATTTATATGTTACACAATCTAAGGAAAACTATATTAAAGAATCAAAAAACAAAAAGCAAATTAGAGATCAAAATTAATTAGTATAATTCAAATATCCTAATAAAAGTATATTCTAAATACTTCTTAAAGTATTCTTTAAATCTTCTTTTCTAAGATTTTTAAAAATGTTTATTTACTTTTGAGAGAGAGAGAGAGTGGGAGAGAGTCAGAGATAGAGGGAGACAGGATCCAAAGCAGGCTTTGTGCTGACCTGAGCCAAAGTCCAACACTTAACCAACTGAGCCACCCCATTTTTTTTTTAACATTTATTCACTTTTATTCACTTATCACAGAGCAAGAGCAGGGGAGGGATAGAGAGGGAGACACAAAGAATCTGAAGCAGGCTCCAGGCTCTGAGCTGTCAGCACAGAACCCACGTGGGGCTCAAACCCACAAACTGTGAGATCATGACCTGAGCTGAACTCAGATGCCCAGCCCACTGAGTCACCCAGGGGCCCCTAGGCATCCCATGTTAGGGGTGCCCCATGTTAGGGGTGCCCCATGTTAGGGGTGCCCCATGTTAGGGGTGCCCCATGTTAGGGGTGCCCCATGTTAGGGGCACCTGGGTGGCTCAGTCAGTTAAGCATCTGACTCTTGATTTCAGCTCAGGTCATGATCTCATGGTTCATGAATTCGAGCCTGGAATTGGGCTCTGTGCTCACAGCGCAGAGCCTGCTTGGGATTCTTTCTCTCTCTCCCTCCGTCTCTGCCCCTCCCATGCTCGCACTTGCTCTCTCTCTTAGAATAAATGAACAATAAAAAAATAAAAAGAAATAATAGATGCTAATATTAAAAAATGAAAACAAGGCAAGCAACTAAAATCTCATTTCTTCACCACATCTTAATTCTATCCTAAGAAATCACCATCATGAACATGTGAGAAATACTATTTCAGGCATTTCTCAAATCACATATGCAGATATAAGGGCAGACAGATAAGTAGATAAATAGATAATAATAGATTTATAGATAAATAGATGACATTTAAATTTTGAATTATGCTGTGTTCTATATTTAAGAAGTATTCAAAGGGCGCTTAGGTGGATTAGTTGGTTAAGCATCTGACATTGGCTCAGGTCATGATCTCATGATCTGTGAGTTTGAGCCCCTGACAGCTGACAGCTGGAGCCTGGAGCCTGCTTCAGATTCCGTTTCCACCACCCACCCCCCCGCCCCGCGGCCCCCCACTCTCTGCACCTTCTCCACTCACCCGCGCTCTGTCTCCCAAACATAAATAAAAACATTTAAAAAAAGAAGTATTTCTAATATTACCTTACATTTAACAGAAGCAGTGTAAATTTAGTGTGACCTAAACAAATTGGTAAAGCTCAAGTCCATTTTTTTTCAAGAGATAGAATATTATTTTTTAAATAATCCCTGTAAACATAAGGTAAAATTTTGATATACGGTAAGAGGTTCAAGTCATTTTTAAACTAAGGGATTAGATTTGAAAAATAGACATTTATGAATTGCAATCAAAGATAAAGAAAGTAGTTCATTTAGATTTCTTTCCACTTCCACTAGATTGAAAAGTATTGGAATGAGTTTTTCTCGAGACCCAGACTCGAGCGTGTGGGAAACACTATTTCAGGGAAAATTTCCTCTCACATCCCTGAATATATTTGTGTCCTCCATATTCTTTAAAACTCCAATTACACTTCACTTTATTTTCTTTGACTATTTCCAAAGTCACTTTTATGTCTTTATGGCTTGCTCTTTAAGTAATCTCCTCCAGTCTCTACAGTTGGGTTTTCAATTGTTTTTATTATGTTTCTTATTCTATCATTATCTTGTCACTCTCTTTGTAAAAGAGAAGTCACATTTTTGGGAGTAATTTCGTTGCAGTTTGAAGAACTATCTAAAATCTTGTTTTCCCTCCCCAGGTAATTCTTCCAAAATGTAAGTTCTTTAAGAATCTTTTTTCTTCGTTTATAGTTGCTGTTCATAGCGCCGTATGTTTTATCGCCTGCTTTTGAGTTGTCATTAAGAGATAGCCTGTATGCTAAACACTGTCAAATGGTCAGATAATGGAGCAAAAAAGGGGATAAGCTCCAACTTGGAATGATATCATTTCCAGTACTCTCTTACCAAGTTTGATATTTCCTTTTGGTACAAAAACACCCCCCATCCTCAAACCACGAGTGTCAGCATTTAAGCAGTGGTGGGTTGGTATAGCTCATTGTGAATTTCCTTCAAATATAAGCACTTCATGTTGAGACCTGGTGATTGATGTTTCCTCTCCTTTGGTCATCCCTCTTGACATCCAGGACTCTCCTTTGCAGAGAAGTTTCAGTTACAGAAAATGACTTTCCTTTGGTTTCTCCTGCAGCATGAATTCCATGCCAAGTTGTGAGAATGAATTAGATTTCCCCACAGATGTCCCCCGATGCGGTAGTGGCCTGTCCTAGGGCTCAGACCTCCTCATTTTACCATAAAGACGGTGAGACAAGCCGCCATGACCATGATTCCTCCTTTCATGGATATGTTGTGGCACCTCATCTTACAGGCTTTTCTCTGGATCACACCTGACAGTGGTAGTCTTGCTGATACTTGCATCATTGTGAGCACTGGCCATCAACAGATTTTGAAGGAGGAATATATGTTTAAAATGTTTTGGGGGCCCCTGGATGGCTCAGTCAGTTAAGCATCCAACTTCAGCTCAGGTCATAATCTCACAGTTCGTGGGTTTGAGCCCTGCATCAGGCTCTGTGATGATGGCTCAGAGCCTAGAGCCTGCTTCTGATTCTGCATCGCCCTCTCTCTCTGCCCCTCCCCTGCTCACACTCTGTCTCTCTCTCAAAAATAAATAAACATTAAAAAACATAAAAATCTCTTTATTCTGCCACCCATAGCATGTATTATTTCTAAAATAAGGGTACATGTAGGAGGAATACAAGTGGGTTTGGATCGATCCACATGGGGCAAGATCATTAAGCACTTTGAGTTTTACTCAGAGAAATAAATAGGGGATAACGCAGTACACAGTTTTGAGATTCTAATGAACTCTGAGATGCAAGACTGACCCCATTCCATCATACAATGAGTCTTTTTCAAGTTTATTAATTCTGCAGAGTTTCCAACTAACACATCTTGTCATCACAGCTTGAACTCTGTCCATTCAAGCGTAACTACTCATAACGAACAATCCTATTATGTCTTAATGCGAGTTTTGTCCTCAGATACTATAATATGAAAGGAGTTCAAATCCGTTATTTAATTAGTTTCACAGTAATATATAAATGAAGTATATCCACTCAAGACCACAGTGGTAGGCAACATCTGAACAATGCTTGTTCTTGAACTGTTCTGTTACTCTTAAGTTGAATTTGCCAAATAATGTGTTTCTTTCAAACATTCTTTGAATTTAATAGAAGTCCTAAGAAATGTAACTTGCAAACAACTCTTACTGCAATCCTTTCATTTCTTCCAAATCATTTTGCAAACATTCATTTCTTGTAATTTCCTGCTCATAAAATCCCAGGTGGATTTGGTGAATAAAATGTATTCTTTTCTCCATACCTATTAAGCCAGGATTATGAGTTCTTGAGGGTCAGGTTTTTGCTTCAGCTTCTCCAAATGTTCAATTAGAGACAGAATCAGAAAGTCACTAAATTCAATTTATTCTTTTGCAAAATGACTGATAATTTCTGAGGAGTGAGAGTAGAAGAGAGTGCCTAAAATATTTTAGACAAATTCCAGTATGAGCAAAATGTGAATGAGTAAAGTGAGTAATAAGCAATATTAAGGAAAGATCTAATAAATTATAATATCTAGCCCTGGTTCCTCAAAACTTTTCTGGAATGGTATTGTGTGATTCTACCATTCTGCAGAGACTCATCTGTGTTGATTGGAAACAAACCAAAAAAAAAGCGAAAATTTACCGTAGAGAGTGGAGATCATTCACTGTATGATTTCATTTCTAAGAAATGTCCAAATAAAGCAGATCCATAAAAAAGGAAACTGGTGGCCATTTAGGGCTACAAATGGTGGCAAGGTGTGGTAGGAGGTGACTTTTAATAGATATGGGGTTTCTTTGGGGGCCATAAAATGTTCTAAACTTAGAGTTTAGACAGTGATAGATGCATAATTTGGTGAATATACTAAAAACTACTGGCTGTGTACTTTAAAGTGGTGGTTTTTATGGTATGTGAATCATATCTCAATAAAGTTATTTTCTAAAAAGTTGAGGAGCAAGAACTAGGTTGTGAATTTTTCCAATGCCAAGGATATATATATATATAGGAGGGAGAAGTGGGCTCAAGATGCCATACTGACTATTTCTTCTCCTTCTGTTTCTTTGAATAGTGCCTTTCAATGATGACTAATTACATCCGGTGACATCCAAAGATTTTTATGCCATTTTCAACCCCCCCCCCCAACATTGTGATTTGGCTGTTGTGAAAGAATACTCTTAAACCCTGTGAAATTCAACCAGTTTCTCGATATTCAGGGACTTAAGGCTGTTGAATTTAGAACTCAGATGACAAACATCTTCAAATCTTCAAATTTGAGGGCAAGAGGGTTGATTGTGCTGCACGTACAACCCCTTTCTTCATGTCCCTCCCGATACCACTCTTCCTGAAGAATGGGATGTACATTGTTTTGGTGACGTCGAGAGCTCTGTTTGAAGAAGTCGTGAAATCCATTGTCTTATCGAAAAGAATCATCAGCACAGAATTTTTTGAGAGTCTGCTCTTTGAGCCGGGCATGAGAAAACATGTTGCTCAGTCCCCTGATGCCATGAGACATCACAAGTCAACCACGTCTCCTAAGAACCTGCAATTTGGACTGAGATGTGTTGCCTTGGTAACAACAGGGGTGTCATGGACCTAAGGGTATGAGGTTTCTTTCAGCAGTCTAACATAAATAAGTGAAGGCTAAGTTTTAACCCTTTTAAATGAGTTGCTGTTATTTCTTGCTATGTTCACATCAAAATGTTATTACCCAATTTTGATCAGCTATTTCCAAAATCTGAGCAAATGTGAGGTGATTAAGTTCAAGAACAGTTGCATAGACAGATCTGTTTTAGCACTGGCTTTCACATCACCTTTTAAAATATTTACTCCCTCTTAGTATGAGAATCTCTGGAATCAAGTAACCACTGATATTTTGTCTCCATACAGTCACCATTTTGGGGGCAAAAGAAAAGTTATAGGATTTGAAATGACACATTTAATTAAAAAAAATTGTACACATCAGAATTTGCCATTAACTGGAAAAATATCAAAATCTTGTTATTTATCTTATTAATATAAAACAGGCACCATTTTGTGAATTGTCACAGCAACATCTTTCAAGGTCATTCATTACATCAAACATTTCATTAGCATCTATTGTATACCCATCTCTAGAATTGAGCTGCTTATCTTCTTGGCGGGGGGAAGAAGACTTCTGTGCTTTTTGAGGATTCAGGATGTTAGGACATCAGTGAAAGGGAAGATAAGTTTAATCATATTAGTTCAAGGAATAATTTATTTTAAAAAGGGGGTGGGAATTGAGTTGAATATTTAAAAAGTGGGTAAAAATAAAAGACACCACTTAGATAATGAAAATGTAGCTCATACAGGATGTAGATGATATTTGCAATGTGCATATCATAGGAAAGATTCATCCAGAATGTATTAAAACTTCTATGTATCAGAAAAAAAAGTGAGATAACACAATAGAAAAGTAGGAAAGGAGTTGAGGAGATACTTGACAAAGGAGGAAACCCAAATGGTGGAAAGAGATTTGTTTTTAAAAATGCCCAACTTCATTAAGCAGCAGACAATCCAACTAAAAAACACAACAAGATACCATACACCTCTGTCAGAAGAGATACGACAAAGGACAGGCAATGACAAGGTTTTGGAAGGACGTGGTACAATCAGAACTCTCCTATATCCCTGGTGTAAGTATACATTTGGACAGACTAAAGTTCAACATATGGATACATATCCTCTTCAGTTCCATTCTTAGGTCTGTACTTAACACGCAGACAGGTTTACCAAAGTGCAGGGAATAGAATGTTTATAGCGTCAAGGTTTATGATACCCCAAATGGCAAAATGTACTATTAAGGATGTCTAATTGACACTGAAATGGATAAGTAAATTGTGGTATATTTCATAATAGCAGTATATAGCAGTCAGAATAAAATCAAAAGCTACATACAACATGAACGAAACTCCAGACATAGTGTCAATTTAAAGAAGTTATGAAAGTGTGTACTTACCTTCCCATATATATAAAGTACAAAAGAGAAAACTAAACTGCGCCATTAGAAATCAAGGAAGCAGTTACCTGGAGGGTGAGAGAGTGACTAGTGACGGAAAAGGAGCATATGGGGCTTTGGAAGTGCTGGTAATTATCTATTTCTGGAACTCAGTGCTGGTTACACAGTATGTTTGGTTTGAGAAAATCCGTTGAGCTGTAAACTGGTGATACATGAACATTACTAGATGCATTTTATAACTCAGTAAGAGTTTTTTAAAATGGGTGAAAGAGGTTTAGGAAAAAGTAAGAAGATTAATTTCTTTATTAAGAGATAACTCTTCACAGGCAAATATTTTCAGAAAGAAATGCTTTCTCAAATGAAAATAAAGATGAAAAGAAAGAACTTTAAACACTCTAAAAAATTTCACCAGGGCTGTATTTTTTCACAGTTTATATAATGCAATCTGCTTAAGCTGATGTATCCTACACAGCCATTCACCACCATCACAGTCCAAAATCAACAATTCTTATTTATATGTGTAAGGTCATTCCAGGGGACATTTGAATCATCAAAGACAGACAAAAATGTGTTCAATTTCATTTATGTCTGTTTGCTTAAATCTTCCCTCTTTGAACATCCATAGGGCCATGTGTGATATCTAAGAGAAAATATTTCTGATTATTTGCTTAAGGAGATGGTCATGCAAGGGTCTGTGGCCCATTATTTATATTTTAAACACTTGCTACTTTATTTTAGAACCGTGTGGTTTTGTCCTCTATATTCTGTCTTCCTTCTTTTCTTCACACTGAATATATCATTATACATGCCTCTTCCTCACAGAGTATCTTAAAACTTCCATGCGTCAATTTAAAAACACAGAGAAGACAATAGTAAAGTAGGAAAAGTTGAACAAACAATGCACTGAGGAGGAAATCCACATGGCCAAAAGACATGTTTTTTTTTTTTTAATGCTCAAGTTCACTATGCAACAGAAAATGCAAATAAAAACAATATGATACCAAATCCTTTAAAAGAGATAAAACAAAAAACAAGTTCTACCACAATTTCTGTATCCATTGGTCTGTCAAGACTTTGTTGGATTCCATATCTTGATTATTATAAATAATACTGCTGTGAACATGGGAATACAGTTATCTTTTTGAGACAATGAATTTCTTTCCTTGGATTTGTACCCAGAAGTGAGATTGCTGAATCATAAGTTCATTCTATTTTTAATTATTCGAAGAACCTCCATACTTTTTTCCACAGTGGCTGTATTAAAACTCTTCATGATAGAAAATTTAAAACAAATACTAGATCTCTTATTTCTTCTGCTGGTTTTTTTAAAGTTTATTCATTTTCAGAGAGAGAGAGAGAGAGAGCTCAAGCAGGGGAGGGGCAGAGAGTGAAAGAAAGAGAGCCCCAAGCAGTCTCCACACTATCAGCACAGAGCCCAAGATAGGGCTTGAACTCACAATCCTTGAGATCATGACCTGAGCCGAAACCAAGAGTCAGTCGCCTACCCTCCTGAGCCACCCAGGCACCCCGTTTTTCAAACTGTGTTAAAACTTGCCTAACAAACTAGCTTCTATTTGTTGAACACAATTAATACTTGACTAAGGAAAGCAGATGTCCAAGAGACAACATTGCATCCAGAGTATTCATACATTCACCCTTCCCTCATATCCTAAATAGGAAATTTAAATCCAAGGAAGTGAAGCAACTTGAAAGAATAACAGTTAATGAAAAGTAAAATGAATTTAAAACAGGTCTCATTTAAAGTGTTAATATTTACTCTATACTATCTCTCCAAAACACAGGACATTGCATATATATATATATATATATATATATATATATATCCTATGTTCTCTCATTTCTATCCCACTACCCAAGCAAATAAGTTATTATCTTTCCCTATTCAACTGATATGCAAACACATTCCAAGAATTATGCTGATATGGGCATCAGAGCCACTACATGAGTCTGAGTTAAAAATTCACTGGACTTCAAGGCCAGCATCCCTATTCTAACATAGCAAGAAGCTTGCTGGGGAGTCAAGGTTTGAGTATGCTCCCCTGAGTGGAAGTTTTTGACATACACTTGGGTCTGGGCTCACCTTCATTACATATGACAGTCTGGAGTTACACCATCATAGCTATTCTCCATAAATCAGAAAATTCATCAACTACACAGAACATTCATTACAGGGTATCATTGCTTGAGTCACTTTTTAGTGCATATAAAAATCACTAAGTGTCTGTCCAACACAGGGAAAAGAAAACAAAGCAAACAAACAGAAAGCAATAACAACAGAAGTAAAATGTTCCCATTGATAAAAATCAAGTTCCTGGAAAGAAATTTTGGCAGAAGCTCATACTTTCTCCCGTGATACGCTTCACAACAGAAGAAGAACATACATCATGATAAATCGTGAAACATTTAAAACAGCAATCAAGGAATATCAAGAAAATATAAATTATGACACGAGAAAAGCACAACCCTTTCAATATTATCTACAATACAGTTTCTTTTCTCCTCCCCACAAAAATTAAGCAACAAACATTATATTGAAGAACATCAAGTCTAAAATCTCTATTTCTGAAGTTACTAGACAACTCACAGATCACTTTATAAGTGTTACATTATAGCTAAAGAATTAACATAAACCAGTATCCCAATCAGTAATTTTCCTTTCTTAAGCCTGGATGATCAAAATCAGAATAAATAAACACAATGAACCACATGCCGTAGTCATTTCAAATATTAAGTGCATTGTTAAAGTTTTCTTTGATGATCTTTTCCCAAACCAAATGTGAAATGTTTACTTGAGCTAAAGTGAGTCTATGTGCTAACAGTTAAAGCAACCCAGGTATTATTTTCTTATGGTTTTGAATTTCTATTCTATATTTTCTCATAGAACTGAGAGGAAAAATCCTAAGTATAAAGAGGTTAAGCAGACCATACTGTAAGCACATGCACACACACAGAAAAACACCCCCCAGCCTGTATTGACCCACAAGTTGCCCGCAGGCAGTTAGCTTTTACTGGTACTTCATTTTGTTGTGTCCTCTGTGTTCCTTTCTTTGTACCCAATGGATAAAAAAAATAGACTTTAGACCATGTAAACCGGGGGCCTTGGAGTAAACTGCCTAGGAGCTAAAATTTGAAGAAGTTATTAATACAAACCAGAAAGGTATTTTCAATTAGCAAGAATTTGTATACACTAAGTCCCACTGAGATTTCTCTGGAAAATGAAGCTGATACAGTAAAGCCTTTATTACCTGAAACTCCAGCTGGGATAATTACATTTTGTTCTAGAAAGTTGTTTCAAAACTACTCAGTAATTGGTTTTGGCTCTGGGAAAGGAACACAAGAGGATTCATTTTTCTACTAAAGACAAAGCATAAAACATTTTTGCTTAAATTTTCCATTTTGGTTATATTACTAAATTGCTGGTCATGAGACTGACACCTCCAAATTTTTTCTTAAGGGGCCCCACTCATCAGAGAGGGTGATGTCCAATCTACCATATAATTGGTATGTTCAATGTCATATGCATATTGTTTTTAAAGCCATGCATAAAGAAAAGGCAGTCATTAAATTGAACACATGGAAGAAAATCACTTGAAATTTCAATAAATAACCATATCTCTCAATTATATTGGATATTAGATAAGTCCTTAGAAATTTAGGCATTACTGCATTATTTTAGTGTCTATCTTTCTCAAATCAATCAATCAATCAATCAGCCTATCTATCCATCCATCCATCCATCTATGATCTGTTGCAGAGATAGAATCTTTACAGAGGCAATGAAGTTAAAATGAGGTTGTTAGGTTGAACCCTAATCCAACATGACTAGTATCTTAATAAACAAGGGGAAAATCAGAAACAGGCATGTACATAAGGAAAACATGGTATGAAATGAAAGCAGAGATTACATTGATGTTTCAATAAGCCCAGGGACCCCAAAGTTTATCATCAAGCCAACAGAGTCATGGTAGAGAATCCCTCTCATATCCCTGAATAGGGACCAACTCTGTCAGCACTTTGATCTTGGGCTTCTGGCCTCCAGAACTATGAGAAAAAACATTTCTGTTTAAGACCCCCAGGTTGTGGTACTTTTGTACAAAAGCTCTATGTGACTCATACAATCATACTTTATTCAGTTTCCATAGTTTTGCATAATGCTTCTTTTATGTTCCAGGATTCCACATTATATTTCTTTATCATGTCTCCTTAGGTTGCTCTTGGCTGTTGACAGTGTCACAGACTCTACTTATTATTATTATTTTTTTTGACCTTGACGGTTTGAGAAATAATGGCCGGGTATTTGGTAGGATGCTCCACTATTGGCATTTGTCTGGTATTTTTCATGTGACTGGGCTGTCGTTAGGGATTTTGAGAAGAAGACCACAAGGGTAAAGGGCCTTTTTCATCCCACATGAGCTTATAAATTATCAACATGATTTATCACTGCTGATGTTGACCTTGATCAGCTGGATGAGGTTGTTTTGTCAGGTGTCTCCAGTGTAATATCACTCTTGTTTATTCCCCTTTTCACACTATACTCTTTGGAAGGAAGCCACCTGTATCACTCACACTTCACAAGTTCTAAGTTATACTCCTCTCCTCACAGCATAGTATTTATGCAAAAATATTTGGAATTATCTGCATGGGAGATTTGCATCTTCTCCTCCCCTTATTTGCTTATTCAAATATATTTTTCTTTTTTAAAAATGTTCATTTATTTATTTTGAGAGAGAAACAATGCACAAAAGTGAGGGAAGGGACAAAAAGAAAGGGAGGATCTCAAGCAGGTTCCATACTGTCAGCACAGAGCCCAACATGGGGCTCATTCCCATGAACTGTGAGATCATGACCTGAGATGAAATCAAGAGTTGGATGTTTAACTGACTGAGCCACCAAGGTGTCCCTATTCAAATATTTCTTTATATCAGTAAGGACTCATGAAAATTTATTTTACATTCTGGGCTATAATACAATAATAATTTATTTTATGATGCAAATTTTTCTACCTTGGCCATTGGTGTTCTTTCAATTGGCTTCTATCCTTGACAGATCTGTATCAACGCAGTGTGTGTGTGTGTGTGTGTGTGTGTGTGTGTGTATTTTACTTCCTTATTTTCAGGCACTTATAAGATGCTGAAAGATCATCTTGTATAGTCCCTATTCCAGTGTTAGAATCAGGCATTCTCCAAGGATCCCTGGTTCCTTTTTTTAGAAACCAAGGTCTGGGCTCGAAGTGTTTCTCCATTGCTACTGAGGTGCCATTGCTTTTACGGTATCCCAGCTGATGGCACAAAGCAATATATGTGTGTGTGTATTCTAATCTATGCATACACACCTTTTTATGATCATTTTGGCATGTAACCATCTCTATATATGTTAACCTAAATATTAGCTCTTATTGATCTCTCCAACTCCAATCCATTACCACATGGACATTTCAAGCCTCCTCTTGCTAATCTGTACATCTACTACAACAGTGAGAAATTGGGCTCCTAACATCCACCGTCCACTTATTTAATTTTTCAATTCTATTACACATGTATAATAGCATTAGAATTAACTTGTACATTGGTATGAAACAACTTAATTAACTAGAGTTCAGTATATATGTGCCAATTCCTTTTGATTTTAGTCTTAGACACTCTGCCCATATCCTCAGTTACTTGGTCAGCACCTTTTATACCTTTCCCCATAGGAGAGTTTGTTTCACCCATTTTTAATACAGTTAGAGTCTCTTGTCATGATCTGCATTGCTTCATGGGACCCCCCCCCATCTTTTAAATAATCTTATAAATTTGTGTATATTAAAGTTCACTCTTTGTGCTTTAAAATTCTATGAGTTTTGACAAATGCATAATGTCATGTGTTGACCATTCTAATATCACACTGAATATTTTCTCATCTTAAGAAACAAAAAAAAACCCCAAAACTGTGATTCACCTATTCAACCCCAATCTCTCCCTCTGAGTCTCTGGCAACCACTTCTGTTTTTATAATATCTATGTTTTTATATTTTCCAGAATATTGTATAATTGGAATCATATAGCACATAGGCTTTTTAGATATTTTGCTCTCTCATTGTTGAGTTAAGTGGATCCTGAGAAACTTAACAGAAGACCATGGGGGGAGGGGAAGGAAAAAATAAAAGTTAGAGAGGGAACCAAAACATAAGAGACTCTTAAACACTGAGAATACACTGAGGGTTGATGGGGGGAGAGGGAGGGAGCAGAGGGTGGGTGATGGGCATTGAGGGGGGCACCTGTTGGGATGAGCACTGGGTGTTGTATGGAAACCAATTTGACAATAAATTTCATATAAAAAGAAAAGAGTAGTAAGTATGTTTTGGATACAAATCTTTTAGAAGATAAATATTTTAATAAGACTTTTAAGTAGCTCTAAAATTATTAGGGTGTATGAATTTTAATTTTGTTATAAAGAAAATTTTATGAAATAATGCTATAAAAAAATCAATGGACAACATCTCCATCACTGCAATTTCTTTTTATGCTAAGAAAAATGTTTGAAAGGACATATGCTCAAAATTTAGAATAGGTTGAAGTTTAAACCACTATAGAAAAATGTATCTTTTGACTAAGTAAAAACAAGGTTACCATTTTTCTGTGCCATTGCTTATGCTCTACAACAGAATAAAAATGTCACAATTCCTTCAAATGACAGTAGACAAAAACTGATAAACAATAATATTGATAAATAACAAAAAACAATTGCACACGAGGCATGTACCATGGAGCCTAACAATAGCAAGCCTTGAAAAATATTTGTTCTTATTATTTTCACTTATTATGAAAACCAATATTCATATAAAATATAATTTGAGGATACATAAAGTTTGCTTAACACATTTCATAATAAATAGAAGACATTTTCATTATTTTTGCATCAAATGTGATTCTAAACAAGAGTTACTTTCCTCAATGCATAATTACAAATAACCATCATAGAAAAAATTGCTAGAACAAGTTAATGCTGTTAACAATGAACTTACCAATAAAGTAGTTAAAATACAGTTTTACATTCTAAGTTCATTTGAAACCACACCCTCTCTATTTAACTAGTAAATCTTAGATTACCTGATAAATTTTTCTCTAAAGCAGTGTCAAAAATGATTATGAAGATGAAAATTATAGTTCCTTTTTTCCTACTGAAATCCAGGAACTAGAAATACTACTTTCACTCTGTGTCTGTGATTCATGAACATTCTTAAAATCAAAACCATAAGAGGCTTCTATTTATATTATATTTATAGTAAGCTAGACACCATCAACTCCCAAGACCTAGGATCTAAATTTATCTGGTATCATTTTATAATCATTACTTTATAGAAATATCTTGACCTTATATTTTGACAATATCCAGGTCCAAAGGGTTTTCATGACCATTCCAATGATGATAACCAACAAGTTAAAATAATTAATTAAGCTCTAGATTCCAAACACTACTATTTGTCTTGTATTCCCCAGCAAAAGGCAAGCACTAATGGGACCAGTTTCCACCCAGTGCCAACCCTGCCTATCCAAGATATTTTTTAATTGTGAGTAATGGCAAGTCAACTGATTTTACCTAAACGTGGCTCATTATTTCTTATTATTAACAACCAGCCTTCAGCTCTTCTAGTTGTGAGAGACACAGGCTTAGAATGCTTTAGGGGCTGTAGGTTATCCTAAATTGTAGAAGGAAAAACGGAAATTACCATAACAGAGGCAGAGAGAGCCCTCCACAGCTCATTAGGATGAAGACGTTTAATTCCTCTATTTTTGTTTCTTTCTGCTTTAAAATAAAGACAATGATACCAATAATACAGATTGAAGAGTCAATACTTACTGAAGAGAAGTGCTGTGCTATCTGCCTGACATTATACCACATGGAAGGCCTTAGAGGCAAGCCCAATGACTTCATTTTGCCGATGAGAAAACGCAAAAAGTTAAAGAAGTACAGAAACTTGCCTAACTGAACCAGGGAATGGCAAAGCCAGGATTGCAACCCGCAGCTTCCCTCCAGAGAGTACCCTCTATGCCATTCTATTCTCCATTTCTCATTTCCTCTAGCATTTCCATCTAAAATAGTTGCACCCTCCTTTCCACCTCAGGGTGTCTGGTTACTGAAGCAGAAAGTTTCGGCTCGTATATTTTAATGTCACCCTCAGTCTTTTTATTGCCAGTGGTACAGGAGTTAGTAATAAGATTAAACATATGGTCTTCCTCTGCTGAGGGAGAAAAACTCTTGTCTTTTGCTTGAGTTTTACTTATGTCAGGAAACAAAAGTCTAAGATCATTTCTACAGGTTTTCTGGTGAATAAAACATACACTTCGCCTAAAACTGGTAACACATTGCATGTTAACTGGAATTTAAACAAATACTTGAAAAAACAAGCAAACAAAAATAAACATAAGCTTCATGTCAGAGTGCACATAATTAAGTAACTAAGTAACCTTTTTACCCACACGGGTACACTAATAGTTTCTGCCTCATACGGTAGTTGTACGAATTCAGTGAGATCACGCCTATGAATTCACTCCGCACGGTGATGGCTGCAGAGTAGTTCCATGTGAATGTCTCTTAGATCTTCACCGTCACCATCAACATGCTAGTCTGAAGGCTGACCCAAGTTGAATGTTTAGCAAGTATTTCAATTTTTAATATGTCTATATTAATATGTATAATTACTATATACAATATATAATACAGTTGACCCTTGAACAATGCAGGGGTTAGGGATGCTGAACCCCCACAGCTAAAAATCCACATATAACTTTTGACTCCCCCAAATTGAACTACTAACATCCTATTGTTGACTAGAAGCTTTATTGATAACATAAATAGTTAACACATACTTTGTATGTTATATGTACTATATATTGGAATCTTACAATTAAGTAAGCTAGAATAAAGTGTTAAAATCATAAGAAGAAGAAAATACTTTTACAGTATTGTGCTGTATTTATTTCAAAAAAATCAGTGTAAATGTGGACCCATGATATTTTAACCCACGTTGTTCAAGGGTCAGCTATATGTATGTGTCTGTATGTCCATGCATGTGTATGAGTGTGCGTGCAGGTGTGCATGGATATATGTATATGTATGTGTGTATGTATGTATGCACATGTGTATGCAAGTGTGTATGTGTGCATTTGTGTATGTAAAGATGTGTATATATGTGTATATGTATGCATGCATGTGTGTATGTATTTGTGCATGTGCGCATTTGTATATGTGTATATGTGTATGTATGTATGTATGTATGTATGTATGTATGTGTATATTTATATATGTATATATGTGTGTATGTACACATGAATGCATGTGTATATGTGTGTATGTATGTATATATATATATATCACCTACCAGTCTTCATCTTGTTCAGTCTCTAAGACTCCATTGTTTACTTTAAAATATCTAAGTTGATCCCAGCAAAGCTGATGCCCTTCTGGCCAGCCTCAACAGAACACTTTCATTATATTCTTGTTTTAGTTATGTACCTGTTCTTTCTCCCACATTAATGTTAACTTATTACTTGGAGGATATAAGGGAAATTTTAACCCCCATATGTCCTTATCGCCAACCAGATCACTCTACTGAAATTATACTTTCACAGGTGAGGGACTGATTTAAAGGTCATTTGTTAACCCCTATACTCCTGAACTTCTTTAGAACTTTTGAAACATGTCAACCAATTTTTCTCGAACCTCTTATGTTTAAACAGCCCCCAAACCACCCTGCACACAAGGCTGACTCTTACAAATAGCTCTTTCATCACATCACTTACCTGCTGAAAAATCATTAGTGTTTCCTTATTCATGAAAGAATTAAAAAGTCCTAACTTTTTCATACTACTATCTGCATTTACCTATAGAGCATATAATTTGGCTTAAATTATATCAGGATGAATTAATAATTTGCCTTATCAGGGGGTGGCTGGGTGGCTCAGTCAGTTAAGCATCCAACTTTGGCTCAGGTCATGATCTCGCTGTTCACGAGTTTGAGCCCTGCGTCAAGCTCTGTGCTGACAGCTCAGAGCCTGTAGTCTGTTTCCATTCTGTGTCTCCCTCTCTCTCTACTCCTTCCCCTTGGCACTCTGTCTCTCTCTCTCTCTCTCAAAAATAAAAATAATTTTTTTTAAATAATTTGCCTTATCAGGTTCTTATATTAAGCTTTAAAGATATCAAAACTTACGCCTAAATACATTTTTTCCAAGATGCTCTCTGACCAATTCAGTTAACAGTTAATTTGTTTCAAATTTCCACAAAATTCTTATTAACTAAACAAAACCTTGCTGTTAAATGCTTTGGTACAGAAAGGTATCAAATTTTCACAAGGAAAATGAATGAAAAATGATTCAGAGTATGAACTATGTTGATTTATACATTTTGTCTGGCTTCAAGCATGTTCTGATTTTCATTTCATCATGAGGTGAGGGGAAGCGGTTAGGGGAGGCATTTGTCAGAGATCTTTTTTCAACAATAAGTCCATCTAAAACTATATGAGAAAAGTTGATCTGAAATTAGCCTTCGGAAAATTTCAACTTTGAAAATACCCTCTCATACTTCTCCACTACTTACTTCTCACAACAACAGCAACAACAACAACAACAAACTCAGAAGAGAGATATTGTGTATGCAGCTTCCTTTCTGTAAATACTTTTTCGTGATATTACACAGTTCCTTCCACCTACTCTTGCTGTTTGAAAATAAATGTTTCTAATTTAAACATAAATAATTATGTTCTTTAGTATTAATTATTTTGCATTATAGATGAAATAAGTGGTATTCTTATCAACTTTTCCAATGGGAGAGGAAAAGCTTAATGAGAATTTTAACACATAGCTTGAGGATCTAAAATAAACACTTTGATTACACTGACTGTAATTTTCTGAATTGTGTCATTGTTTTCTCAATTTTCTACATCTCAATTAAGGTAATCCAAATTCAGTTTCAAATCTCAGGTCAAGGTGATTAAAAATAGGCTTTTTTTTTTAGCTTTTTCTTTCTAAAATAAAAGAAAGTTGTGTTTACAAAGTGATTTAAATGTTAATAGCATTATGTTATTTCTTTGCACTATTCAGAATAAGAACATCATGAATAACTGCCATTAAGTGAGAGATCTATACATTCTGTGTTTCTATTGCTTCAGACCAAAAAAAAAAAAAATCCACCATGAGAGAGTCCTTACTATGAACACCAATCAATGATTTAAAAATAAAACATTAAGAATTGCATTTGTCTTTTCTCTAACATTCTAGAACTATTCCAAAACACAAATTTTAAAGCTCAGGTACCATCAACACTCTTCCCACATACAGGTAGAAAATAATTTATGTGACATAACCAAGCTCCTAATAAAAAATTTTGTCCTATTTAATTTTAAGTTAAGTTTTGTGTTTTACTTCATTGGAATTCTCTAGTTGCTTCTGTAGTGTACATACAAGTATCCACAGATTCGCCACTACACAATTCTGAAAAGTTGTATTAGCAAACATGAATACGGATATGTTTCTTAATGTAGAACACAATGCTTCTGATAAATATTCTGTATTAATACATATTTGAGCCAAAATGTTTTTTCTGTATGTGACTCAAAAAATGTTTTTGACATTCTGGTGATCTTGTTATGAAACAATATTAGCAATTCAGAGTATTGGGTTACCAGTTTCATCTCAGAGATATAAAAAATTTCAGTTTAGACCTGCAAAGAGCATTGCTCCCACCACTACAATGAGAGAAAAATTGACAAATTGCAAGTTAAATACTTTTCTTGAAATCTCCAGAGACGTGAAATCACAGAGAAAATGACTATCCTGAGACAGGGAGACAGATACCTGCCAGAAGAAATGAAGTGTCACCTAGAAATAGATAGATGCTGCCAAGTGACACATAAGCCAGTAAGAAGACTGAGGGTTTTTTTTTTAATAAACATTTTGCCAAACCAGGGGTGCCTGGGTGGCTCAGTCGGTTAAGCTTCTGACTTCAGCTCAGGTCATGATCTCACGGTCCGTGGGTTTGAGCCCTGCGTCGGGCTCTGTGCTAACAGCTCAGAGCCTGGAGCCTGCTTCTGATTGTGTGTCTCCCTCTCTGTGTTCCACCCCTGCTTGCACTCTCTCTCCTCTCTCTCTCTCAAAAATAAATAAACATTAAAAATTTTTAATAAAAACATATTGCCAAACTAAGTGTGGGCTAGCATGAGATGGTGAAGTCTCTAGGGCTGCTAACAAAGGGCATTCCAATACTCTAAGAGGATCTCCCTACCAAATAGCACCAGGGAAGTTCAAGAAGATGGGCAGTTTACACACAATAATGACTATGGGAGATGAACAGCAGCCACTGGCTAAGTTTACAAAGATAACTCAAGACCCAAATGGTTGCACTGCTGAAACTGATGGAACACTGAAGAAAAACAATTATGCCAATTCTATACAATCTTCTCCAAACAATAGAAGAAATAAACACTCTCCCAAAGTCAATAAAGGCAACTTACCTTAATACCAAAACCCAATAAATGATTTTGATTATCGACCTAGTATAAATAAAGGTATAGAAATTACTCAACAAAATAGTACCAAATCAAACTTAGAAGCAACATTCAAAAATCAATAAATATTTACCATATTAAAAAAGAAAAGCTATATGACAGTCTCAATAGATAAAGAAAAGCACATGACAAAATTCAACATCTTTTTACAAGAAAAAATTGTTCAGCAAAGTAGAAATAGAAAAAAATCTTGGCTTAATCAGCATTAAACGAAAAACTACAACTAACATTACACTTAGTGGTAAAACACTCAATACTTCCCCTCTAAAATTGGGATTGAGATAAGAATATCTTCTTTTATTGCCCCTATTCCACACTGTACTGAGAGTCCCAGGTAGTGCAATAAAAAGTAATAAAAAGCATACATATTGGAAAGAGAGATGTAAACCCATCTCTGAAGATGACCCAAAAGTCTTTGCAGAAAATTCAAAGAATCTATACAAAAGTGGCCAGGATTAATTCATGAGTCTAGCATGTTTTCAGAATATAAAGCCAAAACACAAAACTCAATCATGTTCCAATATATCAGCATTGAACTGGTGGAATATGAAATTAAAAAAAAAATACTGGCAATGAAATCACATATATGACACCAAAGGCACAATCTGTGAATGAAATAATTGACAAGCTAGATTTTATTAAAATTAAAAACTTCTGCTTTGCAAAGGACAATGTCAAGAGAATTAGAAAACAAGCCACAGACTAGAAGGAAATGATTTTAAAAGACACATCTGAGAAAGGACCCTTAGCTAAAATATACAAAGAATTCTTAAAGTTCAACAAGAAGAGAACAACCAAGGGGATTAAAAAATGGGCCAAAATTCTTAAGAAACACAACATCGAAGAAAATACACACATGGCAAATACACAAACAAGAAGATGCTCTACTTTATATATCAATGAAGAAATGCAAATTAAAACAATGAGATGCCACCACACACCTACTAGAACGGCCCAAATTTGGACCACTTACAATAGCAAATGCTGGTGAGGAAGTGGAACAAAAGGAACTCTAGTTCACTGGTAGTAGGAATGCAAAATGGTAGAGTCTCTTTGCAAGACAGGTTTGGTAGTTTCCTACAAAATGAAATATACTCTTATCATATGATCTGGCAAATGTGCTCCTTGGTATTTACCCAAAGGAGTTGAAAATTTACGTGTACAGAAAAGCATGCCCAAGGATGCTTACAGCAGCTTTATTCATCATTGCCCAAGCTTGGAAGCTGCTTAGGCATCCTTCAGTAGGTGATATATCCAGACAACAGAAGATCATCCATTGCTAAAAAGAAATGAGCTATCGACTCATATAAAGACATGGAGGAAGGGGTCCCTGGGTGGCTCAGTTGGTTGGGCATCCGACTTCAGCTCAGGTCATGATCTCTCAGTTCATGAGTTCAAGCCCCACGTCAGGCTCTGTGCTGACAGCTTAGAGCCTGGAGCCTGCTTTGGATTCTGGGTCTCCCTCTTTCTTGGCCCCTCCCGTGCTTGCACTCTGTCTCTCTACCTCTCAAAAATAAATATACATTAAAAAATTTGTTTTAATAAAAAAAAGATATGGAGGAAACATAAATGCATATTACTAAGTGAAAGAAGCCAATCTAAAAAGGGTACATACTATATGATTCCAATTATGTGACATTCTGGAAAAGGCAGAACTATGGAGAGGGCAATAGAGTGCTGGTTGCCAGGGGTTGAAGAGGAGGAAGGTAGAGCACAGAGGATTTTTGGAGAGTAAAAATTCTCTGTCTGATATCATAATGATTGATACATGTCATTATACATTTTTCCAAACTCATAGAATGTAAAATACCAAGACTGAATTCTAAAGTTAACAATGGACTTTGGGTAATTATAATGTCAACGTAGGTTCATCAACTATAACAAATATACCATTCAGTAGGTGATGTTCATAGTGGTTGAAGCTATGCATGATTTGAGGTAGGGGCAATCTGTATATCTCCTTCTGTTTTTTTAATGTTTATTATTTATTTTTGAGAGAGAGTGGGAGAGAAAGAGAGAGAAAGAGTGAGAGAGAGAGACAGAGAGAGAACCAGCAGGGGAGGGGCAGAGAGACAGGGAGACAGAATCCGAAGCAGGCTCCAGGATCTGAGCTGTCAGCACAGAGCCCAACGCAGGACTCGACCCAAGAATGTGAGATCATGACCTAAGCCAAAATCGGATGCTTAACTTAACTGACTGAGTCACCCAGACATCCCTGTGTATCTCCCCCTTAATTTTATTTACTCTAAAAATTTTACTTTACTCTAAAAAATTAAGCCTTAAAAAAAACCTTTATAGCAGCACCCAAAAAAAAATGATTACACTTAGATGTATATCACACAGATTATATGCAGGATTTATATAGGCTGAAAATTATAAAATATTCCTGAGAGCAATTTTAAAGAAATAAATAGAGTAACATACCATTATCATGAGCTGGAAGGACTCAGAGTTGTTTAGATACCAATTCTCCCCAAAGTGACCTGTACATTAAATGCCAACCCAATCAAAATCAAAGTGGGTTTTTATAGAAGAAATTTAAAAACTTTTTCTATAATTCACATGGAAATGTACAAGACCTAGAATGGCCAAAATAACTTTGGGAAGAAAAAGCACAAAGTTACAGACTAACCCTGCCTTATTTCAAGCCTTTTTACAAAGTTACAGTAATCATAGGGCACCTGGATGGCTCAGTTGGGTAAGCATCCAACTTTGGCACAGGTCATGATCTCGCTGTCCATAAATTTGAGCCCCACATCGGGCTCTGTGCTGACAGCTTGGATCCTGGAGCTTGCTTCAGATTTTGTGTCTCCCTCTCTCTCTGCACCTCCCCCACTTGCACTCTATCAAAAATTAATAAACATTAAAAAATTTAAAAAAATAAATAGTGCTTCTTTTAAAATGTCAAAAAAGAAACGACCCAGAAAGACAGTCAGAAGCTTAAGATTTTAACATAGGCAAGAGAAGAGTTCATACTTGAAATAAGAAAGAAAAATTAATTAAAGATTTAAGAGAGATTACAAGAATTACAGGAGAGTAAGACATATAACTTTCTGGCAAGCAAGGAAACAAACAAAAAAAATATAAAGAAAAAGAAAACCATGAGGAAATAGAATATATTCCATATTTTTTTTCCAAGTGAGAACACTTGATTTGTCCAATTCACATACACAAAATATCAGAGAGATGATTAAAGATCTATCCCTGACGGGCACCAACATAGAAAAGAGATTAAGGAGAGAATTGGCAGAAGTTAAGATGATTCCCAGAAAACAGGAGAGGTACAGATGGGCGAGGTCAGATAACTGAAGACCTAACACTTCCAGCGACAGTCAGTAACAGAGCGTGGTTTAGCCAAGTGGAGGACAGAAAAAGTAGACGCCAAAGGCATATTCTTTCAAAGATTGTTTTATATTTCTTATACGCAGTCTACTCCATTGACTTATGTCCAATAACCATCCAGATGACTTATGTAAATACATGAAGACAATCTTATGGATCTGATAAAAGGAGACAGGACAGCCTCCTGTTGAGTGAATTCTTCACTATTTGGTCCAGGGGATTAATTCAATCTCCTTGAGGTAGGAAATCCTATTTATTTTCCTGAGTGACAGGGTCCCCCTGGCCTGCAAGGTAAATGTGATTGCTTGTTGAAACTGACATTGATAGAGATAATGTCAGATTTCATGAAATTACTGGGTTAGGCCTTTCGATCATTTCTAAAGATCAGATGTCAAGATCGAATACAGAACAAGTGCAGGACACTGGAACCAAAGAGAAAGCTTTACATAAATAAAAATCTCAAAACCCTGCATAGCAGGTCATTATGACTAATTCCCTAAAATTTCACAATCAGAAGAAAATAGAGCTGTGATTTTTCACCCTGTCAACAATTTTCTAGTTCCTCTGTTCCACTATCATTTTTTTTCCTATTAAAAAGGGACAAAGATTTTTCTACATCAGAGAATCATGGACATTCTGGATGCAAAGATATTTTTAACAGTGATTTAGTTCGATAACGAATGTACAGCTTGACACTTGTGTATTCACCAAGATTCTCTGGTTTTAAACAACAGAAAGCAAATCTGGAGAGTTTTGCAATATTATGAAGTGATTATAAAAGTGAGAAGGATCTCTGAGAATTGACAGTGAAAAGATGCTTCCTTGGAAGAAGTGAAACTAGAGCAACTCCCAACAGAGTTTGGGGAACTCACAGGTAGTTTCCATTGTGTTGGTCTCAAGGGATGAGTAAGATCCCATCTGTGACAGCTCAGCTTGTAAAGAAATTCTGAAAGATCTACATCAAGTTGCCCACTTAGCCAGGAGAGGAAGACATTCTATTAGCAGACTCTCTAAACCTTTTCCAACAAAGGTAGATTAGTCTCTTAATGCAAAACTTTATCACTGTGCAGGAATATGGAATGTGCACACTGGGCAGGCAAAAACAGCAAACATTCATGCCACATTCTCTGTGATTTCCAGATCCCCAGCTGTCTATTCTGTTTAAACATCATCAGCAAATGGAAAACCAACCAACCAACCAAACAAACAAACCATAATCAGCAATGGGAATCCACTCACGGTTAGATGACTCAGTTATACATGTTTCTCTTAAATTTAGTAGAGTTCCCTTTGTTTGTAGCTTTCATCTTTTACTTTGAATGCCAGCGCTTCTTCAAACCAGTCATTTCTACTCTTCTCTATCAAGTATTTGAAAGGAATTTCAAACCATTTCAACCAATTACTGATCCATTTGGTAGTCCATATATCCAGTATGTGTACCTATATTATTTATTTGTACCTTGTCTACAAAGAATGGGGGCAAATATTGTAAAAATGCCTTGAATCTGTTTTTCCCTGATAGCGTGAAAGAAAGCAGCTGAAATGAACCTGACTTTGTACAGAATCTAGGCTTTCTAGGCTCTAGTGATCACTGCGCTCTCTTCTCTTTTTTATTTCCATTAATTACTCTTTTAATAATATTTTCTAGACTTTTGATGCAAGTGACATCAAGCACACGGGTTATGAGTTTGACTCTCCCCTGAGATTATAAGACTAACTCTTGTCTGTCATGCTGATTTCAACAACCCTTCCATTTCCCACAATCTGTCTTTTAAATGCTAAGTACTCTGAGAATGTAGTATTTTTTTAAGCCCTAGAGAGGCACTCTCTTATAAATCCCCAGCATCAACAAACCTCATAAGTTAGAATTTTAAGAAGCTTTAAAAAGTGGTTCTACATCTCTTATAGGTGAAGTAGGGAACAAAAGTCATTCGTCTATGTTACTTACCAATTTGGAGCAAAATTCAGTTATCAATCATGTTACTTTTACCACCTACAGTATTTCCAAGCGCAAAGTCATTATCTTAGATGTTGACCTTTTCTTGCCTCTACTATCAGATCTGATTTTTTATTCATTAAATATATTCATATCTATTTACTTAAATGTTGCTGCTAGCTTAATAGTAGATAATATTTATATAGACTTTATCGTGTTCCAAACATTGTACCTGTTTACGTATAATATCTCATTAATGCTCACAACAGCAAACACAGAGTTTAAAATGGCCTTGCCTAATATCACAAAGGTTGGTTGATCAAGAATTTAAAGCCAGGGGGTCTTTAGATATTACATTTATGAATACCACAAAATCCTGCCTCTCAAAGCTCAGCTGTGAGCATAGCACTGAGCTGCTCCAAGTATATAATAGACTACCAATGTCCTATGTATATATACACATACTCTTCAGCACTGGCATATACTATGGTTTTTGTGATCCAACACAAACTTCGTTTTCTAAAATGATACTCTTCCTGTCTCCATTTCTCGTTAGTCTTGCCCCCGAATCTGCAATGTACATAACAACATGCTCTGCAGGTTTACTCGTAGTATCACCATATTCTTATCATCAGACCCTTTACCCAACCTGGTTCCTAATCACTTTTCAGTATGCATCTTCCTCTGGTCTGGGCAGTGCTTCTACTGCTTCCTCCCAGAGTCCCACACACTCTGTTTTCTCAACTTTGTACAAGGAATTGATTCACAGATATTCTGTGTTCTCGCTCTTTCTCACTGCCTGCCAAGGTCTGCCCAATTCTCTAGGTCTATTTCAAGTATAAAAAAGCCACACATGTTTCTTAATGAACCCAACTTGCTTTTACCTAGACCTCACAACTGCATTTTTTGTTTTTGTTTTTTGTTTTTAAGTTTTTTATTTATTTTTGAGAGAAAGAGAGGGAGAGCATAGGGCAGAGAGAGAGAGATAAAGAATCCCAAGTAGACTTCACACTGTCAGCACAGAGCCTGATATGGGAATCGAACTCATGAACTGTGAGATCAAGACCTGAGTTAAAACCAAGAGTCCAACACCTAACCTACTGAGCCACTGAGGCACCCATTCTTATCTCCATTCCATTTGGCCTTTCATTACCTCTAATCCTAAAAATCTGTGAGGGCACTTTTCTACTTAAATTGCAAGTTGACGGAGGGCAGTAATCATAACACACTTCTTTCCAACCACTTAACACCATGATGGACTAAAAGAAAGTGCCCAGCAAGTATGTGTTCGTTAGTTCTTCATCAACAGTTTCAAGACTTAAACAGGGTGGAACCCTAAAATTACCTTCAGCGTGAGAGTATACCATTCTAGAAACTTTATAGAAAAATACTATGGGAATTTAAAAAAGAAAAAAAACTTAAGACTTTTGCTTTCAAAACCCTACTCTGCACTGAGGGCAGTGCATACTACCTGAGGGCAGCCATGCTACCATATTTTAATTCCCAGACATTAGTTTTGCTTTGTCAACTTCAACAATTTTTTGAAAAATGGTTTATCCTGGAGATTATAAATTACATAAGACAGACGTCAGTAGATGTTTCAGTTTGGTGTTACGATGAAGCGCAGGGAGAGAGAAATAGAAAGCCAATACAAACTCTTAGAACTTATGTTTCCAAATTACTAGAAACAAGATGAGTTGTATAATATTTAAATCAGTATGTGTTGTAAAGGTAAATTAGAATGTGGTTACGATAACATAAAGGATATCATATGAGATCTTCAAATGTAAATACTTACACATTTTCTGATGTTTTCTATGAAAATGCGTCTGACCTTGATTTAGCAATAATGCATAGATACATGTATAATGTTTTCAAAGAAAAAACTGTTCTTACACGTATGTCTATATTTTACTATTTGACCTGTGTGGCAAAGGCTTTGCCACACTACCACCACTCGGTAAGGGGATACACAAGAGAAATCCAGTTTGTCCTTCAACAAAACCGGTTCGAAGTTCACAGGTCCACTTATACTTGGATTTTGTTTCAATAAATACAGTAGAGTAAATGTGTTTTCTCTTCCTTGTAATTTTTTAGTAATTTTTCTTTTCTCTAGTTTCCTTTTACTTTATTGTGAACATATACTATATAATACATATAACATACCAAATATGTGTGAATAAACTCCTTATGCTATTGGTAAGGCTTCCAGTCAACAGAAGATTAGAAGTTACGTTTTGGGGAGATCAACATTATTCATGAATTTTTGGCTGCACGTGGGTGTCAGTACCCTTAACCCCCTGCATTGTTTTAAGAGTCAACTGTTCAAGATCTTTTAAAAATAGGGGCAAAAAAATTAAGCTGTGAAGTTTTCAAAGTAAATTTAAGCAATTCTAACAACAAAATATCACTTTTTGATCCATCTCTGTCACCTCCCCTAAATAAAAGTAAATTTTCATTCTATTTCTAGATTGTTCCATATGCTCTCATTGTCCCTAATACTTCTTTCTCTTGCTCTTTGCCCACCACCCACATGAGCTTTCTTTCAGCTCCTTTAATTCCCCATGCAGATCCTCTTTTATGTCAAAAATTTGTCAGATCTCATTTATCTGTCTGAGAGAGTAGTGATTAAATGAATGTTTCTTTGATTCTTAGATCTGTGCTCAAATATCACTTCCTCCTATAAGCTTTCCCAGACTTCCACTTGAGATAATGTCTTCCAAATGCTTCCTAAAAACTGGTAATCTTCTCTCACAGCATTATTCAAGTTTTATATTACACATTTGTGTCTTTATTTGTTTAATTCCCATTTCTCTCATGATTCAGTCTTCTCCACATTGACAGATTCTTTCCTAGCTCTCCACTACAGTAGCTGGTATGTACTAGATGTATATAAAATGTAAAGAGAATGAATGATTCAAAAAAGAATGAATCTTGCATGGAAAGAAAAATGGCATAAAGGAAATATGTTATATTTTGGTATTGGGTCTCTAAAACTAAGACAAATATGCAGAGAGAATCACAACTATTTGGCCCAAGAAGGTTAATGTCATCCTATTTTGGCTGCTTTATAAGTGTTAGCTTCACTCCCATCTCAACAGGTTGTGAAATGTACATGATTGATTAAAAAACACATGGACAGAAGCAAACCTATTTTTCTATTTCAATATTTTACTCTCTTAAGGCAAACATTATTGAAAGGTATTTGATGATTCTATCCTGCCTGAAAGTTTAACCATTCAATAATATATAAACCAAAAATAACCCACAGAGAGATTTGATAGTGTGGAGATTACTCACATTTTTAAACTAATGGATAATACCTAGAAAATATATGATGTCAACTGATGATGAATCACTTAACTTTGTGTAAGTATTAAAAATATATATAGCAAAATGTGGAGAATAGATTGTTTCAAATGTCAATTTTTTTTTAATTTTTTGAAACTAGATGTACCTATAATGCTTATAATTTATTAAGCCTAATAATCCATGGAGCAACATGAATTACAAATCTGACTTTAGAAAAAGTTTGATAAACTAAATTATTTTTCTTCCTTCCTTACTCCCCTTCTTCCTCTCTTTTTCTTTAAAACAGAGTAAATTCCTAAGTTCCCAAAACCATCTGATGCCATGTCTACATCTTGCTATATTTCTTGGCTAAGTAATATCTATAAATTTAACATCATATTGTCTGTCTCCAGGCATCTGTGGTGGGTGTAGGTGGCTAATAGGACAGCTTTCATAGTTAATGGGATATCTCCCTTTGGAAGTCTTAGAACATGTGGGGAGTCACCGATCTGATCAGGTCTACTGGCACTGGAATATTTCTAAAAGATGAAGCTTTCCACATGAGTGAGACAGAACCTGACTGAAAATCCATCCTTTTTGTTCTAGTCTGGTAAAGGGCAATGGGTCTCAGCAGAACAAAAGCTGGAATGCTTAATTTGCTGCTCAGATTAAAACAAACAAGCAAACAAACAAAACCTCAAATGGATAAAGCATTCCCAAGGTAAACTTTCTAGTAGCACATCAGGTTAACTGATAAATGTAGACTATATCCTTCTCTCTAGCCTCACACAAATGGATAATCTCTGAACATAAATCTAAATGTCTTTGTTTTGTTTTGTTTTGTTTTTGCAATGTTAGGGATTTAAAATATCCATTTAACTTTGAACTCTTTCTTCATAGTGATAGCAAATTTCAAGCAAATCTGAAACCAAGCTTCCTGTTCAACAGTCAGTGAAGAACTTTACCTTTCAGGAATTCTGATAGAGTAAATTACTTTAAATAGAGCTGACTGTAAAAATAAGATTTTAATATTTTCCATTCAAATTTCAAAGGACAGCTTGCTTTCCTTTCCCCAGAAGTAGGTGCTTTTATCCAATTACTACATTGGACAATAGTTTAGATCAATGTAATGTCTCATGTGGCTCCAGGTGAAGGGAAAATAATTTACTTTCATTTATCCTGAAGTGTTATAGTGTTAAGCTGGTATTCCCATAGTTTCACTCCTTAAAAATGGGTATTCTTCCTGATTGATTTTCTGTTACAATGGTTCTCAACTCTGGCTGCACATGAAACACCCCTAGGAGCTTTTAAAAATACCACTGTCAGAGTTCCACCCCAGACAAATTGAAACCACATTTCTCGTGCTAGGATCTGGGCACCTATTGTTTTTAAAACTTCCTGGGTGATTCCAGTCTACAGTGAAGGCTGCCAACCATGAATCCCACATTACATCTGAAAGAAGTGAGTCAAAGACAAATGCTGAAGAGTTAAGAAAAAATGGTTGACAAAATTGGGAGGTTCTGGATGTAGCTCTCAGCTTGTTCAAGAAGTCCTTTTAAGGTAAGCACCTTGGGGCACCTGGGTGGCTCAGTCAGTTAAGTGTCCAACTTCAGCTCAGGTCATGATCTCAACAGCTCAGGAGTTCAAGCCCCATTTCGGGCTCTGTGCTGACAGCTCAGAGCCTGGAGCCTGCTTCAGATTCTCTCTCTCTCTCTGTCTCTCTGTCTCTCTCTCTCTGTTCCTCCTCAGTTTAAGCTCTCTCTCTCAAAAATAAATAAACTTAAAAAAAAAAGATATGCTTCACCAAACAATGTTCCTGAACTTTTGTTGTGGCTCCACATTTCTTATTGACTCAAAGAAAGAGGGTATATTTCAGAAAAGCAATTTTAACTTCACAGAAGAGCTCTTCCCCAGATTCAAATCATGCTCAACTAGAACAGCACCAGGGCTTGGAAGCAGATCTCAGGCGCCTCACTAACATTACCTTCATGCCAAAGTCAATTATAGTTACGGTTGCCCAGGCCATGCAAATCACAACCACCAACATCGTTCTGGACCAAATATATGTGGAAATGATCCAAAAGAACAAAAAAGTAATATAACTGAGTGGAAGAGCAACTATTTTAGAAAAGACTGAGCAACACTAAATACAAATCTCCAAGATAATACAGTTATGATAAACCTTAACATATCACTGCCTCCAAACCTAAACATATGAGCCCAAATAGGCTGAACACAAAAGGAAACCTACCAGCCAACAGACAAACAAAAAACAATTTCACAAAAGCAACAGAAGCGATCAAGCCAAGAGGTGATAGAGAAAGAGAAGGCTTTTAAAAATATTCTCCAAGGCACACCTTGGTTTAGCTACTTCTGACAGACCAGTAAGAAACACGGGGGAGATATGTGATTTCACAAAATCCTTAAAAAAAAATCCAACTAGAAATGCACGGTTGGCAAGAGCATAATGAGAAAGTGTGGAGCCAGCTCAAAGAGGACCCAGAACCTCAGAAAAAAGCAAACACAGTTGACATTCTGGTTTTGGTTTTCCTGCCAGGAGAAAAGCAGAGAGAAAAAGCAGAAACATTCCAAACGGATCTTACCCAGAGGTAAGATCCAATGCATAAACAAGAATTTAGTTAACTGTAAGAGAAAAAGAAAGAGATTTCTGTGGTGGTAAGGAGAGGAACCTGCTAAAATATCTCCAACCCACTGTAGACTCAACACCTGGGGCTAGAATCAAATTGCCAATCTCATCATCCATTTATGCTTATGGAGGATTTAAAAAGACTTCTGGAAAAGCCAGAGTGGGGGTGCCTCAGTGGCACAGCCAGTTAAACATCTGAATCTTGAATTCAGTTCAGGTCATGACCTCACCATTTGTGGGTTCAAGCACTACCTCAGGCTCTACACCAACAGAGTAGAGCCTGCTTGGGATTCTCTCTCTCCCCCTCCCCATTCATGCTCTCTCGGTCTCTCTCTCAAAATAGATAGATAGATAGATAGATAGATAAATAAATATGTTTTAAAATAAATATTTTAAAATAAATAAAATAAATTTAAAAAAATAAAAAAAGAATAAATTAAGAAATAAAGACAGAAAGATAGGAAGATCAAAGGAAGGAAGGAAGGAAGGAAGAAAAGAAATGAAAAGAAAAGAAGAGAAAAGAAAAGCCAGGGAGGATTAGGGTTAAAGCTACTTAGGCAGCCTCTCTTGGACAAATGCCAAGACTCTAAATTCTGCACCAAATCCATAGGTGCTATTAAAAGCCTGAATACATTATGGCATGGATAGCCCATAGCCCAAGTGACCCCTAGTCACTTGGGTTATAGAAGATGATATACAAGGTACAAGCAAGTGCACGTGATTAGGTTTTACCTAATCCCAGCGGATTCCTGTTTCAGCACAATTTGTAATCCCCTTCTCTCAAACATTCAGAGAACATGCACTGAGGGTATCTGCAGCTCGGAGAGAAGGAGAAGTCAGGTAAGAGGAGATAGCAAACATTTGTAATGAAGTTACACAAACAACATCAGTGGGATGAAAAAGTGTGGGCCAAACTGTTCATGTTAAAAATGAGCCAGGTGAAAAATATCATAAGCTTTATTTTAGAAGAAAAAGAATGGGCAATCTACATGTAAAATTGTAATAGAAAACATGATTCTACTTAATATCTCAAAGATAAAAACATAAAACAAAAGGACGGGATGAAAACGAAATTTGAGGAGTCAGGGAACAAATATAGGGCCAATGTTTCAGTATTACCGAATTAGTAAACGCCTTTGATGCAGAAAGGAAAAGAACATATAAGGGAAAAACACTTTACTGACAAATAGGAAAAATTAGTATGTTCAGAATGATGGCAAAAGATAAGAAAAAGTAATTAAAGCCTATAGATATGGAAAGTTGTCAAACATGATCAACCCAAGGATAACGGGTCTTCCAGAAGACGCAAATCCATTCAAAAAATGTAAATGCTTTCAGAAACTGAGGAAAAATTTCCTGAAATTTTAGAAAAGTTGAAAATGAAAATGAAAGCACATAACATTTTCTTGTCTTTTTTAAAAAATAAGTTTATTTGTTTATTTTGAGAGAGAGCATAAGCTGGGGAGGGACAGAGAGAGTGAGAGGGAGAATTCCAAGCATGCTCCATGCTGTCAACCCAGAGCCAATGCGGGGCTTGAACCCATGAACCATGAGATCATGACCTGAACTGAGATCAAGTGTCAGACACTTAACCAACTGAGACACCCAGGCAGCCCAAGTAACATTGTCTAGGGAAGAACTGTGATACAGAACCATTAACAATGAAATATAACTTGATTAAATAATTGAAGTTCAAGGAGGAAGGAATTTTGCAAAGACATTTACAGCTGTAAAAAGATGAGGCTATCTTCAGACTTCTCCACTAATTCAAATGCAGAACACATTAAACTCTAAAATTCTGAAGGAAAGAAAATTTGACCCAATACTACTATACCAACCAAGCTGACCATCACAATAAAAGCTATAGTCCATATTCCCCCAAAAAAACAAATCACCTAGGAAACAGAGCACTAGTGAGATAGTCTTGGATGAAACAACAAAAACTTCTCAAAACTGAATTTCACTAATTACAAAATAAAAGTAACACTGTCATCGTCGTTGTTGTTGTTTAACTGAAGTATAAGATGGAACAATTGGGAAACAGGATTACAGGAGATTGTTGGTTCACAACCTTGGGAGTTTCTCCAGGTGAAATCTGAAACTAACCTCTGTGCACAGAGGGTAAGGAGAGAATTAAGAGAGAATCCAACCACTACAGACTGGTAGAAAGCAGGTTTAATAAGCAATGGAACTTACTTAGCAGGCTTATCTTGAGAGGCCACAAGACAAGTAACTCTTTGCACCTGCCAACCAGAATCTTAAAATTTTATACAGAAGCCTTAACTGGGTTCACTCACATGTAATATCCATGTGGTATCAACAACATACTGCTCTCTCGAGTATGTGTCCTTCAAAAGGGCTCCCATTATCGGAATAGCGGCAGAATGTACATTCCAAAGACTGGGGATAGGGTGAGGAGTCCCTCTGATTGCCCAGTCCAGCTCTTAGGTCAAGCCCTCTCCATGACTTCCTCCAAAAGAGATAAATGTTTGAAAATAAACCATATAAGAATATTTGAGAAGAAAATATTAAAGGAAGAAAAAAGGAAAGTAGGTGTGGTAGATATAATAATCCTGCCTTCTCTCCCCAAAATGTCTATGTTCTGGGGTGCCTGGATGATTCAGTCAGTTAAGTATCCAACTGTTGATCTCAGCTCAGGTCATGATCTCACGGTTCATGGGATTGAGCCCCACATTGGGCTCTGCACGGACACTGCAGAGCCTGCTTGGGATTCTCTGTCTCCCTCTCTCTCTGCCCCTCCCCTGTTTTCTCTCTCTCTCTCAAAAAGAATACATAAATGGCAAAAAAATATCTGTGTTCTAATCCGAGGAATTTATAGATCTGTTACATTATGTGACAACAATTAGAAGAGAGGATTTGCAGATGTGTTTAAATTAAGGGTCTTGCAATGAGATTATTCTGGGGATTCACTCGGGTTTGATGTTAGCAGAGACTGGACAGATGCCATTGCTGGCTGGGAGGGGCTCATATCCTAAGGATTATGGACACTCTTGGGAAGCTTAAAAAGGTAAGGAAATGGTATCTCTCTTAAAGACCATAGGGAACCAGCCCTGTTCATACCTTGACTTTAGCTCAGTGAGACTGATTTTTGACTTGCAGATTCCAGAGCTCTGATGTGACTTTGCACTGTTTTAAGCTAGTAAGTTTGTGATAATTTGTGAAAACAGCAATAGGAAATGAATACAGATGGAAAACAGTTTGAATGTATTCATTTTTTAATCTTCCTTTAAAGCAAACCAAGAAGTATTGACTACATGAATATATGACAAAAATATGCTTTCAATCTATTTCGTCAAATTATAAAAGGCAACTACGAAAACTTTAAAATTAAAACTAGCAACTCCAGTGGTCAAAGTGGTAGCCAGCATTAAAAATTAAAGGAACTTACACAAGAATATTATATATAATATAAAACAAAAAGTTTTTAATATTAATTACCTGAGGCAAAACAGACAGTATAGTCCCTAAACTATAAAAAGGCACTCATGGGGAAAATAAAACAAAAATAACAAAACATTGAAAATATAAGAAGCATTAAAAACAGAGAAGACAACAGAATCACAAACTAATATATACACTGAATCAATAAATGTAAATTAGTTTATTCATTGGTTAAAAAAACATGCATTGTATCAAAAACATTCAAGTTCGATACATTTTTTTTAAAGCAATGCATTAAAAATGTAGTAATTGAGGGGTTCCTGGGTGGCTCAGTTGGTTGAGCATCCAACTCTTGATTTCTGATCAGGTCATGATCTCCGTTTGTGAGATCAAGCCCCTTATCAGGCTCTGTACTGACAGTGTGGAGCCTTCTTGGGATTCTCTCTCCCTCTCTCTCCACCCCTCCCCCACTCACGATGTCTCACTCTCTCTCTCTCTCAAAATAAATATAAAACATCTTTAAAAAATCTTTAAAAATGCAGTAATTGAGAAAGCATAAATGTAAATGAATGTAGACAAAGCAGACCAATGCTATCATGGGAAGGGGGATCATCTCAATAAAGAAAGCTCACTTGAAAAAAAAAATAACACTCATTGATGATTACAAACATAAACTCTTAGCAAAATAAAAACAAAAACAAAGAAAACAAGGAAACATCACACTTAATGGTGAGATACTGAAAACGTTCCCTCTGGGATCTGGAAGAAGACAAAAATATTTACTATCACCACTGCTATTCTCATTGTCCTGAAGGGCCAAACTTTTGCAATAACTGAAGAAATAAAAGTTGTAGGGATGGGGAGTGGAGAAATCAAACTTTCATGACTTTAGAAAAATGAAAATATCTACATAAAAATTATTAAAAATAAGTGAATTTAGGGGCGCCTGGGTGGCTCAGTCAGTTGAGCGGCCGACTTCGGCTTAGGTCATGATCTCGCGGTCAGTGGGTTTGAGCCCCGCGTCGGGCTCTGTGCTGACAGCTCAGAGCCTGGAGCCTGTTTCAGATTCTGTGTCTCCCTCTCTCTCTGACCCTCCCCCGTTCATGCTCTGTCTCTCTCTGTCTCAAAAATAAATAAACGTTAAAAAAAAATTAAAAAAAAAATAAGTGAATTTAGCAAGAAGACAATTTGTCAACATGCAAAATGAGTATAATTCTCTATATAAGAAATAACAAATGAGAAATAAAAATAATAACAAAATAAGTAATTTCTAATACCAGCAGAGTATACCAATGTGGAGGAATCTATGTATAGAAACACTTTCAAGGCTTCTACATAGAAAACTACACGCTATTATAAAAGAAATTAAAGAACAACTAAATAAATGGAGGGGTTATGGTGCTTTGGATTAGAATACTACATATTAAAAATGTCACTTTTCCTAAAATCATTCTATATATTGAAAAAATTGCTTCAAAATCCTGAGTCTTTTTTTTTTGAGGAAATAAATAAATAAGTAAATACCTGGTTATAATATTTATATAGAAATGAAAAAGATTAAGAATGTCTAAGTCAAGATAAGAAGGGAACCAAGGACTTATGCTACCATATATAAACCCATTTTACGGGTCCATTGTAATTAAGATACTGTGGTACTGGTACAGGGTTACAAAATATGACAAATGCACAAGATAGGCCAAAAACAGACTCACGTGCTTGGTCAGGAGGCAGTGTGGGGAATAAGTTTAAGAATTCCCTGAGTTTGCACCAATGGGTTAACAAGGTTTAGGATGAAAGCACTCAAGATTGATATTATTCTAGAATCCTATGAACTATAATATGGCCATTTAAGCATGTGAGTATATTTGCCATAGAACAGTTTAGTACATCAAGAGTTTTCCCCTTCCAATTTGATTAATTTATTACACAGATTTTAAAATATGTTTTAGATTTTCCAGTAATTCATTTGAGGCTTACTGAAAAACAACTTGCAGAATACTGTTTTCTCAAAACTCATAGGAATTTCAAACTTTCTGGAAGGTTGACCAACAAGAAACATCCCAATATTTTAAAACATAATTAAGATGCTACTGTCTTATAAAATTATCTACTTTTAGAATGTTTTTTTTTTCCTAATGAGAGGACAAAGATTTCTGTATCCTATGGCCAAAATAGAATACAGAAAAGATTTTTTAGCAAGTATTCCAAGGACACACTTAAACTCACTGTATGATATTGTGCATATGATGTGAAATAGATCCATCTGTAAAGATAATCTAAACAGACTCTCAGTTACTTGTAAACTTGGTTTTGGTCCCAAATTCATAGTTAAGTGTTCAAAGAAGTTGATTTTTATATATAAAACTCAGACCTGACAACTGTATTTTTTTCAACTTAGTCTCAGAGTTGAGTTGGACAAAGAAAAGTAACCCATTCTTTTCTCTTCTAACTGGATAAGGGCTTGAGATTTGCAATTTCAGCCCTGCCTTTTTTTTTTTGTTTAATGTTATTTATTTATTGTTGAGAGAGAGATAGAGAGGGAGAAGGGGGAGGGGCAGATAGAGAAGGAGAAGAAGAGTCCCAAGCAGGCTCCACTCTGTTAGCTCAGAGCTGGATGCAGGGCTCAAACTCACAAACTGTGAAATCGTGAGCTGTGTCAAAACCAACAGTCAGATGCTTAACTGGCTGAGTCACCCAGCCACCCAAGTCCTGCCTTTTGAGGGCAGCACACTCCTTGATGATCCAAATTTGGATGTACATGATTTTAGGAGAGCAAAATTTGAACACTACAAATTTTTATAAAGATATCTAACAACGCATAATAAACAAAGCATGTTTTTTATAAGCATCTTACTAAAGTATTGCTCTCTGTGGTACATACTTAGCCTAACCCTTCAAAGAGAAACTTCAGTTTTCAATGTCTTTTGCTACCTTCTGTAAGAATGGCTTACCAAAATTTTACCTGCCTAATTATACCACTTGCTACTGCTTACCACTATTTATTTCTATTTATGTTCCCTGAGAACATGAAAGATGCCTTATTAGTCTATTTTTGCCAAGCGCCCAGAAGAGTGTTCTTGTAATATGGAAATACCATTTTTATATGCAGGTTATTAATGAAGTTGCACAAAGATTCAGGGAAGTGGATCTCCTCTGCAAAGGTCAGTATTTAATCAATTCTGTGCCTTTTACTTTATCTTAGCTCGTCTTAAGTAGGTGGCCCTGTCTCTCTGCTCTGTGTTGTTTGCTAAATAGCCTTTTACAGGAAGGAAGTATCTGCTAAAAGCAGTAATTACTGACACTGAACACAAGTCAGTCAGTCACCCTCTGATAAAGTCAAATCAAATTGGTACCCCAACGCAGCCACCGAGATTGTATGCCGAATTCTGAGCTTTGTGCTAAAGAAGTAAGATCTAAGAGAAGCTGCAAGCCCATGTGTTTGAAAATGGTTTGGCTTAGGTGTAGACCTAAAAGATCAGTTTGAAAGGATCTTTTAACCTATGTAAAATCATTCCTTTGCTTTTAGTTACAATGATGATGTTGTCAAGCTTGTCAGGTGGACAAAGGTGGGGGACAATCATGTCGGTATTATGACCTGAAAAGTCAACAGCAAACCTCAGATAATTAAAGAAAAGAATGTGTAAAATCACAATATTAAACCTATTTATAAAGAGAATAGATCTTTAAATATTACGAGGATATACTATCTGGGTTGAAAGAATCTAAAGACCAGGCTGGCAAGTTCAACCTCATTTCCACATCCACCCTCCAACTTAATGGCAGAGTTAACTGGTTTATTAAATGAAAGATCAGCACACGGTTATACCCAGGAGCTCCTGTAGATGCATGACTGATATGCCCAAAGCTTTAAAAAGAATGTCAATCATTCTTCATTGTAATTACTATAAATATTGTATTTTCTATATAGAAAATGTTTTATTTCTGTCCAGTCATTTTTTTTTTCCCCTCTCAGGGATTCTCTCTACTTCCCTAATATCCAATTCTTACACCTTTTGCCCCCAAAGGCATTTTCCCTGGCTTTTTTTTCCCCTTTCATATATTTCCTAATTCCTGAATCACTTGCCAACAGGTTTTAAAAAATTTTTTAGAATATAATGCCAGACATCAGTATTAAGTTAGTATACATGTGTATAAATATCATTATTTGTCTAGATATTCTGAAGGTGAAACTTTTAAAAACACACATTAGAATTATCCTGGGTATTCAAAACTGCTTCAACTACATACTTTCTAAAGCATATTTTATCCTTTCAGATGTAAGCATGTAACCATCAGGAGCCAGACAAAAACACAGCCCTTGAGCGCTTTCTTTCTCAAATTGCCCCAAACAGTGTGATTCAGACATTTGGTTGGATGTATTTTAATCAGTTTAAAATTCTGGTTTGCAAAAGAAATAAAACAAAACCAATGTCTTTACTTGTGCCTACCCTTCTCCTTCTAAACTCCTTAAAATTATGATGTTCTGCACTACAGCCTGTGGAACCAGGCTCAAGCAGACAAGGGTAGCTGGAAGCATAAGAGGTTTATTTTTAAAGCACAAAGACAGACCAATATTAAAATTCAATGCATGCTAATCATTCTATCTTTCAAGTGTAAAAGAAGCCATTTTTTCTTTTTTTTTCCTCTTCTGTGTGTCTCAGAATCTAAACAAACACAAAATTCATTCATTCATTCATTCATTCATTCGAGAGACCATGAGTGGGAGAGAGGGGGAGAAGAGGAGAGGGAGAGAATCCCAAGCAGGCTCACACTCAGCACGGAACCAAACATGATCTCATGACCCTGGGATCATGACCTGAGTGGAAATCAAGAGTCAGGTACTCAACAGACTGATCCACTCAGATGCCCCAAAACACAAAATTCTTAAACAACTAGTAGATTTGAGATGATGGGAGAGAAGAGTGAAGGTTATAAACCCATGCCTTATCACTGAATAATCTTCTGAAGCTTCTAACATTTAAAATTTGGAGATTTCTATGAGTTAGTTACAAACGAATTGCCAAGAAATTTGCCAAGCTACTTTGAGAAAACATTCTTCATTTTCTCAAATAACTAATTTTTTTTAATTCTAATTTTCCCAATTAAGTCCTTAATTTGTATTCTAAAAATCGGTATACATGTGCTTAGAAGATTCTTGACTCAAACACTTAACATTATTTAAAGGAGAGTACTTTTATAAAAGGGGAAACTGAGGCAGGGGTGGCTGAAAAAGGAAATTAAATCCTTTGAATTCAAAATGTAGGAGTAAAGTCACTGAGTAGCTAACACATTACTTAGAATTCACACAAAGAGTCTTAAGTATAAATAATTTTGAAATTCAATAAATCAAGAAAAGATTGGAAGATGAAAGGAAATCAGTCAGACAACTTTATCAGTGGATTAATAGGATCTATCCCTGCTACACACACTTACAATTTTAATTAAAGGATGATATAAGTTGACATGAAATACATGTAACTTATAAGTACACTTTAACATTCAAGCTAGAATAAAAACATTTTAGTTGGTAATGTCTTCATTTTTTTTTTTTCCCAAGCTAAAGAACACATTGTCAGAGCCCTTTTACCAGGCAGGAAAACTATGGGAAAACTATGTAATCTGTATGCAAAAGGTTTTGGAGTCATTACGCTACGAAAGTCATAGATGCTTCCCAGTTGTGTACAAAGCTACTGGAGGAGATCACTTCTTACAAAGCTGAGCATAGGTCCAATGCTGTTCATGATTACAGACCTGCTCGAGCCACTGCAAGAAAAATGTCAATAATTTTTAGTAATACAGGCAAAAAATTTGGCACAAACTCTGTAATGGAAAGAACAAGTTGAGTGGAACAATGAAATCAAAGGTGATTATGAGCCTGCACAGATCAATATGGTACAGTAATGAATGGGTGGGCATTCTGCAGAATTGGGTCTACCTACTCACTGCATAATGTGCTTTCATTTCCATCTCATTGGAATTAAGAAGGGACACACTTGCATTGAGCAACTGTGTTTCAGTGCAGCAGAGCGTGAAGAGAACCCTATAAAAGGAGCAGATAAATGCCAATCACATCGACCTGTCTCTACTGTCAGAGAAGTACCAGTGACATTGTAACAACTAGCTCTCCAGAAAAAAAGGAAAAAAAAAAAGAAAAAAAGAAAAAGTAAGATGTGTGGTCTTTGCCAACTTCGACGGGGTAAACACTCCCACAATGGTTGATTTCAAGCTATCAACATGACATCACTGGATGGGGAGCTGAGAAAAGGTGTGTGTGAATCATCGGCTTCTACGAGTAGGTGTGAGCCAGATCAGACACACCACTGAAACAGCATCCTCCCCAACTCCATAACATGGGCAGCCCAAATCATTATTCTCAGAGCTTCTGGTATGACTGAAGAACATTTCTGAAGATTGCTGATAGATTGCATAATTCTTCACTATGGACCCAGAAAATATAACACATTTTAACCTACTATACATTCGTAGATACAAATGTCTGATGTCAACACAGGTCTCTATCTTTTCAAGGGGAACGTTCTATCAGATCCAAGCACAAGGAATTCTTGCTCACTCCTCAGATCTGGTGAATAATGAAGTATGCCTTTTATCTCAACTTTTCCACCAATGTTATGAAATCCAAACACCATGCTCTAAACATTTGCCTAAAGGGCTCACGCTTAACGCTACTTTGTTCTGGTGCATAATTTATGTTTTAATGATACATTCACCCTTCACAGAAGAGAAAAGGATTAATTCTGATCACCATATGTACACTTTTCAGTCTGGGTAAGGGAATGAATGAGTCTGGAGCTAATAAAAGAACAAAAGATTCTCTGCTAAGCATAAGGAAAAGTCAAATTCAGAGGATATAGGAACGCTAGAAAAACATCTCAGGGTAAACAATAATTTTATTTCTCATATGTATGATTTATAATTTTGACTCCCTGTTTGATAAATCCACCAGACATTTAACATTTCACACTCAGTCATCTTTTCTTAAACTCCACATGCCCTTGGCTTCCATTGATGTTGATGAAACTGTCATAGTTTCCTTTGTATGTCAGTAACAATTACTTCTGTACCTCCTTGCTGGGCTCTTTATCCTACCCTGATCTCTGAAAAGGCAATTACTTTCAAGGATCCACCCGTGGTCCACTGCTGTCTTCTAAGTGAACCTTATTGGTTATTTTTAGTTACTCTTGTAATTTTGCCTTTATGTAAAACACACTCACATCTATGAAATTTGAAATTCAGCCCAGAAGTTTCCCTGAGCTTTGGATTCATCTACCCAACTTTTAGTTGAACACCCACCACAGAACATTCCACAAGCTGTTCCAAGTTTGTAGGACCTTAAATGTTCCATATCTTCGTACTAAAATCTATGGGTGCCTCTGGTGTTTTCCACCTATGATTGTACTGACTCACTATGATACCTACTTTAGAAGCCCGAAAATGTACCCTTCAGAGAGCTCCTATGATGAGCTAACAAAAATACAGAGGTTTCCATACCATTCCTCTGCATCAAACACTCCAGAGTTGCCATTAAAATCGTATTTTTCTACCTATTATAATGTAGTAGAATTATTCATAAAAATAAACTGTAACTCAAAACCCTAAAAATATTACTCAAAATATGTTAAAGAAATAAAAACAGTTCTGGTTGGTACCCTATCCTGGGATTTGGGGGGAAAATGAATCTTCTAGGATAAAGGCCTGTCCACATGGGTTCCTCTTCACTTCCTTGCCAGTTGTGAGGTACTCTGAGGAATTCATGTGGGTCAGCACAGCAGATACTGAAAGCCGCTGAACTACAGAATAAAGTTCATTTCTTGGCAGGGTCCATAACACATTGCTCCTCCCCACCTTACTGTTCACAACCCAGGCATATGAAACCCATGGCGGTTTCTCCAGAAACCATGCTGTTTCTCATTTCCTGCCTTTGCTTATGCTACCCCATCACAAAGGATGCCCTTGAGGCTCTCCACTCATATCATGTAGCCACTTACTAAGCAGCTGTAAGACTTAAATCAGATGACATTTCATTCATTTATTTATTCAGTCAAACATCAATGTTTGAGCAAAATATTTGGTCTCATGAAACTCGTAATTTTACGGAGGGGAGACAGACAATAAGCAAACAGACACGCAAACCCAGTGAATGGAGAACTGCTTGAATCACCTACTGGTGCCATATTAGCCTTGTACTAGACACACAGAAAAACATTAGGGAGGATCTTAAAATTGTCGTACACAGTGCTAAATGTCTTCATGTGTCTGCTCATTTTAATTATCAAAATTATGTTAAGAAATAAATGTTATTCTGCCACTTTGGAAGATGGGGAGACAAGGGCTCAGAGAGATATACCAATTTACCTAACGTAGCCACATAGCCAGAGTGTGTCAAAATCTAAACACAAATCCACAAATATCTCATTTCGGAAACCATTTATGTTCATGATAACATTTGTTTTCTGATGCTATACCAGCAAACGAAAGGGTGCATCCTTGCCCAAAGTCAATTTACATGTTCAAATCTCCCAGTCCTAGGTGGATTTCTCCATAGTCTAGAAACTTAGAGGAAGCTTTACACTGTGGCAATTTAGAATTCAAAAGGATTTAATCATGAGCAGTGCATCTGCAAAATATGCTCTTGGAGCCCCACCGATTCGAGCCATAGGAGAGAACGGTCTCCCGCAGCATCTGTTAAAATGAAATGACTTTGAGGAGGTAGAGGAAAAGCATAAATGCACTGAACACCTGGTAGTCAAGGCATTCTTGGCTATATAAGCACCATATTAAAGCTTGGGTTATTCATTCTGAAAATGTTTATAACTTTGCAGTAAAGACCATCAAATACATGTGGGCTCCAAACATAATCACTAAAAAATGATTCAATAGTAATATACGGTTGTGGTAACAATTTGGTGAGAATAAATAAACATGTTAACACGAGGTATTTGAGCATATGGATAGGTTACTTTGCCCAGATGTGGAGAAATACTCCATTCAGTTTGACAGACAGATAAAGTGTTTCCCTGTAGAGTCTGAATACATGCTCTTCATGAACCTGCCAACATGAATTCCCAAGAGTAAACAAAACCAGAAAAGCTCAAGATCACAGCTGATTCCAAACTATCCCCTTTTGTTTACTGTTTAAAGAGGGAGGCCATCTGGGAATTTAGTATAATCCGACAGGTATGGTTTGCCATCACTGGAAAACTATCCTCTAAGATCACTTCCTAATTGTTTCATTAAAATGTAATAACTTAAAAACTGCCTCTTTGTAGGACAATAGAGGAAAACTCATTTGCTGTTTTTGTGTTTATATATATATATGTATATATGTATGTATGTATGTGTATATATATATGAATGTGTATATATATATATACATATATATATATGAAAATGTTTCTAGGCAACTGGGTAAAAAAGTCATTTTGAAAAAAAATAAGATTTTCACTGTTACTATCTCAAAATATTGTAACCTGTTTAAATATTTATACTTATTTCGTTTCTAGATCAGAGACTGCTGCTTTAGCAGTTTGATTTGATTTTCTAAATTATAAAAGTGAGGAACAATAAAAAGACTTTTAAAAGTTAGCTCAGCTATCATATATAGTTACAATATGCATTTTGAAATTTATTTTTTATGCAATGCTCTTTTTATGCATAATTTGACCAAACAATATGTGTACTTTTATACCATAATTTCTTCATGTGATTTTAAATTATAAGCGTATTTCTACCATATTTAATATATGCCTAATAGTCCACTGAAATGATATTCTATAGTTTACTTAAACTTGTTTTAGGACATTTAGATAGTTTCTAGAGGTTTTTTTTTTTTTTGGTATTATTCTTACCTTTTAGTCTAATCTTTAATCAGAGACTTCCTGCATTTTACGTATTTACAAGTTTTCTTAATGGTTCTAAAAATAAACTTATAGAAGAGACTACTAGTCAACTTATTCAATTATTTGTCTCTATAAAATCTTCATTTAATCTGAATCCATTAAACATAGAGCAATAAATATTTTTAAAACAACAGCATTTGTCAAGTCGACTACCTATCTTCACAGCGATTCTGCAAGGCAAACATTGTTCTCGTTTTACAGATAAACTATTTGAAGCACTTAAGCGATACTCTCCCATCTTGTTACAAAGGGTGTCTGCAAGGGTGACTGGATGGCTCAGTCAGTTAGACTTTGGTTCAGGTCATGATCTCACAGTTTGTGAGTTCAAGCTCTGTGTTGGGCTCTGTGCTGACAACTCAGAGCCTGAAGCCTGCTTTGGATTCTGTGCCTCCCTTTCCCTCTGCCCCTCCTCTCTCTCTCTCTCTCTCTCTCTCTCTCTCTCAAAAATAAACATTAAAATGTTTTTTAAAAAGAGTACAAAGGGTGTCTACAAGGTGGTATGAATGACAGCTAACAAAGAAGAGGAACAGTACAGGTTTGTGGAGAGGAGACTGAATTCCTTTCTTAGACACATTGGGATTTTGCGTTGCCTGCAGGATACCCAGATGCAGTTATATGGTAGGAAGGTGAACAGAGATGTGGAGCTTTGAAGACAGCATTCTTCTGAAGACACCAGTTTTGAAGTCCTCAGTGTATGGCATAGGGGGCAAGTGGAGAATCTTGGAGTTGCAGATATATTTGGCAAGAAGAAAGCAAAGTGAAGAAAGAAAGGACTCAAGTTAAAGAATGGTGGGTGACATTTTAGAAATCAAGGAAGGAGTCAATTTCAAGATAGGACATTGATCATATAACGATAAAGATGCCACTGGTGATCTTGACTAAGAGAAATTTCACTGGTGTTCTGGGACCAAAGAGGGCTTTTAGTGGGTTGATTAGCTGCTGTCCTAACTGACAGGAACAATCTAGGGACAAATGTGGAAAATGGAAAGGACATTTTGCTGCTCTCCTATAAACCATGGTGGTAAAGTTCCTGCACAGGTGGGCAGGAGGACTAGGTAGCTTGTCATGGACATTCTCAAAGGAGCCCTCGGACTATGTAGAGCCCTGGATTTAGCTCTGCTGTATGGGAACTTGGCACAGATAGTTTCTGTCCTGCAGAGCGGATATGTCAGTCAGGAAGGGCAACAGATACGACCTCTCCATTACCCTCCTCCCAAAGACTAAAACCAACACCAAGGGCTCCCATACTTTCTATCCTGTCCAAGCCATTATTAACTATTAAAACATACTATACTGTAAAATGTTAAAGATACTAAAATGAGAATGGTTAAGGAATACAAGCAACACAGTAAGAACTCATGATAATGACAGAGGCCTGAGTTCCCTTGGCATGCCATTTCTACTTGCCAAGAGTCAAGAGAAAATGGTACGATTCTGGTTCTGAGCACTTTATAATTGTTAGCTTACATAATTTTTATATACCTTTTTTAAAAAAAAATATCCATATGGGTCACCTGGGTGGCTCAGTCAGTTAAGCATCCGACTCTTAGTTTCGGCTCAGGTCACGATCTCAGGGCTTCATGGGTTCTCAGAACCCTGCACCGGGCTCTGTGCTGGCAGTGCAGAGCCTGCTTGGGATTCTCTCCCTCTCCCTCTCTCTGCTTCCTCTCCAAGTTGTGCTATCTTTGTCTCTCTCAAAATGAACAAACTTAAAAAAAATCCACAAATTTTCGAGTATTAAGGAACATTGTGCACACGTGACTGCCCCCCATCCCATGACCTTTAAATAGCTAAGGCCTCATTGTTCACCTCCAGCTGTGCCACCACATAAGGCTTTCAAAGGAAAAATGCAACTGTGATTTCTTGACACCCACAGATAATTACTACTGCTCTCCGAATCTGAAGGAGATAACTCTTTGTTCCGACTTTCTTTTGTTTGACAAAAAAGAACTATTTGTATCTCAACTTCCCTTATGTTTTATATTCAAAGCATTATCAGAACTACCAAGATCATGGGAAGCCCGTGGCATTTTCTTATACACTGTCTTCAATACTGCACTGACTAAAAACACTTTTAATTCCATGGAATGAATAAATTTAGTACCAAGTACAAGGACATGTGTTTAGCATAATAAACCACCCCTCCTTCCCAAGACAATCCAGAATGTTGGATTACTAGATGGCATCCCTAACTTCGGACTCTCCAAGAGGCTGCAGGACGGATACCCTACAGGCGGAGTTAGTTGAATCCCTTCCTTGGATGACAGGAGCTCCTCTGCCTATTTACTGTAGTATCCAGTCATGCCTCCATTCTAGAAATAAATAACTGAACACCAGTTTTGCCCATTGTGTTAAGACCTTGAACATTCAGAAGAGTGAAAATAATTCCTGCCATGAAGGAGATCACAGTCCAGTGGGAGAAGGTGATCACGGCAGCTTGAGAATTCCACAGTCTGGACAGAAGGTACTTTTGCCATCCAGGCTGCAGGTGATGGGTGCATGGGAGCATTCCTGTGTGCTCCCAGAAGACTGATGGGGGGGCTGGGGCTAGAGTTTGCTTCAGCTTGCGTCTTGAGATATTTCTGATTATAAACTTATTCCGTATAACTTTCTGCCAGCAAGACACAAGTCTGATCACAGGGGAAAATAAAAAAGGAACATTTCCTCTTGAAGGTGCAAAAGTCACTTACCAAACCCACACAGATCAATGAAGAAAGATAACCTCTATATGTGTATCTAGACCTATATTTAGATGTATAAAATTAATGGTGATATCAAATAAATTGATACTGAAAAATATTAATAAAAATATGACAAATGTGTTTTCTTTTACCAGAGGGTGAACTCTCAATTAATATAAATTTTAATTTTTTTAATGCTTATTTATTTTTGAGAGAGAGAGAGACAGAATGTGGTCAGGGAAGGGGCAGAGAGGGAGATGCAGAATTTGAAGTAGGCTCCAGGCTCTGAGCTAACAGCATGGACACCGATGTGGGGCTTATAACTCATGAACCGTGATATCATGACCTGAGCCAAAGTTGGACACTTAACCAACTGAGCCACCCAGGCGCCCCTCAATTAATGTAAATTTTAAAGTGAATGTATAAATCCCCAGCTTTAAAAAAATATTGACAATTTTGAAATGTAATTAAGTTTTAAATATTAAGATAAATTTTTAATGTTTATTTTGAGAGAGGGAGAGAGAGCATGAGCATGGGGGGAGGAGCAGAGAGAGAGACAGACAGACAGACAGACAGACTGAGAGAGAATACCAAGCAGGCTCCATACTGTCAGCACAGAGCTCAACACAGACGTTGAACTCACAAACGGTGAGATCGAGACTTGAGCCAATCAAGAGTCAAACGCTAGACTGAGCCAACCAGGTGCCCCAAATATTAAAATACTTTTTAAACATAGCCTCTGAAGGGCAGCAACCATGCAACCACATAATAATTTGTTTTGCTTTCTCTAGGGCGTGCATATTGCCTGATACGGAGGTCAGGCTGTAAACTTCTCTGGTTCAAGTTTGTTGAAGGCTGAGAAAGTGCTGGGAGTTCTCAGGCAACTAAATGTCCAGGATTTTGTGTATCTCATAAAATTTCAGGTTAGTATATATTTCCCTCAATTGCATGATGGAAGAATACAGTGCTTTTTGGTACAAGAGTTGTTATATCTATGCATTAGCTACACGATGACATTAAAAAAGCATAATAGTGGCCATTTTAACTTCCCGATTCTCTGTTTTCATTTCACAGCTTTGTGAAATAGAGCACAATAACAACATGAGTGTGGAGAAATAACCTAGACGTCAAGACAAATTTCCCAGAAGGGAGATATTTGGCATGAGTACAAGGGACTTATTTAATAAACCAGTCAGAAAAACTGCAACTAAATGCTCATTATATGATTTTAGACAAGCCTAGGGAATCAAGTGATGTTTCCAAAGAGGTTGCTGATAAAAATCAACCTCTTTAACAAAATAAAATTATTTGATTTTTTTTAATACTTTGAAAAGTTTAAAACACTGCACTGGGGTTTTGATTTCTATTATAATTAATGCAACATGTCTTAATTCATTTTTTTTCAAGATTTTTCCATCTGTTGGTGCCATAAACCCTTGAGTGAACTTGGGGATTTTGTATCATCTTGTTTCACAGACAATATGGCAAAGATAACACTTAACTCCATTTATTTCTCTCTGCTCAGACTCTTGGCTGTAATCATCTGTTTACTCCCAGAGAAAACTGAGAGGAAATTATATACCACTTCAGTCACACAGTTTTTTCTCCTTTCCTCAAGCTTCTAATGCACATCTAATAAAATGTGCTGGTACGTAAAATCCTAAACAAATATTTAATGAAGAACTATAGGTGTAAGCCATAATGCCAGAGGAAATGATGGCAGGGTGATATCATACACAGTCCATTTCTTACTTGGTTAAATTTGGTTGGCCAGACACACAAGTAACCATTCAAACAATAAAGGCTAATGTTATTTCCTATCCACAGACTCTGATCTTCCTGCTCTGATGCCAGGGCAATGAATGGCCTTTCATATCAGGTCCTAAATCAGAGTATTGGGTGCTGCAAAGTCGGCTTCGTTTCCTTAACCCAAGTATATAATGCATTGGAAATCCTATAGTTTCTACCATGTTGGTATACCTTTTATATCTGACTCCTCCTTCCACTTACATCCTTTTTTCATCATTTACCTTACCAGGAGACTGATTTTTTTTTTACCCCCCAAATTAAATCGTGATTCTATTATGTCCTGCCAGTAAGTCTGCACTTACCTATGGAATACAATCTTAGCTCTTCCCATTGGTACCAAGAGACCTCATGGTCTGGTGCCACTCAATTCTCTTGCTTCTCTCTCTTAGTACTTCCTGCCCAACTCCCTCCCCCGCCCCCTTTCAGCCACATCAACATGCTGGAGGTTTCTGAACATTATGGCTGCTTTGTTCATTCTGCTTTGACTGACCAGCTATTTAAATGGCATTTACCCCTGCTTTTGGGCCATTCCTTTTATTATTATTGTCATTGTCATTATCATTATCCAACAAATATTTACTGAAGACCTAGTATGTGCCAGATTCTGGGATAAGTCTTGGAAATAAAACAAAACAAACAAACAAACAAAAACACAAATCACTTGCACTCCAAGTGCAACACTGCAACAGTCAAGGAGCTCACCATCTTGAAGCCAATAGTGACATTCATCCTATAGTCATGATCTTAGCAGGAACTCAGCTCCTGCCCTTCTTTATATCACACTTTTATATATTTCCCAATTATCTTATTTTACACTCAAAAAAGATGTAAAAATCAATGAATGAATTAATATCATCAATGTACACTCTCAAAGAAACAGTAAAATTAATAGCTTGAAATAATTCCACTTTGAAAAAGAGACTATTTTGAACATTTACAAACGACAACTTAATAAAAAGACAAAGTTCTAGCCAGATAAACGTAGAGTTAACCCTTGACAATACCACAGTGAAGGGCGATTGAAAACCTGTATAGAACTTTGACACTCCAAAAACTTAACTACTAAAAGCCTGCTGTTGACAAGATAGCCTACTGATAACATAGCATTCAGTTAACACATATTTTGTTTCTTTTATGTATTGTATACTGTATTCTGAAAATAAAGTAGCGAAAAGAAAGTGTTATTAAGAAAATACTAAGAAAAATGCATTTGCAGTATTGCACTGTGTTTCTCAAAAAATATAAAGCATGTAGAAATGGATCTGTGCACATTAAACCCATGATGTCCAAGGTTCAGCTATATACAGCAGAGGGGAAAATTAAATGAAGAATCATATAACCTGAAAAACTATGGAAATAAAAAGCACAGAGAAATTAACGAGTTTCAAGTAACTGTTTCTTTTGTGATTAACCTCTTTAAAGCTTGTTTACATTATTAATTTACTAAAGATAACTACTTCTCATAAAGAATACAAGGGTTTACTCCATCTACCCCTGTGTAGAATTACTTATCAGAGGCATAGAAATTATTCCAATATTATGTTCCATAAAAGCAGATTTCAGGGACGCCTGGGTGGTTCAGTCGGTTAAGCATCTGACTCTGGCTCAGGTCATGATCTCGCGTTTGTGGGTTCGAGCCCTGTGTCAATTGTGTGTCTCCCTGTCCCTCCCATGCTCACATTCTCTGTGTCCCTCAAAAATTAATCAACATAAGAAAGAAAGAAAGAAAGAAAGAAAGAAAGAAAGAAAGAGAAAGAAAGAAAGAACACAGCACAAATCAAATTGCTCTGAGGTGACTTACAGCATCAACAAAACTTGAGGGCTTACAACCTGCCAGGTACTGAGCTCAGTGGTAGGCACTGCCATCTAATAATTTACCCTGAGCCCTACCTTCAGTAGAACATTCAAAATTACAGATTAGGTTTAGATTCTGTGTCCTGAGATTATTATGTTCCTCAGTAAAAACTCTTCTGAAGGGTGAAGTACAAGGAAGGATAGTGTTGCAAAAAAAAAAAAAAGTGACAATTCAAATGTGTTTTCTGTAGAATCTGAAACTGTATGCCCCATGATATAACCAGATTGTACATATTAAACATTTCTTTAAATGTTATTTTTAGTACAACTTTATAGCTGATTGATATGGAAAATACTGTGTCAGCCACTATGTTCAGTGTGTGTGTGTGTGTGTGTGTGTGTGTGTGTGAGAGAGAGAGAGAGAGAGAGGGAGAGAGAGAGATGGTTCAGTGTGTGTGTGTGTGTGTGTGTGTGTGTGAGAGAGAGAGAGAGAGAGAGAGGGAGAGAGAGAGAGATGGAATCAATTATTCAGGAACCTCATTTCTTATTCTTCAAATGCCTATTATTTACTAACTCTTGATCAAAAAGTCAAAAAGAGAAATGAGAGCGGATTTCCTTCCTTCCCACCAAATACTGTTTCTCCTAGAAATTGATAAAACCAGGCACAATGAGATAGTTATATGATATTAGAAACATTGCTATTATCTGAATGTGAGGACTACATGATTCATGTATTGATTCATGAATCAAAGCATCTGAGAGGCTTGGAAGAATTTAATGCCTTTTCATTTGGAAGAGATAAAGAAGATGGTAAAAGATCAAAAGGAAATTTGCTAATTTGGGCTAAGAAAATGGCAGAATAAAGGTGAAGAAAAGAAAAGGAAGAATGGTGCAAATACAACAGAGAGAGAAGAGGGAAATGAAAAACAAGGAGATAAAGCTAGGGTTCATGTCCTGACTCTGATGTCACACATTCATAGAGATAGAGGCCCCAGTTCACAGATGCGGAGATAGAGGCAAGAGTAGTCATCTTATAGCTATAAATCTCTACTTTATTCTCACCCCCATATGGCAAAATGAAATACCAATAATATATAGTAAATATTCCTTTTGGGGTACTGGGTGGCTCAGTCAGTTAAGAGTCTGACTTTTGGTTTCGGCTCAGGTCATGATCTCACAGTTCATGGGTTTGGGCCCCACATCAGGCTCTCTGCTGTCAGTGCAGAGCCCTCTTTGGATCTCCTGTCTCCTCTCTCTCAGCCTCTCTCCAGCTCACTCTTTGCCTCTTTCTGTCCCTACTCTCTACCTTTCAAAAAATAAACATTTAAAAGATCAATAAGGAAGGAGGTAAATAAATAAATATTCCTTTGGGGCCCATATCCCCTCAACCAAATACAAGGCTCTGTATAGAGTTCTTTACATTTTAGTCACCACAGTTTCCTATGCCATGACTTCTTCCAAATCAATATCAGACTTGATCAATACTTCATTGTGCATGAATTGTATATAGTTTCTAAGGATTTCAAATCAATTAGAAAGTGGGTAGGTGATCCTCACCTAACATAAATTCACATGGAAGATAAAGATAAAATAGTTTTTTAAACCAACTTACTGAAGCTGTGTGATTAATTGAAACTATGTAAATTTCTTCTCTTCGAACTGTCATGCTGTTTTCCTAGCCTCACCTGGAACTGAGAAGATGCATCGCATAAGACAGTAATTGGCTTTTTTGGCTATTGTTGCATAATACGTCTCAAATCATAATACTACTTGCACTTGCATTTAATGAGCGTAAGAACTATTCCCATCAGCTACATATTCAAAATGTCATCGTATCTACCCTTTCTCCTTTTATGATAACTTTAACAGAAAAACGAAACAAGCAACAAATTTTCTGGTATTCATATGACACATAATTGACAATTTCGTTAATGGAGTTAATTTACTGCATAAGGCTTAATGATGTTCAGTGTACCAATTCAAAATCCAGGACAAAAAGTTTCTACAACTCATCTGACGTCACGTACAGTCAGACTAGCAGTGCCATCACATCAACATCATGATCATCTATCATTACTGTCATCATGACTCCGGTCAATCAAATTCACCAGGTCTGAAATAACAAAGTCGACCCCTATAAGAAAGCTTTCAATTTACCTTACTTGTTGATATATATAGTCCAAGAAAAAGTATAATGGTAAGTTATTTGAAAATCTAAATGATAACATGACTGAAGTGATGAAAAATAATTTTGAAAGATACCTTTCACAATCTGTCAAGCATAATCACACGGAAGTAATATTTGTCTTCGGGTCTTCTCAGCTGTACTATCTTCATTTTCTCCCCTCAACCTGAAATCATAAACTCTCCAGGGATGCCTGAGTGGCTCAGTCAGTTAAGTGTCTCACTCTTGATTTCAGCTCAGGTCATAATTTCACAGTTTGTGGGTTTGAGCCCCATGTCAGGTTCTGTGCTGGCAGTGTGGAGCCTGCTTCAGATTCTCTCTCTCCCTTTTTCTCTACCTCTCCTCCACTAGCTCTCTCTCTCTCTCTCTCTCTCTTTCTTGCACAACAAATAAACTAAAAAATGAGTAAAATTATAAGCTATCCCTTCTTAGATGCTTCTCTTCATCACCTTCGTGACATCACTTACATGCATCTATTGGGGCTACACACAATAGATGTTAAGTAGTGCTGTTAACAATCCTTTATTGTCTTATCCGTTTCCCACACTAGACTGTCTAATCTTTCAGGGCCAGAACCTAGTTAAATTCGTGACATCCTCTGTGTTGCCCACCAAAAGCTGAATCCCTGTAACTACTTAATTCCAGAGTCCTGATTATATTTCAGATGTGACATTATATGCTGTGTTATCTAGGGAAGGGTAATAGTTCTCCTGGTCGAGGGTGAACCATGGATTATAGCTAAACATTTTAATTCCCTTGTGTTTCCAGTGATTGCTTTAGGCATAGGTGTTAGACACAGCACTGGCCAATGAGAAGTGAGGGGAAACCTTTTGGGTGGCTTCTGGGAAAGGTTTATTAAACTTTTAAAAAAGAATCAGGGAGGAGGTGACCACTGTCCTTTTTCAGGAACTTTGGAGTCTACATGTCATGTCTCTAACCGCGGAAATGATTTTGTAACTGTAAAGAGAGTTTCCTAGAGATGCTAAGGACAGGATAAAAACTGGTTTCTTGCTTATATTCATTATGATATTAATTATATCTGTTGAACCACCATTTCTGGAGTTACATGTCTTCTTGGCATGTAAGATAATTGATGTTTTTTGGTTGTTAAAGCCTGATTGGTTGGAGTTTTCTGACATTTGCAATCCAAGGTCTCCTCATATACACTTTTTAAAAACTTTTTAAATGTTTATTTTTGAAAGAGAGAGAGTGAGCAAGGGAGGAGTACAGAGAGAGAGAGAGAGAGAGAGAGAGAGAGAGAGAGGATCCGAAGCAGGCTCTGCACTGTTGGAACAGAGCCCGATGCGGGGCTTAAACTCGTCAACTGTGAGATCATGACCTGAGTTGAAGTCAGATGCTGAATCAACTGAACCACTGAGGTGCCCCTCAAATATTTTAAATGAATAATTAACTCTGGTTTCAATGCAGAAGGTAAATACCAAACAGAAAAAATTTACAAAAATATCATCTGATGCATAATACAACCACTTTGTAGGATTTCTGAAAAAGCAACTGCTTTTTCAGAATATTGAAATATCAACTTTCAATATTCAAGGGTCTAGCAGGTCTAGTGTATGACAAAGATGATGGGTTGAATCTCCAAGGCTTTTGCCTTATTAACAATATATGTCTAGAGTAGGGAAAGAAAATAGCAGAATATTCAATTACTGTTCCTTCATATTTGCAGTACTGAATGTAAGGCACAAGTTAAATGTAAAAAGAAATCTAACTTACTATTTCTATCTTGATTTAGATACGAAAGTATAAAACATTAAAAGTTCCTTATAAAGTTCCCTTCTTGACATTCAGATTTAATGAATACTCTCTTGATTCTTAATAGTGTGGTTCATTTTTCAAATAAAGAGCCCGGAGTCATAGAGAGCACCAGGTGAGGAAGGATATTACACCAAGTTCTTCACAAAGGAAATATTGCACACTGCTCATATCAGCTTTTTTTTTCCTGTCAAATGTCATCATCTTTCTAGATTATTACCAAGCAAAAAGAGCCTGTTGATGTGACAGACAGCATTGAAATGTTGTTTGCAGCCAGAGGCTAAGTAGGAAATTGACAATACACAGGTGTAAGAAACAGCTTTGTGATTTCTATGCAAATCTGTCTATCCCACATGAGTTTATTAATCAAATCATTATTTTTGTCAGGTCCCCCATGAGTTCCCTCGAAGTTTTCAAAAACAAATGATCAAAGATAACCAGAAAAAAAAAAGTCAGGTAGAATTATTTGACCAGAAATAAAATATATAGGACTACAATATTCCCCTAAAGACAACATTTTCCTCTGGCTAAAGATAAAAACAAAAATATGTCAATACTTATAAGTCTCTTATTTTGCATGAAAAGGAAGGAGCTAATGAATAATTAAAGCTTCAAGTGTTCATATATTTTGACCCATGGATTCTATGACAGGAAAGCAATTCAAAATTATTAGTGCAGAAAAACCATTTTTAGTAAGATGTTCATTACTATATTATAATAAAAACACTTTACCATCAAAATACTTGTCAAATGGTGAGTGATAGGGCCCAGAAATTCTTGTGAGACTGTAAATTTGCTGATTACAAGAACCATTTCCATATTCCCCACCTCCCGTTCTTAGCACATTGCCTGGTACGGAGAAAATTCTCAGGAATCATGATCCATTCACTCACTTGTACATTCTACTTACTCATCCAACAACCAGGTATCAAGCCTTCCATTCCTTCCATGAATCACACCAGCCACTGGGGATACAAGGAAGAAGCAATTGTGTCTTCAAGGGATTATTGTTGGTGATGGAGTTGGGGAAGAAAAACAGGACACGTAAATGCTGAGATTGAATGCTCCTGCTCTGCAGGTGTCTGCTGGTTGTTTATGGAGTAGTGAAAAACATGTTTTTTGTTTAGTTTTACCAATGGAAATAAACAGAAAAGTATTAAAAGTTAAAGTAAAAAAAAAAAGGGTAGAATTCACTTAACTTCAAAGATAAAAGGAAGTCACTGATGCTGCCTGAGAGGATGGGCCACATAGGTGAGAAGACAGATCCCTGCTGGTCACAAAGTCAGCGAAGTTGAGGGATTTGAGGAGTTGGATGAAAAAGGAGCCCAACGAACACTCGTTGAATAAATGGAGCAAGAACGTGGGAGAGGATGATGATGGAGAAGAGGCTTCTAGAGTGGCCCATCTGGCATTGCCATTTCCTCGCGTCGGAATACTTCCTGATATGCTTGTTACTAGGTACTCCTGCTTTTTCTTCTTCTTTAAATTTTTTTTAATGTTTATTTATTTTTGAGAGAGAGAGAGAGCATGAGCTGAGAGGGGCAGAGTGAGACAGAGACAGAGAATCTGAAGCAGGCGCTAGTCTCCGAACTGTGGGCACAGAGCCCGACATGGAACTCGAATCCACCAACTGCGAGACCCTGACCTGAGCTGAAGTTGGACGCTCCACCTACTCAGTCACTCAGGCGCCCCTCTCCTGCTTTTTCTTTTTAGTTTGTGATAGAGATGCAGATGAACGGTCTTGGGGGCTGGCTGATAGCTGCTGCTGCTAACACCTAGAGCCAGTTCACTGTTAAGAACCATGCCAGGGGCATGGCAGGTTGGAGGGGAGCAAGATGGCTCCGGGGTCTACACTCCAGAAGGAAAGAAGGTCTATGTGAGTAAAGCAGCATTATAGAAACACTCCCCTGCTATTCTCTTTACTCTTCATCTGAAAGGGGGTTGGAAAGGGGCAAGAGGAGTCAATTAAAAAAAAAAACAGTGCATTTTCTGGAACGTTCACAGGTAAAGAATAATAAAGAAAAAACCAAACAGTTTCATGTACTTTGATTTTCATACATCACCTCTGCTTTCACACTTTTTTTTTCTTTTTTCAACGTTTTATTTATTTTTGGGACAGAGAGAGACAGAGCATGAACGGGGCAGGGGCAGAGAGAGAGAGAGAAGACACAGAATCGGAAACAGGCTCCAGGCTCTGAGCCATCAGCCCAGAGCCTGACGCAGGGCTCGAACTCACCAACCGCGAGATCGTGACCTGGCTGAAGTCGGACGCTTAACCGACTGCACCACCCAGGCGCCCCTGACTTTGTTTTGTTTTTAACATGATAAGAATAGGATAGCACAAGACGATCTGGTACTGGCTCAGAAATGAAATCGTAGAACATGTCTACATACCATGTAGAAATTGAAAGTGTAGAATTTAGAACATATTAACATACAACATTCCTCAATGGAAATCATATTAAATATTCTATGAAGTATATATTCATATTCATTCAATTTTCACTTATGAATGCCTTTGAGAAACACTCACTTATAGCTTACTTATTACTCAATTATGTCATAAATAGAATATATGCAGGTGGATGTTTATGTATTTTACAGTGAGTCACAGAAGATATAAATATGAAATAGTGAAATCAAAGCAGCTTCCATGGGCTCTTCCTCAGTATTTTGTTTACTAATAATAAAGCCCTATAATTTATTTTAAAGGCAAGGCATTCAGCGTTCAATAGTTTAACAAGATTGGTGCTTTCAGATTAGACACAGGAAACCAACTGCTCTATCCCACAGCACAGGCCAATTCAGGCAAAACTAAGTATTTTTATCAAAACATTTGCCTTCTCAGAGACTAAATCAGTTCCAGTTACATATGTTATACTCTGTACTTCTATGTTTGATTTTAATAAAACTTCTAGGGACACCTGGGTGGCTCAGTCACCTGACTCTTGATTTGAGCTCAGGTCATGATCTTGGGATCATGATCGTGGGATTAAGCCCCATGTCGGGCTTCAGGCTGCCACCTAAGATTTTCTCTCTCTTGGGGTGCCTGGGTGGTTCAGTTGGATAAGCAACAGACTTTGGCTCAGGTCATGATCTTGCTGTTGGTGGGTTCAAGCCCCAAGTCAGGCTCTGTGCTGACAGCTCAGAGCCTGGATCCTGCTTCAGATTCTTTCTCTTCCACTCTCTCTCTCTCTCTCTCTCTCTGCCCCTTCCCTGGTCATGCTGTCTCTCTCTGTCTCTCAAAAATAAACAAACATTAAACAAAATTTTTTTTAAGATTTTTCTCTTTCTCTCCCTCTACCCCTTTCTCCCACTCACGCTGTCTGTAAAATAAAATTAATTAAAAAAAATTCTAACAAGTTGTTCAACATTTATCATCAAATATAATAGCACATGCCATTTATTTATTAGGGAATTTATTTTAGTGGACTTAATATTGGTGTTTCATGTAATATTATGCATAGTTAGCACAAAGAAAAAAATTGATTGCCTGAAGAAACAAGATATTCAGTCAGAAAGTTACTTTTTATAATTGTGTTCTAATCATAATGTATGTAAAGCCAATCCATGGGGGCACTAGAAAGACCATAGGTCTTGAAAATGTATCACATTTTTGGCCAAAGGACAGTTTTCCCATGTAATCTGGGCTTTAATGTAGGAAAACTGTGTAGAAAAAGATTAGTTGCTATAGTCAAGGTGTGTTTGAGTGGTTTTATATTTTTCTACATGTGTTCTTATTTATTGTAGAGTTATATACTTAAGTGTTACAGTTTTCATATTTTCCATATTCTATGAATTCAACCAACTATTTATTTCAAAATTTTAACACATGCCAGAAAGAAAGAAGGAAGAAGGAAATAAAGGGAACAAAGGAAGGAAAGGAAGAAGATAAAAGGAAGACTGGAAAAAAGGAAGGAAGCAAGACAGAAAGGACACACACTAGCAACACAGTTGAGGGGAAAAAAAATACTCAATAGAAAGCCCAACTTATAGGTATGACCCACTGTGGGGCTGTGAGAATGTGGGTAAGCCACTGAATCGATATCTTTTGCATTCAGATTTTCATCCATAATATCAATGGTTTAGTTACATGGGCTTTAAATTCAGATATTCCAAGATTTAAGATTCTGAATTCCCATTTCCCACTTACATACTATTTCTGGGTTGATACCATAGTGGGAAGAAATAGATTAAAACAAGTAAACAAGTAATTAAAAGAATTGTAATTGTGGCAGGTAGAATAATGTCTCCATAAAGATGTCCATATTCTAATTCCAGGAATATATTATTACAGTATCATATTATAATTATTTTATATATTGATTTTATAATTTTTAAATGGGGAGCTAGAAACGTCATGAAATTAATGCTGAGTCTTTTTTTTTTTTTTGAGAGAGAGAGAGAGATCACATAAATGTGTGCACCATCGGGGAGGGGCAGAGATAAAAGAGAGAAAGAATCTTAAGCAGTCTTCATGCCCAGCAAGGAGCCAGACCCAGGACTCCATCCCACAAACCGTGACATCATGACCTGAACCAGAATCAAGAGTCAGACGCTTAACCAACTGAGACACCCTGGCACCCTATTAATGCTGAATCTTTTTGTATTTAATATTTCTTGTTTATGCTACAAAAAGATAATTACCCTATATACCTGAAAGCATTTCTAGATTGGTCAGGACATTCGTTTTCTGGCCCATCAAAGGCAAGTTATAAAGTATGGAGTATTCATAGATTGTAGGTATATTTTTGTAACTGGGTTAAAGAATATATTTTCTTTCAATTGCTTCTTTTTTGAGAGAGCACGAGCAAAGAAGGGGAAGAAGGAGAGGAAGAGAGAGAATTTTAAACAAGTTCCACACTTAGTGCAGAGCCTGCCTTGGGGCTCTATCTCACAACCACGAGATCATGATATGAGCCAAAACCAAAAGTCAGACGCTTAACCAAGTGAGCCACCCAGGTGCCCCAAGAATATATTTTCGAGAGCCTGAAAGTATCCCAGCCAGGACTTATCCACGGAGCACTGATATAGAGTAAGAAGCTCATCAATAAGAAAAAAAAGCAAAAGCAAAAGCGTGAGACCATACATGTGGTTGAATGAAAGTTGACCACTCAGCACCCTTTTCTCTCGCTTCAGCCCCAGGAGGGACTCCATGGAGTGACAGTGCTGGCCCCTGTCTGCTGGCCCCTCATTCTCCCCGCAGAAACTTCAATGATCTTGAGGTGAATTTGTAAGCAGGGATCGCACTTGGCTCAGCCCAGTCCTCTTTGCAGGTGTTTGTGCTGTAGACAGGATTCTCAGATTCTCTCCTGAGCACTACAGGGTTTGCACCTGAAATACAAGCCAGGCTTTGTCCGGCACTGCTTCAGACTTGGGAGCGGAGTCTTTTGAATGCAAAACAGATATACCTGCAGGACCACAGGCCCAGACCCCCAACCCCCACTAATCACGGTGACCTGTCGATATCCTTAAGTTGAACCTGTGTGGAAATCTCAAATGGTCCCTAACACAGGGGCAAAGAGGAGAAATATGTGTTGTGTGCCCTAAACCCTGACCAACAGCATGTTTGATATGTTTTACTTTTCCATTCATGTATTCAGTCTTCACTCAACCAGTATTTGAGCACGAGCAAGTGAAAAAGACAGACATGATTACTATTCTCACGGAGTTAATATTCCAGTGGGAGGAAACAGCTAAAAACAGGTAAACAAGTACATAAAATGATTGTAGTTGTGGTGGGCTGAAATAACAGCCTTCCAAAAATGTCCACATCCCGATTGCAGGAATCTATGAATAGGTTAGGTTACACAGAAAAGGGGAATTAAGATTGCAGATGAAAAACAAATTGCTCATCAACCAACCTTGAGATGGGAAATCACTTCGCATTGTCCAGATGGGCTCCCTGTAATCATGAGAGTCTATTAAATGGGGAAACAGGAGACAGAAAAGCCAATGTCCATGTGGCCACAGGCATGGTCACACCATGTAGGACAGACATACCTGGCCATGGCTTGCTTTGCGGATGAATGGGTCATGAGCCAAGGAATGTAGGCTGCTTCTAGAAACTAAGAAAGGCAAAGGAATCTGTCTCTAGAGCCTCCACAAAGGAACACAGCACTGCTGACTCCTTGATTTTAGACCAATGAAGCCCATTTCAGATTTGTGATTACTAGAGATAGAATACATGTGTGCTGTTTTAAGCCATTGAGTTTAGGGTCACGTGCTGTGGCAGCATGGAAATAAATATACTCGTACTAAGTGCTCTGGGGACATCTGTACCTTTCTTTTCTTTTTTTTTTTTTAACCTTTATTCATTTTTGGGAGACAGAGTGAGGCAGAGCACAAGTGGGGGAGGAGCAGAGAGGGAGACACAGAATCCAAAGCAGGCTCCAGGCTCCAAGCTCCAAGCTGTCAGCACAGAGCCCGGTGCAGGGTTCGAACCCACTGACTGCAAGATCATGACCTGAGCTGGAGTCAGACACCCAACCGACAGAGCCACTCCGGCACCCCGAGACATGTGTACTCTTAATGAGACTGAGCATACGTGGGAGAAGATGGGCAAGCTATCATGCACTTCCTGTCATTATGATGTTTATATGATTACGAAGACATTGAGGAGAACTAATCAAGGTTCAAGGAATTGAGCTATGTATCCAAGTAAGTGATATCCCATCCCTCTGTAGTCTGTTTACTTTTAAAAGTTTATTCTTCTACAGTTTGATAATAAATTATATTTTAAAAATAAAAATAAATAACAGTTTATTTTTCTTGAAAACTCAAATTCTGTAGCTCATTTGAAGCAATCACCTCCAAGAACAAAGTTGTACAAGGAAATGTAAACTATAAATCTTCCTTCTAAAACACGCACTGGAAAACTTCATTGCAAAGATCTTGTTATTTATACCATGATCCCTGGAAGAACCTGTAATTCACCCTCTACTATCACCAGAGAAAAAGTATCCTTACATCAAGATAACCGTGGTATTTCTTAATTTCTATTTGCTTCTAGAAGGACAAAAATAGTACAGATTCAAAATCTTTCAATGTATCAATTTGTAGCACACCATTGTGAAATTGAAAACATACTATCACCAAAACTAATGTTGTTTAAATCAGGCCACTCTGCTTGTGAGGTCAAAGGGTTATAATCAAAGGGTCCTATGTGGATAGTTTGTGTTTATAAAAGTTGTTTCTTTTGAGTAAACACTTTTCCAGAAAGAGATGATAATATGTAATATTAGATACAATTATGAGCATCTTTACAAGGAATGCCAAAGACCGAAAATAAAAGCAGAAGATATTTGGACCAATCATCCAATTCTCCCCTGAAGAATCTCACTGCAAAGTAGGAGCATCATTTGCAGATGATCAATTAAGAAGGGCCTGTGGATACCAATAACTAAAGGTTAATTCACACTAAATGTGTTTGATAGGCCCATGTACCTTCTTTAACTCTGCTATTTCCCCCAAACTCTTAAAAAATTGAAGCGGTGCTTGTACATGTTGCCTAATTCTGGTATCCTTTTGAAATAGACATGTTTCCTACACACCCACAATAATCTTCCTCCTTGGGTTCAAAGTCCTTGAAAATGGCTGCTTGTAGCTCATAAAATTCCAAGTGTTTCCTTTCCATTTTCCACTCTACCTGCTCAATAATAATAAAATTTCTTAAATAATAGCATTTTTAATTTCTCCTGTCTGAGGATTACCAGAATCTTGGCATATTCAAGTAAAAATATTCTGAACCTAATCCTAAGGAAACCATTGCCTGACACTTAAAATCCAACCAGGAGTTCATAACTACTATTATAAAAGAAAATGACCCTTTTTTCACAGAAGAAAAGCTGGTAATCCCAATTCTCTGGAAAAGTTGAGATAAATAACTGATAGCCATGATTAGAGCACTTGGCTGTAATTTTCTACGCTTTTGATGCATTTATTGTCCAAAAAAAGGTGGGGAGGGATTGTTTTGTCTTTCATCTATCCTAAGATTAAAACCTAGGAAGAATGAGCAACTTTTCTTACAGTACTGGGAAAACTTTTCTTATGGACTGGGAAAGATGAAGGTGTCAATAGCCCTGGCACTTAATTCAAAAAGAGATTTCACTGAGGGGGTAAGAGGTGTCTTTCTCTGTCATCAAAAACCCTGAAAGAAACATGGTTGTCTTTTGACAAACTATAAATCAAGAGTAATGTTATTAAAGTGAAAACTGGTAAATATTTTCAGGGATGCTAATCCTGTGCCGACAAACTTCAATGTTTCCTTCCATTCTTAGAAGTGAAAAGCAAGCTGTGCCTCAGTTAAGCATCCAACTTTGGCTCAGGTCATGATCTCACGGTTTTTGAGTTCGAGCCCCGCATCTGGCTCTGTGCTGACAACTCACAGCCTGCTTCGGATTCTGTCTCCCTCTCTCTCTGCCCTTCCCGAACTCTCTCTCTCTCTCAAAAATAAATAAACATTAATTTTTTTTTTTTTTAAAGAAGGAAAAACCTAATCACTAGCCAATTGGGAAGAAGACTTGAGTCTCCCCGGGCTGTTGGCTTACAACCTGCCACAGGAATGTGAATTTTCGGGCTCAGATGATGCTTTTCCAGCTGCAAATCCTTATTAGGATCTGCAACAGAACGGCCCCTTACCCTTGTGGGCCCCTGACAACCTTGTTGCTTTCAAGATTTGAGTGAAGTAATCTCCCTTTATTAATAGTTGTTTTCCTGAACTTTCCTTCTTTTCTTCTTCCCCTTATCACAAATGGTGCCTAACTCCTAAGTACCACACATGATTGTCATGTAAGAGGCAAAAAAAGGGAACACTCTTCAAGCTGTTTCACAAACACTCCAAGAGAATCATGTGCAGCCCGTAAGAAGTCTTTATTAGAAATGTAGAACACGACAGGCAGGCGCATGACATGGCTCTTGACTTATAGTTGCATCTGCTTTTAAGCCCATGAAATACTCAGATTGGTGAAAACTAGAGAACGTGGGGCATATGATAGTTTTAGACGAACAAAACTTCTTTAGACATGATCGTTTCCCTTAAGGGGCTGGAGAGCTTCAGGAAACTATTTAAGAATGCAAGCTTTGACAATTCCCGTGTGCCCAGGGTCCTCCCCTTGCTGGGATTTTGACAAGGCTGAAGAGTGTATTGGGAAGGGGTGTCTGGGTGGCTCAGTCAGTTGAGCGTCCAACTTCGGAGCAGGGCATCACGTCGCAGTTCTTGAGCTCAAGCCCCACGTGGGGCTCTGTGCTGACAGGTCAGAGCCTGGAGCCTGCTTCGGATTCTGTGTCTCCCTCCCTCTCTGCCCCTCCCCCAATCATGCTCTGTCTCTCTCTGTCTCAAAAATAAATAAACGTTAAAAAAATTATGTTGGGAAATAACACCGGTTTGGGAGCAGATCAGGATTATGGTCAAGTCAAAACTTCACAGTTTAACAGCTGGGAGACTGAGGGTAAATAAACACCTGCAAGCCCCAGTGTCTTTGTAGCAAGAGGAATAAACATTTACCTGAAAGAGGATCAAGATAGGCTCAACTTCCCCTCAACTTTTCACAGGTTTCTTCCTGACCACAGGACACAGACCTCCCTCTTAGAAGAGCATTTACTTTCCACAACAACTTGCAGTTACAAACCCTTTGAGGTGCAAAACTTCTCTCAGTCTCTTGCTGGTTTTACAACTCAGGCATATCTTTCTCAACCTAGAGCATCCTTCTGAACAATAACCATCAAGAAAGAAACCACCTGTGCCCCTATCTTTCAGTTCTCTGGACGTGGAGGGGGGTGGGGAGGGGGGAACCTAGTTTCAATAAGCACCAAATAGCAAAAACATGAGGTCTCACCACACTGACCAGTGTTCCCAGGTGAAGGTCCTCCACTAGCTCATCAGAGTGCTGAGAACTCATCTGCCTTTTCAGTTCATACATTTCAGACTTTTCCTCTGTTAGAGTCTTGACCCCTACTGTGGTTGTCTTGAACAAAGTCCTCCCTGTCTATTAAACCTCTACAGTGCAATTTTTTCTTTGCCAAGAGTTGTTATAAAGATGAAATAAAACAGCATATGTAAGATCCCCAATGTGGTTGCTTATTAAACGTTACCTTCTCTCTGTCTTCCTCTCTTTCAAAGCACACCATTCTTCTCTGACTAGAGGTCCCCGAAAATCCCAAATAGCTCTTTTCAAAGATCAGGTATAGTGTTATGATAGTGCAGTTAAACAACTGAAGAAAAAAGAGAAGTCCTGAGTGTGTGTGTGTGTTTATAGAAGAACAGATTCAAGGAATCAAACAAGCAAGTTCCACTTGCAGTATCTGCTCAGCGGGCTTGAAGGGCCCACACATTAGCACCAATAACGATGATTGGGCTTTGACAGGTGCATACTGATCAGAGGACCCGAAAGGTCTCCAGCCTCAGTGCACTGCCACCAATACCAGAATCCAAGTAGAGAGGACACCTATGTTCCCAAAGTCAAACAGCAAGTTTCATCTTCAGGAACTAAGATCACAAAGCAAGAACACTGGAGTGTCCTCACACCTCGAAGGCTTGTGGCTGACACGCTCACCAACATTAAATGTAAAATCTCCAAGTACCGATCACTATTCTAGACGTGCTCCAGAGTTAAACCAAAGAAACCCTTCTTGCCAGTTGCTGAGTTAGAAAAGAATAAAGTCCAAGTCACTTGCGGTTCAGTTTTCATAAATTTAAAAACGGTCTCCTCTCTTTTTATTCTCTAGTGGGATCACCCCCTAAGCCTGTTTAGAGCCATTTCTATCTCCACTTCAATTAGTTGCATTTCTCTGAACTTTGCCACATGACTGTTAAAGGGGAATGATAAAAGATACAATGGGAATTTTAAAATCAAAGTGCTTTTTCAAAGATGCCTCTTCTGTTAGGCAATAAGCAATCAATGACATACTGAGATCTTCTCTGTTGGAATATTTAATGATTTTTTTAGATTGAGATGCTTTACTCCTTTTTTCTATCCACAACATCTTATGACAGGCTTCAGTTCAAATTTATTACCTGGAAATATTTATTTCTAAGAGTAATTAATTATCACAGGGTCAGAAAAGGGCATTGCAAATTATTTATAGTCACTGCTAACTTTGATACTTAATACAGAATTTGAATATGTGTAATGATTATATGTTCTTATTTATGTCCTGAGTGTCAAAAAAGGAGACTTACTTCCTTAGCCAAAGAGCACCACACATACACACACACACACACACACACACACACACACACAAAGAAATAAAGACAAATTTCATGTTTGTTAAAGCTAGTGTGAAAAATATAAGCTGATTATAAAAGATAAACACAATTACTAGAATATATAATTTGGGGGAGGTTATGAAGAATGTTTTCTAAACTTTGAAAATTGACTTCTACTTTCTTTACATAAAAATGAAAGAGGGGCACCTGGGTAATTGAGTGTCCAGCTCTTGATCTTGGCCCAGATCATGATCTCAAAGTTTGTGATTTCGAGCCCCATGTCGAGCTTGGACAGCACGGAGCCTGCTTGGGATTCTCTCTCTCCCTCTCTGCCCCTCCCCTACTCACATGTGCTCTCCCGCAAAATAAACAATAAATAAATGAAAGTGATAGACACTTGAAATTTGTTTAAAGCACGTGTGGAAAATACCAAGATAATTTATTACAATGGACATGAGTTGTGGAAAAGTAGAAACTGAGGGAGGTCATAAGAATATAAGATTTCTGACAATGTCAGAACATTATATTGGATACTTTACCTTAAAGTTACCATTAACAATATGAATAACAGCTGACTGATAATGAATTATTGTCATAAAACTAGAGTAATGGTCTATAGTCATAATAGGTTTAGAATTTCTGATACCTAAGTATATTACTAATACTTAAGCAGTATTCTTAAAACTTACACAACTAAACTTTTGGTTTTTGTCACAATTTAATGTTAAATTTTACTTTTAACTTCTTGAAATAGATGTTAACCCAGGGAATCACAGAAACTTTGAGCGGTAAGAGAATTCACAGAAACCATATATTGGCCACTTTAAATTTACCTTAAAGGGATCTCTAGCTGAGGGATTAATTACCTTTTTTTAACACTGCATTCACTGAAACGAGATTTTAATGCTCCACTTAAACTTTTTAAAATGTAGATTTCTAAATATATTCCTGTCTCTTCCTCCTATGCAAAATAAAGATGTAAATAGGCTCCCTAAGTACTGATTTCATACTATTGCCATTAGGATACAATAATTAATACCAGATGTACCATTTTATTGTTCACTATTATTCAGAGGTTTTTAATCATGATGACGTCCTGGAATCACATGGGTAATTTTAAAATCTTAAAATCCACTGATGTTTGGGCCCACCAGGAGGAGATTCTGATTTAATTGGTCCAGGATGGGGCTCAGGGAGTAAAACTTCCCGGGTGATTATGATGTCTAGTCAGCACTGACATCCACACTGGCATATCCGGCCAAGCAAATGAATATCCTGAGATCTAAAATATTTCTCAGCACAGTGGTGCTCTAGTTTCTATACCATAAAATGCTAAGAATTTTTAGAACATATATTCTCAGATTTCTTCAACTCTCCATCTGGAAAAGAAAGACAGGTTCTCTTGGGTGCAATCAGTACCACTCTTTTATAGGAACCCTGCACTCTTTCAGACTTGCAACCCACCCCTAGGCCAAAAAGGGGGAAAAAAAGGAACTCATGCCAACAAAGTCCATTGCCTATGCTCATAGAAACCTTGCCCCCATCACCACCCATTTCCAAGATCCAAGGTCAGATGAAAATTCTGTTTTCCACAGCACAATCCCCCCAGAACCTACAAGTGCCACCACCTTCATAGGGGTTTGCTACCTCTCCTCCTTCGTTAAGAAGCTTTTTTCTGGGGTGCCTGGGTGGCTCAGTTGGTTAAGTGTCTCACTCTTGATTTCAGCTCAGGTCGTGATCTCATGGTTCGTGAGTTCCAGACCCACAATGGCCTTTGTGCTGACAGTGTGGAGCCTGCTTGAGATTCTCTCCCCCGTCCCTTGCCTCTCTCTCAGAGACTTGCTGTCTCTGTCTCTCTCAAAATAAGTAAATAAACTTAATTTTTTTTCAAAGGACTTTTTTCCCTAGGAATTTTAGAGAGGACTGTAAGGGCTTGTGTTCTTATAACACTGTGTTTAAATTTTGATAGAAAAAAATTAATTCTTTGCTTAGATAAACTTTGATGCATTGTTAGTATCTAATTCATTATTTTAAAAAAAAGTTCTAGGACATCTTGAGGTAGTATCTATGTGGAATATTAAAAAATAAACAAACACCCAAGCTCAGGGATACAGAGAACAGATGGGTGGCTGCTACAGGCAGGGGCTGTGGAGAAAGAGGTGAAGGGGGTCAAAAGGTAAAATAAATAAATAAACAAGTAAATAAATAAATAAATAATTTTTAATAAAGAAAAAGAAAGAAAGAAGTGAAGGAAGGAAGGAAAAAGGAAGGAAGGAAGGAAGGAAGGAAGGAAGGAAGGAAGGAAGGAAGGAAAACAAAAGGGAAAGGAAAGGAAGAAAAGAAAAGGAAAGGAAAGAAAAGAAAAAGGAGGGAAGGAAGGATGAAGTTACCTCTAGAGAGGCTCACCTCTAGTAGAGGAAACAGCCATCTAAAAACTAATTGTTACTATAACATGGTAACCATAACAGTATAATTAAAAAAAAAAAAAAAAAAAAAAAACCTCTGAGGGAATACAGAATATTTTGAAAGAGAAGAAGACAGTTTCTAAGACACCTTGAGGTAATATATACTTTCAAATCCAACCCCATTGCCCTGTTTTCTAAAAGATGAGTGTACTATCAGCTGCTTTTTATATCAGCCCATACGTTATAAGAAATCCAGAGTATCTGCCCTCATTTCTTGGATTAGGAAACTTATTACGACTAACCTTTATACATGTAAGCTAAGTAAATGTCACACTTCAAAACTATCAATGAGAAAACTCACAACTGAACCAAATATATAAAAAGAGTCTTTTCAGATATCTCTGCCATTTGCCCAAACATTATAAGGAATAACACATTAAATAAAAGCCATAGAAAAACCTATGAGAAAATAGAAAATAACCAATAAAACACTCTAACCTTGTTGTTCATTCTATGGATTCAGTCCACAGACACACATCGAGATGGCTGCTGTGTCTTTATCAAAGCAATTTTATCACGCTCTATAGAAAGAATATTGCACACTCTTACTCACATGATAGGTACTCTCCCGGAAATAAAACATAAGGATTTGTTTCACTAGTTTTAGGAAACACAGTTGGTGTGTTTCCTAAACACAGCAGAAAAGGACTATTTGAATGTTCTCAACGGGAAGAAGACTCATGTATCTTTGCATATTGATTCCAGTAAGTGGAGACAGGTTTAGGGTAGTGTAAGGAAAACGTCCCAGGCACAATTTCAGTTGCAAATTGTTACTTACCTCTTTTGTCTCTGAATCTGGCACTGTGGTCCTTGCCAAAATGCGGGGAGCACTCATTCCTGTCCCCATTATGTCATCCTAGTGACTTGGACAGAGCTTGGCGTGAGATTGATCTTTCTTTTGAATTTTTTTAAATCTTTATTTATTTTTGAAAGACAGAGAGACAGAGCGTGAGCAGGGCAGGGGCAGAGAAAGAGGGAGACACAGAATCTGAACCAGACTCCAGGCTCTGAGCTGTCAGCACAGAGCCCACCTGGGGCTGAAAGTCACGAACCCGCACATTCATGATCTGAGTCAAAGTTGGATGCTCAACTGGCTGAGCCACCCCGGGCGCCCCAGGGTAAGACGGATCTTAAGCACATGCAATAGAAAGACTAAATATAAAACTGAAAGTCTTACTCTCATGGGAACATTTATAGGCAGAATTGTCTCTTTGAAATCCTTCTTATCAGCTGTATACATCTGGAGAGGAAAAAGTGTCTTTTCCCCATGTTGTTAGTCAAAGTAGAGTATATCTTCAAATTAAAAAAAAAATAAAAATGTGAAATATGAGTGGTGCGTTATAATAACCTTGGTTTAAATGGTCCAAAATACAACTAAACTTTCACATGTTAAGTGTGTAACCTTCATTTTCTTCCATTGTATTCAGGTTAATCTTTAAGTATAAGATTTCAATTGCTCTTCCTTTCAGTTTCCTTTTCACTTCCTTTCCTTCCTTTCGCCTAGCACTTTCTGCATATGTGACAGTACCTTACATTGTTAGCTCAAATTTTCTAGCTTATTTCTTCTTCTCCGCCCAGATTCTGATTCTCACACACCGATATGTAGCAATCTTTCTTCTCCTAGGGACCATTTGTCTTACGTGAACAAGAATACATTTTACATCAAAGAAACTTACATTTCTGCACATGCATTTGCATGAGTTTATTTGTCCTAGTAGGAGGTCAATTTTCTAACCTAGTAAGTGATGGGTCTATAAGTCTCTTCTAATTTAATACTGTATGTTTTGTTTCCCAGGGAAAGCAAATGTCCCTTTACATAATTTTGTGAAGAGAAGACAAACAGTAATTTGCATTTATTTAATTACTAGTTTATTACTAATTTAATTACTATGTTTTCCACATACATCTTTATGTTTCCTGTTTTTAAAATTTTTACCTATGTTGTAACTATTTTACCACTGTGGTGTTTTTACATTCTTAAAAATGTTTTACTTCATTGATTGGTTGACTGATGAGGAAAGGATTTGAATAAATGGTGGGAATCTGCACAGCAAGATTTACAAAACCACAACAGGAAGGAGAAGTTATTTCAGGCCCGCGGCACATGTCCAAGAGAAGGTGCAGTAATGGAAGTAATTCAGGTCAGGGGGTCGGTGACTGAGACCATGTGGCCGGAACAGTCTTACCAGTGTTGGGCTCCCTAGATGGGGAGGTTGTAAAAGCAGCCTTGGGAGGGTTTTTGCTAGAACTGCCAGACCCAGTTAAGAATTTTAAATAGATTGACCTGAGCCTTCGAAATTTCTGGACTGAGCTGAAATGATGAAAGAAAAATTTCTTTGGTGGATATCTGCAGAATCAAGTGGAAATTCAGGCAAGAGGTCAAGTGACCAGGAAGGTAGCAAACGAAACATTGAAAATGAGCTAAAAGCCTCTCTGAGTAGAGTGTCACTGGGAATAAATTACAAAAACGAAAGGCAGTTGGGAAAAAATCCAAATTACTTGGGTAAAAGGCACCAGGGAGAGGCAGAAATTAAATACAGCTGCAAATTGGATTTTTGATGATCAGATTTATTAGAATGTCATATGGAGGAACTATTTTTTTTTTTTTTAAGTTGGGCACGAAGCCCAACACTGGCTTCGAACTCAAGTCCCTGAGATCAAGACCTGAACTGAGATCAAGAGTCCAACACTTAATGGACCTCCACGTACCTCTGGAGGAGCTATTTTTAATATTAATTCTCTGTAATGATAATTAAATCCACTTAGAAATCTATTAAAAAATCAGAATGTCAGTAGTGTATCTCAAATAGCAAGGAAAATACAGTCGTCAATTGGTACAATTGTGAAGTTTTAAAAAGGAGGTAAAGTAAATCCAAATATCTTGTTTTTGTCTTGAAGTGTTGGAATTGGTAGAAAAAGTTCTGGATGATAACTCTGGACTGTTATTAGCCATATTTATTTATTTATTTATTTATACTTAATCCATAAATTAGTATGATCAAAAATTTTAGTCCTTAGTCCTTGTGAAAGATACCTCACTGAAACATGTAATCAAATACATGACAGACTTTGCTTAAAGCAAAACGATGGTTAATGCTTTGTCAGATTTTAATAATATCATTGATAAATGATGTTTTTAGTCACAAACATAGACATTTTCTTTTTAAACAAAAGCCTGACGACTTAATCTCTTATTCAAACAAACACTTTTCGAAGATTTATAAAGGCCTAATGGTATTAGACTTTAATTAGTTTGACAAATTAAATTCTAAGTGAATTTATTCATGTACTATTAAATATTATCATAAAAAATTAAAACTAAGTTACACTTGTCAAAACAGTTTAATGAGCTGTGCTTTCTGTTGTAGTCACCTAGGATTTCTCTCATGTGCCTTTTCTGACTTACCAATTCATAAAATTAGCTAATTTATAAATTAATAAAATTTAATAAACCAAAAATGAGACTTCTACATATGAACTGGAAAGTTCTAAGAAAATCGTAAGTTTACCTGATCGTATAAGTATAAAAACATCCAAGTAAAATAATTACTTTATAAGTGACATGAATAAAATACCATTTGCATGAATTTAGGCAAATACAAATCAATCCACCAGATTAACAAGGAGCAGGGCAATTTGACAAGAAACATGGCAAAATCATAGCAATGATTGGCATTTGTTTGAAGTTTGAGGTTCATAAGGTACTTCACATTCATTAAATGATTGGGGCCTTATGACAATATGTTGGAAGGTGGTATACTTTAAGGAGAAACAGAAAAACGTTAGCGAGTTGGGTAGCAGTGGGGATGGTTAAGTGTGTCAAGGTGACTATAGTAGAACTAAGATGTGTGAACGGGGCAGTGTGGGCAACAAGTACAGATCTAAGACTTTGCAAGGTAAGAGACAAAATTAAGCAAGGGAAATGCAGATCATCTCTAATTTTGTGACCACAAGAGAGACATGAATTGAAAAGAAGTTGGAGTTGGAACCAATAAATGATATCTGGAAAGAATGAGGTGGAAAGCATTGGTGATCCTGCCTATTCGGTAGCTCTGCAGACTTGTTGAATCCTATTCACGTGGCTTTGTCTGATTTCCCTTCCAGCCTTTCTGCCTAACAAAGAGCTTCTGTGTATGGTCCTGATGCCTTAGAAGTTCATTTAGGGTTTGTACAGAAATTGCAACATCCTCCTGTTGATATTACTTTCCTCGCTCCTGACATGTAAAAATAAAAAGGGTTGGGTGATCCCAGAATATACAACAGGGGAGGAGAGTGATTCAAGAGCCTTATTAGGTAGAAAAGAGGGGCATTTTTATCTTCATTTTAAAGCAAGCCCTAGACTTGGTTTAGCAATTTGACCAGGAACACGTGGGAGTTGGAAAAATTGAGACTCAAATCCAAGCATTCTGTTTTCAAATTTACATTTTTATCATAACACACTACTGCCTAAGTGAATATTATAAACACACGACTTAATTTATATCATCAATGACCTAAATTTCTATAGTGGTGTTTCATACTTCTTTGGACTATTCTGGATAAATAAGTGTCTTCAAATTAGGTTTATCTATTCTTCTAAAGATAATTATTCATATAGTCACCTAATGTCCTATAAAAGGATCTGTAGAGATTTGACTACTGAAAATTTATTTATTTTTATTTATTTTAATGTTTATTTATTTTTGAGATAGTGCCACCAGGGTAGGGGCAGAGAGAGAGAGGGAGACGGAGGATCCCAAATGGGCTCCGTGCTGACAGCAGTGAGCCTGCTGTAGGGTTCTATCGCACTAACAGTGAGATCATGACCTAAGCCAAAGTCTGATGGACAACTAACTGAGCCACCCAGGCACCCCGACTACTGAAAATTTAGTACGCGATTCTAAAATGCTGAACTATCACATGTAGGTTGGTGAGTATCCTCAGAAAGAATGTAAATATGGTAGCTAAAGGCTGTAATACAACTTATCCCTCATCTTAGTAAATGCTGTCAATTCCCTCCACTAAGTTTTTACCAGGGCTGCTGTTAAGTCCATTTCTTTCCTCTCTATCTTTGTTTAAAATACGATGTCATCCTAATTTATGATGAGATTAAATGAATATCAAGTAATATGAAAAGGAAAGGACGGGAAGGGGTCTATAATAGTCTATAATATACTCGAATTACACACACACCAAAAAATTACTCCTTTAGGAACAGTGGTAGGTACGACTTGTACTCATGGATGTGCAGATCTCCTTTCCTTTCTTGGGCATATGGGGACTACAGTGACTAGCTTTGGCCAGTGACATGTACAGAGGCTGAGATGAGTGCACAAGTTAAGTAGCTCCATCCTCTGTTGTGGTGGTCCTGGAAGCAGACACTTGACCAGATGGTGTCCCTACAAAACCTGTAGAGCCCGGACTGCTGAATGGCTGCCTGGAGAGCCTCCGGGACTTAAGATGAACTTTGAGTGAACAAGAAATAACTCAGATCCTCCTGAGATATTATGGTTGTTTGCTACCATACCTAGACTATCTTGACTTATAAAGAGAGACTGTTCTCCTCTCATGATATGTCTTTTGACAGCTTCAGACAAGTTCCAGTGAAATAGGGACCTTCAGCTACACAGGTCACCTGTGCACAATGCAGGGGCTAGGCTTTAGGCAGTCTTGCAATTCTGGCTTGGCCACTTCTTGGCTCTATAATCTTGGGCAGCCTGATGCTGGAGCCATAGCTTCCTCATTTGTAAAATGTAGATAATGATAGTGTCTAATACACTGGGTTGCTATGAGGGAAAATGGTGTTACAAGGGGAAAATACAACATACAAAACACGTAGAAGAATGTTTGGCATACAGGAAGTCCTTGATGAGGGTTAGATATCACATGTTTTGTCAATATCAACCCAAACCTACTCCAGGGCACTCCACTGTTTTATTTAGTTGGTCCAAATTTCCCTTTGGTGGTTGGGAGAATTGATAACTACACTATCAAACAATGGAAAATCACATCTATAGTCTAGTAGCAAAAGGATGAAAAGTTTTTAGTAAAGAGAGCTCTAATGCGCTTGTTCTTTAGTGGTTCCATGGAATGGATCAGTTGCTATTTTTAGTGCACGGGTCAATGTCAAATAGATGAAATTTAGAAATGAAATACAGGTAATGGAAGTGACATGTTCATGGTCAAAAGGCATTCATACTAAGAAATCAAAACTTCTTAGGGAAAGAAACCAAAATAATAGACAGTCTTTGAACTTAGGGGGAAAAAAAACCCTGAAAGGTGAGGCTGCTGATATAATACACGAGAAAATGAGGCTGGCATTATTCAGCAGCTCATTCATTTTAGACGGTTGCTAAATTGCCTGAAATCCCTTTTATATTCTGCAAAGATCAAACATATTAAGAATGTCAAAATAGCATTAGGTAACCCCTTCAAAGCGTCAAAATAGCTGCTCAGAATAAAGGAAAGATTTGCAAAGTTCAGGGCAATGAAGAACATAATTAAATGGTGATGTGATGGGGGAGAAATTATGGGGAGTCAAGCTGGCATAAAATGCCAGCTCAGTCATTGACTAAGGGGTTGATTTTGGCAAAATACTGAAACTGAGGTCCTGGATTTCTTCACTTGTAAAATCAGAGTAATATCATCTGTCTTACACATTCCTATGAGAACTTAGAGAAACTCTAATGTACGTAAAGTTTGAGAAAACAGTTAATAATATTAGCTTACTTATCCTTGATTAAGAAGTCAGAATTATAAGCAATATTTGAGAGAGGGTTATTGGCAGAGCGTCTTTATGTTCCACTTTAGTTTTTTCCTCAAAAAGACCAGAATGATAAATCCAAGGGCTTCCAACATAATGACACCCTACATAATTGCTGCCCCACGAGACGTGCCTACCTCCAGTTTCATGTTCACCACCACTGTGTGCCTTCATGGAAGTAACCCATCTGTCATTATTTCAGAATCAGGCAACTTGAACGATTCTAAAACTCCAAAATGTTTGGTCTGAAAACTTAAATCGACCTAAAAAGCAAATCGACCTGGAAAATGTCGTGTGGTTTGGTGACAGCGTCTAGTAACTGTGAGATTCTGTGCATTTTATCTAATTATGAGATGCAGGCTTTTCACAGAGCTTTATTGCTCATAAATCATTCCCTCACTTAGAAATCATCAGTATGTACCAAAGTACATCGCACTGCAATCTGCTACAAATTCAAGGGCAGCAAAATGTGCTACCAATAGAAAATCAGGGGAAAGAAACTGAATCAGGACAACCGCCAGACTTGACATTGCATTACTGCGTATTTTCCATGGAAAAAAGTTTGGTCAAGGAAGGCACCAATTCGTGACTTGATTACATCATTCCCATTGCAATTAAACATGGACTACTCAAGCTTTTCTTCATGGAGCATCCAAAAATTAGATTTTGTAGAATTTATTAATATTAATAAATATTAATTCTAATTTGCTATAATTAGAATCTGTAGATAAAAGGTTTTGCATAGACAGTATATAGCCGCTGCTCCTGGTAATGCCAAAAGCAAGCAACTACTGATCTGTCCAAAGAAAGTCAAATAATACCATGCCTTAGACCTTTATTCATTAAAAAATTAGATGCAGGCAAAATTCAAATGCAAGACTTTTTAGGTTAATTAAACCACTTCAGTTAATACCAGGCTCATTTCCCTTTTTTTCTAGAATAAAGTTAAGCTAATGAGGGAAGGTAGGAATATAATAACAAACTGGAAGAGTGGCACATTTCTCTTTTGGCATGCCCTGTATTTTTGAGCAGATATTTTAAATTTAGCTTAAGCATGACCTAAAAAAAAAAAAACACAATCAGTTTTATCTCCTTTTATAACTGCTGTAACTACGTAGAGACAGAAGGGAACTCTGGTCAATTTTTTACGCTCTCTTTGCCTTTCTCAGATAAGATACAATAACCTCCTAAGTCCAAATTGGGATAATCATTGTTTAAACTAGCAAGACAAACCCTTGCCTAGGCCAATTTAATTAAAAGATAGTACTTTCAAAAACATTTTTTTAAATGTTTATTTATTTCTGAGAGAGACAGAGACAGAGTGCCAGCAGGGGACTGGCAGAGTGAGAGGGAGACACAGAATCCGAAGCAGGCACCAACCTCTTTCAGCACAGAGCCCAATGCGGGGCTAGAACTCATGAACCATGAGATCATGACCTGAGCCAAATTCGGAAGCTTAACAGACTGAGCTACCCAGGCGCCCCTAGATACTACTTTAAAAACAAACAAACAAACAAACAAACAAAAACATATGTTTCACTCTGAATGAGTGTTGCCATAAGCAGCAATCCCCTCATGCCTTTTGTAGGAACATCCCGTTCAAAAGAAGATGGAGGCTAACTTGGGGGTATATACTCCTCAGGGAAATGAAAGGCTCCAAATGCACACTGGAAAAAAGAACTGTCCTGAGGGGTATGAAATAGGAATTTTTGCTTTGGAATCTCCAGGAAAAGCAACTATTTGACCTGTTTTATGATGATTTAATGGATGATGGGCAGAATTTGAATTTGGAAAGCAATGTTTTCTGATGATAAAAATGGCATTGCCACTTATGACACTTTAATTAGAAGTTTCCAGGCAAATATTATGACGCCTATGTTCATTGCTTTTCATGTTTTAGAAGTTTATATATATTTAAAGACCTAAGTTCCAGGGAATGTTTCAAAATTACCAGTTGGGAAAAGATACATTGGCCCAATATACTCCATACCTTTTTTTAAAAAAAATGTTTATTTATTTTTGAGAGAGAGAGTGAGCATAAGTTGGGGAGGAGCAGGGAGAGAGGGAGACACAGAATCCGAATCAGGCTCCAGGCTCCAAGCTGTCAGCACAGCATCACCCAAGGCTCGAACACATGAACCAAGAGATCATGACCTGAGCTGAAGTCAGACACTTAACCGACTGAGCCACCCAGGCACCCCCAATATATTCCATACCTTAATGAAAAAAAATGAAATAACATATGGAAATAAACTCAAAAGAAAGTCCCAACACTCATATGATCTAACATTAATGCTGATTATATAATAAAGTGTAATAAGAGAAGAAGGTCAATACCTCTTATCTTTTTTAGGTTGGGATTTAATTCAGCTTTCCAGGCCAAAATTTACTTGTAAATGTGTTGAACAAAAGCAGGTATTGTCGTTTTGGCGTATGTCACCAATCACACTTAAAAAGATGATTTCCCATGGGGTACCTTTGGTCTATACTTGGAAGAAGAGATGTGAATTTGAACCTCACTGGTTGTATCTAAGCATCTGGCTCAATGTCCTTACTGGATCAGCATGAATTATTCAGCTTATTCAATCTGCCTTATTGCAATGGAGTTATCTACTCTGTGCATGATTTGTGGCTGCTAAGAAGCTCTACGTTGAGATCCATATTGGCTCCCAGACATTGACAGGTGTCAGTGTTTTGAACTAAAAGCTAATTATTAGGTCACACATAACTGGCTGTGGAAGGAAGATGGGCTGAAGGGAGAAAGCTGCATGTATTCAAAGACTGCTTATAACACTACATGGTCTAACAATGGATACACATTGGAAAGAGAGTAATTATTAAAACCTAGAAAGATGATGAAATCTTGGATTTATTCATATCAAGCCTCAATGAATGCATGAAAATGTTAAGAATATAATATTTTGGTATTTGGTGAGTCAATTCTTTATTTACTTGGGTCAGATTTATTAAATATACTTATCAAACAATTAATAAATTTTAGATGATGGCCTGTCTTTATAATTGGTCTTATGTTCTGTAACTTTCTGGAAAAAAAAAAAACAACAACAACACTGGATTTATTCTGCTTGCATTATCTTCATCGCCAACACACACAGGAAAGAAAATCATGCTGAGTAAATATGCGACATGACATCCTCTATTTTTTTACTCATGAAATTGTTCCTTCAAAAAGTAATGCCTATTTTTTTTCTGTTAATCTGCCTAAGGTATACTATCATCTTTTAAAAGGAAGTTGTGAAAAAAAGGATTCCAAATTACCATAATACGGCTTGAAAACGGCGACAAAGAAATATGACTATCTCCCTGTAGCAACAAAAAATTAAAGTTTTGAGATCAAAAGCCAGATAGTCTAAAAGATTAAAGCATTCTTTATTAAGCTGCACAATAAACGAATTTCCACCAAAGATGAATCCCTCTACTCTTGCCACGTCATGGACAACTTTTGTTCAGGTATGCACCTGTTTTCATAATTCTAGGACAGATAAGCTCATTTCTAGTTCACAAAATATCCAATCAGTCCACATCACAGTAGTTGGGAAGTTAACGTGGTCCATGGATGGGTAAGTGACGTAAGCTGGCAAGTTAGACTTAAGAGAGGGCTTTTGTAAGATGTTAGGAGGGAAGGATTTCTTCTCTTCCTCCTAAAATATGACAAAGACCCCTGACATATTTCAACTCTGAGGGGAAACAGCGTTAAGGCTGATACTAAAAACATCCTATTCCAGAAGCGTCTTTATTTTACGCTGTAGATCTGATAAATAGCGATTTCCTTGGAAGGCAGAGAGCTTGCTGATGCAGGAGGCAAACCATCCCACTGCTTCAACATACTGGTTTATGGTATGTCCTGGAGGAATGCTCAGTGTGAGGAGGGCTTGGCCATGTACTGGGTCAACGGGACACTCCATATACGGTCTTGGGGGGACCACAATACATCCTATGAAAATGCGTGAAGTACTATTTATGACCTGACTATGATAATGAACTTGGAAAATTCTGGCATATGCTCACTGTAATCTTCTCCACACTCTGTCAGAATAGCTACCCATTTCGGTGAAATGAGTAGGGATGAAATGAACCACTGCTGCATTTTAATTCTGAGGAACATCTGATTTTGCCATTATGTACTGTTGTTTATTGACACATGACATTTCCACAGACAAAATCTTTCATTACATAGGTAGCTTGAACATATAATTGTATAGTATAGAAAATAAACTTTTTGGTATTGTTCTCAGCATTTAATAATGTAAAACTAGTGACAAACATCTTTAGAAAAAAAATAACAAAATAGTCCTTCAGTATTAAAATTTCTTCCTAAAAAGCATCGGGTCAAAGTTGGGGGGGGTGATATGTTATTAATGCATAGATGAGTTAGGCATGAATAAAATGAATCTAATTCCATCTCTTATAGTAAACCAAACTATTTGAAACCTGCAGGTCACTGTTTATCACAGGTCAGTTAAACACACACACACACACACACACACACACCATATTCAGCCTTTTCATGGTTCTGTGGTTTCTGGTGATGCAACTTTTTAGATAACGTAAACCTGGGATAGAAACAACACACGGCATACTTACCAGGTGGTTTTTTTATGCCACTTTGCTGAATGCAGAATTAACATATTTGGGCTTTTTATTGCTTGAGTAGAAAGTGCTCCTTACTTATTATTTTATGTTTATAATATAGAAATTAAAAAAAAAGCACAAAAAGTTTTTGAAATGGCATACATCACACTGTGGTAGTGGTTGATTTCCTCAAGATCGTCTTCTGTGGTTTTGGTGCAGTGGAAGGAGGCACAGTTGCAGGTCTGAGAGGGGGGAAGCTGTGACTGTGGCTTATTCCCAGTCCCCCATTCTCTAGGGGGAAAGGAGGGAGGTGGGGTGGAGGAGGAAGCGGGGGGCCTGGGTGAGGAAGCTTTCCTGGTGGGTGGACAGGTTCGCTGTGTAAGTGGACCTCCCTGTTTTTTATGTTATACCGGGGGTCGCAGTCCGGACAGTAGCCATGGTACTGCACTTTCTCATTAAACCGAACTCGTTCCCGAGGTCCTGCCTGGAGACACCTGTCTTTTTCAGGTCTGTGCATCAGAGGCTGTGCTGGAGCCTTGTCCAAGGTACCGGGGGGGATGCAGCAGACATCTCCGTTGGGAATTTTGTTCGGCGGCCCTGGCAAGCCTCCGTTTCGCAGAAGGGTTCCATTGGTCTTTAGAGGATTGACAGCTGGCACCACTCTTTGGGGGTCATCACACTTCACAGGTGTCAACCGTGGGGGAGGCGGTGGAGGGTTTGGCTTTCTCAGGACGGTGAGGATAGCAGAGGGGTGTGCGGGGGGTTTAATGAGAGGGGCATTGGCCTGCACTTTGATCTTCTCTATGCTCGAGGCCGTCGTGCCGCTGGAGCTACTATTCAGGGTGTCCGTCTTGGAGCTGTCGGTCATCTCATCCTCCAGCTGTAGGTCAGAGGTCAGGGTATCAATCTGGTCAACCACCTGGTGGAAAGGACAAGGTAACTGTGGTGAAGAATGACCCGAAGCAAAACATCCTAGAAACGATGTCTCCCTGTCTAGCTGTAATCAGCTATGTGAGTCTTAATGAATACTGGATTGTGGATTCCACTGTTGCTCAATGTTACCATTAAAGAAATTTATAGAATGGTTACCATAGGAGCGTCGACTGTTTGATAACCTAAGGATTTCACATGCCCACCATATAATATATGACTTACGTACATATTCTATTCCCAACTCTGCTGAACCCACCAAAGATAAAAACCTTGATGCAAAGACATAACTTATTTTTAATATCAAGGGGCGGGGACTTTCTCCCGGCTCAGCATGTAGAAACCTATGGGACAAACACTAATCTCGTGCTAAAAATGAGAAAAGCCAGATACTCTGCAAAATCATCACTTTTCTTGAGACCATCACAGAACTGAGATCACAAGGATTCCCAATCAACTGAACCAGAAAGAGTCCCCAGCCCTCTATGGAGAGAAAGGACACAACGACTGCTTCACCTTTGGCAAATCACAGGGAACAGGCAGCCTCCATGAAAGCGAGGAAACAGCTAGAACTTGAATGAATAATTAAAGGTGGCGTATGTGCTATCATGACAATTTAGAATCCCCAGGAGCTCAGACACAAAACAGTCTGTCTTCACTCATTCCATGGGCCCCTCACATGGGGTGATGAGGGTGAGAATAGAATGAATGAGTCCCTCCTGGGCACACAGGCATAAAACCCCAGGTATTTCCCAGATCTCTGTCCCTTATAAAACAGATCAATTAAGCATTAAAGGAAGAGGTTAAAAAAAAAAAACACCTGTAACATCTAAGACACAGGCAACAGTCTCCTGCTTCTGAGAAGGGGTAGGAATCGCAGCTGTTTGACTTTGGGGAAGGGGGCAGGAACTTCTCTTGGACCCGGGAACTTAGGCTACAGATGTGTGCTATCACTTGGAGGAGGGACTCAAGTCACAGAATCTCGAGACCTGCCCTAGACACAAGGCAGAGTCAGGGGCATCAATGAGTCTTGCAGAACCATCAGACCATGATGCATGCCCCTACCCAGTGAAGGAGAATTGATGTGAAGACAGAGAAGTCGGAGGGAGCATCTAAGGCAATGCAGTTCTAAGGATGTTTGGCAAGGTCACCGGGGGGTCATGGTGTTAAAGCCACTCATGGAAGGTATCTAGCATCACCCACAACAGGCTTGCCTTAGGGTCTCAGTCCTGTCCAGTTATTGTCTGGGGGCAGCTCGTGGGAAGCAAAGCATGTGCTCAAATGCTGGGTATCAGAACACAGTCATTTATACTCCCTGGGTCAGAGATCTCCGAGTCCATTGTCAGGGTTGCCATCAATGAAGACGGAAAGGTTACAGATTACTTTTTAAATAATTCATTTTTGTAGGGAGATAGTCTTTTTTATCTCACATCTCCATGTGCAGATTTTTCTCTCCTTATTCGGGCCTAGGTTTGTTCAACTGTGAAGTTGGCTCTTTGACACATGGTGGCAGAATTGGGCTCAAAATGAAAACATCGGAAGCATCCAGAATTTAGGGAAGAGGTAGAGATTTCACTTCTTCCTCATGAGGGTCTTAAGTGACTGCTTCTTGCTACTGCTGCCAGAGCTCAGCCTTCTATTTTAGCTCCTAAGTACTGTATATGTTAAATCCACTTCTCTGCATTTTCATTTCTTTGGTCCTAGTCTGAGCCACCATTATTTACCATATGGGCTCTCCAAAGTCACCTTGCTTCCCCTTTTCATTTCTGTAGCGTCAGTGGATTTTTTAAAAATAGAAATGTGCTCTTGTCGACTCCCTGCTTAAAACCTTTCAGTGCCTCTTTATTTCTCCTGTGAGAAAGATCAATTCTTAACACTGTCTCCAAGGTCTTGTATAGTCTCACTCGGTGTTGTGCTGGTCAATGTTTAACAGCTGGTTTTTACAGGTATAAGGGAGCTTCTGATTTGAAAAGTGTGCCAATTTCCTTGGTGTAAACTCCCACTGTGGTCAATTTCAAGTCAGTAAATGTGACATCACTGTGTGTGAGGTTGGAAAGCAATGCACAGTTGCACATCATTATAAGATGTTTCTACCATGCGGACAGAATAGCAAAAATAAACTCAGGAGAGGGGCGCCTGGGTGGCTCAGTCAGTTGAGCGTCCGACTTTGGCTCAGGTCATGATCTCACGGTTTGTAGGTATGAGCCCCGTGTCAGGCTCTGTGCTGACAGCTCAGAGCCTGGAGCCTGCTTCGGATTCTGTGTCTCCCTCTCTCTCTGCCCCTCCCCTGCTCATGCTCTGTCAATCTCTCTCTCGAAAAATAAATAAACATTAAAAAAATAATTAAAAAAAGAATAGATAACCCCAGGAACACAAATAACAGTAAAATATAGTAAAATAATTACGAATGACTTGGGATAATTAGACAACCTTTATTTTTAATGTAATTTATTTAATATGAGTTTATATACTTCTATTTTTAATAATGGGTATTTAGCAGGTGGCTCACACAAAATTTCTGAAAATATAACACTTGGTCCTTTTTAGCCAGTACAAGTCGCAATTGTACTGTACAGGGATAACACATCACCACCATCTCTCCTCTTCAAATGACTACCTCAACTCTAATAAATCCCCCTTTTTTTAAAAAAATATTTATTTTGGGAGAGAGAGAGAGTATGCACATGCACGAGGAGGGGGAGGGGCAGACAGAGAGAGGACAGTGAGAACCCCAAGCAGGCTCTGTGCAGTCAATGCAGAGCCCAGTGCGAGGGGCTTGATCTCATGAACCATGAAATTATGACTTGAGCCAAAATCAAAAGTTGGACGCTTAATCAACTGAGCCACCCAGGTGCCCCTAAATTTCCCTTTTCCTTTCTGTTCTCAAACCTCTCAGGTCTTCTTTTAGACCCTCATCATTGCCAGTCTGCTTCCTGCCACAGGACATTAGCACATACTAATTTTTCTTCTTGAGATGCTGTGTCAAGTCACAATAAGTCTTTGTAACAATACTACTGCAATTTCCTACTACTACTACTACTACTACCATCTGACTGCAATTTCCCATAGAGGTCATGTTAATTTGTTAAATATTCCCAGGAAACCCTATTTCTTTCATTCAAAGCATTCACATACTTTTTGATTGTTAAGTAGTAGGAAGAGTATTGGAAGAGTCTTCCCTCTCTAGACTCTAATTTCAGTGAGATCAGAGACCTTGTTTGTTTTTACTCCTGTAACCTAAAGGCCTAATGTAGTGAATGGCACTCAAAAGGGGCTCAATAAATACTTGTTAAATAAATGTATCGAGGGTCATTTCTTTAGTTTAACAGTGAATGAAGACATGTTATATCTTATTTGATTCCTGAAGTTGTTATTTTTAAAAGACACATCTGCTCAGTTATTCTAGAATAAAAGAGGGGACAAGGGATCTATCCAGAAATGATCCAGAGCTGGTTCCACATTCTGCAGCTCTAGCCCAGACACCCTGGAAATTCAAGGGGCAGGGCTGCTAAACAATGTGAGAGATAGAGGGGCAGTTTCGGCTCACAGGCACTGTATGCTATTTAACATGGGGAGACTACTGACCCTGAGCCTTTTATCGCATTAAATATCTGCAGAGAAGGAGGGAAAGCTGGTCTACTCTGAAGGAAGTGAAGCTCATAGTCAAAGATGAATTAGTACTGCCCGGGTCTCTGATACAAGTGAAACCTTGATTGAGAGTAACCTGTTCTGCGAATGTTCCTCAAGACGAACAAACATTTCTAATAAATTTTAACTTGGTAAACAAGTGATGCCTTGCAATACGAGCAGTATGTGATGCCGAATGTCACATGATCACAGCTGAGCCAATGGTTTTTGAAATTTGCTTTGATAGACGAGTGCTTTAGGTTACAAGCATGTTTCCGGAACAAATAATGCTCACAAACCAAGATTTTACTGTAGTTTCATAGCTCCTGCCTGGTTTTAGTCTCTACATTGTTATTTCCTGAGTGCCTACAAAATGCCAACAGAATAAAAAACTAAAACCGACAAAATGTAGTTGACCCTTGAACAACACAGGTCTTAGGGGTGCTTCTTTGCACCCACCATTGACTGGAAGCCTTACTGATAACATTAACAGTTGATTAACATACAGTCTCTATGGTATATACATTATATACTGTATTCTTAGAACAAAGTAACCTAAAGAAAAGAGTTTATTAAGGAAATCCTAAGGAAAAGGAAATACATTTACACTACTGTACTGTACTTATTGAAAAAAAATCAGCATCTAAGTGGACCCACATGATTCAAACCTGTGTGGTTCAAGCGTCACCCTTACTGCTCTCAGGGAGCAGGGAATCTAGTGCAAGGGCCTGGCTTTCATTAGATACTCAAACAAACAACGGTCACAGTACAAATGCCCCAGGAGTACTGAATGACAAATCAAGATACTATAAGAGGAGAATAAAAACACCTCATCAGAAAAATCAGCAAGGCCTCCTGAAGGATGAGTGGCTGTTAACTAGTAGGAGAGGCGTGATTCCATAAGTCCACTCAGGAAAGAGCCTGACAGAGGTCCTTCGACAGAAAACAGCGCCTGAGGGTGAGCAAAAAAAGAATACTCTAGGCTGAAGAGCACCGTGTGAGGCCCGAGAGCTAGCTAGCAGTCAGGTGGGAGAGTCCTTGCCAAGTGCTGATCAAGTATCATATTTTTCAAGGGTTCCAGAAGTGAGAGAAGAGATGTTCCAAGAGACAATGAATGGCTACTTTTCAAGAATGGAAGCATCACCTGATTCAAGAAGTACAGAAACTGAAAGAGTTTCAACAGGACAGTAGAAACAAACCCACAGTCAGACATACCATAATGAAAACACAGAACACAGAAGAGTGGAGGAGTCAAGGGCAGGCTGCCCAAAAGGAACCACAATGGCAAATTAATTATTTTGCATCGAAGCTACTTGGGAACTAGCCCAGTGGTTACTTGGGAACCAGGCCACAAGGACACTCAAACCCTCCTATGTCCCATGAAAGCAGAAAATAAATCTTTTGTATCAAAAGCACCTTCCCTGTACTAAGAAGTAAAAAGGCAACCTTATCCCCAGAGATAGGAACTTCAAAGACAAGAAAACTGTAGAAACAAACCTGAATCACTAAATTCTACTCCTACAACCAAGACTACACTACATGTTAACTAACCTGAATTTAAATAAAATCTTGGAAGAAAAAAAAATCTTGTTACTTTTTTACCAGTTTATCACCTGAGCCCAAATTCTGCTTAGAATTCCTTAACTAATTAAAGTTCTCAGACATCTTTTTTTTTTATCCTGTCGATTCTTAAAGAATTCATTTCTCTTTGTCTAAAATGTATAAAAACTGCCTGCCTTAGTCATCTATTTGGGTATATTTCATTACTGGAATTCCATGTACACATAATAAACATTTTTTTTGTTTGTTTTCTTGTTAATCCATCCCACATCAATTTAATCCCTCAATCAGCTAGAAAAACCCTGCGAGAAAAGGAGGAAATGCCTCCTTCTCCTAAGAAAGTAATGATAAAAAATTTTACAACAATAAAACAAGAGGCACCAAATATGTATTGAGTAACAAAAATCAGGCCGACTGATTTTCAAACAAGCAAGAGAAGTCAAGGAAAATTTAGGAATATGTTTCAAAATGAAAGAAAGCCATTGGAAATATAGCTGAACTCTTTTGTAAAAGTGAGGGTGAAATCGACATTGTTAGACAATGAAGACTAAGAGAGTGTGCTTTCCACAGCTCAGTATTGAAAGTACTGATAAAGGACAATTCAGAAAGGAGTAAAAAACCAGAAGAAAGGGCTGGAATACAAGCAGCATAGATGAGCAGAGACATTGTAAGATAATAAAAGTGTGCATTTATTACAAAAAATAATATACTACTGACTAGTTTGAGAGAGGAGAAAAATGTGTAGGTAAAATACTAGGGAAAGTGACATCTGATTGGAGAACAATCAAGAGTGAAAGCATTTTCAGCTCACAGCATTTGTGTGTGTATAAGGAATCACTAGCTGATACTGATTATGACTCATTAAGTCAAGAACGTATATGAAAAAATTTTAGGGACACTACTGAATTAATAGACAAATGTATACTTCTAAAATAATGTAAGGCTGGGGCGCCTGGGTGGCTTGGTCGGTTAAGCGTCCGACTTCGGCTCAGGTCACGATCTCGCGGTCCGTGAGTTCGAGCCCCGCTTCGGGCTCTGTGCTGACAGCTCAGAGCCTGGAGCCTGTTTCAGATTCTGTGTCTCCCTCTCTCTCTGCCCCTCCCCTGTTCATGCTCTGTCTCTCTCTGTCTCAAAAATAAATAAATATTAAAAAAATTTTTTTAAATAATGTAAGGCTGAAAATGCGAGTAAGAAAAAATTAGCAAATTCTAAAAAGGCAGAAAAAAAAGCGCAGCAAACAAAAATCTGCATAAGATAGAAAAACTTCAAATATATTAGTAATGATAATAAATATAAGTAGATTACAATAATTTATTCAAAAAGGGACATGGATTGACATAAAGTGACACCCATAAGATACATCAGGCAAATAGTCTCATGAAACCTGACACAGCTCTACGAACACTAAGCCAAAACAATCTAAATTTTTCTTAAAACACTATTGTATCAGTACTAATTTAGGCAAAAAAAAAAGAATGAAGCAAACTTTAGAGCTTATGTACACATATACACATGAAAACTGGAAAAAAGGATATGAAAAAGTAACTGACACCAGGCAAATGCCAAATTTCCAAAAATCATGAAAATGCCAACGACCTCACAAGTAATCAAGGGAGGGCAAACTGAAGACAGATGCAATAGCCTTTCTTACTCAATAGTTTGTGAAAACAAAATAATCTGATAATTCCAACCGATGATGATGATGTGGTGGATAAATGGGAACTTCATACATTGCTAATGCCTATATTAATTCAGTCTGTTGGGAAAATGTTTGACAACATCCTATAAAGTGGGTAAGGTCCATATCCTACAATATAGGTCTTTTATGAACAAAGCCTACACTACTCCAGAGGAACTTGAAGAGATGTGCATAGGGTTGAAGAAGCATAGTTCCTTGCAGGCTGTTTGTTTTCTCATAGCATAAGACTGGAAACAGTCTAAATATCTGTTAGCGAGTGACTGGGTATGAAAACATAAAGTGGTTCAAAGGAAGTAACTAGAACTATATGTATCAGCAGGGGTCAATCCCAAAAAACTAATGTTGAATGTAAAAAAGTTAAAATATACGTACTCAGTGTGTCTGTGTTGTTTATATAGAGAAGGGTGGTTTCATTTATATAATGTGAAAATAAATAATACACGTCAAGTTTAGGCAAAGAGAAACGGGAATGGATATCAAGAGGCAGCAGCCCTACAGCTAAAACACTTTATTTCTTTTAAAACTTGATGTAAAGTCAAGGTGCCTGGGTGGCTCAGTGGGTAAAGCCTCCAACTTCGGCTCAGGTCCTAATCTCACCACTTGTGAGCTCAAGCCCCACACCCAGCTCTGTACTGACAGCTCAGAGCCTGCAGCCTGTTTGGTATTCTGTGTGTGTGTCTCTCTCTCTGTCCTTCCCCCGCTGGCTCTCTGTCTCCCCCAAAAATGAATAAACGTGAAAAATATAAGTTAAAACTTGATGCCAAGTAATTTTGATAAAGGGTTAACATTTCTTAAGCCTGAGTTACATTCATTACATTAATTTATTTATTTTCTGTCATGTGTGAAACATTTTACAACTTGAAAATAAAATAAATATTTAACACTGGTTAAATAAAGTTAGAAAGAAAGAATATAAGTAATTCTTAGAGCTGCTATGTGGAGAACATATTGAAAGGTGCTGAGGTTTATTTGCTTGGCTGGTTAGATTCTATGGCAGCCAAGAGAGAGAGGAATAAATTAGCTAGACAAGGAATACACTGTGTCCTTACAATTACGCTTCAGTGTTTCCCGAAACTCTTTTAAAGTATCATATTGCGACGAAAGGAATCATAATCACAGGCACAATGGAATTAAAGAGAAAACAAAATGAGAGAAAGTAGGACTAGAGGGACAGATTATTGGCAGATATTGGGAGGTGAGAAGAAACAAGACATTGGTCATCAGTCGAAGAACAGGCACACCTAACCGTTAGACGCAAAGGACAAACGTGTGCCTCAAACATGAAACTGAGCCATCTGTCTAATTGTGGCTACTCAGGTTGATAGAGGAATCTGCTAATGGCATTGGCAGAGAGAGTTAAAGAAAGGACAAGGGCAGGTGATGTGCTTGATGATTCTAGCAGGTTCTGGTTAACATCACACACAAGGAAGCTATGGTTTGATTGTAGAATAATTAAGAATAATGGTAACTGTGATTTAGGAATCGCATAAGCTCAAGGTTTTCACGTCTGGGGAATAGCCCTAAATATCTTCGTAAAAGAGAAGCAGATTTGGCAGAAATGAAGTGATCATGTGATCTAAGTTATTTGTGGAAATCCAAAAGTCATTTCTATTAATTCTATGAATACTAAACTACGAAGAATAAAAATAAAGATGATGTAGAGTAATCATTAGAGTGAAATTTGGGAGAAACAGATTTACCCAGAATGAAAAAAGGAATTAGGAGATCCTTTACCTATGTTCTCACGTGGCTTTATCCTTTTGTTAATTCCTTTTTATTATATCCTTTCATTATTTTATTAATAGATTGGAATTATCTATTTATATGTGTTCCACTCAGACCATGTAAGCATGGATTTCCATCTGTTTCCCTGGCAGAGAGCACTGATTGCACAGAATAGGTAATATGCTGGGCGAGAGAACTGGACAAAAGTAGTCTCTGGGAGAAAAGTCATGTCTTGACCTCCTTTCCAACCCTCCTTCCTAGCTTTCCCAGCTGGGGTCTGGTTTTCAAGGTCTTCAAACTCACCAATTTCAGATGGTTTCAGGAAGGCACAAAGGAGTGGATTAGGCAGAGAAAAAGGAAGGCAGAAATAAAGCATTGGTGACACGTGACAACCTCTCCTCCTATGTTGTTGACTCTTCAAGCCTAGCTCCACAGTTTGGCACAGAGAACATTTCAGTCACTCTCCCAAACAATGAAGATACTTTAAGTGTTATGTGTATCTTTAAATATCTGTCTATATTGCTCTAGATGTATTTAGAACTTTTCTAAATCCTACTTATCTTGTTTAAATAAAAACCACATAATACATAGTTCAATTGCCTCAAAAACAAAGAAAATGGTCTTTAAATTTGAGTGAATCTTTCTCTAGGGTCTCTTCAGTAACAACTCTCAACTATAAGCATTTCAATTACAAACTTAATGAGAGGAAAGAAAGAATTTAACCCCAACTTGAGTCTATACAAGAAAATTTATGCATTCTTCTAAGGTCTTTGATGTTGATTTGTCAAAACAACCACATTTTAAATATGTGGCATCAGAAGCAAAGATCTAAAAAGAGAAATGAATGGGAGTCATAGGAATTTCTACCAAGAGAAAGAGACAGCTGAAAACATTCCCTCCCCATAGCTATAGACCATGCTCAATGGTGGAATTTGAGAAACTGAACAGAAGACCGTAGGGGAAGGAAAGGAAAAATAAGTTGCAAGCAGAAGTAAAGAAGTAAACAAGATTGAAAACAAAAACAACACCATCATTCCTGTCAAGCCTGATCAATAGAAAAGCAAGATAAAGCTATAATGCAATTTGTCTTATTTTCTGTGTGTTCAGTTGGGTTCAACAAATATTTCTTAGGCAAATACTATTCATCTGTTATTACATGAGGCACTGAGGACTAAAAAAAAAAAGGCTTTTTGTTTAATAGGGACTGATATTCTGTACTTAGTATCTTCCTCTCCAAATCATATTTAAATGAGAGTACAGGGGGAAAAAAGCAACAAATTCAGAAAATTTTCTCAAAGTGGGGTATATATATGGATCAGAGGTTTTTATAAATACATGGATGAATTAATAAAAAGGTGAAAAAAGCACTGATGGAGCCTCAGAAGAATTTCAGATCTGCAAGTGGGATATAGACAGAGCGAGAGTGAGAAGTAACGTAAAAAGTAGAGTGTGAAGCTATTGAGTGGCTGTAATTCACAGTGAAAAACACTGTGTCGAATGGCCTCATGCTCTTTTAAGGGCAGCAAGGCTAGCAACATGGTAATAGTCCATACCCCAAAGAAAACCTGAGATTCAAGCTATAAGGAAATTGAACAATGTGTCTGGATAAGTAGGCTGAGTGTAGTTGGTAACTCAGAGCAGAACTCTTCTCCGTTATGTTTTAGTTGGGAACGTGCTGGAACTGAGGTAAGGACAGCTAGTTTCTCTCTATCCACATACTCTGAACTAGTGGACACCCATGTGACATTTTCAGAACATTCAATCAGCATTGTGCCATCCTATTATGGGAAAGACTACAAGACATCTATATACTGTAAATATACGCCTGAGGATCATAAGATAATTTGGGGTAAACAATAGCACAAAAGAGAAAAATCAGGATGAATGTATAGATCAATACCGAAGATGAAACTGCCATTATTAATGAGCCAAAGAGAACTTTACAGTCACTCTAATTAATGGGCTACAGAGATTTGAGAATGTCTTACAGCTATAAAATAAGAACACACAGTTATAAAAGAATACAGAAGACATAAGAGAAATACTGGGAATATAAAACATAAATGCTAAATTGAAAAAGATTCATAGAAAGCCTGATAGATACAATCTAAGAAATATTCGCAACCATAAAACAAGAATGTGTTTTTTTTTTTTTTTTTAATGAAAGGAAAATACAAGAAAAAAGTTAAAAGACATGGAGAGCAAAAAAATCTATCCTGGGCCTCCAACTGGTTGGGAAGTTCCAGAAAAAGGCGGGGGTGAGGGATATGTGATATGGAAATGGTCAAAGTATTAATAACAGAAAAGAAATTCATAGTTGATTATACAACTGGACCTTCAGTAGGAAAGCATCAACTGAGGGCTCATCAGGATAAATGAAAAAGAAAACAAATTCGATCATCTACCAAACTAACCCAGGACATGCAGAAAGAAACGAAAGTGAGATAACCAGGGCGCCTGTGTGGTTCAGTCAGTTAAGCATCCAACTTCAGCTCATGTTATGATCTCACATTTCACAAGTTCGAACCCCCCACCAGGCTCTGTGCTGAGAGCTCGGAGCCTGGAGCCTGCTTCAGATTCCGTGTCTCCAACACTTCTGCCTCACTTGTGCTCTGTCTCTCAATAAATAATAAACATTAGAAAAAAAAAAAAAAAAGAAAATGAGATCACCACAGTTCCTTAGGATGAATGAATGATGAAAAATATTTTTACCAGTAACTTCAAAGGTTCTGGTTAGAGTGATTTCAGCCCCAATTCCACAACTGGCTAAATTAATAACTCACTGTAAGTGAAAATTAAAATATTTTTAGATATTAGGAACAAGGCCAGTTTACATCCCTTCTGTCTGCTCTTCAAACATGAATAACCTACAGTAACACAGTAAAATGGAATCCAAGAAAGGAACACCTCATTAGACCAAGAAACATTATAACACAGAAACGTGAAAGCAAACAATTTAAGAATGACCTGTGCCACAGACCTAAAAACCAATTATTTTAAATGAAAACAGGGAATCAGAAAGCTCCAAGAAAAAATAATAATGGATTACATTCAACAGGTCATATAATTGGAAATTGGTAACACAGCAGTGATATGGGGCAGTGTGGTTGGTTACAATTGTGTAAGAAGAGAATTCATTTGAATTGTGAATCGAATTTCCTTCTGGGAGGCTTCAGTTTAGAGACATATGTTTAAAATCATTTCTTTACAAGTTCATTAACACTGCTTCCTTCTATTTTTACTATTAAGATTATTGGTTATTGATTGATCTCTCCAACGTATGGAAAAAACAAAGGATCAATTCTTCATAGTCCATAAAAATAAGCCAACTGATATGAGTTGAGGTTAAAAAAAAAAAGTGTCTGAGGGGCACCTGGGTGTCTCAGTCAGTTGGACGTCTGACTTCGGCTCAGGTCATGATCTCCCCATTTGTGGGTTTGAGCCCCGCGTGGGGCTCTGTGCTGACAGCTCGGAGCCTGAAGCCTGCTTCCAATTCTGTGTCTCCTTCTCTCTCTACTCTTCCCCGACTCATGCTCTGTCTCTCTCTGACTCTCAAAAAATAAATAAATGTAAAAAAAAATTTTTTTTAAAGTGCTTGAGCATATTACCTAGGTAGAAAATAAAGACAAATAGCTAAAAGGGGTTATGTCTGGGGAAAAGGACTAGATATTGGGTAAAGATGATAAAGTGCCTTGGGTAAAGGTACATCCTTATGAAGAACCTGATTTGGAGATGAGGATATGAGTGCATGTAACTAGCTTGATAATGGTTAAAATCAGACCCAAGAAAATCTAAGATAAAGGATGAATGAGTCCTACTTCTTCCCCATGGAGGCGAATCTTTATGATACATTGCGAGTTAACAGGACTTGCAAGTATAGAAAAGCAGGAGTGATTTACTCTTTCCAAGCAGGTCAATTGGCAGCATTGGTCAGAGATAGTTTCAAGTCAGATGACACCTGGGAGAAGACTCGAAAGATAAAATAAAATTTGGAGGAAAAGGAATTTCTTGGCAGAGGCAACAGCATGAAGGTATGAAGTACATGGTTTTTTTTAAGTTTATTTATTTATTTTTAGAGAGGGGGGTCGGAGAGGCAGAGAGAGAGAATCCCAAGCAGCCTCTGTACTGTCAGTATGGGGCTCAAACTCATGAACCATGAGATCATGACCTGAGCCCAAATCAAGAGTCGGACGCTTAACCAACAGAGGTACCCAGGCACCTGTGAAGTACGAGTTTTCATGTGTTCCTAAAGAATGAAGTAGGAAATGGCAAGAGAACATGACACAACGGTGAAAACAGATAAAGGCCAGGTTGGGTGGGGGTGGGGCGGTAGGCCACATTAAGGAGTTTAAATGCCATAAATTGCAACATTAAAGGTGAGTCCTCGGAAGGTTGAGGTTTATGGCACCGTCAAAAACAAAACAAAACAAAACAAAAAAGCATGAAGTTAGTGCTTTGAGGGAGAAATACAGACAGACACACGTTTCAGTAGGTTCATTTCCTTTAAGTCATAACTTACTTTACAGCCAGAGTATTGATAGTATGTAGAGAGCCTGTATCTAACTACAAAATTTAATTCCATACATTATTTGTCCAAAAATGTTAATGGACCCTGGCAGCCTTGGAAAATCACACATTTCAACAGGTCATGTTACTCGAACCATTAAATCATCCAAAACTTTTAACTCTGCAATTTTCAATACCAGGAAGTTTGATTTTTTTTTAAGCCCATAACACAAAGTACCTGATTTCATTTAAATCACTTCCGCATAGAACTGTAAGCATTTCTGAGATGCTCCCGAAGGAAGTAGAAATCTTTCGGATGATTATACAGGCATACTTCATTTTATTATTGTGATTTGCTTTACTGCACTTTGCAGATATTGCAATTTGTACAAATTGAAGGTCTGTGGCAACCTGAATCGAGCAAGTCTGTTGGCATCATTTTTTTTAAGTTTATTTATTTATTTTGAGAGAGAGAGTGCAAGCAGGGGAGGGACAGAGAGAGAGGGAGACAGAGGATCTGAAGTAGGCTGTGTGTTGAGAGCAGAGAGCCCAATGAGGGGCTCTAACTCATGAACTGCGAGATCATGACCTGAGCCAAACTCAGATACTCAACTAAGTGAGCCACCCAGGTGCCCCTGCTGGCATCATTTTTCCAGCAGCATCTGCTCACGTCATGCCTCTGGTGTACATTTTGGTAATTTTCACTGTATTACAGTTTCATCGCTGTTATATTTGTTAGGTTGATCTGTGACAAAGTATCTTTGATATTTCTATTGTAATTGTTTTGGGGCACCATAAACCATGCTCATAAAAGATTATAAAATTGATCAATAAATAGTGTGTATGTAGGGGCGCCTGGGTGGCTCAGTCGGTTAAGCGGCCGACTTCGGCTCAGGTCATGATATTGCGGCCCATGAGTTCAAGCCCCGCGTCAGGCTCTGTGCTGACAGCTCAGAGCCTGGAGCCTGTTTCAGATTCTGTCTCTCCCTCTCTCTGACCCTCCCCCGTTCATGCTCTGTCTCTCTCTGTCTCAAAAATAAATAAACGTTAAAAAAAAAATTAAAAAAAAATAGTGTGTATGTTCTGATGGCTCTACTGACCTGCTGTTCCCCCATCTCTCTCCCTCTCCTTGGGCCCCCTATTCCCTGAGACACAACAATATTGAAATTAGGCCAAGTAATAACCCAACAATGGCCTGGAAGTGTGTAAGTGAAAGAGAAAGCCACACACATGTCACTTGAAATCAAAAGCTAGAGATGATCAAGCTCGGTGAGGAAGGCACGTCAAATGCTGAGAAAGGCTGAAACCTAGGCCTCTTGAATGGGACAGCCAATTGTGAACACAAAGGGAAAGTTCTTGAAGGAAACTAAAAGTGCTACTCTGCTAAACACATGAAAGATAAGAAAGCAAAACAGTCTTACTGCTGATACGGGGGAAGTCTTACTGGTCTGGATAGGAGATCAAACCAGCCACAACATTCCCTTAAGCCAAAACTCTCATCAAGTCTATGAAGGCTGACAGAGGTGAAGAAGTTACAGAAGAAAAGTCTGAAGCTAGCAGGTGTAGGCTCATGAGGTTTAAGCAAAGAAGCCAGCTCTCCAACATAAAACAGCAACAAGAAGCAGGAAGGGCTGGTGTAGAAGCCGGAGCAAGTTATCCAGAAGATCTAGCTAAAATCATTCATGAAGGTGGCCACATTCAACAACATATTTTCACTGTAGATGAAACAGCCCTGATTTTGTAAGAAGACGCCATCTAGGACTTTCACGGAGAAGAGAAGTTGGTACCTGGCTTCAAAGCATCAAACGACAGGCTAACTGTCTTGTTAGGGGCTAATGCAGCTGGTGACTTTAAGTTGAAGCCAGGCTCATTCACCATTTTCAAAAATCCTAGGGCCTTTAAGAATTATGCTAAATGCCTGTGCTCTATAAATGGAACAACAAAGACAGGATGACAGCACATCTGTTTACAACATGATTTACTGAATATTTTAAGCCTACTGTTGAGAACTACTGCCCAGGAAAAGACAAAACAAAAATAACAACAAAAAAACTCAAGATCCCTTTCAAAATATGACTGCACCTGGTCACCTAAAAGCTCTGATGGAAAGATACAATGACACTGACACTGTTTTCATTCCTGCTAACACAAAACCATTCTGCAGCCCATGGATCAAGTCTTCATTATTGAAGAAACACACTGCACAAGGCTATAGCTGCCATAGACAATGATTCCTCTGACATATCTGGGCAAAGTGAGTAAAAAATCTTCTGGAAAGGATTCATCATTCTAGATGCCACGAAGAACATCTGTGATTCACTGGTTAAAGTCAAAATATCAACATTCACAGGAGTCTGGAAGAAGTTGATTTCTACTCTCATGGGAAACTGTGAGGGGTTCAAGGCTTCAGTGGAGGAAATCACCACATTATGGTAGAAACAGCAAGAGAACTAGCATTACAAATGGAGCCAGAAGATGAAACTGAACTGGTGCAGTCTCATGATAAAACTTTTTAACAAACCTTTTGAGAGAGAGAGAGAGAGAGAGAGAGAGAGCGAGAGCGAGAGAGAGAGAGCGCACACACGAGTGAGCATGCAAGTGAGCGAAGGGCAGAGAGAGAAGGAGAAAGAGAATCCCAAGCAGGCTCTACACTGTCAGTGCAGATCCCAACATGGGGCTTGAACTCCTGAGCCATGAGATCATGACCTGAGCCAAAATCAAGAGTTGGATGCTCAACCGACTGAGCCACCCAGGCACCCCTCATGATAAAACTTGAATGGATTATGAGCTGCTTTTGATGGATGAACAAAGTGGTTTCTTGAGATGGAATCTACTCCTCAGGAAGATGCTGTGAAGGTTACTGAAATACAACAGAGGATTGACAACATGACAACATACACTTAATTGATACAGCAGGGACAGGGTTTGAGAAGATTGACTCCAAAGTCAATAGTGTAGGTAAAATGCTACCAAACAACATCACATGCTACAGAGAAATCATTCATGAAAGGAAAAGTCAATGTGGCAAATGACACTGTGTCATCACTTTAAGAAACTGCCACAGCCACTCCTCCCTTTAGCAACCACCCCTGTGACCACCCTGACCCATCAGCAGCCATCAATATCAAGGCAAGATATTCCATCAGCAAAGACATGATAATCAGCTGAAAGCTCAGATGATGGCTAGCATTTTTTTAGCAATAAAATTGTTTTAAATTAAGGTATGGACATTGTTTTTTTAAGACATAATGCTATTGCACACTTCACTGACTACAGTATAGTGTAAACATAACTTTTATATGCACTGAGAAACCAAAAAGAAAAAAAAAACAACTCATTTGACTTGCTTTATTGGGATATTTACTTGATTGCAGTGTTCTGGAACTGACCCCACAATATCTCCGAGGTATGCCTATACACAATTTCTCATGGTCACATGCCAGCTAAATGCTTACTCTTTAGAATAAATGTAAAACAATTAGGGGAGACAAAGTGCCATTAAAGCATAGCTTAGCTTCCTATAATTAAAATGTACTACGCATGATGTAAGTCCCACATTTACTTGTCTATCAGTTTCAGCAAGCGATGTATTTATGACTTTTCTTTCCCCTGTAACAAACATTATCCGCAGATTATAATGGCTGAAATGCCTTTACTAACTTTCATAAGGTATCATGTTATTTTAACAGGCAACATGCTTCCACAGAGGCTGCTTGTAAAGTGTGGAAAAGGAAACATTCCTCATCATAATTGCTTTAGCAACTTAATAGATGTAAAAGACTCATCTCCTTGCACTTTGTGAGTGTACACTTCGATAAGATTCCATTATGTTAACAATATTCAAGATGAGGTTGTAACTCATGTTAATGAAAGTGTACATGTTAACACAAGCATACAGCTCTAAATCCCTCTATCTTTTTGCATTTGTAAAAGTGTGAATGAAATAAACCTCAGGTTGTGCATTATGCTACCTACTGATGTTAAACTAGCTCAATAAAAATATTCTGTAAACATCATGAGTAAGGTTATATGAGCAAAACCCCCTCTCTACCCAATTCACCCTTCCATTTAATCTATTCCCTGCACTGCAGTCAGGCAGAGCTTTTAAAAATGTATATATATTTCTTACATACATTTATACAACATAAATAAACCTTACGTGGTATCCTATTGTTGAGATGCAGGACAAATACTTAGTAAGGTCATAATATCCCTCAGATCAGGGTCCTGTCTTCCACACCAGCATGCCCCAATGCTACTTTCCTCACTCTTTTCTCTTTTAATTTCGTCCAGTGCTTCAAAGATGTTAAGCTCCTATCTCTGGATCTTTGCAGAAGTCATTGAGGGAGAATCTAGGAATTGGCATAGAAGTCTACCAAGACAGAGGCATTCCCCATTGTTTCCTTCCACAAAACACACACCAAATACACACACACAGTCTCACACACTTTGCCTACCCTTAAAACATTAGCCCACATTTCTCCTCTTCAAGGAGCCCTTCCAGAATGTTCTCAAGTCTTATACCACAGTCCTAGAGCTCCGATATCTATGCTTCCCAGCATATACCTCACACTAATATAGTGATTAACTGTGCATTTAGCTCTTTAATGCCTGTCTCCTTGGTGAAAATATAAGCTCCTAGAGGGCAGGGCATCCTATGCCTTTGTCTGGAACAGACATATTTATTGAATGAATAAATAACAAATACTTTAAAAATCAAATGAAAAATACCAGAACAAAACATTTTTACATAGGTACTGCTTGCAGTTTGGTGCATATTTATAAAGTTTTGGGGTGATGAACTTGGACTGTAAAAAAAAATGATATTCATGAGATTTCTCATTTACCTCTCCTTCTAATATATTATATATATATATATATATATATATATATATAAATAATAAAACAAATAATCATTTTAAAGTTTTTAAAAATTAAAAATAATATATTAAAAAGATAAAAATTTAAAAATAATAAAATAAAATATTTGAAATAATAAATATATTTTAAAATAAAATAAAAACTAAAATTGACATAAATAAAATAAAATGATAAAATTAATACAAAATAAAATATTATATATTTAAAATAATTTAAAAATAAATTAATAATAAAACGATAAAAATAAATATATATTTAAACATAAAAAATAATAAAAGCACATACACATATATATGCACATCTTAAAAATATGATACTTTCAGACACAGCTCTCTTGGAGAGAAGACACTAAGAGAACACATTAAAATAAACTTGTGGGGTGCCTGGATGGCTCAGTCGGTTAAGTGTCCAACTGCGGCTCAGGTCATGATTTCATGGTTGGTGAGTTCAACTGCTGCGTCTGTGCTGACAGCTCAGAGCCTGGAGTCTGGATCCTACTTCTGATTCTGTGTCTCCTTCTCTCTCTACCCCTCCCCTGCTCCTGCTCTGTCTGTCTCTCTCTCCCTCAAAATAAATAAACATTAAAAAAATTAATAAACTTGTAAGATTACTGAAACAATTCATTTATTGACACTTCTAAAGAAATATCTACATATTCATTAAAGTGACATTTTGACATATGTTTTCACTTTGCACATCTCAGATACTAAGCTAGATGTTTAGTATATAACACAAAGGAAGAAGAAGTTAGCAAATTAGATCATTTTTTTGTCCCAATTCCCCTAGAATCCATGTGGAATATGAAATTATTTGTCAAAAACATCAGGAAAACTCTGGTACTCCTTTCCATGGAATCTCAAGCACATAATTACACTATAGAAATAATAGCATGTATCAAACACTCAAAATAATGGTACTAGAAATGTTGATGTTGATACCACTATTTGATTTGAAGGGAGGTCATTTGGATGTGATTTTAATGCAGACTCACTAATTAATGCAATGGTGAAAGTGAGTCTTTCCTTTCTGATGTTAGTTCCCAACTTTGTCAATTAAAAAAAAAAGAGAGAGAAGAAGAAAGAAAGAAGGAGACATGTCTGTGCCATCTGTGATAAGTGCTGTAATATAAGTCGGGATAAAATAATTTGAGAGGAGAGAGGGAAGAACAATGAATTCTACCAGAGTGGGAGAAAACATGTCAGGGAAGGTCCTGGAAGCGTGAGTGGCTGGGTGTGGGTGTTGGGGTGTGTGTGTGGGGGGGGGAGGGTGCGTGCACTGGGGACACATGAAGGGTCAAGACAGGAAGGGAGAACATGGGTAAAGACAGAAAGGGAAGATGACGGAGGTGAAGAAGGGGTAAAATGTGTTAAAGTGCCTTCAATACCATGCTAAATACCATGAGTTTGGCTTTTATCTGGAAAAAAAAAAGCAAGATTTGAACAGAAAAGTGATGTGAGCATCTATGATTTCACAGACCCCTGAGGAAGTAGAAAGACGTTGCTATAAAGTAAGTCATTAAAAAAGATTACTCTCGTCATAAGCAAACCTAGGGATAATTACAGAAAATGATGCAAATGGGAAGGTTATATTACATTATTTTTGCATTAGTGAAAACATGTGAAATTCTCATCTCTGAAGAAATCTTTCCTAACTAGAAACTACCCGGTCTAACTCAATTATGATGAGAGCATGCATAGCATGAATGTACACAGGGACATTATCTGTGGTTTAATAAAGGTGCGCGAGCATTCTGAGAGTCCCCTCTGTGCCTGAGCCTGAGCACTCTTAATGGAATAAGGTGAATTGTATTTGGAAATATAACACCTGCATGTCTAATGTAATAAACCAGAATATACAAGATGGAAGAGAAAGAAGGAATTTAAAATTTGGAATTCTTTTAGAATTAGCTTTCTCAGCATCTGTCTTCATTGTCACAGGACTCTGGAGATACTTTATAAAAATAAATTACGTATAATTTGAAAAACAATGAAAATTTTCACCAAAGAGAACCAGCAGCCACTTAAATGTGCTAGGACTTTGGAAAGTTATCTTTCAGGGTTCCCGTTCTGTTGAAAATTCTCTGAAAGACTTCAATGTGAATTTTTTTCTTCACAAAAACAGAGATTTCATAGTTTTCATGGCAAAGGCTATTCCTATGGGTTAGTTCTAACAACACTGTTGGCAAAGGTACTATACATCTACATGTTCTGCATATGGTATTTGGATAAGCAAAATGTAGAATATTTTTCTAACACTTTTAAAATATTAAGGGGTGCCTGGGTGGCGCAGTCGGTTAAGCGTCAGACTTCAGCCAGGTCACGATCTTGCGGTCTGTGAGTTCGAGCCCCGTGTCGGGCTCTGGGCTGATGGCTCAGAGCCTGGAGCCTGTTTCTGATTCTGTGTCTCCCTCTCTCTCTGCCCCTCCCCCGTTCATGCTCTGTCTCTCTCTGTCCCAAAAATAAATAAACGTTGAAAAAAAAAATTAAAATATTAAGACAATGAATACATGAAATTTGCATTACTGTGAATTTGCATTACTGTGAATTTGCATTACTGACTACTTTTTACTTCTCACAATAACCTTGCCTTCCCCACATCCAGTTTCAAATATTACATATTTTGCTTATAGTTAGGATAAGATTCTTGCATTCTTTATATAACTACATTTAAAACTTTGCAATTACGCAGTTAAACTTTTGGAAGCCATAAAACCTTGTTTATCTTCACAATTATAGTATCATTGGTTTAAAAAAAAAAAAAAAAAAAAAAAAAAAGCAAAGCCCCCTAGTGGCCAAAATTATATTTATAGTAAAACCTTGGTTTGGGAGCATTAACTTGTTCAAAAAACATGCTTGTAATCAAAGCGAATCTCAGGAACCATTAGCTCAGTTGTGATCGTGTCACATTTGGTGTCTCAGATTGCAGGACATTTCTTGTTTATCAAGTTACAATGTATTTGAAATGTTTGCCCTTCTTGTGGAACGCTGGCAGAACAAGTTACACACAATCCAAGGCTTTACTGTAGTTCTGTAAGTCACCAAATTCCCTATTACTATTAAAAAAATTAATTAGCTTATTTGTTACATTGTTATTATAAAATGCAGTTTTGTCAAAGTAAGATTCTCTCTTCTCCTGAGGTCTAATTTAATGAAAAGATGGAACAATTGTGCTATGTAAGTTAATTTCATTAAGAAAGGGATTTTTAAGAACGTTCCATGTAGTATGAAATTATGAGAGTGTAAACCATATGTTCTGTAATTTCAAGATCTAATACATGGATCTCGGATTAATCATAATTATGTATATGGATTTTAGAACATACTATTTTCATGTATGTTAACCAATAGGTAGGGAATGGTGACTAAATATTCCCGGTAATTTGTAAGATCTAGCCATTCAGGGGTGCCTGGATGACTCAGTTGATTAACTGTCAGACTTCGACTCAGGTCATGATTTCACAGTTTGTGAGTTGGAGCCCCGCATCAGGCTCTGTGCTGACAGCTCAGAGCCTGGAGCCTGTTTCAGATTCTGTCTCTGTCTCTCTGCCCCTCCCCCACTGGTGTCCGGTCTCTCTCTCTCTCTTTCTCTCTCTGTCTCTCTGTCTCAAAAATAAACACTAAGAAAGTTAACAACAATAACAACAACAACAACAACAACAAAAAAGATCTAGCCATTCAACCTTTATTTTCTTTTGCAGAAGACTAGGGTTAAACATTAACATGAGAAATACATGAGGAAAGTTCAGAAAGTAATACAGCATTTTCAAGCATCCCACAAAGTCGAGTGGTCAGATCCTACAGGAGGAAGGCATATGCATACACTGCAATAAATATAGTGAGTAGCAGCGAATACCACTGTGGAAAGGGAACAGAGAAAGACAGCCCTGTCTTGCCCGTTTTGAAAGATTTCAAGAGAAGCTAGAAAGATTGATTTTTATGTGCAATTTACAGATTTTTCAAGCAATGATGCAATTAAAAAATAATTGTTCAGGCCAATCCCCCATAGTCAGGCATTATCCAGCTGACACATCACCGTTTGGGGACCTCTGGGTTAACAGACTCAGTGTCATTACATGGATATACCCCAGAATTAGTCTCTTTCTACACAATTGAAAAAAATATTTTGGACAAACCTTTCTCAAAATTGAAATACCCGAGGAGTGCCTGAGCGGCTAAGTCGGTTTATGCAGCTGACTCTTAGTTTTGGCTTAGATCACCATCTTGCAGTTTGTGACTTCGAGCCCTACATCAGGCTCTCCACTCTCAGTGTAAAGCCTGCATCAGATCCTCTGCCTCCCTCTCTTTCTGCCCCTCCCCTGCTCGCACTCTCTCTCTCTCTCAAAAACAAAGAAAAACATTGGGACGCCTGGGTGGTGCAGTCGGTTAAGCGTCCGACTTCAGCCAGGTCACGATCTCGTGGTCGAGAGTTCGAGCCCCGCGTCAGGCTCTGGGCTGATGGCTCAGAGCCTGGAGCCTGTTTCAGATTCTGTGTCTCCCTCTCTCTCTGCCCCTCCCCCGTTCATGCTCTGTCTCTCTCTGTCCCCAAAAAATAAACGTTGAAAAAAAAATTTTTTTTAAAAAAAAACAAAGAAAAACATTAAAAAATTTAAAATACCCAAATTAGCCTTTCTCAAACAATAAATTAACATAGGGCATATCTCTTAAAACATTTTTATTCAACCTTGTCATGGCCTCATCACATGTAGAAAGATGTGCACATATAGGCTTTCTTCCCAGGACTGTTGCAGGAATATTTTATGACACAAGGATTTGCCCTCTTGATACATTTGCTGTTCTAATAGATATACTACTGAATACCATTACTGTTTAAAGTTAGTCAATTTTCCAACTTCCATATTTGCAATTGGTAAACAAAAGTTACCTTCAGTCCATCTCAGAACAGGATATAACATCGGCTCAGGTCATGGTCTCACAGTTCATGGGTTCTAGCCCCACGTCAGACTCTGTGCTGACAGCTCAGAGCCTGGAGCCTGATTCAGATTCTGTGTCTCCCTCTCTCTGCCCCTTGCCCACTCACACTCTGTCTCTTTCAAAAGTAAATAAACATTAAAAAAAAAAAAGCAGAGTTTTCAAGATAGGAAAGAGTGAAGGTTTAACTTGAAATGTCATAATATACGATTTTCTAATTAATGTGTATCTTTCTAAACTCCTCAGAATGCTTCTTTTCCTAACGTTCAAATGCCCCTGTATGAGAGCTAGGTAAAGAACAAAGTCTACTTACTGAAGACAGCAAGACAGATAGACAGCATTTCCCAGAAGAAATACAAAGGAAAAGTTTCTGGGCGATAACAAATGGGGGTACGAGGTGTGCACTGAATGAAAATGTAAATGAAAAGACCATTCATTGTTTTACTTTTTAAACCCTGTTCAACCTTTTCAACCTTTTTTAGCGCATACATGCATTACTTTTACTCATACAAAGGGAAGTCGCAGTGAAAACTTACCAAAGGAGAATCCCCTTCTGCAGTAACAAATAAAACCACAAATAGGAAAACCTCTTGAGAGCAGACACTGCAGAACAAAAGAGGTGAAACTCATGGTCTTAAATTTGAAAGACTATCAGCTAGGGGTGCCTGGGTGGCTCAGTCGGTTAAGTGTCTGACTCTTGGTTTCAGCTCAGGATCAATGATCCCACAGCTCATGAGTTTGAGCCCTGCCATCGGGCTCTGTGCTGATGGTGTGGAGCCTGCATGAGATTCTCTCTCTCACTCTCTCTCTGCCCCTACCCTGCTTGTGCTCTGTCTCAAGATAAATAACTAAAGTTTTTTTTTTAAGTGGTGAACTTTAAATACATTCAGCTAAAGAAAAAGAGGGTTTTAGCCTGATTTCAGTACAGACTCTCAGATTTGCCTTAATGCCTCAGTATGATACGAGTGAAGTAATGAAAGTCCTCACATTCTCACAAATAACACCAAATAGGAAAACAACATGTGGACCGTGACTGTGTTGGGGCAGGACTGAAGAGGAGTGGATGGTAAAACAAGGGAAGTGAGCAAAAGGGGCAGGGAGTTGGTAGCAGAAGCCTTGGGGCCAGGCTGAACTCAAGCAACAATACAACCCAGAAGGCCTTTCCCCGCACGCCCGTGACAAACCCCCGAATGCGGTTAGAGAATGAACTGGAACGCGACATTTGTCTATTCTACACGATGAGAGCAGTATTTCATGATACCTCTCCGTCCCTGCCTCTGCTCGCTCCGCTCCATTTCCCCCACGCCTTCAAGCTATGGGACTGTGGCTAGGACATGAAAGAATTCTGTCTTCACCTCGGGGCTTGCCTGGGAAAATAAATCAGACTGGAACATGATAGGAACACGGTAGAGAAAAGTCACCCACACTGCCTGACGCCCAGGGCAAGTTCCAAGCAGAGCGTGTTCAAGCTAGGCAAGATGAAAAGAACTGGCACAGAGACTCTATAAACACTATTGTGGCAAGGGCAGGGGGAAGAAAAACAGACACGTGGAACACGTGCCAAAAAGGTGATGGATTCCATTTGGGGGAAACAGAAGAAAATGTGCCCTGAAGGCTCCGTGCTCGAGAAATACTTAATATGATACACTTATCCCATTATCTTAAGAATATCTACATCTGTATCTATAGATACACAGACACATGATATATAGACATCTTGTGTGTGTATAAATATATTCACACACACAGAAGAAAAGAGAAACTGAAGAGCCAAAGAAACAAACTGAGTTCTAACGCACCATCATTAACTCAACTAACCAATACAATGCAAACGGCAAGGCAGAGAAGAGACGTTACCAAAACTGAATTATGGACCTTGATAAAAAGACTTGAAGTCCAGGTGTGAATGCAGAATTCCTTGACAACTCAGGATTCTGTGTCAGGGTGTGGCAGTGAGTAGGACAAGTGGGGCGCCCGGGTGGCTCAGTCGGTTGAGTGTCCGACTTCGGCTCTGGTCACGATCTCAAGGTTCATGGGTTAGAGTGCCACATCGGGCTCTGTGCTGACAGCTCGGAGCCTGGAGCCTGCTTCCGATTCTGTGTCTCCCTCTCTCTCTGTACCTCCCCCTCTCATGCTCTGTCTCTCTCTCTCAAAAATAAATAATCATTAAAATTTTTAAAAAGAAAAAAAAAAGGACAAGCTCCTGGCCTCCCAGCCTCAACCACAACACATCATTCTCCTTTTCCCAACCTGGTCCTCTTCCCCCACGAGGGGCCTCAAAGGACACATGTGTATACCCCAGCCCATACTTCCAAGCTCCGTCCATAGTCTCTGCTAACAGTCATCTTTTGGGCAGTCCTCGGGTCTCAACATACCAGGAATTTGGTCGGCTCTCAGAAAGAAAGATCATGACAGGGAGCTACTACAAGTCCTTGAACTGTGTTTGGAGCTGACACTTGGGGAATTCCAGGATCTAGGATATTGGACTGCAATCTAGATGGGAAATACAGACTCCAGGTGGACATGTGTGCTGTGTCCCCTAAGTTAGAAACAGGAGGCAGAGTATGGTGCTCTCAAATACAGTGTCTAAGGCAAAGGTCTATCCTGATTACATCTCAAGGCAAAATTTTCTTTTTTTGAGAGAGAGAGAGCATGAGCAGGGGAAGGACAGAGAGAGAGGGGGACAGAGGCTCTGAAGTGGGTCCTGCACTGACAGCAAAGAGCCGGATGCAGGGCTCAAACTCACCAACTGCAAAATCATGACCTGAGCCTAAGTCAGATGCTCAACTGACTGAGCCAGCCGGGCACCCCTCAAGGCATTAATGATTGCAGAAATTATAGAGGAAATCATAGAGGTTATCCATCATAAGAAATGTTGCTTTTCTTAGTAAATAGACTCCATTATTGTAAAATAAAATAAATAATGTATTCAAAAGGCTAATTTCTCTGAAAGGAAGGAACTAGTAAACTTGATTATTAAAACTACACAATCTCCTCTAAGACATAAACAACAATGTAAGGATAAGCATCCAAGCAGAAAGGGCAAGTTCAAGGGAGACAAATCAAATTAGTATCAGAACTTGCCCAGAGCAGGGGCACCTGGGTGGTTCAGCTGGTTAAGTGTCCAACTCCTGCTCTTGGCTCAGGTCATGACCTATGGCTCGTGATCCAACTCCACAGTGGGCTCTGTGCTCATGGCACGGAGTTTACTTGGGATTCTCTCTCTCTCTCTCTCTCTCTCTCTCTCTCTCTCTCTGTCATTCCCCTGCTTGCACATGTGTTCTCTCTCTCTCTCTCTCTCTCTCTCTCTCTCTCTCTCTCAAAAGAAATAAAATTTAAAAAAGAACTTTCCCAGAGCAATATCAAATCACAGAAGATGGAACGGCAATGTGTATAAAGTTCTGGGAGGAAGAAAGTGTGATCCAAGAATGTCCTCCCCAGAAAAACTGCTGTGCAATATAAGGACAACCAACATAATAGCCTCAAATCTCCAGTAACAAACTACCAAACACCAAAATTCCCCAACCTGAAAGATCACAGGAAGAGCTGTGAAGAAAGGAATAGATCGATATTCATTGGCCATGTCTACACATCCTGAAGGAGAAAATTCATTACCAGAGCATTTAAAAAATGATCCTTCAAGTACAGAGAGAACTGACAGAAAATCTCAAGTATATAGGAACACAAAAGACTACAATATGTCTTAAACACATCTTTAAAAGTAAACATACAGGGGGCCTGGGTGGCTCGGTCGGTTGAGCATCCAACTCTTGATTTTGGCTCAGGTAATGATCTCACTGTTTGAGAGTTTGAGCCCCACATTGGTCTCTGCGCTGACAGTGTAGAGCCTGCTTGAGATTCTCTCTCTCCCTTTCTCTCTGCTCCTCCCCCACTCATTCTCTCTCTCTTCCTCTCTCAAAAAAAAATGTTTAAAAATGCAAATCCTGTGAAGTATATTAGTTTGTTTTACCATGTAGAAGCTCTGAATATTTTTAATCTATAGTATGTGAAGATATCAAAATGTAGATTATATGTTAAGAAAACAAACAGAGCATCATGGCAAGCTTCTTTTGCAGTGTGATGTCTGTCAATGAAAAAAAGTTACAAAATATCTTGCTGCTACGTAAAATGTGTTGCAAACAACAAAAACTGTTCAGAAGATCTATGATTTCAAATTTAAAAATAACTATAATATTTATGTTTGAGGATCAGAAGAAAGTTGATACATTTACTCTAAAATGTTTGTTTTGCTGAAGCAATGGATGTATTTGTACTGTCTTTATGCTAGTTTCGTAATTTGAAGTTCAGTAATGGAGTGGTCATCTGTGACCCAAACTTTACACTCAAGATCGCTGAGGAGGCAATCTAAAACGTGAGTAAGAAGAATTTGACTTGAGAACATGTGTGTGATAACACAGACACAGTGACTGGATTATATGCATGTTATCTCAGCTCCTTCAGTGACCAACTCAACAGCCTGTGAAGACGCTTTGGCTCTGAAATCTGTCATGTCCTTAACATCGAATGATCTCTCTGTTAACCAAACTGCAAAGCTTCTGCTACACATTGTGCTTGGACGTACTGTGGGAGGAGAAAGCGACAAGCAAATAAATCTTCAGACTGAGTAGGAAAGCTTCAGAAATTGATGTAGTTGTTGTACCCATGTGAGCAATCTCAGTACTTTCTGGAGACACTGGAGTGATGGACATAGGTATTTCTTCTTCTCATCTTCTGCCTGGTTCCATCTTGGCTTGGCACAGGTTGTGGGCCTCAGGGAGAAATGAACCTCAGAGCAGGTCCTTGGCCTCCCACGGAAAACTGTTACAACAGCTGCAGAAATGCCCAAATCCTACAAACCTAAGCATGGCTAAAGTTGATATACTACATAGGGATGTATTACGCCAGAAAATGCCACAGCCATTGCCTTCCCAGCATAGTGCGAGGAATGCCTTCCGTTGTGAAATCACGTATTGTTCCAGAAAACAAAAACTGTGCAAGAAAATTCTGTAGTTCAATCTGTAGTCAGAACAATGGAATTTAAATCTATTAGTACTTCATTTTCATATGTGGGTCGATAGGTAGGCCTTTCTGGAAACAAAAGATAACTGAGGACCAGGATTTCCCAGAGGGTACTCAAGAAACAATGGTTGGTTATTGAGGTAGCAGGCTCATAAAGATAGGAAGAAAACTCTCCTCGTGGAATGGAAATTTCTTCCCCACAGAGAACAGCAGTTTTCCTTAATAGTTAATTCTTAATAGTTAAATTCAACAGGAAAAAGAGCAAAAAGCAGAGGATTGGGGGCAACTTATTGAGGGTGGAGGAACATTAATACCTCTAATGTTTCCTTCCGAGTGGAGTCCTGGATGTTCATATCCTCACTGCTTCTGCCCTTGGGAATGTGGAATGAATAGTTTACAAAGACCAAACGTAACATTGTTCCTCTTCACTTCCCCTGGTGAGTTAGCTGTATGTACCCAAGACACATATTCAGCTCTAGCTGCCAGGAGGGCATCTCCTGGCCTCCCCTGCATGGCGTTGAGTGAGTAGCCCTGGGATTCAGTACTTACACTAATTTATGCTTTCAGACAGCAGTATGCTGTTAAAGGGTTAACAACCAGATCTCCAGGAGGAAAAAAGTCACTCCTATATGTCAACATGGTGTCACTGAACACCGAGCCAGGAAGGTGTGTGAACACTGGGCTCTCATGGCCCCTATGAGCTGGCTCCAGCCACCAGGGTATGTCATTAACAGTCTTCAAGCTGCCTTTTATCAGTAACTTAGGTGATATTTTAGCTTCAAACTGCTTATGCTGAATTTTTCAATTGGTTTAAAGCCTGGGTTGGTGAAAGGACTGCTAATTATCTGTCTCCCTCAACCAAAATATACAGAGATCCAATGCAGAGACCATTTCTAATTTACCCTTATAGCTCCATGAGGAAAAGGGTAACTGAACCCTATGAAACACTTCAAAAATGAAAATGAATGAATACATTTGATTTTATGAGGGTACAGAGATATTGCCATATATACAAAATAGCATGTTATGCAACCTTTATGCAAATAATCTAGACTCTCATATTAAAAAAATCATTTGGCTACTACAAAGGTCAATGTAGATGATGCTCATTCTAAAGCCCTGGGGAATAAAAATATTAGGTCCTTTTATTATTAACTCAAATATTTCTACTGAAAGCATTTACATGTGCTTTCTTCACAAACATATGGTAATCCCATAATAAATGCCGACTGAATGAAATAAATTCCTAAATAGTTTAGTATTGAAACATTAAGCACAAAAATATCACAAATGTAGGATGTAAGTCAAGTGAGTGACTATTTAAATTGATTCTATTTATTTATACTAGACACAAAAATTATATAAATGACTCTCTTAAAAAACGGTACAAAGCTGCTTTGGCAAGGTGTATAACTATGTCAACTTAAATATGTGCCTTTCAGAGCTTATTTGCAGTTACAGTTAATTACTGGATTTTAGATGTTGACTTCTGTACTCACAATTATTTTTCCCCTATACTGGTATGTTTGATATGTATCTAAACATTTTTTTTTTTCAGAATCATTACTACCATTAGAAAGTCTTTCTACTTTCTTTGGAGCTCAATGTGATAAGAGATTATGAAAAAAAAACACATTTTTTTTTCACATAATCACTACCACCCTTCAACTTCACAGCTATAGGATGTGAACAGACAATGGAACCAAAGAGAAGCAAACACGTAACTTTAAATTGGTTACACAATTAAGTTTCCTCAGTTGACTTCTTCCTCCATGATGCTGAGGTAGTATAATAGCAGATATCCAGTCAGCAGAAATTAAAGGACAATAAAACTGTAATGATGTGGTAAGTAGGGTCCAAGAGATTCATTCATGTAAAAGGCGGTAATGACACTGTAAGGATAATGAAACAAACTGGACAAGTCTTACTAGTTAGCGGAGTTGGGATGCTATGGGACTGGATGTGCAACCCAAATCTATGAGGTACCATCTAAAATTAGCTGGCATCTGTCCTATCCCGCATCCAGGGAGTTGGGAAGGATGAATACCAAGACGATGAGGACTTTCCTCAACTTGCCTGCCTCCCCAAGGGGGGGTTTCATTCTTCCTTCCATATCCAGCCTTCTCATTTGATCACCTTCACTTAAATATATCAGTTGGGCTAAGGATGAAAACCAACCTTCAATCACTACCACCCAAATGCGCATTATGATGGTGCATGTAATTGCATGCCTTTATTGTATTATGTTTGATTCTAGGGTATTTTTTCTAATTTTGTTTAATGTTTATTTATTTTTGAGAGAGACAGAGACAGAATGCGAGTGGGTTAGGGGCAGAGAGAGAGAGAGGGAGACACAGAGTCCGAAGCAGGCTCCAGGCTCTGAGCTATCAGCACAGTGCCCGACGCAGGGCACGCACTCAGGAGCCGTGAGATCATGACCTGAGCCAAAGTCGGACACTCAACTGACTGAGCCACCCAGGCGCCCCCTAGGGTATTTTAATGGATAATCCCACAAACCATTTCCCCGAGTTTTTAGATTATAAATTAAATTAAGTGACGTTAGAGGAAAATATGAAGCAATAAATTGGACCCTCAAGTATTACTAAATTACTACTTCTTCTCCTCTTTCCTGTCTTTTTGCTTATTTATATGAAACCTTCCATATATGTCCACCTCCTTCTATACTTTCCTTTATACACTAAACTATTAAGTACCACAAAAATCTCTTTTTAAAAAGTTCAGTGATTAAACTCAAGAAAAACCATCCATTGAAAATTCCTGTCAACACAATATATTTCTAACCACTTGATTCTAACCATTTAATTTTATGGACTTAACGTCAACAAGACAACATACACAATCACCAGTGGAAAGTGAGCATTTATGTCATTAAGTATCACATTATTAAGCACTCATCATTGCCACGGGCCAGTTAACATGAGCAATATATAAGCATGTTATGGGGAAAGGCTGGAGGGTTGGATATTAATGAAGAATCGGGGAAACGTGAACAGTGAGAAGAGCACATCTCTTTTGCCTTATGAAGCTTCTGAAGCTTTCTGTCCTTCGACCGGCTCTTTGTCTACACTCAGGTTCCACTGATAACTCAATATATCTTGGTATAATTTTCACCACAATTCTTTTCCTAACAGTTAACAGCTATGGCCTCATCACCATTACTGTCATGGCTCACAAAGGGAATAAAATAAAAGTTCACAAAGCCAGGCATATTGTTTATAAATATAAATACTGCTCAACCTTATCATTAATAAGTATCATCTTTCAATGAGAAAATAGCAATAGTGAAAATTTTTACAATATAACAGCCCTGGCAAGCATGTAACCTAAATGGACTATTTGATTTAGAAAGTCTGGTGGGCAATGTTTTAAATGAGAATAGTAAGAGGGGCATCTGAGTGGCTCAGTCGGCTGAATGTCCAACTTTGGCTCAGGTCATGATCTTGAGGTTCGTGAGTTCGAGTCACACTTCAGGCTCTGCTTTCAGCACAGAGCCAGCTTCAGATCCTCTATCCCCCTCTCCCTGCCCCTCCCCTGCTTGCACTCTCTCAAAAATAAACAACATTTTTAAAAAAGGAGAGAATATAAAGAGGGTACTTGGTGTCAGTACAAATAACTTACAGACAGGCTTCTCAGTGCATTTATATTACCTAGCTGGGGCATTATGAAAATCTTTGTGCGGGAGCACATGGCATACTAGTCCTGATGGATAATTTTAAATTAATCAAAATGAAAAATAATCATACTATTTGGTCCTCAATTCTATACCTAGGAATTCACATTATCTGCTTGTATGTATTTATACATATGTATTTTTTTCTCATGTTCACTAAAGTAGTATTTGTTATATAGGGACATGTGTATAAACAGAGTTACACTGTCATCATGAATATAAGAATGCTAATTTCGATACCATTTGTTAAAGAGCTATATGTAAAAAAAAAGCAAGAACAAAAGCAAATTCTCACAAATAAAAACAAAAGTTCAAAACAAAATTTTGTCAGTAAGGAACTGACACAGTGCAGCTCCTTCAAAAACTAATGTACAAAGCTCTGCAGGGGCTGACATGGCTAACATGGAAAGATTAAGAGGATATATCTTTTTTTAAGTTTATTTATTTATTTTGAGATAGAGAAAGAGAGGGGCAGAGAGAAAGGGGGAGAGAGAATCCCAAGCAGGCTCTGTGCTCTCAGCGTGGAGTCTGACACAGGACTCCATCTCATGAACCAGGAGATCGTGACCTGAGCCAAAAACAAGAGTCAGACGCTTAACCAAATGAGCCAAGCAGGTGCTCTGAGAAGTTGTATTTTTAAAAAATAGCAAAAATATGGTGCAATGCACACAGTGAGGTCAAGGTTCTTCTGAAAAGCCCTTAGGAAGATTCTAAGTTGGAGACTGATATATACTTTTTTCCATAATTCTAACACAGTGAGGTTTTCCTCCAGCCTTTGGACAGATTCACCACTTGATTCCGCACCAGATGAAGTAATTAGCTTGCATTTAAAGTCCACATCATATATGTAATGAGAATAATAATGCACATGTGTACATTTATAAATACTAGAATCACACTCAATTCAAAGGGATGTTTATATTATACAATGTTGGCATTAGGGGTCACTGAGACTTGATTTAGAGAAGAATATTTATGTCCCCATTCTTAAACATGTGGACTTTGAACAGATTGCATAGTTAAACCCACCTCCCAGTATCCTTTATTATGCTGAATCTTCACACCTAGCTAAATCCTGTAAGTTGAAGAACTTCCAATTTATGCTGGCAATCCTCTACATATAATACTCATAAGTTTTAAAGAAAGAAGGGGTGTCTATGTGTATGTGTGTGTGTACACGGAGGTTTCCTAGAAGAATAAAAAATACCTGTGACACAGTAGGACGTATAATGTTCTCAGATTTTGGAATATAAATAAAAATATACTTTATTGGCATATCTTTTTGTATTTAAATTTTTACCATATTGCATATGCCATGAAAAAAAAATCAAAGTACACAGTGTTAGACAAACAAAGCTTCTCTACAAATAAGACAACAATCCTCTAAGATTCAGAAGGGGCATCTGGAGTTAAGAGTATTTCTCACCCTCTGTTTAACTTAGGCTTAGGTTTACGGTGACCATACTGCCATAAATGATTATGAATCAAATGTGCAACCCTGAGGATAAAAAAAACAAAATCAATTCAGTCATTTAATGTCACTAGCACTGATGTTCTCTCTCCAGTCCCTAAGGACAGCTGTGACATGTTAGACTTCTCATACTTCTCATGGTCGCCTAATTGCTCAGAGAGCCACTAATTTCATGTCACTTTATCCTTGATGTCACAGCCAGAGTGACCTTTCTTTTTTGTTCTTAAATGTTTATTTATTTATGAGGGGGCGGAGGGGCAGAGCAAGACAGTGGGACAGAGGATCTGAAGCAGGCTCAAAGGTGACAGTAATGAGTCCGATGTGGGGTGGAACTCACTTACCAACCCTGAGATCATGACCTGAGCTGAAGTCTGATGCTCATCCAACTGAGCTACCCAGGCGTCCCCAGCCAGAGTGACCTTTCTAAAGTGAGATTTCCTTGACCTAAACCTCTTCAGTGCCCCTCCCCACTGTCTAGGTAAAATCTAAACTCTTAAACAAGACTGTGCATTGTCCCCTAACAGATTCCCTTTTCTTCCTCAGCCAAAGAATACCTAGCTAAAAGAATGTTAACAGGGCAAATGGCCACCCTCTGCCAAAAGTCTACACTTCCTGGGCTCTTGTGTAACTAGTAGATGTGAGGTACTATGTAGGCTTAACTGATGGAAGGTAATGTGTACAACTTCCGGGAAACACCCCTAAGGGAGGAGATTTTGATGTTCTCTCCTGTCTCCTGCCTGTAATGGTGACATGATGGCCAGAACAGCCATTTTGGATCACAGTATGGCAGAGGCACTGGACTACCTCCTTTATTTATTATTTTTAATTAAAATTTTTTTTCAATGTTTATTTACTTTTGAGAGGGAGACAGAGAGCAAGCAGGTGAGGGGCAGAGAGAGAGAGAGAGAGAGAGAGAGAGAGAGAGGGAGACACAGAATCTGAAGGAGGCTCTGAGCTATCAGCACACAGACCTATACAGGGCTTGAACTCACGAACCGTGAGATCATGACCTAGGTCAAAGTTGAGTGCTTAACCGACTGAGCCACCCTGGCACCCCTGGACTACCCATTTTATACGAAAGAAAAATAGACTTCCAACTCGTTTAAACTCCTGTTATTTTGAGAGTTATTTCCTCAGAGTTAATCCTAATCTGAAAGAACACAAAACATGCTATAGGATCTGATCTCTCTGCCTATCCTTTTAAGTTCATTTTTTTTCCACTCCCACAGTTGCCCTCCACATGGCAGCTCTATCTAACTGGCACTTCCCTGAGCAACCTCACACGTTGTTTCTTACTTCTATGTATTACTCAAAGATGGCTCATCAGTCTGAAATATTCTGCTCCCACCTCTACTCAACCCTCTACTCCTCTGCAAGGAAAACTGGACAATGGACTCATTAGAAGACAAAGATAGTCTTTGTATCCCCCTAGTACCTAACACGTTGTTCGACATGTAATAGTTGCTGCAGAAAGGTTCAGAAAAATTTTAGAGCTGAAGAAAATCTTCTTAGCCTACGCCTACCCCCACTGGCTCAAAGGAAGGGAAAAACAGAGATAAAAGGATCTAGAAAAAAACAGAATGGAGAGAAAAAGTGAACCTCAAATATAAATATCTTCAGAGGGAGACAGAATATACTGCATCCCCTAAAAAAGGATATTGTCCTGTGAAAATATGCAATAAAAATAAGAAAGAGCTCCCACATATTTAACATTTTATTACCTTACTTAAAAATCCAGTAAAAGGGACAGAAGAGAAAGTCACAGAAAGCAGGACAAAATGACTGAAGTGGAAAATAAGTAAGAAAATATAAAAAATATCGTGCCATCAACCTGAGACATTCTGTAATCCGCTTCCAGGAAAGTGGATTTCAGAGAGGAGAAAGGAATGAGGAGAATTATCAGAGACGTTACACACGAACACATCTCGAAACAGTAGATGATACTCATGACGAACTTACCTAAGTATGTCTGTATTCATTCTGTCACTCGTTGTATACCAGTCATAACTACTAACTACATGCTACCTGTCAGAACATATGTCACCTGCTAGCGACCAAAAGATCAGTAATATAATGTTTCTGCTCTCCATGACCTTATTCTATCAAAGCAAACAGCCATATAAAATGGTAATTACAATAAAATGACATTGAGGACAACACTAAAAGTTTCTAAGAGCTGGGTAAGAGTACAGGAGGGATAACTAATCCAGTCTAGACCCGATTTGGAATTTTACAACACAATACTTACATGCTACATTTTTGGGTTAACACTGTAGTTTTTTTAATGTTTATTTTTTTTTTCTTGAGAGAGAGAGAGAGAGAGAGAGAGAGAGAGAGAGAGAGACAGAGTGCAAATGGGGGAAGGACAAAGAGAGGGAGACACAGAATCCAAAGCAGGCTCCAGGCTCTGAGCTGTCAGCACAGAGCCCCATGCAGGGCTCAAACTCGTGAACCATGAGATCATGACCTGAGCTGAAGTTGAACACTGAACTGACTGAGCCACCCAGGTGACCCGTGATGCCGTTTTAAATCATTCCCATAAAATGCATTTTGGTGTTTAATTTTTTTAAATATTTTTTTAACATTTATTCAGTTTTGAGAGACAGAAAGAGACAGAATGTGGTAAGTGTGGGGGAGGGGGGGCACAGAGAGTGGGGGAGAAACAGAATCCAAAGCAGGCTTCAGACTCTGGGCTGTCAGCACACAGCCTGATGAGGGGCCTGAACCCACGAACCGTGAGATCATGACCTGAGCCAAAGTTGGATGAATAACGGACTAAGACACCGAGGTACCCAAGTATTGGTTCTCTTTAAGGATACTTGTTCTGGGGAAACTTTCAGCTGTACCTATAACACTAATTCACTTAAAAATAATGAAGATTTTAATTATTTGGAGAGAAAAATTGAAAAGCAAGAAACCCTCTTGCAGGGAGAAAACTACCATGTGAGTTCAACAAATTCTGAAGCTTCTATGCAACTTTTCTAAGTTCTAAATGTCAGAGAAGGTAGTAGAACCTACTGGTGATAGACAGAAATGGGTTTAATCTTGACATCACCATTTCTTACACTAGAAACCTACTTAATATCTCTAAGACTTGAATCATTCTTTTAATTTTTAAATTTCTTTCAAAGTCTTTATTTTATTTATTTACTTTTTGAGAGAGAGAGAGAGAGAGGGAGGGAGGGAAAGGGAGAAAGACAGAGTGAGCAGGGCAGAGGGGCAGAGGGAAGGAGAGACAGAGTCTTTTTTTAAATTTTTTTATTTTTTATTTTCTTTCAATATATTAAATTTATTGTCAAATTGGTTTCCATACAACACCCAGTGCTCATCCCAAAAGGTGACTTCCTCAGTGCCCATCACCTACCCTCCCCTCCCTCCCACCCCCCATCAACCCTCAGTTTGTTTTCAGTTTTTAAGAGTCTCTTATGCTTTGGCTCTCTCCCATTCTAACCTCTTTTTTTTTTCCTTCCCCTCCCCCATGGGTTTCTGTTACGTTTCTCAGGATCCACATAAGAGTGAAAACATATGGTATCTGTCTTTCTCTGTATGGCTTATTTCACTTAGCATCACACTCTCCAGTTCCATCTACGTTGCTACGAAGGGCCATATTTCGTTCTTTCTCATTGCCATGTAGTACTCCATTATGTATATAAACCACAATTTCTTTATCCATTCATCAGTTGATGGACATTTAGGCTCTTTCCATCATTTGGCTATTGTTGAGAGTGCTGCTATAAACATTGGGGTACAAGTGCCCCTATGCATCAGTGCTCCTGTATCCCTTGGGTAAATTCCTCCTAGCAGTGCTACTGCTGGGTCATAGGGTAGGTCTATTTTTAATTTTTTGAGGAACCTCCACACTGTTTTCCAGAGTGGCTGCACCAATTTGCATTCCCATCAACAGTGCAAGAGGGTTCCCGTTTCGAGACAGAGTCTTAAAAAGGCTCCACACTCAGCACAGAGCCCATGGGGGCTCAATCCCACGATCCTGGGATCATGACCTGAGCTGAAATTAAGTCATACACTCAACCAACTGAGCCACCTAGTTGCTCCTCGTTGTTGTTGTTGTTTTAATGTAATGCCCTATGTTACAGACTTGTTTCGAAGAGTAAAGTGAGATAATAAATGTGAAGTTACCACAGATTCTCTGTAAATTCTACCTGTTTTCATAGCATACATTTACGTTCAGCAAGGCATCCCCGATATGATGCTTTTTTTATGTAATTTTTTAACGTTTATTTATTTTAGAGAGAGAGAGAGAGAGAGAGAGAGAGAGAGAGTGCGAGCGGGGGAGGGGCAGAGAGAGAGAGGGAGACACAGAAGCCGAAGCGGGTTCCAGGCTCTGAGCTGTCCACACACAGTCCCATGTGGGGCTCAAACCCAAGAATCCAATGGTGACATCATGACCTGATGCCAAAGGCAGACACTTAACTGAATGAGCCACTCAGGCGCCCCTGGCTGTGAAGCTTTGATTCATAAATGCCCAACAAATACAATGTAGATGAGCCTTTTCTAAACCCTGCTTGTATAGATACACTGAGTATGAGCATTGTAAAGCTCAGAAAAGAACTGCATATAAGGAACGTGAATAAATACATTTCGCAGTGTTCCTAAACCTTTTCATATTTTACCCGGGCTTCCCATTTCAGTGACTTGGCAAGCCATGCCTCTCCAAAATGCTAGATCTAATAATGTAATAAGTCCTCTTGCTTCTACTTCCGTAGGACATCTAAATATGCATTTACTGCTGTTTCATTCCTCTGGTAGCCCCTAAATCAGGAAACCCACACTGTTCCCCTACAAATAAAAGTATGTAACCTGGTAATTTCCTCATATTACCTATAAACACTAGTTGTCTGCAAAGTGCTTGAGAAAATAAAGTTAAAACAAAGTCTGACTTTCAGATAATTTGACAAAGACCTATTCTAGGCTGTACAGAATTTAGAAGGATTATATAAGCTTTCAAAGCAGGTCAGATGGGGAACCTGGGTGGCTCAGTCGATTGAGCATCTGACTCTTGGTTTTGGCTCAGGTCATGACCCCAAGATGGTGGGATCCACGCTCAGTGTGGAGCCTGCTTGAGATTCCCTCTCCCTCCCTACCCTGCCCCTTTGCTCTGCTCACACTCACTCGCTCTAAAAATAAGAAAAATAATAATAATAAAAGAAATTTTAAAAAAAGGTTCAGAGGTCATCCAAAAGCAATTACAGATTTTAAAAACTGTACTTATGAATAACTCTTAAGAGATTGGAATTTTTTTAAATGTTTTAAAATGTTTATTTCTCAGAGAGAGACAGAGAGAGAGAGCACGAGTAGGGAGGGGCAAAGATAGTAGGGAGAGCACGAGTAGGGAGACACAGAATTTGAAGCAGGCTTCAGGCTCTGAGCTGACAGCACAGAGCCTGACGCGGGGCTCGAACTCATGGAGCGTGAGATCATGACCTGAGCCAAAGTTGGAGGCTTAACTGACTGAGCCACCCCGGTGCCCCAAGAGACTGGAATTATTACAGAAATAAGCTGAAGCGCTGAAATTATAATAGACTTCAATATGATGGAGTCAAATGCAGTCTATGAATCCACAGAACAAAAAAACCAACCCAAACCAAACAACAAAAGGCATTTGGTAGAAGTGACTGATTATATCAAAGGATAATTACACCAAGAAAAATCTCCTGGCAGACACTGACATTTATCACCCAAATATAAAGTGACTCAGTTTCTAAAAACCTCTTTTTTGGGGGTGAACTCTCTTCAAAAATTAAGATTTCCACGTATCTGGAATGTTTAATTGTCATCTACTTGAAAGCAAGAAGAAAGACTGGAAGATGCCACAAAGTTCCTTTCTGTTCTACAAATACATGGTTAAAGCCAAGACACGTATTAGTCAATAGCTGAACGACTCAGGCAAAGCTTGTCAACACAATCAATATTTCTTTCCAAAATTTCTCATCCTAGGCCTTTTCTGTCATAGTCTAATTCTAACGCTTAACTTGAAATTTCTCTGGAGATTCCAGTGGATTATTTCTAATTTATTTCAGAAAGCATTTCATGGCATCTTTTTTATTGTTATTGTCATTCTATACAATGTCCGGTATTGAACATCTCCTACGTGGCAGCCTCAGGGGTCTGTAACTGAGTCATCCCCCTAGTGGAGTGACTGCCTGTTCTTACCACACATTCTGCCTCGGTACCTCATATCCCTACAAACAGAAACAGAACAAAATGTAATGCCTGGTCTGATGTCTATAGTTGTGGTGTTATCTTTCTCTTGGTTTTCCCTTCGTTAATTCATTTTTCTCTTACATGTTAATAAGTCATCTCAATTCTCATCTTTAATGTTGCTAGAAATGCATTTGCTACTTTTTTGTTCCTCTGCTAAGCCCAAATCAGGATCTCAATAGCTTCCTGACCACCCAGTACAGCCTCTGGTCAGGCCCGTGCCCACTCTGTCCCCTTATGGTCAATCTATAACATACCATTGCCAAGTGTCTCTTCCGAAAGCAGACCTCTTATGATACCATCAGCCAACTCTGAAACATTCCGTTCTTCTTCATGACTGCTAAGAAGAATCCATGGATTTCATCCTCCGATTATCATCCCTGGAAAGTGTCTCACTTTTCTACGACACTCACCCTAAGTTTCAGGCCGGTGGCTGAGCTTTCCGGACTGAGGACTTTGCTAATGATGTTCCCTTGATCTGGAATGGCCTCCTTGCACCAGCTAAAAATTCTATGCATTCCCCATGGCTATGCATTCATTCTTTGCTTCATTCAATAGAGAGGGACACGTTGATGAGTACGATGGTCATTTTTTCTGTCCTCATGAAGTTTCAGTACAGAAGCAACAACAGAAAATAAACAAATAATCTTATAAATTATTGCTTGCAACTGTGATAGGTGCCATGATGGGAGAGTTACTGGTAACATCTTTAAATAATGTGACTGAATATTTTTGCCACTTTCTTCATCTGTCCCTGACAACCACAAAGAGATCGTGCTCATTTTTCCCATGTGGCTAACCCTCATATAATTACCACCTTTCAGTAATATCTCAGTAAGATTTGTGTAGTATGTATCACTCTCTGGCCTGTAAAATACTTATTTGAAATCTTAACTTATCTTCCTATTTGGGGGGATGTAACTCCTGAAGACCTATTCCTCTCAGATGACCAGTTTCATGGTCCCCATACTGGACGGAAAGACGTAAGAGGAGAGATTGATGAACTATTTCCAGGAAAAAAAAAATTCCTCTGTCTTAAGAAAGATAACCACAAGATTACATGGTATGGTTTTCTTCCTCCTCTTCTGGTCATTGATATTCAAGATGTAATGCCTGGAAGTATTGCAGATAATTAGCCATCAGAGGGAGCATAATACCAAAACCAAGGATGACACAATGGGGGCAATAATAGAAACCCAGTTCTTGATGATATCACTGGGCTACTGATTTCACCAATCCTGTGGTACCCACAGACATACCTATCTGTACACCCCTTATAAAGTTGACAAGAATTTTCCTTTCTGTTTAAGCCAATTATTAGCAGCAAATACTGATATATTTCATTACTAGATTGCAAACACTCATGATGGCGTGTATGTCTTTTTGTCTCCATTTTTCCTATAGTATCTGGCATGACTTTTGCTCATATTAACTGGTCAAAAATAGTAGGGACAATTAAAGTTGCATTTCAACTAAAGTATTTTTCACTTATATTCCCCCCCCCCCTTCCTCTTCCCTTTTTTCTCACTGTGTGTGTATGTGTGTGTGTATCCATGCTTTTCAACATTAGTGGCCTTAAATTCCAAGCTCCATTAGAATGTGCTTGCTATGATGCTGTAATACACAGGTTGTTACTTACAATGATAGAAAAAGACAAAGAGTATTCAATTTCATTAATCTTTCCTTTACTAAATAAAGAATTCATGTCTTGTCTACATAATAAGGTCATAAACACAGCCAGGTAATCTACAATTTTAAAGAGCATAGAAAAGGTACAGCTGTCAGAAAAGTTGAAAATACCGAACGCTCTTCAGAGATGACAAGACGTACAAATGTTGGCAAGGCATCTAGTCAGGAGAGAGCCACAGGAATAAATATTTTATTTTAGTCAACAGCTGGCTTTAGATGAATAGGTTGTCAAGATGAATCTTTTAACTGTAAATGAAAGTCAGGTAAGAAGGCTTTCTATCAAAGGTCTCATTTCAAGTTATTTAAATTCCCATTATGGTTTACGAACTCACAATATGAACCAACTGAAGTATATAAACCAGAAATGTTATTTCACTGTATGAAAGACCCTCAGTGACAATGTTCTATGTAAGAAAACAGGCATCATCCATTACTAGAAGAAAGGTTCTGGAATGCCTTTCAAAATGCCAGGTCAAATGAAGAATATGACTAGGTATCATAAAAAATGAGGTAGGCCTGGCCCTCAGCTCAAAAGTGTATGAAATATTCTGACCCAAGAGGCAATATTAAATGAAAATATAAATGTGATTCAATTTTCTGTTGACTTAGCTGTAAATGCAATGGCTTGCTGTCAGACATACTGGGAATCCCTGTTTGCACTCCCTGTCGACGTTAACCTGCACATCTACCTGCCCTATACGTTGTTAACTCCCACTGGGCCCTTGTATTAAGAAAATGAACAAAATTAAACATTATTTGTTAAAATATCAGTGCTTGACATTTGCTAAGCTCTTTGTACTTGGCAAACTTGGACATTTCCTTTTGCCTTTTTCTCTCAGTAGCCCTGCTACAAACATTAGAGCTTTTCAGAAGACCAATGTTCCACATACTGGAGTCAAATAAAAATAATAGCCAGCATTTATTGGATGCCTACTGTATGCCTGGACTTAAATTAGGCACTTTAAGTATATTATTGCAGCGAACATTCACTATAAGGTAGTCCTCATTCTTACTTCTCAGAAGTGGAAACGAGAGAGAAGTTAGGTGACTGGTTCTAGTATCTGAACAGCTCATAAGAGAATGTACAGATTTGGAACCCAGCTCTCTGAGTTCTTCCAGAGCTTTCCATGGCCTCAGCTAAATGCTTTAGTCCCAAGGCTACTCCCCCTGCCCACACTTCATCCAGGTCTACCAAAGGCACACCTGGAAGAGAGATCACCTGCTCAGCTCACAGTGAGGTTTCACTGGTCGGTTTTACATTTTTAGGACATACCATGCAATATTCATCAGGTTCTCAAAATGAATATTTAAAATGAATTTTAATAATTTAAGGTAAAAAAAAGATAAACCATGATAAGGTATACTTTACAATTCACTTTCCTAGATATTTTTCTAGTATTTTGACCAAAACAAAAGAACGAGTGATTGTTTTTTTAACCATGTTTCCATTTTCCAACATATTACCTGAATGTAACCTGGATAGAACACAATCCGGAGCGGTGACTTCTGACTGCCAGTATTGTTTCCAGTACAATCATATAAAGAAGAGAAACTGTGAATGGGCTGGGGATTTGGCAAGGTCTGTTCAAATGCCTTAAATTTACTACTAATAAATTAAAGTAGTCAAAAGAGAGAGTTTTACATCCAATATAGGACAATTTAAGTTCTTTCTTGTTTATTATTATTACTACTACTACTATTATTATTATTATTATTATTTACCTATATATCTATTCTTGCTTTCAAACATTTATTAACAAAATGACATCTGAATTTTTATTCCATTAAAAAAAAATAAAGGTAAATATCCCCATAGCAAATGTTGCAAGAGTATGTTTATTTACCTTTGAAATTATTTCAAGTCCAATTATAATAATACAAGAAGCAAGTTATCCACTTCTTCGCATTGCCAGTATTTCTTAGTGACCCACTACAGGCTTAAAGACTATGCCAGGTATTAGGAAATCAAGAATGGAGGCCTGGTTATGGACCACAAGTATCTTGGAGGAAGAGGTGGTAAGACATGAGTCACAAAGCAATACGCTGTAGAGGTGAAAGTGTAATGCAGCAGGAAACTACAGAAAAGGGAAAGTTTAGTGTGACTGGCAAGGGGGGGAGCGTGACAAAGAACGGATGATGTGGGCTAAGTAACAGAGTCGCCCGTTTGGTGTTCTCGTCAGGAGCTCACGCTCTGGACAGAGAGACGGGTGTTCAGTGCTTCTGTGAAGTAGCAATCGTTCACTGGGGATGTAGCCTGAAGACACTGAGTGCAGGAAAGGAGCCTAGACAGGAAGATCATTCATGGTCTACAGGTAACCCAAAGGGAGCTTCTATTTTTTTTCTATAGGTTGATGATTTTCAAGCCTCTGTTCTGCCCTGCAGACACACCTAGGTACCTGAGGCCACTCAGCAAGCCATGATAGTAGGGACCTTTCTGGGATCACTGCTCTATTCTGTCTCTGTCCCCCACATTATACTTCACATCAAATCAGCTCCATGCAGTTGAGATGGTCTTGTTTGCCCAGTAAAAACAGGTTTGAAAACTGCCGTTATGGGAAGTAAGCAAACGGTGAAGAACTTTTAACAGGGAAATTGCAAGTTCAGATTTGCAGATTAAAAAAACCAGAAGGGCCATTTGGTAGCAGACAAGCCTGAGGCTAATTAGTAAGGATGTGGTCCCAAACGCCTGGGTGAGACATGGCGATGGTATGAAGAAATTAAGGAACAAAGTAAGGGATAAACAGTAGAGACATTTGGGAGGTAGGACAGTCGGGACTTGGTGGTTGCTTATACGTGAAGGGTAAAGAGGAAAAGGAAAGTTTAATTTTTTTTTTTGTACATTTATTTATTATTGAGAGACAGAGAGAAACAGAGCCAGAGCAGGGGAGGGCCAAGAGATGGGGAGACACAGAATGTGAAGCAGGCTCTATCTAGGCTCCAAGCTGTCAGCACAGAGCCTGACACGGGGCTTGAACTCACAAACTGTGAGATCATGACCTGAGTCGAAGTCAGACACTCAACTGACTGGGCCACCCAGGTGCCCCCAGAAAAGGAAAGTTTAGAATGGCACCAACATTTCTGGCTGGAGAATATGGATGGACAATACAAGGCATACCTAACAAGGGAAGAACTGACAAGGCTGGTGGCAGGGAGGGTGGAGAACCATATGAGGTCAGTGTTCACATACTGGGTTTAAGTTTCTGGGGACAAGCAGATAAATATAATCAACAGGCAAAAGGATGTCATCCTTGCAGATTCAGATGAATGCTCTGCTCAGTTTAGTATGGAGAGTGAAGCTACATATGGATGATTCGTCCCTGACATGTGTTTCAGAGAGAACAGTACTATTTTCTCTTAATTGCTGTTTTCATTTGAAGGAATGAAGGTCAGCTTGAACAGAAGAAAGCCTGACGTGGTCCTACATAGGAAGGGCAAATGGATGGCCATCTAGAGGCGTAGGTAGTATTCTATTTCCTCTCTGTGAGCATGAAGGGTGTGCTTATGGGCAGGAACACTGCGTGAGGACCATTCCAGACTTCATGCAAACAGTGCAAAAGTGTGACCATGCTATCTGAAAGTGGAGTTCTCCTTCATCATAAAAGGTTGGAGAGCTAGTGAAAGAAAAGGAGGGAAAAAAACCGTTTGCTTTCTATCCTATGCCTTTCTTTAAATCTACATAGTACTTACATATTCTGTTGCTGCTTATTAAATTGCATTACACTTACTGGTCTTGTCTGCCTCAGCCATTATTCTGTTAGCTCTGCTAGACCAGGTATGGGGATTTTTAAGGGTTGACTTCTCCACATGTTTCACTCTACATGGCACAGAGTTTGCAGTAGGCACTTGCTAGATGGATCTATCAGGAAGAAGGTTTGTTTTTTTCCTTGCATCTTAGAGAAGACTGGTCATAATCTGCTCGGCCTCAGGATAATTTTAAACTGGGTGCATGTTTTGTTTAAATCCTTGATGCTTGCCTTGTCGGCTTGTTTGTTTCTCTGCTCGTATTCCTTGTCCAGCTCCACCCCTACTTGCTCTACTCCTCTAGCCCTACAAGGGTCTCTTTTTTTAAAATTGTAGGCAATGCATACTTCTCTCACTCGCTGCCTCCAGGCTCTGCAGCAAGTCAGCCAAATCACTGACGGCCAGTTCAGGACTGCCAATTCACAGAAGGGCATAGCAAAAACTGCCTAAAGAGTAAGCTAGCTCAGCCTAAGGGTTAAAGCCTTCGTCGTAGTCCTGTGGGTCAGACACTCAGACACAGGAGCAGAGAAGAGCTGGGTTTTATTCTGTTTTGTCTTGTTTTGTCTTGTTTTGTTTTGTTTTGTTTTTGAGAGCAGTAAGGCCATTTGACAGTATTATCCGTCTACTTTTTAATAAAGATGAGAGAGTTGGCCAAAAGTTATCCTGTGAAGAAAAGAGCAGGAAATTATGCTCTACCTCTGGCCCATACGTAATGCTCCACTGACAGGCACATGCAACTTTTTAAATTTAATCCCAGTTCTCTATTCATGTAGGAATGGCTAGTGTATAAAGAAAACACCATGTCTCCAAAGAACAGACTGCCTTCAAAGCTGATACTGTGCTGACAGTGAATTAGAAGGTCTTAGTGCAGCATGACAATGACTTTCATCATGAAACCTTTATGTGTGTCTGTCTCATGTTTTCTTTCTGCAGGGCATCAAATATGTTAGTACCATCAATGTAAAAATCCTTGTAGCTTTCACATATCATACATTTTAATTCAGTGATATTGATTTAAAATGACAGTGAGACTCTTTTTAGGTGAAGAAGAAGGAGAATCGGGAAAGCGACCACCCTTTTGGGGCTTTGAATTCTGAGGCCACACAAAGCATTTCTATAGCATTTTCCACTAAGTTTAGCCCAGTCGGTCAAACTAGAGAAGAAAACAGAATGTAATCTACACTGATAAATCATGCAAGGAAGCAAAATGCTCTTCCAATTAATCAGAACTTTATTTCCATTTTATTAATCTTTGTGCTGTAAAACTGATAATATTAAGGTTTATTTCTTTCTAAACAATTATATGATTTAAACAAACAATAGTATATAAAATCCTTAAATAATATTAAAACAATAAAAATATATTAATTGAATCCAACATCACATTTAAATATCTAATCTTAGTTAATGGTTTATCATTATGTATAATATAGATAAACATCAAAAGATAAGTTACCTACTAATGATAAGTGTCACTCATTTGCTTGTTCTGAGTTAGTAGAAGGCACATATTCTGAATTAAGTCACTAGATACCAAAATTCAAAAGAATACCTTTTGTTTTTCAATAATAAGAAAATAAGAGTTCTAATGATTTCAGAGCTCGTTTAAATTAAGTGCACAGGACAAGATCTTAGCCTCAATCCTATGAAATATGTGCCTTTAAAATAACATCTTTCCAATAGGATTGGAGCATTTGCCAGTGATCAGACAATCCAGTATATTAGGGTCATAATATAAACTGAATAGTGAAAGGTTTTTTCTTTTCCTGTTTCTTCCTACACAGATAAACAGAGAGAGAAAAAGACAGACGAAGGTAGAGATATTTCTAAGATAATTACCACACCACAGGCTGTATGTGTTGGAGTGTGTGTGTTAGAATGTGTGTATGTGTGTGTTCCTGTATGTATATACTAGGGTGTGTGTGTGTGTTGTGTGTGTGTGTGTGTGTGTGTGTGTGTGTGTGTGTGTGTGAAGCAAGAGACAGATAGACTGTGGGAGCCACACTGCGGATGACCTGATTGTAAATCCTAGCTTCACTAAATCCTAGCTACATAACTTTAAGGAGGGGCTTAACTTCTCAGAAAGCCTGGCCTTAAAACAGGATCAGAAAAGAATTTCATGGACTGTTAGAATTCAATGAATAAATAAATGGAAAGCCTTGAAACAGTGCCTGGTTCACAGCCTTATTACCTTATTGATTACCATTATCGAAGTTCTTCTAGCCTCTACCTGTCATAAATTATCCTAAAAATACTGGGTCAAATACATTGTTTAGAGAGCTTTTGGATCTATTTCTGCTTAAAAATATCATAATTACTCATGCCTCCATGAATGACCTTGGGGAAATAAGCTATGTGTGAAGTCACTTCCACATTTTAAAAAAGGTGGCTATGATGCCTGCCAACACTGGAGAAGGAGATCACAAGGAATGAATGAATCTGGCTCAAGTTTCTAACAAGGAGGATGACACAGTAATATCATGGTACCTTAATATTTCTTTGCCTTTATGTGTTACTTTGCATGAGTTTCAAAGCAAACCAACAACAAAACTGCTAAATCAGGGTTCCTTTCAAGACAGATCTTTTTTTAAAGTGTGTGGGAGAAAATGAGCTGCAAGCAGCAAAAAATAGGAAAACATAAAGACAGAGGAAGGAGATCCATCTAATGAAAAAAAAAATCAAGAAAGAGTAATACTCAAATGGTAAATTATTTTCCTTCCAATCTATTTCTTTCCAGGCTCAGCAGAAAAGGAGGGTTCCAGGTTCCTATTTTTCATGTGCATATAAAATTAGGGCTCTTAATCTGCCCTAGAATCATGAACGTTAAAATATCAGCTCTTATTTTACTTTGGTGATGTACGAAGAGGAGGTCATATCTATTTTAAGTTCCTTGGATTCCCTCTTAAGTTTTAGGTTTTAAATAAATCTTCACTATTAGCTTATCCTATCATCATTTGTTTCCTTATGATTAGAGTCGAGTCCAAACATTAAAAAATCTGTTTATTTGTGGGCGAGTTGTCAACTTTTAGAGAGAACAGATACACCACTAAGAAATTTTGGAAACTTCTGTGTCCCACAACAGACTAGATTAGACAGACCAGAGAGCCTGAAACTTCTCTAAAATGCCTATTTAGATTTGCTCAAAAAGGAAAGGGGCCATCTAGGTTCCAGGAACAGACATGGAAGCCAACGAGCTAGTACAGAGACAAAACTTGTGAAGAGGAAGGTGACTGCCGGTCTAGGTGATCAAGGAGCTTGAGGTTTGACATTCAGCCAACCTCTGTGGACCACAGACAATAAGGTAGCAATACCTGTAACAGAAAAGAGCTCTAGAAGAGCTCCACCCTCTGTGAAGGGTCAACCAAGAAAACAAATAAATATATCCACTTAACGTAGAGCATTAAGGACATTGCTCACTGCGGGTTCGAGGAAAATGGTGTTCTGTTTGTTTGTTTGTTTGTTTTTGGTAACTTTTAAAAATCTTTACCTGATTTGGGATTCAAATGTCAGAATCTGCACACCGTGGCAGTCCCAAGCCAGGAAATTATGAAAGCGTATCTAGCGGCAGGCTAGTAATAGCACAGAAGCATCTGGAAGAAGTAGAGGCAGGTCACTCTTACAATATTTTGAAGATTTAGATAACCTTATAATAAGCAATGACAAAATGTATAAGAAAGCAACCCACTATGACTGAGTGTCAGCACAGAAAACACACAACAGGAATAGAAACCCAAGAGCTTAAAAATAATAAAAAAAAAAAAGATAAACTGTAAAATAAGTAGGTTTAAAGTGACAAAAGACATAAATTAAAAAATAAACTCTGAATAAGATACTGCATATACATGTAAGTAAACATATAAGCAAGCTAAATTCAAATTAGACACAGCTGAAGAGAAAACCAGTGAACTAGAAAACAGACAAGGAAGCAGAATGGAGTAATAGAAAGATTTTGAAAATACTAGCAAGTGGCTAGGGGATGTAGATGATACAATAAGAAGGAACAACAGTTAACAGAAGTTCTGAGGGAGCACCTGAGTGGCTCAGGTGGTTAAGTGTCCAACTTTTAATTCCAAGTCAGGTCACTGATGGTTTTTGGAGTAGTGGGGGTCCGAAGCTGATGCTGAGAAAGAATTCTTGAGATGTCTTTGGTGCAAAAAGGTGATTTTATTAAAGCAGGGGGACAGGACCCATGAGCAGGAGCTGCACTGGGGTTGTGAAGAGTGACTGATGATATTATATGGAGTTGGGGGAGGTAAAGACAAAAGGAGGCCTCCAGAAGGACTTTGATATGCTAAAGAGGACTCACAAGATAGGAGGCCTTGCTATTGTCAAGCTAAGGTTATTTTTCCTATAGTGAGGACAGTAGGAGGTTCCTGGAGAAATGTTCTACTCTGTATTTGCCTCCAGTATTTGTCAATGGGCTGCAGCTTATAAAGGAATTTAATTTTACCTGCCATTTCCTTCTTGCCTTTGTTCCCCACATTACAATGGAGGGAAGGATGATGTTGGGGCTCCAGGAAACTAAGTCAGTAGGTTTCTGGAGATTAGGTTGATAAGATTGCCTTTTTCTTGTAACTTACGAAGACGTTTGTAAACTGATGGAGACTCATGTCCTGCATGACTGATTTCTTATCAGTTAACCATTTGTTTTCCCCTTTCCTGTGTTCTTGGGCAGCCAGGAGTGCCTGAGGAATGTCACACATATCCCACCCGGCTGAGGGGGGTGGTGTGTTTGTGAGTGTCAGCTTACCTTATGCTCCCTCATCAGTCATGATCACAGAGTTCGTGAGAGGGAGCCCCACATCTGGCTCTGTGCTGACAGTGCAGAGTCTGCTTGGGATTCTCTCTTTCTGCCCCTCCACTCACACGCACACACTCTCTCCAAATAAATAAATAAATAAACAAACTTAAAAACAACAACAACAACAACAAAAATCAAACATAAGTTCTGAGACAGAGAGGGAGGGAGGGAGGAGGGGTGAGAGAATGAAAGTAAGGACAATGGGAATATGTTAATATTTTAAAAAAAGAACGGCAGGGAATTTCCCAGAATTGACGAAAAACAGGAGTCCTCGGATAAAAGGCGAGGTGAGTGTGATTAACAAGGAAAAATCCACAGCTGGGGGCCGTCATAATGGAACAGCTAATGACCAAAGAAGAGAGAAGCTCCTGAAAGCAGGCAGGATGAAGAGCACATGAGCTGCTAAATAATAATACTTATGCCAACAGCTGAATTTAGAGGACTCAGTGCTACAGCAGACACCAGAAGATCATGGAATGATATTATTAAAAGGCTGAGAGGAAATAACTGTTTGCTTAGAATCCTCTGCCCAGTAAATCTAAAATGGAGAATCAAATACATATTTTCAAAGCAAAAACAAAGAGAGCCTTCTACTAGCTGTTCTTACCTAAAAAACTCAAGGATGTACTTTGGGAATATGGAAATGTAGGCAGAAAGGAGTGGGAAGTAAAGGTGAGCAAAAAATGGAAAATGTTATCAGTTAATCTAAATAAGCGTCGTTAGCCTAAAACAGTATAGAAATGACTACTGTAAGGCATATAAGCCAAGACGAGTCTAAAATATTGGACAGTTAGGTATTGAACAGAGTTAAAACATGCTAGGATCCTTTTATTGGTCAAGAGACATCTAGGAATACTGTGTATGCATGTAAAACCTGCATTTTAGAAACATGCACTGGGAGAAATCAAGCAGGCGTGTTAACAACTGAATGCAGTCTCTAAAAAGTAGAAAAATGTGTGTGTGTTTCAAACAAGGTAAGGGGATTCCACAAGGAAAATCAGAGACTCCCACCTTTAAGATGCTGAATTTTGCATGGGAAAGACGTAGCTACAATTTCCTACAACAAAAAAGAAACAAAAATCTGCTTCATCCTCTCTGTCCTACGTTTTGTATCTTCTCCCCTTTACAGCCTTAGTAGAGGCAAAGAGTTCCCATAAACTTACATGTTTCCTAAACTTTAGAAAGCACAGTGCTGGGCGCTGCCAAAAACATATAAACAAAAACAGAATCTATTATTCAACATGTGCTCAGAGAGCTCGAACAAATGTCTGCAAACATGCCAATACATGTGCTTTAGGTTATGGCCACCCCACTCAGACTCACTTATATCTAAAAGACAAGTGTCTTAAAAACAAAGTGAGTGTAACCAGAAAAACATTTACATAGCTCCCATGCTTACTGCTCTCTGAAAAAGATACCCATCTTTGTTCCCTTGCTGTTAGCACCTGAGTTTCTGAAACAAAAACCATCAAGTGAAAACAGGAGGGCCACAAATACCAAACAAAGCATCCAGGCTTGAAGTTCAGCCTTCCAGGGAACAATCCACCTTCGCATGTAAGGAGTATAAATTCACGAGATAACAGAACAATTGAAGAAATGGTTATAGGATCCACGTTGCTGCTAGAAGAAAAAATGCACGCAGCGGGATAAAGGCAACAGAAAGAGAATGCAATTAAGAAATGTAATTGTAACTAAGAACAGGTCAAGAGATATTGTTTAAAACAAGAAAACACACTAAGGGTTCTTTTATTTCTTTAAGAAAGGGCCCAAGGAGGGGGAGAATGATGTGTGAGCTTTTGACAAATCTGTCTCTAACAGTAAATTCTTGAGTTCATAAGAAATAGACTGAGATCAGAGGCTTTTAAGCGTCAGGGAATATACCATTCAAGATGCTTCTGGGGGAAGAATAACTTGTAAAACCAGTAGTCTGTCGCTCTTCTTTTGTTTTGATGCATGGAGAGCCAGTACAACAGTTAAATAATCTATAATACCTCCCTAATTTTTTTTCACAAAGCCTGAAGCCCAGGAATGAGAAATGATGCACTCGGGAAAATTATTTTTAAATGGGCAGAGTTTGTGTGGGACCATACTTTTCTCCATCTGCCCATGTAAGATGCCTGATAATGCACAACAAAGACTATTGTAATGCATCGGTACTGAGTCATATTTTAAATCCTTACTGCTTGCAGTTCCAACTTACTACAAGATGTTCAGAGAATCCTTTAAGATGACAGTCATGAACTTGCTTAAGAACCTAGCTATAAGGGGCATCTGGCTGACTCAGTAGGAAAAGCATGTGACTTTTTTTTTTACATTTTTTTCACGTTTTATTTATTTTTGAGAGGGGGAGGGAAGAGCGAGAAAGAGGGAGACACAGAAGCCAAAGCAGGGTCCCGGCTCCGAGCTGTCAGCTCAGAGCCCATAGCGGGGCTCGAACTCATGAACCATGAGACCATGGCCTGAGCTGAAGTTGGATGCTTAATTGACTGAGCCACCCCTGCATCCCAGCATGTGACTCTTGATCTCAGGGTTGTGAGTTTGAGCCCCACGCTCTGTGTACTTAAATAAATTAAGGAAACTTTAAAAAGAAAGAACCTAGTTATGATATCTACATGGCTCTACCAAATTCATCAAATGGCACTTATTAAGTACCTGCTAGTTGAAACAATGAGTTCACAGTATTGGGATCATATATGGATTATATGCGACTAGTATTCAGGGCCACTGAGTACGAGGCCAAGTTAAATCCCTATATGCCTCGTTGCCTAATGTGTACAATAGGGGAAATGATAAATGAACACCCTGCATATCTCACAAAGTAGAAATGAGTGAAAATAAAAGGACAGAATATAATGAAATTGGGCCACTGACTGAAGAAGTATATTAATTAGCCATCCAGGCTAAAATAGAGAGTTTCTTCTACACTTTGCAGAAATTCCTTCAGACATAAATTTAATACCATAATGCAACTTCCATTTAAACATTTTTATTTCAACTGATGAGCTTTAAATGAGGTACAGAAACCTAATTTATTTCCAAAGTCAGATACTCAGATTATCACATCAAAGGGAAATTATGTATGACTGAATTCTAAATAAATAAAACTTCCTATTTCATTGCCAACTTATTTTGATGCTAACTGTAAAAAAATGACTTTTTTAGCTTTTACTCTACAAATTATGGAGAGAGCCCAGATGAACACAAAAATTACAATGTATTATCAACTTTTGAACTTGATTTTCAGTCTGCCTTATCTTTATCACTTACTATGGACCAAAATACTCAATCTCTGGGCTATCATTAGGTTTATCTTTTTTTTTTTTTAACATCTTTATTGAGGAATAATTTGCATGTGACAAAATTCACCCACTGAAGTGTACAATTCTTTTCTGGTAAATGATTTTCAGTAAATTGACAGAATACGGTTAATGATATCGGAAGAGCAGTGTAACAGGATAGATGGTAACTACACTTGTGGTGTATACAGCAGAAAACAGAACCCTGTCAAATCACTACATTGTATACCTAAAACTGATGTGACATTGTGTGTCAACTGTACTCAAACAAACAAACACCAACGAAACAAAACAAAACAACAACAAAAATCAACCCAGAACATCCTGGATGCAGAGACAAAGTAGCAGAACTAGATTACTACCATCAACACTCTTGCTGCTAACACGTCAGTCCTCTTGAATAGGACACTAGACACATCACAGAAGAACATGAATGATAAATTCACCCACTTAAGTGTACAATTCTTTTCTGGTAAATCATTTTCAGTAAATTGACAGATGCGTGCAACTTTTGATGTAATCTAGCTTTCAGATTTGCATCACCCCTTAAAAAGACGTCTCAAGGTTATGTGCAGTCAACCCCTAGTCCCAGGCCACCAATACTCTACTTTCCAACTCTAGAGACTGTTTTTTTATGGATATTTCATATAAACCGAAACCTATACTATGTGGTCTTTTATATCTGGCTTCTTTCACTTCGCAGAATGTTTTTGAGGTTCTTGATTGTTGTAGCATGTATCAGGAGTTTGTTACTTTTTATTGCTGAATAACAGTCTCTTGCATGGATATTTAATATCTATATTTATCTATCATATTTCATATGATAGATATTTGGATTTTTCCAGTTTTGGGCTATTATTAATAATACTTCTATGGATATCATAGTCCATGGTATGTACTGAATTATACTCATCATATGCCCATGCTCACGTGCACGGTTCCAAATACCCATAGTGTTTATTCAGCCTTGGGGAAGTTGGTGTTGAGATATATAAACCATTGATTTAGACTTTCTAAGTGCTCTGTGATTGTTTTAAAGTTTTGAGGTGAAGAGAAACAGGAGTGTAAAGTGGTTAGGAGTACATAGTCTAGAGGTGGACTTCTTAGGTTTGTAAACCAGTTTAACATTGTATTAATTCTGTTAGACAAGTCATTAGTGTCTTTGATTTTCTTGACTGCAAAATGGGGATAATGACAATGCCTCTTTTATTTTTTTTATTTCTTTTTTTAAGTTTATTTACTTATTTTGAGAGAGAGAGAGAGAGAACATGAGGAGGGGAGGGGCTGAGAGAGAGAGAGGGAGAGAGAGAATCCCAAGCAGGCTCTGCACAGTTGGCACAGAGCCTGATGTGAGGCTCAAACTCACAAACCAAGAGATTGTGACCTGAGCTAAAATCAAGAGTCAGACGCTTAACCGGCTGAACCACCCAGGCGTCCCTGACGATGTCTCTTTTATAAGCTTATAGTGAAGGTTAGATGATAAACAGGCTTTGCGCAGTGCTCACTAGATATTAACTATTATCATTACTGCTGTGCACCAAATCATCATGGAAATAATTTTTAAGAGGTTAGTACTGCTAGTAAAATAAGATGTTTAGAAGATTTCTCAATCTATTTTCACACTAAGAGACGCAACTATCGCTTTTGCTTAATAGAATACACTATCAAGCACGAACACTGTATGTTTTTATACAGAGAGCAGGCAAATAACTATTTTCCTGTCTGGCCACCCCCACAGTGATGGCCTGGGGAAGAATCTCTAGTAACCACTAGGCAAATAAACTATTGGGATTACATCAAAATAAAAAAGCTTTTGCACAGCAAAGGAAATGATCAATAAAACAAAAGGACAATCTACTGGAGGTATTTGCAACTGATATATCTGATAAGGGGTGAATATCCAAAATATATGAAGAATACAACAGAACACCAAAAAAAAATCTGATTAAAAAATGGGCAGAAGACCTGAAGAGATAATTTTTCAAAAAAGAAATACAGATGGCCAACAGACACATGAGAAGACGTTCAACACTACTAATCATCAGGGAAATGCAAATCAAAACCACGGTGAGATATCATCAAACACCAGTTGGAATGGCTAAAATCACAATGACAAGAAATAACAAAGGCTCCCAAGGATGTGGAGGAAAACAGTCCCTCGTGCAGTGTTGGTGGGAATGCAAACTGGTGTGGCCACTGTAGAAAACGGTATGGAGGCTACTCAGAAAATTAAAAACGGAACTACCATAAGATCCAGTAATTGCACCACTGGGTGTTTACCCAAAGAAAACGAAAACACTGTTTTGAAAAGATACATGTATCGCTAACATATATTGCAGCATTATTTACAACAGCTAAGATTTGGAAACAACCTAAGTATCTTTCAACAGATGAATGGATGAGGAAAATGAAACATAAACATATATATATGTGGGGGGGGTATTCTATAGATGTTCCATATTCCACACTCATTAAAGGGATGAGATTGTGCATGTGCAACAACACGGATGGACCCAGAGCGTATTATGCTAAGTGAAATAATTCAGACTGAGAAACACAAAAACCATAGGATTCAGCTCATAAGTGGAATTAAAACAAACGAGCAAAACAAATGAATAAGCAAACAAACGAAAAGCAGAATCAGACCTAGAAATATAGAGAACAAACCCATGGGTGCCAGTGGGGGGAGGGTCGCGGGATGTGCAAAATGGGTGAGAGAGAGGGAGATACAGGCTTCTGGGTGCAGGATGAAACAGGGGGAAAAAGGCACAGCATAAGGAATACAGCTAATGATATTGGGATAGCAGTGTAACAGGACAGATGGTAACTACACTTGTGGTGTATACAGCAGAAAACAGAACCGTGTCAAATCACTACGTTGTACGCCTGAAACTAATGTGACATTGTGTGTCAACTATACTCAAAAAAAAACCTCAAAACAACAACAAAACAAAACAACAACACCAAAAACCAACCCAGAACATCCTGGATGCAGAGACAACGTGGCAGAACTAGATTTCTACCGTGAACATGCTTCCTGCTAACATGTCAGTCCTGTTGAATAGGACACTAGACACGCCACAGAAGAGAATGAATGACAATAAACAGAAAAGGCAATGACATAGCTTTCTCAGCTTAATTAGTTTATTTAACAAATATAGAGTGCATACTATGGGCTGGGAATAATTCTTAATCCTTCAAAGATAGTAATTTAATCTTCATCACAACCCTATAAAGCGTATCTATTTTTTTTATTTTTTTTTAATTTTTTTTCAACGTTTTATTTATTTTTGGGACAGAGAGAGACAGAGCATGAACGGGGGAGGGGCAGAGAGAGAGGGAGACACAGAATCTGAAACAGTCTCCAGGCTCTGAGCCATCAGCCCAGAGCCCGACGCGGGGCTCGAACTCACGGACCGCGAGATCGTGACCTGGCTGAAGTCGGACGCTTAACCGACTGCGCCACCCAGGCGCCCCTAAAGCGTATCTATTTATTACCTCCAATTTCAGATGAGATCAGTAAGGCACAGAGAGGTAGAGTAATTTGACCAGTGTCACAATTAACAGAACAGAAAACAGAGCTCCAGGGTGTAGCTCACACCATTGTACTTTGCTATCTATTTTACTGGGAGACAGACACGTGTGACTGAAGCAAGACATATTCCCAGAAAAGACAAGTAGAAGCATCATCAGTTTGTTCTGCACACAGACCAATTTCCTTTCATCATACTATTTGATTTACTTTAAGCCACAGGAAAAGGCTTCTTTCAAAGATGAGTGAAATAAGAAAAGTCTAAATTATACCCTACTTTCAGTTTCATCTTAAATTCTGTTATCCATTCTGTATGAATGTAACACTGAAAAAGTCAAGCTTTGCAAGTTCAAAGATGTGATTCTTCACATGCCAGAAAGGATCCCAATCCTGACCATAAGAACATTCTCCCTCTTACCAATCACTTTTTCACTATCCATGAATTGAGACAGCAATAGACCCTCTGAGGAAAAACATTCCCAATTTTGAAAAATGTTGCACAATTTATGCCCTCCCTGGAAGATCGTGGTGCATATTAACACTTTTGACTTTTTAATTACATAAGCATTAAGTACATATGTGTAAAATTTAAAACCTACAGAAAAATGAAATGCAGCCCTACATTAATTAACATGATAAAGGCTCTGGAAAGTCTTGATATGTAGAAACCTGACTAAATTTGTTTAGTGCAGCATTTCTCAAAATGTTAAGATAATGCAGTTTGCATTTCTCCTATGAAACACCTATTGATCTATATTGGAAAACAATGCCCTAGGTGGCTAACCAGTCTATAACAGATCGATGCAATGATTTCTTCTTCATTTTTTAGGCTTATTTATTTATTTTTGAGAGAAAGAGAGAGAGAGAGAGAAAGCACAGGGGAGGGGCAGAAAGGAGAGAGAGAGAGGGAGAGAGAGAGAGAGAGAGAGAGAGAGAGAGAGAGAGAGAGAGAGAATCCTAAGCAGGCTCTGCACTGTCAGTGCAAAGCCTGATGTGAGGCTTGAACCCACAAACTATGAGATCATGACCTGCGTCGACATCAAGAGTCGGACGCTTAACAGACTGAGCCACTCAGGTGCCCCATAATGAAAAGTTAATCGAATGCAATCTTTGAAGCCTGCATGAGACAGATGACAGTTAATAATATATGGCAACGTGAGTTAACTGTCAAGATGAAAATAAAGAGAGGAATATTCGCTAACATCATTAGAGGCTTATCGTGCTCCAGACACTGAATGTTCTACGTGGATTACCTCATTTAATGTTCAAAACAACCATAAAAGGCAAGCATTTATTTATTGATTCTTGTTTCATAGAGAAGAAACTGAGTAATATGCTCAAGGCATGCACTTAGAAAGAGGCAAAGCTGGACTTTAGATGCATGCATTTTAAACCCAGAATTCATCTTCCAGTAATTAAAGCAAACTGCCTTCCACTGTGTCCTAGACAATCCTATCACTTACACATGCAGAATCCCAAGTCATAGGAATAAACTCGGGAATAGGTAATTGTTATGCAGAACTACCAAGGAAAATCTAGGAAAACTAATAGGGTTTATTCACCATAATTTATGTCAAGTCTGGATACCTTTGTTACCATAAAGCCCTTCCATTTGTGTGTGTCTCCTTTCGCTTTACAAAGGAGCCCGATGATTGGAACATTTTTATTTTCTTCTTCCCTATCCAAAAATAACTGCAGTGACAGCACATTTTCAAATGGTGGTATATTCTACACATAGCTGAAAATAAAAAAAAAATGTATCTGCAGTCAAAGAATTATTTCATATTACTTTTCATTTTTCTTTGGAAGGATTATTCATACATTAATCCCTAATTCCAAAATACAAAATATGTTGTGTTTGTGAGTGAATAGTGTGAATTTTTTTTATCATTTTCTCCCTACTGCATACTTTTCAAAGTGCTAACATTAAGTTTCTGCAAATCAAATTCTATTTTGACATATAGACTTTCAAGAAGCAAAAAGAAAGTCATGCAAAAAGCACTTGATTTAAAGACCGGAAAAAGTTACTAAAATATGGAATGCCAACTTCTAAAAAATGCACACTTTTCATGTTTTGTTCTCAGAAGACAATATAGAAGTAATGAGTAAGGCACTTCTGCAGCTCTCCGTAGCGTCTTCATTCCCTGGTGACCTCTTTAGAGCATCTGAAAATGGGGGGCAGGGAACAAAAAACCTATCTGTAGAAAGAATCTTTTTCTTTCACTCCATACATACTTCTTGAGCCATTACTTTCCTAGATGTTGAGGATTCTGTAGTGAAAAGAAATGATAAGGTCTGTACCCTGAAGGAACTTCCATTTGGCAGGGAGGAGACGGTCAAGAAATTAAAAAAAAAAAACAAACGCATAAATGAGAAATCACAGAGTGGTTGGTAACTGCCACGAGAAAAGCTACAGAGAGACAACTGTGTGCCAAGTGGCTGAGTGTGTGATAGGGAGTGACAGAGACACATATGGACAGTGACAGCTCAGGCTGATGGTCTGAAAGAGGTACCATAGCCACTGGGGGCTAAAAGAGTGGAAGGGGCCAGTCATGTACATACTAGTAGCAAAGGCTTGGAAGCACGAATGAGTCTGGGAAGCCCAAAGAACCCAAAGAATAGTTTGTGTTGGAAGAGAAGAAGGTAGAGGCATCTGACTGATAGGTGAGTTCTAGGGTCAATGGGGCCACAGCAGACTGACCACAAGGTACACAAACACGGTAAGGAAACTGAAGGAGCCCTGGTGACAATAGGAGGCCACAGTTTTCAAAATGGGCTGACACTCCTTCTCTCTCTCTTTTTTTTTAATGTTTATTTTTGAGAGAGACAGAGAGAGCAGGGGAGGGGCAGAGAGAGAGGGAGACACAGAATCCAAAGCAGGCTCCAGGCTCCGAGCTGTCTGCACAGAGCCCTACGCGGGTCTCGAACTCACGAACCGTGAAATCATGACCTGAGCCAAAGATGGATGCTTAACCGACTGAGCCGCTCAGGCACCCCATCGTTCTTTTCTGCTTCAACCCCTACTTTGGGTGCTCTGAGGAAAATGGATTGTAGGATGGCAAGGGAGGAAGCAAGGTCTGCTTAGGAATTCATGTAAGGATGGTCTAATTAAAGGATGAGGGGAGTGAAGATGGTAAACAGGAGTCAGGATATGTTCTTCAGTCAGATTTGACAAAACTTCTTAGTGGATAAGACACGCACGGTGAGTCCAAAGGAGGAAGCAAGAACGATCCCAAGACTTTGGGCCCTGGCAGCTGGTGCAATTATGGAGTGATTTACTGACAGTGAGGAAACTGAAGAAAGAGAAAGAAGAGTGGCAGATCTAGGCATTGATTCTTAAGTTCTGCTTTTGACATGTTTATTTCGCAACACCAATCAAATGTCCAACAGAGATGATGCGTGGGCTCTGGGGAGAGGTCAGGGTCAGGGCTGTGAATCTGGGAGTTACTCACATACAGCTGCTGATGGAGCTTTGAAGGACTAGATGAGGTTAGCATGGAGAGGAGGAAGTAAGAGAGCTCTCAGATTGAATATGTGGGCCCAGCAACATCCAGTGGTGGAGGAAGTCAGAAGGATTCAGCCAACAGCACTACGGAGGGGTGGCCAGTCAGAGGGGAAACGTGAATTGACCAGTTCAGCACCTAGAACCTTGGCAGGTACCACAACAATAACCAAAGAGGAGAGCATTCTGGCTTTATTTCACCTACAGCTTTGCGTTTATAGCAAGTTCACTGACTGACATCATTAGAAGTACTTGTGTGCCGCCTAAGGTTGCATGTACACAATACTTTTCCAGAATAACTTCCACGGTATTTTGATTTAACAATAAAATCAAACAAGCCCATCTCAGAAGCACACTTTCCTGCAGGTTATCAATCACTGCACGCATCTGTGAAGAAATGCAACATGGCCACGGAGCTGCTTCATCATTGCACCTGCAGACGTTGCTGCCATTATGCTCTACAAGGTTTCGTTCTTACCATGTTCAAGGTCATTTGCGTGGATGAATAAATTTAAGATCAATTTCATTCACTGTTTTGTTATGGAACTGCACAATACTGCAAAAGTTCTGCTACATAGTCCTCATATTCCTCTTTTCACTTCCCTAACTGAAAAAGGAGACTCTACCGTGGCTGGCAAGTTCGTTGCACATCCCATGTTTAAAAATTCTGAGGACTACTGAACAATACTTATGTTATGTTTTGAGCCACACTTGTTTTAGTACCTCTCTACCATCACTATTCATCCTTATTTCCTGTACTCAAATTATTACTTCGTATCTTCTCTCTGATTTACTTCCAACTCCCTTCACTTACATTGCTTTTATGCAAATATATAAATATATATATATGTATATACGTATACACACATATATATATGTATATATATGTAGATATATACGTATATACATGTATGTATGCATACGTACATACATATATATGTGTGTATATATATATATGTATATACATGTATATATGTATACATACACACACACACACACACACACACACACACACACACACACATTGCCATACTCTGAACCTATCAAGGGCAAAACCATGTTTTGGTAATCTTCACATCTCTCACTTCTAACAAAGTGCCCAGTACAAAGCACATTTTCACCAAGTGTTGAGTGAATGCGTGAATTAAGTAATCTACTAAATTAGTTCAAACTGTTCTTTTTTAGTTTGACAAAAATGATAAAGCTATCAAAGGACTGCTTTATTATATTTAAATTACACACTTAAGAGAAATTTTCAATTTTCCTATTGCTGAGATTTATCAGTCTTCCAAACTGTCCCAACTTTAATTTGGATATGTAATTTTCATCAGTGTGCTGGTATAATAAACCATTTTGAGTGACAACTGCTATTCAATTGACATTAGACTTTTTTTTCTTAGCCTTAGGAACTAGCAATGTGGTTGAACTCAGTAGCATCATTAAATGTTGGATTTTCTCTTTTGTTCAGTTTGGCAAATACTTCTGAAGAAGTATTTTAAAATTTAGAGTCCTGGGGTGCCTGGATGGTTCAGTCAGTTAAGCATCTGACTTTGGCTCAGGTCATGATCTCATGGTTCATGAGTTCTAGCCCCACATTGGGCATTCTGCTGTCAGCACAGAGTCTGCTTCAGATCCTCTATCCCCCTCTCTCTCTGCCCTTACTCCATTTTCTCTCTCTCTCTCTCTCTTTCAAAAATAAAATGAAAACATTAAAGTAAAATAAAGTAAAATTTATAGTTCTTATAAGCATTATGAAAAGTTACCGTAAATTCTATATCACTATTTCTACTGGTCAACTTTATAATTATTTCAACAGTGAATTCTCTGTTTTCAATGAACTATCCTCAGCTAAAAGAGTTAAATATTAGACCTGAATGTTTTTCCTAGAAAAATTATAAATGAGTTGGAGAGGTTCTATCACTGTCTGTTAAGTACAACAGAAATCTTAAAGGTACAAAATACTTCACTGGAGAGCAGATACACTGTCTGGTTGGAGATTACCAAGACTTTATTCTGATGGAAAATGCTAAGCCTGCAGTGCTCTGCTTTTTCTGTAAAAGTCATATCAAACAGAATACATGGAAATGAGGCCCTGAATTCTCTGGCTCACTAGGTCAGCTGAAGGTCTTAGGAACTCATATTGAATAAATGACTTGCAAAATATTAATCATCAGTTAATATAAGAGCTAGAATATGAATTTAAGAAATCTTCATTTCTAGTCTTATCTTCACCATGTGATTTGATCTTGGTTGTGTCATTTAGTTTTATGGTGAAATCACATGATTTATTAAAAAGAAAAGTAAAATAAAAAACAATTCTAAATATCTCTCCATGAGCATTGCCTATCAATATAAATATAGACAGGTTTTCTAATCTCGTTCTCCTGATTTAGTCAAAAACTTACCTTTACTTTCCACTGGGTGTGTTTTTATATTTACATAGACCTCAATAACTTGTATTTTATTGATCTGAAAAGTGGAATTTGAGAAGATAGGTATAGCTAAATCCCAACTAGCATTCCTTCTTGTTTTACAAGTAGGACATATTAAAATGAAGACAATTCGTGGTGTGAGTCCTAACTGTTAAAAACCAGTGTGATTATTACAACTCCATATCCGAAAAAAATGTTTACTAATTACATTATTGAATTCACTGTACAGGTGAATTAACAGGCTCTCAACTACAAAATTGATACTACTCAGAGGAATTCATTTCAAATAGGGTATTTCCAAACACACAACCAAAGGATGTAACTGATTAAAGAAAAATAGAAAACTATTAGACCTGAATATAGGTCTGAATTAGACCTGAATAGACCTGTTTGAAAACAGGTCAAAATATTCCCAATATTTGACATTATCCAGACATCTTTTACTTTTGGTTTTACATATAATAAATTTTCTCTTCAAATTCAATAGTTAACTGACCATGGCATCTTTCAGATTTTATCTAGTGTGGAAAAATTTAGTATTCATATTTAACACAAAGGATAACTGGAGTCCTGTATAGATAGGAACACTGAAATAAAATTATTACTCCAGAAGCATCACAGCTTAATAAGTAATAAGCTCATATTCTTTCATATATAGAAAAGTACTGATACCAACGGAAACTTTATTGTTACCCTTTGATCATGGGAAAATAAAAATTTACAACAAACGAACATTGTTGACCTTGACTGTACATGTTTTCACTTCATTAAGGATTCACAGCTGTTAAAGGTAATGATCCTTCTTACGGTCACATATGGTGTGGCCGACTATCCCTGAATTATGAATGAGTTCTAAACAACACAAATCAACTTTTAAGGGGAAAAAATGAGCATAATTCAATATTGGTTCTAAATAATTATATATTGTATGTAATTTTTGTGTTTTTAATGGCCCAAATGACTAGTTGTCTGTAGTCAATATTATAAAGGGAAATTATGGAAATGTAAACTAGTTTTGTTCATAAAAAGCATAGGTATGCTAACATGAACCCATTAATCCTGGCACCTTGAAAGTTAAATCCTACAATTAAATAAACAGTATAAGTATTCCTTAAAATACCTTTGGAGCTCCACAGAGCAAACGATGCTTAATTTCATGGTATTATTATAGATATTTTCCTCTATGGAATTTAAACATAAAACATAACTTCTATGTTGTGAAAATGACATATGACAACTTATATGGTGATAACTAGTATTGTGATTGTTACCTGTTTTCAAGGTCATTATTTAGTAACTTGAATATCCAAACATCTAATTGTTAATTACCATTTCTGTATACATTTAGAATAACAAATGATATACTGGACTTGCATGTTTCTTAGAAATGCTGGTATGTGTTGTCCAATTCCCTGCGAGCGTCATGTCAGGGTGGGGCTGACCTTCTCGGGCATTTCCTGGTATCCTGTTGTCTGCCTGCAGCACTGTTTCCCTGTTTCATCATGTGGGGAGGTGGGAGTAGGTTATGGAGCTTCTGTTAAAAAAATTAGAGAACTTTTAAAAATAGCGTATTGACTTTAGACTTTTCCAAACACACTGAACTGAACAGGTGCAGGAGATTATGAAGGGGGGAGGGGGAAGCATGAGTCAGGATGAAGGAACTGGCTGTAGCAATGGAGATGCGCACACAGATGAGAGAGAGGAGAAGTTCACATATGAAGTGTGTGCAAGGAGCAAATGCACATGCAGGGGGCTGCGTCATGTGGCTGAAAACATAAGAATGGTGGTATATAGATCAATCAATAAAATGTCCAGGAACTTTTCACTGACTACCTGGTCTTTCTAACAAAAGCTTGCTATATAGCAAGTCACTGGAAATTTTCCTGAGACTAACACATAACCGGTTTTGTTCTGCACACATTAATCGATGCTGTTTTAGTATTGCTCCCCAATGAGTCACTAATGTACAAAAATAAGGACCAGCTCTAGAGACAGTGATCAGGAAGAGAAGGGGCATTCGGTCAAGTGCCAGAAACCAATATAAATACCCCACAAGCAGTGTGGTGGTGTTGAGTAGCATCTGGAAACCAGCGAGCAATCCTCAAATATTTGAAAGGATGCCTTTTCTTAGGAAACCAAGACTGGCTGTGTGAGGGGCTAATGGACTGAACCAACCTCAGAGAAACATCCCCTAGAGCCTGTTAACAAAAGACTACACTAAATCTGAGCGACAGATGAACTTAGAGCAGAGGCTAAGTTTGGCAGTGCTATTGTAAAATCTCTAAGTACCAGAGGGTAGTGAATACAGAGCCCATGGCCTGTGAGGTCTAAATACAGAGTTGATGGTCCATAAGGTTGCACCCAATCCAGAGATGCTAGCTCACTGCTCCCCAAATATGGAGTCCTCAGTCCCTGCCTTAAACCTCCAGTAGCAGGTTCTTCAAACACTGAAGTTGCTATGCTTGTACCTTGTTCAAACTAGGTATCCACAAAAGGACATGAGCTATGTCATTCAGTCTGCCCAATCATTCACTCATTCTGTCACTAACTACCTACAGAGCCCCGTGCTTTGTCAGTACTGGTAAAGAGAAAGGGCACAATGTTCTCATTATCTAGCTTCTTCCTGTTCAAGTCTTGATTTTCTTTATCTACAAAATAACTTTGAATATTTAATAGTAGAGGAAATGCAAAATCATACTTTGGAATAAGCTCAAGGCAGTTAACTTTATCACTTGTCTGCTTATGATGAATACTCACTCATTCATGAAATACTCACTGAACACCAATTATGTGCCAGGAGCCCTTCTAATTCTGGGGAATAAAACACCCAGAATCCCTGACCACACTTTTATTATATACATGTGGATTACAGGAAACATTTCTGTTAATAATGAATTATAATTATAAAATTTGAATGTAAAAATTACTAATTTAAAAAATAATCAGAGATTCATAAACTTATAACGCTGAAATAGAAAAGCAAAGAAAGGGTCAAAAATTAGGCTATCTATATTAATACCTCTAATGGAATTTATGCACTTTTGTTTTCCCCTCCTTTCCCCCCAAATCGTTTTTTAAGTGTATTTATTTATTTTGAGAGGGAAACAGAGACATTGCAAGCAGGGGAGGGGCAGAGAGAGAGAAGGAGAGAATCCCAACCAGGCTGTGCACTGTCAGTGCGGAGTCCAACGTGGGGCTCAAACTCAGGAACCCAGAGATCATGACCTGAGCAGAAATCAAGAGTAGGATATTTAACAGACTGAGCCACCCAGGTGTCCCGTGCCCCAAATCTCTTATATGAAAAGGCCACTAAAACAAAGGCCTAAGGAAGGGAATGTCGATTTTTCCCATGGAACACTACTGTTTCATTCTGCACATTAAGACACACGGGAGATGGGTTGTAGAAGTAAGGCATCCACGGCCAGACTCTCTAAACTATGGGCCCAGTGAAGATACTAATTTGCTTCTCTTTTCTTATCTCTGAGAGGGAGGTATTAAAACAAAAACAAAAACAAAAACAAAACAAAACAAACAAAAAACCCTAGAAAACAAAAAAAAAACCCACAAAAAACAAACAAAAAAACCACACATGCATCAGATGATCATTGTAAGAATTAAATGAGCTAATACATGGACAGGATTTAATACTCTTTGAAGCACATTAGTGTTTACCCTCACTTCTGTTATTAAATCCGAAGAGCACGGCAGAAACAATACACATCAGAATCTTCACCGACAGAAGTTGCCAGAACACTTCAAATAAACAATTTGGAACTTAACACTTTAGCCTTGTCATTAATCTCAGTGTCAAATATTCTCTGGGCAATCTAGCAGCACACCATGCTGCCATAGTTGAGTCTCCCTATGTTCCCCCTCACAGCAAAGTACAAGTGCCAGCCTCTAAGTTCACTGCCAGAACTCACCAGCTTCATAAAGGCTACCACTTTTATTCATGTTTTCCATTCTGACAGTATAGATTCCGTTCTTCTGTCTGGCAGAGACTGTCTGGCTTTGCACAGTGGAAAAAAAAAAAACAACAACTTACCAAACCATTCTAGCCATAATTTGTGATCTTATTCAGCAACAGAACTTTTTGGCCAACTACAAGCTAAACAATGTCTTCCTTCATTCCCAACCCCCACCATGTATTTCTGAAAGAGTCTCATGCTAGGCTAAAACCAAAATGGAAAAAGGTTTCAAAATTATCTGGTAAACATTCGAAGGAAATCATGAAATCACGTTTCAATTATCCGGAGTATCAGTTCCCATTCTAGAAGGAAAACATCTGAACTCTATGCTTGGAAGCAGCTACTGTGAAACAACAGAATATGATCCGGGTTTGTTAGAGGGGGAAAGCAGCAAACCTGAATTCTTGACAAATGTGCATTTACATTTTTGGCTTTTGCAGAACTAATCAACATCCACAATCTGTTTTAATAACTCCGTCCTGAGGATTTGCTTATTTTTTCCAACAACAAGGGGCAGACAAAAGCCCACAGGATAAAAAGTGAATGTCGAAGAGGTTTTTCAAAAAGCATGATAGTTTTTACACTGAGCAGGCCCCATTATCTTGTCTCCTTCTGATCAACCACACACATTTGTAAAATGTGTCACATGCACCGGGTCATGGTCTGGTAATGGAAGAAAAAGATGTCTCTGTCTTAAGCTATCACGTTTCTCTAGGAATCAAACACACACCCATACCCACAAGCCCCAAAAACCATCAATGGAATCCATGTGTGCTAGCGTGCTTTGCTAAGGAAAGCTCCATTCAAATTCTAATCAGTATCCAACTGGCTGCAATGAAAGTTCCTGAGGGAAAGTGATAACCCCTTACTCATGTTTAGAACATTAGCATCTGAGGATCAAAGGAGATTTGTTTATGGCCAAACAAACTTAATTAATACTCAGCTCTTAGGCTAAGCTTCAGGGCGCTATTGGACTTTTGGTCCAGATTTCTTAAGTGAATCATGTGTCTGGATACAAAGAATTAAAATGGGGTGGCAGGGGTTCAGTCTCATTTTAGTGGCCATCATCTATAGGATCTATGACTGCCTTAAAGAAAAAAGTAATTTTTCAGCATATCAGCATATCACTATGCTGTTGAAATTGCAACAAGAAACCCAGAAAAGCTTTCAGTAAAAATACATTTTAAAAACTGAATTTAATTATGTGATAGATCATATGTGTAAAGCAATCCTATTTATAACAGGACGATTATAAATATAATAGCAATATTCAAATTTTGGATAATGTGTTAGTTACTTTGTCCAAATGGAAGGTAAAATGATGGTTTGGATTTCATGTAAATGATATGGAAATACCTTTAGGGGATTTAAGTCATGAATTTTAGTAATAAAAGGCTTATAGAATTATTGAAAAAATATAGAGCATGATCTTCCATAGGGCAATTGGAAAGATTTTTTTCTCAAGATTTAAGAGAAAGAAGAAAGTAGCAAAAAAGTTTACGAACTTCAAATTGAAACCAATTGCAACTTAAGTGCTACCAAAAAGACAATGGTGAAATCTGACTATAAAATCTAGCATACCTCATTTATAGTATACCAACATGAGCTATGATTGCACATTCTCTGATTATTCAGAAAACCAGCAATTACACAAGATGCGATCCTTATTTTAAAATTCAAGCTTAATTACCAGGTTTCTCTCACTGTATTTAGATTCGTGCAAGATGCACTATATCCATGATCCATGTATAAATTCATGGGTAAATAACACCATTATGTGTCCCTTAATTACTGCTGAACTCCTAACTGGATGCTTTTGCCTAAAATCTTCATGAAGTATGCACAACGCTCATGTTTTTATCCAGTAAGAATCTCAGTTGCAGAAAGGAAAGCGATATAATCACTAATCCCTCACTTCAGTAAAATGAAAATGTGACTTTTCAGAATCAAAGTATGATCAAATCACCTAAGTGCTCAATTAAACAAACAAACAAACAAACAAACAAACAAACAAACAAACACAGGCATTGATACCCATGCTGAAAAGGACTTTAAGGTTTTGTGGAAGGAGGATGTGAGTAATATATACATGCTTCACTGAATAATGCAATAAAAGAATTGCATGTATTAGCATTTTAGAACCCAAAATAACATATTTTTAAGATTATCAAATTAAATAATGTATGTATGGAAGCTTTTTTAGCTTTAAAGTATATTTGACTGTAGTTAATATTGATCTCAAAATTAAGAACTCATGTTGCCACATCAGACACTCAGAGTTTAAATAAGAGTTCAGCATTGAAATAGAGTATTTCAAGGCAGGTGAATTTTGAACCAGTTACCTTCGTTGTGCAAGGGAATTTATTGACCTGGCTAGCAGACATATGGAGAGTGATGGACACAACCCATTACCTTCTCGGCTACAAATCTATACACTAAATGGTAAGGAACTGCTTTTCTAAGAGAAACACAGGAATGATTTGATAAAATATATATTGCTTCCAGTCTACTTTCATGCCTGTATTCCTATTATTTTAATCTTGAAACTTTTCATGGTCTAAAAGCCTGGATGAATGACTCCTCATCCTGAGATTATCATTATCAGTTTCCACATGATTTGACAAATATCCCTGAATAGTTTGAAAGGGGAAGCCAAGGGATGTAAATTGATGAAGAATATCCATTCTTATAAAAGGAAAGCACATATTTTTGGGAGATAAGATCTTCCCAAGATGAAGAGTCAGCTCTATTCTGAATATAAGCAGTTCTGAGGTTTAATTTGCCTCACAGAATACCGAGACCAGCAGCAGACATCTTCTTTTTGACAACTTTCTGATTCCAGGATGATAATGAGAATGAAGATCTCAGTTTACACTCCAAAACTCCAACCAAAAATGGGTTAATCTCATTTTATTTTGTATGGGTCAAACACAACCACAGAACCTTGGATCACAGCAGAATTAAAAATAAAAAAATAAATTGAATTAAATTAAAATTAACAAAAAATTAATGAAATACCATCTAGAAGTTTAGGAAAGCTTAATAATTATCACAATATACTTTTGAAAGAAATATAATTTTTTTAATGTTTATTGATATTTGAGAGACAGAGACAGAGAGTGAGGGCAGAAGGGGCAGAGAGAGAGGGAGGCACAGAACCCAAAGCAGGCTCCAGGCTCTGAGCTGTCAGCACAGAGCCCAGCACAGGGCTTGAACCCATGAACTGTGAGTTCCTGACCTGAGCCAAAATTGGACGCTTAACCGACTGAGTCACCCAGGCGCCTCAAGAAATGTAATTTTTTTAAGTTTATTCATTTTGAGAGAAAGAGACACAAAGAAAGAGAGAGAGAGAGAGAGAGAGAGAGAGAGAGAGAGAGAGAGAGCGCACAGAAGCAGGGGAGAGGCAGATAGGGAGAGAGAGAATCTCAAGCAGGGTCCATGTTGTCAGTGCAGAGCCTGATGGAGGGTTTGATCCCACAAACTGTGAGATCATGAACTGAGCCAAAATCAAGAGTTGTACGCTTAACCAATTGAGGCACTCAGGCACCCCAAGAATTGTAGTTTTATCATTAAAAATAGATTAGTAAAATCTAGCCTAATAGAAACAGCCCTATAATTAATAGATTAAAATGCCTTTTTTCAGGATATAAAACCATAAATTAGTATGCTAGCCATTTTTTTCTAACTACTAAACTGTGTATAAAATTTGAACTGTTCAAGCAGTAAACAAATCTTCACCTTGAAGACATGTCTACAGTTTTGTGTTTCTACTTGTTGGACAGCTTTGCACCAACTACTGTTCACTTCTGCCTCCTATTTTGAATGCAAATGTAATCATCATCAATTCTTTTTTTTAATATGAAATTTACTGTCAAATTGGTTTCCATACAACACCCAGTGCTCATTCCAACGGGTGCCCTACTCAATGCCCATCACCCACTTTCCCCTCCCTTCTCCCCCCCATGAACCCTCAGTTTATTCTCAGTTTTTAACAGTCTCTTATGGTTTGCCTCCTTCCATCTCTGTAACTTTTTTCCCCCCTTCCCCTCCCCCCATGGTCTTCTGTTAAGTTTCTCAGGATCCACATAAGAGTGAAAACATAAGGTATCTATATTTCTCTGTATGACTTATTTCACATAGCATAACACTCTCCACTTCCATCCACGTTGCTACAAAAGGCCATATTTCATTCTTTCTCATTGCCACGTAGTATTCCATTGTGTATATAAGCCACAATTTCTTTATCCATTCATCAGTTGATGGACATTTAGGTTTGTTCCATAATTTAGCTATTGTTGAAAGTGCTGCTATCAACATTGGGGTACAAGTGGCCCTATGCATCAGCACTCCTGTATCCCTTGGGTAAATTCCTAGTAGTGCTATTGCTGGGTCATAGGGTAGATCTATTTTTAATTTTTTGAGGCACCTCCACACTTTTCCAGAGTGGCTGCACCAGTTTGCATTCCCACCAACAGTGCAAGAGGGTTCCCGTTTCTCCCCATCCTCTCCAGCATCTATAGTGTCCTGATTTGTTCATTTTAGCCACTCTGACTGGCGTGAGGTGATATCTCAGTGTGGTTTTGATTTGTATTTCCCTGATGAGGAGCGACGTTGAGCATATTTTCATGTGCCTGTTGGCCATCTGGATGACTTCTTTATTTAAAAAAAATTTTTTTTACATTTATTTATTTTTGAGATAGAGAGAGACAGAGCATGAACGGGGGAGGGTCAGAGAGAGAGGGAGACACAGAATCCGAAACAGGCTCCAGGCTCTGAGCTGTCAGCAGAGCCCGACGCAGGGCTCGAACTCACGGACCGCGAGATCATGACCTGAGATGAAGTCGGACGCTTAACTGACTGAGCCACCCAGGTGCCCCCTGGATGTCTTCTTTAGAGAAGTGTCTACTCATGTCTTCTGCCCATTTCTTCACTGGATTATTTGTTTTTCCGGTGTGGAGTTTGGTGAGTTCTTTATAGATTTTGGATACTAGTCCTTTGTCCAATATGTCATTTTCAAATACCTTTTCCCATTCCATCGGATGCCTTTTAGTTTTGTTTATTGTTTCCTTTGCAGTGCAAAAGCTTTTTATCTTCATGAGGTCCCAATAGTTCACTTTTGCTTTTAATTCCCTTGCCTTCAGAGATGTGTTGAGTAAGAAACTGCTGCAGCTGAGGTCAGAGGTTTTTCCTGCTTTCTCCTCTAGGGTTTTGATGGTTTCCTGTCTCACATTCAGGTCCTTTACCCATTTTGAGTTTATTTTTGTGAATGGTGTAAGAAGGTGCTCTAGTTTCATCCTTCTGCATGTTGCTGTCCAGTTCTTCCAGCACCATTTGTTAATCAGACTGTCTTTTGTTCCATTGGATATTCTTTCTTGCCTTGTCAAAGATTAGTTGGCCACACTTTCGTGGGTCCAATTCTGGAGTCTCTATCTATTCCATTGGTCTATGTGTCTGTTTTTGTGTCAATACCATGCTGTCTTCATGATGACAGCTTTGTAGTAGAGGCTAAAGTCTAGGATTGTGATGCCTCCTGCTTTGGTCTTCCTCTTCAATATTACTTTGGCTATTCGGGGTCTTTTGTGGTTCCATACAAATTTTAGGATTGCTTGTTCTAGCTTTGAGAAGAATGCTGGTGCCATTTTGATTGTGATTGCATTGAATGTGTAGGTTGCTCTGGGTAGTATTGACATTTAAACAATATTTATTCTTCCAATCCATGAGCACAGAATGTTTTTCCATTTCTTCGTATCTTCTTCAATTTCCTTCATAAGCTTTCCATAGTTTTCAGCATACAGATCTTGTACATCTTTGGTTAGGTTTATCCCTAGGTATTTTATGCTTCTTGGTGCAATTGTGAATGGGATCAGTTTCTTTTTCTGTCTTTCTGTTGCTTCACTATTAGTGTATAAGAATGCAATTGATTTCTGTACATTAATTTTGTATCCGGCAACTTTGCTGAATTCATGTATCAGTCGTAGCAGACTTTTGGTTGAGTCTGTCAGGTTTTCCATGTATAATATGTCATCTGCCAATTTTGATGCCTTTGATTAACTTTTGTTGTCTGATTGCTGATGCTAGAACCTCCAACACTATGTTAAAAAACAGCGGTGAGAGTGGACATCCCTGTCGTGTTCCTGATCTCAGGGGGAAAACTGTCAGTTTTTCCCCATTAAGGATGTTATTAGCTGTGGTCTTTTCATAAATGGCTTTTATGATGTTTAAGTATGTTCCTTCTATCCCGACTTTCTCAAGGGTTTTCATTAAGAAAGGATGCTGAATTTTGTCAAATGCTTTTTCTGCATTGACAGGATCATATGATTCTTATCTTTTCTTTTATTAATGTGATGTATCACATTGATTGATTTGCAAATGTTGAACCAGCCCTGCAACCCTGGAGTGAATCCCACTTGATCAGGGTGAATAATTCTTTTTATATGCTGTTGAATTCAATTTGCTAGTATCTTGTTGAGAATTTTTGCATCCATGTTCATCAGATATATTGGCCTGCAGTTCTGTTTTTTGGCTGGCTCTCTGGTTTGGCAATCAAAGTAATGCTGGCTTCATAGAATGAGTCTGGAAGTTTTCCTTCCCTTTCTTTTTTTTGGAACAGCTTGAGAAGGATAGGTATTATCTCTTCTTTAAATGTCTGGTAGAATTCCCCAGGGCAGCCATCTTGTTCTGGACTCTTAATTGTTGGGAGATTTTTGATAACTGATTCAATGTCTTCATGGGTTATGGGTCTGTTCAAGTTTTCTATTTTTTCCTGTTTGAGTTTTGGAAGTGTGTGAGGGCTTAGGAATTTGTCCATTTCTTCCAGGTTTCCAGTTTGTTGGCATATAATTTTTCACAGTATTCCCTGATAATTGCTTGCATTTCTGAGGGATTGGTTGTAATAATTCCATTTTAATTCATGATTGTATCTCTTTGGGTCCTCTCCCTTTTCTTTTTGAGAAGCCTGGCTAGAGGTTTATCAATTTTGTTTATTTTTTCAAAAAACCAACTCTTGGTTTCATTGATCTGCTCTACTGCTTTTTTAGATTCTACATTGTTTATTTCTGCTCTGATATTTATTATTTCTCTTCTTCTGCTGGGTTTGGGGTGTCTTAGCTGTTCTGCTTCTATTTCTTTTAGGTGTGCTGTTAGATTTTGTATTTGGGATTTTTCTTGTTTCTTGAGATAGGCTTGGATTGCAATGTATTTTCCTCTCAGGACTGCCTTCGCTGCATCCCAAAGCATTTGGATTATTGTATTGTCATTTTCATTTATTTCCATATATCTTTAAATTTCTTCTCTAATTGCCTGGTTGACCCATTCATTCTTTAGTAGGGTGTTCTTTAACCTCCATGCTTTTGGAGGTTTTCCAGACTTTTCCCTGTGGTTGATTTCACATTTCATAGCATTGTGGTATGAAAGTGTGCATGTTATGATCCCACTTCTTTCATACTTATGAAGGGCTGTTTTATGATTCAGTATGTGATCTAAATTGGAGAATGCCCCATGTGCACTAAAGAAGAAAGAATATTCTGTTTCTTTGGGATGCAGAGTTCTAAATATATCTGTCAAGTCCATCTGATCCAATGTATCATTCAGGGCCCTTGTTTCTTTATTGATCCTGTGTCTAGATGATCCATCCATTGTTGTAAGTGGGGTATAAAAGTCCTCTGCAATTACCACATTCTTATCAATAAAGTTGCTTATGTTTGTGATTGTTTTATATATTTGGGAGTCCTGTATTCGGCGCATAAGACATTTATAATTGTTAGCTCTTCCTGATGGACCCTGTAATTATTATATAATGCCCTTCTTCATCTCTTGTTACAGCCTTTAATTTAAAGTCTAGTTTGTCTGATATAAGTATGGCTACTCCAGCTTTCTTTTAACTTCCAGTAGCATGATAGATAGTTCTCCATCCCCTCACTTTCAATCTGAAGGTATCCTCAGGTTTAAAATGAGTCTCTTGTAGACAGCAAATAGATGGGTCTCATTGTTTTTAATCCATTCTGATACCTTGTGTCTTTTGGTTGGAGCATTTATTCCATTTACATTCATTGTTATTATTGCAAGATATGGGTTTAGAGTCATTGTGATGTCTGTTGGTTTCATGCTTGCAGTGATGTCTCTGGTACTTTGTGGTCCTTGCAACATTTCACTCACAGAGTCCCCCTTAGGATCTCTTGTAGGGCTGGTTTATGGGTGATGAATTCCTTCAGTTACTGTGTTTTAGGAAAACCTTTATCTCTCCTTCTATTCTCAATGACAGACTTGCTGGATAAAGGATTCCTGGCTGCATATTTTTTCTGTTCATCACTTTGAAGATTTCCTGCCATTCCCTTCTGGCCTGCCAAGTTTCAGTAGATAGGTCTGCTCCCACCCTTATGTGTCTACCTGTGTATGTTAGGGCCCGTTTATCCCTAGCTGTTTTCAGAATTCTCTCTTTATCCTTGTATTTTGCTAGTTTCCCTATGATATGTCGTGCCGAAGATTGATTCAAGTTACGTCTGAAGTGAGTTCTCTGTGCCTCTTGGATTTCAATGCCTTTTTCCTTCCCCAGATCAGGGAAGTTCTTAGCTATGATTTGTTCAAGTACACCTTCAGCCCCTTTCTCTCTCTTCCTCTTCTGGATTCCTATGGTACAGATATTGTTCCGTTTGATTGCATCACTTAGTTCTCTAAATCTCCCCTCAAACTCCTGGATTTTTTTATCTCTCTTTTTCTCAGCTTCCTCTTTTTCCATAATTTTATCTTCTAATTCACCTATTCTCTCCTCTGCCTCTTCAATCTGTGCTATGGCTACCTCCATTTTATTTTGTACCTCATTTATAGCATTTTTTAATTCCTCATGACTATTTTACAGTCCCTTGATCTCTGTAGCAATAGATTCTCTGCTGTCCTCTAGGCTTTTTTCAAGCCCAGCGATTAATTTTATGACTATTATTCTAAATTCTTGTTCCATTATATTGCTTAAATCTGTTTTGATCAATTATTTAGCTGTTGCTACTTCCTGGAGTTTCTTTTGAGGAGAATTCTTCCATTTCATCATTTTGGCTAGTCCCTGCGGTAGCGCCAAACTGCAGGGCACTTCCCCTGTGCTGTCCAGAGAAATTTGTGTTGGTGGGCGGGGCCACAGTCAGACTGGTGTGTACCTTATCTTCCCCCCTCCCAGGGGCAGGACTCAGTGTGGGTTGGTGTGGCCCCTGTCTGGGCTGCTTGCATAGCCAGGCTTGTGGTGCTGCTTCTATGGGATCTGACATATTAGCGGGGGTGGATCCTCAAGGTGCACAGGGGTGGGAGGGGCAGACTTAGCTCACTTTGCCCTTGGTGGTCCCCTGCGGGAGGGACTCTGCAGCACGGGAGGGAGGAAGGGAGGAAGGCAGGCGGGTCAGAGGAAGCATTGGGTGTTTGAGTGGTGCAAGCAAGTTCAGTGAACTGGTTCCCTTTGGGGTTTCAGCTGGGGGATGGGAGAGGGAGATGGCGCTTCCCAGTGCCTTTGTTCCCTGCCCAGCTGAGCTCTGTTTTCCAGGGCTCAACATCTCTCTCTCCTGGTGTCCTCTCACCCTCCTGCTCTCGGAGCAGAGCTGTTGACCTATAACATTCCAGATGTTAAGTCCCATTGGCCTCAGAACTCACGCAGTCCGTCCCCTCCACTTTTGCAAGCCAGACTCAGGGGCTCTGCCTTGTTGGCTGGGCTGCCCCTCCACCGCCAGGCTCCCAGCCACCAGTCTGTGTAGGGTGCACCGCCTCTCCGCCCTTCCTGCCCTCTTCCATGGGCCTCTCGTCTACGCTTGGCTCCAGAGAGTCCGTTCTGCTAGTCTTCCGGAGGTTTTCTAGGCCAATGTGGGTGGAATCTAAGCTATCAGCAGGAGGAGGTGAGCCCAGTGTCCTCCTACGCCACCATCTACCCTTCCCTCCAATTCTGAGTATCAGTACTGGTTTCAATATTTCTGCATGAAAAGGGCTCAGAGGCAGCAATCTAATTGGAAACTGTAGCCAGGGTCGAAGCTACTTGGGCTAAGAAATTTGTTTGGCGTACCAAAACTACTATTTAAAAAAAAAATCTTTAAGCTTATTTAGTTGGAAAGAAAGAGAGAGAGTAGGGTAGGGGCAGAGAGACAGAGAGAGAGAAGATTCCAACCAGTCTCCAAGCTGTCAGCACAGAGGATCAACATGGGGATCAAACTCACACACTGAGATCATGTCCGTCCGACCCAGAGTCAGGACACTTAACCAAGTGAGGCACGCAGGCACCCCAAGAACACTATTTTTATTTAAAGCATAGGTTCCATCCCAGGGGGTGAGGGTAAGGTGACATGGAGATTATAGAAGGAAGGCTAAATCTTACTCTATCCTGTGCTAGCAAAAGCCTCTAGTCATTACATCTGATCCATTTAGGTTCAAAAGGAAACAAGTAGACATGTTTCAAGGAAACATAAGGGAAGAGCTTCAACCAAAGCAGGCCGGCATGTCAGTGATGCTGCCCAAGGTGCTCCAAGATGTGCTACCCAATGGAAGGATGAGTTCCTTCCAATGGAAGGAAAAGAATGAGTAATTCAAAGACGTTAAAAGGTAGGTCTCTACCTGTAAGGTGTGTTACTGTTTACTTATGTCTTTATTTTCATGAGAGGACTGATTAGGAAAATATCAGAATGTGTGAAACTTACAAGATTTTCCTTGTTTTTTTCTAAAGTGAATTTTCCAGGGGGTGGGGGGGGGCAGAAATACAGATATGGTAATAAGCTCCAGGAAAACAAACGGAAGGAAACAAAACAAACACCGAAAGAAAATTCCCTGTTGGCACGATTTAAAGGGGTTAGTGAAAATCTTCTTTAATATGCCTTGGGAAGTGGGGAAGTGCAGGGAAAAACTGCTATCTTTGTGAAACAGACTAAAAAAGGCCTTTGAAACTAACACAGGTAGTGAACACAGCACTAGACTCTGAGGAATCACAGGGCAAGGGTCCCTAGAGCAGCATCCACAGTGGGGGCACAGTTACTGTCCCCAGCTCACCTATGTGGACAAATCTCTGTAAATCCCCAGTGAAAATTCCTTTGTAGAAGAAAATATCTCTGTAGAAGAGATATCTCTTTGTATAAAATACCTTTGTAGAAGAAACGACCCATTGATTTCTAAAAGTGAAAAGAATCTGAGGTTTGTTTTAGTTTCTTCCTTGCAGTGTTAACAAGATAATATTTATTTATTTTTAGTATTTTTTAACGTTTTATTTCTTCTTGAGAGAAAGAGAGAGAGAGAGAGCGCAAGTGTGCTCGAGCGGGGGTGGGGTAGAGTGACAGGGAGACAGGATCCAAAGCAGGCTCTGAGCTGACAGCAGAGAGTGAACTCCTGCATTGGGAGATCATGACCTGAGCCTAAGCCAGATCCTTAACCAACTGAGCCAGCCAGGTGCCTCAAGATAAAAATATTTATTATTATCTTGTGTGATAATTTATTTTTATTAATTGAGATTGTTCTGATTATTATAGTATATTATATATTAATATATTTATTATATTATTATAGTGTAATAATTATCACATTTCATACATCATTGGGTCTGGGATACAGTATGCTAAAAAAATGAGAACTTTTCAGATTAAAAAAGTTTTTTTAAATTTATTTCTGAGAAAGAGAGAGAGACAGGGGAGGGGCAGAGAGAGAGGGAGACAGAAGATCAGAAGCAGGCTCTGTGCTGACAGCAGAGAGCATGCGGTGTGGGGCTCAAACCCACAAACTGTGAGGTCATGACCTGAGCTGAAATTGAATGCTTAACCAACCAGGCACCCCAGAACTTTTCACTTTTTGTTTGAAGGTGAGAAGAGAGGTCTGTCTTTGCAAAGTGAATAAGCTAAGATCTACATTTCACGACTGGTCCCATGAACAAATTTGTTATAAATCATGGGAAGGTTGTGCTGCTGCAAATACATTTTTGAAACAACTGAACCAAGCACCACTATTTTCAGGTTTTAATGAGGCAGCAATAAAATATAATTTATTAATATCTGAAATTCTTATACTGAAAAATGGAATCAAAAGACCTTCCCTTCTGATGGAATCCTCCAATGCATTTCCTCCATTTTTGAAATTATTTAACAGAGCTTTGTATATTTCCTTGACTAAATTCTTAGGGCCAATGATACATGATCTTAGGTAAAGAATGTGATATGGTTTACAACACTTTATCTTAAGAGAATCACACTGGTGGTCAATAAAGTGATTGCAGGTGATAAATAAAAAAAAAAAATTAAAGTTAATAGTCAATGCAATTCAGGGAGCTTGTGTGGCTCGGTTGGTAAAGCGTCTGGCTCTTGAATTTGACTCAGGTCATGATTTTACAGCTCATGAGTTTAAGCCCCAAATTGGACTCTGTGCTGACAGTGCAGAGCCTGCTTGGAATTCTCTCTTTTCCTCTCTGCCCTCTCCTGCTCACACGCATGTGTTTCCTCTCTCTCTCTCTCTCTCTCTCCAAAATAAATAAACTTAAAAAAAAATAAAGTATGCTGCTTCACTTTTATTGAGGTATAATTGATAAGTAAAATTGTAATACAATTAAAGTATACAACATGATGATTTAATCTACATACACACTGTGAAAGGATTTCTACCAAGTTAATTAACACATCTGTCATTTCACATATTTACCTTTTTCTTTTCCTATCTTCTTTCTTTCTTTCTTTCTTTCTTTCTTTCTTTCTTTCTTTCTTTCTTTCCCTTGTGAATACTGAAGTTCTAGTTTCACAACCAATTTCAATTATACAATGCATTGTTATCAACTTTCACCCGACATTTTACATGAGATCTTCTGACCTTATTCATCCTGTAACTAAAAAACTGAATCCTTTTACTTGCCTCTTTGAATTTCCCCCACTCCCTCAGCCCACTGGCAACCACCATTCTACTCTCTTTTTCTATAAGTCTGACTTTTCTTTGTTCCTTGTTTGTTTGTTTTAATTCCACATGGAATTAATACCACACTGTATTTGTCTTTGCCTGGTTTATTTCACTTAGCATAATGTGCCCTCGTTTTATCCATAGGGAGCAAATGACAAGATTTCATCTTTTTTTTAAGGCTGAAGATTTCATTATTAATATAAATACAAGGAGAATATGTACTTTTACATTTTAGAAAACATTACATCTTCTTTATACATTCATCTCCTATTGGAAGTTTACTTTCAGGGCTATGACGAACAATGCTGCAAAGAACATGGGAATACAGATATCTCCTTGATCTAATGATTTAGTTTACTTTGGACATACACCCAGAGTTGGGATTGCAGCTTCAAATGGTAGTTCTATTTTTAATTTTTTGAGGAACCTCCATACTGTTTTCCACAGTGGCTGCACCAATTTACATTCCCACCAACAGCATGCAAGGGGTCCTTTTCTCCACATCCTCACCAACACTTGTTAATTCTTGTCTTTTTGATAATTCTAACAGGTGTGAGATGACATCTCTTTGTGGTTGTGATTTGCATTTTCCTGATAATTAGTGATGTTGAGCATCTTTTCATAGGCTTGTTGGCCATTGGTATGTCTTCTCCGCAGAACAGTTTAATCGGGTCCTTTGCTCATTTTTTTTTTTTGAAAAAAAACTTTAAGTTTATTTTGAGAGAGAGAGAGAGAACACACAAGTGGACGGAGGGGCAGAGAGAGAAGTGGGGATAGAGAATCCCAAGCAGGCTCCGTACACAGAGCCCAAAGACTCAACACAGAGCCCAAAGTAGGGCTTGTACCCATGAACTGTGAGATCATGACCTGAGCCAAAATCAAGAGTTGAACACTTAACCAAACTGAGCCACCCAGGTGCCCCTCCTTTGATCATTTTTTAATTTGGTTATTTTATTTTTGTTATTAAGCTGTATGAGTTCCTTGTATATTTTGAATATGCTTCACTGGTTATGTAATTGGAAAATATTTTCTTCCATTCCGTAAGTTGCTTTTTCATCTTGTTGATGGTTTCCTTTGGTATGCAGAAGCTTTTTAGTTTGATACAGTCTTACTTATTTTTTGCTTTTTTGCTTTGCCAAGAATATTCGCTACAAAAAATAGAAGGTGAATATGGAGGAAGAAAAGAAGAAGAGCAATGAGCTTCACACTTTTGGGAGGATCCTCCTCCTGTTTTTAGACTATTATAAAGTTACAGCAACTCAGAAATGCAATACTGCTACATGGTCTGTGATAATGTCACATAGACTAAGTGAAAGAACAAATGCCCAGAAATATACTTCTGGGGACTTGACATGATAAATCAGTAAGGGCAAAGAATGAATGGTTTTTGATAATTTGCTATCAATATGGAAAAATCAGAATAGTTAATCCTTACTTTGTATGACAGACAAAAGTAAATTTTTACTAATTAAAATTTTAAATGTGAAAGTCTTTAACACTTCTAGAAAAAAATAGGGTAAAATATACTGGGGTGGAAAACATATGTTAAACACAAACAGCAAAACTTGAGCAATTTTAGAAGAACATGGTATCATTTTATGACTTTGCAATATAAGTGAAATTCTCTAACAAGACTCAAAAACACAAAGCCTAAAGTAAAATGCTGATAAATTCTACTAAAAGTTACAAGAGTTACTACATGAACAATGTTCAAAACAACCAAAAGAACAAACAGAAATATTTTCAAAGTTTATATCTTATAAAATACAAGTATTCAAATATAATAAACAAAATCTAATATAAATCAATATATAAGAGACTAATAATCCAGTAGAGAAATGTAAGTTATGTAAATAAGTTTAGTTAATGAGAAAACCTAAAGGCCAATGAGTATTTGTAATCATGGAAATAGTGATTATAACATTACTTAGAGGGGCGTCTGAGTGGCTCAGTCAATTAAATGCCCTGCTTTAGCTCAGGTCATGATCTCATGGTTCCTAAACTCAAGCCCCACATCAGGCATCAGGCTCTCTGCTGTCAGTGCTGAGCCAGCTTAAGATTCTCTGTCTCCTTCTCTCTCTCTGCCCCTCCTCTGCTCTTGCACACACACTCTCTCTCTCAAAAATAAATAAACATTAAAAATAAAAAACACTACTGGGGTGCCTCATTGACTCAGCTGGTTAAACTCAGGTCACAATTTTGCAGTCTGTATGTTGGAACCATGCATCTGTCTGGCTCTGTGCTGACAGCTCAGAGCCTGGAGCCTGCTTCAGACTCTGTGTCTCTCTCTGCCCCTCCCCTGCTTAAGCCTCTGTCTCTGTCTCTCTCCCTTTTTCTCTCAAAAGTAAATAAACATTTTTAAAAAATTAAAAAGAAAAACCATTACTTACATACCACTTTAATATCCTTAGTAACAATACTAGAAAAACCGTAACCACCAATGAGTGAATATACAAATAAGTTGTTCTATATCTTTATAATGGAATGCCCTTTATATTCTATAATGGAATACTTTCCAGCAGTAAAAATGTATGAACTTTAACCAGAAGTTCTATAATGCATAATGTTGTAAGAAAAATTATTTTGCACAATCAATGCGTATGACCCTAATCAGGCAGAATTCAAATCAATTATGCCCATTATGTACAAATGTATACATATGCAGAAAATATAGAAAATACATTACAAAAATAAACATCAAATTAATGATTTTGTTTATGTCCAGGTACCGAGGACGAGACAAAGGAGAGTGGGACTAGGCAGATTTGGACAGCGGTTGTAAATTGTATTTGTGACATTCTATTAACAAAACTTTTATAAAAATTTTAGATCAGATACAGTAAAATATTTGCTTTGTTAAAGTCAGGCAAGGGATAGAAAGGTGTGAGTTATCTCACCATCTGCAATTTGAGTATGATTGGAATATTACATTAGGTCACAAGAAGGAAAAGTTAAAGGGAGGGCTCACACTCTTCACCACACCCAGATAAAGTTCAGGTGCATTATGCAGGCAGAGAGAAGAGACTTTCCCACAGGCTTCAGCATATGCCTTCTCAGGTCTCATGAGCACAAGCCAGACCGTGTGCATTAACCAATCACAATGGACAACGGGTTGGGAAAAAAAAAAAAAAAAAGATAAGGGATGAAGAAGTGGGATCTGTTAGGAATGTTCTATGATGGATAGACTGATAAATAAAAGTACAAGTCATGAGAAGGCTTTTCTGTATTTCAATAGCCAGTTCTAAGGAGTCAAAGCCAAGCCAAGTAATTGCTGACACTTGAGAACAAAGCCATCCTTAACTGTGATGAGACACCTCTTAAATTTTCACAGTAGCTACCAGTGCCCTGCAATGGGGCTCTCAACCAGAAAAAGTGCTTACAAAAGATAACATTTTGACAGGAAATACATTGGGTGGTTTTTAAAGATAGAAACAGTAAGAGTTGATTTAAGTTACAAAGCTAAATTCTTCTAATTAGGACTACCATTAAGATAAAGCAATATTAGGGACCCAGAACTTTTTAAGTATTCATATGAAAGAAAGACATTAATTGATGGAAAAAAAATGCTTAAAGGAAAATCCCAAGTTCATGTGAAGACTCTGAGAATAAAGTGATTTCTCAAGTGAGTAATTAAAGAAGGAAATTCCCAAGGAGGTATCTTAAGGTTTTTGTGTCAAAGAGGTTATCGTTAATTACTTCATGCTATTCCAGAAAATACAGACATCTAGAAGTTACATGGGAGACATGTTAATAAAATACTAATATTTTGAGTGTAACAAAATATTTTCATGTGTCATAAAATAATAACCATTATTGCGAAAATCCAAAGTTAATTATTGGATGAGATAGAGAATTTACAGTGTCATTAAAAAAAAAATTGCTCCTCTAAGGATGAATCACGTAGAGAGTGGGCAGCAAAGAAAAAGGAAAGAAATAATGTGTAGACCTGTTTTATGTCAAATTGCTTCTGAAATAAACCACTGCAAAAGATCATAGTTCCATTATTCACAAAAGCCTGTCTTCTTAATGTCACAAATAGTAAAAAAAAAATATCTTCTTTATTCTGATTCATATGCTTCATATAGATGTAATATATCAGTGGATGCAATATATGTCAAAACAAAACAGAAACAAATTGGCTGGTCCTGAATATAGCATTTTACAACTTGGTCACATCAACTGTCAATTTAGTCAAGACTATTTACCAAGCATTCACCACACAGAATACTGCTCTAAGAGTTATTCTGCATTCCATTGCCCGGGCCTACAAATATATTTTTCACATTAATAAGTAGACTATTTTTTATACAAAATTTATGTTTGTAAGAGAGTGCTTTGGAAGCAGCATATAAACTTCAACCAAGGAAAGTGAATGCTACCAAAATTTATGGAAGAATGGTATGACATCATCATTACATATGACAAAATGATAACAAAGTATAATGCTTGGATGATGCTGGTGTATCTTCTTAGACACTACGATGATGAAAGTGAGAGTTGTCCAAAATACCATATAAAGATTTAAGCTATGGTACTGCATAAGAAACAAAGGCTCTGATGGCAATCCTGGGATTTTTCTCTTTTACACATCAAATGGGGACATAAGCTGTACTTGCAAAGCTGTTTTACAGTGTCATTTGGGAAATACACCATTCTAAAACTCACACTTTATTTTTCCTTTTAAAGATTCAAGGTAAGAAATTCCAAATCCTTCCATGCAAGTATATTTACCACACTATTCATCTCTATGGGTTTACTATTTTTACTTTATTTTATTTTAGTTAGAGAGAGAGAGAGGGAGGGAGAGGGGGTAAACAGGGGGAGGGGCAGAGGGACAGAGAGAGAGAGAGAGAATCTTAGGCAGGCTCCACACCCAGCATGGAGCCTGTTGCAGGGCTTGGTCTCACAATCAGGAGATCATGACCTGAGCCGAAATCAGGAATTGGATGCTTAATTTACTGAGGCACCCAGGTGCCCCAACTTTACTATTTTAAAATCACTTTTACCCTGATATTATATAGCAATTTCTATAATCCTGAAAATTAAAAGCATCCAACATAACTTATAAACCCAAGACACTTAGACCATCCATGGGATTATAGCACAAAAGGGAGAGAGGGAGTCATTGTACAGATAATTAAAAAACAAAAGAAAACAAATGCATACACAAACTACTTCACTATACCTCCCAAAACAAGTACTGTATTTATTAACTAAATGAAATTCATATTTTACTCTATAATGTGCAGAAAATTCTCAGAATACTGTAAAAAAGAGATATATTGTCTACTTGTTATAAATCAATCCTGGGCTATAACCATTTATAAAAATATTTATACAGCCTTTAATACAATGATTGTGGCAGAAGAAGAGATATATTCTCTGCTAATGAAGGACTTACTATAAAAAAATATAATACTGTAAGTGAGAATAGTTTGAAATACTATCAGATTAAATCTAAAGAATACAAAATAGGTAACAGATGAAGATCAGAGAAGCTTTTTCCTTTTTTTAATATATTTTTTAAGTTTTTATTTTTGAGAGAGAAAGTGCGAGTGGGGAAGGAAGGGGCAGGGAGAGAGGGAGACACAGAATCTGAAGCAGGTTCCGTGCAGTCTGTGCAAAGCCCCAGTGTGGGCCTTAAACCCATGAACTGTGAGATCATGACCTACGCTGAAGTCAGATGCTCAAATGACTGACCCACCCAGGTACCCCAGAGAAGCTTTCTTTGTGGTGCACTACTATAAACCAGAATGGTGATGAATAATTATGAGTATGCATTTATTTATATTCATATTTGTTCACAGTAATAATAATAATGCCTAATCTTTATTGGATGTTCCTGGTGAGTCTGGCACTTGAATTCACAGTCAAGGTCTCCTTTGACCTTCACTAAACTATTTAAAAATTTTTCCTCTCCATTTCACACTTACATAAACTGGAACTTGGGGAGGTCACATATCTAGAAGCAACCTCACAGTGGTATAAACCCAGATCGATCTGATCTCAAGTTCCTCATCACAGTTCTAGTATCATTGTTAGCTGCTAAGGATTCTATACATGTAGCTACTTCTTATAAGTCAGCAGCTTTTTGAAGAAAGCAACATTTTCTAAAACTTTAATGTAGAACCAGACTTTACAAAATGAACATAAAATATCCATAAGGGACTCCTGGATGGCTCGGTCAGTTAAGGGTCCGACTTTTGACTTCATCTTAGGTCATGATCCCAGGGTTGTAAGACAGAGCCCCGCGTGGGGCTCTGTGCTGAGCACAGAGTCAGCTTAAGATTCTCTCTCTCATTCTCTCTCTCTCTCCCCTTCTGCCACTCCCCTCTCAAAAATAAACACTGAAAAATACTAACAGTAATTAGAGATTAAGTATAAACTGAAATCTTTAGTAAGAAACTCTTACTGGCAAAAGACTTACAGAAAACAGGTAAACAAAGCAAACCACTCTCAAGAGGCTATTTCTTAGGGGGACAAGTCAAGCGCACAAGTGACTTCAGTACACAAGTCTGCAAGGATGCAGCTGGTCACAACTTGCCACAGGCTCTCAGAGGCAGAGGAGTAAAAGAGAAAGAATCAAGAATCTGAGCTGGATCTGGAGGGATCCAGCTGAGAAGAGGTTGAGGAATGAGGCCCTGGTAAGAGAGCATCTGATAGCATCACTTATCTTTTGTTTCTTTTCTGCTGAGGGGGGTACATATTCTTACAGTGCTTTCTGAAAATCATGTCTTAGATGGGGAACAAAACACAAGCTGAAATGGGAGTGCAGGTATCTCTTAAAATTTTGCCACAAGTGTAGATATTCTATTAAGTGTTCTTATCACAAAAAATAATGGTATAAAAAGAGGGCAGGAGAAAACTTTCAGAGGTGATGGATATGTTTACGGCACTGCTTGTGGTGATCATCTCAGAGGTGTGAGAAAACCCCAAATCAACAAGAAGGATAAAATAAACATGTGTAGCTTTCTGTATGCCAATCATATCTCCATGAAATGTTAAAAAAAAAAAAAAACAACGCATATGAGCTGAAGATTCTAGACAAAAGGATTAAAAATAAATAAATAAATCAACTGTGAACCACAGAAATGCTTTCAGTAGAAAAGGAAGGCAGGGTGACCATCATACATATAAAGCGAAGCTATTCTCTGTTCTAAGTTCCTTTCTTGGCAGGCAAATTCAAAGCCCAGTCTCTTTTGGGTTGTGGCCTTTTGGCCAGATAGTCTAAAGATCACTGGCCAAAATCCACAGCCTCAGATTAAGCCTGTGAGAAAAGGCAACAAAGTGTGCATAGAGTTGGACATTTCTATACATTGAGAATTTATAGGTATGATCGTTGTGCTGGGCTAGGTTATACCAAAATTATTAGATCCTAATCAGGGGGAAGTAGGTGGACGTGTTCTGGTTAAAGACAATCACTTCTGGAAAGGTGTTAAAGTAGGAGCCAATAAGGAACACTCAGAAAATTAGGCTTCGTCCAGGTTAAGAGGAATACACATTTTTAATATATATTTAATGAAGTGTCTTTAAATTAAATAGAAAAAAAAACCTTAAAAACCAGGCTAATGAGCTTAATTTTTATTCTTTATTAAAATAAAAAGCTTACTCATGTAATCCTTATAATACTCGTCTAAAGTGGGTTTTATTATTATCATCCCTATTTTACTGAAGATAAAGCTGAAGCCCAGAGAGGCTAAGTAATCTAAGGTCACATTGCTAGAAAATGGTAGAGCCAGGAATCTAATCTAGGAAGTTTACTAGGACTTTTCTCCTATTATTTTTTAAAACAAAGAAATAAAGGGGTGCCTGAGTGGTTCAGTTGGTTACGCATCAGACTGTGTCCCAGTTCATGATCCTGCACTTTATGGGTTCAAGCCCCACGTCAGGCTCTATGCTGACAGCTCAGAGTCTGAAGCCTGCTTCAGATTCTGTGCCTCCCTCTCTCTTTGCCCCTCCCCTGCTTGCACTCTGTCTCTCTGGCTCCCAAATGTAAATAAATACTAAAAAACATATTTAAAACAAAGAAATAAGGGAGAATGAGAGATGGATATCTTAATCCCAGATCAAGAGTCATTACATGTATTATAGTTCAAGATTACGGTGCAGAAGCTTTTTATCTTGATGAGGTACCAAAAGTTCATTTTTGTTTTTAATTCCCTTACCTTTGGAGATGTGTCGAATTATGGAACGAGCCTAACTGTCCATCAACTGACGAAAGGATACAGATGTGGTTTATACATACAATGGAATACTACTTGGCAACAAGAAGAATGAAATGTTGCCATTGGCAGCAACGTGGATGGAACTGGAGGGTATTATGCTAAGTGAAATAAGTCGGGCAGAGAAGGACAGACACCATATGTTTTCACTCATATGTGAACCCTGAGAAACTTAACAGAAGACCATGGGGGAGGGAAAGGGAGAAAATAAAGTTACAGAGAGGGATGAAGGCAAACCATAAGATACTCTTAAATAATGAGAACAATCTGAGGGGTGATGGGGGGCAGGGGAGAGGGAAAGCTGGGTGATGGGCACTGAGGGGGGCACCGGTTGGGATGAGCACTGGGTGTTTCATGGAAACCAAGTTGACAATAAATTATATAAATAAATAAATAAACAAACAAACAAACAAACAAATAACACACTTCCAGGCTTGTGGTGCTGCTTCAATGGGTTCTGGCATATTAGCAATGGAATACTACATGGCAATGAGAAAGAATGAAATATGGCCTTTTGTAGCAACGTGGATGGAACTGGAGAGGGTTATGCTAAGTGAAATAAGTCATACAGAGAAAGACACATACCATATGTTTTCACTCTTAATGTGGATCCTGAGAAACTTAACAGAAGACCATGGGGGAGGGGAAGGGGGGAAAAAGTTATAGAGAGGAAGGGTGGCAAACCTTAAGAGACTCTTAAAGACTGAGAATAAACTGAGGGTTGATGGGGGTGGGAGGGAGGGGAAAGTGGGTGATGGGGATTGAGGAGGGCACCTGTTGGGATGAGCACTGGGTGCTGTATGGAAACCAATTTGACAATAAATTTCATATTTAAAAAAATAAATAAATAAAAATAAAAAAGAAAATCTACTTCTGTATTTTATTTCTCTATGTAGAGAGTAAATTCCAGGATAATAGGGATCCCAGAACTGAAGGTAATCTGTTAACAAGTACCTGAAACACATATGCTCAGCTGGAAACACTACCTTGATGTGTTGAATAACACAGCTGACATTCTTAATGGAATGTAAATATTAGGGGAGAGAAACAAAAAGTAAGCTTTATTTTTAACTGAACAGAAAAATCCTCTTCCTTCATTCTCCTAAATCAGCACAATTTTCTTACACTATTGTGTAGTGATGTGTGGTGCTTTTTTTATTGACTTAAAATTTGATTAATAAAAAATTAGGCTCACTTCACTAAGAAAATGTACTTCCCTCAAGCCCAGAAGTAAAATTGACATGTCTGCCTTGTTCTTATTTAGCTTTTGGAAGTCAATTGATTTTTAGACTGTTTTAACAGTTGAACCTTTCATTTCCCATGGGGGGAAAGTAAATACATGGCTGTTTTATTTTACAAAATACTTTTGAAAGACTGAGGACAACAGGGGAGCCAATCTGGTGAGGTGGAAAAGCTAGGAACACGGATTCCAAGGGGACCTGTTTCAGTCCCATCCTGTCCTGATCATGATGGAAATGACCTCATGTCTCTGAGTCTTGGTTCCTGTAGCATACTATCTGTCTCACAGGATCACTGGGAGGATTAAATAAGATAACATGACAGTTGCTTCCAGAGGACCTTCTAAAAAGTATGCTCTTAACAAACACTGATGGCTGCTATTTTGGAAGAAAGTACCTTCATTTTATTATTATTTTTTGAGGGAGAGATACATACACAGACACACAGAAAGCAGGGGAAGGGCAGAGAGAATGGGAGACACAGAATCCAAAGCAGGCTCCAGGCTCTGAGCTGTCAGCACAGAGCCTGACGCAGAGCTCAAACCCATGAACCGTCAGATCATGGCCCGAGCTTGAAGTGGGACACTTGGCTGACTGAGCCACCCAGGTGCCCCAAAAGTAGCTTCATTTTAAACATGTGATTTGAATCAGAAGTCAGAACTATTACTCCTGGTTGTGTAATTGCTAAATTTTGATCATAGGCTATTCATAACTCATCAAAAATACATTTTACTCCATTGTAAAATGCAGAGAATTTATTATGTGACTGTCTAAACAAAATTGCACGAGCATCAAATCAGACACTACATGTTGAGTAGAAAAAGCAATATAAACACAGTAAAGCAAATTCCAAATAGCATTCATAAAATACTTTTTAAAAATTCAAGAGTAAGAGTAAGAAAAAAAATTCAGCAATTAACTTTTCTATTAATCAACTATGATACATTTCAAGGAGCAAATTATTACTGTGCATTTAATTAGATTATAAAGGTATTGCATGACCTCTAAGATTCTTTCTGATTCTTGAATTTTATAATTTTTGATATCATCCTGTAAAAACTGCTTACCCAGACTCTAAATCAGAACTCAAAAAAGTGAAGACATTGTATGTGTGGAATTCAGGCAATGCCCCTCAAAAATAAAATCTTGGGCACCTGGGTGGCTCAATCGGTTGAGTGTCCGACTCTTGGTTTGGCTCAGGTCATGATCCCAGGTTCACAGAATTGAGCACCACATCGGGCTCTTCAGTGAGCATGAAGCCTGCTTAGGATTCTCTCTCTCTCTCTCTCTCTCTCTCTCTCTCTCTCTCTCTCTCTCTCTCTCAAAAAGAAAAAAAAATGAATAAACTATTTATCTATGTCCTAGATGCTCCTTAATTCACTAGCCTCAACTCCTATCACATTCTACGTTATCCTATAATTTATAATTAATTGCTTGGGACATTGTGTCTCTATTCAAGGGCTTTTCCCTCTGCCTAGAAGACCTCCCTTTCTATGACTTTGTATCAGGGCACTGCACTTACTGTGGTGAGACAGCCTATTTGCATGCCTTCTTTCCCTTAGGTATGTTACTGAACAGGGAGGACCTGGTACATTTTAACATCTCCATTGTAGCAAACAGTGCTTGACCCACACCAGATATTTAATGTGTTACACTTGGCCAATAAAAAAGAGTCAAGACAATTTCTGAAACTTCCAACAAATCCCTCAAATACCTGGGACATCCTGAATCAAATGCCTATGTGTTTACAACTGCTGCATCAGGGCAGCTGAGAATGTGCCCTAACACTGACGACCAGAGGGTAGGCCTAGAGTCAGGGTGCCTGGCATTTAGGAGGCAGTCACCAAGCAACAAACCACATAATTCTGAAGCATCTACCAATGTCTGGGGTTTCCTTTGTGTCAGGCAGCTCATCTTAGCTTTGGCAGAACAACAGGACCAAATCTCATGAGGTTTACAAACAATTTCAATGCCATTCTTGACACAGTTACTTCATCCTGGACCTGGTTGTTTTATTTTTAGCTCTGTTTCTGGTCATATTCACAAGGAAAATTCCCAATTCCTCAATACAAATACTAAAATGTATGCACTTAAGAGGGACAGTATAAAAGTCTCTTCTTGTGAGTTGCCCTAACCCGTGCCATGTTTCATAAAATACCTCCAGGAGACAAACGTGACTCATTGCTTCCTACCTGGTTTGCCAGGCTGTGGCAATTTTTAGAACCCTCAGATGGAGTGGCAGATTGTATTTTCTGCAAAGGCAGACACACACACACACACACACACACACACACACACACACACACACACACCTTCCCACACACTTCCATTAAAATGTGATGGCAATCCTCCAATGAAATGAGGTGAGGTCTATGTTCTCTCCTCCTAAACTCTGGGTGGACCTTTATAACTGCCTCAATCAATAATTTTTTAGAAGAAGCAAGGCTATGTGACTTCGGAGGCTGAGTAATAAAAAGCAAAATGACCTCAGATTGGCCCACCTTCTAACTTGAGACACTTGCTCCTGGAACACAGCCACTATGTTGTGAGGAATCCCTGGCTAGATGAAGAGGCCCCATGTGGACATTCCAATCAATAGCCATAGCAAAAGCTACCACCAGATCTGTGACTGAATGTAAACATAATCCCAACCTCCAGCATTTGAGTCTTCTAGCTGAGACCCACAGAAACCATGACAGATAATGGATGATTATTGCTGTTTGAAGCCACCAAGTTTCGGAATGATTTGTTATGAGGCAATGAATAATCAAAATAGACTTGGCAGGCTGCCTAGTCTTTGGAATATCAATTTGCAACTAGATTTAAGTCAGTCTGAGACCTCATACTCTTTGGGCAATTTTTCTTTTCTTTTTTTCTTTTTTTATTGAAAGACTATCTGCAAATAACCATTCTGAGTTTCACATTCCTGTAACAGATATTACCATTATGGAAGACATAAGAAAATCATTCAGAAAATGCTAACTTAAGTGATAGAAGATTTCAGATTGCTTTTTAAAGCCATCTACAATCTTTCCCTATGTTTTTAACTCTATTTCTCCAACAAGGTTTGCAGAGTAAAGGTTTTTTTGTTTTTTTAAATTTTATTAACATTTATCTTTGAGAGAGAGGCAGAGAGAGAGAGAGAGCAAGAGAAAGGGAGCGAGTGAGTGTGGGGGCAGGGGAGGAGCAGAGAGAGAGAGAGATACAGAATCTGAAACAGGCTCCAGGCTCTGAGCCATCAGCACAGAGCCCGATGTGGGGCTTGAACTCATGAACCATGAGATCATGACCTGAGCCAAAGTCAAATGCTTAACTGACTGAGCCACCCAGGGGCCTCGAAGAGCATAGTTTTGTTACTGTTGTTTTTTTGTAAACTTATTTCTTTTTGTGTGAAATGACATGTGAATTCTCTTTGGCAGAAAATGTACAACACTGTAAACTCCAGACACCTCTACTCCATAGTTTCTCACAATGAAGTCTTCATGCATTTGTCTGAATTTATGTTTACCTATATAAACCCTTGCCTCTATTAAAATTGACTCATAAAAATACTCCTCTGAAACAAGCTTTCATTCACTCAGTTTTTGTTCTTAGAATTCTCTCCCACTTATCCTTAAACCTATGGCTCATCTTAAGCCCTTTGCAACCCAGTCACCCACCATCTACAGATATTCTACAGGTGTTCACAGAACACTCCCCCTTGGAAGATCTCACTCCAATCTGCTAAATAACATACTGCTCACATCAAAATAAGCCCATCTCCTTCCTGGATTATCATGTGCTTTTTCATACATAATGCAGTGTTCCTATCCATTGAAATGAGGCTGAAAGTTTCATCTAGCTCCTAAGGTTGCTGTGAGAATTCATTAAAAATATAAGTGTTTACTAGGTCCAGGTTTACACATAATTATTATGATATATACATCTTCTTTTCACAATGGTATTCAAGACATTTACAGCAGGTTCTTTGTCTCACACTGTCACTGTGTCCAGCCAATTACATCATATTCATTGTACGTGATAATCTGTACTTGGAGTAGGTCAGGATATTAAACCTTGAAATTTCTTACTGACATTAATCGTATTCAAATTTTAGGGGTGCCCAAATTTACAACATAGACATAAAAGTAGAAAAATAATCCTCTTCTAATATTTCATGTAGAATTTACTAATTTTGACAAAACACATGCAAATTCAGGAAGCCAAGTTATGACCAGAACTTCATCTGCTAAGACAGAATTTCATTGAACAGTCTCTTTCCCAAAAAAGTTGTGGCCCTTTCTCTCAGTTTAAAGAGGTACAAGGTACCTCCCCACCCCACCCCCAGAAAGCTTTGGCCATCTCTCTTTCTCCATGCAAAAGGACTGATGTCAATGAATAATTTTGATAATCAGGTCCAGCTTGGGATTTAGAATAGAGTAGTAAATGCTCTGACAGAAGCCTAAGTAGCCTGAAGGTGATAAGGGATAACTTAAAATAAAAAGGTGATGAACACAGCACGCCCTTTGTGGAAAAAGTAAATCTCCATTTGAATATTTCTGATTTGTATTGTTAAAAGGAAGACTAAGGAAGAGTTTAAAAAAAATAAAACAGGTATTATAGTTGTGGAAAAGAAGCTCATTAGCTTTCTAAGATTTTAGGAAAAAAATAACACTGAGGTGCTTTATCTTAAAAATCAGTGATACACAGCACAGCAGCAATAGTTAATAATACTGTATCACATATTTAAAAGTTACCAAGAGAGTAGATGTTAAAAGTTTTCATCATGAGGAAAAAAAAAATTCTGTAACTCTGTGTGGTGATGGATGTTAACTAGACTTATTTTGGTAATCATTTAGCAATATATACAAGTATTGAATCATTATGTTGTATGCCTGAAGCTAATATAATACTGTATGTCAATTATACTTAAATTAAAACAATGATATACAATTTATTGCAAGGAAAGTCACAGTGTCAGGCTGAAAAGGATATAATACACCATCTCTAAAATAAATATTCTGTCAAGGACCAAATATTTAAAAAGTTTCCTATAAAATGGATATTCAGAGAAGGCTATTAATCCCAAATTGGGAAAAAGGTCTATGAATACTGATGTTCATACTTGTATTATGTATCACAGCAAACAAATGAATGTCCCCAGATAGAAATACAGTTAATTAAATTATGGCTCATTTTCTTAATGTGGTATTATACAACACTAAATTGTTTACAAAGATTTATAGCACCACAGAAAATACTGAAAGCATAATGTTTAGTGAGAAAATAATGAAAGCACATATATCAAAGGACCACAATCAAGCAAATGTATGCACAGCATAATAACTGGTATGGGCAACAGAAGAGGTTCCTTAGATGTGGGTGTCTAGCTGACTTTTTTCTTTCACATTTCCTGTTATTTTACCTAATATATGATAATGGAAGATAGTATCTTTCATAATAGAATATTTTATTTATTCATTTTTATTCTAGAGAGAAAGAGTGTGTGAGTGGGAGAGACAGAGAGAATTAAGCAGGCTCCTTGCCCAGCATGGAGCATGACACGGGGCACGATCCCACAACCATGGGATCAGGACCTGAGCCGAAATTAAGACTCGGACACTTCACTGACTACGACACCCAGGCACCCCAATGATGAAATATTGTTAAATTAAGCTGGTCTTTATTATCCTGTCTTCTTCCTTTCTCCTCATTCTTTCTTTTTTTCATTCACAAATTAGCATACCATTTAAGAGTTTGGCTCCAGATTCCAAAAGAACTGGCTTTAAGTTACATCCCAGGGGCACTTGGGTGGCTCAGGTGGTTAAGAGCCCAACTTCAGCTCAGGTCACAATCTCACAACTCGTGAGTTTGAGCCCCGCGTCAGGCTCTGTGCTGACAGCTCAGAGCCTGGAGCCTGCTTCAGATTCTGTGTCCCCCCCCCCCTCTCTCTCTGCCACTCCCCACTCATGCTCTGTCTCTCTGTCTTAAAAATACATAAAAACATTAAAAAATTTTTTTAAAAAGTTACATCCCAGCCACTTTATAATAGTGTGAATTTCTGTGAGTTAGTAACTCCTTAAGTTTCTGCATCTGTAAAATTTTGTATAATAATAGCATCTCCACTGCTGCTGGAGAATTAAATAAGAGAAATATAGCTCTCAGCATTGTTTGTTCCTGCCACATGGCCATTACTCAATAAATGAGGGTTGCTACTTTGTACTGTATGGCCTGCCACTCCCCCTTGTGTGTCCTTCTTTACCCCCTTAACAGAAATCCAGCATTGTTAACAGAGGAAGAAAAACAGCAAACATTACCAAACTAAACATCTGTGTGTTGTTTAATGTTGCACTGGCTTGTGCAAGGTTTGCAAAAGTCCCAGAAAGCAATGATCATGCAATGGTATTTCCCAAAAATTCCAGGAAGATGCCAATGTTGCAAAACAGAAGAAACACACACAACTAAAAATTATCTTGGAGAACACATTGGTGTTATTTCTTTGCTCCTATTTTATTTCCTCAAAACTGAACTAATGTGCTAATCAAGTTACTGTCCACAGGGAGGATGGATGGGCTAAGGTCATCCTCTAGACCTCAATAAAACAGTGCCTCTTAAGCTTCTACATTTTTCAGAGTTTATAGCCTTTGCTTACTGAGGTTTCATATGCTACTGCCTTCTCAATATGAACACTGCAGGGCTTTAAACAGGACATTTGAGATGAAAATATAAGAATGTTCTGGTTTGGATTTCTTTGTTAAAATTTCAAAGTACATTCTTGGAACACATATTGCTTTTGTCTGTACACATTGCTATATATAGTTATACATGAATCATATTAGTGTGAACCCACAAGGATATGCAATTATTCACCTGTTCTGAACCATTTCCTGGAATTCACCCATGCTTTAAAAAAAGCTGTCAGTATGAGAAAACCAAATATTTAAAAATTCATTTCTGTATTAGTCAGGGTTCTCTAGGGAAATGGAACAAATGGATGCATAGAAAGACAGAAACAAAGAGATAGATTATAAGGGGTTGGCTTAGGAGTTGATGGAAGCCAAAAAGTCCCAAGAGCTGTGGTCAGCAAGCTGGTGATCCACAAAATCCGACAGGGTTCGTCTATTCCCAGTCCAAAGGCCTGAGAACCAGGAGAACCAATGGAAGAGACTCAAGTTCAAAAGCTGGTGGGGTCAAGACCCAAGGAAAGTCAGTATTTCAGTTGAAGTTTAAAGGCAGGAAGAAAAAAAAAAAAACAATATCCCAGCTACAGTCACTATTTTTTTAAATTTAGTGATAATTTTCTGATTTTCCCAGGCAAAAATACAAGAACAGTAGCATGAATAAGGAATTATAGCTCAATTTAGCATGATAACTCTCATGTAGAGGGGTGAACATTTCCTTACTACCAGAAGTGATTTTTTACCAAGGTTAAGGTTTTTGTCTTGGAGCAGTCAACCCTAAGCAATATACTAGCTTCAAATAGATTTCCCTTCATCAATTTCTCTAGTGTTTATGAATACATTTCATTGTAGTGTAGCATGCACACTGAGACTATTTAGAATTCACAAGAGAATTGGGGTGCCTGGGTGGCTCAGTTGGTTCAGCGTCTGACTTCGGTTCAGGTCATAATCTCACAGCTCGTGAGTTCGAGCCCCACGTCGGGCTCTCTGCTGACAGCTTGGAGCCTGGAGCCTCCTTCGGATTCTGTCTCCCTCTCTCTCTGCCCCTAAGCCACTCGCATTCTGTCTCTGCCTCTCTCAAAAATAAACATTAAAAAAAAAAAGAATTCACAAGAGAACACACCTACGACATCAACAGATAACTCAAGAAACAGACTTGAACAAGCACTCCAGAACTGCTCCCGTTTCATTTACTACATCCCCAGAAAAACAATCCTTATTTCTAATTCCACAGATTCATTTTACTGGTTTTTAATTTTGCATAAATAATCTTTTGTGTCAGCCTTCTTTTTTTAAGTTTATTTATTTATTTTGAGAGAGAGCAGGGGAGGGAAAATTCCAAGTAGGCTCCACGCCTCCAGTGCAGACAGAGCACAGTGTGGGGCTCCATCTCACAAACCGAGAGATCATGACCTTATCCGAGCTCAATAATCGAATGCTTCACCAATGGAGCCACCCAGGTGCCCCTGTGTCAGGATTCTTTTGCTCAACGTAATAAGTGAAACGCTATGAACTCATACAATTAATCCATGGTGTTGCATAAACTTCACTCTGTTTGCTATGTAGTTTTCATCGTATGAAAATACCACACTGTCCATTTCATTATTGATGTGCAATTGGGTTACTTCTACTTTGGAGCTATTTTAAATATTCCTGCTATACCATTATTTTACATGTCTTTCAGTAAACATATGAACAAGTTCCTTTGGTATATACCTAGAAATGGAATTTGTGTCTTTTACTGTATATGTTCTGTTCAGCTTCAGAAGACTCCAGACATGGTTTTCAAAGCAGTCAAACCAATTTATGTGTCTACCAATGACATAATGACATAAGAGTTCCAGTTGTTCCTTGTCCTCATCAGCTTTTCATACTATTTTTTTTCATTTTAATCATTGTGATGCATGGTTATAAATATCATAGAGTGGGCTTCATTTGCATTTCTCTTTGATTAAAGAAATTGGGTAGATTCTCATATGTTTTTCAGTCATTTACATAAATGCTTTTGTAAAATGGACATTCCCACCATTTGTGCATTTTTTTTTTTTGCATGGGGTTGTCTTTTCTTACTGCTGCTGATTTGTTGGAATGAGTTGTATATTCTGGAATTCAGTTCTTTATCAAATATACATATTAAAATTCTACTCCTTGTGTTTTCCCCTTTCACTCTCTTTGTGATTTTTTCATAAATAGTAGCTCAACTGCATTTAGCCCAGTCTATTGATATTTTTCCATTACAGATAGAACTTCCTGTGTTTCTTAAAAAATTCTTTGCTTACTAAAAGGTAATAAAGATATTCTGTTTTTTCACAAAAGTTATATTGTTTTCTCTTTCACTGTTAGAGCTACAGTCATGCTAACAGTGATTTTCTTAATGACAGGAAGGTTCAAAATTCATTTATTATTTCCAGTCTATATATTCAATTGAAATAGCATTATTTACTGCAAAAAAAAAATTCTTTTTCCACAGCTGCAGACATTTTTTTTAATGCTTCTTTATTTATTTTGAGAAAGAGAGAGAGAGAGAGACAGAGAGACAGAGAGACAGAGAGACAGAGAGTGCAGGGGAGGGGCAGAAAGAAAGAGAGAGAGCAGGTTCTGTGCTGGCTGCCAGCACAGAGCCCAATGCAGGGCTCAAACTCATGAACCATGAAATCATGACTTAATCCATGAAATCATGACTTGAGCCAAAACCCAAGACTTGGATGCTCAACAGACTGAGGCACCCAGGTGCCCCAAGCTACAGACATTTTGAGTACTAAATTTAGCTTTGTTAAAACGCAAGCATGAATCAGCAAGTATTATAGATAACTCAGTTGCTTTTTAAAAGTGGTCTGGGAACAAAATAAAAATTAATGCTTATAATCTCATCATATTCCTAATTCTACGACTTTACTAGTTTCTTAGAGAACGAGGAGTTGGAGATCTTATAGCATCAACAATAGTAACTGGCATGTAGGTGCTCAGTAAATGTTTCTTGAGTGAAGTCGCTTCACATTTTCCTAACAGTACAGAATGCTTCATTTATTTAAAAAAAATCCAGTAAGTATGGCTTTTCATAATATATACCCATATTCAAAATAGCTATGCATATCAATGTGCTTTAACTTAAAAAGATACACATAGTATCTCCATGAAAGAAGAATTCCAAAATCTGATAATTCCATAACACTAACAAATTTTCTTTACCTTACAACTTTAACATTTAAAACTGGTCCCATACAGGGTGCCTGGGTGGCTCAGTTGGTCAAGCATCCGACTTCAGCTCAGGTCATGATCTCATGGATCATGAGTTCCAGCCCCACATTGGGTTCTGTGCTGATGGCTCAGAGCCTGGAGCCAGCTTCAAGTTCTGTGTCTCCCTTTCTCTCTGCCCCTCCCCCGTTCACGCTCTGTCTCTCTCAAAAATAAATAAACATTAAAAAAATTTTTTTAAACTGGTCCCATGGAAGAAATTAACTACAAGAATTTCTATGTGAGAGCACCAATTTTTGTCCTGGAATTATGTTTTAAGGCATACCTTGTTTTTTTATACTTCACTTTATTGAACTTTGCAGCTCTTATGTTTTTTATAGATTGAAGGTTTGTAGCAACCCTGTGTCGAGCAAGTCTACCAGTGCCATTTTTCCCACAGGGCTCACTTTGTTTTCCTGTGTCACATTTTGGTAATTCTCCCAATATTTCAAACGTTTTGATTATTACTATATTTGTTGTGGTCTTTGATTAGTGATTATGACTTGTTGAAAGCTCAGATGATGATTAGCATTTTTAAACAATCAAGTGCTTTTTTAAAATTTCTTTCTATTTTTTTAATGTTTACTCATTTCTGAGAGAAAACGACAAAGTGTCCGCGTGAACAGAGGAACAGCGAGGGGGGGGGTGGGGGGGGGACAGAGGATCCAAAGATGGCTCTGTGCTGACAGCAGAGAGCCAGATGTGGGGCTTCAATTCCTGAACCATGAGGTCAAGACCTGAGCTGAAGTCAGATGCTTAACCAACTGAGCCACCTAGGCGCCCTGGCAATAAAGTGTTTTTTAATTAAGGTATGCATGTTGTTTTTTAGACATAATAACTACTGCACACTTAACAGATACAGTATCTGTAAGCATGATTTTCATAGACAGTGGGAAACAAAAAAATTCATTTGACTAGCTTTATTGTCATGGTCTAGAACTAAATATGAGGTATTTCTGTGGTATGCCATACTTTCTTGTTTACATTTCAGTATATTAGCTGAACTTATGACAACGAGTCTATGGTGTTTTTACACATAGGCAAAAAAATGTTATTTTCAAAAGGTCTAACTTGTATCAAAACCTCTGGTTTTCCAAGAGAAGTGTTTCTATCTGAGTTTTCAAAAAGAAGACATTTTGAATACTCTGTAGGGGCAAAAGCTGGGATGCCCTCTTCTATCTGTTGTTAATTATAAAGCTAGAATTAGAAAAGTAGAAAAACAAAAAAAAATCCCAAACTTCTCTCAAGTTAATTCCTTCCATAAATTTCTTAACTTTTTTGTGAATATACATTCACTTGGCCAGAAAAGTAAGCGCTTTCTCTTGGCAAATGTGGTGACCATACAGATGCAGTACCATTGACTAGACAGAGATGGCGACAGAGAGGATGGTATGATGGATTCCACTCCATGGAATGCTAGGATCTTGGCAGTTTGGGAGACATTTCAGAACAGAATAAATCCTGAATTTGGAGTATCTCAAGATTGCCTAAATCAAATTCTGTGTCATGTTTTCCCTCTATATTAATCTGGAATAATCTGGGTCACTGAATAACTGTCTTAAATCCAGTCCTTTCTGAATTTTTCAAACTAAACAATCCCAATGTTAAGCTTATATTTATAATTATTTGAAAAAAAGAGAAAACAGACAACATGCTTTGCAGTATTGTTTAAGCATACCTTTTGATATATGAATTAATTAGTTTCATGGAATTTATAAATTGGTAAATACCAAGTATAAATAGCTTTCTACTTGCATTCCCCTGGGTGAAATAATATCAAAATGAAAATAAATGGAAAGAAAATTGTCTTTCATAACTTAACAGAAAAAGAAGAGAGAACTTAACATTTTATTTTTTAAAAAGCTTCAGGATTTCTCTTCTTGTAATTTACCTGTAAGTTTAACATAAATACAAATATGTTTTAAAAATCAGGTAACACTTTTTATTTCTTTAAGTCCTATTTATGCTTCTCTAAGCTTTGCTGTTTTCAGCTTAAAACCAAAGACTTTTATTTGAATTGAGAATAATCACAAAAACTAGGCAAATCAATACTATTAAAAATGCTATAAAAGTTATATTTGCTATTTTTAAATTTTATTTTTAAGTTAGTTAACATACACTGTAGTAGAACCCAGTGATTCATCTCTTATATATGACATCCAGTGCTCATCCTGAAAAGTGCCCTCCTTTATGCCTGTCAACATTTTAATACACCCCCCACCCACCCCTCTACCGCCCCCAGCAACCCTTGGTTTGTTCTCCATATTTAAGAGTCTTTTATGGTTTGCCTCCATGCCTATTTTTATCTTATTTTTCCTTCCCTTCCCCTATGTTCATCTATCTGAGTTTCTAAAATTCCACATATGACTGAAATCATATGATATCTCATTCTCTGACTTATTTCACTTAGCATAATATCTTCTAATTCCATTTGCATTGCTGCAAATGGCAAGATTTCATACTTTTTCATTGCTGAGGAGTATTTCATTATATATATTATTATATATTATGTATGTTACTATACACACACACACATACACACAATGACATATTGGATAAAGCGTTGGTATCCAAAATCTATAAAGAACCTACAAAATTCCACACCCAAAAAACAAATATATTTACTATTAATATATGACTTATTTTTGCAGAAAAAGGCACATATAAATCATTTGGCTTCAGGTAGAAAAATATGAAAGGCAATCATTTAACACAAAACTCTATTTCATTGAAATTAGCAATCCAGAAAACTTAAAGAAAAGACCAAAGTAAAAGTACTACAAATTGTCAACCTTAAAGAATGGGTCAGCCAAAGGGTTAAAACAATGTGTTCCAACCTTTATTGTAGAAATGTATCTCAAAATCATATAATGTTTTATCGATTAAAAGTATTCATAGATAGATAGATAGATAGATAGATAGATAGATTGCTTCTCGCAATAAAGCATAAGTAGGTTAGTTGCTATCCTATTTCACTAATTTGAATTAAAGCTGGCAAAGGGGAAATAGCACTCAAACCTTAGAAGCTTTCCATTCTCCCTACCTTTGTGTGTTGACAGCACAGACTGGATATATGACACTAAACAAGTTATTGAACCTTATTAAATCTCAATTTCTCATCTGTAAATGGCAACAATAGTAATTCCTACCCCAATGTATAGGAACGATTCTATGGGACAGGATGTATAACATAATTACCACAGCACCTCTTTCTCTTGCAGTAGTGTTGCAGAGGCGATGGTGCCATCATTAACATCACTGCTGTCAAAATCATCCAATGAGTAGCAGTGAGTTCCTACCAGTGGGGTCAATGTCCTCCAGGCTCACTGTGCTCCTAAACTTTTACCAAATTAATCCAAAAGAAGGTTGTAGCCTTGCCACAGTGAAAACACCAGTTCACATACCAATGCCTTCAGAGACAAAGAGGGAAATAATAAGAAGACAGCATATAATGGTGTGACCTGTGGCCAGCTGAGAAGTATAAGCCCAAAGGCTTTCAAATTCCATTTTTTTCCTCACAGATTTGAAATCAGAATTTATTCCTCTTGCCATTTTGACATAGTAGTAACAAGGCATTTCCAAACAAGCATTTAAACTCAAAGTGGAGAAGACTTCTGGATATTTAACAGTGTGAGAGGGAGACAGATAGAAACATACTCCATGGCCAAAAACAATTCTAGCCAACATTCTTTAAGTCACAGACTTAAAGTCATAGGCGTTAATTTAGCAAGTGCCCTTAAGTTGAGACAAATCCCCGGAGCCCTTGGTGTCCCCTCTGTTCAGACACAGAGGCCAAGACTGAGAATAGAGACATTTCATGTGGGCCAACAAGAGGAATATAATGTATGGATCCATATAATATATGGATTTTGTCCATGCTCGCCTTCTCTACTTGTTTTCTGGGGCCACTCAGATAGGTTTTTGTTCCTAGGACTCAAATAGCTCCCATAAGGTTCACCAATGGATTCTAGGTGCCAAGATAATATTCAAGTTGTAGTCCTCACCTACGTAATCAGCCATGTGTAACTAATTTGATCATTCCTAGTCCTTCAGAAAGTTTCACTAGGCTTCTAAGACATCATTTTCCCTTGGTTCTTCATGACCCACTCTCTCTTGGCTTCTTTGCTAGTTCTTCCTCCTTTCAGTAATTGCTAATATTTAAAATTCCCTTAGGCTCCGTAATTAGATTTCTCCTCTTCTCCACCTACTCTCCTCCCTAAATGAAGCTCATCCAGTCCCATTAATTTAAATACCATCTATATGCAAATAGCCTCTGTTCAAACTTCTCTCTTGAACTCCACAGTCATATATCTGGCAACCTACTTGATATGTCCATTCAGATGTCTACCAGGCAGCTCAAATTTACCATGTGCAAAATGGAACTTCTGCTTTTGCTTTCCACAATTTTCCCTGTATCAGTAAACGGCAACCGCATTCCTCCAGGTGTCTAGATAAAAATAAAATCATACTGCCAAACATGATTCTTCTTTTTTCTTTCAAAGGCACATCTAATCCATTAGCCAAACCTACAGGCTAAGCCCTTAAAACTTAACTAGAATTCAACCTTTTCTCACAATCTGCACCTCTTGCACTATGGCAGGTTATATATGCCCACAAATTCTTTGAGAGTCCTCCCATCAAGACATAAAGCTTAAATCCCAGTCCCCGGAATTTTGGTGGGTCCTGTGGCAGCTATGACAAATAGAATATGACACTAGTGATGTTGCCCCACTTTCTAGATCCAGGCCTTAAGACACTGGCAGCTATCACTTCTGGTCTACTACGATACTTCCTCTTGGAGCTGTAAAGCACTATGTAAGTAGTCTGAATAACACACTGGAAAAGACCATGTGGAGAGGTTCTGAAACTGCATGGAAGGAGAGAGGGATTCAAGGAAGCCCAGCCTTCTTGATCTCCCTTCCAAGGCATCAAGTATGTGTCTGAAGTGGTCTTGGATCCTCCAGATAAGCCACCAGCCATACACCTCAAAATGATCCTTGTTTACTCCTCATGAAGCACAACTTCCAGTTGAGGGCGTTATTTTCAATGTGCGACCCACAAAAATGTGACATATTATCCACTGGCTGTTGTTACAAGCCACTAAGTTCAGGGTCATTTATTCCAAAGTAATAGATAACCAGAACAATCATGTTTTCCCAAGGAACCATCACCCTTCTCTTGGATGACTTCAAAGCCTTTTAAGTGCTCTCTGATCTCCCCAATTTCAAGCTTGGCCTTCCCATTTTTTTTCTTTACAAAGAAGCCATAGTAACTCTTTTAAAATTACTGTATCACTCCCTTCCTCAATACCCTCCAAAGGATTCCTATCTAATGGAGGTCAATTGCCAGGTCTTTATAATGGCTTTGAGAACCCTACGTGATCTGAACCCCCTCTGCCGTCCTGACTTTGCACCCTACCATGTTACCCCATACCGCTGTTCTTCATCCAGACTGGCTTCTCTGAAGCTGCTGGGACACCCTAAGCACACTTCCACTACAGTAACTACTGCATTTGCACTTACTCCCCCCCCGCTTCACAGAAGAGATTTCTTCCTGTGTCAACCACAAGACTCCCTCCTTCACTTCCATCCATTCTCTGCTTCAACGCTATCTTCTAAGAGAAGACATCGGTGACCATCACATATTAAATAACATCCCAACATTTCCCCTTCAGCATCCTCTATTATCTTACATGGATTGTTTTCCAGAGCCACATGACACCGCCATGTATATTACCCATTCACTTGTTTATTTCTTTTCTGTCTCCTCCCTTTGTGTATAATTCTATTGCATTTGCATGATTCTTAAAAACTACATATTTTTAAAACTCAGGTTTGTTTTTTTTTTAATTTTTTTTCAACGTTTATTTATTTTTCGGACAGAGAGAGACAGAGCATGAACGGGGGAGGGGCAGAGAGAGAGGGAGACACAGAATCGGAAACAGGCTCCAGGCTCCGAGCCATCAGCCCAGAGCCTGACGCGGGGCTCGAACTCACGGACCGCGAGATCGTGACCTGGCTGAAGTCGGACGCTTAACCGACTGCGCCACCCAGGCGCCCAAAACTCAGTTGGTTTTAAACTTGCAAAAAGATGATCATGTGTGTAATCTTTGGGAATCCTTTTTTTTTTTTTTTCACTGAAAGACTTATTACTAAGATTAATCCATGTCAACGCATTTTGCTACTGGTTATTCATTTTGCCTATGGTGTTATTTTATGAATACACAACAAAAGACTCCTCCACTCTTGTAGTGATTCACATTTAGGTTGTTTTCAAATTTGCTACTTTGCATAGAGCTACTATGAATATGCCTGTACATGTCTCTATGCACATGTGCAAGCATTTCCATTGGTAAAATACCTAGCAGTATAAAGCCCAGGCGGTAGGTTATTCGAATGTTGGGCTTTCCCATTATTCTTTGTACCAGGCCATGTTTCATGTTTCTACTGAAAATGAACATGAACCACCTGAGCTTCTTCACTCCCTACATTACACATCTGGACCCATATATTTGGCTAAGCAGCACAGCCAGTGTTTGCCTTTTCAACATTTACACTCCTTTTCTTCCACCAACAGTTCCCTTGATGAATGCATTTTTCCATTTTCAGCAGTTCAGGCGGGTGGGACAAAGTCAGTTCTAGGAATGAAAGGGACTGGCAGGAACCATTCAATACACCCCATCCTCTCAACCCACAGTAATGCCTTCAAAGGGAGCCAGGGAAACCACTGAGAGAGGTTTGCTGGAGCTTTTATTTCTCGTCCATGGAAATGACTGGGATGTACTCATCTGGAGGAACAATATAATCCTTGTAAACTTGAAAAGGAATAAACCCTGGGAACACAAGGTCAAGAAATAACAACAGAGAATCCAGGTCCTGGTCACACCTTCAGACCCCAATCAGCCATATCTAAACTGAATCCTATCCCTGGAATTTTATGCTGTCTGATCCAATAATCCCTACTACTTCATTGTTTCTTTAACTAGAGTTTCTGTTACATGTCTCATAAAAGTTGTAAAACATCCCTCATTTTATCTCCAAGAGTTCCTTATGCTACGAACCTTTCACCCAGCTCTTGCCAGCCACCACGTCCCTTGCTTCCAAACACCGCCTCCCCCTGCCCCTTCCTGGTATTTATTATGTCCACCTTCCATCTAGCAAATTCCTGCCTATACTTCAGTGCCATGTCTTTATGAACACTTCCCTGATCATGCTGGGACTTCACAGGACACTATGGCACTTTTCTGCTGTCCTTCGCGGGGTAATGTTCTGTTTTCGCCATCTCTTTGAGCGTTTTCTGTTCCGACGGATGTCTTCTGCTGTGCTGTGGGATGCTTCTTGCCTTGTTCAACTCATAAGCTTGCTGCGTTCAGGAACCATGATTTGTACTTTACTATCTCTTCCAAGACAGTAAATCCTTATTAAGCGAACACACTCTGTAAAGCATGTCCATGCTGTCTCAGGGTGGTAGCCAAATTCTTACTGGAGCTGCTCTGTTTCCAAGACACAAGATTCCAGGTTGAATGGAAAACCCCCAAAACTCATCACTCTTCAAACTGAAGCCATGAATTTGCCTTAACCCTTGCCTACCAAATGTCTCTCCCCAGAGCATTACATGGGATGCTCTAACAGTTTGTGCACACTTAAGAGTTTTTACACATATTTTCAAGCGCATAAGAGAATACATTTTTTATACTTTGTTTTTTAAAAAGTGTTTAAATGTTTATTTTTGAGAGAGAGAGAGCGTGCGTGTGTACAGGAGCAGGGGAGACGCAGAAAGAAAGGGGGACAGAGTATCTGAAGAGGGCGCCATGCTGACAACAGACAGCCCAATGCAGGGCTTGAATTCATGAACCATGAGATTATGACCTGAGCTGAAGTCAGACCCATGTGCCCTGAGAGCACGTTTGTTTTTTTGTTTGTTTCTTTGTTTGTTTGTTTGTTTTTAAATAAAGCATCCCAATGCTCATGGAGGATACAGTAAACAATCAATTTTAAAAAGTCTTTCACGAGTATACAACAGAAAATCTGAGACCATCTAACACATGTTTATAAACATTTATAAATGGAAAGAAAAACAACCTCTAAAGCAGGACAGTGATGAGAAGGATGCATGGAACAGTGCTGTCAAAACATGAGTGAAATGAAACACTCTCACTTGAGTGAGGGGAAGATATAAAAACAAAAAAAAGGAGAAAAAAAAAACACAAAGAAACCCCACGAGTTGAGAAACCAGACAGGCGAGCTGGTATCGAAGCTCTGAGAAGTGGCTGGTGATTCTATAGTGTGTTTGTCAGGAGCCGGTGATGACAGCGTTACAGAAACATTTCACAGTTGTTATAAAATTAGCTAAATTCATTTCACAAAACTTCTACTCAGATGGTTCTGACAACTTAACCCAGTGTATCAAGACAGTTAGTGTGTAAATCCTGTGTGCCAAAAAAGTATTAAAATCGCTTTACAAAGAAAAAGCTGGTGGTATTATAGGATCGATCACTACCGAACAATGTGTTAATTCTCACTTTTATATTACCCTGTATGCTACGAACATGAAAAGTGCTGTAGCCTATATGCCATGCTATACAACACAGACAATAAATCCACAAATATTAAACAGGAATTTCTGTTTTAAATTGGTTCCCTGGATTAGGATTAGGTGGTAGAGAAAGTGAGGAGATGGAGGGAAACGATGAGTTTCTTTATATTCTTTTTTTCTTTTTTTACATAAACCTTAAAAAGTCATTTCTGCCCCCCTCCCCTGCCCCACCCAGGTGATTTGACTCTGGTTTTTTTTTTTTTCTTTTTTTTTTTTTTAGAAAAGTCTTTCTTGGGGCACCTGGGTGGATCAATCAGTTACGCATCTGACTCTTGGTTTCGGCTCAGGTCACAATCTCATGGTGCATGGGTTCGAGCCCTGCATCAGGCTCTGCACATATTAATTTTAATATGCATTATTTTTTTAAAATGTTTATTTACTTTTGAGAGAGAGAGAGACAGAGTACTAGCAGGAGAGGGGCAGAGAGAGAAGGAGACACAGAATCAGAAGCAGGCTTCAGGCTCCAAGTTGTCAGCACAGAGTCTGACACGGGGCTGGAACTCACAAACTGCTGTGCTGACAATGCAGAGACTGCTTAGAATTCTCTCTCTCCCGTTCTCACTCTTCCCCTCCCCTGCTTGTGTGCGCTCTCTCTCTCTCTCTCTCTCTCTCTCTCTCTCTCTCTCTCTCTCAAAATAAATTAAAAAAAATTTATAAAAAAGATTTAAATAAAAAAAAGATCTTTCTTATAAAGTTCATCTCTGGCTCTTGGGGGCTGTGATTCCCCACTAGCTGCACAGCTGGGCCACCCAAGGAGCATTAAAAAGTACATACTGTCTGGGTTTTAGCTCAGCCCCATTGATGCAGAATCTCCCTGCATGGACCTGGAGACCTAGACTTCTGGGAAGCCAGGCCGATTAGGGTAATGTGTCGCCGTCTGCAGTTCCTGTGACGCCTGCACACTGCCTGGCTCCATGCACATCCATTTTTCTGGATTCCCCAGGTCTCCTAAAAAATGACTAATACTCAGGGGCGCCTGGGTGGTGCAGTCGGTTAAGCGTCCGACTTCAGCCAGGTCACGATCTCATGGTCTGTGAGTTCGAGCCCCGTGTCAGGCTCTGGGCTGATGGCTCGGAGCCTGGAGCCTGTTTCCGATTCTATGTCTCCCTCTCTCTCTGCCCCTCTCCCGTTCATGCTCTGTCTCTCTCTGTCCCAAAAATAAATAAAAAACGTTGAAAAAAATTTTTTTTAAAAATGACTAATACTCAAAGAAGAAATTATCTCACCGCACAAAGCTTATAATCACTTGTCCAGCAGTACTGGTGACGTACAAAGAACCACAGGAAACATGCAAGGCTCTAGTAAATTCACGTACACTAAAGCTTGTGTCATATCATGTTAGAAATCTACCTTGCAACCACATGAAATCCATACAAATGTCATACAGTCTGTAGCCTCATCCAAAAGACATTCTGAATCACAGGGGAGATGGGCGGAAAGGAGACAGGGCTTGGACTAGATAGGGCCTTGTCCAACAAGACAGATCATTTGTTACACAGGACTGTCCTCTAGAAGGTAGTCACTTATCTTAAGGGTAATTTCCCACCGGACTCTATGAACACTGTCTACTCCAGGCAAATGGGATGGGAAAAGCAAAGTGGTAAGAAGGTTAACTGAAAAAGCAAAGTAAGGTTTAGTCCCTCAGGTAAGAGGCTCTACTGACCAGGTTGCCTGGGCCTACCTTAGACAGTTTGGACTGCTATTACAAAATACCGCAGCTTGGGTAACTTAAACAGCAAAAACCATTTGTATCTCACAGTCCCAGAAGCTCAGATGGCCAGCCCAGATCAGGGCCAGCAGATCTAATGTGTGTTGAGAGCTCTCTTTCTGCTTTGTAGATGGCCTTCCACCTTCTACCTTCTACAAGGCACAAGGCCTGTTGTTGGGGAGGAACAATAAGCTCTCTGGTCCCTCGTTCTAGGGGTACTAATCCCATCATGAGGACCCCACCCCCTCATGACCTCATCTAAACCAAACTCCCTTTCAAAGGCTCCGTCTCCTGATACTGTTACATTGGGAATTAGGGCTTCGACATAAGAATTTGGAGGTATATAGGGGGCGCCTGGCTGGCTCAGTTGGTTATTAAGTGGCCAACTTCAGCTCAGGTCATGATCTTAGAGTCTGTGGGTTCGAGACCCACGTTGGGCTCTGTGCTGACAGCTCAGAGCCTGGAGCCTGCTTCAGATTCTGTGTCTTCCTCTCTCTCTGGCCCTCCCCTGTTTACACTCTGTCTCTCTCTCAAAATAGTAAACAAACATTAACAAAAAAAAAAGAATTTGGAGTTATACAGACATTTAATCCATAACAGGGCCCTAGGCAAGTACATTATATCTCAGAAAAAAAGAAATTAGTCCAGTAAGCCAGCAACACAGAATGAGTATGAATTTTGAAATTAAGAGCCTATATGGCCCATAGGTAGACACAAGAGAGGCATTATAGGTGTAATGGCATGCATGAGATATCTGGCTTAGGATAGCAGATTTATTTCTCTACACCAATTTATAAGATATGAGAACCATAAAAACATAACATACACTGATCTGATAAGTATAGAAGACAAAATACAAACCACAGAAAAGCAGTTTTCTTAAAAATTTTGCAGAAGCTGAGTTTGCCTTAGGAACAGAAACAAAAAATAATGATAGAACTTCACCACACATGTAAGAAAATCACTTATTTTTTATTTTTTATTTTTTTTACAGTTTAAGAGTAATATATCAAAGACTAGAGTCAAGCCCAAGCACAGCATGATGCTGGCTAAGTTAGGGTAAAAGTGCTTTTGTGATTGAATTCATAGAGAATTACTTCTGGAATATGTATGGGAAGCAGTTCAAAAAAATGTTAACAGCCTTTGCTTCCCGGGAGAAGGAAGCAAGAGGCAGGGAGACAGAGAAGAGACTCGCTATAAAGTGAATGCCCTTTTGAAACTTAAATTTTATAGAATGTGGAGTCAGAAACTATTTAATAGTTACTGAATTTTACAACCAGAGATGAGTGTTTCAATTTCTCCTTTTTTTTTCATATACATGGATAGAACCATATTTTGACATTAGTTATCAAAAAAAAAAAAACAAAAAAAAAAAACCAAAAACCCTTCCCTCAGAAGACAGCATACTTCAGCAAAAGTCATTTTTCCAAATGGTTGTAGGGTGATGAAAGCCTAGATTGTTAGTGAAAACAAACGCCAAAAAAAGAAAAATACGTAAAACCCAGTAGGATACAAAAGCAGTACATGCCAGTCAAGGTATTGTTTTGGTGACATCCACTGGAAGGGGCAGGGTAAAGTCACCCACACAGCCAACCATGACCTGTTTATACATTTAACACAGAATATGCCATGATCCATGTGTGAAGAAGCTAAATCAGCCCTGTCAAAATTCGGGGGAAAAACGATTCAGGATAAATTGAAATGTCAAAATACTGTGAAAGAAATCCATTTGTGATGCAATTGCAAAGTTAATTGCACTTATAATAAGCTCAGTACTCAAAACAAGGAAATAGAAAGATATTTTACAGGTATCGGGTTTTAAGAGGCTAACGCATAAGGCTTATTACAATGCAATATAAAATTAGGAGTGCCAGGGTGGCTCAGTTGGTTAAGCATCCAACTTCAGCTCAGGTCATGATCTCACAGTTCATGAGTTCGAGCCCCACATTGGGCTCTGTGCTGACAGCTCGGAGCCTGGAGCTTGCTTCAGATTCTGCACCTCCCTTTCTCTCTGCCCCTCTCAGGATAGTGCGCTCGCGCGCTCTCTCTCTCTCTCTCTCTCTCTCAAAAGTAAAGAAACATTTAGAAAAATAATGCATGCTAGAATTAAAAATATTTCTTATCCAGGACTCTTCCATCCCACAAACCCTTAAGTGGAGAGCACTACTTTTTATTTTATGTGTAAGGCCAGAAAGTGGCTAGGGATCTTACAAGAAGGAAAGGGTAGAGAAAGGAGTCACAATCCAGCTTTATTTCAAACACCTATTATCTTTCCAGATCACAGGTTGATGAATTAGATATCCAATCAAACAGAGCAGAACAAGTTCTTCTTGAAACTACTGGTTTTGAAATGTTTCTCTGCATTTAGGCAAGGTTCATCTGATTATCTAGTCTGAATAGGCTAGTTTCCACATTTAAGAATATAGAACCTCAAAGTCTCATTTCATCTCAAGGACATGTATAATTATATCAAGGTATCACTTTGTATTTCAAGGTTATACTTCCCTTTAATATTTTTAAAAAAAATTATTTTGCCTCTAGTTAACTTCTAATATATCACATATAAAGAAATTAAAAAAGAGCCAGCATTCTAGCACAAGTACAAAATACATGCATATAAAGGATCACTGGTATACTTTCCAGAAACTGTTACAACCCATTATGCTATTAGATATATCTGGGCATTGTGGATTACTAATACATGACAATACAATTTTTACTTTAATTTGTACTGTTGTGTGCTGTAATCCAAAAATAACCAAAACCAAAATTACTAAAGTATCAAATGAAGCCTGCATATTTTATTGATGTCATAATAGAGTATACAAGCTGTATCTCATTCATAAAGAGTAACCAGTAAAGTGCCTTACAGAAAGTGTATAAAAATGGTTGGAAGATAGTGAAATGAAGATAGTATTATTTGTTAAAGGAATTTATATAATAGGGGTCTTAAAAATAACATCATCACTCAATTGTTTCCCAGAATGATACGACTAATCGTTACCTAAAATAATAAATACATAAGATCATATTCAAAGGTATGTATATAACTGACATTAGAGCCTAGTGACAAGATACTGATTTTGTTTCAAAATTTCCTACAACAAGCACAGAGAAGTAGAGTTAATAACCTATTTATAATCCTTCCAAATATCTGTTATCTTTCTATACTACATATCATGTATATAAATAAAGAATTTACCTCCAAGTCATTATACCAACTTACTTCTTAATGGTCTTGCAGCCTTTTAGTTGGCAAAATCTCAGGGCCTTTATTCTGTTGTGTGGGAAGAATGGATGATTTTATGTTATTTTATTTTCAGCTTTACTGAAGTGTAATTGACAAATAAAATTGTAACATATTTAAGTGTACAACATGATAGTTTGATATAAGTACACACTATGAAAAGACTTACACAATTGAGTTAATTAACATAGAGAATGGATTATTTTAAACAACAGTTTGCATGGAAATGCTTAAATAGTTTAAAAACTTGAATATGATAAAATGCCTCATTTCTAACAAAAATCTCCCATACTTTGTAGTTTATTTTAATCAATGACCATAGCCCTGATCCTTTCAAATTTGAAATATTTTCTAACATTAACAGGTTTCACATAGAATGAATTCCAAAATGATTCTTCTGAGGTACCTGTATGTAAGGATTCTAAGTTTGAAAACCATGTTACGTATTTCAAGGGCTACTAAATAATTTCAAATTGTCAATAACCTAATTATCAGATATGGTTCATATTTCTTCTACTAAATATCGAATGAATTTAAATATAATTATATATTACAATCCCATTCAAGAATGCAAGAGAAACCACAAGAATTTTAATGATACATAATCAAACCCTTTATTTTGCATAAGAAAATGAATATCCAGGACTGCCAGAGATTTACCCAAAGTATTAGTTTTGAAAGTGATTTTTTTTTCTTTTGGATTTGACATCAAAAGCACAGGCAACATGGGAATGCAAGCTGGTGCAGTCACTCTGGAAAACAGTATGGAGGTTCTTCAAAAAACTAAAAATAGAACTACCCTACGACCCATCAACTGCACTACTAGGCATTTATCCAAGGGATACAGGGATGCTGTTTCAAAGGGACACATGCACCCCCATGCTTATAGCAACACTATCAACAATAGCCAAAGTATGGAAAGAGCCCAAATGTCCATCGATGGATGAATGGATAAAGAAGATGTGGTGTGCATATACACACACACACACACACACACACACACACACACACACACACAATGGAGTATTACTTGGCAATCAAAAAGAATGAAATCCTGCTATTTGCAGCTATGTGGATGGAATAGGAGGGTATTATGCTAAGTGAAATTAGTGAGTCAGAGAAAGACAAAAATCATATGACTTCGTTCATATAAGGACTTTAAGAGACAAAACAGATGAACATAAGGGAAGGGAAACAAAAATAATATAAAAACAGGGAGGGGGGCAAAACAGAAGAGACTCATAAATATGGAGAACAAACTGAGGGTTACTAGAGGGGTTGTGGGAGGGGGATGGGCTGAGTAAGTGGCACTAAGGAATTTACTCCTGAAATCACTGTTGCACTATATGCTAATTTGGACGTAAATTTAAAAAAATAAAAAATTAAATAAAAAAAACTATTTAAATAATTTTTTTTTAAAGCACAGGCAACAAAAGCAAAAAAAAAATGAGCTAGTGGAACTATATCAAACTAAAATGTTTCTGCAAAGAAAACGGTGAACAAAATGTAAAAGCGATATGTGAAACAGGAGAAAATATTTGCAAACCCTGTTTCTGATAAGGTGCTAATACCTACAATATACACAGAACTTATACAATTCAATAACAAATAAACAAATAACTGTATTAGAAAACGGGCCAAAAACCTGGCTAGACATTCCCTCGAAAAGACAAAAATGGCCAATAGGGATATGAAAAAATGCTGAACATGACTAATCGTCAGGTAAAAGCAAATCAAAACCATAATAAAGTATTCCCTCACACTTATTAGGATGACCAGTATCAAAAAGTCTAAAACTAACAAGTGTTGGCAAAACTGTGGAAAAAAGGCAATCCGTGTACTTGTTAGTCAGAACGTAAACTGGTGCAACAGTTATGGAAAACAGTATCATGATTCCTAAGCAAATTAAAAGTAGAACTACCATTTGACTGAGCAATCTCATTTCTGGGTCTATGAAAGGAAATAAAGTCAGTATTTTGAACAGATATTTGCACTCCCATGTGTACTGCAGCCTTATTTGTAGTAGCCAAAATATGTAAACATGGTAAGTGTCCATCAACAAACGAATTGATAAAGAAAATGTCACACACACACACACACACACACACACACACACACACACACACTGAAATATTACCCTCTAAAAAGGAGATCCTGCCATGTGTGACAATATAGATGAATCTGGAGGATGTTAGGCTAAGTAAAATAAACCAGACATAGAAAGACAAATACTACATAATTTCACTTATACACGGATCCAAATACATACATACATACATACATACATACATACATATGTACATAAAAATAAAATCAGAGAATAGAAGGGTAGTTGACAAGGGCTGGTGGTTGGTGGGCATGGGAAAAAGAGAGATATTGGTCAGATGGTATAAACTTCTAGTTACCATATAAAGAAGTTCTAGAAACTGAAAGTATAGCATCATGACCATTAGTTTTAAAAATGTACTGTATGCATAAACTTTGCTGACATCAATCTCAAATGTCCTCACCACAAATACACAAAGGGGTAACTATGTGAGATGATGGATATGTAATCAGCTTAACTGTGGTAGCCATTTCACAACGAATATACGTATCCAATCATTGCACTGTACATCTTAAATACATGCATTTTTATTTGTCAATAATACCTCAGTGAAGCTGGTGGGGAAAAAAAGCTAACAAACAACAGGGTCAATTATTTGCAGCCAGGTCTCCTGAAATGCAGTTGGTATCTCTTCTCATCATTATCAGTATAACAATAATGATCACGTAAAGCAATATGCAAAAAATAAAAAAGTGCAGATACAATAAAATCAAATATCATATAAGTAGAATAAAGCAGTGTAAGGAAGGTTTGGAAAGTATGTACGTCTTATATAGATACATGCATGTACATATATAGCTCTAAAACTCTAGGTGAGGCAGATACTGAATTTTCTCTTCGGCCTTCAAAACACAAGGAGGGCACCTTTTGGGATGAGCACTGGGTGTTGTATGGAAACCAATTCGTCAATAAATTTCATATATATATATATATATATATATATATATATATATATATAAACTTTGGCAATGGAATGGAATAGAATGCTACTCTAAAAAATTTGGCAAAACACATACTTTTCTGTATGCTACAGGAGGAGACACACAAAAATGGAAATTAAGACACATTTCTATTTTATGCCATTTAAAATGGATTTTAGTCTTAGAGTGGTACTGGTGAAAAGTCTGGTGATAATATTCAAAGAATACGACTTGGCTGACATACAATTCCTGCCCAGGAAAGTAAGAGCTTATCATTAAAAAAAAAAATCAATTTTCTAGATGGGAAAATAACTATGACAATGGTCAGAATTATGTTTCAGAAGCTAAAATTTTACCGCCCCACATAGGAAAAAAAAGGGACTGAGAAAGTGAAACTGATAAAACCTTAACAGGTTATCTACCCAATTACATCTATAATTTGGGAAACCCAGAAAGTTATTCATTTTATAGATAAGCCCTGCTATGAATGTTTGTGGGCTGAAGGTTTGCCTCTCCATCGAATTCATATATTGAGGCCTTAACTTCCAAAGTGATGGTATTTGGAGTGGAACCTTTCAGAAACAGTTAGGTTTAGATGATGCCTTACTAAAATCAAGCTATGGTACAGAGGAAGGAGCAATGAATTTACCATTTAGTAAGTCTACCAGATTTTAAACAAGTGTGATGAAATTGATTTTTAGGGCATATACACTACACTTTGGTTATCACTGCTCTTTTTTAATGGCCTCAGATCATAGCTTAATAGTAAGTCTACACAGAATTGTGCAAGAATAAAAATCTGTGTAAGCATTTCATGTGATATTTTATTTGTCTGCTAAATGAAAGACAATGATTTACCACTTTGGAATCTGTTATCTTCTTCATTCTTCATGGAATCTGAAGATGTTGTGGAAAAAGCACAAAAATGAGTAGAGGGACTGCATTATATTTTTTAGTTACATTAACTGAACAAATCTGTCTTGGACCAACCAGCTGAAATCTCTACACTATAAAGTGAGGGAAGTAGTCTGAGTGCAGCATTAACCTGGCCCATTCAACTGTGCGATCCTAGAAGGTTGAATATATGAAGTCAAGGTGATGAAACTGGTTAGTTGAGGAGGCAGACTCAAAACTCAGATCTCCTTATCTGAATTCTAATCTTTCATTCATCATCAACATGCAACAGAAGACTCTAAAAATAAATAAGAAATAAGTGCTAAAGAACTGCCTAAGGCATGACATCAGATGGAAATAAGAGCTATACTTACAATGATAATTTCTTTAACATTCTTCTGCAAAATTGACATGGCCCTAAGATCCAATTTGCCTAGACAGAGAAAGTTGCAGAAGAGATTCACACACAATTTATTTCTACAAGGATGGTCCAAGATCAAGAAACATGGTTTTAGTTTGCATATAAAAAAAATAGTTCTTTAAAAATTTTTTTTAAATTTTTTTTAACATTTATTTTTGAGACAGAGAGAGACAGAGCATGAGTGGGGGAGGGTCAGAGAGAGAGAGGGACACACAGAATCTGAAACAGGCTCCAGGCTCTGCACTGTCAGCACAGAGCCCGACGCAGGGCTCGAACTCATGGACCGTGAGATCATGACCTGAGCTCAAGTCGGACGCTTAACCGACTGAGCCACCCAGGCACCCCTAAAATTTTTTTTTTACATTTTTATTTACTTTTGAGAGATAGAGAGACAGAGCACAAGCGGGGGAGGGGCAGAGAGACAGGGAGACAGAGAATCTGAAGCAGGCTGCAGGCTCTTAGCTGTCAGCACAAAGCCCGATGTGGGGCTCAAACTCATAAACAGTGAGATCATAACCTGAGCCAAAGTCAGGCACTCAACCAACTGAGCCATCCAGGTGCCCCAGAATAATAGTTCTTGAATGACAAGAGTTTCCCAAAACTATTTCTAACTTAAAACAAAACAAAACAAAACACCAACTCCAATTTTGCAAAACAGGCTATTGCTAGCTATTTTGAATCCACATGCAATTAGAAAATATATTTCTTATTTGCAAGTTCATTTTAAGAGATATAAATGGCATGGGTTCTGAGTGGTAAAAAGATAAATTAATTCTGTGTTTGTGTTTAAGTATGTGTCTTACAATTTCCATTTGACCTCAGCTATATTTCAAGCGTCAATACCACTGCCCAAAATAATACATATGCCATACTGTTTTGGTTCTCTTTATAATTATTTGGCATTTAATAGGTCATATTAATGTTACAACCAGTGACTATCTATAAGAAAGAATAAAGCATCTAGTTCTCAATGCAGTCACTTGAAGGAAGAATGGCATGGAGGAAAGAAGTGTTTACCATTAGTCCCTACTGACAACATCTTCAGTCGTACAATGACAGAAGCCACTGGAAGTTTGTGAAAGACACAAACTGAATTTCAAGTCAGTATAATCTTTAGAAGCTCCTGAGGTCTTACTGAAATGGTCTACTTAGTGCATTATAGCCTACTGCTACTGTGAAAGCTACATGTCACTTTTAGTCCCCAAATGCCATAGGTGACTATGAATTAGGATCTAAGAGGATGCCTGAGACTCACTTCCAGCAGATATTCTACACACCCTTCACTGAACTCCTTTTGGACATAGCCACTAATCTAATCAAATACATTTGAATATTTATTATGTACATAAGGCATGACGCTACCACGAGAACATGTTCTACCAAGTCAGAGAATGCACTAGTACTTTCCCTCCAGTGAGCCGACCAGCCCTTCCATTATGGCTAATGTCTTTTTCTGTACCCCCCACTGGCATTATTTCCACATTAAAAATAATTTCTCATATATTTATCATAGCCCACCTTTACATGAATGCACACGTCTTGCTTGTTGACCAAAGAAAGCATTGGAAGTTGGCAGAAAACTCTTGGACTTAACATACAGTGATGTTTTATAGAGTTTAAACTTAAGTAGGACTTATTTCTGGCATACAGAAGAAACTAATATGTGTTTGTTGTATGTTGATTATATACCAGGTATATGCTAAACCAACAACAGCTTGATGAGGGAGTTCCTAATATCCACATTTAAGAGACGATGAATCTGAATCTGAATCTAAAGCAAAATTTAAGAATGAGTTAACACTCACACAGCTTACGTAGTCAAAGAGCCAGCATTTTAACCCAAGATATCCTGACTCTAAAAGTCATGTGCTAATTAACCTTCCTTTTATAAAGAGGAAACACAGTATGGAGGGCTGGGAAGGAATAATGAAGATACTGAAATAATCAGAGCACCTGCCAAGTTCTGTCCTTCCCTTCTTAAAGCTATACCACATAAAAAATACAGTTGACCTTTGAACAATGGGGAAGTCAGGGCTGTCACCCCTAAGCAGCCAAAAATATACATATTACTTTTGACTCTCCCTAAAACTTAACTGCTAATAGCTTATTGTTGACAAGAAGTCTTACTGATAACATAAACAGTCGATTAACATATATTTTGTATGTTACATGCACTACATATTCTTACAATAAAGTAAGCCAAGGAAAAGAGAAAGTTTCTAAGAAAATCATAAGGAAAAAAAACACAGTACTGTAGTGTACATATAAAAAAAAAAGCCCATATGTGGACCTGAACAGTTCAAACCCATGTGTTTCAAGGTCAAATGTAATGTGAACAGCAAGGAAGAAAAGGAATAAGTGTCATGAAGAAAGAGGAAAAATAATGGAGGAAACATCTATGTGCAAAACATTTTGTTGGGTACATCCACAAATACTAACTCAATTAATCCTCCTAATAGTGTTCCTATTTCCACAGGTGCAGAAATCAGTCTCTGAATAGCAGCACCAGGATATAAATCTACAGCTGTTAGATTCAAACACGATGCATCTTCAGTTTTGTTTGCTGCATACAGTGAGATCTGCTCACACCTTCTGTCACACCAACCAGCATAAGGGACACAGGAGCACTTCTGATCAGAGTGGAAGGGAAGCATTACTGCTTTCTAAAATTTCTTTATTTCACATTTATTCACCACCAAAGCCAGAGCCTTCCTCTATCTGGTGCCAGGAAAAGAATCAAACCCACCATGTGCCACTTACTTTTCCTTTGTCTTCGTTTTTCTTTCCCATTTTCAGAGCAGCCAAATCATATCGGTACTAAGGGACCTCTTAGAAAACCTACGCGGTGAGCTGTTCAAACCTAATGACCAAGAAATTCTCAAGAAATTCTGGAATCCGTTAAGCTTCATTTTTGAAGTTGGCATCATGCAGTGAAAGAAAACTATATTCTTGAAGATGCTCTTCTAGTGATCATGACAAGCAGGTGCTGGGGAACATTCTATGCAATACTTTGTTTTCCTGATAACATTTGAAGGGCATTCCATCTGTCCAGCGCTGATACACTTCCTCTCATCGGGTGGTTAATTGGGATTCATTTTTCAGTTTCTTCTCATAGGAAAATTTGTCTTATTTTCCTGACTTTTGCCAAATCCCCCTTTTGGGTCCTTTACAGGGCTGATGAGTGCTACATTTGTTTTTTGTGGTTTTTTTAAATGTTTATTTATTTTTGAGAGAGAGAAAGAGAGCGCGTGCGCAAGGGGGGGGGGGTGGGCAGAGAGAGAGGGAGACACAGAATCCCAGGCAGGCTCCAGGCTCTGAGCTGTCAGCACAGAGCCTGATGCAGGGCTTGAACTCATGAACACGAGATCATGACCTGAGCCGAAGTCGGACACTTAACCTAATGAGCCACCCAGGTGCCCCTAGATGAATGTTGCATTTGTACATTTTGATGAGAGATTAGATAAATCTAGTCCTAGGGGAAGAACATAAACTACACAGAGGATGGGGATTTATCTGCTTTTAATCAACACTATATCACTAAATGGCTTGTCACATTGCTATGAGTAGTAGGTGCTCTATAAGTATTTGTTGAGTTGACTCATTTGCAGGTTAACTGCCTAGGTTTAAGGTTAGGCAGATCTGTAGCCATGGAACACAATAAAGCCTACCAGATTCGAAGCAGTTAATTGGGACAATGTCCCATCCACAGCTCTGTTAGCCGGGGCCTGCCTTGGCTCCTAAGTCCTTAGCAGTATGTCATTTTTTTCCCAATACCAAGACTACAAAGGTATATTTTAAAGAATCAGTAGGTATATATTGAGAATCTTCCAACACATGCTACAGAAGTACAAAGAAATCTAGATTGTGGTTCTTCCTCTCAAAAAATTTATAATGCATTTGACTAATATGTTGTGAGGAATTTGAGGAAGTGAAAAAGTGACAGCATGAAATAAGAGTAACCAAGAGGGAGATCACTGAAGGCCACCAGAGTCAGAGAGGACCCATGGCAGACCAGGGGCTCAGAGTCTTGTGCTCAGCCTGAAACACACAGAATGTAGATTAAAACAGAAGAGGAGACTGTGCTCCCAGACTAGAGAAATGGGAAAACATAAGCTATTCTGAAGGGAGGGAAGGAAGCCTGCTTGACTCCTGCAGAGGGTGGAAAAACGGTGAGAATATTTTCATATGCAGGGAGACCAGAGAATGAAGAATGTCTTCAAACCAGGCCTAAGACTTCAGGTGATGGGGTAGACCACAAAGTACCGCTTCGAATCCTTTTATGTTTTGCCTTTTTTTTTCTTCTTTAATTTGAGAGAGAGAGAGAGAGAGAGAGTGCAAGTGTGAGTGGGGCAAAGGAGTAGAGGGAGAGTGAGAGAGAGAGAGAGAGAGAGGAGAGAGAGAGACAGAGATAGAGACAGAGACAGAAAATCTTAAGCAGGCTCCAAGCTCAGCACAGAACCTGACATGGGGCTCGATCCCACGACCCTGGGACATGACCTGAGCCAAAATCAAGAGTCAGACGCTTAACCAACTGAACCATCCAGGAACCCCAGCCCCTTCCAATTCTTAACAAAGGACATGTTGGAATTCATGTTTCAGGAAATTATTCTAACAAGTTTATCTTTTAAGGAATAAAAGTAGAAAACCATGCAAGGATAGGAAACTTGGAGGTATAAGGAAAATAGTCAATACACTCTTCTAGAATGGTAATTTGGCTTTATTACGGAAGCAGAAGCAGATACATATACAGGGGGTTGGTATGTGCATGTGTGTATGTGTGTACAGATGGAGAAAGGGCCTAGTTTTGTTTTGTTTCTTGTTCGTTTTGTTTTATTTTTTTTTTAACATCAAATCTCAATGTTTTCAGCAGTCAGATATCAACACATTTAAACTCAGTTGAGTGCATTGAAATCTAATTTGTGGAATCTAACCAAAAGCAGAAAGCATGGCAGTCGGGCAACAGTTCATATCACTGTCTGTTTCCTAATTCTTTAGTCACCTCTTGGCCAATGGCAAGTCAGATGTCACACAGTGTGACATTGCAGTCAGTCCACGAAAAGATAACATGTGTCAAGTCCTTGCTTATTTCCAGCTCTATCAATAAAAGATAATTCCAGAACAACAGGAAAAGAAAAAGCATAAGGCCCGAAGGTCAATTATAACATTTGACCCTTTAAATTGAAGTTACTCTGTCAACCAGCACAGACAGCCTGAAATGAATGACCCATTATTTTTCTATAAACTTCACAATTTTTCTTTAAAACAACTCTGATTCGGGGCACCCGAGGGCTCAGCTGTTTGGATGTCTGACTTCAGCTCAGGTCATGACCTCACAGTTCATGGGTTTGAACCCCGCATTGGGCTCTGTGCTGACAGCTCAGAGCCTGAAGCCTGCTTCAGATTCTGTGTCTCCCTCTATCTCTGACCGCCCCCCCCCCCACCTGCACTCTGTGTCTGCCTCTCAAAAATAATGAAATGTTAAAAAGAATTTAAAGCAACTCTGATTCAAATGACACATTCTCCTTTGACCAGCAATGAAAAGTGTACAATACTTTAAATATTTTCTCTTTATTATTGACTAGTTTAAAGACTTTTTCCTATTTATTAACTGTCTGAATTTCCAAGCCTTCTTCATTGAATTTGCATAAAAAGCTATAACTGAGGGCTAGCTAATCTTTAGGGAAAAAATATAAAAGACTAGTAACTTAATATAAAAAAAGTGAATGGAAAACAATCATTTGTCAGGGCACCTGGGTGGCTCAGTCGGTGAAGTGTGCAACTCTTGGTTTGGGCTCAAGTCATGATCTTGCAGTTTGTGAGAGATCAAGCCCCTTCTGAGGCTCTGTGCTGGCAGCCTGGAGCCCCCTTGGGATTCTCGGTCTCCCTCTCTCTCTCCTTGTATCTATATCTGTGAAATAGTGGCTACATCTGGCTCAGGTAAGCATTGCTGAATACAAAGAAAGCTCATGTGTTTACAGGTGCAGTTTAGGGGCACCTGGGTGGCTCAGTCAGTTAAGCTTCTGACTTTGGCTCAGGTCATGATCTTAAGGTTCATGAGCTCAAGCCCCACATCAGGCTCTGTGCTGACAGCTTGGATCCTGGAGCCTGTTTCAGATTCTGTGTCTCCCTCTCTCTCTCTCCCCCTTATGGGATCATGCTCTGTCTCTCTCTCCTTCAAAAATAAACATTCAAAGAGAAAAGAAAAAGAAACAGGTGCAATTTAGGAAAGAAAGTGAATAGGAACATCAATCATGCGTGTGTATCTGCAAAATGTGGAAACACAATCCTAGCTTCCTTTTCTGAAATCAAGATTCGCAACTTGACAAACACTCTACCTTCCTCAGTATCTCTTTACACTTATTGCCATCATAATCAGCACACAGAAGTGAAGGAGACCCAGGACAAATCAGTGACTTATCATATTCACTCATCCAAAGCTCTGGTGTTTTTATCCTCATTAGCTGGTATTTTTTTCCCATATCACTGAAATAAGGTCCTATGAAAATTAAACGAAATAAAATTTCTCATCTATTGTCTGTAATGCACGCATGCTTTTGTAAAAATTGGTAGATTCACTCACTGTGAATTTTAATTGATTTTTAAAGAAAGAGAATACATTATTATATCCATATAGACACTGAGACCCGTTTTACCCTTTTGTGAATGTTTGCAAGTCTCACAGCATGAAGGGAATAAACACTTGTTGCAGAAATTTTTAAATAGCTTCAAATAGATGAGCGCTTTGCTTGTGACTTACATTCTCCTCTTTAAAATACTGTGCCAGATAACAAAGATTAAATTTTGTTTTTATCCATTATGTTCTTGTAGATAACGCCAAGAGATAATTAATATTACAAAAAATGAAAATTGCATCATAATGAGGATGATTTGCCTTCCTCCGAAATACATCTAAGAATATCATAGGTTTGCAGAGGAAAGCCATAGAAAGAAGAGTCACCAGATATTTTATTCTTCCTCTCAGGACAGGCCAACGGAGCCTCTGAGCTCAGACAGACGCAGCCACCTGCCTAGGTAGGCTACAGGAGATGGGATTTGATGGGCTATCCCATTTACTGCCTCAGTTAGTAACTATTACTTCCCAAGAACTTCCATATTGCCCCTACCTTTCTTTGTCTTGCCTATTTTCCCAGGAATAAAGAAATATCCAAGGATCTGGAAATTTTTTGCCAGTCTTGAAAAATGACTATAGTGTGAGCTCCTTAGACACCACCAGACCCCTTCACTGGGATGACTGGATTATATGTTCACCTTCAAGACATCTGAGAGGAGAGAAGAAATCTGTAGCCAAACCCTTAGTCACGTCCCCACTGAGGACTTTCAGTTCAACAGATCAGGCTGTGGTCATTGACTAGTCACAGCACCTCACCAGTTTCCTCAGGTTAAGTATTGATATGTAGGGATGATTCTAAAGTATTACACAATCAGTAGTCATACCAACCAAGCAGAAAGAGCAGGGGCCTGAGCACTGAGGCAGCCCTCAACAGGTTTCTGCTGTGCCAAGCACTAGTCTGGTCATTTCTAAATTATGGAAGATCTATTGATGCTCTGGGAGAAAACCTGGGTGCTACGTGAGGAGAGGCAAGAGAGGCCAGGTCGGGTCAGTAACTATCTTTCAAACAACACAAAAATATTTCAGTATTTTCAGTCCTACTGATCCATCTTTACCACTGTGTACTGAAATTAGCCATAATTACATGCATAAGCATCTCCTCTATATTCTAGGGAGTGTGGAAAATTAATTGTTGGCAGGCTTGCAAGTAAATCTTTTTTAGTTAAATATGGAGACAATGTAACACAGCGGGTGAAGAGCAGGGCTGTGCCACTAACTGTACAACACTGTTACTAACTCCAGCTTCCTCATTCATAAAATGGAAATGATAAAAATATTCCTTGTAGTGCTTTGAGAATTAATGGAGTGATGTATAAAAAGGACTTTGCATGGCAGGTGCTCAATAAATGCTGGTATATGTCTACCTCAATAGCGGAACGTATCTTCATCTAACTACACTGTCACGATCAGTAGAAAATAGAGACTCCAGGCTATTTTAGGTTACTTAAAAAGAAATTGGCATGAATATATCTTCCTTTTCAAGCTGTTGGGGTATGATGTATTCCTTCAGATTAAGTTTGGGAATTGAGGGACAAATGTATTTTTGTGAGGTCTAAACTTTAAAGAGTTCAAAAAAGTGTTACCCAACGTCTTTTCATTTTATTTTTAATGAGGGAAATTATTTATTATGAGTGGTGCGATACGGATGTGATATTCCATGATTCATTGACAAAATATATGGTTTTAGGATATTTCTCCACAGATATGAATAAAAACTTTTTATACGTCATGTGGCACTTTTTAAAAGAATTTCATTTGGGAAGCACTATATGACATCTTATTTTTATAAGGAAGTTTTAATAATTTCTTTGCCAATAACTAAAAATAAGCCCCAATGACTTAAAGGATAAAAAAGCATATGGTAATACTTCTCAGCCTTCTTTATGACATCATGAAAGTCGTTGCCATATACGACTTGCCTATTATAAAACTATAAGTTATTAGATTTGAAAGAAACCTTGTCAATGAGCTTGACATTAAGTGGAGAGCACTGATTAATTTCAAATATAATGTCTAATAAAAATACCAACCTCATAGAGAGAATCCAATATATAAAACTACCTGTAATAATCATCAATAATTTCTAATTATCATCAGAACATTTCATATTTCTTAAATGTGTATTCATTTATTTTGAGAGAAAGAGAGCATGAGTAGGGGAGGATCAGAGAGAGGGAGAGAAAATCACAAGTAGGCTGTGCTGACAGAGATCTAACTTACAAACCATGAGATCATGACTTGAGCTAAAATCAAGAGTCAGACACTTAACCAACTGAGCCACCCAAGTGCCCCCTCATTAGAACATTTTACTTTTCATTAGGAATAGATTTTTATTTGCCAGGAAACAACTAAAACATTTAAAAGAGGCAAGGATGCTTATGGACACAGCTATGTGCATGTGGATAAGCATGAAGACATGCCCTCTGTAGGCAACTGAAAGGAAGAAAATGATCTCTTTTCCCAAAAAGAGTTGTGATGTTCAAATTGAATAGCCTACCTCTGTCCCTTCTCTTCTACCCTCTCTACTTGTCCTTTTTTTCTTAGAGGCACTATTATCTCCTATTAGGCTGATAATTTGAGCCATAGGAAGTCTACATTCTCAACAGGCAACACATCTTCCACATTAGCTATGGAATGATTCTGAAGATATCAAATTGAGGAAACCATGTCTAAGATATTTCAGATCTCAGAAATGTAGGTGGAAAAATCACATGTAGGCATCAAGAGTACTGCCCTCCAAACTTTTCAGAGGAGCAGTAACTAGGAAGTCAGTCCACTGATGGGTCACAAAAATGATCTAATTTGCATGGGACTGCTGTTTTCAAGAAATGAAATATGAAATTACAGAACAGGAAAGATGCTACATAGAATAAAATGGAAAACATAATTGTATCATACATTGTATTTCATTATATTTTGCTTCAGTTTCATATACACACACATGCACCTGCATACATCACACACATAGGTATATATACTATGTTGTGATGAAAAAGTCACTTCTTACTGTTTCAATGGGCAGTGTTTGAAAGCCACTAAAATGAAGCAGAAATCACAAACTGGCAAGCAACAGCTAAGTTCCAGTAAGCTGAATATTTAATTTAGCCCACAGAGTGGCTTCCTTGACACTGAATTAGTTGCTAATATATAAAGATTGCAAGAGCTCACATAAAAAGCTGTTTATGTGGGTTCTTTTGGAAGGTCAGAAGATCTAGCATCCATCTGACACACAGGCCCCAGGAGCTGAGAAGTATCTGTATCACTAGAAAGGGCAGGAGCTCTCCGGTCATCAGGAACCCTCATTTTCCTTCTGCACTCTGTGTTATATACTTGCCTGGTAACTTCAGGCATTTTAATGTGTCCCTACTTGTCTACACTTGTGCTCTGGCAATGATCACAGAGGTCCAGGGACTGTTAAGGAAACTCATGTTAAAGACACAGAGTCTAGAACGTACAGGATCATGAAAGAAATAAGTCTAAAGTTATCTACCTCTAGGGCAAAAGACCAACAGTAACGATCAACAGAGTTCTAACCCTTTCATTTCACAGATGAGAAGACTGAGACCCAAAGACAGCAAGTGAAATGCCAAACGTCACAGAGTTAATAGCTCCATGGTCAGAAATAAGTTCTCCTATTTTTTTTTTAATTCTTTAATGTCTCTTTTTAATTTATTTTTGAGAGACAGAGAGACTGAGCATGACGAGCTATGAGGGGAAGAGAGACAGAAAGAGCCACAATCCAAAGCAGGCTCCAGGCTCTGAGCTGTCAGCACAGAGCCTGACATGGGGCTCAAACTCATGAATCGCGAGATCATGACTTGAGCCAAAGGTGGACAATTAACCAACTGAGCCACCCAGGTGGCCCAAGTTCTCACTTCTATCTTGATGCCCTTTCAACTACCCATGGCTGCCTTCAGTTGCATAATTTGCAGGAATGAAAGGCAGTTTTGATGCCACGGAGGCATACAGATGTGATGTGGAAATGGTCTATCAGTAACAAAGACATTGCTGGTGGAAATAAAGTACTGGCGATCGATACTGGAATCACACTGGCATCAGGTTCTGTTCACATCTATTGCCTTTCTCACCTATAGCATCCAAGTGTATATCACCTGAAGACACACAGCTGGGGTTGGTCAAACACTGCATACCACATACATTCTAAAATATGAACAACCCAGGCAGGTTAATTTCTTAATTTGGACAAATGTATCAGGGTTATAATCAAAGATGTTAACATTGGAGGAAATGAGTTGAAAGGTATGTGGAACTCTTCACACAATCTCTTGCAACTTTTCTGTACATCAAAAATCATTTCCAAAATAAAGGCTTTGTTTAAAAATATTGAGAAACCATGAATAAAGATGTGATGGGGCTTCCATATTCCTTAGTGGTAAAATCAGAAAAGGATACATTTTTCTTGAAGAAAACATTCCTTTATCAAAAACAAAACAAAACAAAACAAAAACTACATCAGCGTAACTGTCACCACTCAAAACCTTGCAACAGACTGACTCAAGGCTTATAACAAGGTCATGTCTCCAACGAGGCCCAGAAGTTGCCCCAATGCTGAACTACGGTGTTCCCCTAAGACATACAACACACACACACACACACACACACACACACACACACACACAGTTTTAACTAATAAAGACATGTCCTTTCCAGACATTCTTTGTAACACCCCAGAGAGAAGAAATACCAGGTTTACTTTAAAATTTTTTTTTGTTTTTCAATGTTTATTTATTTTTGGGACAGAGAGAGACAGAGCATGAACGGGGGAGGGGCAGAGAGAGAGGGAGACACAGAATCAGAAACAGGCTCCAGGCTCCGAGCCATCAGCCCAGAGCCTGACGCGGGGCTCGAACTCACGGACCACGAGATCGTGACCTGGCTGAAGTCGGACGCTTAACCGACTGCGCCACCCAGGCGCCCCACCAGGTTTACTTTTAAAGGGGTACACCTGAGAAGATGTATTTGCTTATTTTTAATCCATGGCTTCAATGAATACTTAAGAGTATTAAAAAAAAAAGAACAAAGGGTGACAAAAATTTGCTAGCTGATTCAGAGAACAATCAGGAGAATATGAAGAGGCTGATACATCCTGGGGGAAATGTCTTTTCAGTTGATGGACAATGTTCATTTCCAAAATAGGCCATCTGGGCCCTGAAAGTTACCTGACCCCAATTATCCTGGGAGGGACTCTCCTATGTCTAGATCAATTATTACCAAAGACAGATGTTGGTTATAAAAAAAAAAATGATGTGGATATGAGGGTATCTTGGCACTAGAATCCTAGGAAACAGGCAATTCTTCAAATTGACCTCAAGGAGTCATTTTAAAGTCCCATATCTGCTTTGGTGGAAGACACTATTTAATTTCTTACCATCAATTCTTAGGAGAAGAATGCAGTCCTACGTGCATTTTGATCTACACTGCTCAGCAAAACCCTGTGCTTGTGAGGAGAAATAATGGCGAGCTGGGAAGTAGATGAAAACATTCAGGCTTTCAAAAAATAGTTACCTATTGCTGTGTCTTTGTGTCTAAATTGTGCTACTTCTGCTCTACCTCAAATACTAAAGCAACTTAGAAGACGTCAAATGATTCCCTTTATAAATTCACAAAAACTATATATTACATTTATATTTGTCTGAATAATATTTATGACACACACCCTGTGTTCATGGCTCTGTACCACATGCCTACATGGAAGGTACATTCTATCTGGGCTTGGAGACAACTTAGCACCAATAACAAAATTAATAATTTAGAGTTGATAAATGCTACAAAAGAATAGTACACGGTGTTGAAAAATAGCAAACAAAGGGTGTTAATCTATCCTGGGGTCAGCAAATGAATAAAGCCTATAAGCAGAGTTCTGAAGGACAGAAAAGGATTGGTTAGGGAACACCAAAGGACAGCGGAAGGGAGTGGGGGTTGCAGTATGTCCAAGGTCCAAGAAGGGGCATGACATTTTCAAGTGGCAGAAAAGAGGCCTATGTGACCTGAACACTGGCTGTTCAGGGGCACAAGGTGTGCAGTGAACCCAGAGAAAGAGGTGGGCCAGGTCACACAGGGTCTCACAGGACTGAGACAGAAATCTGGCTGTGATCCTAAGAGCCCTGAATTTTCCGGTAAAGGCAAGTCCATGCCTATAAAAGTATGTTAACAAGGAAAGCAACAGGGGCACCTGGGTGGCTCAGTCAGTTGAGCATCTGACTCAATTTTGGCTCAGGTCATGATCCTAGGGTTGGGGGATTTAGCCTCTTGTCCAGCTGAGCATGGAAACTACTTAGGATTCTCTCTCTCTCTCTCTCTCTCTCTCTCTCTCTCTCTGTCTCTTTCCAGTTTCATATTTGTGTTCAAAAAAGATCAAACTGGCTGGTGTGTACAAGCAGATAAGAGTGGCTCCTTAGAGGGCTCTGTTGTGGCCCTACTAAGACTTCCTGTCCTGACCTAAAGAAAAGTTCTCAAAGGAGAAATAGTGGGTGAATACGCTTGGCTCATTCAAGAAGGCAACACTTTTAATTAATGTCTTCTTTGCCTAATGAACCATCACAATATGCAACCCTGTTAAGGTTCACCAAAATGGAAAACAAAAACAAAACCAAAAACAAAACAGAAAACAAACAAAAAACAAAAACCATGGCCAGGTATACACAAGTATGAGTTTCTGTAGAAATAGCTACGTTCCCAGGCTTTACGAGTGACAGGCACAAATATCGACCAGAGACATTTTGAAACAACAAAGAACCTAAAATATAAAGACAATGAACTCTACAAATGATCCAGTCATCTCTCCTACCACTATATATGCTAACCACTCATCAAAAAAACATAAAAATAAAAATAAAGCTTAATACATGTAAAAACTTTTCATAACAATCTTTGCAAGCAACAGCAAAAACAAAATAATCTAGATACTTTATCTGCTTGAAGCTGATATATTAATTGTTCTTAAAAAAATTAAGCATCTAATTACATTATATTGAACTGATCACTTAAACACTCAATCAATGAATGATACAAGAATCTTATGCCTCATAATGCTATTCTTTTTTATATTTTTTTTGGAAAAAATTTTTAACGTTTATTTTCGAGAGAGGGAGAGAGACAGAGTATGAATAGGACAGGGGCAGAGAGAGGGAGAGAATCTGAAACAGAATCTGAATCTGAAACAGGCTCCAGGCTCTGAGCTGTCAGCACAGAGCCCCATGCAGGGCTGGAACTCAGGAACAGTGAGATCATGACCTGAGCTGAAGTCAGATGTTCAACTGACTGAGCCACCCAGGTGCCCCTTCATAATGCTATTCTATACACTTTTTGCCAACAAATATTTAAGTTTTGTGACAGAAAAACATTTAAAGCTGTAAGATTCTTAGACAGTTATTCACAATATTATTTAGTATTAATCTTATAAATTTCAGAATAAAACCTAAATTAAAATCATTTCAAGTAACATATGGTCATTGTTTCTTATTTCTTAGTTCTTCTGTTATTATTGTAATCTGAAATATCTGGTCCTGACTTAGAAATTTTGAAACTACCAGGAAAAAAAATACTGTGTAAAAACACATATAGTTGCTTTGTTTTACCAAAATCATGATTTTTTAAATCCTTTTTTCTGTCATTAGGAAATATTCATGAGAACCTGCATCCATTCTTCTCTTCGTGTTGTAGAAATGGCCTCGGAGCTGCCTGCCAGAAATTGCACAAGATTCTAAAAGGCATATTGAGCTGTTCTTTCCTGTTTTCTCAGGAGCGCAGGTATTGTGGGGGGGGGGGGGGAGCCTTTCCTGCCTTTGGGGTCAACTGCTCCTGATTTAGTCATTTTCCTGCATACCAATTTTCCTTCTCTTTATTCCACTTCCCTCACTTTTTCTCAATCTTCCTCCAGGGAACAAACTCACATTACAATTGCTAAGTCAGCAGCCAACGCTTTCTCCCAGCAGTGGTCCTAAGCAGGTGGTACAAATTCACCAGGCTCCAAGCAAGGCTAAAATCTCTTGGAAAAGAATGGTGAGCTCACTCAGAGGATGGAGGTTTCAGAGGAACCAGCTTATTTGGGAGCTTTGAGTAAAGTCTGAGAAGCAAGGACAATGTTCTTTTGTATTAATGCCAAGGCTGAAGATCCTTTCTGCTTTCAAAAGCGTCCTGTGGATCTGTACTTTCTTTCTTTTTTTTTTTCCTACAGAATTCAAACCACCATGGGGTTATCAAACTTTTAGTAGTGGAAGACTTTATTCAATCCATTAAATCTCCACTAAAAGTGGCATTTTAATAGTATATATTAATGTTTACGAGTTCAAAATTGTCATATGTATACCCCATAAACCGAACTGATGTATATTTAACAACACAAAATCTTGCAGGTGAGGTTGATATACAACTGCTGCTTTTGTAAACACATTACTTGGGGATTTCATTTCAGTTGCAAAGCAATGAAAAAACCCTAATTCGTGTAGAAATAGAGCTGAAATTGCCATGTTTTCTCAAGAGCGCCTCTTAAAATCTCAGACTATTTATCAATTAAACCAATTCGGTAGCTTGAAAGAGGGGTAGTAGAAATTTCTTCGTTCAGATTAGAAATGGAACATTACTAATAGCTTTCTTGCATTTCCTAAACAGTAAATATTCAACATGGATGGTGCCAACAGACAACCCAATCCATCTTAATGTCCTTTGTTTAGCAAAAAGTATGCTTTAAAGTATATTTTAAAATTATGATGTTAAAAATATCATTTAAAAAAATCCAAGATCTAGAGGCAACTGTTTATGGTTAAAAAATCATACAAAATTTCAAAACCAATTCATTTCAGGCTGACTCCACATTTTATTTCAGTTCCATTACTGATTTTTTTTTTTAAGCGCAGTCACTTGCATGTAACTACAGTTAAAGAGTCAGTAAAGAAACTAAAATATGATCTTGCTTGGCCAAATTCAGCTCATGTTGTTTATAACGGTAGGGGTGAGGCAAGGGGACCTTCCAGTTTAACAATATCCACTAGTATTGTGGATAAAATTGCATTTATGATGGGATGGGTGATGTTTGTGTAATAGTTGCCAGAGCAGCCGCGAGTTTCACCTGATATGCGACGCATATGCTGCAGGAATTGAGAAATCTGATAGGACTGCAAGTGAACCACATATAGCACTATATCCTTCTAGGCACTAGTACATTTTCCAAAAACGCCAGAGATGTCCAGAGATGGTGGGGAAATCTTTATTTCGAGAGTCAATTTGGTAAAACAAATTAACTATCTTGGTGAACTTCAGCACATTTAAGTATGCTAATGAATCAATGCGTGTTATCCTAGAGCTTTTAAATGATTAATTTCATAAAATTAAATTTGAATCAAGTAATTATTTCTTCTTAAAGAATACTATGGTTCTAGGAACATAGTCAAAAAACCAATAGTCTAAATAAATCTTAAGAGATAAGGGAAGTATGTTGGCTGATATTTGGTTGAGGCAGACAACAGCTAGTCCGAACATTATGACTTATTTAATCAGTGGCCAATACAGACTGAGGTAGATCCTTTAAAATGTAAACATAAAAACCTTGCACACACTTTAAAATTGCAACCTTTTACATGGGCATGTTTCTTTCTATTGATTCGGGTGTGTTTTGCTTAAGTGAAACAGTGTATACGTATACTAATTTAACGACATTTTTTTCCAAAAAGGACACATTTTGGGACCTGTCATTTGCAGAACCCTTTGGATAAGATAGTCACATATTTAACTGGAAAAAAAAGTTACTTTGTAAAGTACAAAGTGTAATACTATGCCACTAGAAAAGAGATGACCACAGGCAGTATTATGGGAATGAGTGTATCACTGACATTAAACCAAAAGGCCACTAAGGAGATTCAAACAGAATTCTCTTCTGATCACAGGAAGGTCACACACATAAAGTCATTTGTTTCTGCCAACTGTCACAACTTTATAGCAGAAACACTGGCAGCGGTTGATGTGATATTTTATAAATGAAGGTACATCACTTAATGAAAGTAAATGACCTAACATGAGCAACTAAGCATGGGACAATTGATGAAATGTGACAAAAGTCTACAGGCTAGATAACAGCCCTTTATGAGTATAAATTTCTTAGTCTTGATACCTGTACTGTGTTTACCTAAGTGATCATTCCTGTTTTATAGGAAATAAACACAAGGTATTGATAAATAAGCGGGCACCATGTATGCAAATTACTTTCAATGATTTCAGGAAACAATTGTAAGGTAAGAGAAGGAATAATAAAGCAAGCATGGTAAAATGTTAAGAGTTGGGGAATCTGGGTACAGAAGAATTCCGAGTACCATTTGTGCACACTCTCTGTGACTGAAATTCTTTCAAAACAAAACAATGTTTTACAACCATCTTACAAGCATATTTTCTTTCATGAGGATACTCAAAGGACTTAATGCAGAGATCTGCAATGTTACTCTCGACTGTGAAAAGAGAAGCAAACTAACAGATATGGCACTCTATTGTAGCTTTTATGTATGTTCATTATATACACGTGTATATGAAGTGTATGTATGTGTGTGCCACACAAATGAAACACAGGCAATGTAAAATAAATAGACACAATCACTTTGAATCACAAATTCAATACAGTCTGCTTCGTTACATTATCTAGATCCATGTCTGTTACTCATCACAATAGAAACCTTTAAAAATAATTAGCACTACAAAGTTCTGATAAAAATGTTGGTTCATTTACAAGGTTATTACAGACCTGCAAAGGAGTTCAACTACCAATAAAATAAAAATTGTTCATGCAAGAATCTTTCATAATACACATGCTCATAATAGCTTGTTTAAAAAACTATATCTCTCGCCTTTCTAACTTGACCAGTTGGGGCTCACATCTAATTAAATAAAAGCAACAAACATGCTAGGATTAAAAAGATTTATTTTAAGATAATCTTTGGAAACACACTGAAAACAGAATTATGGACCCTTTTGTATGCAGTCTTTAGGGAAAGGGGAAAAATGATACATAGAAAGAAGTGAGATACAATATATTTTTAAGTACAAAGAGGCTGATACATAATTTCATCAATAAAATGATAGATACCAAAAAAAGATACAACAAATTATTTTAAGGGCAAAATAGTCAATGATAGCTGGGCTTAAGTTGTACTTGCCCATCTCTGTTAGGGGCTGTGAAAAGCACATAAAAATGCCTTCTATGTATATGTTCTCAAAGAAGGAATATTAGAGTTTAATGTAAAAAAGCATAAAATACAAGAAAAAAAAATTCAGAAACATGAGCCAGCAGACATATGTGGGGTGCGGGATTCATTCTTCTAACACTGAGTGCCTCTGGACACAGTCCTTGAACCTCTTCTCCGTATCACTTACTGATTGAGTTAATCAGTCTCATGGCTTTAAATACCACTTATGGCCCAAAAGCAACCAAATTTGTATCTTCAGGGTGGTCTCCTGGCACAAACTCACAAATGATTTACAAAATTGCTTATTAAAAATCTGTCTGGATTTCTAAAAATCACATTGAGCTCCATTTGTCAAAAACTTAACTCCTGATATCTGCCTACACTTGTGTCTCTCAAAGCGTTCCAAATCTCAGTGGAGATAACCCCAAATAATTAGCACCGCCCCCCAACCAGAAACAAAAACAAAAACAAAACAAAGAAAAAAACAGCCTGAATTCATTCATGACTACTCTCTTGCTATGATAACCCACATCATATCTGCCAGAATACCTTGTTAGTTTTACTTTCAAAACATACCCAACATCCATCCACTTGCTATTATCTCTACGGCTACCTTTCTGGTCCGTGCCATCACATCATCTGTCACCCACACTGCTGTGACAGCCTGATTTTTTCTTTCTGCCCAATTCCATGCTATAGGCTATTCTCAACACACACATTAGGACAATCCTTTAAAAAACATAGCTCACAGATCATGTGCTTCTTTGCTCAACAGTCCACACTAATCTCCTATTTCACTCAGAGACAAGAATGACAACACTCAATGACCAGGTTTTAAACGCCTTTCCAATTTCACTTCCTGGTGCCCTTTCTTTTGCTCCCTCTGTTCCAGCCACAAATGCTTCCTTGAATGTACCAGGCAAGCATGGTTCTGGCTGGGAAATTTCCCTGGCTTATGTATATACCAACTGAAATGTTTTCCACAAATATACTCACATGGCCAATTCCTCCACCCCCTAGAAGTCTTGGTTCAAATGCCACTCTCACAATAACCATCCTATTCAGAATAGCGACCTATCCCCACCTCCAACCTGACACTTTAGAATCCCTTTATAACAGCTGACCTTTTCTTTTTCCACAGAACTTATCACTTTCTAACATATTATGAAACTTACTAATTTATCACATCTTATTGTTTAATATCTATCTCCCTTTTTAAAACTTGAGCTCCAAAAGAGCAAAGATCTTTGCTTCATTTACTAATATATCACCAAGTCCCTGCAACAATGCCCTGCACATCATAGGTGCTTGATAAATAGTTGTTGAATTAAATCAAATTGAAAAGAAAACTTAGTAGGGGTATAGATGATTAGGTTGTTTTTGGAATTACTGAATTTGATGCCTTGGCATTGTATCCAGGTGGATGAATGTCCCTTATGTCTCAGGTTATTGAGTCATTGAGTTAGAATGACCTGGAAACACCAAAAATGTTGGGGAGACATTGCCCCAGCCCACTCATTCTACAGATTTTATTTTTACACAGAAAAGTTTTTGGGAATGACCTTTGCAAAATGTAACAATAACTTTTTTCCTGGAGAACAGGCTCTGGAATGGGTTTTTGCCTGTCATTTCTCTAGTATGTGGATTTTCATCCTAAAAATTCTTATAAAATTAAAAGTTAATTCCTACAGAAAATAAGAGTTCTTCCAAAATCCTATATACATTTCCTTATAAAAAATAAGTCAACATTCTTGAAATATAAAATTGCATATATTTTTTCTAAGTTCCTTGAATACAACATTACATATTATAAAGTTTTTAACCTTTCAGGCACAATAACTTGGATGATGAATGTATAAAAACTCTGAATACCAGAGCAAACCAGCATTATTAGCCATTCCTCTGAAATCTGATCTCGTATAAGAATGAACAAAGAATATTCAAATCCATTTTTATTGTATCTATTAAAGAAAGCCAGAAATGTACTTCAAAGGAACTATGAATAGATTTTCTGAAGAACTTGTATATAAGTAATAAATATAGAAAATATTTCTGAACAATGGTGTATTACCTTTGTCCAAAATGACATATCTGGATAATTATAATGAGATTTACGTGTAATCTTGCCCAGAGTGAGGGGACTGGGTAAGACGGGGTCTCTGGATCCCAACCAATAGGGTTTTATGATTTGGAGACCACATTATACAATCATCAAATACATTTTATTCTCATCTTCTCTGTTGATATAAAATTCACTCCATTCTTATTTTTCAAAATATGAGAGAATACAAGGTATTCAAAAAGGAAAGTTTTAATAGATTATTTTATCTCTTCAATTAGCTCCGTTAACAAGTTGACTGTGGATGTCTTCAACTCATTAGATGCTGTTAACAACTTCCACCATTGACTTGTCAACTTATTGTACAATAGCTCAGCAGTCATTTCAGTAAATTAATTATGCTTTGTACCATATTTACATATTTAGTATGTATGTATAAATTAACAATTAATAATTTAGCACTATGCTCAGAAGATACTACTTCTGTCTTTGTGTTTTCTCTTGGGTTCTTTACCAAATGAGTGTCAGTTTAGAGAGTTCTGAAGCAGTATTTAGACAGTGGCACCAAGCAAGGTGCCTAAGTAAATAAAGATATGAACAAGAAGGCAGAAATCAAAAGATTCAAACTTCTTCACACAGGAAAATACTCCAAGTGAAGCTTATATGGGAATGACCTGCTAGTGAGTGCATGTATTCAATGATTGGCTTACTGGTATTATGGATGAAAGGTGGACACCAGGCATATTCTAGACCTCTGTCTACTTTACTCACTACAACCCATTCTCCATACTACATTCTGGTCATGATGGCACAAGCTCCCTAGAGCACTGTAGAGGGAGGGAGAAGTCAAGAAGCCTCCCAGAAGTATTCTTTTAAAGGTCCAAGGGGCTCCTGAGTGGCTCAGTCAGTTAGCATCCTACTTCGTCTCAGGTCATGATCTCTCAGTTCAGGAGTTCAAGCCCCGAGTCGGGCTCTGTGCCGACAGCTCAGAGCCTGGAGCCTGCTTCAGATTCTGTGTCTCCCGCTCTCTCTCTGCCCCTCCTGTGCTCACACTCTGTCTCCCTCTCTCAAAAATAAACATTAAAAAAAAAACCCTAAAGGTCCAAACCACTCCCTCTGAACAACTGCTTCCACAGTGAAACTGAGATCAAATATGGCAACCTAGCATTTGCTACCAAACTACCACTGCTCAAGATGAAAAGATACTTTATATTCAAGGAAGGTTCTTACCTGACAGTTTTCCTTCCTTTAAATGAGAAAAGAAAACTTGGACTCTGAGTTTTCAAACCTCCTAGTTATTCTAGCCAATATACTGGGGATACAGAGAAAAGGGAGCCGAGCACTGAGAATGTCTGATGGAGGAGAAGGAGGAGGCTGTCTGTGCATTTCTGTTCATCTTTAATTATTTTTCACCAAATGTATGTCTATTTCTGTTTCTATCTTCTGTTGCACTAACCTATGCACTGCATGGAATTAGGTAGGTAAAATTCTAACTGGGATTTCTTTTTATTCTTTTTATTATTATTTTTTTTAGTTGTAATTATTTTGAGAGAGACAGAGACAGTGCAAGTGGGGAAGGGGCAGAGAGAGAGGGAAAGAGAGAGAAGCCCAAACAGGCTCTGCACTGTCAGCACTGAGGCCCACCCCAGGGCTTGAACTCACAAAACCACGAGATCATGACCTGAGCCAAAACCAAGAGTTGGTCGCTTATGTGACTGAGACACCTAGGTGCCCACCCCCACAACTAGGATTTCAATGTGCAGAATGTTTGCTGAAATCTTCTACAATTTTGGTATATAGATTCTATGAAGTTCTCTGGCACAGATGGGAAAACAAGAGCTTTCACCCTGAGTCCTACCAAGGAGACTCACTCATTTTTCAAGTCCCTCTTCTAAGGTTGCTCCTTTCCCGTTCCTTCAAATTCCACCCTGCCATCCATTTCTCAAACCCACCTCTCCCATACCCCCTGCACTTTACTGCGTCCAAAATGCAGTGCTACTCAACCTTGCAACAATACACCATTTCACTACTATGGGGTTGTCCTAGAACTAGTCTTATGCTACTCTCACATACTTATTTTTTTTTAAATATTATTAGTTTAAAAAAATGGAAAAAAAAAAACAGGAATGTAAAGGAAGAAGGAATTAAGAAAATGAGAGGAGTTACAAAAGAAAAAGTGCCAAAGACACAATGAAAGTAAAGGAAAGAAAAAATGCAGACAGGAGAAACCAGAGGAAAAAGGAAACACAGCCAGCAAAGAATTTCCATGGTTCAAAAATACCTAGGGCTGGAGCAGACATTGTGCTAATTGCTTTCCATGCAGTATTTAAGTTAATTATATATATATATATATATATATATATATATATATATATACACATATATATATGTATATATATAATGTTTATGCCATATATATATGATATATATACATATACATGATATATATATATATGCCATATATGATGGCCATATGATGATATATATATGTCATATATATGTATATATATGACATATATATGTATATATATGATATATATACATATATATGGCATATTCACAGAGATAACTTTTTTTTGGCTTAAGGCTTAAAAATTGCTTGTATTTGGTCTTCAGATGGTCAGTTCCTGTTAGCTCGATATATGACAGGAAAAAAATATTTTAAGAAAAGTAAGCTTCCTAAAAAATGAAATAAATATGTCATGATGCGTAATGTATTCTTTTCTTCTCATTTCATTCAAGCACACAAACCCAATTTTGTATTAGTTTCATTTAGTTAAAAAGGTTAATATTAAAAAGAAAGAAATCCTATAATACCATGTGCAATATTTTCTGGGATTATAATTGAGTGATTTTATCTAGTTACATGCTCTTAAAAGATGTATCACCATGGTAACTAGATCCTTTGACAATTATTCTATTTTAGTGCAAACCAATACAAAGGGGTTAAAAATACCTCAGTCTTGAATCCTGAGATTTGCATTCACTCTTAAAATTTATCCTTTCCTCCCTTTTCATTTTCAAGAGAATGCTTAAGAATTTCTCTCCATCCTATTTCCCCTCACATCAGAATGATGTGAACAGGAGTAGTTCTTAAACCACGAAAGCTGAGGCACTTTGTGATAGTAAACTCCCAACAGGAATTTCTCCACTTAATTCAAATGGATAAATATCGCCAAGAGTTTGTTACATAACCCAGGAGGTTATTTTAGTGTGCTTGCCAATTTAAGAGAGAAAAATCTGGATTTTTGTCTTAGAGACAGATAATTTTAAATTCAAGGCAGCATATGATACAGCCTCACTATACATTATTTCAGTGCATATATAACCTTAGAGATGATTTGGGTGGTCAATAAGCCACTGTTAAAAGTAAACACTGTGAGCAATTTACAAACTTACCACCTCCTCCATGTTTCTGCAGCCATTTTATGTTTCTCTTCATTAACAGTGACTGTGATGTTAGAAATAATATAATTGTTAAACTATCCTCTCCAGAAAGCATATCAAATTCATCTTTATAATACTAGCACAGCACCAGACACTTAGTAGGCTGTCAATAAATGCTGATATGAAGAAAGTTATTACAGTAAACACCAACTCTTTTTTTCAGAAATCAAGTGTATTGGCCTAATACACATTAAGAACTAATACCTGCTGGTTTGAGATTAAATTGCATTTCAGGGAGGAGAGAACACTTAAATAATAAAAAATATGTTAGCAAAATAGTAAAAAAATGATTTTCTGTTCAAGCCACAGCATCCTCCAGGTAAATGAGACACAGGGTCAACCCTACCTCTTTCCACAAGGCCTCATTGTTTTTGCCAGCCTTTGAAGAACATCACAACTCTTCAGGAATTTGGGGAAACCCATACTCCCACTCTTCACTTTCCTGGATTCCTCACGGACATTCCCATTGTCATCCAGCACGTGGGCGGGCAGTGGGGAGACTTGTCAACTCTCGCCAGACGGCAGCCTCCACCTGCCTCCATTATTTTCCTGCCCCTCTCAAACTTCTGAGGAAAGAACGGTGTCCCCTACCCTGCTCGAATGAATTCTTTGTAAGTCACCTCTGGATCCGGCATCTCTACCCCATCCTCTTTGTACCTCCGTCCTTCTCAGTCTGCATCCACCTCTGCATTGGAGGGGATCCCATTCTGCATTAGATCTCTAAGGCTGAGCTATAACCCCAGATGCCTTCACTGAGCCCAAATCCCTAACTGACTGAGGGACTCTTTGTATTTCCTCTGAGGTACCACAGTTTTCCCGCTGTCTGCTTTTCCACAGGCTCTCTGACACTCCAGGCTCTTTACTCTACTCCATCCCCAGAATATGGCAAAGTTGCCACAGATGGTTGATGTCCTGATTCCTATAAAGCAATGTGTCCAGCAATCACCATTCAGCTGCACTCAAATGAGGGCCAGTTCAGCGCAGCATCAACCCTACTGTACTCCAACTGGCTCTCCTCAACCACTGTTCTCTGAAATCACCCTTGTGGCTCTCCACAGTGCTGACTTAGTGCAAAAAGCTTTGGGTATTTTTGTCCCTATTGGTGTCATATTCGGATTCTTTCTTCTGATATCATGTCACCATTATACCTAAATTCTAGAATTTTCTACAGCAGCAGCAGCAGCAGCAGCAGCAGCAGCAGCAAGAGATACCAGTCCAGGTGCACAAGATACTCAAGGCACAGCAGGAACAGCTAGGTTTCTATCACTATTAGGGCTTCTGCATGCCTTTCCTGTCTGATTTTTATCTAAAATAATATTCATTAACTTAATTTGGCATTTTTAAAAAATCATTTAACAAAGAGTTCTATGAAATAGCTGTGGATTTCCCTTCATTTCTTCATACTGTTTATCCATTAGGCATAAAGGGGAAAGGTAATTTTTATTCTTGTCTGTTTTCACTTCCAGGCTACGTGTTGCTCTAATACAGGAACTAAAACAAACATCCCTCAGCACTGACTTTGATGTCTTTTTTCTCTCTTCTTCTTCTAAAATGGCCCCAACATCTGAGAACATGCACATAAGAAGGCATGTGTCAACCCTGTCCTACCCTCTGAGCAGAAAGTTCAAGAAAACATAAAAAAAGAAAGAATACTCAGTTGTAGATTCTAGAGCCTTCCAGAAACCAGAGAACCCATGGCATAGTCCCAAGTTTTGTTTCCAAATGCACTCTACATCTAAATAAGTTCAGACACTATTATAGCTTTACTTTTAACTTCATGACCCAAAATTAGCCAGAGGTGACTCAAACTGTTCCTTGCTAATATGTTAACTTGATCAGAATCTCTCATGGATCTTCTGCTTCTTTAATCCTTTAAGATGGGGGTCAGCAAATTGCAACCCATGAGCCAAATCCAGCCTGAGAGCCAAATCCAGCCCACCGCCTGTTTGTACAGCCCATTAGCTAAGAATGGTTTTTACCAATGAATGTTAGCAATCACTTTGATGATAAGGGGTGATAACTTTGAACTATGATTAAGGAAAATGTTGTTTCCTCCCAAAAAAAGAGTTCAACTTCTTATCAGTAGATTTGTTGCAAAAACTTGTACTCAATTATGATTCTATTTTGAATTTCATCAATAAAATTTGTGGAAATGTGTTTGTTATATAAGCATCCACATTATGCTCTTGATTTGGACTCTTGAGCCCACAGAACCTAAAATAATTGCTATCTGGCCCTTTACAGAAAAGGTTTGCTGATCCCGCTTTAAGGGAACACAGCTGGAGACGTTCCACGGAATGCAAAGGAAAACCTCCACAGTAGTTAATTAATGCAAGAACTCTGGAAGTTTCAGTCTACAATTAAACCTTATTTTGTAAGCATAATTCAATCCAGAGACATGCTTGAAATCCAAAGCACCTTATATCAAAGCAAATTTCAAGAACCATTGACTCAGTTTTGATCATGTGACATTCGGCATCACGTACTACTCATATTGCAAGACATCACTCGTTTATCCAGTTAGAATTTATTAGAAATGTTTGCTCATGTTGTGGAACAGTTGCAGAACAAGTTACTATATATATTGTATTTGTGTGTGTGTGTGTGTGTGTGTGTGTGTGTGTGTATATATGTGTGTGTGTGTGTGTGTGTGTATGTTTTCAAATATATATTTGTATACTTATATGTGTATTCGTTTTTCTGCTTGTTGCAATGCATATTAAGTAAAAGTTCTAAGTGGTAACTCCTCTACCTGCACTTTCTTGCTAAAACAAGTACAGTATTACTATTTTCAAATCAGTACTCATTACTGGAACTGACTGAATACCTACTAATTATTAGACTTGAAGACCTTCACCAACCACACGAAGTAAGCATTGCTCCTGTTTAAAGATGATGAAATGGAGGCCCTGAAAGGCTCACCAGCTTACATAAGACATAGAGCTAGTATGGGGCACAGCTGACTTTGACTCCTGACCCCCATTCTTAGTCACAGAGAGCGTTTCTCCTGTTGTTTACCCTCTCCTTCGGGGAATTTCCTTTCACTATCTCCAGTTTCCATTGGTGCTACAGGTAGCAAGTCAATGCTGTTGAACCTCTACCACCCCACCCCCCATTCAGAACCACTCACACTGGCAGGGAGATTTAGAAGTGTAGCAACAACTATGTCCCAATGCTAATTTGAACTTCTGGCACCCTGACCTTCTTTAAATCACAAAGTCCAGAATGCAACTCTGGACAAAGGCAAACATCCAAGTGAGAACCACGCACATGAGCTGGTGCTGCCAGGGTCAAAGGCTTGACGTGCTTTCTTGAAGTGAGGAGCTCTGATCAAGGGAGCTGGGGAGCTTATTTACTGCATCTTCCACTTGGGGACTAACCTAAGCAGGCTTTAACCCTGGGAGCCATTTCCCATCAAAGTGAAGACCTATCCAGAATCACAGGAAGTACACATTAATTGATCAGGAAAGGCAATGTGTTAGCAGTAGGGAAACCTAGATTATCAACCCACTTCAACCATTAACTCGCCGAGTGACACTGGTTTCATTTTACATAACCAGGAGTTTACGAGTTGGTGACGATTTTTACTCTGATGATTACTCAAGTTTCTTCCAACTCTATGTTTCCATGATTTCAAAGTTCTAAAATACATTTACACAGTGACACAATCTAGAGAAGAATGCTGTCTGAATGGTGGCCCAAGATGATCAAATGATTCTGATACTGGCTGATCAGATCACACATTAATGATTTTCATCAAAGGCTCATCTGAAATAGTTGGGACACTTGTGCTATAACGATTTCACTAAAAACCCTAGATATAGTCTGGAAATGCTTGTAAATTCTTGAAACATAATTACTACATATTCTTTCATTGGCTACTTTGCTGTGAGTTTCCTGAGATCAGATGGTTCTAAGTCTTTAAGGACGTGATTTAAGCAATTATTGCATTTACAGGCAATATTATTTTCTGACTACTAATCTCTGGGAGAGAGCTGAACTAGTATATACAGCACTGGCCATATTTCCAAAGATGTGCTCCAACCCAGGGTTTATAACACAATGGAGCTCAAGGTGTAGACTATGAGATGAATAAATGAAGCACACCTGCAATGATTCATGTTATTTCCTGGATTTGTTGCCTTTCGAGAAAATATATAAGGCACAGAAATATATTCCAGAAGTCAAAAATGGAATGAAAGGTATATAATTATATTTAAATAGCATGCTTTTGGAAGACATGCAGATCTGAAAGCAGCTGTAAAATGGATTGAGGGATAACAAGGGACTGGGTGGCCTGATCTGTGTTCTCCTTGGGAACAGTGGGTCTGGGCAGGACCTACTGTATGAAGGGAAGAAAGTCTGCAAGGCTCACAGTAATGATGAGAAGGTGGCCACAGGATGAAACTTTATTGCCCAGGCCCACAAAGGCTCTGGGAAACATTTAACACTTTCTTCACAGGTCATTCCCTGGACGCCTTGCCCCTCTGAACAGAAAGACTAGGTCCGGAAGTGCAGACCTGACTGTCCTCTGGCTCCATCCATAGAAGAACGAATTAAATCAGAATTCTCTTCAGATCTTATGATTGCGTGGGGAAACACTTTTCCAAAAAGGTTGTTTCTTCTTAAACACTTGAAATTCTCCAAAAAGGGAGAAAACTTATCATTACCCAGTAATTCATCCATTGCCTCGTTAAAAAAAAAAAGTTTATGCCTAACATCTATTACACCAACTTGACCCTTTGAACTGCACATTGAGTCTTTGCCAAGGCTTGTTTCTCAAAGTGCACTAATAACTTACAAACACTGACATGTAACTGCTCTGTGTGCATCCATTTTGTCTATATTACTTATTCGTGGGTGCAGATTTAGCAAGACAACAGCCCTCATGATACCTAGCAGAATTTCCTATCTGGTAGTTACTAAAATAAGGCAGTACTGGGGCGCCTGGGTGGCTCAGTCGGTTAAGTGTCTGACTTTTGATTTCAACTCCGGTCACGATCTCATGGTTCACGGGTTCACTGACAGTGCAGAGTCTGCTTGGGATTCTCTCTCTCTCTGCCCTTTCACTTCCTCCTCTCTCAAAATAAATAAGTAAATCTTTAAAAAATAATAAAAAAGAATAAAATAAAATAATGCATTATTGCTGTTGCTGCTAAGGAAAATCATGTGATCTTAAATTAAGTCACTACTGCATATCCGGAGTGGAGCATCCAAATGAATGGTTTGAAGTGGCACATCTACTTAATAATGTATTTATTTATAATCAGTCATGTTCTGGAAAAAAACTGAGATGGCTTAGAAAGATTCTTAAAGGGGCACCCAGGTGGCTCTGTCAGGGAAGCATCCGACTTCAGTTCCTGTCAAGATCTCACAGTTCGTGGGTTCAAGCCCCCCCATCAGGCTCTGTGCTGACAGTTCAGAGCCTGCATCCTGCTTTGGATTCTGTGTCTCCCTCTCTCTCTGCTCCTCCCCTACTCGCGCTCTGTCTCTGTCTCTCAAAAATGAATAAATGTTAAAAAAATTTAAAAAAATATAAAAAAATAAAGATTCTTAAAGTGTAGCAAGGCAGCATACATTAAAAGTGGGGAAGAAAAAAGAAAAACAGTGGTGGAGTTACAATTTGTATTTAATTTATTAAGGTTAAGTCTAGATACAGTTCAAGAAGTGTCAGGAATAAGGAGCTATAATAGGGCCTTGTGGTATAGCTTGAGTTATTAAGTGCGTGAACTTGAAGGCAACGTCATTTAGTGTATTTAAATATATAATAGAGCCCTCTCACATTTACTGATCACTTTGCAGTAAACAAGACCATCAAACATATTTATTTCCTTATCTCTGTAAGTCCACATTAGAAATGAGGAAATTAAGTCTCACAAGAAACAGTGTGTCGCCATGACAAGTTGCCTTATACAGACAATAATATGGAAAATTTTCAAGGATACTTACAGACTGGAAAAGCAGAATTATAGAATCTTTTAAAGGAAGTCTCCACAGTACCCTACTGACAACACATTTCTATATTATCATATCTTTAAGATATCACTCTTGATATTAAGTTAAACCATAATGGAATTGCCATTTTGTGGGTTAAAAATTGGTTACACATCAGCCGTTTCAGATGTTCAACCTCATTGTTTGGATGTCAATGAAAATCAAGTGTGGTATCTTCTCAAGTATCCAAATTTTTTCATGCTCACTTCATTTTGTAGCTTGCACATGAGACATGTCATGTCTTTACTAAGGAAGACGTATAAACAAAGACACACTATCCTTGTAAGATCTTTTTCAGAACAATAATTCAGCAACAAGAAACTCTAGATTCTGGTACTATGTGTTATGTACAGATTTTTTTAGGGGTGGCTGTTGAAAACTATTCCATAGAGAAAGGTAAAGAAAGAATGCGGCACAGAACTCAGCTTAACTCCTGGAATCCTGATTCACACTGGACAGGCTATATTAGGCAGATTACATAAATGTCTGTGTCTCAATTTCCTTCTCTGCAAGTTGAAAATAATGTCATCGCTTTCTCTATTGGTGAATCTACATAACTGAGAAATTGTATCCTTTCTATTTTGACTTCTGAAAAACACAGAGCCAAGTTGCAAGCTTAACTTCAGGAACCACTTTGATCCCTGTGGTCTACATATGAATATTCTCTTGTCTGGTCTTCAGTTATTACTTGTTTATATTTCTCTTGATTTTAATCATCTATTTCTTCTTTATTCCACTTTTAGGAGATAGCTTTTTAAATAGTATCTCAAATCTTTGTGGTATGAGTTGGGTTACAAAATAATCAATAAATGAGTCACAGGAAGAATACACTCTCTGAAAACGTTGACAGAGTGTGAGTTCCACCAGGAAATATATGTTTGTTAATTTAAAAGGCATATAAATTCAAGCATGATAAAGCACTCACTGTAGAGGGTTATAACTACAGTAAATTACAAAGTTCTAAGAAAAAATCCAATTGAAAATAAACATTAAATCATAAAATATTAATAATTTTTATATTCAAAAAACACTGCTACATATGAAAAGAAATTAAACAGTATGAAGTAAATAAATTATATTCACTGATGTCAATACTAAATGGTGTTTAACTATAATATTCCCAAATACAAATGAATTTATTATATGGATCTGTGCTACGGCAAAGTTAATATATGAAATTCAAAGCAGCATTTGCCCCATTAGTAAATAAATATTAAAATAATGTTGGCTATTAAATAACACATTCAGTATTACAGGCTATAGTTGAGTTATTCTATTGAAATCTATCTATCATAGAGGCAAACACACTTAAAAAAGTTCCATATGTTTTTATCACCCCAACACAGAGCTAATGGTTAATTAGACCAGAGTCATAAATAGGTGAAATGATCAGATGCATTATTTTCTAGAAACGCACAAGTTATAAAGTCCACCCCTTTAAAATAGAAACAAATAAATGAAAAGACTTAAAAAGTAAATCATTCAAGGCACTCCTTTGAAGTTAATTTAGAATAAGAGAGGTTGGGATTCATGCTTTCTGATTCTAAATGAAGTCAAAAGGCAGATAACAGGGGCGCCTGGGTGGCGCAGTCGGTTAAGCGTCCGACTTCAGCCAGGTCACGATCTCGCGGTCCGGGAGTTCGAGCCCCACGTCAGGCCCTGGGCTGATGGCTCAGAGCCTGGAGCCTGTTTCCGATTCTGTGTCTCCCTCTCTCTCTCTGCCCCTCCCCCGTTCATGCTCTGTCTCTCTCTGTCCCAAAAATAATAAATAAACGTTGAAAAAAAAATTAAAAAAAAAAAGGCAGATAACAGGCTCAACGTTCCACCAGAAAAATGAGTCTCATAAAGGCAGGCAGACTTATGATCTAGGGTGTGTGAGTGTGCACATGTAACATGCAGAAACACAGTGTGCACATTCCATTACAGCTATCGCGATAACAACAACAAATCCAGAAATCTATAGAATATTAAAACCTAAAGATATGTTCTCTCTGATTATTCTAAGAAAAGTGAATGATCCCAGGCCACACACATTTTATATAGTATGGATCTTAACATACTTTGAAGACAGAAAATGAAGACTCTTTGAAAACCTATTATTTGTTTCCTCTGTCCTTAAACTCATTTCTGATTTATTGCAGGTTTTTCCTTCTTTCCCTCACTACAATTGTTGTAAATTCAATTCTGGATGCTGCCTACTTTCTCTATTCAGAACAGAAGAATAATACCACCAGATGCCTGCTGACAATTTATAATTGAGTCCTTTCCAGGAATCGCCCTGAACCAAGGGAGCTGTCCCATCCAAGGTGACATTCCATTAGGGAAGCACTGCCTACTCAAGGTCTGGTTGAAGGGGAGATAACAAAGGCCCTGGCTTCACATCGGACCTCTCTGAAGAACCATGGTGAGTTCAGCACTTCCTCTGGAACTAGGTAAACCCACTGCTGCAATGATAGCACGTTTTAACTTCTCCCTTGGCCTAACCCTGTTTCTGTTCTTCCCTTAGAGGTGTTTCCAGAGGCACTTCCAAATAAGCCTCTTGAAGACAAACCTCCATCTCCCAAGGAACGTGATCTATGAAACTGTGCTTAAAAAAAAAGAAAAGTTGCTATAGCTCACTTCAAGAAAAATTAAATAAGGGGTGCCTGGGTGGCTCAGTCAGTTGAGTGTCTGAGTTTTGATTTTGGCTCAGGTCATGACCCCAAGGTCATGGGATCGAGCCCCACATTGGGCTCCACACTGAGGGTGAAGCCTGCTTGAGATTCTCTCTCTCCCAGTGCCCCTTTCTCTGGTGCTCTCTCTCTCTCTAAAATAAAAAATAAAAAATAAAAAAAAGAGAAAAGAAAAGAGGGGCACCTAGGTGGATCAGTCAGCTAAGTGTCCGACTTTAGCTCAAGTCATGATCTCATGGCTCCTGGGTTCAAGCCCTATGTCAGGCTCTGTGCTGACAGCTCAGAATCCAGAGGCTGCTTCAGATTCTGTGTCCATCTCCCCAACTCTCTTTCAAAAATAAATAAACATTATTTTTTTAAAAAAGAGACAAAAAATAAAAGAAAACAAAGAAATTAACAAAAGTGTAATAAAATCTGTAGGAATGTGAGATGGAGGAAGGGGAGGAAGACACGCAATTTCGAGTGGAGAAATAAGACCATCAAAGTTTCATTTTTAAAAAATATTTATTTATTTTCAGAGAGAGAGTACATGTGTATGTGCGCAAGCACGGGAGGGGCAGAGAGAGAATCCAAGCAGGCTCCATGCTGTCAGCACAGAGTCTGACTTGGTGCTTGATCTCACAAACCTTAAGGTCAAGACCTGAGCCGAAATCAGGAGTCTGATGGTTAACCAACTGAGCCACACAAGTGCCCCAAGACCTTCAAGGTTTTAAACAAAGGATTACCATTTTCACTTAGACATGTTTTTAGTTTATGACTGCTTTTCAAATGTAACACATACATGACAACTCACAAAAGATGTTCAGTTGAGAACAATAAACTGAAATGATGAAATATTTACCCATATCAAAGGAAACCCAGTGTTAAGGCACCACAGACAGTAAAATACTGAATGTTTCAGTTATTGTTAGAATAGGGGACCAACATGAATTGAGTTCAGGTTCAACCTAAGTTCTTTCCAAGGGAAGAGGTTATCAATCTGTAGAGGCCCTCTGCCTTGCTTCTGTTTTATTCTGAGTTTACTATAAGTTCAGGAACTGGATCAAATTCTGTGGGTAAATATTCTAATAAGATATTGGACATCATCATATAAAAATAGAAAATTTGATTCTACCCTTTCATAAGCTTTTTAATAATAATGTCCAGGATTAACTGTATCTAGAAAAGGTTTAGAAAAGAACAACAGAAAATATTAGTTCAGGGATATAGATATAGAAGAGTGAATCAAAAAGATGAAGTATTGGGGTGCCTGGGTGGCTCGGTCAGTTGAGTCCCCAGTTCTTGGTTTTGGCTCAGGTCATGATCCCGGGGCCATGAGACTGAGCCCCACAGTTGGCTCTTTGTTGAGTGTGGAGCCTGCTTGACACTCTCTCTCTTTCCCTTTGCCCCTCTCCCACTCATGTTCTCTCTAAAAAAAAAAAAAAAAAAAAAAGTTTAGATATCCTCCTATAAAAAGGGGAAGCTGGATATGAGGTCACCAGGTATTAAAAAATAAAAACCCAAAATCTAAAATGTGTTGCTTCTCAGCAATTCCTCAAGATACCAATTCCCCTACTATGTTACAACCTCTTACATCTGTATTTTGTTTTCAGTTGGATCCTATCCTAGAGCACTAAAAGGCTCTGGTGTCTCTCTTCTTTGATCTGAAACGATTTCCTTCAGCTTCTAAAAGAGAATCCCACCTCCATTCTCCACTGCTATCCCTAACAATCCAATCAAGTTTGACTGCTAAGTCTACTGCCCAAATGAAACCTCTCCCACGAGTTACGTGTCCCCTCAGGGCTACTAGAACCTGGGGTCCTTTCATGCCACCTCACTTCACTTCTCAGCGGCAATGGAGGAACATCCCTCTCTTCCTGAAAAATGTTGTGCTTCTGTCACACCAAATGGCTTTCTTGCTAACCTGTTGGCAGCTCCTTTCAGTCACCTCAGGCACACTTTTCTTCGTTCGTTTGCTCATTCATTCGGCAGAATGGAGTCTGGAGATACAACAGTGAGCGATACCAGACATAGCCCCTACTCTCACAGAGTCCATTACATGCTCTCTAGGTTACCTTGCACGATTCTTTCCCAGTATCACTATGTTGCTGCAGGTACCTTGTCTCCACTTCTTAGATTATGAGGAGGTCTTCCTATCTCAATGCATTCATCTGCATTCCTCCCTCCTCTTAGGTTTGCCCCAGCTAGCCCATCCCTAAAACAGCTGCCATGTCAGTTCCTCAGAAACTCGCCCTGAGACAGGATTCCTACCCCAATGGGTATGTCCTCATCCTCCACTGCATCCAACTCTTTCCTTCCATAATAACTGTAATCTGTAATTACGAAGCTGCTGTGTGTGTCTGTTTGTCGAGGACTCCGGGAAGTTAAGAATCCTACTTATTATGTCATCTTCCCAGATCTTAAAGGCCCAATAAAATAGCTGGCACAGTTTTCTCTTTGAAATAAACAGGACCAGGGTGCCTGGGTGGCTCAGTTGGTTAAGCATCTGACTTTGGCTCAGGTCATGATCTCGCGGTTTGTGAGTTCGAGCCCCACGTTGGGCTCTGTGCTAACAGCTCAGAGCATGTAGACTGGAGCCTGCTTCAGATTCTGTGTCTCCCTCTCTCTCTCTCTGCCCCTCCCCTGTTCACACTCTGTCTCTCTCTTTCTCAAAAATAAACATTAAAATTAAAAAAAAATAAAATAAATAGGACCTAGAACAAGCAATCAAACAGCTGCTATTTCACTGTTGGTACAAGAGATGGTTTAGGTGAGAAATCCAACAGGTACTAAGAGATTTAAGTATATAAATGAGAGCATCATCTTTAACTTTTGCTAAAGTTAATATCGGAAAAGATAACTAGGCTTTTTATTACCACATTCCTGGATCATGCACACCCACAAACAGACAAGAAAAATTCAAATCCAGGCAATTTGACTCAAGATCCAATAACTCAACAAAACTACCCATCTTTCACTGTATGGACATACAACATTTTCCACAGACAAGGTACTCAATTCAAGCATACTGATCCATTTGCAACCACACTGCTCCATTATGAGGTATCTTAGAACTTCAGAGCTAAGCCCTTGTAGATCTCAGAGAGATCACACCCAGAAAGGTCACAGAGAGAACAGTTGCAGATAAGATGCTAGAATTCAGTTCTCCTGGTCCTCAAAACAAAAGTCAAACACTGGCCCTTCTCTTTGGAAATAAGGGAGACAGACAGAAAACCAAGTTTAAACTACAAACATTCATTATCTACAAAATATTAACCATGAATACTCTACAGTACTTCTCTTAAAAAAAAAAAAGAGCAATCTTAAAAAAAAATGTAGCTACTTTTTAAAGGAAAGGCAAACTGTGAAATTGCAATATTTTTAAAGACCCTGGAGGTTTTTTAAGGTATATTTTCAACATAGAAAGTTTTTCCCCCTTCATTTATGTTTTATAAAGAAAGAAAGCTGTATTTTTCTATGGGAGTCCATATATATATATATATATATATATATATATATATATATATATATAGAAGATTTTTAAAGAAGTGTATGAAAGTATAAACAACAGTTGTAAGTCTTTTTTTAAGTTTATTTATTTAGTTTGAGGGAGAGTGAGTGAGAGGGTTGGGGGGTGGAAGGGGAGGGGGGCGCGGAGAGAGAGAATCCTAAGCAGGCTCCACGCTGTCAGCACAGAGCCCAATACAGGGCTCGAACCCATGAACCATGACACCATGACCTGGGCCAAAACAAGGAGTCAGACACTTAACCAACTGAGCCACCAAAGGCACCCCAAAAGTCTTAAGAATCTTAAGTCTTAAGGGTTATGGAGATCCTCTTTTGCACTGCTGGTGGGAATGCAAACTGGCACAGCCACTCTGGAAAACATTATGGAAACTCCTCAAGAAACTAAAAATACAACTACCCTACGACTCAGCAATTGCACTACTAGGCATTTATCCGTGGGATACAGGTGTGCTGTTTCGAAGGGACACACGCACCCCCGTGTTTACAGCAGCACTATCAACAATAGCCAAAGTATGGAAAGAGCCCAAATGTCCATCGATGGATGAATGAATAAAGAAGATGTATATATATACACAATGAAGTATTACTCAGCAATCAAAAAGAATGAAATCTTGCCATTTGCAACTACATGGATAAACCAGAGGGTATTACGCTAAGCGAAATTAGAGAAAGACAAATATATTACTTCACTCATGTGAGCACTTTAAAACACAAAACAGATGAACGCAAGGGAAGGGAAGCAAAAATAATATAAAAACAGGGAGGGGACAAAATACCAGAGACTCTTAAATATAGAGAACAAGCAGAGGGCTACTGGAGGGGTTGTGGGAGGGGGGATGGGCTAAATGGGTAAAGGGCATTTAGTAATCTGCTCCTGAAATCATTGTTGCACTATATGCTAACTTGGATATAAATTTAAATAAATAAATAAATAAATAAATAAATAAATAAATAAATAAATAAATAAAATAAAGTATTGATTACTAAAAAAAAGGAGTTATGGAGAAAAGTCTGTGGGGGTGGGGAGCAGAGGGAGGAGGGGGGGCCCACACTGGTGGATGGTGGGGCAGATTTCTGCTCCATCAATAATGTTCCAATTTCTCTTAAAGGGGAATTAATTGAATTCGTCCATTGTTTGTATAACTTATAAGAAAAATAAAACACCAAAATTGATGTTTTGAAACAAACAAAGTAGACTTTCTAAAAGGATTTAGTTTAAGCAAATCAGCCTATGTTCTCCATCATACCAGTTTTCTCCAAGACTTTTCCAGTACAGTGATGTAAAAATATCTGCTGCCAAAGATTTCTTTCCACCAATTTTTGACTCTGACTCAGGGAAACCCCAAAGAAGCCATCTCTCTGGGTTCTATTCACCTCAGGAGGATTGCTCACAGATTTTGCTAACAATAGAAATCATTCTTGGTTATGATACAGACCCAGCGGGATGTTCAAAATGCCACAGGCTACTCAGTGGCCCTGCTTGGCAAAGCCTGCTGGTAGGTACCATATGAGCCATATGGTAATTGCTAAAATGGGAAATAAAGCAGCAGGCTCTGAAGTCACCAGCTTCCCCTGCCATGGTAGAATTAGCATCAGTCTATGATGCAAAGCATTCCTGCCTCTGAAATGCCCCCTATCCATGGGGTATCACCAATCCATGGCCACATACCAAATGGCATCTCAATATATTCTGCCGATTTCCTTTTCGCTTCTTTGACTGGTGCCTGAAACAACCACATTTTGAAAGAAGAAAGTATAAAAAGACAAGAACCTATGTAGGCCATACTTGGCTCAGCACAAGTGATGGCCTACAGACATTGTGATAGGATAATTTTGAAGTGCAATGTAAATGTCTTCTAATTGCCAGAGTATGTGTACTACTTCCCTTCTGAGAGATAACATCGAGAGACTTTTTTTTTTTTTACTTTCTAACATAAAAATTTTCAAATTCAAATTGTAATGTGGAGACAATGTAGGGAAACAGCTGTCTTAATAAGAGAGGCCAATCATAAAAGTAAAAATCACCTACCAGAATATCCTCAATAAGAACAAAAACAGCATCAATTCAAATTTGACAGGTGTTTTAGGTCAGGGTGTCTCAAGAGAGCACTGAAGAAAGAAGTTGTATCAACATAATATGTGGAAAATGCTGAAGTTCCCCATGAGCCATAGTTTTACTTCCCAGAGTTCAGTTACCTGCAGTGAGCTGTGGTCTGAAGAAGATGAGCCTCCTGACGTATGATCTGAAGGTCAACAGCAGCCTAAGACTACATTAGCTACGTCACAATGCTTGCGACATTCACCTCGCTCAGTCTCATCACACAGGCATTTTATCATCTCACACCATCACCAGGAGAAGGGTGAGTACAATACACTATGGTATTTTGAGAGAGACCACATTCACATAACTTTTACTACAGTATATTACTACAATTGTTCTATTTTATTATTATTATTATTAATCTCTCACTGTGTCCAATTAATAAACTTCATCGTAAAGCATGTACGTATAGAAAAACGCATAGTATATGTGTTTGGTACTATGCATGGTTTCGAGCCTCCACTGGAGGTCCTGGAGAGTACTCCCCATGGATGAGGTAGACTACTGCACTTCCAACTGAATAAAATCAAAATAATATCAGAATATATAGATGCTATAAAGGAAATGGATGTGGGATCTTTGCATAATCCCAATCCACACAAGGTACACTGTATATTTCTCTTTCCAGGGGTGAACGTTCTGTAACACATTGCTTTTTGTGAGAAACACATGTTTACCGCGCAAATGAATATGCACATACATGTGTGAGTACAACATACTATTAACCTGTTTGTTTGTTTTTTTAGAGTGACTGAGTAGATAAAGATTTTAAAAGAACAATGATCCATAGGGAGGGCATCCCTGATGCTGTTTAAGCCAAGGAATTTCCAAAGACAGGTGCCACCATCAGCTACATTACACAAAGTTCCTGCCATCCAGATCATCATCGGCATTACATCCCCGGTATTATCAATCACGTATCACTCTTTCATTAATTTACCAAAGAGATTATGTTAGAATGGCACTTCATCTGAACAGGACATTTAACATTTATCTCTCTATTAAAAAAACAAAGGAGGGGTGCCTGGGTGGCTCAGTGGGTTAAGTGTCCGACTTCGGATCAGGTCATGATCTCAGGACCCGTGGGTTTGAGCCCCGCGTCAGGCTCTGTGTTGACAGCTTGGAGCCTGGAGCCTGCTTCGGATTCTGTGTCTCCCTCTCTCTCTGCCCCTCCCCCCCTCATTCTGTCTCTCTCTCTCACTCTCAAAAATAGACATTAAAAAAAAAGTAAGAATTAAGGAGTCCCTGGAAGATATTAGGGGACAGATGATACACTCCATATACATATCTGTGGAAGTTAAAGAAAATGCATCAATATTCCTTTATCACAAATCCTAATATTAGTTCTATACAGAACTAATTTTGAATCCTTGGATTTAGCGACTATGCCAGCATTGTGGATGCCACTTGCACATCGTTAGACTGGAACCTTAAGATTCATCTATTCACCATTCACTTATAAAATACTTATTGAGCGCCTACTATATGCTAGAGGTGGTGCTAAAGGCTAAGCACATGGTAACATATGAGACGGATGTTCTTGCTAGCCTTGTAAGCTTGTCAATTAAACACACACACACACACACACACACACACACACACACACACACGTAAATATAAAAGTCCAAACTGTGACAAGTCCTATGAGAAGTTCTATGAAAAATGGGAACATAGGACAGGGCCAGCAATCAGGATCTCACCATGAATGAGAATGAATCAGCTGAAGAAGAGGAGGGTCAGGTCTCAAGAAGCAGATGTGAAGCCTTTGAGCCCATAGAGTATGAGGTTTTGAGACCCAGAAGGGGAGCAGTGCGGCTATGGTATAAAGAGCAAAGGAGAATGAGGTCTGAGGTAAGCCTGGAAAGGTAGGCTACGACAGATGGCCATGATGAGATGTCAAAATTTAAATTTACTAGGAAGTCACTGAAAAGTTATAAGTAGAATGACCTAAGTCTTTTAAAAAAAAGTTTATTTATTTATTTTGAGAGAGGGGGTGGGGGTGGGGGTCAGAGCAGGGAAGGGGAAGAGAGAGAATCCCAAGCAGGCTCCACGCCACTGTCAGTGCAGAACCATATTGGGCGGTGTGAACTCATGACCGGAGCCGAAATCAAGAGTTTGACGTTTCACTGACTGAGCCACCCAGGCGCCCCTGATTTAAGTCTTAAAGCCGGCTCTTTAAAGAGTGCCTATAGGCAATACCTCCTCAGTGTCATCCTCATTTTTCTCTGCTACCATAATCCAACCTCCTGTAAGATAACATTCATGCATCCCTTCCAAATGTGTGGGAAGAATGGCCAGGAACAAGAGTCCCCGAGGAAGGGATTTCCATATACCAAGTTTCACCAGAGGTACTCCAGCCTTCCTGGCACTCCTCCACCCCATCCTCATGACTGCTCATTTTGTTAACTAAGTATAGAAGCCACAGCCAGGAACTCTGACAGGAAAGATACTAATGGAGTTTGAAAAAATTGGGGTCTTTTATGGATTTGATCCCCTGGAGCCCTCACAAGCCGGCTGCTCAGAAACCTGCCAGAAACAGGAAGTTATGCCTCCTGGAAAAGCAAAAGACAGCAGTTGCATGAGGGAAGGAGACTTGTACCCTAAACACTAGCCCCTGCATGGGGAGCAGGGAGAACAAGTCAACACAAGGGGAGGCCAGCAATATCAAGAGTTCTGGGTCGTGCTGGTAGCATACAAAGCAGGTAGGTGCCTGAATCTGGGGCAGGGCTGAAATTCAGCACAGCTGTGAGGGGGAAAATTTTTGAAACTCCATTAGCATCTTTCCTCTCAGGGTTCCTTAACCACACTAATAAAGCGTGACCTAATTGGTGCGGTGAAAAAAACTGAATAATTTAACTGTGGGTCTTAGGGACTTCAAACAGATTTCTCTTACACCAAAGCTTCCAAAAACAATGGTTGTTCATTTTCCTAGAAGACCTCCAGTAAGGGCAGGGTTTTTTTTTTTCTTTTACTTTCTTTTCTTTAATGTTTATGTTATAGAGAGAGCGAGAGAGCAAGTGTGCACAAGCGGGGGAGGGGCAAAGTGAGAAGGAGACACAATCCAAAATAGGCTCCAGGCTTTGAGCTGTAAGCACAGAGCCCGACACAGGGCTCGAACCTATGAACTGTGAGATCATGACCTGAGCCAAAGTCAGAGACTCAGCCAACTGAGCCACCCAGGCTCCCCTATCCTTTACTTTCCTAAGATAAATCAGTGGAAATGACACATCCACAGGTTTTTGTTTGTGTGCTTGTCTTTTTATTGAACACTAAACTGGGACCAAAATGTAATATTATTTCTTCTCTGTTGTCAAAATCGAAGGAATTTGATTATTTTCTATAGGATAAGAGTAAACCTGAAAAGTCTAACTGCCTCTTAAACACCAAGAACTTCCCAAATAAATGCATTAAGTGAGTAGAAAGTTGCCCTAGACCTGACTTCTCTCAATGTTGAATTAACCTAACATAGGCAGTGAGTAGAGGGCCAGGGCTATGGAGAGAAATTCCACCAAGAACTTAGAAATAAGAGAGATAAGGTTTCCTTCTGAAAATTGAATTATAAAATTAGTACATAATGGGTTAGAGAGAGATAAGGTAAGTCATTTTGAAGAGACAGAAATGGCTCCCAGACATGGAAACCTGGCTATCATCAATAATAATGAACCAGTCAGAAGAGCTGGCAATGGAAATTTAGAAAGATGTGGAAAGGGAACATTCTCAGAGGCATGGTCCCAGGGAGGGAATGCTTTGGCCCAAAGATATATTCTCTCTGGTCCCAGGGATAAATAAAGCCTTACATGCTCAAGTGAAGTTACTTTAGATTGATGCCATTTAATCTAAACTGATTTCATTCAACCTGTATAGGCTTTTAATTATATTCTGGTTTCCCAAGTAGCCTGCCTTTAGGAAGAAAATCAGCTAGCCAAAAGCTGATGGCCCCTCTGGTAGTGTTATTTCTCATTTTATATTAATACATTGGCATTCTGCTTTTATTCATTAGTTTATTGGAGCTTGTGTGGGGGATCCTAAGAGACGGAGTCACATTCAGTATGCCAATAAATCAGGTTTCTGAAACCATAAGGCTGAACACCAGACCATATCTCATAATATCGTACTGTACTCTTAAACACATGACATTAGTGCTTCCAAGTAAGTAAAAAGAGGCACCCCACGTATTTCACTGATGAGATAACTAAAGGCCCATGGCACAATACCAGGCAGGGCCAGGAGTGCAATTTGGGTCTCCTGATTCCTTGTCCACGCTGCATCAGAGATATATACGACACGCTAATTGTCTATTAAATCTGTCTAAATTCTAGGGTTTGGGATACATAGGAATCCTCTAGGTATTCCAGTTTGGGGACCACACTAAGTAGAATTCATTTATCTAATAAGGTGATTTTCAAATTCCCCCTCACTATCACCCAGTGCATCCTATCCCCTTTATCAGCCATGTTATAAGGTTGCTTATGATAGTTAAAAATAAATAAATAAATAGTGGCATCATACCATGTCTGACATCCAATATGTGGGTACAGATGGCATTTCATGGGACATGATCCTTTTCTACAAATGATAGGAAGTTCAAAATAATCCCTCAAAGATAGCAGGCTCTGTTGCACAATGATAAGCAATGCCGGAGAGTAATTTTACATCTTAGCGGTTTCAACTGAGGAGCGGTTTTGACTGTCAAGACCTATCCATTTCTCATATTCCCATTATGAACTGTATTCTAACATACATTAACAAGCTCCTATGTAATGCATTGAATGCTATCATAGCCTTCTGAGAACCCCAAGTGTTGTGCCAATCATGAGTACTTTGCTTGTAACTCCATCTCTTGGGAAGCAGGCATAAATCATTCTCCCACTTCAACAGTTGAGAAACGAACACTAAGTCAGAGTAAGTTAATGACAATACACCTTAGTAAGCCTGGCTAGGATAAAACAGGTATTTATCCAGTTTGGGACATTTTACCATAAGGATCTTTTAACCTTTCATGCACTGGCTCTTCTGGAAAGTCTTTTTGGTTAAAGAAGCCTTATTGACTTATTATTATAAAGAAGCCTTATTGACTAGTGTCAATACACTAGTACAAACACCCCCTTGTAGAGGGCAGTATACTGAACAGGGAGTCAGTAATCCCCATACACCAGAAGCCCAACATGTCAAGCTGAAGAAATATCCTGATAAAAGCACTTAAAGTCTTGATGATCTATTATGGAGTAAATATGACTCAATGCTGACACAAAATTCAGCAGCACATTCAGGTTATTCATTTCCTCTTAGTCCATACTTCTGATTGAACAGACACAAGGAAAAGTGAACTGCCCTGATAGTCACCTGTCATTTGCCTGAAATTCACAAGAATTTCCTCCCACTCCAATTCAATACTCTAGGGGAAAACTGCAGTTCCATTAACACTGAAACATGACAAAAATTCAACAGCCACCAGTAGCATAAAATTGATAGCTCTCCTTCTCAAATTTCAATCCTCCCCCTCTCTCCCAAGTAATGTCTAGATACTACTGCATTTAACTATGAAGAATGGCAAAAGGAACTGTCAATAGATAGAGAAACCCTGGGGGTAGGGTGCTTCTCAGCCATTATTCCCTATACCCCCACGCTGAGAAAACAGAGCCTTGGCAAGCAGCATACTTTCCCCGGCTGCATCAACTGAAAAATTTCAGTAGCCCAGAATGGCTTGCCATCCATCTTCTGGTGTTCTTAACCAGCCCTTTTTTCTCTCACATGATCCCCAAAGCATATGGTTGTAAACAGTCCTACAGATGGAGGCAGAAAACTCCAACAGAAGCCAAGGGGAAAATCTGGCCCACAGATGTATGATTACACCATAGTGGGCCTGTGCTGCTCATAAACCATGTGAGTTAAAGTATTTACAAGATGAATACAAGAAACACAAAACATGCGTGAATGTATAGGACAAGGATTTACTACACTACTGCGTTTTGTCAGCTAATTAGAAATTCACTATCTAGATTCACGGTAACGTAAACAGAAGATAGGGCTATATAATCGACAGCCCCCCCATTTATGAGGAAGCTAGGCCCATCACTATATATTTCCAGTTTGACAAATTTTATCTTACTAAGCAAATTATCATCACCATCCAACCTCACCCAGCAGAATTTACAAGTTATACAGAATAAAAGCATTTAGTAATGAATGTTTAAATTCAGACAATGACAACCCTAGTACTTCTTATGACATTATGGTTTAATGTACTCATATGCAGCATTTACATATTTAACATTTTCACTGTTTGATAAAGCAGATCATAATCATACAGTAGCTCTGTCCCCAAATTCATGCTTTAAAACCTAAGAGGAGGGGTGCCTGAGTAGCTCAGTTGTTGAGCATCCAACTCTTGATTTCGGCTCAAGTCATGATCTGAAGGTCGTGTGATCGAGCCCTGCATCAGGCTCCATGCAGAGATTCTCTTTCCTCCTTCCCCTCTCCCCTGCTCAAGCTATCTCTAGATATAGATAGATAGATAGATAGATAGATAGATAGATAGATAGATAGACAGATAGATAGATAGATAGATAAAACATGATCCTTGTATATAGGAAAAGAATGTTTGCGGAAGGATGTTACCCACTAAGGCGCCGCTAAGTAAAAACAGGTTTTATAATGTAGGTGTATTCTGCACACAGTAGAGAAGTGTGAGCCTGTGAGTATGGGAATTTAATGATGAACGGAAAGAGAATACCATTGTTCTAAAGCCCCTCCTTTCTACTGTGATTTCTAAAGTAGTTGGGGCTTCCTGGACTATCAAGTGAAGGAAGCAGATTTTATCATATGGCAGCAGAGGGCTATTAGGAGGGTGAATTGTCATTAGTATCCACACATTCTCTTTTAAGTTATTTCAACAGCTGAAAACTGGATACAGCTGCATGTAAAAAATATAAATAAATAACACTGCTCTTAGCACATAGGGGTTTACGCGATAGAAAGCCCAATATTAAGCCCTCCAGGGAAAATACCACAACCAAAAGAAGTCTAGAAAGAATACTCCAGATGTCACCCATCTTTGTGTGTGGCTTTCATCCTCATGGTTTAGAAGGGCAACTGTGTCTCCCTATGCCAGGCAATGGGAAGGGAGGAAAGGAAGGAAAAGGAGAAATTGTATGTGCCACCATCTACTCCCTTTTAAAAGGTTTCCCAGAAGCGCTACCAATGCCTTACATTTAGATGTCACTACCTGACTGCATCACAATTTAGCAAAAGAGGCTGAAAATTATATGTATGTCGTGGACACGTGAGCACCTCAAACCAATGCAAGATTGTGACATGAAGGGAGGAAGAGGGAATCTGCAGGGAGCAGGCAACCAGCGGTATCTGCTGCTGATACGAATGCACGGCTTTGATGTCCAGTTGTCTCCATACAAACCCAACAGGACATAGTTTTAAAAGTTCTGGAAAAGATTTCTCTGGCAGCGACTGCTGTCCTCTGAATCTCTAAGCTCCTGGGACACTCCAGAATGACTCTGCAACTCTGTTCACTATTGTACCTTTCTCTTTCCCCAGCACACACCTGCCCCCGCCCCAATCTGAAATAAAGATTATAAAAGAGCTAGGCACTTTCAGGTATGAAGGTAAAAAGCTAGAAATAAAGAGGAAGGAAGGAAAAGAAACTAAGTCTTTGCTCTGCCCAGGCTCTGTGCTAGGCACGTCCCATGTTTTATCTCACGGAAACATGACTGTGATTCGTGTGGTAATGTCCCCATTTGCAAAGAAGAAAACAGAAGCTCACACTCCCCACTCAGGAACTTGACCGAAGTCGGACATCTTAAATACTCTGAATCTGTGTTCTCTGACAAAGTTCAAGTTATATCATAATAATAGACTTGAGCATGTAGTTATTAATGGAAAAAAAGATGTTTTTAATTAAAATATATAAAACAAAGCAAAACACAATCATAAAAATCACCAAAATATTGAATTTCATTCTTCAGGCTTTACAGACAGACTATGTCCACATTGTGTCAGTCTCACATTTTACTCTTGCTGCCTCCATAGCTGATATGAACTAGGCACGTTGGTCCTGAGGGAATTCATACTTTTCTGTAAGATGAACAAACTAAATTGCTGAGGTATGCCATCTGTCTGCACGCAGGCATACAATTGCCATTTTTGCTAACTGCAAGATTTTTCAAATTGAAAACCACTACCCATAAATTTGGAATGATAATCAATAAAAAGGTTGTTTTGTAATTGAAGTAAATATTCTCTAGACATAATGTCATCAAAAATAGAAATAAATCTTAATGCCCATTTTAGCTTTGACAAATGTAGATACACACACACACACACACACACACACACACACACACACACAACATAAAAATGCCTCAGAGAGTGTAAATCTCTATGACTAAATGTGGAGTATTATCTCATAGAAGTGCAGTTGTGACAGGCTTCAGAAAAACGGTATCTTTAGGTATCTAATTTCTGCAGAGCTTCTGGATACACTCTCAAAAATAAAAACTGACTTATAAGTCAAATCATTCAACGATCAGAATGAAAAGAAGTAGCTGCTTAGCTAGACTGCTTTGCCTGGTGTGACCACTGACAGACAGTTGCAATGAATGGGCTGGCAGACATCTCCAAAGCCACTGTAGTTGCCTTCTTCTTCTGAGGCCAGAAAGCTAAACTACTCCCCTTTCTCGCCCCCTTTCCTGTCATGGGACCCACTATGTTCGATGAGATGGAACAGATAGGAAACTTTTTTAAAGGAATAGACAGCTGGCAAGCTTTTCTGAGCCCTCATTAGCCTCTTGCTCTCCTCGCTTCTTTCTGCCTGAAAACTGATGTGATGCTGGACATGCAGCAGTCATTTTATCACCATCAGAAAAAAAAAAAAATCACATGACATGGGTGGAGAAACAGAAAGACAGAAAATGTCTAAGTGCATCATGATACTATGAATATGTTGCTTTAGACTTGGATTGCCTGCCTCAGAACTGTTACATAAGAAAAATCACCACAATAAACTTAAGCCACTCTTAATCAGGTTTTCTATAATCTGCATTTTTAACAGAGTCCTAATTCACACAAACCAGGTCAGCTTACAGCACGTATGTGTTCAGTGAACATGAAGCCATATCTCTGGGACAAAATTTCAAACATTATTTAGAAATATCTAAACAAAATATATATTCCAATGTTTCCATTTTTATTTGCAGGGATTTCTTATAAAATAAGATCATATTTGTCCTTTCTCTATAAAAGGGAATAAAAAATAGAATTGTAAATAAACCTAAAAGGTAATTTTTATCAAAATTCTAAATGGAAACAGAGATACATAGGGGATGACTCATAGGTCATTCATATGAAAATACTGTATGGTCTCATAGTATATGTTTGCCTGTTTCTTCATATGTTTTTAAAGTGTCATTACTGGGAAATCAGTATTTTTAAGTTTTCAAGGCAAGCAAAGTTTTATTCTTTTTACATGATATGACTCTGTCAGGATGCAATATGAGCTTATGTGTGACTTTACAAAAATGAAGTGTATTTTTATTAATATATATATGTACATATATATGTATACATAGATACATAAAACACAAATATACACACTTTCAGAAGAGAGGTAGTAAATTTAAAAAGTAGATATTAGCTTCAGGTAGATGTGCAAATAATTCATGAGCAATTTTGATGTCATACAGCTTCTGAGATTTATTAAAAGAGAAAAGACAACAGAAGGTTTCAACCTGTTTAAAACTTACTCCATAGCGATCTGTTGTAAAAGAAAAAATGGAAAATTCCATGCCACTTTTTCCATTTAAATAATTGACACTTAATACAACTGCCAAATGCATGTAACCTTTATCCTCCAGTGATGGGGAGACTAATAATTCTTAGGATGAACAATCTCAAAGTAAAATTTGAGAACCACATTTGGAATCTCAGCTTCACCTACTCAAACCCTCTCCATCTGGTAAGCGAGGTGCAAAGGAGCCCATTTGAGAAATCCATTTGTGACTGGACACCTGCCCAAACAGGAAGCAGAGGCTGTATTCAGATACACTGAAAGCAACGAATCCCCTGTTAGAGTTCTTATCCAGGACTTGGGCTGTTTTTATGACACTTGCTTAGGAGCACTTAATAACCAAATGGATTAGAAATTGTTCCTTTATTAAGGAGCCCATCAGTATTTCTTTAGACATTCGTGTTTTCGATTCAAACACTTATGAGAAGCCTCATTAAGTTTCTATTATCCTGCAACTCATCTCTAGTAGTCAGAAAAGTATTTGGAAAGGCAGAAGAAAAAGAGCAGGAGAAGAGAAAAGAGAGAGGATTAAATTAACCAGGTGTAATTCTTTTTAGCATTATTCTTGACACTACGGAAACACAGCTTGATTCTCCAGATGACATTGCAAATGTGTAGAGAAAAACAAAATAATACCAAACTGAAAGAATTTCTAAGAACCTGGAGACATGCTATATTGAAAGCTGCCAATATCAAGCACACGTGCTCCTGCCCTCTACCATCAACAATGTCTTCCAGTTCTATTAGTCAGTGGGATTAAACCCCTGAAAATGCAGAACATTTCTTTGCCTAAGATTTGTGATGACGGGCCCTGAGGGATTTCACGTGAAGGCGCAGGTAATTCCAGAGTGTGTGACTCTCTGGCATTCTCATCTGATATGCCTAAGAAGCAGCATGGAAAGGCCACAGCCACTGTCATCCCCTTCAGAGTCCTGGCTTTAGAGCGGTTCCCTGTGGCTAATGGGGACTGTACGGCTGTGCAGCAAGGAACTGGCTCAGTGCCCTCTTCTGAATTCCTGCATGAGTGCCTCCCTACTGACCACATCATCATTTTCTTCCAGAGACTGCCCTTCTTGGACCAAACATTCATTGCCCATGTGAACCCTATGAGGAGTGACTCACTGCTCTCTTTGTTAATTTGAAGTACTTCGCAAAGACTGGAGCAAAAAAGTTTCTTTTCAACATGTCATCCAGGACATGACAGACTTCTTCAAAACAGGAAGTCTCAAAGGAGTAGCTGAAAAAGACTGCACATATCCACATGATTTCTCTACTAACTCAACAGCTTTGTATATAAGAAACGCCTGGTAGGAACTCAAAGAAATTCTCTCCATCCCTTTTGGTTTGTCTCTACTAGAATATGATATGTTGCAAGACCCCGAATGCATGTCTACTGATTCTGATTCTGGTGTGTTGCCGGTGACATTCTTCCAGTGTGAGATAATGCACCGTGATTGGCTGTTTACTTCCAGCAGAATCAGCACCATGGCCAGGGCAGAGGGAAGAAGAGAGTGTGTTGGTGGGGGGGTCGGGGAGAGGGGGGTCCTGAACCTCTGCCAAGTATCACTGCTTCCAACAGGTGGATTATTTTACAGTTTCTTTTCCCAAAGAAGCATGAATCTTACTAGAATGATAACAAATATCTTTAGCTCATGAGGTTATCTGAATCTCTGCCCTCTTAGGAGTACAGCAATCAGATTCCAGATTTTCCCTGCAATGACTCCATGTCTATTGTTATTTCTATTAGAGCATACATACTGTATCAACAAACTCACTTTCCATCCCCTTAAAATGAGACCATGTAAGATTGTATCACTTCATGGAAACTGTAAAAGAATAGAATTGTATAATTTCTTTAAAAAACTTCACACTCTTATAAGTTACATCATTTTAAAGTAAATATTTTTCTTTAATTTACATTTTCTCTCCTTTTCCCTCATTTCATCAAACACAAAATACTTTAGTCCCTAGAGTCTGACCTATTATTTTTATGACATTTTAAAAAATTCTCAATTCTGATATTTTCTAATTTATACTTAAACTTTCTTAGACTATTGGAATTTGGTGTCTTCAAGATTGAACATGTACCAATTAACTCTTTTCAACCTAGTGGGCCGCTAGTATTTTATTTTTGTGCCTCAACGTAACACAGGATTGGGAACCAGGAATAAATGAAAGAATAACCTAACCATTTCACTAGTGAATATGTGAATGTTTGTGAATGGCCAGAGTCTCCTTTGCCTCTTGAAGCAGATTATTTGAAGATGAAACTATTTGTTTAAGACAATTCAGCCTTAACTCTGCAATACACTTACAGATCACTGGTGCTAGGAGAAAATCTATTATTCACTTTATTGTGTTGAACAAGAAATTGCCACTATAGAAATGTTTCAACCAACAAAAGCAACAACATCATATGTTTCAAGTAATAAAAAGAAAATTGCCTCCAGAGGGATTAACAGACTTGCCAAAGGTTAGTCACAGAGCCGGAATCTAACACAAGATCTGTGGATTCCACACCAGGTGGCCCTGCATTTTCAGCACACAGAGCCTCTTACTTATGGGTTGGCTTTTTATTACAGTTTCTGGTGTCTACCATTTAAAACATTTCGGTCACAGACACAAGAAAGAATTAAAGGGATTTTGTGCCTAAAGAGTAACAAAGACCATAAGAAGAATATTCAATTCTTAACTGGCTACCACGGTATGGGATTGAAATGGGTTAACTATGACAATTTTAATACATGCTTTTGAAAATAGTATTTATTATATTTCTTTACCAATTTGGAAATTGATACTATGAAACAACTGTCAAATGTAAAAGATAAATAGTACCAGGATTAGGAAGAAAAATAATAAACAGTGAAAACAACAGAAAACCGATAGAGATATTTTGATGCATGCTCTTATTTAAATTTTTCTGTGCTTCTCTGATTATTTTTCTTGGAACAGATTCTTTGGAGTGAAATTACTGGGACAAAGGGTTTGCATGGATCCTGACATATCCTGACAAACTGCTCTCTAGAACTATTATTCCAATTTATATCTTCATTAGCTTTGTTTTGAAAGTGTCTGACTACCTCCTGCTATCTATAGCAATTTTTCATATGTATACTAGCCTTTTCTTCTTCTTTTATTTTATGAACTACTAGATCAGATTCTCTGACATAATTTTATTTGGAGATTTCCACTCATTTCTATGAATGAGACCCGAACCAACATAAAAAAAACACCATCTTAATATAAAAGTCCTTTAAGTCACAGAGAAGATATTGTTTACTAATGACGCCCCCTTAAAAGAGTAAATGCAAAAAAACAGGGGGTAGCAAATAACTAGTTTCTCATCATACAGTCATGAACTAGACTTATTTTTATTTTTATTTTTTTAAAATTTTTTTTAACGTTTATTTATTTTTGAGACAGAGAGAGACAGAGCATGAACGAGGGAGGGTCAGAGAGAGAGGGAGACACAGAATCCGAAACAGGCTCCAGGCTCTGAGCGGTCAGCACAGAGCCCGATGCGGGGCTCAAACTCACGGACCCTGAGATCATGACCCGAGCCAAAGTCGGATGCTCAACCGACTGAGCCACCCAGGCGCCCCTAGACTTATTTTTAGAAGTTAATCTTTGCTTATCAAGATCCAGTTTGGTGTGTGTGAGCACACGTGGATGTGGATTTAATATCTCCAAGCCATCCGTTTTTTCTAGGCAAAAGAAATATGTGGCATATAATTAAACTTATGATGGATATAATATCCCTCTTCAATTCTGTCACAATATATGTTTAAACCCATCTCCACTGAGAAGCAGAATTCAAAAGCAAAGTGCATTTAATTTCATTCATGCCATTAAACGAAGTGTGTCACCCACAAATAATAAAACCAATTCTGAAGGTTTCTTTATTAATTTATCCTACACATTTTTACTGTCCTAAGGTCTTTCATATTCACCCTATCGACTCAGGCAGAACCTTTCATATTATTTCAAATTAACAAGTTTAAGACTTCTGTCATTTGAAGTTAAATGCCTCTTCCCTGAATTCTTGAGGAAAGGAATTCACCTTTTCGTTTTGCATTTCCATTGACTTTCATATTATAGTTTCTCACTTTATTTATTTTAAAAGATAGCCTTTTTATTTTAAAGTTTATTTATTTATTTTGAGAGAGAGAGAGAGAGAGAGAGAGAGAGAGAGAGAGACACCAAGAAAGAGTGGGTGAGTGGAGAGGGGCATAGAGAGAGGAAGAAAGAGAATCCCAGTCAGGCTCTGCACTGATAGTGCACTATCAGTGTAGAGCCTCATGCAGGGCTCAAACTCATGAACTGTGAAATCATGACCTGAGCCGAAATCAAGAGTCGGACACTTAACAGAATGAGCCACCCAGATGCTCCACTCACTTTATTTTTAAGACTTCTTGGTTATTATGTAGTACTAAGCTCATAAGATCAAAATAGTAAGATCAAATATAAATACAAAAGAGTGGTATCCAAACATTAATTTCTAATCAACCTATAAGGTAAACAACAAAAAGGACAGAAAATGTATAGAATCTAGCCTAACTTAAATAATGTAGACTCTCTTGTCATGGATTTATTTTATCTGGCATAGCCCATTGTAAGACCACTTCTGAAAGACCATTTCTTTTAATAAAAAAAAAAATAGGAATAAGTCATGGCCTTTACTTTATTTCTATATTTGTATTTTCTTTAATGAGATTGACAGAAAATACAAACTTCTTCAGAGGCAATCAGTTCTCCATGTGGTATTTCTATTATCTAATTACAAACAGGCAAGACATCAAGAATTAATGCTTTTCTTTGGTGAATGACATGTTTTTTAAGATTCATGATTGAAATTTTAACATTTTAGCCAAAAAGTTTTAATTTTACAATATGTCTACACCATCAAATATAGAATTTGTTTACTGTTTCCATTGAAAAGCAAATGGTATCAAGGACTTCAGCTTCCAGAAACATGGAGTAGATATACTTTATTACTCCCATGAAGTACAGCTAAAATCCTGGACATTACAGGGGCACCTGGGTGGCTCAGTCGGTTAAGCGTCTGACTTTGGCTCTGTTCATGGTCTCATGGTTTGTGGGTTCAAGCCCCGCATTTGGCTCTGTGCTGACAGATGGGAACTTGGAACCTATTTAGGATTCTATGTCTCCGTCTCTCTCTCTGCCCCTCCCCGACTCCCACTCTGTCTTTCTCTCAGAAATAAACATTAAATTTTTTTAATAAAAAAATAGAATAAAATCCCTGGATATTATATACAAAATGAACATAATAGGACTCTAAAAGAAAGAGAGAAGGAAGAATAGCTAGGGACCTCAAAACCCAAGGGGGAATAAAGGTGGTAAGTCCCCTGAATTTTCCTTTTGTATTACATATCCTTGACTTCTTGGTGAAGGAACCAGCAAGCTGGAACTATAAAGGGAAACAAACTAAGAAGGCCCAGCAAAAAGTTTTCTCCTCTAGCCAAATCACCAGGAAAAGAACAGCCTGACAGGAAAAGAGAATTTGGACAATAGCTGCTCTACTCTAACCAACAACCACAGAAAACACTGTGGACCCACTCCCACCTGCAGAAGCAGAGGCCAAGTGGTGAGCCTAGACTTCCACCCTGGAGAGGCTATAAAGAGGCATGCTGGAAAAGTTTAGGTTTGGAGAGGACCTGAACTTTCATTCCCAAAGGAGAGTAAAGTCTACCTCCCCTTCCTACACCCTTCTTTCATGCCCTTGGGTATCAACAGAGCTGAGTATGGAAACTGGACTTGTACCCACTCTGGCAGTAATGATGTATTATATTCTCTTCACAAACACTCATAACATAATATCCAAAATGTCCAGGTTTCAGTTGTGAATCACTCATCATTCCAATAACCAGAAATTTCCAAAGAGAATGAAAAAAAGAAAGATAATCAATAGATATGAACACCTTGATGACAAAAAATATCAGATAAAGATTTTAAAGAAAATCACAAAATAATAGCTTAAATAAATAATTGTCAATATGCTGAAACAAACAAAAACATTGAAAAAATGTAGAAATATATTCAGTAAAGAAATCAGAGGGGCGCCTGGGTGGCGCAGTCGGTTAAGCATCCGACTTCAGCCAGGTCACGATCTTGCGGTCCGTGAGTTCGAGCCCCGCATCGGGCTCTGGGCTGATGGCTCAGAGCCTGGAGCCTGTTTCCGGTTCTGTGTCTCCCTCTCTCTCTGCCCCTCCCCCGTTTATGCTCTGTCTCTCTCTGTCCCAAAAATAAATAAAAAATGTTGAAAAAAAAAAGAAAAAAAAAAAGAAATCAGAGACATAAAGAAGGGCCACATGTAGGTTTTAGTAGTGAAAAATACAATAATCAAAATTTAAAACTCATGGAATGGGCTCCATGACAGAATGGAGGGGACAGAAGAAAGAATCAGTGAATTTATTTGAATATTATGGACTAGACAGAATAGATATAATCCAATCTGAAAAACAGAGGAAAATAGACTGAAAACAGCAACAACAACAACAAGACCTGCAGGGATCCATAAGACCTTACCCAAAGATCTAACATTCATTACACTTGAAGTCACAGAAGGAGAGGAAAAGGATAGGGTTACAAAAAACATACCCAAATAAATAACAGCTGAACATTTCCCTTATTTTTCAAGACATATACCTTTGGGTTCAGGAAAATGAGCAAATTCAAAACAACATAAATCCAATAAGAAATACGAACCAAGATACATCACAGGCAACTCTCTGAAAACAAAGAAAAATAATGAAATTAGTAAGAGAGAAATAACATCTTGTCTATAGCAGAAAGTAATTTGAATTACAACAAATTTCATATCAGAAACCATGGATATAAAAAACAAGTAGAATAACACCTTTTAAGGGCTGAAAGGAAAGAACTGTTTACCCAGAATCCTATAACCAGTGAAAATACCCTTACAGAATGAAAGGTGAATCAAGACATTCTCAGATGAAGGAAAGTGAAGAGAATTAGTCATGAGCAGACCTCTTCTGAAAGGACTAAAGGATGTTCTATAAACAAAAAGGAAGTAATTTAAAAAGATAATTAAAACATCTGGAAGGAAAAAACACAGTAAAACAAAAACATGGGTAAATACAACAGATACTGCTTTGGTCTTAAGTTTTCTTTTCTTTTTTTAATTTTTTTTAATGTTTATTTATTTTTGACAGAGAGAGACAGAGCATGAGTGGGGGAGAGGCAGAGAGAGAGCGAGACACAGAATCCGAAGCAGGCCCCAGGCTCTGAGCTGTCAGCACAGAGCCCCACGCCGGGCTTGAACTCACAGACCGCGAGACCATGACCCGAGCTGAGGTCGGATGCTCAAGTGACTGAGCCACCCAGGTGCCCCATGTTTGGTGGCAAAATAATAAAGTGTAAGACTGATAAAATTGTAAATATATGTAGAGAAGATATTTAAGACAAGTACTATATATGAGGAAGAGTGAAGACATAAAGGGAGGTAAGGTGTCTACACTGCACTCAAATTTGTAAAATGATAACATCAGTAGACTGTGATAAACTATGCATATATAATTTAATACCTAGAACCACCACTAAAAAAGCTATGTAAAGAGATAAACATAAAATACTATAGATAAATCAAAATTAAATTTTAAATACATTCAGGTAACATGCAAGAAGTTAGGAAAAAAGAGAGAAATGAAAATGAAAGAAAACAAACAGAAAACAAAACTAAAATGACAGACTTAAGCCTTAACATGCCAATAATCATGTTAAGTGTAAATGGTCTAAAAACATCAATTAAAAGAAAGAGATTAGTAATGTGAATGACCCAATTATATACTGTCTACCAGAAACTCACTTTTAACATGATACAGACACGTGAAAAACATGGAAAAACATGAAGCATGCAGGCATTAATTTTAAAAAATGCAAGAGAAGTTATGTTAATATCAGATCAAATAGAAGTCAAAGTAAAATGTATATACTAAAGAAAGAGAAATACTATACAATTATAAAAGGATCAGTTCATCAAAAAGACATAGCAGGGGCGCCTGGGTGGCGCAGTCGGTTAAGTGTCCGACTTCAGCCAGGTCACGATCTCTTCGTCCGGGAGTTCGAGCCCCGCGTCGGGCTCTGGGCTGATGGTGGCTCAGAGCCTGGAGCCTGTTTCCGATTCTGTGTCTCCCTCTCTCTCTGCCCCTCCCCCGTTCATGCTCTGTCTCTCTCTGTCAAAAATAAATAAACGTTTAAAAAAATATATTAAAAAAAAAAAGACATAGCAACCCTGCGTATGCACCCAAAACAGAGCTATAAACAAGTTAAGCAAAATCTAGTAGACAAAACCACAGCTGTAGTTGGAGTCTTTAAAATCTTTCTTTTGAAATTGAGAGTACAACCAGAAAGAAAATCAGAAGGATATAACAGAACTCAACAATACCATCAACCAATAAGATTTAACCAGCATTCATGGAACACTCTACAAAATGGCAGAATGCACATTTATTTTCAATTATATATGGAATATATGCCAGACTATATCATATTTTGGGCCATAAAAAAGGTTCAACTAATTAGCATAATTGAAATCATACAGAGTGTATTCTCTGACCTCAATGGAAATCAAACTAGAAATCAATCACAAAAAGAGAACATGAAAATCTCCAAATACTTAGCAACTAAACAGCACACTTCTAAATAACACATGGGTCAAAGAAGAGGTTTCAAGAGAAATTAAAAAGTAAACTGAACTGAATGAAAATAAAAATATAAAATGTTAATATATGTGGGACACAGCTATTGCAGAACTAAAAGGGAAGCATATACTATTACAAGCTTACATTAGGGAAGATGAAAAGCCTAACAATACATCCAAATTCCTACCTCAAGAAACTAAAAAAAAAAGAGAAACAAACAAAACAAACAAACAAACAAACAAGGTAAAAGAAGTTAATAATAAACACAAGAGCATAAACCAATGAAATTAACAACAGAAAAAAAACACAATGAAATAATGAACTGATCTTTCAAAAGAACAATAAAACTGACAAACCTCTAAAGAGTAACCAAGAAAACAAGAGAGAGGGTACAAATTACCTGTATCAGGAATGGAATGGGGATATCAACATAGCTCCTGCTGATACCAAAACAATAAAATAAAATAATACCATAAATAGCTCTACAGACCTAATAGCTGAGAGATGACATGAAATTGATCACATCTTTAAAAAACATAAACTACCTAACCTTGTTCAATATAAAACAGATAATTTGACTAATCCTATAACCATTAAAGAAATTGAAATAATAATTTTAAAGTTCCTAAAAAGAAAAATCTTCAAGCTCAGATGGAGAATTCTATCAAACATTCAGAGAATTAACATAAATGCAACACAATCTCTTCCAGAAAATATAAGGTGTGGGAACACTTCACAATTCATTTTATAAAGCTAGTATCACCCTGATGCAAAAATCAATCAAAGACAGTACAAGAAGATAAAACTACATACCAACGTCCCTCATGACTACAGAAACAAAAATCCTTAACAGTTTATTAGCAAATAAAATTCATGTATATGTAAGTTATACACCATAACCAAATGATGTTTATTTCAGGAATGCAGGGCTGGTTTAAACCACCATATTAAAAAGCTAAAGAAAAAAAAATTATCATTTATGATCATATCCATCAATGCAGAAAAAGAATTTAAACAAATTCAACACCCATTCATGACATAAGTTCTCAGAAAAAAAAATAGGAATAGAAGGAAATTTCCTTATGTTGATAAAGGAAACCTACAAAATCCTACAGCTAATATTTTACTGACTGGTGAAAAAATGAATATATTCTCCCTAACATTGGGCACAAAAAAAGACAGCCACTCTCTCTACTTTTTTGTAGCACACATTGGAGGATCTAGTCAGTATAATAAGGCAATAAAAGGAAAGAAAAGGTATACAAATAAAAAAAGGCAGAAATATGACTGTCCTTATTTGCAAGAAACATAATTGTCAGAAAATCCCAGAGAACCTAAAAATAAACTAAAAACTAAATCTCCTAGAAATAAAAAATGTGTTCATCAAATCATAGGATTTAAGATACACATACAAAAGCCAACTGTATCTTTATATACTAGCAATAAGCAGGTGGACACTGAAATTTAAAACATGATAGGGGCGCTTGGGTGGCTCAGTCACTTGAGCATCCGACCTCAGCTCGGGTCATGGTCTCACGGTCTGTGAGTTCGAGCCCCGCGTCTGTCTCTGTGCTGACAGCTCAGAGCCTGGAGCCTGCTTCAGATTCTGTGCCTCTCCTACTACTCACACTCTGCCCCTCCCCTACTCACACTCTGTCTCTGTCTCTCTCAAAAATAAATAAACATTTTAAAAAAACCCTTAAAACATGATAGATATCATTTATAATCGCTCAAAAATAGGTAGCAATCTAATCAAACATGTATATGAATATATCAAGAAAGCCACAAAAAGCTAGTGGAAAAAATTAAGTAGATTTAAATAAATACACATATCATGTTCATTGACTAGAAGACTCCACATTAAAAGGTTGTCAATTCTTCACAAGCTGATATTCAAGTTTAATACAATTCCTATCAAAGTCCCAGCAGAGCTCTTTTAAAAATAAAGATTGACAAGATTACTCTAAAATTTATATAGAAATCAAAGAAATTAGAATGATTTGGCTATTCTAAGACAATTTGGAAAAAGAACAAAGTGGGAGGAATCCGTCTACCCAACTTCAAGGATTATTATAGTTCAAATAATCAATATTGTATATCACTGGAGGAAGAGACACACAGGCCACTGGAACAGAATACAGAATCTAGAGATAGTACCAGAGAAATATGCCCAAATGATCTCCTGGAAATATGCAAAAGCAATTTAATGGGAGAAAGCTAGCCTTTCTTTCCAAATTGGGCTGGATCAAGTAGATATCCATAGATAAAGCAATGAACCTCAACTTAACTCTTACCTCTTATACAAGAGTTAAATCAAAATGTATCACAGACTTAAATGTAAAATGCAAAAACATAAAATATTAAGAAAAAATAAGAGAAACCTTTAGGATTTGGGTCTAGGAAAAGAGGTTTGTTTGTTTTTAATGTTTACTTTTTTTTGAGAGAGAGTGAGGGGAGGGTGGGGCCAAGAGATAGAGAATCCCAAGCAGGCTCCATGCTGTCAGCACGGAGCTCTATGCAAGGCTTGATGTGAGGCTCGATCTTAGGAATGTTAAGATCATGATTTGAGCCAAAATTAAGAGTCTGACACTTAACCAACTGAGCCACGCAGGGGCGCCCCTAGGAAAAGAGATCAATAACATGATCTCTAAAATGAAAAACTGCTCAAGTGAACTTGATCAAACTTTAAAACTTTTGCCTTAAGAAAGGCCCTGTGAAGGGGATGAAAAGACAAGCTACAAACTGGGAAAACGTAGTAGCAAACCTTATGTCTGACAAAGGACAAGTATCTAGAATATATAAAGAACTTAAAACTAAGAAATAAGCAATCCAATTCAAAGAGAGACAAAAGATATGGACATAACATTTTACCAAAGATAATATATGCCTAGCAAAAAAGCAAATGCAAAGATGTTCAACATAATAAGCCATCAGAGAAAATGCAGATTAAAACTACAATAAATGTCACTAAACGCCTATCAGAATGGCAAAGATAAAAGTTGTGACAACATCAAATGTTGGTGAAGACACAGAGAAACAGGATCACTCATACATTGCTGGTGGAACCATGAATGGTAAAGCAACTCAGGAAGACTGATGGGTCCTATAAAATTAAACATGTTACTGCCAAATAGTCCAGCAATAATTGCACTCTCAACCATTTATCTAAGAGCAGTAAAAATTTATGTTCATGCAAAAACTTGTACATGCATATTTATAGCAGCTTTTTTTCTTTACAATAGCTCAAACTGGAAACAACCCAGATGTCCTTCAATGGGTGAGTGCTTAAATGAGGTATGGTGGATACATCTACACCATGGAATACTAGTGGGCAATAAAAAGAAACAAACTACAGTTGACCCTTGAAAAATAAGGGTTTGAAGTGTGTGGGTCCCCTTATACACAGATTTCTTATAGCACAGTACTACAAATGTATCTGTTCTTCCTTGTGACTTTATTTTCTCTAGCTACTTTGTTGTAAGAATACAGTATAGAATACATATAACATACAAAATTTGTGTTAGTCAACTGTTTATCTTATCAGTAAGACTTCAGGTCAATAGTAGGCTATTACTAGTTAAGTTTTTGTGAATCCAGAAGTTATATGCAGATTTTTGAGCTCATGGGGTTTGGGGGAAGATCAGCATCCCTAACCTACTAGTTGTTAAGGATCAACTGTATTGATAAAAAACTTCAATGGTCTCCAGAGGATGAAGATGAACAGGGAAAAATGCCATTCCCAAAAGGTCGTATTTTGTGTGATTCCATTTATATAACAACTGTGAAATGGTAAATAGGAGAAATGGGAGGACAGACTAGTGACTGGCAGAAGTTAGAGGGCAGGTGGGAGCAGGAGGGAAGTAGGCGGGGCTATAAAAAGGCAACATGAGAGATCTTTGTGGTGAGAGAACTATTCTGTATTTTGACTATATCAATGTCAATATACTGGTCATGATATTGCATTAGAGTTTTCAAGATACTACCACTGGAGCAAACTGGGTAAAAGTACATGGGATATCTCTGTATGATTTCTTGCATTGCATTCAAACCTAAAATAATCTGAAATGGCTTTGTGGTGGTGACAACCTCCCCACAAGAATATTCTCTCAAGGGGAGCCTGGGTGGCTCAGTTGGTTAAGCATCTGGCTGGCTCAGGTCATGATCTCATGGTTCATGAGTCTGAGCCCCACATTGGCCTCTGTGGTGTCCCTCTCTCTGCCCCTCTCCTGCTTGTGTACATTCTCTCTCAAAAATAAATAAAAATTTTTAAAAAAGAATATACTCTTGAGAAGGACTTCCTCCATTCTTCTCTAAAAGAGGATAAGAGGAAACACAAGGGGCGCCTGGCTCAGTCGGTTAAGTATCCAACTTTGGCTCAGGTCATGATCTCATGGTTTGTGAGTTCGAGCCCTGCTTCGGGCTCTATGTTGACAGCTCAGAGCCTGGAGCCTGCTTCAGTTTCTGTGTCTTCCTCTCTCTCTGCCCCTCCCCTGCTCGTATGCTGTCTCTGTCTCAAGAATAAATAAACATTAAAAAACTTTTTTTTTCAAAAAAAGAGAGTGTTATGCTAAGTGAAATAAGTCATAGAGAGAAAGACAGATACCATATGTTTTCACTCTTAATGTGGATCCTGAGAAACTTAACAGAAGACCATGCAGGAGGGGAAGGAAAAAAAAAAAAACATTATATATAGAGAGAGCCAAACCATAAGAGACTCTTAAAAACTGAGAATAAACCGAGGGTTGATGGGGAATGGGAGGGCAGGGAGGGTAGGTGATGGGCACTGAGGAGGGCACCTGTTGGGATGAGCACTGGGTGTTGTATGGAAACCAATGTGACAATAAATTTCATATTAAAAAAATAAAAATTAAAACAATTTTTAAAATTTAAAAAATAGAAAGAAAGAAAGAAAGAAAGAAAGAAAGAAAGAAAGAAAGAAAGAAAGAGAAAGAAAGAAAGAAAGAAAGAAAGAAAGAAAGAAAGAAAGAAAGAAAGAAAGAAAGAAAGGAAGGAAGAAAGAAAGAGGAAACACAAGAAGCAGCACCTAGTAGAGCATCAATTCCTGCATCACGGTATGAAATGCCCAGGACGCTATAAAGTCACAACTGTCACTAGCGATGTGTAGTTTTGTGTATTCACTGCTCCACTGTTCTCTGCCAACTTACAGGAGGCAAAGCAAGGCTCACAGAAGGATGCTCCTTCAGAAGAGGCACTACAAGCACCCTGAATCAAGAGTGGGAAATCATCACAGTAAACGCATTTTAGATTTTTAAAAATGTCACTTACCTAAGACTTTGGAAGAACAACACATAAGGAAAAAGGGTAACAGTTAAGGTATCAAGTGGTCTTCACATGATCAGTAGGTTTTTGTGTATTTATTTCAACTAAAAACCCAACAAACCAAAACCAGCAATGGTTCCAAAGCTTAAAGTTTGAAAACTGAACACTGTGTGTTTTCCACATAGGAATTGAAAATAAAGCCGAATAAAGAGACTGAATGCTATTATTTGTTGACTCCATTTTCACTTTTTGTAGTCCCATGTACTCTGGTGATTTGTCTTTCCAACTCACTGATTGGAATCAGATGTTCCTAAGGGATTTTGCTATCAAGGCTTTCTGATCTTGAAAGAAACACCATTACCTTATAGATAGTCTAAAGAAAGAAAATGAATAAAAATAAAAATAAAAAGTGTGTGCCCTTAGATCTTGTTTCTAATATAGAATATGCAAGAAGAGTGTCACCTGGGTGGTTCAGTTTGTTGAGCAATCAACTCATAGTTCAGGGGTTCGAGCCCCGAGTCGGGCTCTGCACTATCAGTGTGGAGCTCACTTGGGATTCCCTCTCTCTCCCTCTTTCTCTGGCCCTTCCCTACTCGTGCTGGCTTGCCGAATGTGCTCGCTCTCTCTCTCTCTCTCTCTCTCTCTCTCTCTCTCTCAAAATAAATAATAAACTTAAAAAATATATAGAAAAGAAAAAAATGATTAAGGTACAATATTTCTTTTTTTAGTGTTCACTTATTTATTTTTGAGAGAGAGAGAGAGAGAGAGAGAGAGAGAGAGAGAGAGAGAGAGAGAACATAAGTGGGGGAAGAGCAGAGAGGGAAGGAGACAGAGAATCCCAAGCAGGCTCCATGATGTCAGCAGAGAATCCAACAAGGGACTCAAACTCAGGAACCCATGAGATCATGACCTGAGCTGAAATCAAGAGTCAGACGTTTAACCAACTGAGCCACCTAGGCACTCCTAAGGTAAAGTATTTCTAAGGCATTTTCAAACTAAGAGATTTCCAAGAAAATTAATCATTGGACCTAGTCATTTTCCACTCTTTTCAAGTCACTTATCATGCCAAATTCAATATGACAGTAGAAAACATTAAATACTAAATCCAGACATAGTTTACACCAACGCGTGCAAAAGATTCACTAGTAACTCATGGTGAACAATTTCACCGCAGTTGGTCTATACTTTGCATGATACATCATTGCTTTCATTTAATAGTACTTCAGGAAATCCACAGCAGGTACAAACAGCAGATGTTACAAGCTCGTAAATAATCCTATTAATGCCTGCTTTATGATGGCATTTGCCATCATCCAAAATGCATTTCCAACAAACATATGATGAAAAGTATACCTAATTATATGTACAGTCCTTTTCTAATTTTTTTACAAAGAAAATGCCTCAAAGTGAGGATAATCACTATTTATCTTGATACTTTTTCGGGAACTATGGGAAAACAATTTAAGGAAAAATGTGATGCAAATTGATACAAAAGTGCAATTATTACACAAGATATAGAGAAACATTTTAAAATCTACTCTTCTAAATGGGCTAAAAATTATCCTAAAATGTAACAGTTTAGCAAGTTAATTAAGATTTCACTGTAACTGCAAATTAGAAGTGCATAACTGCCATGTTATTAAGAGAGAAAATGAGAAATAAAAATCTATATGACACATTTTATTCTATAAATTCAAAACAGCATTATAGCACTGTCTTCTAATTTACATTGACAGAAGCAAAGATACATTCTGAACATCTCATTTCTGAAGCTTACAGTTTTAAGGAATGAAACTTACTTATTTTTTACTTTCAGTACTTGAAATGGCAATCATTTAGAGTGTTTTATGTATTTGCCTGTCTTTTCAAAACAGAGCATGCTACTGGTAATTTAACTTTATTTGGAGAACTTGAATAATTGTGGAATAGAGAGATAACCTCTCCTACTAAAAATATGGTTAGTCATCGTTGTGCGTTTGCTTGCTTTTTAATGGGCCTTCAGGGTTTTTCCTAATTGTTGGTTGTGATGCTTTTGTTTCACACTACTGCCAGTTTACAAGTCTCTGGAGGAAAAAGAAAACCTGCAACTTTCTAATTTGGTAGCTATAACTTGCTATGGACTGAAAACAATCTCATGTTAATATTTTGTGCCAACCAAGAGGAAGCTGGAATTGACTGGAATAAAAAAAAAATTCGTTTCAGTGCATGATCTCTACACAAAGTAATTAAGAATCACGTAAGTCCATGACCTACATTTCTTTTCTCTCTTATTTTCAGATCCGTGGTTGTGCTCTGACACTTGAGATGGTCAGAAAGTTGCTTTCACAATAAGCTAAATGGTGCATTATTTTTCTATTTAGGTTTTATTGACAGATACACTCACAAGTGATGTGTCCACAAATTTACTGTAGGCTAAAGATCCATTAAATGAGCTTTCTTATTTTATGACATATTTTGTGATTTATTCAACCTATTTGATCAAGAAGAGGGTTTTCTCAAATTGTGCCATGGAATACTAATTCTGACAGATGGTCTCCCAAAAAGCAGAATCTTCACTCCAATAAGTTTAGGAAATAATGCCAAATTTATTGAGTTTGACAAATGCTCCGTGTATGTAAGAATGTGTGTGTGTGTGTGTGTGTGTGTGTGTGTGTGTGTGTGTGTGTGTGTGTGTAAAACCTATCCAATGAAATGAGCATTCCATAAACCTTATTCTGAAACACAAGAATCTGGAAAGAGTCTAGTGGCCAAGACAACAATGGGTTCATCAAATCCCAACTGATTTTCTTCATCATGAGTTTATGAGAAGAGTTCACTTCCTTTGATTTAGGTTGTTACTATGATTTTGTACGCATAGGCAATCTGTGTCACTTGCAGATTAAATGCAATATATTCTCCTTGCATTATTTTTTGCCTGGGAACCATGCGCTGAGATAGCAGGAACACAAGATCCTGGGTCCCTGAGCGACTCTTTGGATCAGATTCCAAACTAAACTTGCATAGGAGAGCACAGTGTATTGGACAAATAAACTTGTTGAGTTACACCTATATTTCAGGGTTCATTTATTATTGCAGTATAATCTGGCCTACCTTAGCCAATACAATAGCTGGATTCTGAAATACAGCAATGCAAAGAGACTTGATACTAGACTTAAATTATAGATGTTCAGATACTGAAAATTCCTTATTCACTCTTTATAGCTCTATATACTTATCAAGAAACAACTGTTATTACACTTTACTTTTATAGGTATTCATTAAATATACTTTGCTAGGCTACTACCTGATAGGAGCTGCTCTTTTAAACCAATAAAGTAAAGTAATATAAAATCCATACAAGGCCCTTACTCTCATAGAGCATACATCTGTATTGTAAAGAAGAAAATGCCTGGTGGAGAATCTGCTCATTAAAAAAGGATGGCAATTTTCTTATTAGATAATTATATCTAATTTCTGTTCCCTTGCTAAATTTCATTTTAAAATATACTAAAATTATGGCAGTTACAGCAATACACAAAAAAATGAGCCATTACTCACTTTTTTGTTAGAATGACAGATCACATATTAAATCAAATACGGATATTTCTTGGTTCTCTTTAGTAATGAAAACCTATTTGAGTAGGAAAACCTATTTGAATAATCATTAGACGATTTCAAAATTTATTTTGGAAAAGAAATATTCGAGGCAAACTGGTATAAATTTCACTTAATTGTGTAAGAATACAAAATTTTAACTCCTTTTTTCCCCAGCCAAATTCTGTGCATGGAAGTAACACTTCTTTAAGAAGCTTTTCTTAAATTTACAGAACCATCTTATTTTTTAATTATATTCCCAGCAATGTTAATGCATCACTTCCTACCTACATTATAAAATTAATATGCTTTCTATAATTTATAGGGAAAATATTAATGTATTAACATTTTTTAATTTTTTTTCAACGTTTATTTATTTTTGGGACAGAGAGAGACAGAGCATGAACGGGGGAGGGGCAGAGAGAGAGGAAGACACAGAATCGGAAACAGGCTCCAGGCTCTGAGCCATCAGCCCAGAGCCTGACGCGGGGCTCAAACTCACGGACCGCGAGATCGTGACCTGGTTGAAGTCGGACGCTTAACCGACTGCGCCACCCAGGCGCCCCTGTATTAACATTTTTAACTCTACTTTCAAAAAACAGTCTACCAAAGACTTCCTACACAATGTTATCATGCATACATATGTACTAAATACTTCTCCTATACTAATAATGGAAAGTATCTATAATGATGTATTTTTTTTATTTATTTATTTATTTATTTATTTATTTATTTATTTATTTTTAACGTTTATTTATTTTTGAGACAGAGAAAGAGCATGAACGGGGGAGGGTCAGAGAGAGAGGGAGACACAGAATCTGAAACAGGCTCCAGGCTCTGAGCCATCAGCACAGAGCCCAACGCGGGGCTGGAACTCATGGACCACAAGATCATGACCTGAGCCGAAGTCGGACGCCCAACCAACTGAGCCACCCAGGCGCCCCTATAATGATGTATTTTAAAAGGCTGGTAAAGTGTGTTTAAAGTATCTTGAAAATTAACAAATAACAAAGGGAAGTAAGTCAGCTAAAGTGGTGTCTGCTATGTACTTTATGGCTGAAACATACTTGAGATCAATGTTAAGTTGAGGAGTACTATACAGGGTGGCTTAGAGGAGGAATTTGAAGACATGAATTCAATCAGCCCTCATATCTTTACTGTTAGTAATAGCATGAAACAAGACAATTTCGTATTATAATTGCAAATGAGATCCAATTTTATGACTAAAAAATACCCAACTGGTTTAGATTTCTTCATAATTTAAAACAATCATCATTCTGTGTCAACTTAGTAATAACAGTCTACCTTCAAGTTCACTAAATATTATAACAATAATTACGTAACTCTTAACATCACAAGTTTTTTGTTATATTTTCCATTGAATGATAACCCTTGCTCTGTTTTTCTTTTCTCTATGCAACTACGCAACTATGTTCAGGTATCAATTCTTCATTAAATTTCTTTTTCTTTATTAATTTTCCTGAGGAAAGAAGTCACAAGATCAAGAACTAATAATAATATCATATTGTTAGAAACATTTCAAATTGTTTTTTAATTTTAACATTTATATTTAATTTTGAGAGACAGAGAGCGACAGAGCACGAGCAGGGGATAGACAGAGAAAGAGGGAGGCACAGACTCCCAAGCAGGCTCCAGGCTCTGAGCTGTCAGCACAAAGCCGGACACAGGGCTTGAACTCACAAACCATGAGATCATGACCTGAGCTGAAGTAGGACACTTAATCAACCGAGCCACCCAGGCACCCCAGAAACATTTCAAATCTAAGAAAGAGCTAAATATGACAACATAGGAGTTTACTGTGTTTGGTAATAAATAAATTATCACTATACAAGATATGACCACTTTTTAGTGAAATGACAAAAATAAAGGCATTATGGATAAGAATTTGGACAGTTTTTTGATAACTATCCCTCCCCCCAACCCCTACGAAAAAATACCCTAGAAGTGTTACTGGCCAACCCAGTATTCAATACGGAGACTATGAGAACCCAGGTAACCTAAAAGGCTACTTACTGGTGAGCAATGGAATTCATTAGACATTATAAGTATTTGTGACTTCAGGAAGGAGATGTTAAGCTCTCAATGTGGTGCACATTGTCTGTAATGAAACAACCCCAAAGAGGTATGTTGTGCCATGTTATTCAACATATTAAAAAAAAAAAAAGTTAAGTCCTCGAGGGCATACAAGATAGCCTGGTATGAACAAGGCTCAAGTATTGAACATAAATTCCAAAGAGTAGACAGAAAACAGTATCTCTAGAGTCACTAAAAGTAACTTAGTCTATTTTTTTACATCATATGATGATGAGTAACTGAAATAGTAGGTATCAAAGTACTTTAATGACTGGAGGGCGTTAACCAAATATAAGTGACATAATTATACGTAATTTAGAAAGATTAACTTCAGAGGCACCTGGGTGGCTCAGTCAGTTGAGCGTCCGACTTCAGCTCAGGTCATAATCTCACAGTCCGTGGGTTTGAGCCCCGTGTTGGGCTCTGTGCTGACAGCTCAGTGTCTGAAGCCTGCTTCGGATTCTGTCTCCCTCTCTTTTTGCCCCTCCCCTGCTCATGCTCTGTCTCTCTTTGTCTCAAAAATAAATAAAAACATTAAAATAAAAATTGAAAAAAAAATTAACTTCAAACAAGAGTCTCTGATTTTTAAAACTTGACAAATAGTAATAATTTAATTATCTTATTTTCTATATGTGTTAAGAAATCATTAATATTTTATAGTAAATGACAATAATATATATCACTTCTTTTCACTCATTTGTTACTCCTAGGGATATTGTGGTTATTTCTTAAGGTAGTGTAAAACCATTGCATTTACATAATATTTCAATATATTAAAGAAATCTGATGTCAACTATTTAAATATTTTAATTTCTATGTACAAACACATTTCTCTAGTTCATATAGGTTTTCTTTTTCACTTTGTATTTAGCATGTGAAAAGGTTTCTGTTCATATCCAAATTGCCCAACTGAAACCTAGAGTTTAGTTTTAAAATTGAAGACAATTTTTCAATATGGTCTTGTCTTTAAAGATGGAATCCAAGATGTTCAACATTCTCCCTTCATTGAAGCAGATAGACTGAAAATACACACATGAAAAAACAGACAAGACCAGATCGCCACAGGAAAGTGGAAGAGGGAATATGTTTTTTATATAATACATTGAAAGTTCAGTAACTGGACAATATAACCTCCTGCACAAAATAACAACAACAACAACAACAATAACAACGTTAAGAAGGCCCTATTTCTACATTAATGTGCATCCTTCAGTATCTCAATAGGCTAATTTTAAGTACTCATACTTTTGAACACTAGAGGGAGTACATAAAAGAAAAAGAAGAAGAAGAAGCCAAATACTGATATTACCTAGTTCTTGGGTGTTTTACATAATATTGGGTCTTTGCAACAAACTGCTGGCTTATTTCTTATGGACATGGTAGAATGATTAAAATGTTTTTAAACAGTATCAATTATCCCTTTTTCTATGTGATTTTCCAGTTAATTTAAAATTTATAAATGCCTCTTGGGAAGAAAGGTACACAATATTCAAAAAGCAGCAAAACACAGTGAATGCTGCAAAAAGTAGACATACTTTCTCATTTTAATCTACATATTCTTTTAGAAGAGAGCAGAATTATATCTGAAGCACTTCAAAGAGTTTAAAATGACATCTCTGAGCCTAAGGGAATAATGGGCACTTTCAAATCAGAGCCAGACTTTTATCTGGTGGTGAAGCCCAGAGGTTACACTTCATTTAGGGTTTTATAGAGACAAGGTGTCTCCAGAGTTTCCGTTTGGGAGGGATAAGATGGAACCAAAGGTTGGGTGGTTAGAAGCATGAAGACTTGAGGAATTCATATTTTTTTAACACTCGGGGTGCCTGGGTGGCTCAGTAAGCTAAGCATCCAACTCTTGATTTTGGCTCAGGTCATGATGTCACGGTTTGTGGGACTGAGCCCCATGTCAGGCTCTGCACTGACAGTGTGGAACCTACTTGGGATTCTCTCTCTTCTCTGTCCCTCCCTACCCCCCTCTAAATAAATAAACTTAAAAAAACATTTTTTTTAATAGCCTGCCTCACACAAAGTAAGCATTCACTGTATATGCTATTACTGGGAGGTCCTTTGTTCATTTCAAAAGTTAAGAATGTGGGTTGAGTTGAATGAGATGTATTTAGTGTGGTTAAGTAGATTCTGAAATCAAAGGAGGGGAAACAAAAGCTCCCTCCAGCCAACCTACCAACTATAAGCACATGTAATTGGAAGATGAAAAAATCCATGCAGAAGTTGTTTAATAAGCATCTACTATAAACTCGCTTCTTTGGAACTAGTAGATATGCAGTGGAAAGTAAAGGGAATGGTTGGGTCTGTGAGAACTTTGATGGAAAAAGAGTCTGAAGGGATCCAGTTATTCATTAATTTGCTAAATGAGCACAGCTCACATGACAGCTATTGCTTCAGGAATTTGGAATACGAATTTGGAAATCATGGACCTGTACATGGAATTTAACCAAGAGTGAATACAAACACCAAGAAGAAGAGTGTAAATAGTTTTTTTGTTTTTTGTTTTTCAAAAGAGGATCAAAATTTGTATTCAGATATCTGAGAGGAGGAATAAGTAAAGGTAACAGAAAAAGGAAAATCAGGTGAGAAAAGCATAGCTTTCTTCAAGCCAAGTGAAGACAGAATATTAAGGAGACTGTCAAATGCTGCCAATAGATTAAATAAAGTGAGGATTCGAAATCAAGTATGATTAAATGAGGATTCACTGACAACCTACACAGAGGCAGGTGTGGTCCAGTGGTTACAGCATATGTCTGATCAGCCTGAATTTAGACAATAACAGCCTGAGTTTAGACAAAGAGGTGATAGTAAGAAGAGAAGACTCCTCAGGTTTTGTAAAGGGGAACTAGGAATTAGGATGGTAATTTTCAGGGCGAGTCAGGTCAGGAAAGGATTGTACTATCATCTTTATTTTCATTTGTATGCCGAGGGGAATCCTCTGGACCAGAGTGAAAAAGTGAAGGTATAGAAGAGATGTGGAAGATTCTTAATGATTTTCTTGAGTAGATAATCAGAAGCAGGCTCTCCTGCATATGTGGAATGACTGGCTTTCAACCCTTAACACCTTTAATAAGCATTACTGGGAAATGGACCCTCAAGTTCAAATTTCTCAACAGACAACAAGAGTGAGACTTTAAAAATGTTTTTTTTAATTTAAAAATATTTTTAATTTTTATTTATTTTTGATATGAGGGGGAATGGCAGAGAGAGAGAGAGAGAGAGAGAGAGAGAGAGACAGAATCTGAAGCAGGCTCCAGGCTCTGAGCTGTCAGCACAGAGTCCAATGCAGGGCTCAAACCCACAACGTGAGATCATGACCTGGGCTGAAATCAGACACTTAACCGACTGAGCCACCCAGATGCCCCTAAAAATGCTTTACTGAAGATGACATGGTTAGTAATTAAAAGAGAAAAAAATTACTAGATCTTTTGAAAAAGGCACAAATAAGGAAGAGTCGTTAACAACACCAGCAGATGCAAAGCAGTGACACAGTGACTCGAAACATGAGGACTACAGAATGCAAGTCAGGTAAAAAATTGAGATGGTGTCATGATTGTCAGGGATGGTTACTCCATCCCAGTTACCCACTGAAGGGAAGCCAGAGATAAAGCCAAATAGGAAACATGGGGCCCTGATGTCAAGCTGGGAGGCTGGGTTTGTTCATTTGACATTTTAAGTATCAGGAGGATAGCGTACGATCTTTTAAGCAGGGGAGTGGCCCGAAGAAAGCAGCACATTAAGAAGATTAATCTCGCCTGTGTTTAGAGGATGAATTGGCAGAGAACAAAGGAGAGAGATTAGTGGTAGGGCTATTAAAACATCATCCATGAAGTTTACCACAAGGGGATTAGAGAGGTGGCCGTGGGAAGGAAGGCAGCAGCCAATGTGAAATCCCCTGTTTAGCAAAAATATACAAGACTCATCAGTGATGTTATGCTCTTGTTGCATCATGTGCTTTTCTCTCTCTGTGCCCTTGATGCTCCTTAATAAATATTAGTTCTGTCTTCATTTGAAATGACGGCCCCCCACTAACATGTAAGTTCCACATGGGAGGGGTCATGCATACGTTGCTTACTATGTTATTTCCATTGCCTTGCTTAGAGTAGGCATTCAAAGAAAACTGATGAATAAATGAGTAAGACCTTGGGTTATAGCAAAGAAGTTGGTCAGAAACCAAAGGAAAAAGAAGGGAACAAAAAAATGTGGAAGCAAAGAGGAGGAGACAGAAGGGAAGAACAAGAAAGTGGAAAGCGAGAGATGAAGTAGAGAAGGGAGAGGAGGAAGGAAAGGAAAAAGAGATGATACTGAAGTTAAAAACCCGATCACAGAAGAGAAATTGTGTTCCTGCTGGAAAGTGAGGAGCTGATGATGGACGATGGTTTAAAGGGAGAAATAGTCAAAGTCCAACTCCACCATTTGCTCTCCATGAATGAACCTCTCTGTCTCAGCTTCTCCATACATAGAGCAACCTCATAATAACCTTGTAATAGCCTCACAGGTTAACTAATGAGGGTGATTCAATGAATTAACTCAGAACAGCTCCTGGTACCTGAACAGATGTCAGTCACGTTCTTGTTCTTGTTCTTCTCATTCTCCTCCTTCTCTTCCTTCTCCTCCTTCACCATCATCATCATCACCATCACCGTATTTATTCTGTAACCTGTGCTATACCCCAGAGCTGAGACACCATTCAAACCCCTCCTATTTCTATAGAAGTGGAACAGGCAGCAGAAGTCTAAACACGTTGACAGTTGAGGTGAAGAGCCCCTCCTTCCAGTCCAGGTTGCTATTGACCTCCCTCGGGAACTATGAGTGGCAAGAATAGGAGCACTTAGCCTTGGCCACTGCCATTGTCCCTTCTGAGTCTCTCTTCCTTTCCCCAAATTGTAAAATAGACATGCCGTTCAATTGCTTCAAATTCATCAGGTTAATTTTTCTTTGTGAAGAATGGAAAATGAGATAGGGGGAAGTGATGAATGGAAATGAGAATGTGCCTTTTAAAAGTAGGCTCAGTGAGGGGCGCCTGGGTGGTTCAGTTGGTTAAGTGTCTGACTCTTGGTTTCAGCTCAGGTCATGATCTTACAGTTCATTGGTTTGAGCCCCACATGAGGTTCCATGCTGACGGTGTGGAGCCTGCTTGAGATTCTCTCTCTGCCCCTCCCCTGTTCATACCCTCTCTCTCAAAATAAACAAACTTTATAAAAATAAATAAATAAATAAATAAAAGTAAGTTCAGGGAAGGAAAAAAGAATCAGGTAAATTTAGGGGGAAAAAAACAGACATAATGGTTCATTAAAAAGGTGAGAAAGAGAATACAAGATAGGAAAGAAACACAAAGTCCCAATGCTTGAAGGATAAACACCAAGTAAGAGCATAAATAAATAAAAAGCAGTATTAAGTAACAGGGAATAAGAAGGCAGAGCTAAAGCAATCATTCTCAACCACAATGACTCCTCCTCCACCGCCTCAAGAGACATTTGGAAAGTCTAGGAACATCTTTAGTTCTCACACGGACATGTTTGGTTGCATCTAGTTAGTAGAGGCCAGAGGTGCTACTAAATATCCTACGATGCATAGGACAGCCTTCAACACCAGAGAATTTTCTTCCCCAAATGTCAATAAAGCCTTGTTTGAGGAAGCCTGAACTAGAGATTAAAGGTAAAGAGGAAAACATGGAAATAGATCAGATCCAGTCACTCTTCTGATCAAAAGTACAAAGCCCCCATCTGACTCCAAGAGTGTTAATCCTCAGACATGTTGCTCTGTGTCCCTCTGATGCCTGCACATACGCTCCTGACACAGTGGCGTCCTTGTTCTTCTGCAAATACCCAGCACACATGCTTCCCTTGAGGGCCTGGGACTGCAGTTCCCTCCACCTGGAGAAGGGCTCCCCTACATATACACACAGGATATTCCTTCACCTTCAAGCTTTTCCTCTGACATCGTCATGTGTGTTTCTCAGCCAGGCTTATTCTGGACCATCCTATTTAAAACTGTACCTCGTCTCTGTGACCGCTCTTCCCATTATAATCTTCTCTTGTTTTACAGGACTTGTGGATTTTGAGTATTTGACGTGGCTTGACAATTATGTTGGTCTGTCTTCCTCATGCCCTCTCCAACCTCTGTGTATGCTCCATGAAGGAATTTTGTCTCTTTTCTAGGTCACTATATCCCCAGCAACAAGAAAAGTGCCTGGCATACAGTAGATTCCAAACAAGTATTTGTTGAGTAAATGGATAAAGAGGCTCAGACAAATTCAAGGAATAGTAACAATAATTATAGATACATATACAGTGCTCACTCTATTCATGAGAACTTTTTAATAAAGTGATTTATATATAATTAGTCTTTCAATCTCTATACCGAGTCTTTGATGTAGGTAATATTATCATTACCATTGCTGTTTTAAAGAGGAAATGAAGTCAGAGTGACATTAAGAAACATGTCTAATACTGCACAGCAGAGCAATATGAAATCAACTGGTCTGGCTGAGAACTTCCCTGTCTACATGATGTTACCCTCCCTGTATGACAGAGCCTCAGAATTTTTCTATTATTTAAAAAAAAAAAACGTAATTCCAAATATTTGTCAAAAACATCCAGCTATCCAATCAAAGGATAATAAAATTTAAACTTTATTCTATATAATGGAATAAACTTATTGCTGATACTTAAGTTTTAAGATCACAAGTTATTTTCTGGGACACCTGGGTGGCTCCATCAGTTGAGTGCCCAACTTCAGCTTAGGTCATCATCTCATGGTTCGTGACTTCAAGGCCTGCATTGGGCTCCATTGTGCTGACAGTTCAGAGCCTGGAGCCTGCTTTAGATTCTGTGTCTCCCTCTCTGTCTGCTCCTCCCCCATTCGCTAGCTCGCTCTCTCTCTCTCTTTCCCTCTCTCAAAAATAAACATTAACAATTTTTTTTAATAAAAAAATCACAAGTTGTTTTCAATTATTGTTTTATCACTATCATCAAAAGTAAAAAAGAAATGGTTACCCAGATAGCTTTTTCAGCCATGGTCACAGTTTTTAGCTGTTTTACTGAAATTTAATTAAAATGTTTAAATTACATACTAACATAAGTTTGGTTGCCCCAATGTATGTAAAATATTAATTATTTATTTTAAGAAATTTTACAGAGAACAGTAACTGGCTGCTGATTGTTTCCAACCACATACATGTTTACTTGGCAATGGAGAACACTGGGAGAGATTTGTCTCACAAAGAGATTTCTGGTGTTTGTAATGTGAATTGAGATGTTATAATATATTAACATCATATCCAAGAATACTGTTCTAACGTGGAATAACCAAGCAACAAACGTATGAATTGGAAAGGCTTGTGCTCATAGCCCCAAATTATTAGGTATCATTACAGGAGTTACCACTCATTTTACTAAGCAGTGTTCTTAGCAGAAAGAAATCAATTAAAATGGTAAGTTACACGAATGTTTCTCCCATCATTCTTCATTCTAGAATTAACATTACAGCCCTTTACACATTCCACATTGCTTTAGAGAGCCTTATTTCACACTGGAAGAGGTGGTTCCCTATGATAGATGACCTTCTTCAGGTGCAGTCCCTTAAGCTTATTCATGATTGTATGCTTCATCGTCTACAGCATAGTGTCTTACATAAACCAAGTATTCAATAAATCTTTCTTACTTCATGAAATAATGTCATGCAGGAAAGGAAAAATACTTTTTTGGGACCAATTTTAAGAGAATATGCTTAATTTACAATAAGTTCTGGAAACATTTTGTCCTGCGTATGATATATCTGTCACATAACCTTTAGACACATAAGCTTTCTATACTCTGGGGAGAGTAGTGAAGTGTGTGTGTGTGTGTGTGTGTGTGTGTGTGTGTGTGTGTGTGTATCTGAAGTAAATTGTGGATAAACTACCCATTTGCTCCTTGGCACAAAAACCATCAGATTACAGCCATCAGTATTTCTTTTGTTTTCTTTTTATATACCCAGGACTTTTGATCTTGAAAATTACGGAGCTGGGTTTCAAGTAACTACCTGAAAATTAAAAATGAAAACAAAACACACAAGCAATCATTTGTTTTGTCTCATCACCAGAGTTGTTCTCACCTACCCAAGATTCCCTCAGTATCTGTGAAACCTTATTTTCTTGTGAGCTTTTGTTCCAGGAGAAATATCCATGATTTTGTCCAACTTTCAAAGGGCTCTGCTATATGGGAGGAAAAATTAAGAATCACTGATACAAGGTAATTAGTTTGATATATATCTATATCTATAGATATATAGATATAGATAGATAGATAGATAGATAGATAGATAGATAGATAGATATAGATATTAACTTGTTATTTTTCCACAGCATGAATACAGTTGGAAATCTTAGGATGAGATTTGATACTAGGCAAGAGGCAAATAAAGGCCAACATACCTGTTAGCTTTTATGTAGTACTAGAGAAGGGAACCTGTTGGAAATCATTAAATTTGTTTTCTCTAAGCAAGTATGGCGCACATTATCTGTAGCTGAGAATCTGTTTATAGTGTGCCAAACACGATAATAACTGACTCATTGGGCACAGGTATGTAATTTGGCTCACTTCAATTATTCTACAAGTAAGCATTTATCCCAAATGCCAATTTGAAGTAGCATTTGCAAAGCAGCAAGAGAGAAGACAAAAATCATAAATATAAGTTCTGTCTTCAAATTGGCAATGTTTTTACCTAGAGCGGGGTCTAGAAGCTCACTTCCTTTAGAATCTGCATCTTCTTTCATTCTCAAAAATAAAAATGCCATGTAAGGCTACATCTGTCCTGAGTTGACAGGCCACCTTGTGAGTGTGCTTTGCTGGGACATTACCTAGATATGTCTATTTCCTCCTTTTAATTAATGTTACTTTCTAGCACTTAGTGCCAAAGAAGCACTTACTCTAGGTTCCCAGATCTTATAGGAAATTTTAGTTTAAAGCAGTTCTTCCTAATGAACTAACTTTGCATAAAATGAAAACATTTCTATTAATATTATATTGGTAAAAAACAAGATTTTAGAATAAGGTTATTTCTTGTATACCTTATGTACATGGGAAGAGGGGTGGCTTACAATCGACATCACCAAAAATAACATGAGAAATCTAATTATAAAAATATACGTGGCCTTTTAGTCGGGTCAATAAGTTTGTGTCTGGTAGAGAGTTAAACAAGCTTTTCTCTTCATCAGTCATAGCAGAATGCTATGAAACTCCAAACATCTCAGAAAACTTAAGGATACTGCATCCCTTCTGAGACCGTTTGATAGCATCAAAAGAAAATAAAAGTTTTCCAATTAATTTGAAACAGCAGCACACAATACTATATATCAGTAAGCTCCCGTATTAGTTGCTCCTTTATTTGCTGTCATAATATAAAAAAAAAACTAAGTAGTATTTTATTAACATTTTTTAATACTAAATAGGCCAAGATTAATTCTGCAGCACATATTTATTTGGATGATGCAAATTTCAAGGTCTAATCAACTCACTGTTAATTCTGACTTGAGACTGGTGCCCAAAATTGAGTGCCAAGTGACAAAACCAATGACTGTTACCACAAATTAATAATTAACTACAAAACAAAAATAAAAAGATTTATTAGCTTCACATAAAATTTAAAAAAGCAGTGTCCGATAGATGAGTGGATAAAGAAGATGTGGGATATATATGCTGTGGAATACTATTCAGCCATAAAAAGAATGAAATCTTGTGATTTGCAACATGGACGGACCTGGAGGTTCATGATGCTAAGTGAAAAGTCAGAGAAAGACAAATACCATATGATTTTGCACATAGGTGGAATTTAAGAAACAGAACAAAAAACAAAGAAAGCAAATAAGACAAACAAAAGAACACACTCTTTAAATACACAGTGGTTGCCAGAGGGGAGAAGGGTGAGGGGATAGGTGAGATAGATGAAGGGGATTAAGAGTAAATTTATCTTGATGAGCACTGAGAAACTTACAGAACTGTTGAATCATTACATTGTATATCTGGCACTAATATAACGTTGTATGTTAATTTTACCTAAAGAAAGAAGAAAAGAAACAATGTCTATATATAGTGCTGCTGGGAGTAAAAATTTGTAAAAATTCCCCGGAAAACTGTTAATATGGATCAAAAGCTCAAACACTTTTACACTCTTGACTTCTAAGAAAATGTAAACAACAACAACAACAACAACAAATTAGGAAAAGTCATAGAGCTTAGTGGTTAAATGTCGGGGCTCTAGCACTAAAATGCCTGGCAGTGAAGTCTCCCAAGTGACCTTGGGCAAGTGACTTATCTCTGGCCTCTGTTTTCTTATCTGTAAAATGGCATAACGGTAGTACCTTTCTCATATGCCTGTTTTGAGTATTAGAAGATTTAATATAACTAAATATACTTAAAGAGTACTAAGGCGGAGAGTAAAAATCTAGCTCTTAGCAGTTTTCATTGCCAAAGCAGTTTAAAAATTTTTAGTGATATTTAACAATCACAAAAATTCATAAATTGATAGAATGTCCAACATTAAAGGATTTATACAGTAACTTACAGCAGATCTATATAATCATTATGATCTAATACTCCTTAAGAAAGCAAAAAATATCACTGCATAAAATTTCATAATTTTATGACTTCATCTATGTTAAAAATATGCATACAAAACGACTGAAAGGAAATATAGCAAAATGTTTAACATATCTATTTCTATTTGACATTAAAGATAATTTTAATTTTCTGTGTAATTTTTAGTTTTTTCCAAACTTTCTATGATATTCATATACTCTATTGCTTCTGAAATGAGAAAAACAAATGAAATTAGTTCTTTAAAACAAAGTACCCATGGCGTTGGGTTTAGGGGAGGGATGCATAAGTAGAGCACGGAACATTTTTAGGGCCATAAAAATACTCTGTATGATACCATAAGATGGATACGCGTCATTATGCATTTTTCCAAACCCAAAGTTGCACACCACCAAGAAGGAGCCATGTTATGAACTGTGGACTTTGGGTGATGATGATGTGTCAGTAGAGCTTCATCAGTTGTTAAGAAATTCACCACTCCAGTGGGGGATGTTGATAATGGGGGACACAATGCATTGTGTGGCAGCAGGAGGTATCCAGAAATCTGTGCCTTCACCTCAACTTTGCTGTGAGCCTAAGTTGGATTAAAAAAAACCCACAAAGTCTTAATAAAATACATAAATAAATTTTAAGCTTTTTTAAAAGAAAAAAAGTACTGTTTGTTGTTTACTAATCTGTTTTCGGCATGAGGTAGGTTACACACATTTCAAACAGCACTGAATTAGCGCCTATTAGAATTCGAGCCCTCTAATTCCCAAAAATTGCCCATGAAATTTTTCATGAACTAGTTCCATGGAAGGATCTGTAGTTTAATTTGTTTGATAAAATATGTTTTACTCAAACTTGCAATTCTATCTCTTTTGCTACATTTTGATTTAAATACCTGAGATCCTCAAAACAGCAAAGGTAGAAAAAACATAATCCAGGTAAACATGAAACCTATTGCATTGGTTTTATTATCTATTTAGTTCACTATTGCCTGAAGCACATTATCTATTTATTGGTTTAAGGTTGCTTGAGTTTCTTATCAGCTAATTCCTTGAGTGTTGAATGGCTTTAATGCATAGAAAATAGAGACAGTGAAACATGGTTATTGGTTATCTTTATTTTCTCAGAACCATTCGTTCTTCCAGTAACATGCTAAGCCGTCATGCTTAAGACAAGAAAAATAAAAAACCATTTTAGCATTTTGTAAATATACTTGAGTTTAAGGAGTCGGACTGTTGCATAGTGTCGTAAAAGTATAGTTATTGGTACAATTGATTGAACTATGAAATTTCATTCATTCACAACTTTAGAACTTGGAAAATATTCCAGAGATCATTCTCTATAATTTATTCTAGTAATGAATTTTACATGCATGGACTTATTAACCAAAAAATATTTGGTAGGATTTCCTAGAGCAATAAACTACAGAACTTGATGTGAATAAGCCATCTGAAAAGAGGAAAACATTTAAAAACCAAAATATTTAAAATTTTTTTTTAGTGTTTATTTTTGAGAGACACAGAGAGACAGAGCACGAACAGGGATGGAGAGGAAAGAGAGAGGGAGACAGAATCTGAAGTAGGCTCCAGGCTCCTAGCTGTCAGCACAGAGCCCGACGCTGGGCTCAAACCCACAGACCAGGAGATCATGACCTGAACTGAAGTCGGGTGCTTAACCGACTGAGCCACCCAGGTACCCCAAAGAACAAAAATATTTTGCAGGTAATTGTTAATTCTGTCAATTCTGTTTCCCTCAGTGTCCAAATGGACCGTTTCCAGTGGGGTTCCAAACTTTTCAAAATTAAACTTAAGTTTAATTTATTTCTCTTTATGACCTCATAAGAAAAATCATGAGTGCTTTCCAGTCCACAGTCACACTACTGACATAGCTTCCCACCTAAGTAGTCCAGTCACTAAGTGATTCCAGGGTGCAGAAAGAATAACTCATCTTAACTGGTTTCTCTATGAGAGACATATCTACTTAAAAGGCTTAGCAATAAATAAATAGATAAATAGATAAATTATATATGTATACATATGTATATATGTATATATATATAATGTGTGTATCTAAATACACATATATAATCATATTTATCAAATATTTAAATTTAATAAATTATACTCATTAAACAAATATGTAACATATGCATATATTCAACCTATTAGCAGCCTTATTACTTCACATTATAAAGTGAAACATGGCAAAAAAAGTGCAAAATTATAATGAGTCTAATCTAAATGAGAATATAGCTAAAGCGGCAACGAATTTTGTTTCCAAATCAAAAGGTTCTTTACTACGTATTTCAGTATCTTTCTAACAAGATCTGTGATACCATATTAACAACAGTATTTGATGCAAAACAATTTACCAGTGAGATCTTCATAAAATAATAGGCAAAGCGATACCCAAAGATGTCAGATTATTTGACAACTATTTTTAAAAAGTAGTTTTTTCTATTTTTCTTAATTTAAAAAAAGTATATGCCCACACCTAATAAACCAATGATGGCTAATTTTATCCCTAAAACTCCAGTTTCACCACTATTTTCTTTTTTCCAATGTGTAGAAAAAAGCATCATGGATTAATATTGTATCCTAATGCTATTTCCTGTTAATTTCTTCTCCTCTCTACTTATTCAAATTGTAACCACATCTCAAAGATCTAAAATCTTCTGTTTTGACTCTTCATCCACCCAAAGGATTAATCCCTCATGAAAAACTCAATACATCCAGTTTCAAGACTTGGATAGGTGATCTCCTGTATGTGGCATTGATCCATTTGTGTCAATCATGACAATCTGAATAAATTGTAAGGTCCTTAAAATTCTGTCTTATCATCCTTTTTAAGCCTTGACATTCTTCACCAAAGTCTTGCTACATTACTAAGTACACAGCAAATATCATTGTATAAATCTACACACACTAATTCTTATTCTCAATTCTGCTTTTTATTCTCAAGCCCATTAGATCAGAGTGAGAGTGGCCAGTAAAAGCAGTAATAATGCCTTTTTACACTAGTGATGTTCAAAGACAGTTAAAATGCATCCCAAACTGATGTTTTGAGGTCACTGAGACCAGAAACTATAAATTCTTCTTCTTGGTAGCCATGAAAAGATAATACAGTACTTGGCACATAGTAGGTACTCAGTAAATACACTGAATTATGCATAAGGCTTTTCCATTATACTATAGAAGATCAAAAGATCCTCATTATTTCTGAAAATCATTTAAGATTTTACTGAATACCGAGGGTAGAATAAAACTGCCCTTAGAGTTTCCAGAAATCCTGTTCCTTTTCTTCCAAGATATAATCCAATTATAAATGATGAAGCAATGATCAGTAAATAACTAATCATAGAAGACACTCATCATAGTTTTGTCCTAATTAGTAACGTGTTTCAAGCAGTCACTACTATGTTCGAACCTACTCCAATACCTGAATTTTCAAATGACTCAAGTCCAGAAAACTTCTGAAAAGAAAAGCAATTTCAAAATAACCTCCAACACAGGTCCAGTATTGTTGGTGCAGAGTTTATGTAAGAATAAAAATGGAATATTCAAAAAAGAATATTGCCTTTTAGAATAGAAAAAGCAGAAAAGAAAAACAAATACCATATGGTGACTGATAAAGTGATCTAGTCATAATCACTTTTTTAATTTCTAATTTCTGTTCCGAGTTAATAAGAACTCATGGCTAATTTACATCAAGATAGAGTATGGCCTAAAGGCATACCATTGACAATAAAAGAATTAGATTCTAAATATAACAGTTTATGTTCAATATATACCAATAATAAACTGCCAGAATACTGAATCTAACCAATGATGAACAGTGAAATTCATGTTTACAAGTCACAGATCTAGAGACCAACAAGGTTTGCAATTTTACAGTTTTAAGTTACTCCTCCATACAAAACTACATCAAAGATATGTTCAATCACATGTGCAGTATTATCTTCAAAAGATAAATGCTGGACAACTGCAAGATGTCATAGGTTAAACATGCCCTATAAATATTTGTTCTCAAAATAACTATCATTCACATTACATAAATGACCAATGCTCTGAGATTCGGCCTTAGCATATACAACTCCGTGCGTAAACCTACGATGATGATAGCCTCACAGAAGTAATTAACAATCCCACGACATCATTTATCATTCATAAATTTCACTCTCAGGGTAAGATTTTTACACAAAAGGCCCTGGCAGCCAATCAAAGATTCTAAAGCATTAAGTCAAAATTTTATTTCTGGATCTGTCTGGAAGATAGATCCTTTCATTTACTTGGTTGTACATTATTTACGTTTTCCCATACTCTTAATAAACGACCTGTTTTTGTTTTTTTTCCCTTATAAAGCCTCAAATAAATGAAGACACAGAAAGAGGGAAAGAGAGACCCACAAATTTTCTGATTTCCTTCTTTGGGATTCTAATCAAGAGTCTTAGGGAGGTTAAAAGTTTCAATGTAGATCTATCTGGTCTCCAAAAGCCTATAGAATAATGAGGCAAAGCAGAACCAGGCCCATGTGCAGTTCCTCTTTATTTATTCTGTCTAAAATAGACAGTGGAGTGACACATCGTAACAAGGAAGCATGTGCCCATAAATGCAGACTTTTGACTGCCTTTTTTCTTAATTCCAGCCTCCTGCCTTGACAGTAAACACATGACTTTGCTGATAAAGGTTTCCCACACTTCCCACCGTAGAAACCTCAACTACTACAAAATTTTGCCAAAAGGAACATGCCCAAATTTGTTCATTTTTTAAAACGCCATAATGTTTCAGATGAAAACACAGCCTGCCAAAGACGTCAAATAAAAGAATAACAAAGAAACGAACAGCATCTTTAGACTTGAATGTCAATGCATAACCTCGCCATCTGTCAACCAGTTGTGAAGCAATGATCCCAGAAAAGCCCTGCAAACACGAACAAGTTAGATCCTTGCACCGATCATCTGTATCAATCTCCACTCTCAGGACCTCAGTGGCAATTATGCTCTATGGAACAACCTACAGAAATGGCATGTGCCACCGGCAAACCGAACCCTGCCAATGAATGGGCCATTTTAACAGATTCTCATTCGGTAACGCGCGGAGTTCAGTTCCTAGAGGTAATGGGAAATCGGGGGAGAAAGGGAGTTGGGCTGTGGGGGAGAGGGGAGGGTCTCTTTCCTCACGTTTGGATTGGAAATTGGATGCAGGAGGTTAATCTCTGGAGGCCAGACATCCAAACAACCCTCAGTCTCCTCCCACTTGGCCTCATGAACAGGAATACAATTTTGGACCTCGCGTCTGCCCCACTCCTTCCCTTCCCGCCGCGGCCACCACCTTAGAAGTTACAGTCTGAGCTCTCGCACAACTGCGGGTGCCGACGCCCGGACCGAGAACCGCACCAGCCGTCCTTAGGGAGATGAACAGCGGGCTGGGACTCGGCCACCAGCTCCGCGAAGCCACCAGCTGCCGCCCGGCCGGGCTCGCGGGCGACCCCACCCCTCCCCCCACCCCCCTCGCCTGGAGCAGCCGCCGGAGTTACGCAGCCTCAGCCGCGACACCTCCCCGGCTGCTTTCAATCCTGATCACAGGGGATAGGGGTGGGAGGCCAGAAGTGGAACAGAGGGTGAGGGTGAAGGGGCAGCGGGAAAGAACCCAAACAGTCCAGTTGGCAAGAGCCAGGACGCCAAGTGGCAGGACCCCGGTGCACACACACCACACACGCGCACACGCTCACCCACGCGCCCCGCTCCCCCGGTTCAAAGCCAAGCGGCTACAAGATGGGAGCAACGCAGGAGGTGGGGTGGCGGGAAGGCCCGGAGTTACGGGGAGCGACGTTAGGAGGGCAGGGGATGCTTCAGGAACTGCGAAAGTGAGAAAGTCCCAGACCCCCGTCTCCATCCCCAAGTCTGGGCTGCCCTGCCTGCAGCCCCGGTCGCCTTCCACCCAGCGCAGCTCGGGAGGCGGGGAGGGGAGCCAGAGCCGAGCTTCCCCCAGGCTGCCCTCCCCAGCCTGGCCCAGGGCCCGGAACCCGGCCCCCCTCCAGCCCCGGCTTGGGGAGGCTGCCAGGCAAGGAGCGACTTGCCAAAGGACTCTGGGGGAGCAAGAGGGCAGGACAGGAGCATTTTGCACGCTCCGGCCGGGCTGCTCATTTCTTCCTCTGTCGACACACCCCCAGTGAGCCCCCCTTCCCCGACAATACACGCACAGATACAGAGACACGCACGCGTTCGCCCTTCCCACGATCCCAGGTCCATCGATTAAAACACTAGTTGATTTCTTCCTGATTAAAAAGGAAAAAAAAAAAAAAAAAAGAAAAGAAAAGAAAAGAAAAGTGCAGCAACTCTTTTCAGGAGTCGCCGGAGCAAGGAAAGTCCGTCTGCAGGCGTCCTTCTATAGTTTGCTAGGAGTTAAGAAATCTGGCGGTCCCCACTGAGAACCGGACCGGAACCCCGAGGGGGCGAAAGGTGACGAACTCCTTCCCCACCCCCGCGCCTCTCACCTCCTTAAGTTCCTTGGCCACGTCCTTCAGGTCGCCCAGTACTAATTCCAGATCCTCCACGATGATCTTGATCTGTTCTTTCACCTTGGTTTTGGAGGCTGCCGGCGGTCCCTCGGCTGGACAGGACGAGGAGGGGGTCCCCTTGGACTTGGCTGACATTCTCTGGGGGCAGGCGAGGCAGGTCAGCACAGGCTGGCGAGCGGAGGCTGCTGCGCGCCCCCGTCCCTGGCGCTGCTGCGGCCGCTGCCGCCACGAGCCCCCCGCATCTTGGACGCTCCCCGGGCAGCGGCGGGTGGCTGCGCTCGGCGCTCGGCAGGGCGGCCGCACCGTGGTGCTGCCATCAACTCCCCGAGACGCGGCGCTGGGCGCGGGGCTGCAGACGGGCGAGCAGCGCGCCTGCGCCTCCTCCCGCCGCCGCCCGCCGCTCTCGCGCACACACGCGCTCGCTCCCCGCCCGCGGAGACGGCCGCCCGGCCGCCGCGCCCCGGGCCGTCAGCTGCAGTCCCCGCGGCCCGGCGCTCCGGGAGCTCTCGCCCGGCACGCGGGCGTCCGCGAGCAGGGACACAAGTCCGCGCCCTGCCCGGCCCTGGCTGTCATCCTGAAATGCCCTGGTCTCCGCAGCAGACTGGGGGGGGGGGGGGGGGGGGGGTTCTTCTCACACCTAGCCGGCTTCCTTCCTTCTCCCCCGCTAGCAGAGCCCTGGTTCCCCACCACACTTTAGGACAAAATGGAAAGAGTCCCCCCTCCCCCCGTAGGGCCAGGAGTTGCGTTTAGGGGCAGTAAAGCGACCCTAAGTGTTTATCGAGGACCCAAGTATGTTCAGAAGGCCTCCAATCATTCTCCTAGTTGATCTAGGAGTTACACAGAGGTGTTCCTACTTCTGCAGGAAAAGAGAGAGAGACAGAGAGAGAGAGAGAGAGAGAGAGAAATGTGCACAAAGACCCCTCACCCGTGGAATAATGAAATGCAGCCACAGTTCTTGAACGAGGTTGCCTAGTCCTGCTGATTCCACAAAACTAATAGCGGATGTATTAATTTCACGTCCCCACACCAAAAATCCCTCAGGGAGACTGAGTCATCTTGGCTGTACTTATCTGGGACAGGTCCTCTCTCTCTCTCTCTCTCTCTCTCTCTCTCTCTCTCACTATTCTGTTTTCATGACCTATGCTGATGTATGTTTGGGTAGATACGCTGTCTGGATCTCCTCTTGAAAGAGCTGAATAAGAAGAGTTTGCCTGCAACTTTTTTTTCCCCCCCCATCATTTTTTTTTTTTTTTAATCTCCATTTCAAGCCTTTCGCTACTAAATAGGAAATAACTTTCTGACTGTTCTGCCAAAAAGATCCAGGGAGGAGAGCTAATAGGAAGCCTTCAGTCTCATTCTCAGTAGGTGGCTCCCATTCTCATTAGCTAAAGTTTTAATTTCCTTAGTAACAAACCCATGGGCTATTAGCTACTGACCTCGCAGGATGGTTTTACTTTATTGTCTTCAGTGCACACTACTCCAAATCATTATTTTAATAGGCTTCCCATTTTGGCCATGCCTTAGCAGGGCCCTTGTTTTTTGCTTCTCACACCCTAGGTTGTCCCAACAAGCCTCTTTAGATGAAAAAAATCTTGGCACTTCTCCCCTTCTGACTTCCTTAAGCCCTCCGTAATCAATCACTGTCTTAATTCTGAACACCTTCCCTTGACAAAAATCATTGGAAGTCATATATGAATATGGAAAAAAGACGCACCGGAAGAAAAAAATAGAAATTTAGATAGGATGTCTCAGCAGGAGCTGCTGGGAGACAATTAAAATAAGGAAAGAATAAAAGAACCAGTGTGCAGTAAGAAAATTGGAGAGGAGAAAAAGGAAGAAATAATTAGAAGTGTTCAATAAGCAATATGCTCAACGTCTCTGAGGTAGGGGGAAGAGATTTTTTTTTCTAAGTTCCTTTATCTCTGCAGGTCCTTTATTTTATAAAGATGTAACAGTAAAAATAATTTTATCAGGTTTACAAACTCTCCTACTGGAAATTTCTGATCTTTAATGATAGCTTTATTTTATATGTGAATAAAGATAAATGGTCAGAAATGGCAGGAGAGCATAAGAAAAAAAAAGGAAAAATGCTTTTTCTCTAGCTTTGAATTGTTGACTCTCAGTTGTAGGCAGGTAGATACAGAAGCCCACAAAACTCAAAGTGTCAAGAACATTGGAGAGGAGGAAAAGAAGGGATGTTTTCCTTTCCACGGACAAAAGAATACTCTTACAACTTAAGAATATATCCATGCTACTCTGAATCTCCTTCACTAAAGATAAAAAAAAATAAATCTGTTGTCCTAAGATATCCATTAGTATTAATGAACTAAACTATTCTGGCTCAAAATCAAATCATAATTATCGCTCTAAAACATACCATCCATATCCATTGCACAATTTATTCTTAAATAATGGCTGTCACCCGTCTAGATCTGTATTTGAATATAATACAGAGTCAAGTGAAAGGGGACTTCCAAATCCAAACTAGAAAGCTGGTAGGACCCACCAGGGGTGGCTACCACGATCTTCCAGTTATTAAACAGGTATGGGTAAAATATGCCTAAAGAAGAAATCCTTACAAAGAGAGTTAAAAATATTGAAGAGAAGGAAGCAGAATGAAAAGGACACATAAAGTCTATTTACTTTTTTTTTTTTTTTTTACACTTACGGAAAAAACATAATTTATTCCTTTGGCTTACCCTGGACTCTCTCAGAGGTTCATATATGAAGTTTTAAAGCCAAATTATGGGGACCACACCGCAAAGTGACACATAGTAAAATTTACCATCAATCTGTCCATAAATTTGTTTATGTACTAGCACTAGCTGCAAATGGGTACATAACTCAAACCTCATCACTTAGATACACACACAAAAAAGGAAAGCCTTATTCACAGAAGTGGTCGTGTACCCAGCATTTTATTCTTTCTGTCTCTTTATCTATATTTTCTGGGATTTGCAGCAAGAAGGATTGGATAATTATAGGAGATCATCTAGTGGTTGTTTTTTTAGTTACAAGCAGTTATCAGTTTTCTTGAGCGCGCGCGTGTGTGTGTGTGTGTGTGTGTGTGTGTAATCTATTGCAAAGGGTCCCTAATAATTAACCTGTAGGAAATGTTATGACACTGACATAATTTTTAATTCGCAAAGAGTTCAAGAATATTCCAAAATACCGTGTTCCATTTTGTTGGCAGTAGCTCTTATGGATTCTCATTACCTTAACAATGCTTATCGATTCTCAAAAAAGGATGATATGCATAATATAACATCGCTTTTAATGCTTTGACTTTGATTTTCTTTTTCTTTTGCAGGAACTTATTTTTTGTTTGGAAAATCTAATAAAGTTATTAGAGATATTTGAAAATGTAAAAAAAAAAAAGAATGGCGACACTGCTCTGACCAAAACAGTTTTCACTGGGGGACTGAGGAGGAGTGTGGTGGAGAAGGACACGGATGTCTAAAGGACAAAATGTTGTCACTGAAACACAGCTGAGAGAAATTAGGAAAGTTCTCCATATATATGTTGACTATTAAATAAGTATATTGCATATGTCCGGGCAGTGGTTCTCAAACCGGTTAAAGCACTGATTACTAGATCCTACCTCCAGGGTGTCTGATCCAGTAGGTCTGGGGTGGGGTCTGAAATTTGCCTTTAACATGTTTCTAGGCAGCTAGAAAGGGACCACATTCTGAAAATCATTGGTTGGAGAGATTAAAAGAAAACTTGAGGTTTTTTTTTTTTTTTTTTTTTTTTTCCAGAGTAAGCCTTAAAGATCATCTAGTTCTATCTCTTTATGTTATAGGTGAGAAAACCAAGGCCTTGGGCAGTTAAATGGTACATCAATGTTTCATATCTAGGGAATACAAATTAAGAGCTAGAACTCTGTGTTGACTCATACATTTTGTGGAGTGGTCTCCATTTGTCTGGAGAAATGTCTCCTTTTTATCAACTGCTTTTGGCATGATGTCTACCTACTATAGATAAACGCATACTGGTTTAACAAACGTGATCTGGAAGTTTCAATGGAAGTCTTTAAAGTCAATGGACTTTAATTCAACAATTTTTTTTAAATGGCTACTTTAGGCACGACTCTACACTAGGGAGGATATGTACGACTAGGTTTAGCACGACACAGTCCTAGCAGGAACAATTTTAGATTAACTCCACACATGACTCTAATATAAAAACCGAGATTAACTCAAAGTATCTAATCTTGCCCTCTTTCCCAACTGTAGTCAGTTTATTTTACTTGACATCCAAAGTCAATATATACTTGGCTTTTTTTTTTAATCCATGTGACAGAAACTGAACTTTTGCTTAACAAAGGAAATTATTTCACAGCCAAAGCAAAGTATGGATAGAAATGTCTTCGAGTAGGACTGGAGTCAGAAATTCTGAGACCACTGGGACTATGTCTTTCTGTCCCTGTATCCCACCCTCTTTTCGTGCATTCTTTCTCTTAAGCTCATTCCTACATAAAGTTAAAACATGGTCACCGGTAAGTCAAGGCTCACATTTTCACAACTTTTGCAGCTAGAAAAGAAAAAGATCATCATGGCAAGTGCCCAGGAGACGACTTTGATAGGTCTAGCTTAGGCTATGGACACATGAGCCAATCACTGCGACTGAGTTGGGTGCAAAGCTGCTACCAGAGTTGTGCCATTTTTATAGAAAAGGCTTACATTTTTATACTTATTACCATGATTTTCCAGCAGGTGGCACTAAAACAAGTTATTCTAACAAAATCTGTATATTATGATAATTTTCTTATATGGAAGTAAAGTGTTTTCAGGAAGTAAAATCATTTTCAGATTCACATAAAGAAAGACCCCATATGAATCAGCAGTGTTTGGGGAGAAACTGATGGCAAAAAAGTACAGTGACTGGCCCAACTTCAATCAAGTCGTCTGTACCTGTGCCCTATTTCTCCTCCAAAAGAAGAGGTGTGCCCCTGGGGGGAAAAATAGGTATCCACCATACAGACTTTAATTGGATCACATACCTTGATTTTTTTCTCACACTTAGAGGCTGACATTTTATCTTTAAACATTTTTTAATGTGCATTCATTTTTGACAATGAGAGAGAGAACGTGTGCACAAGTGGGGAAGGGACAGAAAGAGAGGGACAGAGGATCAGAAGAGGGTTCAGGGCTGACAGCAGCGAGCCTGGTGCAGGGCTCAAACTCACAAAAGGTGAAATCATGACCTAAGCTGAAGGTGGACACTCAACCAACTGAGCCACCCAGGCCCCTCCTAAAGACTGACATTTTTAAATTGTTCTTGCTTCCCAAAGCAAGCTTCACTCAAGTCTTAGATTGGACATTCAGTTCACCCATGCCAAGAACCCTTCATCCATTCCCATCTCAGGGTCCCAGCTTTGAAGACCTGACCCAGCCCAGAGCTGCTGAACTGCCCCCACCACATGTGGAAGCAATACTGAAACAATTACCCTCTTTCCTCCACTCAGGAGTTTCCACTCATCCTGAATCCCTGGGACCTGTGCCTAACATCTCATTCTGCCTCTCAGCTTCAAACTTCTGGGCCAAGTGAACAGAGAACCCGAGACTTTCAATACTCCAGGACTGTTACAGACGTGCCAAAGAGGTGTTTTTAAGACTTGGCCACTTGCCACTCTGCACAGTTTAATAGCTTAGCAGTCTCTTTCCCTGGAAGGCGATTCAGCCACAACCAAGGAAAACTTGATCATTTAGTAGAAAACAAGACACCCTATTAGTACCAAGATCACTGAAACTTCTCATTCATGCATCCAATTAATTTTCATGGATACTTGGCAATTGCTGTTCTTAGAAGTTTAAGGGTCCTCAGTTTTTGTCTTAGTTTTTGTTTTGTTCCTTCCAAGAAAGTAAGGGTGAACCGAGAACAATTACTGGTTTTGATAACGTCAGAGAGGAGAAGTTGGCAGTGGTTGTACCCTCCCTCTGCTTAAGCAATACTCTGACCTTCAGGCATATAAAGCCAAGTCCTGCCAGGTATAAGGTGGCCAGGAATGCCATCCACTGTGTATGGCCAGGCAGAGTATGTAGTTTTAGTTCCTTATCTGAAAACTGGGATGGAATGACCTAACTCTGCAATGCTCTAGTCTAGAGCATTCTGTACAATGCTGAGTATAAGGACTCAGACACCTTTCCACTCTGAGCTAGTGGACCGTGATACAATCATTGGGATCCATAATGAAGCCACTACTCTATTTAATGTGCATGCTACCTCCATTTTTTATCCCTCTTGCTCATCAAAAGTCCATGAGCTTTCGCCTAAGCCTCAACCTAAACTTCAAATATATATGGTTAGAGTGTGAATGTTTAGGTGCCCAAAGCATTCCTATGTTGAAGGCCTAATTCCCAGTGTGATGGTATTTAGAGACAGGGCCCTTGGGAGGTAGCTAGAGTTAAATTAGTCCATGAAAGTGGGGCCTTATAATAGCATTAATGGCTTTATAAGGAGGGAGGGAGGGAGGGAGGGAGAGGGAGAGGGAGACAGAGAGAGAGATGTCTCCTTCTATGAGTGTGCACCAAAGAAAGGCCATGTGAGGCCACTGGGGGAAGACTGACACGCTAGGAAGAGAATCCTCACCTGGAACTGAATTGGCTGACACACTGATCATGGATTTCCTAACTTCCAAAAACTGTAAGAAAATAAATACCAGTTATTTAAGCCACCTAGTTTATAGTATTCTATTATGGAAGCCAAAGCTAAGGCAGATTTTGTTTTGTTTTTCCAGCTTTAGTGACATGTAACTGACATATAACATTGTGTAAGTGTAGGGTGTACAATGTGATGATTTGAAATACTTGTATATTGTAAAACGGTTGCCACCTTTGCATTAGCTAACATCTTCATCCTGTCACATAATTACCGTTTCTTTCTTGCAGTGAAGACATTTAAGATCTTCTCTTTTGAGAACTTTCATGTAATACAGAGTTTTTAACTACAGCCACTACGCTGTACCATTAGATCCCCAGAACTTACTCATAACTGAGTTTGTACCCTTTGACCAACATCTCCCCCTTTTTTTTTTTTTTTTTTTTTTGCCATTCCCTACCACTGGTAACCACCACTATACTGTCTGTTTCCATGAGTTAAGCTTTTTAAGATTCCACTTTTAAATGATATGGCACTTTGGTTTTTCTCTGTTTGACGTAGCATCATGCTCTCAAGATTGATACAACTTGTCACAAATGTCAGGGTTTGTTTATCATGGCTGAATAACATTCCATTATTCAGAGAGGAGAGAGAGAGAGAGAGAGAGAGAGAGAGAGAGAGAGAGATCTTCCTTACCCACTCATTTGTTGAGTTTCCGTGTCTCCATCCAATGTTTTCCAACCAATTCATAAGTTGTTTCATGTCTTAGCTATTGTGAATAATCCTTCTGCAAACATGGGAATACAGAGAGCTCTTTGAGATCCTGATTTCATTTCCTCTGGATGTATTTCCAGAAGCAGGGTTACTGAGTCATATGGTGGTTTGAAGGCAGATTTTGATACTGAGAAGTGGGGCATTGCTATAATAAATATGTTAAAATGTGGAAGCAGGGGCGCCTGGGTGGCGCAGTCGGTTAAGCGTCCGACTTCAGCCAGGTCACGATCTCGCGGTCCGTGAGTTCGAGCCCCGCGTCAGGCTCTGGGCTGATGGCTCAGAGCCTGGAGCCTGTTTCCGATTCTGTGTCTCCCTCTCTCTGCCCCTCCCCCGTTCATGCTCTGTCTCTCTCTGTCCCAAAAATAAATAAACGTTGAAAAAAAAAATTTAAAAAAAAATAAAAAATAAAAATAAAAAAAATAAAAAAATAAAAAAATAAAATGTGGAAGCAGTTTTGGAACTTGGTGAGGAAGTTTTGAGGTGCATGCTAGAACTACGGATATGAGGGCTAGTCTGGTGAGGACCAAGAAAGAGCAATGCTGGAGTGGAAGCATAAAAACTCAAGAACAGAATGTCTGTAGAAATACGGACATTACAGGCCATTGCAGTGAGATCTCAGATGGAAATAAGGAACATGTTGGTGGAAACTGGAGGAAAGGCGATTCTTTTTATAAGGTGGCAAAGAACTTGGCTGAAATATTTTGATATTCTCCTGTTTCCTAGAAGGCAGATCTTGGGAGCGATGCAATTAGATATTTAACAGAGGAGATTTGGGGAAAAGATCCAAGGAGCAGCGTGCCTCCTCCTGGTTGCCTACAGTATAAGGCAAGAAGAGACAGATGAATTGAAGAGACAGATGAAGAGACAGACAGAAGAATTGTTAAATAAAAAGGAACCAGAACTTAAACATTAAGATATTAGCCTTGTCTTGCAAAAACAAACAAACAAACAAACAAACAAACAAACACATTCAAAAGAGGACACCATGTGTGTGGCTGGCCAATCAACAAAGAGATTATAGATTATAGGAATTGAACACAGTTGGTTTGAACTTAAGGGGAGGGCAATGGGTTGAAATGGAGATGGGAGGCAGTCAGATTCTTGGATCCTATAGCATTGGGTCACAAAGCTATTAGGATGTGAACATGCATTCTCCTTCAAGAAAGGGGGAAAAGGACCCCAAAGGCAATTCGGAGAGCATCCGGGCCACCACTGAGGTTTTAACAGGCTCAATAGGGTTCCACCAAAGACCTGAGCATGAGTCCATCCCTCAAAGCCATGGGGCCAGGCTGTCCCCATCCTTCGGGGTGTAACTCAGTCCAGCAGAGCCACAGAGGTGGGACCACTGCCGCGGTCGGCTAGTAAGGCAGAGCCCTGAACCAGAGAGGATTGATTATTCACAAGCTTTAACAACTGATGAAACGTGCCTTTATTTATTTATTTATTTATTTATTTATTTATTTATTTATTGGACTTGCTGGGGACCCATCACCCTTTCCTTCTCTTCCTCCCTTTTAGAATGAGAATGTCTGTCCTATGCTTGCCCCATCGCTGTATGTTGGAAGCACACTAACGATGTGTCTGGTTTCATAGGTTCATAGTGAAACAGCAATTTTGCTTCATGATAAGTTAAAACCTCCAGTTTCACCCACACTGAATCTGATGATATTTAGATGAGACTCTGGACTTTAGGCTTTAAGGATGATGCTGGACTAAGTTATGATTTTGGGGGCTATTGGGATGGAATGAATGTATTTTGCATGTGAGAAGGAGATAAATTTGGGGGGCCTGGAGCATAATGTTATTGACTGAAAGCTTGTGTTTGCTCAAAATTCAGATGTTTAAGCCCTAAGCCCAGTGTTATTTGGAGATGGGGCCTTTGGGAGCTAACTGGGGGAAGAAGAGGTCATGGGGATGGGCCTTCATCTCAGGATTCGTGACCGTGCTCTAAGAAGCCTTCTGTCAATACTTCTCTCTCACCCATACTTCCTCTTCTCCCTCCCCCCCATCTTCTTCTCCCCCCTCCCCACCCCCTACCCCCCCCCCCAGTCCCTTTCCCTGTCTTTCTCCATGCAAGCAGCAAGGACCTGCACTGTCATGTCAGGACACAGTGAGAAGGCAGCTGTCTACAAGCCAGGAAGAAAACTCTCACTAGGAACCAAACCTGCTGGCACCCTGATCTTCGACTTTGCAGCCTCCAAAACTATGAGAAAATAAATCTCTGTTGTTTAAGCCACACCATCCATGTTTTTTTGTGATGGCAGCCAGAGTTCTCTGAGACAGGTATTACCCATCTCAGAGGAGTTCTAGAATTACATGAGGATGGTGTCATCTCTTAAAGAGTGTTTGAGGTAAGCTGTGGAGTCTGGCTAGTGCACAGAGCATATACATGAAGAATGTTCTCCGGAGGTTTTGCAACACACAAGCTGTAAAGAATGTTAAATTCCTCTGAAATGGACAGAAAGCAGTAGGGAGAAAGAGACGGTAGTTAGCCCAGTTAGGTTGGTTGCTGTGGGTGTGCAATAGATACAGCCTCAGGGCCTAAACCAGGGACGAATAATGAGGCTAGATTGGAAATAATCCATAGGTTTTTCAGGAGTGAGAAGGAGGCATCAGCCACAGGCTCTGGCAACTAATTCAATACATCAGTGCAAAAGACATCAAGCTTTTGATTTCAAGATTCTGAGTATATGTTATTTGCAAATGCTCATTCAAATAGGTTTTGAAATGTACTTAAAAGCCATGCATAGGGGCGCCTGGGTGGCTCAGTCGGTTAAGCGGCCGACTTCGGCCCAGGTCATGATCTCACGGTCCGTGAGTTCGAGCCCCGCGTTGGGCTCTGTGCTGACAGCTCAGAGCCTGGAGCCTGTTTCAGATTCTGTGTCTCCCTCTCTCTGACCCTCCCCTGTTCATGCTTTGTCTCTCTCTGTCTCAAAAATAAATAAACATTAAAAAAAAAGCCATGCATAATCTGGTAGTGATGCATTTCCATGGACTCAAAGAAAAATAAGCGAAATGAATGTTTCATCTAATAGGAAACCAGAGTTCAAGTGTGTATGTAAATGATACACTATTTAAAGACTAGATGTTATTATCAAAGTTCATGCATAAGAATAGTCAACATCACAAAATAACCAGATGCCCACCCCCTAATGTAAAACACTCATTTATAGCATTGTAGAAAGTCTTAGGATTTCAGGATTGGAAATGACTTTAGAAGCCATAGAATCAAATCTTTTAATCTTACGGATACACACACTGAGTTCAGAGAGATTACATGATTAGTCAGAGATCACAGAATCAAGGAGTGACCAGAATCAGACCTGATACTTGGTCATACATGAACCCTCAAGTGATACAAATAGGTCAAGAGAACAGTAGCTGTCCCCAAACTAGCTCTTTCAAAAAGCATTGTATAATAATGAGGGATCATAAAAACCATCTCTCCTACCTTAAACACTCCCTACATCTTGAGGCCCATGGGCAATCTCTAGTGCTTTAAAAGGTCTTGATGATAATATCCTTTGAAAGACAGCAGGGATTAGAAAAAGGAAGCAGTAATGTGAGCGGGCCTGGAAAAGCTGGCAAGACCTCCAAGGACAGTATCAGAATAAGATAGAAAAGCAACTGTTAACTTGATAATACAGCGAAAAAAAAATAGTATGTAACTTTTCATAACAGATTTCTGAGTGTTAGGTTTCAAACTTGAATATATGTATAATGGATGGCAACATATAAAATATTTTTAACCACCTGTCACTATCGAAATTGGATCAAAGCCTTGATATCTCTGCTATTTTAATAATATTTGGCTCTAATTTTGCTAAAATTTTCTCAATATCCTTTTCCATACTTGCAAGCTGTTTCCTTTCCAATGACTTCTAATTCCTTGAAACTATTTTCAACTCAGCACGTATATGTAAATGCTATAATTAATAGGCAATAATGCTCAGTGTTGATCAATTTTAAGACACTGCCTTTATTCCACAGTGGCACCCCCATCATAACGCCTTCTATATTCCTTAGCTTTTCACATAATTTTTATAAAAACTGCTTAGTATTACCATGGATAAAGTCCTCTTAGGATATTTTCAGCACTCTGAGCACCAGCTCAACTAGTACTTAAGCAGGGAGTTTGAAAACGGTTCAGCCCTTTCCCACATAGCACAGTGGGACAGCATGGTGTCATTAAATGCCATTCATATCAACTGTCCAGATATCTAAAAAGCCCCCAGAGTGTTTCCTTTAAAAACCACTTCCCTGTGTGGTTTTTAGGATCTAACAGAAGGAAAAGTCTCTATCCCTTATTTTGGGTTTTTAAAGACTAGTACAAAGAGCTGTTTTATTCTTTCTAAACAATCAAGCAGCAGGCAACGGGGAAAACTCAGTAGATGTGACGTTAGACATCTTAGGTTTGAAATTCATATTCTGTCACTGGCTCTGTGATCTTAGACACTGAAACTCCACCACCATTTGCTTCTGTATCTGCCAGTGTGATTACATACCTATTTGCAAAAGTGAATGGAGAATCAAAGGAGATAATTATGTGGAAATGTTTTGTAATCTGTGAATTACTCAACAAATGTTAGTCGCTGTTATTCTTCGTGTGTTTGTTTTGATGGATGTTCTCTGTGCATCAAGGAACCTGCTACCTCCAGCGCTCCAGGACTTGGCTGCTTTCCAGAACTGCTTGATTAAGTAAACCCCTCTACAACAGCAATTTTTCAAAGTATATTCCAGCAGTGTCATTTTTTAAAAAAAATTGGGAAACACTGCATACAACGTACCCCTCTTACATATGACAAAGTTAAAAATCAGGATATTAAAGTCTGAAAAATCTTATCTGTTAAATTTTAATCTCAAAACTTATTCTATTTAACCATGGAATCCCATACTTTCTACGCCCTTCTTTTCTCTCCCCTTCCTTCCCCCTTCCCTTCCCTTCTCTTCCCTTCCCTTCCCTCTCTTTCCTTTCCTTCCCTTCCTTCTCTTTTTAACATGACACCTGTAAGTATTCTGCTTAAAGAACGTCATGGAACACAATTTAGTAACATGTGTTCCAAAAGTTTCTTGATCATATTTCACTTTTCCTTAGAAGTGATTCTGTGGACCTGGATTATTTGGCATAGGAGGGCTTTATTGGAAGTCGTGTTGTGTGTGTGTTTCTGTAGTATTTTTACACTGATGTATTTTTCCAAGTAACAAATTCTGTTCTGTTATTTTTATTCATGCTGTATTTGTATAGACCTTTACTATTTTCCACCCACTTCCCAATGTCACATCAACATCTCCCTTGATGCTCGGTCTCAAGCAATAAAACTAGAACGGGGAAGTACTGTTATCCTCAATTTAAGGTTAGGAGTCTTTGGTTTTTCTTTCTTTTTTCTTTTCTTTAAGAATTTTTTTTAAGTCTATTCATTTATTTTGAGAGACAGAGAGACAGAGAGACAGAGAGAGCATGAACAGGGAAGGGGCAGGGAAAGAAGGAGAGAGAGAGAGAATTCCAAGCAGCCTCTGCACTGCCAGAGAGAAGCCTGACGCAAGGGTTGAACCTTCGAACTGCGAGGTAGTGACCTGAGGCAAAACCAAGAATCTCAGGCGTAACCAGCTGAACCAGCCAGACGCCCCTAGGGTTAGGAGTCTTCACTGAGATCACACAACTGTTGTGGGACAACCAGCAGCAGGATGCAGGTGTCCTCATCCTCGCTCATTGAGCTTTCTCCTACGGTGCAAAGCTTCCAAACTCCTAGCCTTTCGTACTGTGCACCTCTAATATTCTTTGCTTTCCGAGCCAAAACTAGTGTATTTTCTGCATTAGGTCAGGATAGAATTTGCTTGCTTATTTTTAGCTCCCTGATGACTGAACTCAATCTTTATTCGCTACAGGGTATTTGGGACTAGGAGAGGGAGAGGTTGGGAAGGTTTTATTTCATTTGAATTACTTAAGGAAAAGTCTCCCATTCTCAGATTCAGACCAAGATTTATTCAAGAAACCTCAAAGACAGTGGCTAGGTCAGATTTTTTGAAGCATAAGACTGAATCCACTCCAAGGTTTGGGTTAATAATTCTATAGCAGAACAGTATGTACTATAAAAATGGGACTTTCCCTGCCATAAGGGCATGACAATCTTTTATATGAAACAAAAGCAGTTGTTCAAGTGCTGCCCATCTGGAGCCATAAAAGAGCTCAGAATCCATTAATGCAACCAGGAAAACAAAAGGGAAAGCTTTTTTCCATGTACTTTCCACCATGCATTTGACACAGTGGCAGCTCAGTAACATTCTTGACATTTCTGAGCTGTTCCGTAGAGCAGCACAGGAACAGAAAGTGTGACTTAGACTCCACTGGCACATCACCAGGCTGCATGCAGCACAAGGTAAAATTCAGTCAACTTCTCTTTGATAAGCTGAATGCCAGGTAATTTTTAGCCAAGTGAACTTGGATGTTTGGAATGGTGTGGAAACCACACAGTGAACGAAATTCTGCAATAATGTAACCACTGGATTCAACTGGCTCCTGACCTAGGATTTTTATTATTTATTGTTTTAAGAGCTGCAATGGTTCACCTGGGTGGCTCATTCTGTTAAGCATCCCACTTCCGCCAGGTCATGATCTCACGGTTTGTGAATTCAAGCCTCACATCGGGGTCCACGCTGATAGTGCTGAGCCTGCATGGGATCCTCTCTCCCCCTTTCTCTATGCCCCTCCCCCACTCTCTCTCAAAAAATAAATAAATAAACCTGAAAAAAAATAAGAGCTGCACCATGCAAATCAATAACTTACGTATTATTGATTCTAGTAGAGGTATAAGCTACTTCTTTTCTACCTGATAACATATATGTTTCTAAGCTTAAAAGTTATTGCAATCTATAGGGGTTCACAAAATCCAGTCATACATTGCATATTCTGAAATTAATTTAATATTATTCTTTTGATTTGGATATAATACACACATTAAAACCTTTTCAGTCAATTCTGTAAGAATAACTCCTAGGAAAGTTATGAAATTAAAGTGGAGCTCCCACCCCACTTTCTATTGCATCGATTCTGGGACCACAAAACGTGTGCTGGACAGTAGGTAAGGGCTAAGACAGGTGATGAACGGAGGCTGATGAGGCAGTCAGTCACCAGAGCAAGAGTTTGAATTAGTGAAACCAGACAAAAAGTCCACTAGTTTTTACAGTGACCTGTGCACAGGAGACTCACCTGTGTGGACGACATCCATGCAATCCTTTGTTCTCTGCCTTCCACGTTGGTTCGGGTGAGACGGACGAAGGGAAGATTACTCTGGCATATTTCCTGCAGGGCGGGCTGTGTCCCCAAGTCACAGCCTTTCATAAAAGCCTTCCTGGGTTCTGTTCATTCCATTCTTCCCATTTTTCCTTCAGACCTCGACTTCTCCTCACGTTCTGCACCACTGTTTGGTTTTATTACACTCTGAGAAAACATGCCCACTGCCTTTTCATCAAACTTTTGTCAAATTACCCTATGTGGAAGTGCCATGCTTTACCTCACCCTGCCTTATTATATACACTATGAACTCAAAACATGTCTGCCTGTGTATGGCTGGCCAACCAGTTAGGGCCCTACTTGCAAGAATATAAATGAAATGTGTACGAAGTCCTTCACTCTAGGAGAAGAGTGACCTAGGGTCCCAGCTTTAGTCCTAAATTGATAGTCATTGCAGGAAAATAATGTGTGTGTGTGTGTGTGTGTGTGTGTGTGTGTGTGTGTGTGTGTGTTTACAATATAGGGTGTATCCCCTGGCTCATTCTCCCATCCACTTGCATACCGTGGAATATGAGTGCATTCATAACCAGCTGATTTAGTAAAAACTTATATATTAGACCTGCACAGAATTTTGAAAAATTTAAATGATCAAAGTAACATATGTTTACAAGTGCACAAAATTTTATATTTGTCTTATGGCTTTCTTTCTTCAGCTCTCACATTTAAATTTTGCAAATAACTTTCCCATCACACATACCTCGTTCAGATTATTTTTCTAAGCTATTAGATATATTTGGACACTCTTAATTTGTATAAGTTGCGCCAATTATTTCTTCCATAAGCATTATTGGGCAAATGAAATAGATCAGACAACACAATCATAGGTGCAAATAAATAGTTTTAAAACACAGTTGAATTATTTTTAATTCCTGTGGTTATATCTTTCATGTAAGAATAGTCAACCACACTGCTGATTAACTTGAAAAGAACATAGTTAAATTGTCTTATATGTTAATTATTTTAGAAACTCTATTAGAAGCTCAAGTTTCTTTTCATGCTATGCTGGCTTCTTCTGCCCATGTAAGTGCTCTCATCTGAATATGTTATAATTACATATGCAACTCTACACTGGGCAGTATCTGACAGCATTTCCATGTTTTTCTATAGACTTATATATTTTTGGACTCCTCCAGTCTCTGCGGTAGTACTAGAAAATGGAAGACATGAAAAGACACATTGGCCAGATTTTCACTGGGGCTTGGAGACAGTGGGGTGTTGTTCACCATATTCCCAAGAAAGGCTGTCAGGGTATCTGGTGAGTGTGAATGTGTCTGTCTTTGGAAAAATGTAGCTAGAAGTTAACACTATATTTAAAAATCTCAAGATTTAATTGGCTGATTGTAGTTTTAAATGTTTTGTGGTGTTTTTTTTCTCCTCCTGGGGTTCGATGATACTGCCTCCCTAAATTTTCTTTTCAAAATTAGATACCTAACCTCTAACCAAAATATTAGGTGAAAGCAATCTTAGCCACTGCTGAGCCTTTCTTCTTAATGTGATCAGAGTAAAGTGAATGTCCACCTGCATAGCTCAGCCTCCACACAGAGGCTGTGGCTGACAGATAACAACAGGGCAGCCTTGGGGAGAGGGGATATAAGTGCTGGAAAACTGAAACCCGGGTGGGAAGGTAGAGCCCTCAGATGTAAAATTAAGTAAGCAAGGAAACGACCACGACACAACCCTGCACACTAGAAATTAATTGTATGCTTTCACATAAAGAGCACTTTAGAGAAGTTTGATGTATAAGAATACAGCAGAGTATAAAATATGACCATCTGTCTCTTTTTTTTAATTTTTAATGTTTATTTATTTTTGAGAGACAGGGCATGAGTGGGGGAGGGGCAGAGACAGGGAGACACAGAACGTGCAGCAGGCTCCAGGCTCTGAGCTGTCAGCACAGAGCCCAACGTGGGGCTTGAACCCACGAACCGTGAGATCATGACCTGAGCTGAAGTCGGACGCTCAACTGACTGAGCCACCCAGGCGCCCCTAAAATTTTTTTTTAAATGTGTATTTACTTTTGAGAGAGAGAGAGAGTGCAAGGGAGGAGGGTCAGAGAGAGAGGGAGACACAGATTCTGCAGCAGGCTCCAGGCTCTGAGCTGTCAGCACAGAGCCCAACACAGGGCTCAAACCCACAAACCATGAGATCATGACCTGACCCCAAGATGGACACTTAACTGACCGAGTCACCCAAAATAAGACCATCTCTTACAACTAAGTACTAACTAAGTACTTAGGCCAAGAATTAGCCTGGAGTCATACATAATAATGTGCCTTATGGTTATACCTGATATGTGCACTCACATCCTCAATAGTACCCAAGAGGAATGTGGAAAGAACAGGGCAACTGATATTCCATGAGTATCAGCAAACACTGAGATGGGGAGCATATCTCCTTAAATAAGGATGGGGAGCGGCAGAAAGAGAGAACCAAAAAATATGGGGACTGTGATTGAATACTGAAAACACGTAAAAGAATTAACTTGAAAAATAATAAAGGGGATGCTTGGAGAAATAATTTAATAAAGAAACTAGCAGAAATACTTTTCTAAAAGAAGCCTGTTTAGAAATATCAATGAGAGGGGCACCTAGGTGGGTCTGTGGTTGAGCGTCGGACTTGATTTCTGCTCAGGTCATGATCTCGTGGGTTCATGAGACTGAACACTGAGTAGGGCTCTGCGCAGAGAGTTTGGGATTCTTTCTCTCCGTCTCTCTTCCCCTCCCCAGCTCTCTCTCTCTCTCTCTCTCTCACACACTCTCTCTCTCTCTCTCTCTCTCTCTCTCTTTCTCAAAATAAATAGACTTTAAAAGAGAAATATCAGTGAGAAATAAGAGAGTATGGCACCTACGGAACAATAGTAGAAAAGTATAAGACAAGAACAGGTTGAGAAGTCAAGTAATATACTTGATCTTTGAATATTCCTGGAAATGTATAATACATATTAATATATTTTAATAAGTAATACATTTGAATACATTTTCTATAAGTAGTATATTATATGGTGTATTCTCTGATCAAAACACATCCAGAAACTTTAATGAAACTTTTAAGATATATTATGAAATGAATAAAAGTATTCTTATAAATTACTATCAAATTCCATTAATAAGATACCTAGTAAATAATGCTAATGAGATCACTAGCCTCTGAGCCCTGTGAAGCCAGGTGAAATGCTCGTCTGATTCACCACTTCATACCTAGTGTGGGCATGTCTGGCACTGGTATATGCTCAATAAATATGTGAGTCAACGTTACTATTCTAAATTGGGTTGAGATAGCAGAGTCTGAGATAGAGATTCTTGACTGAGAGAGTACTCTCAGAGGGAGCATGGAAGGATATGAGGAACACAGGTGAGTACAAAGAAAATAGGCAATAACAAAATACCATAGATTTGCTGGATTAAACAAGAGACATTTATTTCTCAGTATGGATGCTGGGAAGTCCAAGATCAAGATGCCAGAAAGATAAAGCCATACTGAGCCTCCTCTTTTGGCTTGTAGGTGGCCTCCATCTACCTCACTATGTCCTTACGGGGGAGACAGAGAGCAAGGGAGTGAGCCTCTCTACAGTCTCTTCTTACAAGGGCAGTAATCACATCATGAGGTCACTAATCCACCCTATGACCTCATCTAACCCTAACTATATCCCAAATGCCTCATCTCCAAATACCATCACAGTGGGGGTTAGGACTTCAACATGTGAATTTGGGGGTACACAGTCAGTCCATAACACAGTTTCAGAAGAATATTGCCTCTTACTATGACCTACTCTGGTCCCATCAAGAGCTCTTAAACATGAATTGCACCACCCAGGCAATTACATATGTATACATATTGTCAAGGCATATGTATCCTTGTTGGTTGCTTCTAAGTATACCATGTTTTAGGAGCCATCTCCAAAGATAAGCCAGCTGTCAGATGTCTCAAGGCTGCCATTTTGACCTGGATGCTCTTTCTGGTCGTTGTACCCATATGGCTTCTGATGGTTAAGTGCTGCTCCCTGACCTTGGCTATTCTGGAATTTCTCATCCTTGGTGAATGACAGAATTTCCCCCTGTCAATCCTGTCCTACAGAGGACAGCCATTACTCAGGTAATGAGGAATGCTGGTATCCACTAACACATCCCTTATTGCTTTGACATTTTTAACTGGGGTCTTTTCTAATTTTACATACCAGATTCATTTTAGCACTTGATCTTCTCTGAGCCCGTAGATCCCTTCTTGTGCACTCTCCCAAAGCTGTTCTTCCATCTCTAACTCACTTAAGGTGAGCCATTGCCTTTTGCAAGTTTATGAGTCATCTAAAAAGCATATTAAAATCATTTCCAAAGGCCTGTGCCAAGGTGTTATTCCTGAGGCATGGAACAAGTGCCTCTAATTGAGAACTTTCTCTTGTCCACAATTATATTCTTGTTCCTTCTGGGTCAGCACCTTTAGTTTCCAGTCACAGGCATACTCTCCAATTCTTTTTGGCACGTATTAGGCATGTCATATTAGCCAGGTCTGATGGTTCCTTTGGTAAAAAAAAAAAATCCTCTCTTCTCCTCAAATCATGAGCTCTTCCCTTTTCAAGTCATGCTCAGATTTAACAAAATTATTGGCATAGGAGCAAGGAGGGTTGTGGAGGGATAATCCTGAATAGGTGAAGACTATTCCAAAAGGCACTTGCCACAGTTATGCCTTTGAACAAGGGTGACTATTTTTCTCTAATAAGGCAGAGTAGACTAAGTCCACAGGCCTAGAAGGCTCAGCAGAATCTGAGAGTTCATATATTTCCACTGCCTATACCTAAATATAGGTCTTTTGGACCCACATCTGATTGAAATAAGCATTTTCAAAGTCCTTGATATGTTTTCCACGCCCTTGAGAAAAAAACCATGCCTTGAACATATTCCAACTCTATATCCCTTAATCCAGTTTATTATAACAGAAATTTATGAGCACCAATTATGTACAAAGCCTCTCACTGAACACATCCTTTTCTTGCATATTTTGTGTTAACCAGTGTGGCACAGGATAACCACTGTCACTCATATCCATGCCCCGGTGTAAAAACCATGTAGCCAGAAGTGCTGTCCTCATTGACTCTCCCTACTTCCACATCTCTTAAGTAAGGCCTAAGTAAGGCCTAATAACAAAGTTCTTAGCCCAAATAGACTAAAGATTCCAGGGGTCATTTTGCTGCTGAGTAGCCTATTCAGTTTAGATGATACAAGTAATCAGGAAACAATAAATCTAGATTGTGGGTTGGGTCAAGAAAACCACAATGGTAGCACCATGACAGTGGGAAGATATTAGAATGGGTTCTGAAGAAAATATCACGGGAATGTATGAATGACTGCTGTACCCCCTCCCGCCTGAGGAATCATGATAGAGATTTAGACCATCTTTTCAACTCAAATCCTAGGATGATAATATGTGCTTGACAGAGAGTCTGGGTGTGGCAGAACAAGAAAAAGATAATGTCTATCATGTCCTTACTATGCACTCTGCTCAATGATCTATATGCATTAGCTCATTCCATCCTTATAAACATCTTAAGTTCTGTAATGCTTATCCCGTGTACACATGAGAACACTGAGGCAGAAAGAACTTAACTGCATGGTGTCACACAGCTCTGAATTAATTCTAAGACTAACTGCAAATTCAATACCTTACCTACTACTCTTGGAACCGAAACCAAAAACAAAAAGCAGACACTATTATCTGTCATGAACCTATAAATTTGAATATGTTTCTGTCCTTTCTTGGTCTCAATTTTTCATCTGTACAATGAACACATTTCATTTTATGAACTCTAATAAATTTCCCACCTGCAATATTTTGTATAACCTATCAATCATTTACTTAGTGAGCTTGCATCAGGTGCCCAGAAATTTAAAGCACACCACTCGATTACCTGTGTAGTGTAAGTTCAAATAATTTACTTGTCTTGCATTACTTTTTTTTCCATAGGAGGTTCTACCAGGAGAAAATAATAAGTCATCATCTGTGATTTTTGCTTCTTTTCCTGGATACTTTCTGCCAATATTACAGACACACAGACACGTAATTTTTTCACCAATAGTTGGGGTCCAACTTTCTTACCCCAACAATATTTTCTTTTATTCTAGAGACAGAGACTACTTATTAAAAACACCCCAAATTTATGTAATTGACAAACTATTTTTCTCATTTTCTTTCCAGCTCTTTAATAATGAAACAATAAAGGGGCGCCTGGGTGGCACAGTCGGTTAAGCGTCCGACTTCAGCCAGGTCACGATCTCGCGGTCCGTGAGTTCGAGCCCCGCGTCAGGCTCTGGGCTGATGGCTCGGAGCCTGGAGCCTGTTTCCGATTCTGTGTCTCCCTCTCTCTCCGCCCCTCCCCCGTTCATGCTCTGTCTCTCTCTGTCCCAAAAATAAATAAACGTTGAAAAAAAAAATTAAAAAAAAAATAATGAAACAATAAAAAAAGGGTCTGGAATGTTTTCTCTGATGGCTAAAATCTATTACTTGGACCATAAAGTTGATGTCAAAAAAACATAGGATCTTTTATGCCCACACATTTTTACATCACAGAAGCTATAAATGTTTCCCACTAATAATTAAAATACTTTTGCTATTCTATTTTTTTGTTTCTAGAAGCCTTACAAACTCTACACATCAGAAATGATTATTCTTACCATGATTCTCTTTTGTGTAAGGATATAATCCATTTTATTAATTACTTAGTATGTTTTCCCATACACCATGCCATCTTATGAGTAGGTAGACATGTAATGCCCGTGTAACACTTTCATTTTCAAAGAGAAGTCTTTTTCTCCTTGTTCCCTTGAAATAAATAATGCCAGGAAAGACATCTATACTGAATTCATCTACAGTGAAGTATTCTGTGTCCTACTGGCCACAAGCTGGCTCTGTTGGAAATCAGTCAGCCAGGTAGTTTAGGGTCATTTGTCCTGGGTAATTTTGTTACCTAATTAAACCCCTTTTCTATACTTCTCCCCCTAACTCTGTTCTACAACACAGGGAGCACCATTTTTCTGCCTCTTGTCAAACGGCTTCTCGGTAGATTTAGGCAGAGGTGAAAACAGGAAGGTGAGAATAAGAGAAAGTGGAGTCTTTTTTCCTCTCTTATGGGATGGTTAGACACTGTGGCAATGTCTTTGGCAATGGTTGAGTCTCCTCAGCTCATGCAGAACAGCCCATACCTCTCGGCCCCAGCCACTGCAGGCCATGGTTCTAGATCCCCTTATATAGCTTAACTTTTGAATCTGATATCACTGCCTCCTCCCTCTGTGTCATCTGCTCTCAGCCAAGTCATGCTTCCAGCTGTTATTAATCTTTGGTTTGCTTCATGATCCCTGAATGATTCACCTGCAACTCTATCACTATGTCAACAATTCCTTGAATTTTATTCTCTTTTTTTGAAAGACCTAGTACTGTTTCACTTTTTTGGATTGGACTTATAGATTAACCCACACTTACTCATTTCACATTCATTCACCAAGACTTTATTACGTATCAAACTGCTGTAAGGTGTAATGGTAAGAGCACACCTGAAAGTAAGGTACACATTTTTCCCCATCTTTTATGAAAATTATAGTCCAGTAGAAAAGACAGATATTGGGGAGCCCGGGTGGTTCAGTTGGTTAAGTGTGTGACTTCAGGTCAGGTCATGATCTCATAGTTCGTGGGGTCAAGCCCTACATCATGCTCTGTGCTGGCAGATTAGAGCCTTAGAGCCTGCTTTGGATTCTGTGTCTCCCTCTCTCTTTGCCCCTCCCTTGCTCATGCTCTGTCTTTGTCTCTCTCTCTCTCTCCCTCAAAAATAAATACATAGTAAAAAAATTAAAAAAAAAGATAGACATTGTATACTAACCCGTGGGTATGATACATAATGTAAAGATAAATTCTATGATATTATGGGATCAAATAATAAAAGAGAGTAAGCCAAAATGACAGGTTGGGAAAGGTCTTGCTAAGTACAAGACTTTTCAAACAAGATCTAAAATGTGAAACAGCCTGGGCCAGGTGTATTCACTATGAGGGAAAGGTGAGAAGAGAGAAAATATTTTAAAAGTATATTCTACCTAACTTAATTTCCCAGTTTACAAATGATCTATAAAATCTTTTATCATTGCTTGCCTTGAGTGTATTGAGCCATATGGCTGGGCAGTGGGGAAGGGAAGAATTTCTCTATTATGTATATTCTACTATAACAAGTGAATAATGTGTTAACAGCATGTAGTGTATATTCAAAAGCATCATTTAAAATTACCTATAGGGGCACCTGGGTAGCTCAGTCAGTTAAGTGACTGACTCTTGATTTCAGCTCAGGTCATGATCTCACGGTTTGTGGGACCGAGCCCAGCATCCAGTTCTGTGCTGACAGTACATAGACTGCTTGGGATTCTCTCTCTTCCTCTTTCTCTGCTCCTCCCCTGCTCTCTCTCTCTCTCAAAATAAATAAATGAACTTAAAAAAATAAAATTACCTATAAATATTATCTATAAAACTATGGTTTTAGAGATTCTCTGGCTAGTAGTGTCCCCACTTAGGATGAAGGTGACACACAGCATTTCAAATATTTCAGCAAAAATATGACTGTATGTTAGATAACACGTGACCTCAAATGCTTAAATAATAAAGGAACATTGATATACTAGCTGTCTCTGTGATACTTCATTCAAAACCTCCTGCAGCCTCACTAAAGAGCTATAGGGTTTGCATCTGCAAATAGAAGCATTGAAACCTGTCCCTGTGTGTCACCTTGCCTTTTATTTAGCTTGGAAAGACCACCTTAGGTGAAAGCTATTGAGACTCATTTTAGTACTTTCTTATATTTTTGTGTGTTCAGTTTGATGAAAAATATTTGCAAATTATTTAGTATTTCCCAGGTACTGTGTCTAGCCCTGATGATGACATAATAAATAAAATTCACATTTTGGCCTTCAGGAATTTTTTTTTTTTTGCCTGAGAGATGCAGAAAAGTGAATGCCTGCTTATAATAGCATAAGATACAAGAAGGAGGTCGACGTTGTATGTTATGGGAGCTCAGGAGAAAGGCATCTAGCTAGCCTTGGGAGTCAAGGAATGCTCACTGGAGGTTGTAACAGCTAATTAAAAGAGGAATCAAAAGTCTGTTTTGGTGGACATACATAAACCTGTATGTTAACTCCTTTTTGAGTAACAAGATGGAAACCCAACACTGGTCAATTTCCAAAAGAAGCAAAAACAATATGGTGCTTAATTTATGAGATCTAGTTTATAGCTGTTATAAAAGACTTTAAGTTATTTACATTAGCTCTGTTACCCTCACCAATGCCACGTAAGGGTGATTGCTGTTGAAAGAGATTCCACAGTGTGCCAGCCTGAAACACCATTTTCTTAGAGCTAAAGCATAGGGTTTGTTTTACCCTAAGGACTCCTTATCCCCATAAAAGAATTATAATTAGGGTCATAATTAGTAAAGTTGCTCATTATTCTTAATTAAATTAGACATTAGCTAGACATCAAAAATTGTAAGACACACCAATTATTTGCCAGAGTAAGTTATTTATATAATTTGCCTTATGCTTATTGTATAGCCAAATGTAAAATGCAACAAAACAGGACAGCCAAATGTGCCAAATAAAGCCAACGCACCAACCCCTCATTAAAACTCCTTCATAGCTGACAGTTCCATGGTTGTCCAGGGCGCTCACTAGTTCCCTTTGCATGGCTTTATCTCTGTTGGTTCTGAACTTAACTCTGACTCTCAGTAGCTTTCTCTGTCCTACTTCCCAAGAGAAAGTTAGGGAAGGGTCGGGGAGGTATTAACAAACATCTGAAGTCACTAACCTTGGCCACACTCCCTCTAACATGCTGTAAAATTTTTTATTTCATCTCTGTTGGTTTCCAAGTGAGGATGATCGTGTGGCCATGATTCTAAGCTCCCTTTTCTATTTTTCTTGTAGTAAATGGGGGAGCTTCCTTTTTTTTTTTTTTTGAAAGGATGAGGCCATTCAACATGATCTCTCTCATCCTTCTTAGTTGTCATTTCACCAATACTAAATTTTTATCACTTCTAAACTCTCTCAGTATAGATAGAAAAACATAGCTCCTTCTCTCTAAGGTGAATTCTTTTACCTTGGCTCTTTGTCACAAACAGTATTTTAAAAAAATCAAGCAAATGCTCTTGCTTCATTATCCTATGTTTTTCTTTTAATTTTTCTTCTCCCTATCCACTGGTTCTTTTGTCTTTGCCCACACATGTACCATTGTCTGTACTTTATACAAAAAGTTTTACCTGATTCTACCTGTGCAGGAGTTTGTTGGTCTGTCTTTGTTTCTTTCATACATAAAATATACACATGGAAAGGCATGTATTCTATGCATGTATCATACAAAGATTATACAAACACAGAATAGGGAGAGGGTGACTGGGGAGCTAGAGAAAAGGTTTTTAAGACTGAGGTGTGAGCTAGGTTCTATAAGAATCAATGAGATTTTTCGAGGTCAGCATTTCTCAAACTTTTTTTTTTTTTTAATCTCAGGACCACTTTATGCTCTTAAAAGTAAGTGAGGACCCTGAGGAGCTTTTGTTCACGTGAGTTTTATCTCTGAGTATTTTAGTACTATACTTTTAAATTAATTTTCAAATAATAAAAACCCATTAGATGTTCACATAAAAATATACTTTACAGAAAACAGCCAAATTTTGAAAAGTCAGAATATCATTGTTTTACAATGTTGCAAATCTCATCTCTGACTTAATAGAATGTTGTTGACTTCTCGTATCTGCTCTGCATTAAGTCGGTTGCAGAATGTTGTTTTGATTGAAGTATGTGAAGAAAATCCTGCCTCACAAATGTATATTCAAACAAGAAAAGATAATTTTATTTTATTTTTAATTTTTTTAATGTTTAATTTTTAGAGAGAGAGAGAGAGAGACAGAGAGAGAGAGAGACAGAGAGACAGAGCGTGACTGGGGAAGGGGCAGAGACAGCAAGAGACACAGAATCCAAAGCAGGCTCCAGGCTCTGAGCTGTCAGGACAAAGCCCAATGTGGGGCTCAAACCCACAAACCTTGAGATCATGACCTGAGCTGAAGTCGGATGCTCAACTAACTGAGCGACCCAGGCTCCCCAAGAAAAGATAATTTTAATGGCCCTATCACATAATTGAGGATATCACTCTTTAATATTACACTAACACTCAACAAGTGGTAAACTCTTACAAGTTAGTTGTAATGTGCAATCTGAAACCACATAAATGAATTATTCTTACTCTGTTTCATTAAAAGCCACTGGCTTGTCTTGCACTTTGATAATTACAATGAAACACTATACACTGGTCATTTGAAAATATTCTAGACTTATGCACAACTTTCCATTTTTGACACCTTCCATTATACATTGTAAAAAAAATCCCAGTCATTATCAGAATTTCTTTAAGCATTGAAAGATGCTCAAGCCTACAGTGGCAAATAAAAATTTCTCAGAATTTCCCACAGTCAGAGAAAGATAAATACCATATGATTTCACTCGTGTAGAATTTAAGACACAAAACATATGAACAATAGGGGAAGGGAAGGAAAAATAAAATAAGATAAAAACAGAGAGGGAGGCAAACCATAAGAAACTCTTAACTACTGACAACAAACTGAGGATTGCTGGAGGGGAGGTGGGTGAGGGATGGGTTAAATGGGTGATGGGCACTAAGGAGGGCACTTGCTGGGATGAGCCCTGGGTGTTATCTGTAAGTGATGAATCACAAAACTCTACTCTTGAAACCAATACCACAGTGTATGTTAATAACTTGAATTTAAATAAAATTTGGAACAAAAAAACATTTGAGAATTCCAATAGTTATGTCAAATTTCAAATTTTAGCATTGGTAACACACACTATTAGTTCTTTTTCTTGAAGTGAGAAGCTCAGTTTGCTCAGAGTATGTCTGCTAAATACCCAATTCTGAAAAATGTTAACTTTCAGTTATTCTTTCAAATGCATTTTCATTGAAAAATGTGGCCAGTTCACCTCAAAATTACAGAACTGCACCATGTTTTGGGGAAAACCATTGTATTTCAGTGTCCAGAATAAATGCTTTATGTGTACTTCCCTTTTAGCCACAGAGACTATTTAAAAGTTGAATCAAGGGGAGTCATGATTTATTTATTTATTTGTTTGCTTGCTTATTAATGTTTATTTATTTTTGAGAGAGAGAGAGAGATACAGAGCATGAGTGGGAGAGGGGCAGAGAGAGAGGAAGATACAGAATCTGAAGCAAGCTCCAGGCTCTGAGCTGTCAGCAGAAAGCCTGAGATGGGGCTCGAACTCACAAACCTTGAGATCATAACCTGAGTTGAAGTTGGATGCTTAACTGACTGAGCCACCCAGGTGCCCTGAGGAGTAATGATTTAATAAAAATAATAACCTTAATGCTTAATTAAAGAAAGTGCTATGTAAAATTCCTCTCTCTCTCTCTCTCTCTCTCTCTTTCTCTCTCTCTCCCTCTCCCTCTCCCTCTCCCTCTCTCTCAATTTCCAGTGCCTGACAGTGAAAAATACAGTAATTACTTATATACTTTGGTGCCAATGCTTTGATTGGTACCAAGTTTATCTACCGTTTTATAAAATCTTTTGTAATATTATTGCAAATGTTAGCACAGTGAAAAAAGACAAATGGTGTCACAGTGTATTTTGGAAGTGGTCTTGATAACCTAGACACCCTTAGAGGATCCTGGGACTCCCCCCACACCCCACATTCATGGACCAAGCTTTGTGAACTGCTGCTGTACATATAGAAACTTAAAAGACACTCTTGCAGAAAAAATTAGCATATAGAAAGATTATAATAACACATATTTATCAACAGCACCTAGTTAACTAGAGCTTATAATTATCCACAACATATTACTCTTTGCTCCCCAAACATGACTTTCTCTTTTGGTCTCTACACCCTAAAGGAGTAGGAGAGATAGTAAGATGCCTGGAAAGACAGAGGACACTGTGGTTTCACTTGTATTCTGTGCTCCAGTTTGGCGGTGAGATCAGCAATATACTACCTTGCCCTTACGGTTTCAATTCATTGTTTTTCCAAATCTGTGCTACTGCAATGCCCCATGATAGCCATTAGCCTAATGTGGTCATGTAAATTAAGCTTAGTTAAAACTAAATTAAACAGCATTAAAAATTTAGTTCCCCAGTTAAACTAGTCCTACTCAAGTGCTCAATATCACATGTGGTTGCTGGCGATTATTTGATTAGTACAGACACAGAGCACCGCGGACAGTTCTACCAGACAGGGCTGGGGTTGAATATCACATTCTTTCTATCCTCACCATAATTTACTGCACTCCACTTACCCTACTTACCACTGGCATTTTTGAATCACCTGCTTTATTCATAGTTCTTGGCTATTTCTTTCTGTTTAATACAAACCCCCATGAGAATGCCCTACCCAATCAATATATTAGACTCCCAATTCCTTGATGTCCTGTATTTCCAGTGTCCGTTACCTCCAGGCCAGTCTGTACACAATCCAGAGAAGCCCCATCTCTGAAATGTTAAACTTCATGTCCTCATTCTCAGATCACATATCTCCAACTTCTATAGCTCCCACCTTCTCATTTCCATTCTATATGTTACTTCAGCCTTTCAAGAGAGAGGCGCCATGGGCCTATTACCAAGTAAGACTTCCACATCAACATAAGATGACTCTCCCGGCCTGGACTCTTGATTATTATCACTTAAGGGAAAGCTCTGGCGTAGGTCTAGGGTGGCATGAACTGACAGCGCTGATCAAAGCAATTGTCATCTTTCTTACTGCCTATGATTTCTTCCTTTCTGCCAATGTCCTGTTCAAATTTCTTTCTACTTGTACCCTGCCCTTTGGAAGCTGGACAGATGCCATGAGTTTCCAAATATAATCTTGGGTTTGAGTGAAGCCTGTTGACTCTCTGGCTCCCCACCTTCTTGAAGTCCTATCATTTGTGTTCTACCACTGGTTTATACCAGCATCCAGGAAGCTGCCCTTAACTACTTCCAAACTTCCATTACCCATATCCAATTGATCACTAAATTCTGCCGTTTGTGCTTTCCAAATGTATTCCAGATCAATTCTGTCCTTTCTTAACCTCTTAAATTAAGTCTATTGGTAGCACTGGGGAAAGGGATTGGTTGATTAGAACTGAAAGTTGCCCAAGGGAGAGGTGAGACTCCAAAAGAGTAATTTGGGTGTTTAATGGATATACTTCTAAGAAAATTCTAGACAAGGGAGAGAGCGTGGATATTTTAGGTGAGCCATGGCCAGCAATTGAAGGGGCAACAAGGTTGATAATTTCTCAAGAATTAGAGGTAAGATTGGAACCCGCAGCCCAGAACTTCCTGAAGCTGTACAGAGAGAAGAAAATACGCTATTTCAAGCAGTGAAAAGAGCACTTGTCAGGGGCCTGTTGCAACAAAAGGGCAATGCATGACAGTAGCCAGCTGTGATGATGGTAATGGCTTTGTGGAACACAGCAGCTGTCTCAGAGGGAACGGCAGCCTTGCAACGAAACTCCCTAGTTTTTTCCAGTAACGCAAAAACTTGCCAACTTTCTATGCCCAAGTTCTCAGCATACAACTTCCTGCCTAAGGCAAGGGAAGGTTGCCTGGAGCAGCATCCCTTCCCCATCGCCCAATCCCACTGATGCACAGGGGAATTAGTAGTCAGAACAACAGATCGTGGACTATTCCAGCAACACCTCATTCTCGGAGAGCAATCAGGGCAATCAGGAGTAAGACAAGACTGTAGGAGACATCCAGCAAATCATCCTTGCCCCTTAAGTCACCCACCTTCTTATGAGATGGAAGCATGTGCAACAGTTTAGGCATTAGAACTGCTATGGTCCTTACTCTGTCTTAACACTATGCCTGTGCTGTTGGCCTGGGGATATGAACTTTACATAGTTTTTTCTGTATTTTTTATTCATTCAACTATAAAACAAACTCCTTGAGATTAGGACATATATCTTAATAATAACTGCAACCCTCTGATAATGTTGGATACTAAGAGAATCTCTGTTTGTGGTTTAGAATGAATAGTCCAAGAGATATTGTCTCCTTTGAGATTGTATTAACGCAGAGAAATCAATTTAGTAATTAGTTCTCTTAAGTAGTAATTTATATTACATTTTATATTTCCTTCTCTTTTTAAAAGTTTTTACTAGAATAATAAATTCTAACATCTACAATACTATTAACTCCAGTAGTATTTTATAGGATTTATAGGATCTTTAGTGTAATGTCTCTCCCTCACCCTCGCTCTCTGAATTTCTGTTCATATGTATAGGATATATATATATATATATATATATATATATATATATATATATATGATGTTCTGTTCATATATATAGGATGTCTTTATGTCATACAAGTACAGAATTAGAAGTGACCAAAAGAGCCTATTATCCTGTGTCCACCACTCTTAAGCAGGTTTGAATTTGTAAGAGCAGAAGTAATGTCTAACAGTTATTATACTAAGCAGTGTGTGTGTGTGTGTGTGTGTGTGTGTATTTAACATTTATTTATTATCGAGGAACAGAGACAGAGCATGAGCCAAGGCAGGGCAGAGAGAGAAGGAGACATAGAATCTGAAGCAGACTCCAGGCTCTGACCTGTTAGCACAGAGCCTGATGCAGGGCTTGAACCCACAAACCGCGAGATCATGACCTGAGCTGAAGTTGGATGTTTAACTTGCTGAGCCACCCAGACTCCCCACGTATGTGTGTATTTTTATATTTTCTAAGTCCAAGACTGAGAATCAGGAATTGACAAAAGATTTTTGTCAAAATTCAAAAGGCATTCAGATGCCAAAATTCGTAAATTTTAGATTAGCTTGACATTTTAATGGAGAAAAAAAGAGTACTTGGAACTGCCTATATCTGGTAGTGTCAACACTTTCTAGTTACTTAACCTGTTTCATTGTTCTATATAATGCTTAGGACTTCAGGATATCTTATATATTAATTTGTTTACTTAGTTATCTCCTCCCTTAGATTATGAGCTCTATGAAGTCATCTCCTTTGATTTGCTCAAAGTTCCTACCATCTGGAATAGCATATATAGCTCTATTCAAGGAATATTTGAGTGAATGAATGAGTGCAAAACACATGATCATATTGACTAGAGATAAAAACAATTATTTGAAAAAATGCATTCCATAAGATAAATATTATGTTAAATAAGTACTTTATATGCAGACTTTACATTAAAAAAACCATTTTATTTTTAACACTGACAGAAACCTTTTAAATTAGACTCTATTGTTATCATTTTTAAAGAAAAGAAAAGAGAACTTGAGTTGCTGATATAAAATCACAGCTGGTTAGAGAACCATTTCTGATAGAACAGCCTGAGGAGTTCTACAGACCTGCTCCCCATTGAAACTGGTGAAAATTATTTTTAAAAAACAACCTTGGAAGTCGAGAAATTGTTCTAAAAGCATATTAAAGAAGAAAGGTTTCCTTTTAGTTTTGTTGATATTTGCAAATGACATATTGGATAAAGGGTTAGTTTCCAAAATCTACAAAGAACTTACCAAACTCAACACCCAAAAAATCCAGTGAAGAAATGAGCAAAAGACATGAATAGACACTCTTCCAAAGAAGACATCCAGATGGCCAAAAGGCACATGAAAAGATGCTCAACATCACTCCTCATCAGGGAAATACAAATCAAAACCACAATGAGATACCACCTCATGCCAGTCAGAGCGGCTAAAATGAACAAATCAGGAGACTATAGATGCTGGCGAGGATGTGGAGAAATGGAAACCCTCCTGCACTGTTGGTGGGAATGCAAACTGGTGCAGCTGCTCTGGAAAACAATGTGGAGGTTCTTCAAAAAATTACAAACAGAACTACCCTATGACCCAGAAATATAACTACTAGGAATTTAACCAAGTGATACAGAAGTGCTGATTCATAGGGGCACATTTACCGTAATGTTTAGAGCAGTGCTTTCAACAATAGCCAAATTATGGAAAGAGCCTAAATGTCCATCAACTGATGAACAGATAAAGAAGATGTGGTTTATATATACAATGATATACTACTTGGCAATGAGAAAGAATGAAATCCTGCCATTTGGAGCAATATGGATGGAACTGGAGGGTATTGTGCTAAGTGAAATAAGTCAGTCAGAGAAAGACAGATATATGATTTCACTCATATGTAGAACTTGAGAAACTTAACAGAAGACCATGGGGGAAGGGAAGGGGAAAAAATAGTTTCAAACAGAGAGGGAAACAAACGTTAAGAGACTCTTAGATACAGAGAACAAACTGAGGGTGGATGGGGGGGGGAAGGGGAAGATGGGTGATGGGCATTGAGGAGGGCACTTGTCGGGATGAACACTGGGTGATGTATGTAAGCGATGAATCATGGGAATTTATTCCCAAAATCAAGAGCACACTCTATACAATGTATGTTAGCTAACTTGACAATAAATTATATTTGAAAAATAATAAATGAATAGATACCAAAAAAAAGAAGAAAGATTTCTTAAAATCTACTACACTTTATAAGAAAAATGAGCTACTATTTGAACTAAGACCTACTCCTTCCATCCTCCCTCCCAACTTAGGGAGAAAAAAGGGGAACTCCATTGCATTTGGGCACAGACAAGAACAGAGCTCCTCTCCCTGTAGCCACCAATCAGAGGGCTATGTTCTCCTTGGAGGGCAAGTCTGTCAGCATTTATCATCCTGCAACCAGATAACTTCTGGCAAGTATGTCCAAGAAATGGTGGCTCCCTTCTAACCAGCCCCATTGAAGTCTCCACCTTCATCAGAGCAGAAATACAGAGGTCCTTGGGGCACCTGAGTGGCTTAGTCAATTGAGTGTCTGACTCTTGATTTCAGCTCAGGTTATGATCCCAGGGTTGCTTGATCAACCCCCACGTAGGGCTCCATGCTCAGCGTGGAGCACGCTTGAGATTCTCTCTCTCCCTCCCTCTGACCCTCTCCCTTGCTCATGCTCTTTCTCTAAATTAAAAAAGAAAGAAAGAAAGAAAGAAAGAAAGAAAGAAAGAAAGAAAGAAAGAAAGAGGGGGACCTTACTGCTTTATTTGTTTATTTTTAAATTAACTACATTATCATAGTAATGAATGCATATAGTTTTAAAAAATACCTCTAAAAGTCTTGTATTGAAAAATAAAGTTTCCTTCTAACTTCTCAACCATTAGTTCTGCTTCCTGGAGTTAACAACCAGCAACTCTTCTATCTATTGTTTATGGTATTTATTTCTGTATTTCTAATTAATAGGCTTATGCTGTTATTTCTTGATTCATTGATCTTATGAATGATCTATTTATTTCTGGCCCTAGTGGATGATGTTTTAACTTGAAAATGCTCCACTCACCCATATAATCTCTCCACCTTCCTCCTACATTGTTACGGATTTGTTTTTTGCAAAACTACTAGTCAGTGACAACATTATGACTGACTTTACAAAAGGTGCTGCTCACAGTTTAAACCACTACAAATGTTCATTATGAATATTTCTCCAAACCTGTATCTCTCATCATCTTTTCCTAGAATTAATAATTGCCAAAGTTTTCATTCATTTTTTTTAAGGTGAAGACTATTTATTTTTACATAGTTGAAGGTCCAAAGCAAAACTGAGGGGAAGATACAGAAATTTCCCATTTACCGCTTTTCCCTACACATGCACAGCCTCCCCCATTATCAATATCCCTCACCCGAGTGGTACATTTGTTACAATTCATGAACCTACTTCACTGTTTTTCCAAAATGTGCTTTTTATACTTTTCTCAGCAGTATGAAATATTCACCGCACCTATTACTAGTTTTTACATTTTCAACTACATTCCTTATATTTCCTCCCTTTGAGATCCATCATCTGGAGTCCTTGATTCTTTGGATCTAATTCAACCTATTGCTTGGTGGACTTGCCACCCATGTGTCCACTTGGGATTCTCAATCTCATGATCTTGGAGGATTAGCTTTGTCAGTATCCTTTAATGAGCTACCTTTGTCCTGGATCCCATGTCTTTTTACTTTCTTGGTTTCACACCTCATTTAACAATAGCATATCCTCTGGAAGCTTTCTACAAATGCATAGATAGCAGATATGTTATTTAGTCACGGTATCTAAATATGTCTTTATACTTCATAAGAAGTGACTACTGTTTGATATGGATATAGAATTCTAGGCTGGAAATAATATTTTATCTGGATTTTTATGACATTATTACACAATCTTTTACATTCTGAGGTTGAATTTGCATCCCTGCTGTGCATCCTATTGCTGTGTCTTGAAGTGCGCCTTATTCAGTGAGCGTTTCCGGTCTGGAGACTCATCCCTTCAGTTCCAATTATTTTGCTTATAGAATTCTCTTTCATAATGTCCTTCTTTCTATTTTTCTTTTGCTAAAACTACCATTTTTCAGGTGTTAGCTCTCTTGGATTGATTCTTAATTTCTCAACTATTCTTTCTTACTTTCAATATTTTGGTGTGTGTGTGTGTGTGTGTGTGTGCATGTGTGTGCATCTGCATGAGTGTGTGTGTGCACATGTGCATGCATGCATCTGTATGTATGCATCTGTGTGTGTGCGTGTGCCTGTGTGTACACACACTGCTTTCCAGGAGACTTGTTTGGTTTTATTTTCCACCACTTCTAATGATATTTTTTCTCATATATTTTAAATTTCTAGAATTCCTTTCTTCCTTGATGATTTCCATTTCTCCCTAGACTCTTGTTCTAGTTTCATAACCTTCGTATTTCTATGACAATATGTAGAGGGGGTTTCTATTTTTCACTCTTTTGAAAAGTATTTTCTTCTCTACATAACAATCTCTTCTCCAGATTCTTGATGTTCCTTTTTCTTCTTCTTCATCCTAGTATCTATCTGGTTTGGGGTCTCTGTTGTTTAGGTAGAAGCTTCCTTCAAATAGCTGGTAACTCCTCTGTCCACCCATATTTAAACTGATGCAGCAATCACTGATTACTCTGAGCAATATGCAGTTAGTTATCCAGTGCCTTGTCACTCGAAGTATGGCTCACTGATGGGCAGAAATGTAGAAGTATTAGAAATGCAAAATATTGGGCCACACCCCAGAATGAATGAATCAGCATCCACATTGTAGTAAGATGTGAGGGATTTACATGCACATTTAAGTTTGTGAAGCACTGATTTCATTATAGTCAACTTATAAAATAAGTCAGGCTTTTCATTACCCCATTTAATTTATGGATATCTGGAAGAATTTTCCCTCTCAAGCTCTTTAAAGTTTCTGTAGAGAATAATCCTTTCACCTGTGGGGAAGGGACAGTGCATGCCGACTTCTAGGTTTCTGGGGTAGAGATAGTAATGAACTATGAAGGTCTACAGAACTCTGGTTTTGACCAACGCCCTTGGTTTTAGCTCCATGTGGTTCCTGGTAGATATGGCTACCTCTAGGTTTTGAGCTTTTTGTAGGTTCTACAGGGCAAACTTCCCTACTTGTCTTTATCATGTCTCTCTGAAGGCAGTTTGGTTTTAACTTTCTGTGTTCTTTTGTGATTCTCCCTTCTGTAATGTCATCTCGGTTCCAGTTATTTTTCTTTTCATGTGACAAAGCCATTAGAAAAAAAAAAAACAACTCACTCACTGTCATTTAGTTAAATATTTGAAGAGACAGCACATAAACACAGTGTCTCATCAGGCAGGTCATTTCAAAGCAGCAGAGAAGTGCTGTGTTGCAGAGGAAGGCTCAGAACAAGAAAGTAGGCTGCCGAGGGGTTCCAGAGAGCATGGCAGATTGGGGGATGACAGAAGAGGGAAAAAACACCGAAAGAGGCTGCTAAAATATAAACCATCTGCTTTGCCATTTTTTTCTTGGTTTGGTCCTAACGCCACGGGTCAATTCTAGTGCCAGGCAGGATCCTTGTCAGCTCAATGAGAGGAGATTTGGGTTAATGCAGGTCACTTGGCTCTATTGCCTCCAATGCTCAAAGCAGAAGACCACCATGTTTCCTAAATAGATCTTCGGCCCTGGTGTAATCTGGGGAGGTAGCTGGGCCCTTCTTTAAGCACAGAACCCTAAGGCAACCACACCGGACCCAGAGTTATCCCAAGCAAACTGGTAGTGCCAGAAGGTTCGAAGAAGGCAAAGTATTACAGTATCCTTAGATGAGAAGAATGACAAATATGGAAAATTGGATTTAGAAGAGCAATTCTCTAAGTGTGTTCCAAGCAACGTTCCCCCAGAAGATGCTCCTAAAAAAAAAAAGGGCGCCTGTGTGGCTCAGTTGATAGAGCCGCTGACTTCGGCTCAGGTCATGATCTTGCACTCTGTGAGTTTGAGCCCCACGTCAGGCTCTGTGATGACAGCTCAGAGCCTGGAGTCTGCTTCAGATTCTGTGTCTTTTTCTCTCTCTGCCCCTCTGCCTCTCATGCTCTCTCTCTCTCTCTCTCAAAAATAAATAAACATTAAAACAAATTAAAAAAAAAAGTTGTGCTGAATCAATTCCACTACAGGCCTTAAGCACTGAAGAACTCAAGTTCATACCCACTGTGAATACCAAAATAAGCACATTAGGCTGTGGAATAAATACAAGTCCAACAAAATTCTGATTTTCCCTGGTGTTAACTTCCTTGATGCATTAGACAAATACTAAACATGGATATAATTTTTTCTTCCCCAATTTGCTGGTGTCCCAAACATGTATTTTATCTAATCTAATGGTTAATGGCTATATTGGCATAGGTTCTATAGTGAAAGAATTTGGGGGAACTGATGCATTTTCTCTAAAAGATCCATAATGAATGTAAGTATATTAGTTTGACAGTTCACTGGAGAGAAAAATGTGCAGCTTTAACGCGGTGTTTCCAAATCTCATTTGACCAGAGCACCCATTTTTGACAGCATATCTATTAGTTTTCTACTGAACTAATGGTCTGCAGAAGGTATTCGGAGGCCACTGCTAAGAGGACTCAAGTTGGACAAGGAAGGCATCTGGCCCACACAAGCCCCATCGTGTCCAACGTTCTGTACAAGTAGACATCATGGCACCGAAGATTAATCTTTCAAGGCATCTGTTCTTTTAATGTGGAACATAAATCCCAGTCATCTAAATATACTTCTTGCTTTTTCCAGATAAAATATTTTCTGTACCTAACCACAGTGTAACATTATTGGTGCTATTTTAATTGCCACTTGATATCATCTCAGAAGCAGCTGGCTGTGTTTTGACTGTGATAGAATTGACAGAAGTTGTGTATGTGTATGTGTAATGTAATTTGTAATTCTCTAAAGTTTTGATTTGTGTTTAAAAATAAAAAGCACTGTGTACCTCAACAAATGATAAATCACATGAGGGATTTCAGATTCTAACAATCTGGTACTGACTGGACAAAGAGAAAGTAAATTTAAATTATTCATCAACCGAAAGGTAAACAAAAGGGTAAAACTTTTCCTTTGTTTAGTATATTACAGGCAGTGCTACATGGCCTTTGAAGATTATAATTTTTAGATGGTGCCCATCATAACCTACTGTGCCTAGAATGTAAGGAAATATGTATCTTTCATATACACAATGAATATACTGATCTAATAAAGTAACAGCATCTTGGAGGATGAACTCAATTGCTTTATATAACAATCACTTAAAATAACAGGGATTTCAGAGGTGACAGCGCTGAGTAACTCTGATGGAAGTATATTTTGAGGTATTTTTCTCATATAATTTAATGGTGACCTATCTCTCTTGTTCCATTCATCCTGGCTACCAGTGGCCTCAATTAAAAGAAGGCTGTGATTCAGGATATAATCTATGACCAGAGAAAAAGCACAGCTAACTTGCCCAAATGAGGATTATAACATTAGGACAAGGTCTTGTCCAAATAAGTTAATGAACTAGGATGTATAGATTTGCAGGGCATATGGTACAGAAATTCTTCCTATTTCTTATCCCATCTTTAACATCAGAGCTAAGTGAACATTAGGAAATTTAAATTCACTGCGTTGGGGAGCCTGGGTGGCTCAGTCGGTTGTGTCCGACTTCAGCTCAGGTCACGATCTCGCAGTCCATTAGTTCGAGCCCTGCGTCGGGCTCTGGGCTGATGGCTCAGAGCCTGGAGCCTGTTTCCGATTCTATGTCTCCCTCTCTCTCTGCCCCTCCCCCGTTCATGCTCTGTCTCTCTCTGTCCCAAAAATAAATAAACGTTAAAAAAAAAATAAATTCACTGCATATCTTATAGCCAACAGAAGACTGTATCAGTGATTATAAAAATAGAGTTAATATGAATAAAAACTTACCATTAAATGTTTACTATGTACGATGACCTAAGGTAAATTCATTGTCTTTTTTAGAAAAAAAAAACAAAACAAAACAAAACAAACAAAAAACAAACCAGAATTTATTTTTCATAGCAGGTGTGGATCACAGCAAAATTGGGCAAAATTTACAGAAATTCCCATACACTCTGGGCCTCACACATGCATAGCCTGCACATTGTCAACATCCTCTAGTTGTACCAAATGCACCAAATGATGAAACTACAATGACACATCACCAGATCACCCTGGTTTACACAATGGTTCATGTGTGATGTTGTACATTCTGTGGCAGTGGAAAAAAATGCATAATGACATGTGTCTACTATGATAGTATCATACAAAGTAGTCCCACTGCTGTGTTCTGCCTGGTCACTCCTCTCTTCCCCACAAACCCTGACAAACCCTGATCTTTTTACTCTCTCCATAGTTTCCTAACTTTTCCAGAATGTCATATTGTTGGGATCATACAGTATGTAGCCTTTTTCCAATTGGCTTCTTTAAGTAATATGCACTTAAGTCCTTCCATTTTTTTTACATAACTTGATATTTCACTTCTTTTCAGGGCTGAGTAATATTCTATTGTCTGGAAGTACCACAGTTAAATGATCCATTCATTGACTGAATGGATCATTTTCATTGCTTCCAAGTATTGGCAATTATAAATAATGCTGCTACCAACATTCATGAGCAGGTTTTGATGTGGATATGAGTTTTCACTCCTTTGGGTAAATACCAAGGAACACGACTGCTAGACTATATGATAAGAGTATTTTGTTTTAAAGAAACCTAAAACACATCAAACTGCCTTCCAAAGTGGTGGTACCATTTTGCATTTCCACCAGCAATGAATGAGAGTTCTTGTTATTTCACTTTCTCGTCACCATTTGGTGTTGTCAGTGTTTTGGCTTTTGGCCATTGTGATAGGTATACGGTGGTATCTCAGGGTTTTTAAAATTTCCATTTCCCTGATGACATGTGATGTGGACCACCTTTTTATATGCTTATATGCCATCTGTATATCTTCTTGGATAAGGTTCTTTTTAAGACCTTTGGCTCATTTTTAAAGCAGGTTGTAGGTAAGCTCTTTTTTGTATTCCTAGACTTTTAGGTATGAAGACTACCCAAACAAAGTCACTGCTGCATGATTCATTTTCTGTTTTGTGAAGGAGGAGAGGCCATCTATTTTTTTTTCTTAATTTTGAAAAAAAAACTATCTGAAAACATTGCCTAGAAAATCTCTACCTTTTTTTTTTAATTTTTTTTAACGTGTATTTATTTTTGAGACAGAGAGAGACAGAGCATGAACTGGGGAGGGTCAGAGAGAGGGAGACACAGAATCTGAAACAGGCTCCAGGCTCTGAGCCGTCAGCACAGAGCCCGATGCGGGGCTCAAACTCACGGACCGCGAGATCATGACCTGAGCCGAAGTCGGCCGCTTAACCCACTGAGCCACCCAGGTGCCCTGAAAATCTCTACCTTTTAAGCACACACTACTCATCACACTTCAGAGGCTGCTGGGACTAAGACCGTTTGTTGGTCTAAAAATAGGGGCCTACGATATTTCAATTAATGTTTCTCTTCTTCAGTTTTATCAGGAATAAAAAGAGTCCCCATACTGCAATAGGTAGAAAGTAAATCTGAATTTTTCTATAAAGAATATGTAAAAATTATGAAACATTTCATTACACCCATTAAATAAACCAGCAACAAATATTTTGGGGGATAAGAAGCATAATGTTTTGTACCTTATCCTAGAGAAAAACACTGACTGAATAGAACATATAGGAAAGTATCAGGTTTTATATTATGGACTTTTTTCCACGGAAAGCCTATTTTTCTGGAAAAAAAAATGTTTTACATGTTAAATAATCATGCTTTTGAAAATATCAATCCTTATACATATCAGAATACCTAACACAATTATGATACAGGGTATACACCATAAATATTTGTAGTTAACATTGTTTGTCAGGAAAGCATTATTTTCTTTAAGTGATTTTAAATATACTGTTCCACTAAAGGTGATTTTTATTATATTCTTAACCCAAAATTCCAATGGAATGCTAAGCCTAGTAAGCCAGTAGAGAGAATGCATATCATAATTCTACCTTCAGATGTTTCTCTGAGGAAAAGAAACCTTCACTTCTGATCTTCACTTTTCCTATTCTTATCACTCTAATCATCGCTTACGTGGAACTTTACTAAATCATTCTAAAATTCTTCACAAATACTCCTTAATTTAGCACAGCCCAGCTCCCGTTCTCAGTACTCCCAGAACTACCACAGAAGTCTCTACCAGGGAAAACACTCTGGTCTTGCCCACGTTCTTCTTAGCCTTACAGAGAATAGTCTTATCTGACAGAGCCTTACACGTATTTCTCTCTCTAATTCAAAGCCTTGTTTTGCTTAGGCCATCTCTTCCTCACTTGACTGAAATTTCTAAAATATCACATGATATCTTCCCCATTTATTCTCATAATAAAGAACTGGACTCCATTTTTCTTAATTGATGTATAGTTCACACAAGATGTTACATTTGTTTCTGGGGCACGGCATAGTGATTGGACAAGTTTATACATTCTGCTATGCTGTCCACAGAGCAACCTACAGATTCAATGCACTGCCTGTCAAAACATCAACAGCATTTTTCACAGAACTAGAACAAATTATACTAAAATTTGCATGAAACCACAATAGACCCCTAAGAATCAAAGCAATCTTGAGAAAGAAGCACAAAGCTAGAGGTGTCACAATTCCAGATTTCAAGAAACATTATAAAGCTCTAATAATCAAAACAGTATTGGTACTGGCACAAAAACAGACACACAGATCAATGGAATGGAGAGCCCAGAAATAAAGCCATGCTTATGTAGTTGATTAATCTGGACACCATTTTTTATGACTGACCTGACAGCTTTTAGTTTCCCACCTCTCTTTCCTGCTGCCCCCACACAGGGCAAGCTGCTGCCCCCACACAGGGCAAACACGGTGAGAGTCCCTGTGTGCCACACATCCTATGAGGTCAGTGGCAAACCCACCTGCAAACACTCCCACCCAGCACATGGGCCCTTCCCCAGACTCATGCCCAAGTCACCACAAGGACCCCATGTACTCTCTCTGCTCTGTTCTTAGTTTCCTCCCTAGCAGAATTTCTTTTTTTTTTATTTTTTTTCAATGTTTTTATTTATTTTTGGGACAGAGAGAGACAGAGCATGAACGGGGGAGGGGCAGGGAGAGAGGGAGACACAGAATCCGAAACAGGCTCCAGGCTCCGAGCCATCAGCCCAGAGCCTGACGCGGGGCTCGAACTCACGGACCGCGAGATCGTGACTTGGCTGAAGTCGGACGCCCAACCGACTGCGCCACCCAGGCACCCCCTCCCTTGCAGAATTTCTACACTTCCCCTTAGGAAGTCCTTCAGTGGTCTACTGCATGAGTAATAAGTTTCATTTCATATTCATTGGTAGCTATAAGTTGTTTGGTATCCAATATAAATAATATCCAATTAATATACATTCCAATATTTATATTGGTATCCAACACAAATACCAATATAAATACCAATTTATATTGGTATCCAATATAAATCTTCGGGGGAGTGGGAATTTATAGCAGGAGATACCACCACATACAATGATTCTTATACATTTATTTATACCAATAAATCTCATCCTTGTCATTAATATTTTTCATTCAAAATGTTGAAAACATTCCTTATTTTCTTTACATCCAATGGAGATATTTATGTAATATATATACATACAGTATATAATTATATGTGTAAATGTCTCCATCTACACAAATGTTCTCTGTCTTGATGGATGTGAAAACTATTAACAGCACATATGGTCTTCTTTGTTTTTCTGCAATCTGTACATTCACATAGATATTTGAATAAATTCATTTTAGTCTGAAGGTAAATGGATTTAATTAAAATAGAAATAAAGAGTGGGGACACCATTTATTTCTCTGTAGTCTAAAGACTCATATTGTGTTTTCTATTTTACTGTCCAATGCCATATCTTGGTAATACAATATTCATTTTTGTTCAGTTTGCTTTACATCATGTCTTAGTACATATACAGCTTTCAAAGTCTAATCCTTCATTCCGGTTATTTGTTTCAAGTTTCCTTTCCTAACTTTGGTTCCCAAATGTGCTAATCATCTGACAGGCAGAGCTCTGTGTGGATTAGCACCTGATTCTTTAACTTTACAACAAGGTTGTTTAACCTCCCCTCTTTGTACCATGAGTTACTGTGACTTACAAACTACTTCTTGTGAAAAAGTATCCTTTTATTGTTAGACTTTATGTCAGCCACACAGTATTGAAAACATCTGGAACAGGGAAGAAAACACTTGGATTCTTTCCCAAAAATGTCTCCAAGACCAAGCAGCAAGATCACATAGTCAAATGAACAATACGAAAGAGCAAGAGGGAAAGGCAGAAAAGGCTCTTTAAGGAAGTCAGAGTAAAATCAAATATGTGACGAACATATCAATTATTCTGTCTATTTTCATTTAGGAATGACACATTCATTTGTCCTTTGGCAATAGTTTCTCTGGCATTTTTTCACATTTACACAATCCTAACAAGCGTTTTGTACAAATGCAACGTCCAACTCAGATGGTGATCAAATGGCTATAGCAGGACTATAAATGCTCCAGAGCCAAAGACAAAAGTTAAAAGTGCTGTTGGTGCCGTAGTCTTGCAACTAGGGTTTTTCTTGAATTTGTTTAATACCACTGACACTTTTTTTTTGCCTAGTAATTTCCTTTTTATTTACTTTAGTGGAACTGTCTCCAAAATATAGCTGATAACCACATGACTTAACTAGTTATCTCAGAACCTTGAGTGCTATTTTCTGTTGTCAGCACATTTATGATAAATTTGCAAAATGCAAATAAAAGCTGTAGGCAAGTGAAAAAGAATTCTCATCTATAAAAATATACACCTCACCGATTTTACATGTGTTGAAACATTTTACAGCTTCTAAATTAGCTGAAATAAGTAGTCTAACCTTTCAAAGGAAAAAGTTTTGATAATGACTTATTGAACAAACATGCTCATACAGAACACCACAGGTAAACTCTTTAGGAGAGACTAGTGTGTCAGTGAATTTACTAGGCAAAAATGACAATTTTATATAATCATTAATTTTAAGAATAAGTAGAGAGGAAATGCATAATATTTAGTCAAGACTGAGTCTTAAAAATGTTGAAGATGGGGGCGCCTGGGTGGCTCAGTGGGTTGAGCATCTGACTCTTGATTTTAGCTCAGGTCATGAACTCATGGTTTGTGAGTTTGAGCCCCGCATCAGGCTCTGCCCTGACATCATGGAGCCTGCTTGGGATTCTGTCTCCTTCTTTCTGTCCCTCCTTTAATCTCCCTCTATCTCTCTCAAAATAAATTAATAGTTTTTTAATTGTTGAAGATGACTTGTGCCCATTAGTGCCTTTCTATCCTACCATGATGGCCTAAGAAAAGAGGGTACTACACTCTGACAGGGTCCTCACTTCTCTGATTCCTTATTCTCTGTGAAGGACCCCCAACACAGGAGACCTGCTGACTCTTAACTGTCATAAGACCCAGTTTCCATCCTTTCCATCCTTCAACGCTCCTCCCTTAAAAACTGTTCTAAACGGAGCCAATCAGACATATTACCCAAAGAATTTGAAAATTGGCAAAGTAGCAGAAAAACGTCTGTTGGAATAGAATTACTTTGATAGGCATACCTGAAAAGAAAATCCACGTGTTCTTCTTGTTAGGCTCCTCCCAGATTTCCTCATTCAATCTTTCTGTTGGCCTCGTCTCCTCAGTTATTCCTTTGATTCCTATTCTCTGCCTCAGCTACTTGTCCAGAGTTGGTTTCTGTGGCCTGTCAATAAAATGGATACTTAAATTATACAGATATTGACACCAGAGAGTGAATTGCAGGCAAAAGATATTCAGGGACATGTGGAATATTTAGAATTGTATGTCATGCCAAGAAATTTTGGAAATGCATTGAGTCTTTTCCTTATTTTAGGAGGGCAAATAGCTTATGAAATACAGGGTCAAAACTAGTGAAATGGATTATCTCCTGCGATCCACTGACCATAGTCTCACTGAGGTAGAAATGCTGAAGAATTGGACAAATGACACTACAGAAAATTTACAGCAAATATTACAGGTCTAGAGAAACCATTTTTTTTTCTGATAGCATTAGATAACATAAAATAAAAGACTCAAAATCAGATTTAAAATTCTGGACTAATGTCATGGAATAAAATTCAAAATTCTGAGGACTGCTAAAAATAGGTCTACTCTATTTAGAAACAGAACTTTACAGTATGACAGTTTCTTTCATTGTGTCCTAGAAGTGCAATGCAAGAAGCCTGAGTAGTGCACATTTATTGTCTACTTCATCTAGAAGAAAATATGGCCCAGCCAGTGGCTGACAGTGTAGTCTAAGAATCAGGGTTTCAGGTGATAGATGGAGGGTTAATGGCAATATTATTGGAGAAAGAGTATGTGCCTCAGCCTATGGAGATAGTTCTTGAATCTTCTCTAGATGCATACTAAAAGAACCCCTCAAGAAAAAAGCCTTAACAAATGAAAGGAGTAAGGTGACCCTTTTGTGAATATCAGTTATCCTTCTTTGCCACCCAGACCTCAGCTTGCTCAATGATCTTGAAAAAGCTGCCATAGGATAGGGAAGTAGATTATGCATGCGCACAATGACATAGGCTGCCTTCTACAAGGTCAACTCTACCATCACTAATGATCCCATCATTACTGCTGGAACTCCGTTTGGCAGTTGAAGGTACATGCTTTTAGAAATTCAACTAGCCTTGAGATCCCTTTATAGTAACATGCATCAAGATACGCTGCAAGCCTTGGTGGCAGACAGATTCTATTAGATCCCTTCCACCATGAAGTGAGCAGTAATTTTCTTCTTACTCCAAATAACAATAAGACACTTATTCTGAATTTACTTCTGACAGTATCATCTTTTGTGTACTTACCAAATTCCCTATATACCATGATGATATTCCACACAATATATGGACATGGGCATAAAAATATGCATGGGCAAAAAAATACATTTAATGAGGAAATAAATAAGTTAAGAGGCACGTGTGTTTGAGATTCACTGGTATTTTCAAGCATTCGATATTTGGAAGTATTGGAACAGCAAGAAACAAAGTCTCACGAGTGGCTTCACCTAGAAGATGAAAATTTACGAATTTGGGAGCTGTCTTGTAGGATGTTGTATATGTTTTCCACTCTGGGCTGTAGTAAAGTTTTACTTATACAAAGAAGGTATAGTTTTTACCAAGTGTATTGAATATTGTGAGTGAGTCACTCAGTCCCCCTTCCAAACCACTTCTCATGTGCAAGAGACAGAATAATAAAAATTCTTTTTTGTTCAGATTCCTTTGCAGCTAAGGCTCAGTATGTGATTTCTGATTCATCAATCAGATATACACACATGTGAGACTTCAAGTCAGAATCTGGTTTGGTGAAAATAGGATATATATTACGCTGGTCGTACTGTGGCAGAATCAGAACATTCATGGAAGCACCAGCTTTGCTATGGCTCATCGAAATGAGAGCAGTCTGCCCAGAGCAGAATCAAAAGCATCTCTGGAGAGGCTCATTCCTCAAAAGTCAAACAAGAATTGTTGCTTCCGCCCTTAATATGTACCTTTCCACTGAAAAGAACCAAATTAGATTCCTTGGTTTTCAGCTAAGAAATGAAGAATGCTAATAACTGGAAACTAAAACTATCATTTGACCATGCTGGACCATTAATGTCACGGGAACAGGGAGAAAATAAGGTCACATTGTCCAGATCAATACCTGTGGAATATCAAAGGAAATAGGTTTGAATGTAAATATTTTAGGATGTCATAACAACTGTGACCAAGTAGAAGTCTAAATGGCTTATGTATCTCAAGAAGAAAACTGTAAGCCACTCTATTTGACAATGTGTCCAAAAGTGCTGGCTGAAAAGCTAAAGAAAGGTAAGGGAAATAGACGGTGGTAAGATAAAATGACAAGGACCAGCTGCTGCATTGGTGTATGTGATGGGTCCTGAGGGCTGTATTTTTTCCTCTATTTCCCTCCTTGGCTGTTGCTATCATTGTTATAATTTTTATATTTTACACTATTACAGCAATTGGTGTGTTTCAAATTCTGTGTGTGTTAAACATGCTAACATGTAATAAAAATAAAAATTTAACAACATACTACATAGGTAGTATTAAACTTCCGCAGTATTAAACTAGCTTGACAGAAAAGTAGACAAAGATGAGTGATAAATATAGTCATTAGTGATTATTAGTTAATCTATACTTTTCTAATGATGAGAAAACTGGGCTGAAAATAGGGAAGGAAGGTATGAAAAATAGAGGTATTTGATTTTTTAGCTATCCCTTTTTAAAGGTTACCATCAGAGAGGAGAGAGTTTTGATTGCAAGGAAGATTACAGTGGCATCTTCATCATCATTAATAGGTGAATAAACTCTCCTTTAATTTAAAGTGACTATACTACTCCATTCTCCCTACCCAGTAAACTCTCTATAACATTGACAACTTGCCCATGATAGGAATGAGTAAGAACAAGTGACTTCTATTAATACTACACCTGAGGGATCCCTGTCATAGATACTGTTCTTCCATTGTGTCCTGCCAGGTACGCTTACCAGAGACAATAAAGTGCTCTGATGGTAGGTTTGTAGAGATATATATATTTTTTTCAACGTTTATTTATTTTTGGGACAGAGAGAGACAGAGCATGAACGGGGGAGGGGCAGAGAGAGAGAGAGGGAGACACAGAATTGGAAACAAGCTCCAGGCTCTGAGCCATCAGCCCAGAGCCTGACGCGGGGCTCAAACTCACTGACCGCGAGATCGTGACCTGGCTGAAGGCCGACGCTTAACCGACTGCGCCACCCAGGCGCCCCTGTAAAGTAATATTTTTAATCGCTTAGTTCACTTCTCAACTCCTTTTATGAAACACTAACATGAAAATTAGGGGAAAAACTAAAAAATAAAAACTGGAAAAACACTTCTTTGTAAAAATCCCCTTACTATATGGGGTGCCTGGGTGGCTCAGTCAGTTGAGCACGTGACTTCTGCTCAGGTCATGATATCGCGGTTTGTAAATTGGAGCCCTGTGTCAGACTCCCAGCTGACAGCTCAGAGCCTGGAGCCTGCTTCAGATTCTGTGTCTCCCTCTCTCTGCCCCTCCCCTGCTCACACTCTCTCTCAAAAATAAACATTGAAAAAAAAAATTCCCCCACTATCCTCCTCTGTCCTTTAAAATATACCATTTATTTTTCATGACTAGGTGGTTTCAATGATGAATTACATTAAGTTTTAAGGAAAAGGTATCAATAATAATATCAATATTATGCAAAATTTTATGCAAAGATATTTTAAGAAAGAAAACCACAGACCTAAAACTATCATAAACAATGGTGCAAAAAATCCTTAATAAAATATTAGTGAATTGAACCCAGTAATATATAAAAAGTATAATAGATCACAACCAAATGTTACTCCAGGAGTGAAAGATAGGTTTAATACTACAAAATTAATTATTTATTCACCACATTAACAGAATAATGTAGAAAAATATCTGTATAATCAACTCCCTTTTATAATAAATAAAAGAGATTCTCAACATATTAGCAATACGGAGAACTTCCTCAACCTGATAACATACATCTATGAAAAATTTGTAGTTATGAACATAGTTACTAGCCAGTATAACGAAGCAAGAAAAAGAAATAAAAGAAATAATGATTGAAAGGAAGAAATTGCCTTTGTTCACAATCCATGATTACTTATAGTGAAAACACCAAGAAATCATCAAAATCTACTAGAACTAACATGTTGCTGAATACAGGGTCAAAAGTCCAAAATTAACTGTATTTCCATAGATAAGCAAGAAACAATCAAAGTAAAATATAGAACACATTGATAATAGCATCAAAAATAAAATGCTTATGGAGTAATTTAACAAAAGATATGCAAGATCCCCTTATTGAAATATGTAAAACATTGCTAAGTGAATTAAATAAAACCTAATATGTAGAAAGATATATCATCATGGGTTGGAAGACAACAAACATGATAAGACTACATTCTTCTAAAAATAATTTATAGATTTAATGTAATCATAATAAAAATTCCAGGGGAGCCTGGGTGACTTTGGCTCAGGTCATGATCTCACACCTCATAAGTTTGAGCCCTGTGTCAGGCTCTGTGCTGACAGCTTGGAGCCTGGAGCCTGCTTCGGATTCTATGCCTCCCTCTCTCTGTCCCTCCCCACTCACACACTATCTCTCTGTCTCTTTCTCAAAAATAAATAAGCATTAATCTTTTTTTAATTCCAACCGTTCTCTTTTTTAGAAATTTAAAAATTGGTTCTAAAATTTGAATGAAAATAACAAAGGATCTTGAATAATTAAAAAAACACTCTTGAAATATAAGAATGAGCTTGCAAGAGTTATACAACTGTATTTTAAAAATTATGAAAAAGCCACAGTAATCAAGAGCATGTGGTAGCAGTATAGAGACAGAGCAAAGGATCATGGAACAGAAGAGAAAGTCCACAAATAGCCCTACACATGTATACAAAGGCAATTCAGTAGAGAAAGGAAACCTCTTCAACAAATGGTGCTGGAATGACAGATAAAAATAAGTCACTTATTTATAAGAGCTACTGCTTGACATTAGATCCTAATTCAGTATTGGTAATACCATTTTAAATTAAGACAAAGGTTAGCAAAACCTCAGAGAAAACATCTACTGGTCTACTTCTACTTGAAATACAATGGCCAAAATATTATCCCAACCTTTGCCATGTGCTTTCTGTCAATGAATGAATTGTATGATATCTGTCTTCAATTTTTTTTGTTTATTATACCAATTATTTATCATAAATAATTATACACTTATTATAAAAAATCTATCAGGCCTTGAGCAAGAGTATACAGTGATAAACACAACAAAATAGTCTTTATCTTCAAGGACTTTCAGTATATAATGTTTAAAGGTAGAACACTCACATTAAACAAAAACACAAATATATAATGACTTATTTTCCTAACATAATACAGTTTGTATGATTTTTTTAAATGCTTATTTATTTTGAGAGAGAGAGAGAGCACGCAAGTAGTTGAGGGACAGACAGACATGGAGAGAAAGAATTCCAAGCAGGCTCCACACTGTCAGCATAAAGACTTGCAAGACTCAATCCCCTGAACCATGAGATCACAACCTGAGCTGAAATCAAGTAGTATGCTTAACTGACTGAGCCACCCAGGCATATGATTTTTAATATATCCATTTTGGAATGGATCTCATCTCAGTATGCCAGTAGAACTCCTTCCCATCAGATATGAAAAAAAACAATGTACTTGGAAAATATAAATAACGGTTCCCAGATAGACTGGGGCTGGTTAACTTTTTCAAGGAGGTCAGGAAGTCAAGGTTGAGCTGAGATCTGAAAGTTGGTAGGAAATAGTTAAGTACAGAATATAGGGCAGAGGTTCTGGTTTTGGGAACAAGTGGAAATGTCCTGAAGTGGATGAGAATTTTGTGTGTTTGAGAAACTATAAGACCGGTTTGTATATGTCTGTGTTTGAGAACTAGCCAGTTGGTCTGGTGAAGAACACGGAGAAAAGGCACTGCCTAGATCACACAGAGCCCTAGAGCTGTGTTACAGATTTTGGACTTTATCCCAACGGCACAAGAGTGGGCTTCTAAAAGGTTTTAACCAAGACTGGTGCTACTTGATATACTCTAGATTTTTCTTTAAAAATTTTTTAAATGTTTTATTTATTTTTGAGAGAGCACAAGCAGGGGAGAGGCAGAGAGAAGGAGACAGCAGATCCAGAGTGGGCTCGAAGAGACCAGTGAGACAGATGTGGGGCTTGAAGTCACAAACTGCAAGATCATGACCTGAGCAGAAGTTGAATACTTAACAGACTAAGCCACCCAGGTGGCCCTGATATACTCTAGATTTTTAAAAGGCCACTGTCTCCTCTAAGTAGGAGACTGAGCAAAGAATAATCCACAGATTTTAGGTACTTAAGGAAACACAATTGTCACATGAAGTGGCTTTCCGGCCCGAGAAGACCATCCCACTTCTCAGAGAGCACATAGGACACAGAATATCTGCACACTAATCTAGTTGCTGATATTTTAAAGTTCCTTTGAAACTTTCTTAAACATGTAGATCATTGATTCATCATGGCTCTTGGTTCTTATAACTTACAATAGGGAAAAACTTACTCTGACTTGAAACATTCGAACTGAAATGCAAATCACCTCCAGCAAAGGATAACTTCAGAATAATTCCTACTGAGCGTATGACTTACAACCATGTTGCACCCGCGGGGGCCCATCAAGGCATGGCTTGTTGCAAATATACACTTTAAAGTGGCTGAAATGAAGTATTAGAAGGGGCTATACAAAACTGTCTATTTCCACCTTGAAGGTTGTCTTCTAAGAAAACAATGCTAGTATTTATAGAACTAATAGCTAGTTACTGTTTCTGAGAGTAATTAGAAGGTGGGCTAGGAAGGAAGCCTCTTTAACACCTTTTAAGGACTGGAATTTAATGTACCCTATTCCCATTCTTAGTCATTTGAGTTACAAGTATTTCATAATGTAGACTCTGAAGAAGCATTAAAAGCCTGAAATTGTAAGCTAAAGCAGTTTAGTTGTAGAAATAAGCTTTCGATGGGCGAAAAGCTCATATAAACACTGAAAACCAAGCAGGCATTATTTGCTGATTTCATTCTTTAATGATATAACAGTGTATGACAGTAACACTTCATTGCATAGTTTTCCCCAAAACTACATTCCCATTCATCCACACCTTAGATTGCAGGACTCAATCATGCAATTTGAGAAGATATTAAAAAACTTTAGGAAGGTAGCTAACAGACAAGATTTACCTTGGGGATTCTAATTCAAATGCTGTACAAAATCCCACCTCTGATTTCATCTATAATTTTTAAATTTTTTTTATGTTTTATTTAGATGTTTGAGAAAGAGACAGACAGAATATGAGTGGGGGAGGGGCAGAGAGAGAGGGAGACACAGAATCCGAAGCAGGCTCCTGGCTGTCAGCTGTCTGAGCAGGCTCCTGGCTGTCTGAGCTGTCAGCACTGAGCCCAATGTAGGGCTGGAACTCACGAACTGTGCACCATGACCTGAGGTGAGGTCGGCCGCTTAACCGACTGAGCCACCCAGGCGCCCCTCATCTATAGTTCTTGAGTGTGTAATTTAACTTCTTCAGGCTTCGACTCTGCTTTGGTGATCAAAGTAATATTTTACAGGTGTAAAACATGTTCTCACTTCCTTGGTTAAGTTACAAGGAAGTTGGTATCCAATACCTTCAGGATAGGATATAAATTCTCTAATGTGGTAACAACAACACCAACAAACCTTCTGGCTCCTGCCTCACGTTTTTCTTTTCTTTTCTTTTCTTTTCTTTTCTTTTCTTTTCTTTTCTTTTCTTTTCTTTTCTTTTCTTTTCTTTTCTTTTCTTTTCTTTTCTTTCTCTTCTCTTCTCTTCTCTTCTCTTCTCTTCTCTTCTCTTCTCTTTTCTTTTCTTTTTTCTTTTCTGTTTCGTTTCTTGCCACGTAGACTGAGTTCCGGATTTCAAACTACTGGACGGAATGTACTATGATATAACAGAGCTGTGACAAATGCCAATGCTGGGACCTGAGAAAGATTTTATTTTGTTCTCCTGACTTCCTTCCCACTCAATCTGACTTAGAATGTATCATGCTGTACTTTAACTGATTCATCATAAGTCTTTCCTATTAGACTGTGAGCCACAAAAACCCCTGCATCTAACAGAATTCTTAAGACATACCACTCAATTCCTATTTGTTGAATGGATACATTAAAGGCTGAATGAAACACAGGTTCATTCAGTTATAGAGTTTGGGAGTAGATAGTGTAGCTAAATCAAAATAGAGTATGAATTAGTAGTGATGTGGCTCTCTAAACAGTCCCTAATATTCAAGATTAAGATTCTCTTAGGGCGCCTGGGTGGGTAGATCAGTTAAGCGTCCGACTTCGCCTCAGGTCATGATCTGACAGTTGTGAGTTCGAGCCCCACATTGGGCTCTGTGCTGACAGCTCAGAGCCTGGAACCTGCTTCAGATTCTGTGTCTCCCTCTCTCTCTGCCCCTCCCCCACTCATTCTCTCTCTCTCTCTCTCTCTCTCTCTCTCTCTCTCTCTCTCTCTCTCTCAAAAATAAACATTAAAAAATTTAAAAAAACTAAGAGTGTGTTGATAGAAGAAATTTACAGCATCTACATTTCAGGAAATAATCAATAGATATTCTAATCTGTGGAGTCATATAAAAACTTGTATTTATTATTTTGTTTTAATATATAATATTTATTTATTTTTAAGAGAGAGAGAAGGAGAGGGGCAGAGAGAGGGAGTCACACTATCTGAAGCAAGCTCCAGGCTCTGAGCTGTCAACACAGAGCCCAACACAGGGCTCGAACTCACAAACCACGAGGTCATGGCCTGAGCCTAAGTCAGATGCTTAACCGACTGAGCCACCCAGGTGCCCCAAAACTTGTATTTATTGACTCCAGATTTGGATAGCACTACTAACAAAGGGTGTGAAGAAAGTGATAGTGTAATACTAAATTATATACAATATATAACAAGAGACTGTAGATGTAAAATAAAACAAAAAAATTTTTAAAGATTTTTGTGATTAAAAAACATGTCCTGTCATAGTACACAGGTAAGGACATCCATAAGGATTGGATAATACTATACCTCAATGTACATACCACTTAGCCTTAGAAACAGTATACGAGCGATACTAATAAAGTCCTTAGTAAATCCCTTTCTACAAATATGTAAAAAAAAAAAAAAACCCTATTATATGTAAATTGAATAGTTAACTTTTTGCTTCTTTTTCTCCTTTTCTTATACCATTTATTTTTTCTTATTATATTCCTAAATTCATTAGAACTAATAGAAGATCTTTTGAGGAGATGATGGTGAGTATCCTTGTCTTATTTCTGATGTCAAAGGAAATTATTCTAGCATTTCACCAGTAAGATTATTTCCTGAAGTTTTTCAGAATATTTTTAAGATTTCCTTCTATTGCTGGTTTGACTATTATAGAATATGTGGTGAATTTTTATTAGAAAGATTTTTAATCCTTTGTGCAGATCATATGGAGTTTCCTCCTTTATTAATGTTAAAACATCCTTGCATCCCTTATTAAACCATACTAGTGTAAAATGTATTCTTTTTGACACATTGGTCAATTCAGTTTGCTGGTATTTTTGTTTTGTTGCAAAAATAAGATTGCCATGAAGTTTCCCTTCTTCTTTCTGAATTTATGTGGGATTTGTATCAAGAATATATTAGCTTTGGAGTACCTAGATGGCTCATTCGGTTGAGCGTCTGACTCTTGATTTTGGCTCGGGTCACCATGCTAGGGTCATGGGATCAAGCCCTGCATCCAGCTCTGCACTGAGCGTGAAACCTGCTTATGATTCTCTCTCTTCCTCTACCTCTCTATGCCCCTCTCCTGTGCTCATGCTCTCTCTCTAAAAAACAAACAAAAGCAAAACAAAAATAGAAACAGAAACAGAATATATTAGCTTCATAAATTCACTGAGGATTGTATTGGGTTTCTATTACGGCTGTAACAAATCATCACAAACGTAATGGTTTAAGACCATACGAATTTATTATGCTACAGTTCTACAGGTTAGAAGTCGGACATGGGTCTCACTGAGCTACTAGAAAGATGCCAGCAGGATTGCATGGTTTTCAGGCCCTTTAGAGACAATTCATTTCCTTGCATTTTTGAGCTGCTAGAGGTCACCTTCCTAGGGCTCAGAGATCCTTTTTCCATCTTCAAAGCAGCTTTTGGAACCTGCTTCCACTGCTGTATCTCTTTGACACGCCTCCTCTGCCCCTCTATCTCATGTTTAAGGACCTTTGGGATTTCACTGGGTCTCCCTGGGTAAGGCAGAGTATTTATACTTATATCTTAATACATCTGCAAATTCCCTTTTGCTGTGTGTGGTAACATATTCACCAGTTCTGGGGTTAGGATGCAAATATCTCTGGAGGATGATTATTCTCCTTTTCACGGGTAATCATGCTTTTGCTTTGTGTGGAGGAATCTGTAGAGGATTGAAATAGTAATTCCTTGTATGTTTGACAAAATTTTATGTGTAACATCAATTGGATTTGGGGGTAGGTTTCTGTGTACGAAAATATTTTAAGATAATGAGTTAATTTCTTCAATGATAACATGAACATTCATATTTCTTGAGTAGGTTTCAACAAATTCCAGGATATATACAGTTAATTTACATTACAAAGAGGGGATTATTACCGTAATGTTTCCAAAATGTTCTTTTACCACCTTTTAAAATGTATACTTTTTCTGAGTTAAAGTTCTTTTTTTTTAAGTTTATTTATTTATTTGAGAGAGAAAGAGAGAGAGAGAGAGACAGAGACAGAGAGAGAGAAAGTGGGGGAGGGGCAGGGAGAGAAAAAGAGGATTCTAAGCCAGCTCTGGGCTGAGGACAGAGAGCCCCTTGAGTGGCTCTAACTGGTGAACCACAAGATCATGACCTGAACTGAAGTCGGACACTTAACCAACTGAGCCACCAGGTGCCCCTGAAGTTTCTTGTTTTTGTTTTTTTTTTTAATATGAGTTTTGATCACACTAAAAATTTCTCTATTTTACTAGTCTTTTCTTTGAAAAGATCCTAGAGCTGTTGAAGGTATGGTTGTTTCAGTCTCGTTGATTTCCAAACGTGCTGTAATTATTTTCTTCTCTTTTCATTGGAGTTATTTTATTGTTTTGTTTTCATTTTGAATCTCTTAAATTAGATGTTTAGTCCTTTTACTTATATACAGTAAACCCATTCAAGGTGACAGAATTCCCTCTAAGTACTATTTTAGCCGTATCCTACAAGTGTGACATGGGGAAATTTTTTAACATTCAATTAAAAGTAGTTTTATTATTACATTGTTTTCTTCTTTAAATGATTAGGTATTTCAAGTGTGCTTTTAAAATTGTAAGTGTTTGACGTTTTAATCAATGTTTTTGTTATTGAGTTCCAATATAATTATAATGTGCTCAAACGTGGACTATGATACTGAATTTTAAAAACTGGTTGCAGTCTTAAGGCGAGAACATAGGCAACTAAGTAAAATGTAATGTGTAAGTTTGAAAAGAAAGTGTAATAACTAATTGTTAGATGAAGTCACAGGCACACACATCAAATTTATGAATATAAATGGCTGGTTCTCCAGGGTTTAGGCAGTAAAAAAAAATCTTCAGAGCCACGAGTGGAGGTCTGTTGGACTAGTTGCTCTGACATCCTGAAGATGTAAACTAGGGCAACCTGAACGTACTCAGTCATCCAAAAACAATTGTATGATGAACAGTGCTAGAAGTTGGGCATACAACAGTCAAGAGGACAAGCAAGTTTCATTCTGTCTTGGAAGTCAAAAAAGTCAGAAGTGATAAAGGCTACAAAGGAAATGATGTCACCATGCAAGTTTGACATTATTTGTATTTATGTTATGTGTATAAAAATACACACACTTGTACTGTTCATAACTACTTTTTTACATAATTTCAAACCTGCTTGATAGTTCCCCTTTGATGGTGGATTTGCTAATTGCTACCGGTAGCTGTGTGTGTGTGTGTGTGTGTGTGTGTGTGTGTGTGTGTGTTACCAGATATATCAAGTCTACTGAAAAAATTTACTATTAATTTTTTTGCCTAAATTTTATTTTGTCTGGTTCTAGAATAGCTATTCCAGCTTTCTTATTTTTTTTCAAGTTTATTTTTTATTTTTGAGGCGGGGGAGAGAGAGAGGGAGAGAGAGGAAGGGCCAGAGAGGGAGAGAGAAAGAGAATCCCATGAGGGGCAGAGAGAGAGGGAAAAAGAAAGAGAATCTCACACAGTCTCTGCACTGACAGTGCGGAGCCTGAAGCAGGGTTGGAGCTGCAGGGTTGGAGCTCACCAGAAATGGGGTCAAACTCACTCAAAGCAGGGCTCAAACTCACGACCCATGAGATCATGACCAGAGCAGACGTTGGATGCTTAACTGACTGAGCCCCCCAAGCACTCCCTAGCATTCTTTTAGTCAGTATTTACCTAGTGTATTCTTTTCTATTCTTTATTTTTATTCTTTATGTATGCTTTTTCCCCGACTTTATTCAGATATAAGTGACATAAAACATTTGTAAGTTTTAGGTGTAGGACATATTGATATGATACACCCATATATGGCAAAATGATTACTACCATGACATTAACTACTCCATCAAATCACAGAATTACTAGTGTGTGTGTGTGTGTGTGTGTGTGTGTGTGTGTGTGTGTGGTGGGAACATTTAAGTTACTCTCTTAGCAACTTTCCAGTATATAATACAGCATAATTAACCACAATCACCCTCGTACACATTAGATCCCTACAATTTTTTGTCTTAATAACTCAAAGTCTGTACCCTCTGGCCAACATTTTCTGATTTCCCTCACCCTTCAACACCATTCTACTCTACATCTATGAATTCAGCTTTCTTAGATTCCATACATAAATGACATGCAGTATTTGTCTTTTACTGTCTGACGTATTTCACTTAGCATAAAGCTCTCAAGGTCCACCTATGGCGGTGCAAATGGAAACATTTCCTTCCTTCTCATGGCTGAATAATATTCCATTGTACACACACACACACACACACACGCCCACACCCCTTCTTTATCCATTCATCTGTTGACAGACTTTCAAGTTGTTTGCATATCTTAGGTATTATGAATAAAGCTTCAGTGAACACCAGAATGCAGATATATCAAGATATTGTTTTCATTTCTTTTGCATATATGCCCAGGAGTAGGATTGCTGGATCATAATGCAGTTTATTTGCCATTTTTTTTTTTTTTTAGCAAATTCCATGCCGTTTCCCATAGTGGCTGTACCCAATTTACATTTCCATCAACAAGGTACCTACAATAGGGCATTCCCTTTTGTCCATATCCTCACCAGCACTTTGTCTTTTTAATAATAACCATTCTAACAGGTGTGAGGTGAACTCTCATTGTGGTTTTGACTTGCAATTAATTGCCTGGTAATTAATGATGCCGAACACCTTTTTGTTTACCTGTTGGCCATTTAAACATCTTCTTTGGAAAACTATCTATTCACTTCCTCTGCCCATTTTTTAATTGAAATGTTTGGGGTTTTTTTGTTTTTGTGTTTTTTTTTTTTTTTTTTTTGCTATTGAGTTGCAGAAGTTCTTTATATATTTTAGATAATAACATCTTATCAGATATGTGGTTTGCAAATATCTTTTCCTGTACCATAGGCTTCTTTTTAATTTTATGGTTTCCTTGCTGTTCAGTAGCCTTTTAGTTTGACAGAATCGAATTATTTATTTTTGAAATTAGGAAGCACGATACTCCTAGCTTTATTCTTCTTCCTCAGCTTTGCTTTGGTTAGTCTGGTTCTTGTGTGGTTTTATACAAATTTTAAACTTGATTTTTCACTTTTTTTAGAAAGTACCATTGAAATTTTGTTAGAGATGGCACTGAATTTATACCTGAATTGGGTAGAATGGAAATTTTTGCAATATTAATGCAATGTATTAATACAATATTAATTCTTGCATTCCATGAACACAGAATATCTTTCTTCTTTTTTTTTTGAGTCTACTTAAATTTCTTCCATCATGGTCTTGTAGTTTTTAATGTATAAATCTTTCAATTGTTTGGTTAAATTTAATTATAAATATTTTATTGTTTTTGATGCAGTTGTAAGTGGAATGATTTCCTCTATTACTGTTTTAGACATTCTTATTAGTGTTTAGACACAAATGACTTCTGTACGTTGCTTTTATATCTTGAACATCACTGAATTTGTTCATTGGTTCTGAGTTTTTTGGTAGACTCTTTAGACTTTCCTATACATAATATCATGTCATCTGCAAATAGACTTTTTCTCTTTTATTTCAAATTTGGATGACTTTTATTTCCTTTTCTTAATTTTTTAATGTTTATTTATTTTTGAGAGAGAGAGAGCACAAGTGGGAGAGGGGTAGAGCGAGAAGGACACACAGAATCCAAAGCAGGCTCCAGGCTCTGAGCTATCAGCACAGAGCCCAATGCAGGGCTCGAACCCATGAACTGTGAGATCATGACCTAAGCTAAAGCAGGATGCTTCACTGACTGAGCCACTGAGGCGCCCCTCACCTTTATTTCTTTTTCTTTCCTGATTGTTCTGGTTAGTACTGCAGTACTATGTTGAATAGCGGTGATAGTTGGCACTTTTGTCTTATTTCTGATCTTAGAGAAAAAGCGTTCAATCTTTCATGGCTGGGCATAACGTTAGCTGTGGGTTTGTTGTATGTGACCTTTATCATATTGAGTTATATTCCTTCTGTAACCAATTTGATGATGCTTTATCATGAAAGTATGTTGTATTTTAGCAAATACTTTTGCTACATTTATTGAGTAATTATATGATTTTTGCCTGTCATTCTATTGATGTGGCATATCACATTTATTGGTTTGTGTATGTTTGAACCATCCTCATATCCCAAGGACAAATCCCAGTTGATTATGGTATATGACTCTATTATTATTTTTTTATTTTATTATTTATTTATTATTTATTTTATTTAAAATCAAGTTAGTTAATATGTAGTGTAATAATGGTTTCAGGGGTAGAGGGGCGCCTGGGTGGCGCAGTCGGTTAAGCGTCCGACTTCAGCCAGGTCACGATCTCGCGGTCCGTGAGTTCGAGCCCCGCGTCGGGCTCTGGGCTGATGGCTCAGAGCCTGGAGCCTGTTTCCGATTCTGTGTCTCCCTCTCTCTCTGCCCCTCCCCCGTTCATGCTCTGTCTCTCTCTGTCCCAAAAATAAATAAACGTTGAAAAAAAAATTTATAAAAAAATAATGGTTTCAGGGGTAGAATTTAGTGATTATAGTATATGACCCTTTTAATGACTTGCTAAGTTTGGTTCGCTAACATTTCCATGTATATTTATCAGAGTTTTGGTCTGTAGTTTTCTTATCTTGTAATGTCCTTATTTGGTTTTGGCATCAGGGTAACACTGGCCTTATAAAATGAGTTCAGATATGTTCCCTCTTATTCAATTTTTTGAAGAGCTTGAGAAGGACTAGCATCACTTTTCTTTAAATATTCATTATTGTTCAGTAGTGAAACCATCTGGCCCTAAGCTTTTCTGTTACAATCTCCTTCCTCATTATTGGTCTGTTCAGATTTTTAATTTTTCCTGATTCAGTCTTGGTAAATTGTGTGTTCCTAAGAATTTCTTCATTTTTCTAGATTATCCAATTTTTTGACAAATAATTGTCCATAGTAGTCTTTTATGACACTATGTATTTCTGTGGTCAGTTGAATATCTCCTCTTTTATTTCAGATTTTATTTCTTTGAGTTTTCTTTTTGTCTTGGTCTAGTTAAAAGTTTGCCAATTTCATCTTTTGGAAACACAAGCTCTTAGTTTCACTGATATTTTCTATTATTTTTCTGGCATCTATTTCATTTATTTCTGCTCTGATCTTTGTAATACCTTTTTTTTTTTTCCTGTGAAGTTTGGCCTCAGTTTGTTTTTCTAGTTCCTTGAGGTGTACAGTTATGTTGTTTAAATACCTTTTTTGTTTCTTGATGTATGAATTTATCACTGTAAACTTTGTTCTAAGAACTGCTTTGACAGTTTTTTTTATGCTGTGTTTCCACTTCTGTTTGTTTCAATTTTTGTTTGTTGGTTTGTTTCTTCTTTCGCCTACTGGTTATTCAGGAGTGTGCTGCATAATTTCCACATATTTGTGAGTCATCCAGATTTTTCTCTTATTATTGATTTCTAGATTCATACTATTATTATCAGAAAATATTTGGTTTAGGGGCACCTGGGTGGCTCAGTTGGTTAAGGGTCTGACTTCAGCTCAGGTCATGATCTCACAGCTCATGAGTTTGATCCCAGCATTGGGTTCTGTGCTAACAGCTCAGGGCCTAGAGCCTACTTTGGATTCTGTGTCTCCCTCTCTCTCTGCCCCTTCCCCAGTCATACTTTGACTCTCTTGCTCTCTCGAAAATAAATCAACATTTAAAAAAAGATTTAAAAAAAGATTTGGTATGATTTTAATCTTCCTAAATTTGCTATGACTTGGCTTCTGACCTAACATATGATCTGTCCTTGAGAATGTTCTGTGTGTTCTTTAGAAGAATATGTATCCTGCTGCTGTTGGGTGGAATGTTCTGTTTAGGTATGTTGAGTCCATTTGGTCTAAAGTATGCTTCTAGTCCTATGTTTCCTTGTTGATTTTCTGTCTGGTTTATCTATCCATTGTTAAAAGTGGGATATGAAGACCTCTACTATTATTGTTTTTCTACCTTCAGATCTGTTACTATTTGCTTAATACATTTAGGTGCTTCAGTGTTGGGTGCACATATATTTGTGATTGTTATGTCTTCTTGATGAATTGATCATTTTATCATTATATAGTGACCTTCTTTGTCTCTGGTTGCTGTATTTGGCTGAGAGTCTATTTTGTCTAATATAATTATAGGTACACCTGATCACTTTTGGTTTCCACTTACATGGAATATCTTTCCATCCCTTCACTGGGATTTACCCTTGGGATATGAGGATGGTTCAAACATACACAAACCAATAAATGTGATATGCCACATCAATAGAATGACAGGCAAAAATCATACAATTACTCAATAAATGTAGCAAAAGTATTTGCTAAAATACAACATACTTTCATGATAAAGCATCATCAAATTGGTTACAGAAGGAATATAACTCAATATGATAAAGGTCACATACAACAAACCCACAGCTAACATTATGCCCAGCCATGAAAGATTGAACGCTTTTTCTCTAAGATCAGAAATAAGACAAAAGTGCCAACTATCACCGCTATTCAACATAGTACTGCAGTACTAACCAGAACAATCAGGAAAGAAAAAGAAATAAAGGTGAGGGGCGCCTCAGTGGCTCAGTCAGTGAAGCATATGTTATACACATAACATAAACACAAAATATGTCTTTAAAGCTGAAGTGAATCTTATTGGCAACATATAGCTGGGTCTTATTTTTTTTAATCCATTTTGCTATTCTTTCTTTTATTGGAGAATTCAATCCACTTACATTTAGAGTAATTCTTGATAAGTAAAGACTTATTAATATCTTATTTATTGTTTTCTAGCTGTTCATTCTTGCTGCCTTTGTGAATTGATGATTTTGTGTGTGGTATTCTTTGATTCCCTTCTCTTATCTTTCAAGCATCTACTGTAAGTTTTGCTTTATGGTTACCAAGAGGCTTACATAAAACTCCTTACAGATATAACCGTCTATTTTACACTGATGATAACTTAATTGTGACAGTATGGAAAAACTATATGCTTCCGTTCCCCTGTTTATGTTAATACCACAATTTACCTCTTTTTATACTATCTATTCATTAATAAATTATAGTACTTCTAATTATTTTTAGTACACTTATACTTTAATTTATACTGTAGCTTAGTGGCTAAACACATCACCATATTACAGTATTAGAATATTCTGAATTTGATGATATATTTACCTTTACTATTGTGTGTTAAAGTCTTACATATCTACATTTTGTTAATAAGCACCCTTTCATTTCGGCTTGAAGAACTTGTTTCAGTGTTTTTGTTAAGGCACATCTAATAGTGAACTCCCTCAGCTTTTGTTTATCTGAAAAAGTCTTATTTCTCTCTCTTTTTTAAGTTTTTATTTATTTATTTTGAGAGAGAGAGCACCCAAGTTGGGGAGAGGCAGAGAGAGAAAGAGAGAAAGAGAGAAAGAGAGAAAGAGAGAGAGAGAGAGAGAGAAAGAGAGAAGAGAGAGAGAGAGAGAGAGAGAGAGAGAGAGAGAGAGAGAATTCCAAGCAGGTTCCACACTGTGAGTGCAGATCCCCATGCAGGTCTCAATTCCAAGAGCTGTGAGATCAAGACCTGAGTTGAAACGAAGAGTCAGATACTTAACCAACTAAGCCACCCAACTGCCCCAGAAAAAAACCTTATTTCTCTTTAAGTTCTGAAGGATAAGTTTTCCAGATGGAATGTTTTTGGTTGACATATTTTTTTTCTTTCAGCACTTTGAATGTATCATTCTTCTTTCTCTGGCCTGTGAGTTTCCTGCTGAAAAATCTACCAAGAACCGTATGCAGGTTCCACTGTAATTGACAAGTTTTTTTTAACCTCTTTTTCTTTTAAGATCCTTTGTCTTTAATTGTTGATGGGCTTATGAGAATATGTCTTGAAAAAATATTTCTTTGACTTTATTTTGTTTGGTGACCTATGGGCTTCATGAACTTGGAAAATTACATCTCTTTCCAGATTTGGCAACTTCCCAGCCATTATTTCCTTAAATAAGTTTTCTGCCCCCTTCTCCCTATCTTCTCCATCGGGATCGTCAGTAATTCATAAATTGACCTTTTGAGGATATCCAATTGATCATATAGGCTTTCTTCATTCTTTTTCATCTTTTTCTCCTTGTTATCATCTGATGAAATTATGTCCAAGTTCTTGTCTCTATGTCACATATCTGAACTTTTCATTTCATTAATTATATTTTTCAGCTCCAGAATTCCTATTGGTTCTTTTCTGTATTTATCTTTTTGTTAAACTTTTCATTTTGTTCACATATTCTTCTCAAATTCATTGAATTATCTTTGTGTGTTTTCTTATAGACCACTAAGTTTCTTTAAAATTGCTATTTTGATTGCTTTATCTGGTAAATCACAGCTCTTCATGTCTTGGGTCTCAATTACCAGAAGATTGTTGAAATTCTTGGTGGTGTCATAGTACCTTGAATTTCAATGTTCTTTGAAGTAGCAGTAACCTCCTCCAGTTCTTTACTGCTTTCCAGAGAGAAAAACCTTACAACAGCATTGATACTCTGAGGCTCTCTCAGATCTTCTGTAGGTACACCTGCCTCATACTTCTTGCTCCCTGTTATGGCAGAAATCTTAGCCTTGTAGGCGTACTTTGGACACTGCAGTGCACCAGGCCAAGTGCTGACAGCCTCTTTTTTTTTTTTTTTAAATGTGGTACCAAGGCTGAAATTTGTGGTCTCTTTCTGGTCTGCAGATGTGGCCAAATTTCTGTGTATGCTCACTAGCTATCTGCTGAAGCCAACTTTTGCCACTGTGGGGATTGCACATGGAGAGGTGGCCATAGGGTGAAGTGTAGATGTGGGTGAGGCATTCAGAGCACTGGGTGTGCCCATAGGCCAGCTGAAGGGATCATGGGTGAGGCATTTCCTGGAGTGTGTGGGTGGGCTTCTTGATGGAATCTACACTACAGTTAGAAATCACATCTCTTTAATGTTCTTCAGGAGTTCTATCTACCATTTTCCCTGCCTTCTCCTGTCCCTCAGTCATGCAGCTTATGGCTCAGTACTCTGGATGGTGTGAAAGGGAAATCAGCCATTCTGGCAGCATCCCACACGGTTCAGAAAGCTCGATGCTCACTCACACACTCTCCCTTTGCCCCATGGGATAAATCACGAGCCAAGGAAGGTCTTTCTTGGCCCTAAGCTGTGCTGCCTTGCAGGCAGAGTGAGTTGGGTAACATAAAGGCATTCTTCTTACTCATTCCAAAGGATCCACATAATACATGCTAGAACTTCTCTGGAAACCCAGACTCCTACAAAGGTTCTCTTGTTCATGAATGACCATCTAAGTTAATGTTCACCAGGGCCTCCTGAATCATGGCTGAGAGGGTCTGGAGCTGGTTTCACAAACCACTGCAGGGTTCACAGCTGGGATCAAGGTCTATTTGCAGGTTACTGATGCACAGATGAGCAAGACTCCTCTTATGCCCTTTGTATATGATGCTGGACCCCACACTTCCCTCAAAGACACGTTTATCCATGGATGCTGAATTTTTGTTGTTGAGGAACAGAACAAAACCAAGAGACATTTTATACTACCATGATGGTAACTTCATTCCTTCTGTGCCTATCTTTAATTATATTTCCTACATATAGCATAATCTGATTTTATCAATTTTATCAAACACTGTGCTAATTTTAACCTACGAATTTGTCATATGCATTACAATTACAGATCTGCATAATTCATTTCTCTCTTTTGTTTTGAGCTTTCTTTGTCCTATTTTGCCTCTATCATTTTTTTCCCTTATTTTACTTTTTCAAGACTGATTTTTTTTTAAATTCCCTTTCTCCCTGTATCTTTTGGAAGTTGCATACATTTCAATTATTTTAGTGGTTGCCATTCTACTTTTACCACACCTATGTAATTCAAAGATTAATCAGAATTTTTTTTTTCTATTCTACATTAGTACCAGTTGAGGTCACTTCATCTCTCAACAACCTTCTCTTTTGGGCTAATATATTATAGCCCACAATGTTACTATTGGTATTTTTAACTTCCCAAATTAGATAATAATATTGATAACACACATGTTCCCAGACACGTACCAATTTCTTTGTTCATTAGTGTTCTTTCTCCTTTGCTATTTTTCTCATTTGCTAAATACATCTTCACTACTTTCTTTAATACAGTCTGTTGTTGACAAGCTATCTCAATTTCTATGTGTCTGAATATCATAAACAGCAGTACTTATCTGCAGGAAGCAAAGTGCTCTCAGTTTTCATTACCGGCAGTCTGTGGTATAAGCAGCATCACCATTTGGCCTTTTTAATCAAGCACATTGAACGGTGTTTGAAGTGTCTGTACATGAAAGGGATGATGGGAAAATTGCACTAGATGAATCGCAGTAGAGTCTTTTTTGGCTTACAATGTGATCTTGGGCTATAGTTGAGACGAACTGCCCTGTTACGAGATACCAGGTAACCACGTGACCTCAACTGCCCATCATGAACTGGGTGTTTTCGGGTACAGCAAGCCATAAATTCCGACATGACCAGATCACTCCATATCATTTGAAGTGGTTGATGTGGGATAGCCATGAGTGACCAAGCTCTAAAGCAGATGGCTCACATCCTCAGTGTGTTCCTGCCATATTGTTCATCCTTCCTCAGACAACTTTAGCTTCATATGGAGTTTTCTAGTCTAATGAGGAGAAAAAAACAAACAAACCTAGCCTGGAAATGGCTTTATACAGTAAGGCTTCCCTTGCTCAAAGTGGACTCTTAAGATGTCCAGCCCCACCTTGGCATAGCCTTGAAGGACCCAAAGCAGAGAAAACTTCCTTGTAGGGAGAAAATACTTTTTTTTTTTAATACTTATTTTTTTTTTAATGTTTATTTATTTTGGAGAGAGAGAGAGAGCATGAGCAGTGGAGGGGCAGAGACAGAGGGAGACAAAGAATCTGAAGCAGGCTCCAGGCTCTGAGCTGTCAGTACAGAGCCTGATGTGGGGATCGAACCCACAGACCACAAGATCATGACCTGAGCCGAAGTCGGTCACTTAACTGACTGAGCCGCCCAGGCACTGGAAGGAAATCTATTTTAAAGTATGGTTGACATTTAAATTTAAGAGAATCACTTCACTGGTTTTTTTTTTGTTTGTTTGTTTTTGTTTTTTCAGGATGGTCAGGGACTGGGAAGGCTGAGTAAAGAGCAGAGATGGTAAAATTTGGAAAGTTTTCCTCTTGGAAGGAGTCCAGTCTAGGAGTAATTTTGTTCTAAGTGAGGACTCACCCAGCTGCTGAATATGCACTTAATAATTAAGTTGACAAAATATACTACTATATGGATATCAGTCAGCCTTTCCCCCCAGCCACTCCAAAATTTGCTTAAACATCACTAAAAAAGTGCCTCTGGTAGAAGACACATAGATGCAAAAACACAGGCTGGCTATCACCAAAGATGACTTTTTTCCAACAATTTTGACCAATTGAATGTCAGCAATGTCTAACCTTCCATATGGCTAAATTACTGAGAAATCACCTGATGGCAGATAAAGTATTTACTCATAGAGGTAAATTTGTTCTTATTGGAATAAGCACATTTTTGTATATAATTTTGACATCTCTGTTCATCACACATCTAAAAGCAGCAATATCTATATTCTTATGAAATATCTTACCACGATGTTATTCCACCTAATCTTTCTTCTGATCAAGAAATTAATATTCTTATAAAAGAAGTAAGGCAATGAGGCTTTCTTATCACTTAGAAACCACATGAATTATAGACCACTAGAAAAGGATAATAAAGGCAATTACAGTACTTGCTAAGAGATAGATCTTAAAATGCTTTGGAATCCATCCTTCAGGAGGCAGTATATACTCTGAGTCAGCAATTAATAAATAGTTCTATTTCCTTCTTTGCCCAAACCAGATTATGTGGGTCTACAAACACTGCAAGGCATCAAAATGAAACCAGCCCCTCTCACTGTAACAGGAAAGAACTCACAATGTTGACTGCCCTGTGACCAATTCCTTCACGACCAAATTGGCTATACTGGATTCTGTTTTATATAAATAAGAATGCTGGCAGATATGGATGCTAATATTATCTATACAAAGTATACTGAGTAAATGTTTTTGAATCTGTGAATGGGCTTCTATGAAACTTAAGAGACATACTGTATGCAAGTTTTATAATCAGTGGGACTCACTGGTCAAAGAAAAAATCACTTATTATTAGAAAAAATGAGAGCAAATTCAGTCACTAGATGATTATCTTGAGGCTTAATTTTCTCACTTATCCTTAGTTTCCTTACAGAGTTGAATGAATGTTAGTTTCCATTATATTTGTAAAAGAAATGGATTGTGAATTTCTTACATACAAGGACAATGACTTTCGTATTTGGTTATATCTAGAATCTACCATGATATCCAACACACTGTGCCAAAAATAGTTGTTGATTTAAATTGCAAAGTTTATGTACTATGTTCATGTTAACTATTCTATTAATGAAGTCAGTGTTTCACAATATTCATTTATCTAATTATAAGTATCTAGATATAAACAAAATGTTTCTTGTGTACAGGCAACAAAATGCCAGACATTTTATTGAGTTAAAGTCATTAATAAAGTTACTTGGAAACTGTATGTCCAGGGATGTGTGTTAGTTGGCACTTACCATGGGTAAATCTATGACATCAACAAGAAATTCTGTATAAGTAAATAGGCATGGAGAAACAAGTTTAGACTTGTGGAAGGACAAGTTGAGATAAAGAAGGGACAGCCAAAGAAGGACTTTATGGGATGATTAACATGTCAAAGGAGATATTTTTATTAAGGTATTTTCCATTTGGAGTTCAGTTTAAATCTTCTTCTCCTTCCTTGAACATGAAACACACATTTTGGGAAAATTCACACAGCTCACTAATGACTTGGTAGTGGATTCAAGTGCAGAGTGCCATGATGAAAAGCTAAGTCCTGTTTCAAGGTCGGGGGGAAAAAAGCAGAGGGTGTTTAAGGAGCAATACTCACATACAGATTATATACTCAAGTTGTTGGTTATGAGTGGCCTCCAGAAAACCTGCTTTATAAATGGATGCAGATTTCTAATTAATATAGCAACTGGGGGAGTTTACATTTTATATGCATTGAACACACTCTAAGTTATTTAGGGTATTTATTATATTTATTTTAAAATATCTTCAGGGGCACTGGGTGGCTCAGTCAGTTAAATATCCAATTCTTGATTTCTGCTCAGGTCATGATCCCAGGGTTGTGGGCTGGAGCCTGCTTAAGATTCTCTCTCTCTCTCTCTCTCTCTCTCTCTCTCCCCCCCTCCCTCTCGCTCTCCCCCTCTGCCCCTCTCCTGCTCATGTGCATGCACTCTCTCCAAAAAAATAAAGTTCCTCAAGATTTTTTTAAAAATAAAAAAGTATAATATAAAATATCTTCAATGTATAACTTTATATTAGTATTGGTTTGTTCATTCATTCATTCGATCAATCATTTTTAAAGCATCTTTACTGGGACATAACTCATATGCTATAATATTACATTTTTTAAGTATATTCATAGAATTGTATAACCATCACTACAAAATAAATGTAAAACATTTCTGTGCCCTCAAAAAGAAATTTCCAATCCACTGCCATCCCCAGTACCCCTGTCCCTTACTAATTTCTAACTTTATAGTTTTGCCTATTCTGGACACTTCATACAAATGGAATCAGATAATATGTGGTTATTTTGTCACTGGCTTTTTTCACTTAGCATAATATTTTCAAGGAACATCCAGTTGAACCATGTATCAGTATTTCATTTCTTTTTATTGACAACATTCCTTTGTATGAATATGTAACATGTTACTTATTTATTTTAGGTTGACAGACATTGTGGTTGTTCCCATTTTGGACAATCATGGATAATGCTGTTATGAATATTCATATACAAGTTTCTGCATGGATAAATGTTTTCACTATCTTGGATGAAACTCTTGAGTCATCTGGGTACTCTATACTTACATTTTTGAGGAATTGCCATATTGTTTTCCAAAGTGGTTGCATAGTTTTATGTTACACCAGTAATGTTTGAGAATTCCTATTTCTCCACATCATCACGAATAGTTGTTATTGTCTGTCTTTTTTATTATACCCATGAATGTGGGAGTGAAATGATAACTTGTTGTGGTTTTGATTTGGATTTCTCTAGTGACTAATGATGTTAAGCAATTTTCAGATGCTTTCTGGCCATTTGCATCTCTTACATGAAAAATCTCTCCTTCAATTTATTTTTCATTTCTAACTATTTATATTTTATTACTGAGTTGTAAGAATTCTTTATACATTCTAGATTCAAGCCTTCTATGAGGTATATGATTTAGAAATATTCTCTTCCTTCTCTGAGTTGCCTTTTTACTTTCAGGCTGGCTTCATTTGAAGTACAAAATATTTTTTTTTATTTTGATGTAATTCATGTGACCTATTTTTCTCTTTCTTTCTCTTTCTTTCTTTCTTTCTTTCTTTCTTTCTTTCTTTCTTCTCCTTCTTCTTCCTTTTTTGCTTATGCTTTTAGCGTCATATCCATGAAGCCAATGCCTTGCCCAGAGTAAAGTTTACCCCTATATTTGTACCAAAGATGTTTATAGTTTTAACTCTCATATTTAAGTTTATGATCTAATTTAATTTTTGTGTATAGCATGATGTAGAAGTTCAGCTTCCCTATTTTTGCATATGGATATTCTGTTGTCTTAAAGCAATTTATTAAAAAAATATTTCCCATTTAATTGTCTGGGACTCTTGTCAACTGACCACAAATCCAAGACTTTGTTTCTAGACTCTCATTTCTAGTCTTCTATTCAATGTATCTACCCCCATGTGAGGACAACACTCTCGTGATCACTGTACCTTTGCAGTAAATTTTGAAGTAGGAAACTGAGTATTCTGACTTGGTCCTATTTCAAAATTGTTTTGGTTCTTTTGGATCACTAGCATATTATAAAAGTTTTATCTGTAGATTATCCATGACTACAAATGAAAAAAAAATCTAGGATTTTGATAGGGATTGCACAGAACCTATGGATCAATTTGGCAAGTACTGCCATCTTGACAATATTAAGTGCTCTGATCCATGAACATGAGATGTCTTTCCATTTATTTAGATCTTTAATTTCTTTAAACAATATTTTGAAGTTTTTAATGTACAAGCATTGAATTTCTTTTGTTAAGTTTATTACTGTTTTGTTCTTTTTGATGCTATTTTAAATGTAATTATTTTCTTTTTTAAGATTTTTTAAAATGTTTATTTTTGAGAGAGAGAAAGTGTAAGAGAGAGAGAAGGAGAGGGGCAGAGAGAGAGGGAGGCACAGAATCTGAAATAGGCTACAGGCTCTGAGCTGTCAGCACAGAGCCAGACATGGGGCTCGAACCCACGAGCCGTGGGATCATGACCTGAGCTGAAGTTGGGTGCTTAACTGACTGAGCCACTCAGGTGTCCCCAAATGCAATTATTTCCTTAATTTATTTTTTCATCAGTAACATTTAGACATACTTATTTTTCACATATTGATCTCTTATCCTGAAACCTTGTGAGATTGATTAATTCTAATATTTTCTGATGGATTACTTAGAATTTCTATGTACCAGTTTATGCCATATGCAAAGAGAAGCAGTTTTACTTCTTCCATGAGAGTCAGGATTCTTTTTATTTCTTCTTCTTGCCTAATTTACCTGTATAGGATCTCTAACACAATTTTATGTAGAAGTGTCAGTATACATATTCTTGGCTTGTTCCTGATATTAAATGAAACACATTCAGTTTTTACATTTTGTCACTATGGGTTTTTGGTAGGTACAATTTACCAGATTGAAGAAGTTACCATGTATTCCTAGTTTGTTGAATATTTTTATCATGAAAGAGTATTATATATCATCAGATGCTTTTTCTGAATCTTTTGAGGTAATCATTTGTGTGTGTGTGCTTTATTCTATTACTACGGTGTGTTAATTTGTTATTTAACTGTTAAACCAACATTGCATTCCTGTGATAAATCCCACTTGGTCATAGTCTGAAATCCTGAAATCCTTATTATGTATTGCTGGATTTGCTTTTCTAGTTTTTTGTTTGTTTGTTTGTTTGTTTTTTGCTAAGTATTTTTTAAAAGACGTTCAATTTAGTAACAAGTGCCAGGTATTATGCTAGATGATAAGGATGAAATTGTGATCAAATTCATACAGAATCCCTTCCTTCATGACCTCCTACTTTAGTTAGGGAGACAGAATTTATTCAAATAGTCACACAAATTATTACTAGTAACTAATGAAGACAATGTGAACAGAAGGAACATGGCTCTGGTGAGCCGATAACGATGGAAAAGATCTGAACTGAAATATGGTTTGTTCTTTAATTTGCAGGACAGTTAGTTACTAACTAGGAAATAAAGGAGACAGAAGCATTCTAGAAAGAAGAATAGCATATTTGAGAAACTGGGGAGTAGGTGTGGGAGGACTCCACAAAGACAGTCACTTTTAGAAAGGTCTGCAGAGAGGCTCCAGACCTAGACAAAACCTACATTATCCACGTCCTGCTAGGCTATGTTAATATTTTACAATTTTACTCCAAGAGCAGTAAGAAGCCACTGACAAGTTTTAAGCAAGTGAAGTGACATTATTAGATTTTCAATTTTAAAAGACAGCTCAGACCACTTTATGGAAAACGGAGTGAACGAAGGACATGATTGTCAGGAAATTACTCAGGAGGTCAATGACAGTGGTGCAGCTGACAGGTGCTGGCTGGTATACTGGCATAAGCTGGTGGCAGAGGCGTTCTAGGTAAAAGGAACTATGAAATAAGGATGAATTTTTACCGCTGGCTTTTTTAATTACTACAAATTATGAAATGGGATGATTCAAATTCTTCACATTTTATTCTTTACCCTACTGTGAAATTCATAATTTTCAAAAAATACTTGTACCCAAATAATTGATATTTTAGAGCTGTTTTCCTATGGAGGTAACATAAATTATAAGCAGGAAATATATGGGATGCCTGCATGGCTCAGTTGGCTAAGCATCCGACTCTTCATTTTGGCTCAGGTCATGATCTCATGGTTTGTGAATTCAAGTCCTGCAATGGGTTCCCTGCTGACAATGCGGAGCCTGTTTGGGATTCTCTGTCCCCCTCTCTCTCTGCCCCTCCCCTGCTCGCTCACTATCTCTCTCTCAAAATAAATACATAAAATTTAAAAACAGGAAATATAGAAACATTTAAGAATTTATATACATAATTGTACAGCATCAAAACATCTAAACCAAGCTTGCATATCAATGCTCAAATGGTATAAGGTAAATAGAGAATGAAAAACATCTTTGAAGTTTATTTGAAGGGAAAATACTCCAAATCTAAATACTCTAACATTTTCTAATGCACATATGTCCCAGTAAGATAACTAATAGAATTTTTATGCCTTCTTCTTTAATAATATTGTGTTTTAGGTTTTTAATGTTTAAAAATTAGTGAATACTTTTATTATGGAAGAAAATTTTTGTTTTTTGTTGTTTTTTTTTTTGTTTTGTTATATAACATATTGCCAGTACAAATTCCAATAAGCAAGAAATTAATTTTCTTGTCACCAATTTTGGTTTCTAGTATTTTCATTTTGCAGAATCACATTTGCAATGATGAAAACTCTAATTTGAACAAAAGAGCAATGGAAAATTAATTTAAAAACACATTTGGTTGCACATATGTTAGGAATAAAATTGTTGTTTTAAATGGCTTAATTAGAACAGTTTGTCATACTTAGTGGAAACTGGTATAATGGCATTATTTTAACCACTAAGTTGTGGCAGAAATCGAAAGACAGAGTATGAGAGACACTCTTTTGAAGCTTTGTTCTTTTATGTTTTTCAGAACAGTTCTATCTGTCTCATTATCTGCAAGGTACTTGTCACTATGAAACTGAGATATTCAGACAGATGTGAGACTAGAGCATAAAGAAAGATCAGTTTGAGCAAAATAACGTCTATGCAACATTTAGTGCATGCAAACCCTTTTTGTCTTTGAATGTGATATTGGTCTGAAGAGAGTTTGATTTCTAATAGTGAATTTCTTATTCAAAGCTAAATTAATTAGCTCAATGCCTGCAGATGGACAGAAGAGCAGGCACTTTGCTGAACATGAAAAGAAACACACAGCTTAGGTCTCAGTCAGGGTCATGTTTTCCAAAGCTCCTACGGGGCTTTTCATGATGGGACTTGATCTGCACAAGGTAACTATTCACACACTACTTTTCTATCTGTATCTCCCTCTATTACTCTACACACACTAAAAATTCTGAGCAAATGAGGCCATTTAATCTTTTTCAACACATCCCATGTTCTCCTTATTTGGTTTTAGCGGCAGTGAGCACTGCCACATCTCAACAACTCCCTTGTCCAAATTCTTCCCCCACCTCAAGCAGGAGCTGCTCAAACGCCCTAAACTACCTGAGACCCAGACTCTAAAGGAGGTAACCGTGCCCCTCTCTCCATTCCCACAGTGAGTATCTTCTTCCTCATTTACGCCCTTACAGGTCACTTATACACTTGGCTACCTTATATACTCCATGAGATTATAAACTCCCTTGAGGTCGATTCCTTCTTCATATTTCACCTCTTTCTTTGCCTCAAATAGCTCTTGGTGCACAGCAAAGTACTGTCAAAATGAATTGCCTTCACGGGGTTATGGGTAGGCTCAGGCTCATGACGCATATAATGACTGAGTCAGTGACTCATAGCTCCAACGCAGGGAGAAGAGCCTGCCGCTCTTGGTTTTTAATAGTGCCCTAGGGATGCATTTGGAGAAAGACTTCTTCTCACAGCAAAGTTTCTTATATGTCAAAAGAAAAAGAAGGGAAGTAATGGAAAAAGCCAAGGGAGTTAAGAATTTTGACCCAGAAAAACAACAATGGCACTAAAACAAGACTGAGCTAAGCCTAAGCCCTTATTAAGGCTGCGACTCTCCACCGAACATCCCTTGCACCCTTCCTGATGGAATTCTGTGTTGCACAGATGATTTCTGAAAACCAGTCCAACAGAGTCATTTAAAATTTGTCAATTAAAAAATATTAATTGCAGATGGTGGATATTTGTTATTCTTTCCCGGAGAATGGGTATCTTAACTCCTTTTCTATGCTTCCAGAATCACCCCTCACACCTTGTGAACTCTGATGGGATTATCCAAGAGCGCTTCCCACCACAGAAGCTAATGTTTCAGATAGTCTCCTAGCTTCTCTTGCAGCTGGAGCTCAGGCAAATGACCTGTGTGTTGCCAATCGCATTTCTAGAGATGGCTGACTAAAGAAGCTCTCTGGCAGAGAGGAAAATTACAGCAAGATCAAATGCCAGAAGTAGCCAGAGCAGGGACGCTAAGGTGGGTGTTACAGGTCAAGGCCTAACTCTGCCGAGGTGTTCTAGGCAGCTTTCATTGTGCTGTGGGGCTACATGCTGGTCATCACAAATGCATTTCATGAAGGAGTTTGGGGAATTTTTCTAGACTACTTGACTTTAAGTCTCTGGCATTCTGGTGATTCCATCCACAACCTAATATTCTTTTAGCATATTATTTTCCTTAATGCAGCAGATGACTTCAGTACCTGCCAGTCAACTTCCAACTGTCAGCACCTGCTCTTTGCTTGAAGGCTTGCTCTGGTTGCCTGAGCCCGCCCCATCCTACACAGGCTGGAAAACACGCTGGAAATACTGGAGAATTAAGGGCCTACAGGAACAGCCCTTCATCAGTAATTGCTAAGAGTTGGCTCACAATGCCTAGCTTTCCCCTGAGGGGTAATAATCATTAGGGATTAAGCTACTATAGTGGCCTGTTTGATAATGCACTTTTTTTTTTTTTTGGCTTCTTTCCCCTTTCTCTAACATTTCCCAATTCCTCTGCTCATGTTACTGGAATCACTTCCCAAATAATCTATTTGCATATGAATCCTGTCTCAGAGTCTGCTCCTGGAACACAAACTCAGACACTTAAAAAAATTCAAAACTTGGTTTATGTCACCTATAACTCAGAAACCTGACTACCTTCCTATACTCTGGAATTTGGCATCACATAAAAATGCCGAGTCACAGGATGAGTGATAATCTAAGCTCTCATGATGTTTCTCTCTTTACTTTTATACTCTTTTCTCAATTTTAATCAGAGTTTTGTAAAAAAATAAAGCATAGAAAGTACAATTAGAGAGCTCTTATATTAAATATCATAATGAACTCTTACTAAGCAAGTGACACTGGACTATTTAACTACTTTTTATGAATCTCGCTTTCTTCTCAGAGAAACTCTCTTACTGTGAAAATACATAAAATAAGTATTTCAAGTGTCTACACAGTACTAGTCACTCTAACAGGCAACATACGAATGTTACTTTCTTCCCCTTTGTTCTTTTGTTTGCTCCCTTCCTTGACCAACCTTCTTCTTTCTTATATAAATGATAATTGAACAAAGTCAAAATATCCAAGGAAATATATATCTTTGGTGCTATAATGAAATGTACAAGGCACAGAGGACCCTAGATAGAACATTTCCTGGAAGGAGGTAACTCTGATTGTACATATGATGATACTTTCACTAAATGTAAGGCTCTGCTCAACATGTACTCTGCCAAAGTCACCTTGCACAAAACATATCCGTCTAGTATAGACACGGTCCCTTCAAGAGCTTCTTTCTGGGGCGCCTGGGTGGCGCAGTCGGTTAAGCATCCGACTTCAGCCAGGTCACGATCTCGCGGTCCGTGAGTTCGAGCCCCGCGTCAGGCTCTGGGCTGATGGCCCAGAGCCTGGAACCTGTTCCCGATTCTGTGTCTCCCTCTCTCTCTGCCCCTCCCCCGTTCATGCTGTGTCTCTCTCTGTCCCAAAAATAAATAAACATTGAAAAAAAATTAAAAAAAAAAAAAGAGCTTCTTTCTGTGCCCATGACTTTTTCACAGCACACGCTTCATTCCTTCCCACAGTCAACACATTGAGCATACATCCTTATTGCCCTAAATATTTCTCCAGCCACGGCCTTCCCCAGAGCAGCAAGCTCTTTAAGTCTGAACAAGTAATTTGACTAATCTGGTAAACTAATGGAACCCAACTACGTTTCCAAATAACATTTGCATTTTTTCCTAGGGCTTTATTAACTCTGAGAAACCAGGAGAACTTTAAGCATAGAAGCAGAATCTTTAAGGGGGATAGATTTTTCACACTGTCAAATCTTATGCCATAGGTGACTGCTTATTCCAGTAAAACATAACACTAGCTCTGGGACTTTCTGATGATAATAAATCTCCCATTTCTACACCCTGACTTTGACAATTAGTGACTTTTTAAACTATTCATGTAGCAAGCGCTTTTTAAACACCATTATGTTCACACCTAACTTCTAGGCATTAGAAGTTAGTGAATAAAGGCCCCCTCATACTCTAAGAGCTTAGATGTTAGTTGCAAAATCGAAGTACATATGCATGAAGTTGTCATGTGTAAGTCGAAGACTGTATATGACTTCCTGTGCAAATGAATTTTCAAGCACAAAACATTTTAATGGAGTTCTAGAATATTAAGGTGAATGGGATCAGAATAGTTAAGAATGATAGTATGGAGTGTGTGAATATTGGAGCAACCCTTGAAACAAGGGGGAGTATCTAGCTAAGGGAAGACAGAAAAAAATGAGCATCCCACATGGGGGACAATTACTGTAGCAGAGACTGAAGGGAGCTCTCCTAGAGAGTGAAATGACCCAGTGGGCCAAAGCAGAGTTCTAATGTTGAGAAATCAGTGAATAACTTGAGTATGGCCACATTTTGTGTTTAGCTGAAGAGGTATGTGTGCCTACAGGTTGATATTTTATGTTAGAGTGTGTGGGAAATCACTGGATATATATCATACATCTTTCTGAAACAACAATTTGACCCATGTTTAAGGGAAACACAATTGACATCAAATCAAAAATCCATACATACTGAAAGTAGGTTGCAAGATTAGCATGAAACTCAGCAGAATGGCCAGAGGGGAAATGGATTTGAGCTGTGTTAATATCTTATTGGTAGCCAAAGACCAGACTGAGGGTGGGGTCATCAAAAACAGTGTTTTAGAGTAAAAAAAGCAGAGTTTGGGGTGCCTAGGTGGCTGTGTCGGTTGAGCATCTGACTTTGGCTTAGGTCATGATCTCGCAGTTCGTTGGTTCGAGCCCCACATCTGGCTCTGTATTGACAGTTCCGAGCCTGGAGCCTGCTTCAGATTATGTGTCTCCTCTCTCTGCACCTTCTCTGCTCTCTCTCACTTTCTCTCAAAAAAGATTAAACATTAAAAAAATTTTTTTTAAGGCAGAATTTGGTGACAGACAGACCAAGAACTACCCACGAAAGAGCTTGAGAGGGACTAGTGGGAGCCACGGGGTGATCAAAGAATCAAATGTCATGGAAGCTACAATAGCAAAGAAGTGATTGTCATCCCTGTCAAGCAATGCAGATAATTCAAATGAGATACAGATTACAAGATATCCTTTAGATTTAATTCTTAATAAATTATTAGCAACACCTGACAGAGTAATTTCAGGAAAAAGTGTTGCAAAGCTCAAATACGATTAGAAGTTTAGACAGTGACAAGGTTTCTTTCTCCATCCCCAGAAAGTGGTTCATCTGTAGGTCTGAGTTTCCCTCAAACAAAACCCTCTGGCTCCCAACAAGTGCCACTAGGAGTCCCTTTTCAACCAGCCTAGCAATCCATATGCTTCCACCGTGCTTCGCAAGGTGACGGCATGACATCACAGGGAGCAGACTTTCAGGATTGATCCTGATATGAGGAAATCAAAACGTGGAGCAAGAGATTTCAAAGGCCAAGGGTGAGGATGTTGCAGGAACTCTGCCCTGCAGTGACAGATCCTTCTCCAAGGAAAAGTACTGTTTTCAAAACAGCTGTAAGAGCTTGAGGCAGAAAAAAGTAACTATGTTGTGGGTGAGGAGTCCCTCTAGAAAAAAAAGGAAAATATACAATGAAAGTGTGATGCTTAGAATTGTCCACGAACTGTGACCTTGAGATGTGTGGCTCTCCCAATTTTTTTAATCTTTTACTTCCTGAGGTGATTTTAAGTTAGACATCTCCCCATTTTGAAAGTTGGAATCAAATTTTTTTTGATGATTTTCAATAGTTTCAAAGGATATAACTTCCATTTTGGATAAAACTGTGAAATGACTTTCTAAAATGTATCCAAAAAAAGTTATGAAAATAACCACGATGATGTAATTACCTCATCATTCACTTCAAAACATATGAACCTATCCTTTTTAATATTCAAAAATTTCATGGCTTTTCCTTCATTGAAATCATATTTTCACTCCATTTTCCCTACAAGTTTTTATCTTAATGTATTTTTATACCTGAATGTTTTTGCTGAACACCCTATCATATTTCTTTGCAATAAAAATATATAATTAAATATAAAGGTATATCAACATTTCCTATGAACACAGGATTTAAATGACTAAAATTTCTTCTAGAATTATTTTAACACTTACCTGCAGTAACCAATTGTTCAGAAAAACATTATAAATCATCATAAATAACATTTTTAAAACATAAAAAAATTTTAAAAGCCTTATTGGAAATGAATCTATTGCTAAGATAGATGGGGTCCATCTATCTATGATGTTGTGATTAAAGGAGTTTCCCATTAACACCTGGAAGCTTCTGCATTTCTGGGCAACCCAGCAGGTAAGATTTGGGATGGGGACAGGTGTCAATAACCGTCAGAGGGGAGGTAAGAAAGGAGAACAGGCGTGTCCATTCAGAGTAAGCATTTCCCCAAGAAAGAGCCTATGTGGAAGTAGAGGATTTGAAAATCAATTTCCTTAATCTATCCTTACTCAAGGACACTTACAATCTCTTGTTATTTACATCCAGGACACAACATTTAAAGAGCACATCAAGGAATGAAGTTCCCCTTAAAAAAGAGTTTTCTTGGGGCGCCTGCTGGCTCAGTCGGTTGAGTGTTCAACTTAGGCTCAGGTCATGATCTCACGGTTCAGAAGTTTGAGCCCTGCATCAGGCTCTGTGCTGATGGCTCAGAGCCTTGAGACTGCTTCAGATCCTGTGAATCCCTCTCTCTCTGCTGCTCCCACACTTGTGCTCTCTCTTTCTCTCTCTCACAAATGAATAAAAACATTTAAAAAAAAAAAAGAGTTTTCTTTCCCAACTTACCCTGGCCATTTAGGAAAAAGTATTTGTCTTCTGTGCTATAGACTAGCATAGGAGCGAGATATATATATATATATAGAGAGAGAGAGTCTGTTACATTAAAGAGCCATATAGGATTGTTTATAATTTAAGGAAAAGAACAGTGGGATTTTATTCCTCCTCGTTATAACTTTTCCTTTCCTTACTCAAGTGCTAACATGGCTTTATTAAAAGGATTCTGTTGAAAAATCCAATCCAGAGCTATGCAAAAGACTTGGGGACAGGGAGGAAGGTGGTGCCAGAGTTTACCACAAGGATGCTGTTATTGGAATACAGGAGCCTCTGGTTCAAAAGCAGGGGTAGGAGTGAAGGTAGGGACAAGTAGTGGGGTTGGGATGTGACTGGAGACAAGAGTCAGAAAAGGCGCCTGAGTGGCTCAGTAGGTTAAGCATCTGACTTTGGCTCAGGTCACGATCTCACAATTCGTGGGTTGGAGCCCTGCGTCAGGCTCTGTGCTGACAGCTCAGAGCCTGCAGCATGCTTTGGATTGTGTGTCTCCCTCTCTCTCTGCTCCTCCCCTGCTCATGCTCTCTCTGTCTCTCTCAAAAATGAATACACATTAAAAACATTAGAAGGTTTTTAGTATAATATAAACAAGTTTTCAAGGAAAGCTCACAAATTTAAGCTTTAAACCACTAGGTGTAAAAATGCCTAACATTTCTCCCTTTCAAGCAAAAAACATGTAAAATAATGAACTGTAGATTACAGATAGCCACTGCCATCTGAGAATTTTATCAAGTAGTAGAAAACAAATCATTGCACGTTTGAGGAATAACATTCAGGGTGAGCCTGCATTGACAAAACCTACATAGAAATGATTTTACAGAAATGATGCTAATTTTTAGATGATTATGTTGGACCTGTTTCAGTGGCATGATGAAGAAAACACATCTATCTGGTGTTCTTTCAGGCAGAAGAGCCACATAATAAATGCAAACTGCTGTGGCTGACTTTAGAAGGAACACATCCCACAGTAGTCAAAGAAAAAAATCCAGAAAAAAAAAAAGAAAAAAACAGAAACGAAGACATTGAGCAAGGTATGAATCATATCCTGTGCTCGTAGAACTTTGTGGTTATATTTGATTTACACAATTTGGTTATGGGAATTAGCCATCAGAAGGTTGTATAAATGTTTTTTTCCCTGAACTGTACAGAACCAAAAAGGACAAACAGTTTCAAACACAGGAAATTGCTACATCTTCAGAGTAAAACCCTGGCATTTACCTAAATTTGTGTTCTAAATGTCAAATTCAATACAAGATAAAGATAAGGTGTATTTTGGGTTTAATACGTGAGAGACACTCTCAGCACAGTGCCCGCTTGCTGAGTGCACACTCAACACCTGTTTAATCAATAAATAATCAATGAATGGTCAGTACCCTCACCACCCCCCAAAAACAAAAATTTCATAAACTACACATTAGGAAGATGTACATCTGACTCTGACATCTGTGAAAACCTGTTGTTACTGTATTAATTCTCAGAAACAGACTTGTTAAAACTTTTTTTTTAACATTTAAACAATGGTGAATTAAAAATTTAGTTGTATTTTCTTAGGTCTTCCA